>NC_086453.1:188171198-189460376 GCF_028390025.1 Pseudophryne corroboree
GTTAAAAAGAGAGGGGGGGCACTAAATTTAGGCGTAATATTATATATACAAGCAGCTATTGGGGAAATTTCACTCAGTTATAGTGTTAATCCCCACATTATATAGCGCTCTGGTGTGTGCTGGCATACTCTCTCTCTGTCTCCCCAAAGGGCTTTGTGGGGTCCTGTCCTCAGTCAGAGCATTCCCTGTGTGTGTGCGCTGTGTCGGTACGGCTGTGTCGACATGTTTAATGAGGAGGCTTATATGGTGACGGAGCAGATGCCGATAAATGTGATGTCGCCCCCTGTGGGGCCGACACCAGAGTGGATGGTTAGGTGAAAGGTATTAACCGACAGTGTCAACTCCTTACATAAAAGGGTGGATGACGTAACAGCTGTGGGACAGCCGGCTTCTCAGTCCGCGCCTGCCCAGGCGTCTCAAAGGCCATCAGGGGCTCAAAAACGCCCGCTCACTCAGATGGCAGACACAGATGTCGACACGGAGTCTGACTCCAGTGTCGACAAGGTTGAGACATATACATAATCCACTAGGAACATCCGTTGCATGATCTCGGCAATGAAAAATGTGTTACACATTTCTGACATTAACCCAAGTACCACATAAAAGGGGTTTTATGTTTGGGGAGAAAAAGCAGGCAGTGTTTTGTTCCCCCATCAGATGAATGAATGAAGTGTGTGAAAAGCGTGGGTTCCCCCCGATAAGAAACTGGTAATTTCTAAAAAGTTACTGATGGCGTACCCTTTCCCGCCAGAGGATAAGTTACGCTGGGAGATATCCCCTAGGGTGGATAAGGCGCTCACACGGTTGTCAAAAAAGGTGGCACTGCCGTTTTAGGAACGGCCACTTTGAAGGTACCTGTTGATAAAAAGCAGGAGGCTATCCTGAAGTCTGTATTTACACACTCAGGTACTAGACTGAGACCTGCAGATCGTGCTGCTGCAGCGTGGTCGGTGACCCTGTCAAACATAAGAACATATTAAAGACGTCGTCTTATATATGAGGGATGCACAGAGGGATATTTTGCCGGCTGGCATCCAAAATGAATGTAATGTCCATTCTGTCAGGAGGGTATTAGAGACCTGTCACTGGACAGGTGATGCTGACTTTAAAAGGCGCATAGAGATTCTGCCTTATAAGGGTGAGGAATTATTTGGGGATGGTCTCTGGGACCTCGTATCCACAGCAACAGCTGGGAAGAAATATTTTTACCTCAGGTTTCCTCACAGACTAAGAAAGCACTGTATTATCAGGTACAGTCCTTTCGGCTTCAGAAAAGCAAGCGGGTCAAAGGCGCTTCCTTTCTGTACAGAGACATGGGAAGAGGGAAAAAGCTGCACCAGTCAGCCTGTTCCCAGAATCAAAATTCTTCTCTCGCTTCCTCTGAGTCCACAGCATGACGCGGGGGCTCCACAGGTGTAGCCAGGTACGGTGGGGGGCCGTCTCAAAAATTTCAGCGATCAGTGGGCTCGCTCACAAGTGGATCCCTGTTTCATTCAAGTAGTATTTCAGGGGTACAAGCTGGAATTCGAGATGTCTTCCCCCCGCCGTTTCCTCAAATATGCCTTGCCGACAACTCCCTCAGGCAGGGAGGCTGCGCTAGAGGCAATTAATAAGCTGTATTTCCAGCAGGTAATACTCAAGGTGCCCCTACTTCAACAAGGACGGGGTTACTATTCCACACGGTTTGGGGTACCGAAACCGCATGGTTCGGTGTGACCCATTTTATATTTAAAATCCTTGAACACATATATAAAAAAATTCAAGTTCAAGACGGAATCGCTCAGGGCGGTTATTGCAAGCCTGGACGAGGGGGATTACATGGGATCCCGGGACATCAAGGATGCTTACCTGCATGTCCCCATTTACCATCCTCGCCAGGAGTACCTCAGATTTGTGGTACAGGATTACCATTACCAAGTCCAGACACTGCCGTTTGGACTGTACATGGCACCGAGGGTGTTTACCAAGGTAATGGCCGAAATGATGATACTCCTTCGAAAAAAGGGAGTTTTAATTATCCCGTACTTGGACAATCTCCTTATAAGGGCAAGGTCCAAGGAGCAGTTGCTAGTCGGGGTAGCACTATTTTGGAAAGTGCTACAACAGCACGGTTGGATTCTAAACAGTCCAAAGTCACAGCTGGTTCCTACGACACGTCTACTGTTCCTGGGGATGGTTCTGGACACAGAACAGAAATAAGTGTTTCTCCCGGAGGAGAAAGCCAAGGAGCTGTCATCTCTAGTCAGAGACCTCCTGAAGCCAAAACAGGTATCGGTGCATCATTGCACGCGAGTCCTGGGAAAAATGGTAGCTTCCTACGAAGCAATCCCATTCGGTAGGTTCCATGCAAGAACTTTTCAGTGGGACCTGTTGGACAATTGGTCCGGATCACATCTTCAGATGCATCGGCTGATAACCCTGTCTTCAAGGACCAGGGTATCTCTACTGTGGTGGCTGCAGAGTGCCCATCTTCAAGAGGGCCACAGGTTCGGCATACAGGACTAGGTCCTAGTGACCATGGATGCCAGCCTTTGAGGCTGGGGGGCAGTCACACAGGGAAGAAACTTCCAGGGACTTTGGTCAAGTCAGGTGACTTCCCTACACATAAATATTCTGGAACTGAGGGCCATTTACAATGCCCTGAGTCAGGCAAGGCCTCTGCTTCAAAACCAGCCGGTACTGATCCAATCAGACAACATCACGGCAGTCGCCCCATGTAAACCAACGGGGCGGCACAAGAAGCAGGATGGCGATGGCAGAAGCCACAAGGATTCTCCGATGGGCGGAAAATCATGTGTTAACACTGTCAGCAGTGTTCATTCCCGGAGTGGACGACTGGGAAGAAGATCTTCTCAGCAGACACGACCTCCACCCGGGAGAGTGGGGATTTCATCCAGAAGTCTTCCAAAGGATTGTACACCATTGGGAAAGGCCACAGGTGGACATGATGGCGTCCCGCCTCAACAAAAAGCTATAAAAGATATTGCGCCAGGTCAAGGGACCCTCAGGCGATAGCTGTGGACGCTCTGGTAACACCGTGGGTGTACCAGTCGGTTTATGTGTTCCCCCCTCTGCCTCTCATACAAAAGGTACTGAGAATAATAGGAAGGCGAGGAGTAAGAACGATACTCGTGGTTCCGGATTGGCCAAGAAGAGCTTGGTACCCAGAACTTCAAGAAATTATATGAGGACCCATGGCCTCTGCCGCTCAGACAGGACCTGCTGCAGCAGGGGCCCTGTCTGTTCCAAGACTTACCGCGGCTACGTTTTGACGGCATGGCGGTTGAACGCCGGATCCTAAAGGAAAAGGGCATTCCGGAGGAAGTCATTCCTACGCTGATTCAAGCCAGGAAAGATGTAACTGCAAAACATTATCACCGCATATGGCGAAAATATGTTGCTTGGTGTGAGGCCAAAAAAGGCCCCAACAGAGGAATTTCAACTAGGTCGATTTCTGCATTTCCTACAAGCAGGAGTGTCTATGGGCCTAAAATTAGGCTCCATTAAGGTACAGATCTCGGCTCTGTCGATTTTCTTCCAGAAAGAACTAGCTTCAGTACCTGAAGTTCAGACATTGTAAAAGGAGTGCTGCATATTCAGCCCCCGGTTGTGCCTTTAGTGGCACCTTGGGTTCTCAACGTGGTGTTGAGTTTCTTAAAATCACATTGGTGTGAGCCACTAAAAACAGTGGATCTAAAATATCTCACACGGAAAGTGGTCATGTTATTGGCCTTGGCTTCGGCCAGGCATGTATCAGAATTGGCGGCTTTGTCATATAAAAGTCCTTATCTGATTTTCCATATGGATAGGGCAGAATTGAGGACTCGTCCCCAGTTTCTCCCTAAGGTGGTATCAGCTTTTCACTTGAACCAACCTATTGTAGTGCCTGCGGCTACTAGGGACTTGGAGGATTCCAAGTTACTGGACGTAGTCAGGGCCTTGAAAAATTATGTTTCCAGGACGGCTAGAGTCAGGAGAACTGACTCGCTGTTTATCCTGTATGCACCCAGCAAACTGGGTGCGCCTGCTTCTAAGCAGACTATTGCTCGCTGGATTTGTAGCACAATTCAGCTGGCGCATTCTGCGGCTGGACTACCGCAGCCAAAATCTGTAAAAGCCCATTCCACAAGGAAGGTGGGCTCATCTTGGGCAGCTGCCCGAGGTGTCTCGGCTTTCCAACTTTGCCGAGCTGCAATTTGGTCAGGGGCAAACACGTTTGCTAAATTCTACAAAATTGATACCCTGGCTGAGGAGGACCTGGAGTTCTCTCATTCGGTGCTGCAGAGTCATCCGCACTCTCCCGCCCGTTTGGGAGCTTTGGTATAATCCCCATGGTCCTTACGGAGTTCCCAGCATCCACTAGGACGTCAGAGAAAATAAGATTTTACTCACCGGTAAATCTATTTCTCGTAGTCCGTAGTGGATGCTGGGCGCCCATCCCAAGTGCGGATTGTCTGCAATACTTGTATATAGTTATTGCCTAACTAAAGGGTTATTGTTGAGCCATCTGTTGAGAGGCTCAGTTATATTCATACTGTTAACTGGGTATAGTATCACGAGTTATACGGTGTGATTGGTGTGGCTGGTATGAGTCTTACCCGGGATTCAAAATCCTTCCTTATTATGTCAGCTCGTCCGGGCACAGTGTCCTAACTGAGGCTTGGAGGAGGGTCATAGTGGGAGGAGCCAGTGCACACCAGGTGACCTAAAGCTTTCTTTAGTTGTGCCCAGTCTCCTGCGGAGCCGCTATTCCCCATGGTCCTTACGGAGTGCCCAGCATCCACTACGGACTACGAGAAATAGATTTACCGGTGAGTAAAATCTTATTTTTACTACAGAAAATATTAAGAAAGACAAGTAAACTAAGAAAATGGGAAAGAAAAAAGTATAATTAAATCAAATTAATAATCACTCCGTAATGACAGGTAGGCACTGCTAGTAATATATACATATATATATATATATATCACCATGCCGACACCAGGATCCTGATTGATCAAACTCCCAAAAGTCAGCATGCCAACTACTAGGGAATATTCCCACTGGTGGCTGTACACGACACCCTTAGAGTGGGAATAAAAGCTGTGGCAAATGCAGCTAGCCACCGAGCCCACAAGGGGCTCTGTTGCACTCGCTCCCCACCGGCGTTCTGCAGTTGGGATCCCAGGGCCGGTGTGCTGAACTGTGGGATCCCCACCACCAGTCTCCCAGCCCCAACCCATATATATATATATATATATATATATATATATATATAGTAGCTGCAGTGGCCGGCACTCAGTCTGTAGTGTGATACTCGCCTTGGTGCCCTCCTTACCACTAAAAGTGGAATTAGATACGGAGAAAGATTGGCGGCACTCACAGGACTTAATGAGCAAAGAAATTATGAAGGCAATTGCAGCCTATCGTTCATCAACGTTTCAGTTTTATTGTAAAAACTTTCGTCAGGATACAATACAAAAATAACCACATACCTTTATAGAGTGAAAACCCTCACAATGTGGACTCGTGGTCCCGAGGCTGCGGCTGGGGTCTATGACGTCACACCAAGTGCGACGGGTGCCGGGACCGCACCGGATTCCCGTAAGCCGTTGCCAGGAGACCTTACAAACACAGAACACCAAATTATGTGAAAAAAAACACAAAACCTATATACATAAACACAAAATAAAGAATCAAAAGACAAGAGAATCTTTAGCAAGGTGTGATGATTGTGCCGAACGACTAGTAGCATGAGACATACTTGATTGAGACCAAACCGAGAGCAAATCTCGACAGGAATGATATCTAAACCGTTTAAACACAATAGGTTAGATATAGCTATGGCTGGACTCCATGCTCCACATGCATTGGTAAAACAAATTTAAGGCGCTCTAAGGAGTGGGTTGCGCCAATATCTTATGAATGCAAAACATACATGTGAAATGACAGCAACATCATGAGACTATGTCTATGCTAAATTATAAGGAAGTTATTTGATAACAATTTCCATGGCATAATCAAGACTGTGTAATAAATGTCGTTCACACACACAAATATAAAAACTGGCAACGGATTGACACTGTATCCGGGGCATGCCAAACTTTGATAGTAAACCTTATGTCAGGGTAACTGCAGATGATGAATAACAATAACAATTAGTTGGTAAAACAACTCAGACCAAATTACATATAGCAATTCCAGGAAATATACTCATTTAACCCAGCTGGTGATACAGTGTTTAATCTATGTATCCAGTGGGTTTCAAGACGTAAGAGCTGTTTCGCTCTGTCTCCCCCTCTGATGTTAACTGGAACATGGTCAATAATCTTGTATTTGAGTGAAGATAGATTGTGTTTAGACATTTTAAAATGTCTTGCCACTGGTTGATCTTGGTTTGCCCCTTCCAGGGCTTGTCTTATGGCCATTCGATGTGTGGCCATTCTTTCCTTGAACATACAGGTAGTTTTACCTATATAGAGCAGTCCGCATGGGCAACGGATGTAATAAATGACAAATTTGGTGCTGCAAGTAAGTATGTGTTTTATAGGGATGCGAATCCCCGTATGTGGATCATTGAAATCTTTGCCGGTCTCCATATAGCTGCAAGTTATGCAGCCTGTGCATCTATAGCAACCCGGCTTGCGACTCAAAAAGTGTGACTGATGTGTGCTGCTGACGGTAGAAATGTCATTTTTAACCAGAATATCCTTTACATTTTTGTTCCTAGTAAAACTAGGTAAGATGCTTGTATTTTTAGCAAACTGGAGATCAGGATCTAGAGCTATTGTTGGCCACAATTGTTTTGCTTTCCTAGAAATTGATGTACTGAATGGATGGTATTGCTGCACAAATACCTGTTTATTCTGTAGTGCTGTTCTGGATATGGCTGGCGCTAGCAGTTGTGCCCTGGGAAGAGCTAAAGCTTTCCTTTTTGCCTGTTGTAAAGATGCAAAGTTGTAACCCTGTTGCATGAATTGTGTGATCATAGCATCTATGTCTGCAACGGCTTTATCTTGTGCATCTGAAATTCTGCACACTCGTAAGAATTGTGAGTATGGTAAGCCTTTGATGCATGCTGGTGGATGTTGGCTATGTGCATGTAGATAGGTATTTCTATCAGTGGGCTTCTTGTATAGGCCAGTGTGTATAGCTCCTTGTTCAAGTGATATGTTCACATCCAGATAGTGAACTTCTGTATCACTTATGTCCCAAGTAAATTTGATTGTGGGGTCCAGGGTATTGATGTGCAATAACTGTGATTCTAACTGCAACTTGGTACCTGTCCAAATTAGCAGGAGGTCATCTATGTACCGGATTATCCAAAGTAGATTATCCGCAATTTCTCTGTTAGACAAAATTAAATCTTGTTCAATTTTGAACATATAGATGTTTGCAAACGACGGAGCCACGCAAGAACCCATTGCGCAGCCCCGCCGCTGGCGGTACCATCTATTGTCAAAAAGGAAATAGTTGTGTTTTAGGGTAAGATCTAGTAAAGTCAGAAAGAAAGACAAATCTGGTCCTGTATATAGCTCATTATCAGTTAAAAAAGATCTGACAGCTTGAATGCCCAAATCGTGCGGAATGTTAGTGTATAATGAAACTACATCTAACGTACATAGTATGCTGTGCTCTGGATCTGGTGAGACCGAGATCAATTTATTAATCAGGGTAGTGGTGTCCTTTAAGAACATTTTATGTGACTGTATGAGGGGCTGAAGGTAATAATCCAGATACTGAGAAATCTTGTAATAAATAGAATCCCTTGCCGATATGATGGGACGGCCGGGAGGGTGTTCTGGATTTTTATGTAGTTTGGGTATATAACATTCCGCACGATTTGGGCATTCAAGCTGTCAGATCTTTTTTAACTGATAATGAGCTATATACAGGACCAGATTTGTCTTTCTTTCTGACTTTACTAGATCTTACCCTAAAACGCAACTATTTCCTTTTTGACAATAGATGGTACCGCCAGCGGCGGGGCTGCGCAATGGGTTCTTGCGTGGCTCCGTCGTTTGCAAACATCTATATGTTCAAAATTGAACAAGATTTAATTCTGTCTAACAGAGAAATTGCGGATAATCTACTTTGGATAATCCGGTACATAGATGACCTCCTGCTAATTTGGACAAGTACCAAGTTGCAGTTAGAATCACAGTTATTGCACATCAATACCCTGGACCCCACAATCAAATTTACTTGGGACATAAGTGATACAGAAGTTCACTATCTGGATGTGAACATATCACTTGAACAAGGAGCTATACACACTGGCCTATACAAGAAGCCCACTGATAGAAAAGAAATACCTATCTACATGCACATAGCCAACATCCACCAGCATGCATCAAAGGCTTACCATACTCACAATTCTTACGAGTGTGCAGAATTTCAGATGCACAAGATAAAGCCGTTGCAGACATAGATGCTATGATCACACAATTCATGCAACGGGGTTACAACTTTGCATCTTTACAACAGGCAAAAAGGAAAGCTTTAGCTCTTCCCAGGGCACAACTGCTAGCGCCAGCCATATCCAGAACAGCACTACAGAATAAACAGGTATTTGTGCAGCAATACCATCCATTCAGTACATCAATTTCTAGGAAAGCAAAACAATTGTGGCCAACAATAGCTCTAGATCCTGATCTCCAGTTTGCTAAAAATACAAGCATCTTACCTAGTTTTACTAGGAACAAAAATTTAAAGGATATTCTGGATAAAAATGACATTTCTACCGTCAGCAGCACACATCAGTCACACTTTTTGAGTCGCAAGCCGGGTTGCTATAGATGCACAGGCTGCATAACCTGCAGCTATATGGAGACCGGCAAAGATTTCAATCATCCACATACGGGGATTCGCATCCCTATAAAACACATACTTACTTGCAGCACCAAATTTGTCATTTATTACATCCGTTGCCCATGCAGACTGCTCTATATAGGTAAAACTACCTGTATGTTCAAGGAAAGAATGGCCACACATCGAATGGCCATAAGACAAGCCCTGGAAGGGGCAAACCAAGATCAACCAGTGGCAAGACATTTTAAAATGTCTAAACACAATCTATCTTCACTCAAATACAAGATTATTGACCATGTTCCAGTTAACATCAGAGGGGGAGACAGAGCGAAACAGCTCTTACGTCTTGAAACCCACTGGATACATAGATTAAACACTGTATCACCAGCTGGGTTAAATGAGTATATTTCCTAGAATTGCTATATGTAATTTGGTCTGAGTTGTTTTACCAACTAATTGTTATTGTTATTCATCATCTGCAGTTACCCTGACATAAGGTTTACTATCAAAGTTTGGCATGCCCCGGATACAGTGTTAATCCGTTGCCAGTTTTTATATTTGTGTGTGTGAACGACATTTATTACACAGTCTTGATTATGCCATGGAAATTGTTATCAAATAACTTCCTTATAATTTAGCATAGACATAGTCTCATGATGTTGCTGTCATTTCACATGTATGTTTTGCATTCATAAGATATTGGCGCAACCCACTCCTTAGAGCGCCTTAAATTTGTTTTACCAATGCATGTGGAGCATGGAGTCCAGCCATAGCTATATCTAACCTATTGTGTTTAAACGGTTTAGATATAATTTCTGTCGAGATTTGCTCTCAGTTTGGTCTCAATCAAGTATGTCTCATGCTACTAGTCGTTCGGCACAATCATCACACCTTGCTAAAGATTCTCTTGTCTTTTGATTCTTTATTTTGTGTTTATGTATATAGGTTTTGTGTTTTTTTTCACATAATTTGGTGTTCTGTGTTTGTAAGGTCTCCTGGCAACGGCTTACGGGAATCCGGTGCGGTCCCGGCACCCGTCGCACTTGGTGTGACGTCATAGACCCCAGCCGCAGCCTCGGGACCACGAGTCCACATTGTGTGGGTTTTCACTCTATAAAGGTATGTGGTTATTTTTGTATTGTATCCTGACGAAAGTTTTTACAATAAAACTGAAACGTTGATGAACGATAGGCTGCAATTACCTTCATAATTTCTTTGCTCATTAAGTCCTGTGAGTGCCGCCAATCTTTCTCCGTATATATATATATATATATATATATATATATATATATACACTGTACATATACATATACATATACATCATTTTGAATGAGAGGGCACTCTCCATATTACTGATAATTGAAATAAATAAATTTCATCACCACCCAGTGTTGAACACCATACAAACTGACATAATGTAGGTTATCATATAGCAAAAATACATGATTCCATATTCCAAGCAACACAGCCTTTTAAGGCTTAGTGAGAATCCAATGTAAGAAAAAACATTTTGCTATCCCTAACGCACACTGAATGAAAATTAGCACTACATAATATCAGATAATACAGAGATCTTGGTTGCATATATCTGCAGATATAGGGCTAAGCCCCCAGGCCAAACGGCAAGGTGTCTCTGTCACTGGGGGTCCCTAACACTAGGTATGGGTCCAGGGCGCGGGACCCCATTATGTCGGCAAAGGCTGGCCACCCCAGAGCAGCACACAGGTGAAAATTAGTAAGGGTTAATAAGAAGCATAAGAATAATATAATAAGAACCTAGTATTAGGGACCCCCACTGACAGAGACACCTTGCCATTTGGCCTGGGGGCTTAGTCCTATATCTGCAGATATATGCAACCAAGATCTCTGTATTATCTAATACTGGGGGTCATTCCGAGTTGTTTGCTCGTTATTTTTTTGTCGCAACGGAGCGAATAGTCGCTAATGCGCATGCGCAATGTACGCAGTGCGACTGCGCCAAGTAAATGTGCTATGCAGTTAGGAATTTTACTCACGGCATTACAAGGTTTTTTCTTCGTTCTGGTGATCGTAATGTGATTGACAGGAAGTGGGTGTTTCTGGGCGGAAACAGGCCGTTTTATGGGAGTGTGTGAAAAAATGCTACCGTTTCTGGGAAAAACGCGGGAGTGGCTGGAGAAACGGAGGAGTGTCTGGGCGAACGCTGGGTGTGTTTGTGACGTCAAACCAGGAAGGACAAGCACTGAACTGATCGCAGATGCCGAGTAAGTCTGGAGCTACTCAGAAACTGCTAAGAAGTGTCTATTCGCAATTCTGCTAATCTTTCGTTTGCAATTTTAATATGCTAAGATTCACTCCCAGTAGGCGGCGGCTTAGCGTGTGCAAAGCTGCTAAAAGCAGCTTGCGAGCGAACAACTCGGAATGACCCCCATTATGTAGTGTTATTTTTCACTCAGTGTGCATTAGGGATAGCAAAATGTTTTTTCTTACTCAGAATTACCCCTCCCTTTTAGCACCTGAGTGACATCAAAATCTGATTAAGCAGCTTGCCAATAAATGTGTATTAAGAATCCATGTGTAACGCGACTTGTAGAACACGGAGCAAAGATATAAGAGGACACATCTGTATATGCCTCATTTTACCAAAATGTATTATATTTACTTTTACCTGCTGTAATGTCCATTTACAGCTGCTAATATTCATGTGAAGTGTGAAAAGTAATATTATTGAGGAGCACAAATACTGTACAATTAGTAATTATAGGTGGAACGTATGAAGCTCGATGCACATGCGCAGTAGCGCTGAAACGTACCGGTGGAACGCACACCACTGGCCAGAGGGTGGAAGTGTTGGTGCACATGTTCAAAGCCCGTGAAACGCACGCTGTGCGCTGCAGACAACAGGTGAACAGATTCTGTGGTGATTGAGGAGGCATATAAGACAATCGGGGTAAGTGTTTGGCTCAGTACCTGTCTGACATGCTGTAAGGTGTCATTATGATGATATGCTGCTGGTCTTCAATGGCTCAAAAAGCGGACCAAAGTCGACAGATATATTAAGTATATGGCTTATATTTTACCATTTGCAAGCATAATGATACTATTGGATTCTCACTAAGCCTTGAAAGGCTGTGTTATTTGGAATATAGAATCATGTATTTTCTCTATATGATAACCTATATTATATAAATTTTTACAGTGTTCAACACCGGGTGCTGATGGTAGGTAAATAAATTGTTTCAAATATCAGTAACATGGAGAGTGTCCTCTCATTCAAAATTATAAAAAGGGTTATCAAAGGATTGTGGTAACTATTCGAGGAAGCACCTTGTTTGTTGGAATTTATAAGGGTATTATGCATATATTGACCATTAATTAGGAGGTGAACTAGTGTCATCTCCAATTTGCATGCACCTCAGAATCGAAGACATCAATTGGAGAGCTTTTTTTGTGCAATACTGTATATCTACCCAGTGGAACATATTTTAGTACAATAGCAAATCAAGAACAGTAAGTTTTTTAATGATTTTTCTCTAACCAGGAGTCTTTTGAAGCACGTGAACCTTGATTGTATTGGCTATATATGATTGTTATATTTGTATTTTTAGCTGATTGAGTATGTAATTAGTGGCCACACCAACAATCTGTATTGACTATGGGGGTCATTTCGAGTTGTTCGCTAGCTGCATTCGTTCGCTGTGCAGCGATGAGGCAAAAAAAAGGCACTTCTGTGCATGCGTATACGGCGCAATGTGCACGCGCGTCGTATTATTACAAAGAATGATGTAGTTTGACACAAGGTCTAGCGAAGCTTTTCAGTCGCATTGCTGGCCGCAGAGTGATTGACAGGAAGAGGGCGTTTCTGGGTGTCAACTGACCGTTTTCAGGGAGTGTTCAAATAAACGCAGGCGTGCCAGGAAAAACGCAGGCGTGGCTGGGTGAACGCAGGGCATCAAAACAGGAACTGAACAGTCTGAAGTGATCGCAAACGCTGATTAGGTATTGAGCTACTCTAAAACTACTAGTGATTTGCACTAGAAATTTTTCGGGTTTTGGATTCGGTTCCGCAGCCGTGTTTTGGATTCGGACGCATTTTGGCAAAACCTCCCTGAAATTTTTTTGTCGGATTCGGGTGTGTTTTGGAAAAAAACAGCTTAAATCATAGAATTTGGGGGTCATTTTGATCCCATAGTATTATTAACCTCAATAACCATAATTTCCACTCATTTTCAGTCTATTCTGAACACCTCACAATATTATTTTTAGTCCTAAAATTTGCACCAAGGTCGCTGGATGGCTAAGCTAAGCGACCCAAGTGGCCGACACAAACACCTGGCCCATCTAGGAGTGGCACTGCAGTGTCAGGCAGGATGGCACTTCAAAAAAATAGTCCCCAAACAGCACATGATGCAAAGAAAAAAGAGGCGCACCAAGGTCGCTGGATGGCTAAGCTAAGCGACACAAGTGGCCGACACAAACACCTGGCCCATCTAGGAGTGGCACTGCAGTGTCAGGCAGGATGGCACTTCAAAAAAAATAGTCCCCAAACAGCACATGATGCAAAGAAAAAAGAGGCGCACCAAGGTCGCTGTGTGACTAAGCTAAGCGACACAAGTGGCCGACACAAACACCTGGCCCATCTAGGAGTGGCACTGCAGTGTCAGGCAGGATGGCACTTCAAAAAAATTGTCCCCAAACAGCACATGATGCAAAGAAAAAAAGAGGCGCACCAAGGACGCTGGATGGCTAATCTAAGCGACACAAGTGGCTGACACAAACACCTGGCCCATCTAGGAGTGGCACTGCAGTGTCAGGCAGGATGGCACTTCAAAAAAATTGTCCCCAAACATCACATGATGCAAAGAAAAATGAAAGAAAAAAGAGGTGCAAGACGAAATTGTCCTTGGGCCCTCCCACCCACCCTTATGTTGTATAAACAGGACATGCACACTTTAACGAACCCCCCACCAAAAAAGAAGCAATCAATTTCTCCTTGCACAAACTGGCTCTACAGAGGCAAGATGTCCACCTCATCATCATCCTCCGATTCCTCACCCCTTTCACTGTGTACATCCCCCTCCTCACAGATTATTAATTCGTCCCCACTGGAATCCACCATCTCAGGTCCCTGTGTACTTTCTGGAGGCAATTGCTGGTGAATGTCTCCACGGAGGAATTGATTATAATTCATTTTGATGAACATCATCTTCTCCACATTTTCTGGAAGTAACCTCGTACGCCGATTGCTGACAAGCTGACCG
Organism: Pseudophryne corroboree; assembly: GCF_028390025.1. NCBI lineage: Eukaryota > Metazoa > Chordata > Amphibia > Anura > Myobatrachidae > Pseudophryne > Pseudophryne corroboree. The sequence goes on from NC_086453.1 coordinate 188,185,229, forward strand.
GCTGCACTAAACACTCTTTCGAAGTACACACTGGAGAGTGGGCAACTTAGGTAAAATACAGCCAGTTTGTGCAAGGGCCTCCAAATTGCCTCTTTTTCCTGCCAGTATACGTACGGACTGTCTGACGTGCCTACTTGGATGCGGTCACTCATATAATCCTCCACCATTCTTTCAATGGTGACAGAATCATATGCAGTGACAGTAGACGACATGTCAGTAATCGTTGCCAGGTTCTTCAGTCCGGACCAGATGTCAGCACTCGCTCCAAACTGCCCTGCATCACCGCCAGCGGGTGGGCTCGGAATTCTTAGCCTTTTCCTCGCACCCCCAGTTGCGGGAGAATGTGAAGGAGGAGCTGTTGACGGGTCACGTTCCGCTTGACTTGACAATTTTCTCACCAGCAGGTCTTTGAACCTCTGCAGACTTGTGTCTGCCGGAAAGAGAGATACAACGTAGGTTTTAAATCTAGGATCGAGCACGGTGGCCAAAATGTAGTGCTCTGATTTCAACAGATTGACCACCTGTGAATCCTGGTTAAGCGAATTAAGGGCTCCATCCACAAGTCCCACATGCCTAGCGGAATCGCTCCATTTTAGCTCCTCCTTCAATGTCTCCAGCTTCTTCTGCAAAAGCCTGATGAGGGGAATGACCTGACTCAGGCTGGCAGTGTCTGAACTGACTTCACGTGTGGCAAGTTCAAAGGGCTGCAGAACCTTGCACAACGTTGAAATCATTCTCCACTGCGCTTGAGTCAGGTGCATTCCCCCTCCTTTGCCTATATCGTGGGCAGATGTATAGGCTTGAAAGGCCTTTTGCTGCTCCTCCATCCTCTGAAGCATATAGAGGGTTGAATTCCACCTCGTTACCACCTCTTGCTTCAGATGATGGCAGGGCAGGTTCAGGAGTGTTTGGTGGTTCTCCAGTCTTCGGCACGCGGTGGCTGAATGCCGAAAGTGGCCCGCAATTCTTCGGGCCACCGACAGCATCTCTTGCACGCCCCTGTCGTTTTTTAAATAATTCTGCACCACCAAATTCAATGTATGTGCAAAACATGGGACGTGCTGGAATTTGCCCAGATGTAATGCACGCACAATATTGCTGGCGTTGTCCGATGTCACAAATCCCCAGGAGAGTCCAATTGGGGTAAGCCATTCTGCGATGTTGTTCCTCAGTTTCCGTAAGAGGTTGCAGCTGTGTGCCTCTTATGGAAAGCAGTGATACAAAGCGTAGCCTGCCTAGGAACGAGTTGGCGTTTGCGAGACGCTGCTACTGGTGCCTCCTCTGCTGTTTTTGCTGCGGGAGGCAATACATCTACCCAGTGGGCTGTCACAGTCATATACACCTGAGTCTGCCCTGCTCCACTTGTCCTCATGTCCGTAGTTAAGTGGACATTGGGTACAACTGCATTTTTTAGGACACTGGGGACTCTTTTTCTGATGTATGTGTACATTTTCAGTATCGCCTGCCTAGAGAAATGGAACCTAGATGGTATTTGGTACCGGGGACACAGTACCTCAATCAAGTCTCTAGTTGCCTCTGAATTAACGGTGGATACCGGAACCACGTTTCTCACCACCCAGGCTGACAAGACCTGAGTTATCCGCTTTGCAGCAGGATGACTGCTGTGATATTTCATCTTCCTCGCAAAGGACTGTTGGACAGTCAATTGCTTACTGGAAGTAGTACAAGTGGTCTTCCGACTTCCCCTCTGGGATGACGATCGACTCCCAGCAGCAACAACAGCAGCGCCAGCAGCAGTAGGCGTTACACTCAAGGATGCATCGGAGGAATCCCAGGCAGGAGAGGACTCATCAGACTTGCCAGTGACATGGCCTGCAGGACTATTGGCTTTCCTTAGTAAGGTAGAAATTGACACTGAGGGAGTTGGTGGTGTGGTTTGCAGGAGCTTGGTTACAAGAGGAAGGGATTTAGTGGTCAGTGGACTGCTTCCGCTTTCATCCAAAGTTTTTGAACTTGTCACTGACTTATGATGAATGCGCTGCAGGTGACGTATAAGGGAGGATGTTCCGAGGTGGTTAACGTCCTTACCCCTACTTATTACAGCTTGACAAAGGCAACACACGGCTTGACACCTGTTGTCCGCATTTGTGTTGAAATAATTCCACACCGAAGAGCTGATTTTTTTTGTATTTTGACCAGGCATGTCAATGGCCATATTCGTCCCACGGACAACAGGTGTCTCCCCGGGTGCCTGACTTAAACAAACCACCTTACCAACAGAATCCTCCTTGTCAATTTCCTCCCCAGCGCCAGCAACACCCATATCCTCATCCTGGTGTACTTCAACAGTGACATCTTCAATTTGACTATCAGGAACTTGACTGCGGGTGCTCCTTCCAACACTTGCAGGGGGGCGTGCAAATGGTGGAAGGCGCAAGCTCTTCCCGTCCAGTGTTGGGAAGGTCAGGCATCGCAACCGACACAATTGGACTCTCCTTGTGGATTTGTGATTTAGAAGAATGCACAGTTCTTTGCTGTGCTTTTGCCAGCTTAAGTCTTTTCATTTTTCTAGCGAGAGTATGAGTGCTTCCATCCTCATGTGAATCTGAACCACTAGCCATGAACATAGGCCAGGGCCTCAGCCGTTCCTTGCCACTCCATGTCGTAAATGGCATATTGGCAAGTTTACGCTTCTCATCAGACGCTTTCAATTTTGATTTTTGGGTCATTTTACTGAACTTTTGTTTTTTGGATGCTCTCTACTATGACATTGGGCATCGGCCTTGGCAGACGACGTTGATGGCATTTCATCGTCTCGGCCATGACTAGTGGCAGCAGCTTCAGCATGAGGTGGAAGTGGATCTTGATCTTTCCCTATTTTAACCTCCACATTTTTGTTCTCCATTTTTTAATGTGTGGAATTATATGCCAGTATCAATAGCAATGGCCTACTACTATATATACTGCGCACAACTTAAATGCACCACAGGTATGGATGGATAGTATACTTGATGACACAGAGGTAGGTACAGCAGTGGCCTACTGTACCGTAATGCTATATATTATATACTGGTGGTCCGCAAACTGTGCAAAACTTAAATGCACCACAGGTATGGATGGATAGTATACTTGACGACACAGAGGTAGGTACAGCAGTGGCCTACTGTACCGTAATTAGAGATGAGCGCCTGAAATTTTTCGGGTTTTGTGTTTTGGTTTTGGGTTCGGTTCCGCGGCCGTGTTTTGGGTTTGAACGCGTTTTGGCAAAACCTCACCGAATTTTTTTTGTCGGATTCGGGTGTGTTTTGGATTCGGGTGTTTTTTTCAAAAAACACTAAAAAACAGCTTAAATCATAGAATTTGGTGGTCATTTTGATCCCAAAGTATTATTAACCTCAAAAACCATAATTTACACTCATCTTCAGTCTATTCTGAATACCTCACACCTCACAATATTATTTTTAGTCCTAAAATTTGCACCGAGGTCGCTGTGTGAGTAAGATAAGCGACCCTAGTGGCCGACACAAACACCGGGCCCATCTAGGAGTGGCACTGCAGTGTCACGCAGGATGTCCCTTCCAAAAAACCCTCCCCAAACAGCACATGACGCAAAGAAAAAAAGAGGCGCAATGAGGTAGCTGTGTGAGTAAGATTAGCGACCCTAGTGGCCGACACAAACACCGGGCCCATCTAGGAGTGGCACTGCAGTGTCACGCAGGATGGCCCTTCCAAAAAACCCTCCCCAAACAGCACATGACGCAAAGAAAAAAAGAGGCGCAATGAGGTAGCTGTGTGAGTAAGATTAGCGACCCTAGTGGCCGACACAAACACCGGGCCCATCTAGGAGTGGCACTGCAGTGTCACGCAGGATGGCCCTTCCAAAAAACCCTCCCCAAACAGCACATGACGCAAAGAAAAAAAGAGGCGCAATGAGGTAGCTGTGTGAGTAAGATTAGCGACCCTAGTGGCCGACACAAACACCGGGCCCATCTAGGAGTGGCACTGCAGTGTCACGCAGGATGGCCCTTCCAAAAAACCCTCCCCAAACAGCACATGACGCAAAGAAAAAAAGAGGCGCAATGAGGTAGCTGTGTGAGTAAGATTAGCGACCCTAGTGGCCAACACAAACACCGGGCCCATCTAGGAGTGGCACTGCAGTGTCACGCAGGATGTCCCTTCCAAAAAACCCTCCCCAAACAGCACATGACGCAAAGAAAAAAAGAGGCTTTTTACTGATATTTGGTGTTTTGGATTTGACATGCTCTGTACTATGACATTGGGCATCGGCCTTGGCAGACGACGTTGCTGGCATTTCATCGTCTCGGCCATGACTAGTGGCAGCAGCTTTAGCACGAGGTGGAAGTGGATCTTGATCTTTCCCTAATTTTGGAACCTCAACATTTTTGTTCTCCATATTTTAATAGGCACAACTAAAAGGCACCTCAGGTAAACAATGGAGATGGATGGATTGGATACTAGTATACAATTATGGACGGGCTGCCGAGTGCCGACACAGAGGTAGCCACAGCCGTGAACTACCGCACTGTACTGTGTCTGCTGCTAATATATAGACTGGTTGATAAAGAGATAGTATACTCGTAACTAGTATGTATGTATAAAGAAAGAAAAAAAACCACGGTTAGGTGGTATATACAATTATGGACGGGCTGCCGAGTGCCGACACAGAGGTAGCCACAGCCGTGAACTACCGCACTGTACTGTGTCTGCTGCTAATATATAGACTGGTTGATAAAGAGATAGTATACTCGTAACTAGTATGTATGTATAAAGAAAGAAAAAAAAACCACGGTTAGGTGGTATATACAATTATGGACGGGCTGCCGAGTGCCGACACAGAAGTAGCCACAGCCGTGAACTACCGCACTGTACTGTGTCTGCTGCTAATATATAGACTGGTTGATAAAGAGATAGTATACTCGTAACTAGTATGTATGTATAAAGAAAGAAAAAAAAACCACGGTTAGGTGGTATATACAATTATGGACGGGCTGCCGAGTGCCGACACAGAGGTAGCCACAGCCGTGAACTACCGCACTGTACTGTGTCTGCTGCTAATATATAGACTGGTTGATAAAGAGATAGTATACTCGTAACTAGTATGTATGTATAAAGAAAGAAAAAAAAACCACGGTTAGGTGGTATATACAATTATGGACGGGCTGCCGAGTGCCGACACAGAGGTAGCCACAGCCGTGAACTACCGCACTGTACTGTGTCTGCTGCTAATATATAGACTGGTTGATAAAGAGATAGTATACTCGTAACTAGTATGTATGTATAAAGAAAGAAAAAAAAACCACGGTTAGGTGGTATATACAATTATGGACGGGCTGCCGAGTGCCGACACAGAGGTAGCCACAGCCGTGAACTACCGCACTGTACTGTGTCTGCTGCTAATATATAGACTGGTTGATAAAGAGATAGTATACTCGTAACTAGTATGTATGTATAAAGAAAGAAAAAAAAACCACGGTTAGGTGGTATATACAATTATGGACGGGCTGCCGAGTGCCGACACAGAGGTAGCCACAGCCGTGAACTACCGCACTGTACTGTGTCTGCTGCTAATATAGACTGGTTGATAAAGAGATAGTATACTCGTAACTAGTATGTATGTATAAAGAAAGAAAAAAAAACCACGGTTAGGTCACTGGTATATACAATTATGGACGGGCTGCCGAGTGCCGACACAGAGGTAGCCACAGCCGTGAACTACCGCACTGTACTGTGTCTGCTGCTAATATAGACTGGTTGATAAAGAGATAGTATACTACTAATATTATATACTGGTGGTCAGGTCACTGGTCACTAGTCACACTGGCAGTGGCACTCCTGCAGCAAAAGTGTGCACTGTTTAATTTTAATATAATATTATGTACTCCTGGCTCCTGCTATAACCTATAACTGGCACTGCAGTAGTGCTCCCCAGTCTCCCCCACAATTATAAGCTGTGTGAGCTGAGCAGTCAGACAGATATATAATATATATAGATGATGCAGCACACTGGCCTGAGCCTGAGCAGTGCACACAGATATGGTATGTGACTGACTGAGTCACTGTGTGTATCGCTTTTTTCAGGCAGAGAACGGATATATTAAATAAACTGCACTGTGTGTCTGGTGGTCACTCACTATATAATATATTATGTACTCCTGGCTCCTGCTATAACCTATAACTGGCACTGCAGTAGTGCTCCCCAGTCTCCCCCACAATTATAAGCTGTGTGAGCTGAGCAGTCAGACAGATATATATAATATTATATATAGATAATAGATGATGCAGCACACTGGCCTGAGCCTGAGCAGTGCACACAGATATGGTATGTGACTGAGTCACTGTGTGCTGTGTATCGCTTTTTTCAGGCAGAGAACGGATTATATTATGTACTCCTGGCTCCTGCTATAACCTATAACTGGCACTGCAGTAGTGCTCCCCAGTCTCCCCCACAATTATAAGCTGTGTGAGCTGAGCAGTCAGACAGATATATATAATATTATATATAGATAATAGATGATGCAGCACACTGGCCTGAGCCTGAGCAGTGCACACAGATATGGTATGTGACTGAGTCACTGTGTGCTGTGTATCGCTTTTTTCAGGCAGAGAACGGATTATAAATAAAAGTGGTGGTCACTGGTCACTATCAGCAAAACTCTGCACTGTACACTACTGAGTACTCCTAATGCTCCCCAAAATTAGTAAATCAAGTGTCTCTCTAATCTATTCTAATTCTAAACGGAGAGGACGCCAGCCACGTCCTCTCCCTATCAATCTCAATGCACGTGTGAAAATGGCGGCGACGCGCGGCTCCTTATATAGAATCCGAGTCTCGCGATAGAATCCGAGCCTCGCGAGAATCCGACAGCGTCATGATGACGTTCGGGCGCGCTCGGGTTAACCGAGCAAGGCGGGAAGATCCGAGTCGCTCGGACCCGTGAAAAAAAACATGAAGTTCTGGCGGGTTCGGATTCAGAGAAACCGAACCCGCTCATCTCTAACCGTAATGCTATATATTATATACTGGTGGTCAGCAAACTGTGCAAAACTGAAATGCACCACAGGTATGGATGGATAGTATACTTGACGACACAGAGGTAGGTACAGCAGTGGCCTACTGTACCGTAATGCTATATATTATATACTGGTGGTCAGCAAACTGTGCAAAACTTAAATGCACCACAGGTATGGATGGATAGTATACTTGACGACACAGAGGTAGGTACAGCAGTGGCCTACTGTATCGTAATGCTATATATTATATACTGGTGGTCAGCAAAATTATGCACTGTACTCCGATTATATACTACAATGCAGCACAGATATGGAGTGTTTTTCAGGCAGACAACGTATACTGGTGGTCACTGGTCAGCAAAACTCTGTACTGTACTCCTCCTATATAATATACTGGTGGTCCCCAGTCCCCACAATAAAGCAGTGTGAGCACAGATATATGCAGCACACTGAGCACAGATATGGAGTGTTTTTCAGGCAGACAACGTATACTGGTGGTCACTGTCAGCAAAACTCTGCACTGTACTCCTCCTATATAATACAGCTGCTCCCCAGTCCCCACAATTAAGCAGTGTGAGCACAGATATATGCAGCACACTGAGCACAGATAAGGAGCGTTTTTTTTCAGGCAGAGAACGGATAAAACTGGTGGTCACTGATCAGCAAAACTCTGCACTGTACTCCTCCTATATTAATATACAGCTGCTCCCCAGTCCCTACAATTAAGCAATAAGCAAGCACAAATATTTGCATCAACAATACACGGAGAGGACGCTAGCCACGTCCTCTCCCTAACATTTTCAATGCACGAGTGAAAATGGCGGTGACGCGCGGCTGCTTATATAGAATCCGAATCTCGTGAGAATCCGACAGCGGGATGATGACGTTCGGGCATGCTCGGGTTAACCGAGCCATACGGGAGAATACGAGTATGCCTCGGACCCGTGTAAAATGGGTGAAGTTCGGGGGGGGGTTCGGTTTCCGAGGAACCGAACCCGCTCATCACTAAAAACTACACACAAAAAATTTACTGCTGCTCTGCGATCCTTTCGTTTGCACTTCTGCTAAGCTTAAATACACTCCCAGTGGGAGGCGGCATAGCGTTTGCACGGCTGCTAAAAACTGCTAGCGAGCGAACATCTCGTAATGACCACCTACTGTATGTCTCAAAGCAGCACAAGGTTTTTGGACAATCAATTACTGGAAAATGCTGCAAACATTCGATGAGGGTGCTGAAAAGGTTCTGTTTGAATTGGAGGAGTTTGATGAGTTGCTAGCAGTCACAGCACTAGATTTATATCATCAATTGCTAAATAAAAGAGATGTGTCCACTTACATCTTTGCTATTTTGCTCAATTTGACACAACATGCAAAACACGGCTAAGTTGTTTTTCACGAGTAGCGAGTGGATGGATTTTAAAATTTTTGTTTGCCATAATAGAATATGTAAAAAATAACATAATAAAGAAGCAAATTAAGAAAAATCACAAGGCATGGCTAAATCTCTGAGTCTATGGCATGCAAAACTAGAGATGAGCGGGTTCGGTTTCTCTGAATCCGAACCCGCCAGAACTTCATGTTTTTTTTCACGGGTCCGAGCGACTCGGATCTTCCCGCCTTGCTCGGTTAACCCGAGCGCGCCCGAACGTCATCATGACGCTGTCGGATTCTCGCGAGGCTCGGATTCTATCGCGAGACTCGGATTCTATATAAGGAGCCGCGCGTCGCCGCCATTTTCACACGTGCATTGAGATTGATAGGGAGAGGACGTGGCTGGCGTCCTCTCCGTTTAGAATAGATTAGAGAGACACTTGATTTACTAATTTTGGGGAGCATTAGGAGTACTCGGTACAGTGCAGAGTTTTGCTGATAGTGACCACCAGTTTTATTTATAATCCGTTCTCTGCCTGAAAAAAGCGATACACAGCACACAGTGACTCGGTCACATACCATATCTGTGTGCACTGCTCAGGCTCAGGCCAGTGTGCTGCATCATCTATTATCATAATATCTATATATAATATTATATATATCTGACTGCTCAGCTCACACAGCTTATAATTGTGGGGGAGACTGGGGAGCACTACTGCAGTGCCAGTTATAGGTTATAGCAGGAGCCAGGAGTACATAATATATTATATAGTGAGTGACCACCAGACACACAGTGCAGTTTATTTAATATATCCGTTCTCTGCCTGAAAAAAGCGATACACACAGTGACTCAGTCAGTCACATACCATATCTGTGTGCACTGCTCAGGCTCAGGCCAGTGTGCTGCATCATCTATATATATTATATATCTGTCTGACTGCTCAGCTCACACAGCTTATAATTGTGGGGGAGACTGGGGAGCACTACTGCAGTGCCGGTTATAGCAGGAGCCAGGAGTACATAATATTATATTAAAATTAAACAGTGCACACTTTTGCTGCAGGAGTGCCACTGCCAGTGTGACTAGTGACCAGTGACCTGACCACCAGTATATATAATATTAGTAGTATACTATCTCTTTATCAACCAGTCTATATTAGCAGCAGACACAGTACAGTGCGGTAGTTCACGGCTGTGGCTACCTCTGTGTCGGCACTCGGCAGCCCGTCCATAATTGTATATACCACCTAACCGTGGTTTTTTTTTCTTTCTTTATACATACATACTAGTTACGAGTATACTATCTCTTTATCAACCAGTCTATATTAGCAGCAGACACAGTACAGTGCGGTAGTTCACGGCTGTGGCTACCTCTGTGTCGGCACTCGGCAGCCCGTCCATAATTGTATATACCACCTAACCGTGTTTTTTTTTTCTTTCTTTATACATACATACTAGTTACGAGTATACTATCTCTTTATCAACCAGTCTATATATTAGCAGCAGACACAGTACAGTGCGGTAGTTCACGGCTGTGGCTACCTCTGTGTCGGCACTCGGCAGCCCGTCCATAATTGTATATACCACCTAACCGTGGTTTTTTTTTCTTTCTTTATACATACATACTAGTTACGAGTATACTATCTCTTTATCAACCAGTCTATATATTAGCAGCAGACACAGTACAGTGCGGTAGTTCACGGCTGTGGCTACCTCTGTGTCGGCACTCGGCAGCCCGTCCATAATTGTATACTAGTATCCAATCCATCCATCTCCATTGTTTACCTGAGGTGCCTTTTAGTTGTGCCTATTAAAATATGGAGAACAAAAATGTTGAGGTTCCAAAATTAGGGAAAGATCAAGATCCACTTCCACCTCGTGCTGAAGCTGCTGCCACTAGTCATGGCCGAGACGATGAAATGCCAGCAACGTCGTCTGCCAAGGCCGATGCCCAATGTCATAGTACAGAGCATGTCAAATCCAAAACACCAAATATCAGTAAAAAAAGGACTCCAAAACCTAAAATAAAATTGTCGGAGGAGAAGCGTAAACTTGCCAATATGCCATTTACCACACGGAGTGGCAAGGAACGGCTGAGGCCCTGGCCTATGTTCATGGCTAGTGGTTCAGCTTCACATGAGGATGGAAGCACTCAGCCTCTCGCTAGAAAAATGAAAAGACTCAAGCTGGCAAAAGCAGCACAGCAAAGAACTGTGCATTCTTCGAAATCCCAAATCCACAAGGAGAGTCCAATTGTGTCGGTTGCGATGCCTGACCTTCCCAACACTGGACGTGAAGAGCATGCGCCTTCCACCATTTGCACGCCCCCTGCAAGTGCTGGAAGGAGCACCCGCAGTCCAGTTCCTGATAGTCAGATTGAAGATGTCAGTGTTGAAGTACACCAGGATGAGGAGGATATGGGTGTTGCTGGCGCTGGGGAGGAAATTGACCAGGAGGATTCTGATGGTGAGGTGGTTTGTTTAAGTCAGGCACCCGGGGAGACACCTGTTGTCCGTGGGAGGAATATGGCCGTTGACATGCCAGGTGAAAATACCAAAAAAATCAGCTCTTCGGTGTGGAGGTATTTCACCAGAAATGCGGACAACAGGTGTCAAGCCGTGTGTTCCCTTTGTCAAGCTGTAATAAGTAGGGGTAAGGACGTTAACCACCTCGGAACATCCTCCCTTATACGTCACCTGCAGCGCATTCATAATAAGTCAGTGACAAGTTCAAAAACTTTGGGTGACAGCGGAAGCAGTCCACTGACCAGTAAATCCCTTCCTCTTGTAACCAAGCTCACGCAAACCACCCCACCAACTCCCTCAGTGTCAATTTCCTCCTTCCCCAGGAATGCCAATAGTCCTGCAGGCCATGTCACTGGCAATTCTGACGAGTCCTCTCCTGCCTGGGATTCCTCCGATGCATCCTTGCGTGTAACGCCTACTGCTGCTGGCGCTGCTGTTGTTGCCGCTGGGAGTCGATGGTCATCCCAGAGGGGAAGTCGTAAGCCCACTTGTACTACTTCCAGTAAGCAATTGACTGTTCAACAGTCCTTTGCGAGGAAGATGAAATATCACAGCAGTCATCCTACTGCAAAGCGGATAACTGAGTCCTTGACAACTATGTTGGTGTTAGACGTGCGTCCGGTATCCGCCGTTAGTTCACAGGGAACTAGACAATTTATTGAGGCAGTGTGCCCCCGTTACCAAATACCATCTAGGTTCCACTTCTCTAGGCAGGCGATACCGAGAATGTACACGGACGTCAGAAAAAGACTCACCAGTGTCCTAAAAAATGCAGTTGTACCCAATGTCCACTTAACCACGGACATGTGGACAAGTGGAGCAGGGCAGGGTCAGGACTATATGACTGTGACAGCCCACTGGGTAGATGTATGGACTCCCGCCGCAAGAACAGCAGCGGCGGCACCAGTAGCAGCATCTCGCAAACGCCAACTCTTTCCTAGGCAGGCTACGCTTTGTATCACCGCTTTCCAGAATACGCACACAGCTGAAAACCTCTTACGGCAACTGAGGAAGATCATCGCGGAATGGCTTACCCCAATTGGACTCTCCTGTGGATTTGTGGCATCGGACAACGCCAGCAATATTGTGTGTGCATTAAATATGGGCAAATTCCAGCACGTCCCATGTTTTGCACATACCTTGAATTTGGTGGTGCAGAATTTTTTAAAAAACGACAGGGGCGTGCAAGAGATGCTGTCGGTGGCCAGAAAAATTGCGGGACACTTTCGGCGTACAGGCACCACGTACAGAAGACTGGAGCACCACCAAAAACTACTGAACCTGCCCTGCCATCATCTGAAGCAAGAAGTGGTAACGAGGTGGAATTCAACCCTCTATATGCTTCAGAGGTTGGAGGAGCAGCAAAAGGCCATTCAAGCCTATACAATTGAGCACGATATAGGAGGTGGAATGCACCTGTCTCAAGTGCAGTGGAGAATGATTTCAACGTTGTGCAAGGTTCTGATGCCCTTTGAACTTGCCACACGTGAAGTCAGTTCAGACACTGCCAGCCTGAGTCAGGTCATTCCCCTCATCAGGCTTTTGCAGAAGAAGCTGGAGGCATTGAAGAAGGAGCTAAAAGGGAGCGATTCCGCTAGGCATGTGGGACTTGTGGATGCAGCCCTTAATTCGCTTAACAAGGATTCACGGGTGGTCAATCTGTTGAAATCAGAGCACTACATTTTGGCCACCGTGCTCGATCCTAGATTTAAAGCCTACCTTGGATCTCTCTTTCCGGCAGACACAGGTCTGCTGGGGTTGAAAGACCTGCTGGTGACAAAATTGTCAAGTCAAGCGGAACGCGACCTGTCAACATCTCCTCCTTCACATTCTCCCGCAACTGGGGGTGCGAGGAAAAGGCTCAGAATTCCGAGCCCACCCGCTGGCGGTGATGCAGGGCAGTCTGGAGCGACTGCTGATGCTGACATCTGGTCCGGACTGAAGGACCTGACAACGATTACGGACATGTCGTCTACTGTCACTGCATATGATTCTCTCAACATTGATAGAATGGTGGAGGATTATATGAGTGACCGCATCCAAGTAGGCACGTCACACAGTCCGTACTTATACTGGCAGGAAAAAGAGGCAATTTGGAGGCCCTTGCACAAACTGGCTTTATTCTACCTAAGTTGCCCTCCCACAAGTGTGTACTCCGAAAGAGTGTTTAGTGCCGCCGCTCACCTTGTCAGCAATCGGCGTACGAGGTTACATCCAGAAAATGTGGAGAAGATGATGTTCATTAAAATGAATTATAATCAATTCCTCCGCGGAGACATTGACCAGCAGCAATTGCCTCCACAAAGTACACAGGGAGCTGAGATGGTGGATTCCAGTGGGGACGAATTGATAATCTGTGAGGAGGGGGATGTACACGGTGATATATCGGAGGGTGAAGATGAGGTGGACATCTTGCCTCTGTAGAGCCAGTTTGTGCAAGGAGAGATTAATTGCTTCTTTTTTTGGGGGGGTCCAAACCAACCCGTCATATCAGTCACAGTCGTGTGGCAGACCCTGTCACTGAAATGATGGGTTGGTTAAAGTGTGCATGTCCTGTTTTGTTTATACAACATAAGGGTGGGTGGGAGGGCCCAAGGACAATTCCATCTTGCACCTCTTTTTTCTTTTCTTTTTCTTTGCATCATGTGCTGATTGGGGAGGGTTTTTTGGAAGGGACATCCTGCGTGACACTGCAGTGCCACTCCTAGATGGGCCCGGTGTTTGTGTCGGCCACTAGGGTCGCTAATCTTACTCACACAGCTACCTCATTGCGCCTCTTTTTTTCTTTGCGTCATGTGCTGTTTGGGGAGGGTTTTTTGGAAGGGACATCCTGCGTGACACTGCAGTGCCACTCCTAGATGGGCCCGGTGTTTGTGTCGGCCACTAGGGTCGCTTATCTTACTCACACAGCGACCTCGGTGCAAATTTTAGGACTAAAAATAATATTGTGAGGTGTGAGGTATTCAGAATAGACTGAAAATGAGTGGAAATTATGGTTTTTGAGGTTAATAATACTTTGGGATCAAAATGACCCCCAAATTCTATGATTTAAGCTGTTTTTTAGTGTTTTTTGAAAAAAACACCCGAATCCAAAACACACCCGAATCCGACAAAAAAAATTCGGTGAGGTTTTGCCAAAACGCGTTCGAACCCAAAACACGGCCGCGGAACCGAACCCAAAACCAAAACACAAAACCCGAAAAATTTCAGGCGCTCATCTCTATGCAAAACCATGCCATACATTGCGGGATAAGGCAAAGATGTATTTGGACACATCTCTGATCATTTCAGACAGAAAAGATGCCAAGAGGATTTAGGATCAATAACACCCACACCATTGGATGCACCAATCCATCATTTTGTAACAAAATGGTGTGTAGTTTTTAATAAATGTTCAATGGACCTAATCCTCTTGGTAGTGGAAAAAGTTTAAATTGAGTTAAAAAAGACAATAATTGATTTTGGACAGTTTAAAACATAATTTGAATCAAAATTGTTGGAGGATAAATCTGAGAAGTGGTTTGACAAAGTTTTGGTCAGCATTGCGTGCTATAAAAAGAATTGATTGCGTTCAAAAGAAATAAACTTGAAGTAGTGCTAAATGATTATAAGACTCACAAGGTATACCCATGGTTAACAGGAGAAGGGCCCAGAACTGTGAGGTCTCACTTTAGGGGAGGTACAGTAGATGTAGGTTACCATTTTCCTTGGATTCCTCCTCCTCCTCCTCTGATACAGATATAAATGGTCGTTTACCACCAAGTGGTTCAAACACTTTTTTAGGGGTCACTTAAGAGGCATCCCTGGATTCAGAAAACAGAGGAGAAAGAGGACCTGCATGAGGAGGTGGGTAGCTAGGCGAGGCAGAAGGTGGCTTTAAGGGAAAATATTTTAACCTCTTTAAACACAAGGTAACAGAAAGCGAAGAATCAGTTTTGGCCCTGGGTCTTACCTTTGTTCCCACTCTGATAAGTGATGATTTTGAATTTCAAGTAGATTTATATACAATGGGCTGTAAACTACGATTAAGGGAACATTTTAGGGATAAGAGAACCCTGATCTCAGACTTAACATATAGTACACTCAGACAGCCCAGCAATTTTGATCCAAACTCCACCAATAACAGCATTAAAACTTTCTTACGAATGGTGTCATATGAATATAAAATGGATTACAAGACACATCACAATTGTTACAATGTCTACTCAATAGCATGAAACATTAAAATCCCAGCAGAATGAACAAATAGTGATCTGCATTGCGGATAAAGGAGGTGGTGTGGTTATTTAGAACTACGCTTAATATGATGCAGATATTAAACAAATGGCTGACATTAATGTGTATACAAGGCTATCGTATAACCCTATGATTGAAATAAAGGCAACAGTGGACAGGCTGTTACAGATGAGCTTGACACACCGGTGTCTTGATGAAAATCTATTGAAGTAAGTAATGGTGGATAATCCAGTTTGCCCTATACAATATAGCATACCAAAGATACATAAATCTTTAAAAGCACAACTGGGGCATCCAATTGTGTCTGCTAGACAAGTGGTACTACAAACAGTGGCACAATTGAATTGATCTGGTACTTCAGCCCATTGTTGTTAAGAATGAAAGCTATATAAAAGATACACATGACCCGTTATCTAAATTGCGGGGGATTAAACAACTACAGTACTTGAAGATTTCTTTTTTAATTTGATGGATGTGGTGTCCTTCTATATGGTGATACCACATGCTGAGGATATTGCTGCAGTAAAATAAATAATTTCTACAACAGAGTATGTAGATCCACCTGTGGACTTTATTTGTGAATTGATTGGATGTGTTTTGGAAAATAATAATTCCCATTACAGTATGTAGATTCCTATTATGTGCAGAATGCTGGTACTGCTATGGATTTGAAGTTAGCTATGGTTTATGCAAATCTATATATGACGCGATATGAGCGATCATTTATATACCCTAAATACGGTCCCAGCATTCTGCACTATTTCAGATTCATAGATGATGTGTTGCTATTGTGGCATGGCACTAAAGAAGCTTTTTAGAGATGATAAGGGATCTTAATACTTTAAATAGCCCAGTCAGATTCACAAGCAATATACAGGCAAGCAGTATATCATTTTTGAATATATTGAGCTTTAAAAAGTAACAATACCATCGGTACAACATTGTTTTGGAAAGCACCAATTGTAATACTCTCCTGTACGCTACCAGTCACCACCCTAAAGCACCAAAGAGGGACTCCCAATTTACCCATTAAACATAATTTACATTCTAATGTGTCCTTGCGGACTATATTATGTAGGCAAACAACGAAAACTTTCAGAGAATGTATGGCTAACCATAGACTGTCAATTAGACAAGCAATATAGGAGGGCCATAGTCACAAACCTGTGGCATGCCACTTCATGCAAAAGGGACACCAGGTGGCAACCTTAAAGTCAATACTTTTTGACAATGGGGGGCCATTCCGAGTTGATCGCACGTAGCAACTTTTTGCTGCTCGTGTGATCAACTAGACGCCGCCTATGGGGGAGTGTATTTTAGCATAGCAAGGCTGCGAACGCTTGTGCTATGCTAAAAAAGATTCACTCAAAACAAGAGTAGCCCTGCAGCTACTTACCCAGTGCGACAGATCCAGCAATGAAGGTACCGGTCCTGAGGTCAGACATCTGCCCCTCCATTCCCCTGGACACGCCTGTGTTCTTCTTACCACTCCGCGAAAATGGCTGGAAATGGTGAGTATCCACCCTGGAATGCCTTCCGCCTGTCCATCTTCTTGCGATCGCCGCTGCGATCACATTGGTCGCTGATGGCGCCGTTGCCCAGCGACGACAGTCACCAGGCAATGACACACATGCACAATGCACCCGCCGCGCATGCGCATTTCTGACCCGTTCGCACCGCAGCGATGAACCACTGCGTGCGAACGGGTCAGAATGACCCCCAATATTCCTAAACCTCTTTGTGGTGACAGTGAGAAATTCTTCTTACAAAAAGAGAAGCACTGGATTTTTACTCTGGACACAATTGTTCCCAGAAAGTTAAATGAAAATATTATAATTTGCTGTTTTTTTATAAATTTTGATCAGCCTGTGGCTTCCTGGTTAGATTCTGACCAAATATATATTCATTAATTTTTTTGATTCAGGTACAATATGATTTCTATTAGAGATGTGCACTGAACAATTTTCAGGTTTTGGTTTTGGATCTGGATCTCCTTTCGTGTTTTGGATGTGGATTGGTTTTGCCAAAACCACCCTTTCGGGTTTTGGTTCTGGATCTGTATTTTTTTTTTTAAATAAATAAAAAAGCTACAGTATTATTAACCTCAATAACATTAATTTCCATTCATTTCCAGTCTATTCTGAACACCTCTCACCTCACAATATTGTTTTAGGCAAAAATGTTGCACCGAGGTCGCAGAATGACTGTCACGAACCGGTCTCTCACCTTTGCGGGTTCTGGGGTTCATCCGTTGCCAGTGCGGTTGCTCGCGGTGCTGTGCGCCCGTGTGGGGACGCGGCGTGATCAGTGGCACAGGTAATGCAGAGTCTGGGAACTGTGAGTGCGGGGACCAAATGGCCTAAGGCACTGCGGTGTGTCTGCTGTATAGGAGGTGGCCATGTTGGAGACCAAATAGCTAATACAGAGCACTTTTGAAAACACCTGTGGGCAGGTGTAAGCCAATCCCGTGCTTGTGCTGCCTTTAAGTAGGCTGGGATTATGTTACTCTGGGCCAGTGCTTTGTTGTATCAACGCTGTGCTCTAGCTCTGAGCTCTCTCCGTGCATTCCTGTGTGATTCCCGTGGTCCAGATATCGCCTCCGTTCCCAGAGGTCCGTCTGCAGCCTTCACTGCTAAAAGATCCACCAGCTCCCCGCTGTGCTGTCAGTTAATTGCTCACCTACTGGAAGCAGTTGGATTCCCAGAGTCTTGCATGAGGTTACCTTGTCTGCCTACCATACAAAGTTTGGAGGATTCCTTTACCCTCAGCTGTTCGTTTGTTCTACTCAGCATTTAACCCATTCATCACCTTGTCATCAGCTACAGTTTCACAGTGATCTCCGGAATCTGCAAGTAACCCAATTCAGTACTTTTATTTTCTATGTTGCCATAACAAAGATAATTCTTCACAGCCTCTCAGTTAACTCTCAAAACTTCATTGCAAACCCTTACAGTTATTTCTTCATGTCTGCATTATCCAGTTAAACACATTCTACAGTTCTGCATCAAAGCTTATTTATATTTGGACAATTCAACATTTATTCATCAGCTTGTTTTGCATACGTTTCCATGAACATTTCTTTTATTTATTTTTGAGTTTTCTCTTGGATATTATTTCTGCCATTCCTTCAATACTTCAGTATAATATGATGATTAACAACTAGTCCTTTAACTCTTTACTGAATTGTTATTTTTAATAAATATATGAAACGGAACTTTCTTCGTCCTCCCTGCTTTCTTCATACCCCAGCACCTACACCTGTGGTTGGTTCCGGGTTAACAGATTCACAAAAACACCCGGACCTGACAGTAAGCACTGGCCACATGAATCCGTCAAGTGACCAATTCGCAGGAGGCGGTGCTACGTCAAATATCCTTTCCCGTCTGGAAAACCAGGAGTCTATACAGACACAAATAGTACAGTTTATGCAAACTATGGCAGACCGTTTAGAGACTCTTCATATGGCTATTAAAACGTCTCAAGTCCAGATTCCAACTCCGGTTGTCCCAGTTACCACTACAGCTTCTCCTGTGACGCTGCCTACATCCCGCTTGCAGTTACCCTCTCCGAGTAAGTTTGACGGAACTCCAAAACTTTGCAGAGGATTCCTGAATCAATGCGAGATCCAGTTCGAACTGTTGTCCGCCAGTTTCCTATCAGCTCGTTCTAAGGTTGCATATATTATTGCCCTCCTTTCCGGTCAGGCTCTGGAGTGGGCATCACCATTATGGGAAAGAGGTGATCCTATCCTCTCTAATTACAAGGAGTTCGTATCATCCTTCCGGAGAATCTTTGACGAACCAGGCAGGACCACCTCAGCATCTTTGGAGATTCTCCGTCTACGTCAAGGTTTATGTCCTGTCAGTCAATATATTATTCAGTTTCGCACGTTGTCTTCAGAGTTAAACTGGAATGAGGAGGCCCTGATCGCCGCGTTTTGTAATGGACTTTCAGAGAAAATCAAGGATGATTTAACTATCCGGGATGTGCCAACTAAACTGGATGAATTAATAATAATAATAATAATAATTTTATTTATATAGCGCTCTTTCTCCAATAGGACTCAAGGCGCTTAACAGATACACAGCATAATATAGTACAGAAAAATAATGAAGTACATTTTTCATAAAATAAAATTTCATAAAATACAGAAGCATGAGAATTGATTTCTCTCTGTAACAAACTTGACCTACGCTACAGGGAGCGATGTTTAGAGAAATCCAGGGCAGAGCGATCCAGTCAACATTATCATCTTAGACCTTCATCACAGTCTCCGGTAACGACAGAAGAACCTATGCAGATTGGGCGCTCTCGCCTCACAGAGGAGGAACGACTTCGTCGTCGACAGGGTAACCTCTGCATGTACTGTGGGTCCTCCGACCATTTAGTTAAATTCTGCAAACTCCGACCGGGAAACTCTCGCTCCTAGCTTATTCAAGAGAGATTAAGCTAGGAGTTACTTTAGAATCACGTTCTGGGAAAGAGCCGACCTTGTCTATTCAATTAGAAGTTCCAAGTTCTACAGTGAAAGTTTCAGCTCTCCTAGATTCCGGGGCAGCCGAGAACTTCATCTCCTCAGCCTTTGTCTTACGGTCTAAAGTTCAAACCATGCCTCTGGAAGCAGCAGTTGCTGTTACAGCAGTGGATGGAAGTCGAATTCCAGATGGTATAATTACTCATCGAACCGTATGTCTCAAGATGAAAGTTGGTGTGCTCCATTCCGAATACGTCTCCTTCTACGTGATTCCCAAAGCCTCTCAAGATGTGATACTTGGTTTACCTTGGCTGCAGAAGCATAATCCTCAACTTAATTGGCAAACCATGGAAGTCCTTTCGTGGGGTAAATCTTGTATCAAGGACTGTTTAGCCTCAATTGTACCTCTCCGGTCAATTAGCCTTCCCGACCTACCTCCGGTGTATCAATCCTTTGCGGATGTTTTCAGTAAACAAGCAGCAGACTCTCTACCTCCTCATCGCGAATGGGACTGCCCAATCGTCCTGGTTCCGGGTAAAACACCTCCTAGGGGACAAATTTATCCGCTATCCATCCCAGAGACGCAAGCTATGTCTGATTATATACAGGAAAATCTAACCAAAGAAGAAGGACGGTGGGTTACGACCATGCATAGATTACCGTGGACTCAATGAGATCACTGTGAAAAACAAGTACCCATTACCCTTAATTCCAGAATTATTTGACCGGGTAAAGGGAGCTACTGTGTTTACAAAATTGGATCTCCGAGGGGCCTACAATTTAATCCGCATCCGGGCAGGGGACGAGTGGAAGACTGCTTTTAATACCCGGGATGGGCATTACGAATACCTTGTAATGCCTTTTGGTCTTTGTAATGCACCTGCAGTTTTTCAAAGCTATGTGAATGAACTTTTTCGTGATCTTCTCTACAAGTGTCTAGTAGTGTACTTGGATGATATCCTAATATTCTCTACGGATCTAAAGTCTCACCGTCACCAAGTTAAAGAGGTACTGACACGTCTGAGGAAAAATCAACTCTATTGTAAGTTAGAGAAGTGCACTTTTGAAGTATCTTCCATACCGTTCCTTGGTTACATCATTTCTGGATCAGAGCTATGTATGGATCCCGGTAAGGTACAAGCTATCCGAGATTGGTCCACTCCTACAACTCTCAAGGGGATTCAGCGATTTCTTGGCTTTGCTAATTTCTATAGGAGATTCATTAAGAATTATTCTTCGTTAGCTGCTCCCATCACAGCCCTAACTCGCAAGGGAGCAAATCCTACGAACTGGTCTTCTGAAGCAATCAAAGCCTTCTCTGATTTAAAGCAAGCCTTTGGGTCAGCCCCCATTCTTCGACAGCCTGATTTGAATCGTCCCTTTCTACTAGAGGTGGATGCATCTACAGAAGCAGTAGGAGCTGTGTTATCACAAGTCTTTGAAGATAAAAGGGTCCATCCCTGCGGATATTTCTCCCGTAAGTTCCTCCCGGCAGAACGTAATTATGCAATCGGTGAGCAAGAATTACTTGCCATCAAGTTGGCATTTGAGGAGTGGAGATACCTTCTAGAAGGAGCACAACATCGCATTACAGTTTATACTGATCATAAGAATCTTCTGTATCTGCTGTCAGCTCAGTGTTTGAATCCACGACAAGCTCGATGGGCGCTTTTCTTCACACGATTTGATTTCAAGCTCACCTATCGTCCAGGGTCTCAGAACAAAAAGGCAGATGCCCTTTCCCGCTCCTTTGCTTCTTCTGAATTAAATGATGCTACCACGAATCAAGCCATTGTGAATCCTACGTCCTTTTTAATGACTCGAACCTCTCCAGTTCCTCCGCTGGCAAGACCTTTGTCGCCACAAGTCTTCGAAAACGGCTGCTTACCTGGGCTCACTCCTCTTCCTTCATGGGTCATCCTGGGGTTCTAAAGACTCTCAAATTTATTCAACAGTCTTATTGGTGGCCACGTCTCAAAGCCGATGTCCAAGAGTTTATAGCAGCATGTCCTAAATGTGCCCAACATAAGAGTCCAAGAAGTTCTCCACCAGGTTTATTACATCCATTATCCATACCCAAACAACCATGGACTCATATCTCAATGGATTTCGTGACCGATCTACCTCCATCAAAAGGGCAAAATACCATTTGGGTGATAGTGGATCGATTTTCGAAAATGGCACATTTCATTCCATTAACTGGGTTACCATCAGCCCCTTTACTAGCCAGATTGTTCATCTCTGAAATCTTCAAGTTGCATGGCCTTCCTCGAGAGATTATCTCTGATCGGGGAACACAGTTTGTGGCCAAGTTTTGGAGGTCGCTTTGTTCATCTTTAAATGTCAAGTTGAATTTTTCTTCTGCATATCATCCTCAGACAGATGGACAAACTGAGAGAGTCAACCAAGACCTTGAAACATTTCTCCAGCTATATATATCGTCCTCACAGGATGACTGGGTTGACTACCTTCCATTGGCAGAATTTGCTCATAATAATCTCTTCCATTCATCTTCAGAATCTACGCCCTTTTATATTAACTTCGGCTTTCATCCTCGTGTGCCAGAGTTCCATCCATTGCCAGCCCTAGAAGTTCCAGCGGCAGATCAAGAGCTTCAACGTCTATCTAGAATCTGGAGTTGTGTACGTAAGTCCTTGGTCAAAACTTCCGCTCGCTATAAATCTTTTGCAGATAGAAAACGTAAAGCTGTACCGAATTACAAAGTGGGAGACCAAGTTTGGATTTCTACGCGCAATCTCAGGTTCAAAGTTCCTTCTAAGAAATTTGCTCCCAAGTTTATTGGTCCATTTCCCATTGTAAAGGTACTCAACCCTGTGTCATACAAAGTCAAGTTGCCACCGTCTTTGAGAATTCCTAACGCCTTTCATACATCTTTACTGAAGCCTTTGATTCTCAATAAGTTCCGTACTACCCAGTCCAAATCTCCTAAAGTTCACTCGTTGCAGAATGAGGAATTTGAAGTTAAAGAGATTGTGGACTCACGTTCCCGATATGGACGTTTACAGTTTCTGGTCGACTGGAAGGGTTACGGTCCGGAGGAGAGATCCTGGGTTTTCTCTGAAGATGTTCATGCTCCAAGACTGGTACAGCAATACTTCTCCAAAAATCCTGACAAGGTTCAAAGGTGTTCGGAGACCACCCGTAGAAGAGGGGGTACTGTCACGAACCGGTCTCTCACCTTTGCGGGTTCTGGGGTTCATCCGTTGGCAGTGCGGTTGCTCGCGGTGCTGTGCGCCCGTGTGGGGACGCGGCGTGATCAGTGGCACAGGTAATGCAGAGTCTGGGAACTGTGAGTGCGGGGACCAAATGGCCTAAGGCACTGCAGTGTGTCTGCTGTATAGGAGGTGGCCATGTTGGAGACCAAATAGCTAATACAGAGCACTTTTGAAAACACCTGTGGGCAGGTGTAAGCCAATCCCGTGCTTGTGCTGCCTTTAAGTAGGCTGGGATTATGTTACTCTGGGCCAGTGCTTTGTTGTATCAACGCTGTGCTCTAGCTCTGAGCTCTCTCCGTGCATTCCTGTGTGATTCCCGTGGTCCAGATATCGCCTCCGTTCCCAGAGGTCCGTCTGCAGCCTTCACTGCTAAAAGATCCACCAGCTCCCCGCTGTGCTGTCAGTTAATTGCACACCTACTGGAAGCAGTTGGATTCCCAGAGTCTTGCATGAGGTTACCTTGTCTGCCTACCATACAAAGTTTGGAGGATTCCTTTACCCTCAGCTGTTCGTTTGTTCTACTCAGCATTTAACCCATTCATCACCTTGTCATCAGCTACAGTTTCACAGTGATCTCCGGAATCTGCAAGTAACCCAATTCAGTACTTTTATTTTCTATGTTGCCATAACAAAGATAATTCTTCACAGCCTCTCAGTTAACTCTCAAAACTTCATTGCAAACCCTTACAGTTATTTCTTCATGTCTGCATTATCCAGTTAAACACATTCTACAGTTCTGCATCAAAGCTTATTTATATTTGGACAATTCAACATTTATTCATCAGCTTGTTTTGCATACGTTTCCATGAACATTTCTTTTATTTATTTTTGAGTTTTCTCTTGCATATTATTTCTGCCATTCCTTCAATACTTCAGTATAATATGATGATTAACAACTAGTCATTTAACTCTTTACTGAATTGTTATTTTTAATAAATATATGAAACGGAACTTTCTTCGTCCTCCCTGCTTTCTTCATACCCCAGCACCTACACCTGTGGTTGGTTCCGGGTTAACGGATTCACAAAAACACCCGGACCTGACAATGACTAAGCTAAGCGACACAAGTGGGCGGTACAAACACTTGGCCCATCTAGTAGTGGCACTGCAGTGGCAGACAGGTTGGCAGTTTAAAAAACTAGGCCTCAAAGAGCACATAATGCAAAGAAGAAAAAGAGGTGTACTTAAGTCGCTGGATGACTAAGCTAAGCGACCCAAGTGTGCAGCACAAACACCTGGCCAAACTAGGAGTGGCACTTCAGTGGCAGACAGGATGGCAGTTTTAAAAACTAGGCCCCAGAGAGCACATAATGCAAAGAAAGAGAGAGGTGCATCGAGGTCGCTGGGTGACTAAGCTAAGCAACCCAAGTGTGCATCACAAACACATGGCC
Source organism: Pseudophryne corroboree (assembly GCF_028390025.1). NCBI lineage: Eukaryota > Metazoa > Chordata > Amphibia > Anura > Myobatrachidae > Pseudophryne > Pseudophryne corroboree. Next base: position 188,209,455 of record NC_086453.1, read on the forward strand.
CATCTAGGAGTGACACTTCAGCGGCAGACAGGATGGCAGTTTTAAAAACTATGCCCCAAAGAGCACATAATGCAAAGAAAAAATAAGAATTTACTCACCGGTAATTCTATTTCTCGTAGTCCGTAGTGGATGCTGGGGACTCCGTAAGGACCATGGGGAATAGACGGGCTCCGCAGGAGACTGGGCACTCTAAAGAAAGATTAGGTACTATCTGGTGTGCACTGGCTCCTCCCTCTATGCCCCTCCTCCAGACCTCAGTTAGGGAAACTGTGCCCGGAAGAGCTAACACTACAAGGAAAGGATTTGGAATCCAGGGTAAGACTCATACCAGCCACACCAATCACACCGTATAACTTGTGATAACCATACCCAGTTAACAGTATGAACAACAACTGAGCCTCAATCAACGGATGGCTCATAACAATAACCCTTTAGTAAGCAATAACTATATACACGTATTGCAGAAGAAGTCCGCACTTGGGACGGGCGCCCAGCATCCACTACGGACTACGAGAAATAGAATTACCGGTGAGTAAATTCTTATTTTCTCTGACGTCCTAGTGGATGCTGGAGACTCCGTAAGGACCATGGGGATTATACCAAAGCTCCCAAACGGGCGGGAGAGTGCGGATGACTCTGCAGCACCGAATGAGCAAACTCAAGGTCCTCCTCAGCCAGGGTATCAAACTTGTAGAACTTAGCAAATGTGTTTGAACCCGACCAAGTAGCAGCTCGGCAAAGCTGTAAAGCCGAGACCCCTCGTGCAGCCGCCCAAGAAGAGCCCACCTTCCTTGTGGAATGGGCTTTTACTGATTTTGGATGCGGCAATCCAGCCGCAGAGTGAGCCAGCTGAATCGTGCTACAGATCCAGCGAGCAAATAGTCTGCTTCGAAGCAGGAGCGCCAACCTTGTTGGCTGCATACAGAATAAACAGCGAGTCAGTCTTTCTGACTCCCGCCGCTCTGGAAACATAAATTTTCAAAGCCCGGACTACGTCCAGCAACTTGGAATCCTCCAAGTCCCTAGTAGCCGCAGGCACCACAATAGGTTGGTTCAAATGAAACGATGATACTACCTTAGGGAGAAATTGAGGACGAGTCCTCAATTCTGCCCTGTCCATATGGAAGATCAGATAGGGGCTTTTACATGACAAAGCCGCCAATTCTGACACACGCCTAGCCGAAGCTAAGGCCAATAGCATGACCACTTTCCACATGAGATATTTTAGCTCCACAGTCTTAAGTGGCTCACACCAGTGGGATTTCAGGTAATCCAACACAACGTTAAGATCCCAAGGTGCCACTTGTGGCACAAAAGGCGGCTGAATATGCAGCACTCCCTTTACAAACGTCTGAACCTCAGGCAGTGAAGCCAGTTCTTTTTGAAAGAAAATGGATAGGGCCGAGATCTGAACCTTTATGGACCCTAATTTGAGGCCCATAGTCACACCTGACTGTAGGAAATGCAGAAAACGACCCAACTGGAAGTCCTCTGTAGGGGCCTTCCTGACCTCACACCAAGCAACATATTTCCTCCATATGCGGTGATAATGCTTTGCTGTCACATCCTTCCTAGCTCTTATCAGCGTAGGAATTACTTCATCCGGTATACCCTTTTCCGCTAGGATCCGGCGTTCAACCGCCATGCCGTCAAACGCAGCCGCGGTAAGTCTTGGAACAGACAGGGCCCTGCTGCAACAGGTCCTGTCTGAGAGGCAGAGGCCATGGGTATTCTGTGACCATCTCTTGAAGTTCTGGGTACCAAGTCCTTCTTGGCCAATCCGGAACAATGAGTATTGTTCTCACTCCTCTTTTTCTTACTATTCTCAGTACCTTGTGTATGAGAGGAAGAGGAGGAAACACATATACCGACTGGAACACCCACGGAGTTACCAGTGCGTCCACAGCTATCGCCTGCTATCTGCTCGAAGACTTCTTGATGCAGGTCGTGCCTGCTGAGGAAGTCTGCTTCCCAGTTGTCCACTCCCGGAATGGACACTGCTGACAGTGCTTGTACGTGATTCTCCGCCCAACGAAGAATCCTTGTGGCTTCCGCCATCGCCACCCTGCTTCCTGTGCTACCCTGTCGGTTTACATGGGCGACTGCCGTGATGTTGTCTGACTGAATCAGCACTGGTTGGTCTCGAAGCAGGGGCTCCGCTTGACGTAGGGCGTTGTATATGGCCCTTAATTCCAGTATGTTTATGTGCAGACGAGTCTCCTTACTTGACCACAGCCCCTGGAAGTTTCTTCCCTGAGTGACTGCCCCCCATCCGCGGAGCCTTGCATCCGTGGTCACCAGGACCCAGTCCTGTATGCCGAACCTGCGGCCCTCGAGAAGATGAGCACTCTGCAGCCACCACAGAAGAGACACCCTTGCCCTCGGGGACAGGGCGATCAGCCGATGCATCTGAAGATGCGATCCGGACCACTTGTCCAACAGATCCCACTGAAAGATCCTCGCATGGAACCTGCCGAAAGGAATGGCTTCGTATGACGCTACCATCTTTCCCAGGACTCGCGTGCAGTGATGCACCGACACCTGCTTTGGTTTCAGGAGATCCCTGACCATGGTCACTAACTCCTGAGCCTTCTCCTCCGGGAGAAATACCTTCTTCTGTTCTGTGTCCAGAATCATGCCCAGGAAGGGCAGACGCGTCGTAGGAATCAGCTGCGACTTTGGAATATTCAGAATCCAGCCGTGCTGTAGCAACACTTCCTGAGAGTGCGCTACTCTGACCAACAACTGCTCTCTGGACCTCGCCTTTATAAGGAGATCGTCCAAGTACGGGATAACTGTAACTCCTTGCTTCCAGAGAAGTACCATCATCTCCGCCATTACCTTGGTAAAGACTCTCGGTGCCGTGGATAGACCAAACGGCAACGCCTGGAATTGGTAATGACAGTCCTGTACCACAAACCTGAGGTACTCCTGGTGAGGCGGATAAATGGGGACATGCAAGTACGCATCCTTGATGTCCAGAGATACCATAAAATCCCCCTCTTCCAGGCTGGCAATGACCGCTCTGAGCGATTCCATTTTGAACCTGAACTTTTTCATGTTAATGTTCAAGGATTTTAAATTTAGAATGGGTCTTACAGAACCGTCCGGTTTCGGTACCACAAACAGTGTGGAATAGTAACCCCTTCCCTGCTGAAGGGGGGGTACCATTATTATCACTTGCTGGAGGTACAGCTTGTGAATAGCCGTCAGGACTATCTCCCTCCCCGTGGGAGAAGCTGGCAAGGCGGATTTTAGGTAACGGTGAGGGGGCGTCACTTCGAATTCCAGCTTGTATCCCTGAGATACAATTTGTATAGCCCAAGGATCCACTTGTGAGCGAACCCACTGGTTGCAGAAATTTCGGAGACGCGCCCCCACCGCTCCTGGCTCCGCCTGTGGAGCCCCAGCGTCATGCGGTGGACTTAGTGGAAGCAGGGGAGGACTTTTGTTCCTGAGAACTGGCTGCATGGTGCAGCTTCTTTCCTCTACCCCTGCCTCTGGCAAGAAAGGATGCACCTCTGACTCTCTTGCTTTTTTGAGAACGAAAGGACTGCATTTGGTAATATGGTGCTTTCTTAGGCTGTGAGGAAACCTGTGGCAAGAAAGTCGACTTTCCAGCTGTCACTGTGGATACGAGGTCCGAGAGACCGTCCCCAAACAATTCCTCACCCTTATAAGGCAAAACCTCCATGTGTTTTTTAGAGTCGGCATCCCCTGTCCATTGCCGAGTCCATAAGACCCTCCTGGCAGAAATGGACATTGCATTTATTCGAGAGCCCAGCAGGCAAATGTCCCTCTGGGCATCCCGCATATATAAGACGACGTCTTTAATATGGCTAAGTGTTAGCAATACGGTATCCCTGTCCAGGGTATCCAACCCCTCTGACAGAGTATCTGTCCATGCTGCAACAGCACTGCACATCCAAGCTGAAGCAATAGCCGGTCTCAGTAGAGTACCAGAGTGTGTATACACAGACTTCAAGATACCTTCCTGCTTCCTATCCGCAGGTTCCTTTAGGGCGGCCGTATCCTGAGACGGCAGGGCCACTCTTTTAGATAAGCGCGTCAGGGCCTTGTCAACCCTAGGGGAGGATTCCCAGTGTAACCTATCCATTGGCGGGAAAGGGTACGCCATTAGTATTCTCTTGGGAATCACCACTTTCTTATTAGGGGAAGACCACGCTTCTTCACATAACTCATTTAATTCATGTGACGGGGGAAAAGTCACTGGCTGCTTTTTCTCCCCAAACATATTTACCCTCTTGTCAGGGACAGGGTCAGCCTCTGAAATGTGTAATACATTTTTCATTGCAATAATCATGTATCGGATGGCCTTAGTCATTTTGGGCTGTAATAGTGCCTCATCCTCGTCGACGCTGGAGTCGGACTCCGTGTCGACATCTGTCAACCAACTGAGATAGTGAGCGTTTTTGAGATGCTGACGGCCTCTGAGGCGCCTGGGCAGGGGCGGGTTGAGAGCCCGGCTGTCCCCCGGCAGCAACATAATCAAATCTATTATGTAATGAGTTTACATTGTCATTTAAGACCTTCCACATATCCATCCAATCAGGTGTCAGCACCGACGGGGGCGACACCACATTTATCTGCACTTGCTCCGCCTCCACGTAACCCTCCTCATCAAACATGTCGACACAGCCGTACCGACACACAGCACACACACAGGGAATGCTCTGACTGAGGACAGGACCCCACAAGGGGTGTAGTACTGGTGACCGGCGGTCTCCTGACCGCCGGTCACCTTACCGATGCTGGGATCCCGGCAGCATACCGACGCCGGGATCCCGACGGGGAGGGGCGAGTGCAGCAAGCCCCTTGCGGGCTCGGTGGCAACCTGCGGTCGCCACGGGTTCTATTCCCACTTTATGGGTGTCGTGGACACCCACGAGTGGAAATAGTCCCTGTTGGTCGGCATGCCGACCATCGGGATAGTGAGCCGTCGGGCTCACGGAGGAGGTCATGTGACTGTCGGTCAGCTGACCGGCGGTCACATGAATACCACCCCCCCACAAGGTCTATGGGGAGACAGAGAAAGAGTATGCCAGCACACACCACAGCGCTATATACACAGGGATACACACTACCAGAAGTGAATTTTTCCCAATAGCTGCTGTATCAATACACCTTTTGCCTAAATTTATGTGCCCCCCCTCTCTTTTTACCCTCTTCATGCCGGGAGACTGCAGGGGAGAGCCTGGGGAGCGTCCTTCCAGCGGAGCTGTGAAGAGAAATGGCGCTGGTGTGCTGAGGAAGAAGGCCCCGCCCCCTCAGCGGCGGGCTTCTGTCCCGCTGTTTCGGACTAAAAAATGGCGGGGGTTTTACACATATACAGTCACAGACTGTATTATGTGTCTTTTTTATGCCAAAGGTATTCTTATTGCTGCTCTGGGCGCCCCCCCCCCCCCCCCCCCCAGCGCCCTGCACCCTACAGTGACCGGAGTGTGTGGTGTGCAGTGGGAGCAATGGCGCACAGCTGCGGTGCTGTGCACTACCTTAATGAAGACAGGAGTCTTCAGCCGCCGATTTCATCACCAACTTCTGATCTTCTGGCTCTGCGAGGGGGACGGCGGCGCGGCTCCGGGAACGGACGACCGAGGACCTTTGCCTGTGTTCGAACCCTCTGGAACTAATGGTGTCCAGTAGCCTAAGAAGCGCAACCTAGCTGTGAACAGGTACGTTTGCTTCTCTCCCCTCGGTCCCACGTAGCAGTGAGTCTGTTGCCAGCAGATCTCACTGAAAATAAAAAACCTAACATTACTTTCTTTACTAGCAGGCTCAGGAGAGCCCACTAGGTGCATCCAGCTCTGGCCGAGCACAGATTCTAACTGAGGTCTGGAGGAGGGGCATAGAGGGAGGAGCCAGTGCACACCAGATAGTACCTAATCTTTCTTTTAGAGTGCCCAGTCTCCTGCGGAGCCCGTCTATTCCCCATGGTCCTTACGGAGTCCCCAGCATCCACTAGGACGTCAGAGAAATAGAGGTGTACCAAGTTCGCTGGGTGACTAAGATAAGCGACACAAGTGTGCGGCACAAACACCTGGCCCATCTAAGAGTGGCACTGCAGTGGCAGACAGGATGGCAGTGTTAAAAACTAAGCCCCAAACATCACATCATGCAAAGATAAAAAAGAGGTGCACAAGGTCGCTGGGTGACTAAGCTAAGTGACCCAAGTGTGCGGCAAAAACACCTGGCCCAACTAGGAGTGGCACTTCAGTGGCAGACAGGATGGCAGTTTTAAAAACTATACCCAAACAGCACATAATGCAAAGAAAAAAAAGAGGTGCACTGAGGTCGCTGGGTGACTAAGCTAAGTGACACAAGTGGGCAGCACAAACACCTGGCCCATCTAGGAGTGGCAGACAGGATGTCAGTTTTAAAAACTAGGCCCCAAAGAGCACATAATGCAAAGAAAAAAAAGAGCTACAAGATGGAATTGTCCTTGTTGTATTAACAGGACATGCACACTTTAGCAAACCAATAATTTCAGTGACAGGGTCTGCCACAAGACTGTGGCTGAAATGATTGGTTTGTTTGGGCCCCCACCAAAAAAGAAGCAATTAATCTCTCCTTGCACAAACTGGTTCTACAGAGGCAAGATGTCGACCTCATCCTCCGATTCCTCACCCATTTCAGTGTGTACATCATCCTCCTCACAGAGTATTAAATCGTCCCCACTGGAATCCACCATTTTCAGGTCCCTGTGTACTTTCTGGAGGCAATTGCTGGTAAAGGTCTTCCTGGAGGAATTTATAATTTATTTTGATGAACATCATCTTCTCCATATTTTGTGGAAGTAACCTCCTACACCGATTGCTGACAAGGTTACCAGCTGCACTAAACACTTTTTTGGTGTACACACTGGAAGGGGGGCAACTTAGGTAAAATAAAGCCAGTTTGTGCAAGGACCTCCAAATTGCCTCTTTTTCCTGCCAGTATACAAATGGACTGTCTGACATGCCTACTTGGATGCTGTCACCGATATAATCCTCCACTATCATATGCAGTGACAGTAGACATGTCAGTAATTGTTGGCATCACCACCAGCGGGTCGGCTAGGAAATTTTAGTTTTTTCCTTGCAGCCCCAGTTGCAGGAGAAAATGTAGGAGGAGCTGTTGACATGTCATGTTCCGCTTGTGCTGATTTGTGTCCGCCCGAAAGAGAGAACGTAGGCTTTAAACCTAGCATCAAGCACGGTGGCCAAAATGTAGTGATCTGATTTCAACAGATTGACCATCCTTGAATCCTGGCAAAGGGAATGAAGGGCTCCATCCACACGTCCCACATACTTAGTGGAATCATTCCATTTTAGCTCCTCCTTTAATTTCTCCAGCTGCTTCTGCAAAAATCTGATGATGGGAATGACCTGACTCACTTCACATGTGGCAAGTTCAAAGGGTTGGAGAACCTTGCATGAGACAGAAATCATTCTCCACTGTGCTTGAGTCAGGTCCATTCTGCATCCTTTGCCTATGTCGTAGGTGGATGTATAGGCTTGAATGGCCTTTTGCTGCTCCTCCATTCTCTGCAGCATATAGAGTGTTGAATTCTACCTTGTTGCTACCTACCTCATGCTTCAGGTGATGGGAGGGCAGGTTCAAGAGTGTTTGCTGGTGCTCCAGTCTTCAGCACGCAGTTGCTGAATGTCGAAAGTGGCCCACAATTTTTGGGCCACCGACAGCATCTCCTGCACTCCCTTGTCATTTTTTAAAAAAAATTCTGCACTACCAAATTAACTGTATGAGCAAAACATGGTGCATGCTAGAATTTGCCCAGATGTTATGCTCGCACAATATGGGTGGCATTGTCAGATATCAGAAATCCCCAGGGGAGTCTAAGTGGGGTAAGCCATTGTGCGATGATGTCCCTCAGTTTCTGTAATAGGTTCTCAGCGGTGTACCTCTTACAGAAACTGGTGATACACAGCATAGCCGGCCTAGGAACGAGTTGGTGTTTGTGAGATGCTGCTGCTGTTGCTGCGGAAGGCAATACATCTACCAGTGGGCTGTCACAGTCATGTAGTCCATAGTTTGCTCTGCTCCACTTCTCCACATGTCCATGGTTAAGTGCACAGTGGGTACAACTGCATTTTTTATTACACTGAGGATACTTTTCTTAATGTCCCTGTACAGTTTGGGAATCGCTTACCTAGTGAAGTGGAATCTAGATGGGATTTGGTACCAGGGACACAGTACGTCCATCAACTGTCTAAATCCCACTGCACTAATGGCAGATACCGGATCGGATACTTGGACTCTCCTTGAGGTTTTTTATATCTCTGATTGTACAGTTGTTTCCTGTGCTTTAATAAGCTTTATTTTTATTTATTTTTTTGAGAGGGAGGAGGGCTTCCATCTTCATGGGAAGCTGAACCACCAGTCATGACACCATCATAGTTGTTATGGCCACAGAAATCCACTTTGCAACAGGGTGACTGCTATCATACTTCATCTTCCTCGCAAAGGACTGTTGGACAGTCAATTGCTTAAAGTAGTACAATGGTCTTCCGACTTCCTCTCTGGGATGACGATCAACTCCCAGCAGCAACAGTAGGCATAGCACTCAAGAATCCTCTGGATGAATCCCAGATAGGAGAGGACTCGTCAGTCATGCCAGTGACATGGCCTGCAGGACTACTTCTGATCCTGACTGAGGAGGAAATTAATGATGAGGGAGTTGGTGTGTGGATTTCAGTGTCACTGGACTGCTTACGCTCTTACCCAAAGTTTCTGAACTTGACAATGACTTATGATGAATGCGCAGCAGGTGATGTATAAGGGAGAATGTTCCTAAGTGATTAACATACTTAACCCTACTTATTATGGATTGACAAAGGCAACACATGGCTTTACACATGTTGTCCAGATTTATGGAGAAATAATTCCACACTGAAGAGAGGATTTTTTGGGATTTTGCCAAAGCAAAACAATGGGCTTTTTCATCCCATGGCCAACAACTGTCTCTACTGGTGCCTTATTCAAACAAACCACATCACCATCAGAATCCTCATTGTCAACTTCCTCCTCAGTGCCAGCTACACCAATATCCTCCTCATCCTGGTGTACTTCTACAGTGACAACCTCAATCTCAATCTCAGCAACTGGACTGGTGGTGGTCCTCCCAGCACTTGCAGAGGGTGTGCAAATGGTGGTAGAAGCCTCCTCTTCCCATACAGTGTTGGTAAGGTCAAGCCTAGACATTGCAACCGCTGACGCACTTGGACTCTCCTTGAGGTTTTTTATATCTCTGATTGTACAGTTGTTTCCTGTGCTTTAATAAGCTTTATTTTTTTATTTTTTTTGAGAGGGAGGAGGGCTTCCATCTTCATGGGAAGCTGAACCACCAGTCATGAACATATGCCAAGCCTTTCCTTGCCACTACGTGTCGTGAATGGCATATTGCCAATTTTACGTTTCTCATCAGATAATTTCTTTTTTTTGTTCTTAATTTTTGGTTCTTGGATTTTCAGTCGAGTTTGAGTTTAGTTTATTGTCATTAAATATTCAATATATGAACAATCAATGAAATTTAGATATAAGCAAGTACAAATACCACAAAAATATAAATGCCATAAAAGAACAATATATAAGAAGACAAAAGAACGTGGACAGTTACAACAATCCTATCTACATTTAAAACCATTAAGCATAGTAATTGCCTTAGGGAAAAAACTATCTTTCAGCCAGCTGGTCTTACACAGTAATGATCTACAATATAACGTGAGTTTGAGGGAAGCAAAATAAACATCCCATAATTAGGATGAGTCACATCACCTAGTATACTTCTAGCCTTCGTAAGGAGCCTCTTTTCATAAATAGACTGGATGCTGGGCAGTTGTAAACCGATTATCCTACCAGCAGTTTTTACAATTCTTTCAAGCGACTTCCGTTCTGCCATGGTACAGTTTCCAATCCAAACTGAAATGCCATAAGTAAGAACACTCTCAATAATGCATGAATAACAATTAACTAAAATTATCTCATTTATTCCTGCTGTTCGCATTGTCCTAAGGAAATATAAGTGCTGTTGGGCTTTCCTTATGACAATATCAGTATGAGAATTCCATGACAAATAATTGGATATAGTCATGCCCAAAAATCTAAAAGATGTTACTATCTCCACATCCTGTTTATCTAAGAGTAGTGGACTGCAGATATACCTATTTGTTGTCCTAAAATCAGGGCTGTTTCTAGCCAATTGGGCTCCCAGTGCGAGATTTAAAAATGCGCCCCACCATGACATAAAAAATGTGCTCCCCCTCCTACACACACCTAGATAAAAAAAAAATTTGCGCCCGCACCTGGCAAGGGGGCGTGGCCTCATCTAAATGGGTGTGGCCTCGTCTGAAAAGACTACCTCACAATCCAGTTTTTGACCCATATTAAGCCCCACACAGTAATTCCCCCTGCACCTTATTATGCCACACACCGCAATGCCCTTGATACATTAAATCCCCACACTACGGCAAGCAAGAGTCCCCATTTCACACATTACGGCAGGTGTCCCCATTTTACACATTGAGAGAGAGAGAGAATACTTACAGAGGCGATTACCTCTCTTCGGCCCGCCTCACCAGTCGCTCCTCGCGCCGGCCTTTCCCTCTTCCTAACTTGGATCCACCTCTGTACTCCGCTCGCGCGCGCGGGGGGGAGTTTCGCGGAGTGACGGGGTTGCGTCGCGACGTAACGACGCAACCGCGTCATTCCGTGAAACTCCGCCCCCCGAGCGGGTTACTCGGGGAGAAATAGGAGGAGGAAGCAGGAAGCCACAGTTAGTGCCGCGGCGGACGCCCAGTGCGGTTGCACTGCTCGCCTGCCCCAAGAAACGGCCCTGCCTAAAATCCATAATCATCTCCTTAGTCTTTTTAATGTTAAGGATCCGGCGATTTTCTTGGCTACAATCCTCTAACCTACGCACCGCAGATATAAATTCAGAGTCATCATTACCACAGATAAGACCTACGATGGCAATGTCATCTTCAAATTTAATTATATGCACCGAATCTGATTCCGAGACACTATCATAAGTAAACAGGGAATAAAGTAACGGATTCAGGGCCTGATTCAGACCTGATCGTAGATGTGCTAAATTTAGCACATCAACGATCAGCTTCCCTGACATGCGGGGGGAAGGCCAAGCACAGGGCTAGTCCGCCCCGCATACCAGGTCCTGCCCCGTCGCACAAGTACAAAAGCATTGCATGGCAGCGATGCTTTTGTATTTGAAGAGAAGCTCCCCACTAGCGCAGCTCCTGTGCGCTGGCAGGGAGTTACCCATCACTGTGAGGGTCACAACCTGCCCCCGCACTGTCCTCTAAAACAGCGGCCCACCGCCTCCCGCACAGCGACCACCTCTGCCTGTCAATCATGCAGAGGTGATCCCAGGGCTAAGATAGCCATTGGCTGTCTGGCATGCGCCGGCACATTGCGGTGCCGGCACATGCACAGTTCAGAACTGATCGCTTCTGTATGAAAATGCACAGCACCAATCAGGTCTGAATTAGGCCTTCAACACACATCCCTGTGGAATGCCTGTACTAATCATTACATCATTTGTAATTTTGTTATTGTTCCTAACTGCCTGTTGGTTAAAAAGTCAAAAATCCATCTACAGACAAAACTGTCCAGACCTAACTGAATCAATTTCTTAACATTTTACATGCCCTCTATGACATTGGGCATCTGCCTTAGCAGACAACTTTGATGGAATTGCATCGTCAATGTCATGACTGGTGGCAGCAGCTTCAGCGCTAGTACTAAGAAGTGGTTCCTGATCATTCACTATTTTTTACTCCAAATGTTTGTTCTCCATTTCTCAGGACAGCACCCCTTTATTTTTACAGCACACTGAACAGTACCCCTTTACTTTTATAGCACAGAAGACAAGGCTACAGCACCCCTTTATTTTTACAGCACACAGGACAATGCTCGTTTATTTTTACAACACATAGGATAGGGCCACAGTGCCCCTTTATTTATACAGCACACAGAACAGTGCTCCTTTATTTACAGCACACAGAACAGTGGGGGTCATTCCGAGTTGATCGCTAGCTGCATTTGGTTGCTGCGCAGCGATGAGGCAATAAAACAGCACATCTGCGCATGTGTATGCGGTGCAATGCGCACGCGCATCATACTTTTACAACGGCCAATGTAGTTTCACACAGGGTCTAGTGAAGTTTTTCAGTCGCACTGCTTACCGCAGAGTGATTGACATGAAGTGGGCATTTCTGTGTGTCAACTGACCATTTTCAGGGAGTGTTCGAAAAAATGCAGGCGTGCCAGGAAAAATGCAGTCGTGGCTGGGCGAACGCAGGGCGTGTTCGTGACGTCAAAACAGGAACTGAATAGTCTGAAGTGATCGCAAGCACTGAGTAGGTATTGAGCTACTCTAAAACTGCACAAAAAAACTTTGCCGCCACTCTGCGATCCTTTATTTTTACAGCACACAGAACAGTACCCCTTTATTTTTTACAGCACACAGGACAGGGCCAAGGTGTCCCTTTATTTTTCCAGCTCACAGAACAGGGCCACTTTATTTTTACAGCACCCCGATATTTTTACAGCACACAGAACAGTGCCCCTTTATTTTACAGCACACAGAACAGTGCCCCTTTATTTTTACAGCACAGTGTCCCTTTATTTTTACAGCACCCCTTTATTTTTACAGCACACAGAGCAGTGCCCTTTTATTTTTACAGCACACAGAACAGTGTCCCTTTATTTTTACAGCACACAGAGCAGTGCCCTTTTATTTTTACAGCACCCCTTTATTTTTACAGCACACAGAACTGCAGCACCCCTGTACAGCACAGGACAGCAGCACCCCTAATAGCATAGGACACCACAGGACCGCACCCCTGTACAGCACAGGACAGCAGCACCCCTAACAGCATAGGACAGCACATCAGAACAGCACCCCTGTACAGCACAGGACAGCAGCACCCCTAACAGCACAAGACACCACAGGACAGCACCTCTGTACAGCAAATGACAGCAGCATGCCTAACAGCACAGGACACCACAAGACAGCACCCCAGAACAGCACAGGACACCACCCCAGGACAGCACAGGACAGCAGCACTCCTGTATGCCACCACCCACAGAGAGACAGAGGTCTGTCTCCCTGACTCTCCAAGTCCAGAGTAAAAATGGTGGCAACGCTTGGCTCCTTATAAGGAATCCAAAACCCGCGATAATCCGACAGCGGGATGATGACGTTTTGCCTTGATCTGGGATCCGAGTCTGGCGGGAAGTCCCGAGCCAGACTCAGATCCAGACTCGGATCTTGAAGTCTGTGTGGGTTCTCTGAGATCCGACCCCACTCATCCCTAATTTCTATAGAAGATTTTTTCATATTCTTGATTGTTTTATAATATTTTCTTTTGTTGTGGTGTTTATTGTACTGGGGGACTCAGCTGACACATTGCCCAGTTTTATTGTCCTAAATGCCTCATTTTACCAACATTGATTATATTTGCTTACACCTGCTATAATGTCCATTTACAGCTGCTAATATTCATAAAATGTGTGAGAAGTAATGTTATTGAGGAGTGCAGATGCTGTACAATCAGTAATTATAAGTGGAACACATGCGCAGTAGTGTTAGAATGTACTGGTGAAATGCAAACCGCCTTGTGGAAAGCCGAAGGGTTTGTGTACATGCGCAAAGCCCATAGAATGCACGATGTGCACTGCAGACAACAGGTGCACTGATTCTGTGGTGATTGAGGAGGCATATGAGACAATCAGGGTAAGTGTATAGCTCAGTACCTGTCTGACAAGCTGTAAGGTGTCATTATGATGATATGCTGCTGATCTTTAACGACCCAGTAAAGGGACCACAATTGACAGACATCTTAAGTATATGGCTTATATTTTACCATTTGCTAGCATGATGATACTATTGGATTCTCACTAAGCCTTGAAAGGCTGTTTTGTTTAGAATATAGGATCATGTATTGTCATTACATGATAACCTACATTATATTAGTTTTTACAGTGTTCTACACTGGGTGGTGATGAAAAACTGAATTATTTAAATTATTAGTAATATTGAGAGTGTCCTCCTATTCAAAATTATAAAAAGGGTTATCTCAGGATTGTGGTAACTATTCGAGGAAGCACCTTGTTTGTTGGAATTTCTAAGGGTATTGTGCATACACCGAACATTTATATAATTAGGAGTGGGCTAGTATCATCTCCAATTTGCATCCACCTCAGAATTGAAGACATCAATTAGAGAACTTTTTTTGTGCAATATATCTACCCAGTGTAACATCTTTTTGTACGATAGCAAATCAAGAACAGTAAGTTCTTTGATTTTTTTTTAAAAGAAAATTTTAACCAGGAGTCTTTTTAAGCATGTGAACCTTGATTGTATTGGTTATACGGTATATGATTGTTATACTTGTATTTTTAGCTAATTGAGTATATGATTAGTGGCCACGCCACCCATCTGTATTGACTATGTCTCAAAACAGCACAAGATTTTTGGACGAGCAATTACTGGAAAATGCTGCAAACAGTCAGGTCAGTTTGACCGATGAGGATGCTGAAAAGGTTCTGTTTGAATTGGAGGAGTTTGGTGAATTGCTAGCAGCCACAGCATTAGATTTAGCTCATTAATTGCTAAGGCTAAATAAAAGAGAAGAGAAGTAGACTTGGTTTAATGTGGTCAATTCTTGTCTAATTACTTCAGACAGAAAAAGATACCAAGAGTATTTAGTATTCATAACACCCCCACCATTGGACGCACCAATCCATCATTTGTAATAAAATGGTGTGGTGTGTTAAATAAATGTTCCATGGACATAATCCTTTTGGTAGTGGAAGAAGTGGGAATTGAGTTAAAAAAGACAATAATTGACTTTTAAAACAGAATTTGAATCAAAATTGTTGGAGGATGAATCTGAGAAGTGGTTTGATAAAGTGTCCCCCGTCTGTGGCATTATCTCTTCAACTAGTGGAGCCCGGTGCTGGTGTTAAAAATACGGGGGGCCCCTACGTCTTTTGTCCCCCGTATTTTTTGTACCAGGACCAGGCGCAGAGCCCGGTGCTGGTTCTTAAAATATGGGGGGACCCCTGTCAATTCTCCCCCCCCCCCTATTTTTACAACCAGGACCGGCTCAAGGAGCCCGAGGTTGGTTATTCATAGGAGGGGGGACCCCACGCAAATTTTTCAAAACATTTCTAATGTTAACAAACCCTTGCCCACAGATATGCATGCACGGATCTCATTGATCCCTGCATGACTATCAAAATACGCTTTACAAAAGCAGTTCTATTTTTTTGGCGTGCTTTTTTACGATTTGTAATTTTTTCACGGCAGGTTTTCCCGAATCCTGGCCGACATTTTTATAGTAAATGACCGTGTTCTATACCTAAACAGCCGAATTTGACCGATGGTGTATTCAATCGTAATTTGCAACTTTGACTTTTACAAAAATACGAATATCAACATCACTCATGAAATTTGACTTTCATAAATTCCCGATTTGGACACTTTGAAAAAAAAAAGACAAATTGACCAAAATCGACCAAAAACTAATTGTTTGTAAATATACCTATGGGTATAATCTTCTCATCCTGCCTGCTTCACTATGAATCCTGTGCATAGTGATGCATAGTTGCCTACCCTCCCTCATTCTGCAGGAGACTCCCTGAAATAGCAGCAATCTCCCTCACTCCCTGAATAAACCAGAAATCTCCCTGATTGCACCTTACTCCAAATTATGCAGCTATTACATTCTTAGGGGAAAAATAAATCAGAGATACATACATTCAAGTGGGATCATTAGTGCCATTCCCTGCATTGGTTATAAGTAGTGATGTGCACCGGACATTTTTCGGGTTTTGTGTTTTGGATTCGGTTCCGCGGCCGTGTTTTGGATTCGGACGCGTTTTGGCAAAACCTCACCGAAATTTTTTTGTCGGATTCGGGTGTGTTTTGGATTCGGGTGTTTTTTTTCAAAAACCCCTAAAAAACAGCTTAAATCATAGAATTCGGGGGTCATTTTGATCCCATAGTATTATTAACCTCAATTACCATAATTTCCACTAATTTCCAGTCTATTCTGAACACCTCACAATATTATTTTTAGTCCAACAATTTGCACCAAGGTCGCTGGATGACTAAGCTAAGCGACCCAAGTGGCCGACACAAACACCTGGCCCATCTAGGAGTGGCACTGCAGTGTCAGACAGGATGGCCGATTTAAAAAATAGTCCCCAAACAGCACATGATGCAAAGAAAAAAAGAGGCGCACCAAGGTGGCTGTTTGACTAAGCTAAGCGACACAAGTGGCCGACACAAACACCTGGCCCATCTAGGAGTGGCACTGCAGTGTCAATCAAGACAGGATGGCACTTCCAAAAAATTGTCCCCAAACAGCACATGATGCAAAGAAAAAAAGAGGCGCACCAAGGTCGCTGTGTGACTAAGCTAAGCGACACAAGTGGCCGACACAAACACCTGGCCCATCTAGGAGTGGCACTGCAGTGTCAATCAAGACAGGATGGCACTTCCAAAAAATAGTCCCCAAACAGCACATGATGCAAAGAAAAAAAGAGGCGCACCAAGGTCGCTGTGTGACTAAGCTAAGCGACACAAGTGGCCGACACAAACACCTGGCCCATCTAGGAGTGGCACTGCAGTGTCAATCAAGACAGGATGGCACTTCCAAAAAATAGTCCCCAAACAGCACATGATGCAAAGAAAAAAAGAGGCGCACCAAGGTCGCTGTGTGACTAAGCTAAGCGACACAAGTGGCCGACACAAACACCTGGCCCATCTAGGAGTGTCACTGCAGTGTCAGGCAGGATGGCACTTCAAAAAAATTGTCCCCAAACAACACATGATGCAAAGAAAAAAAGAGGCGCACCAAGGTGGCTGTGTGACTAAGCTAAGCGACACAAGTGGCCGACACAAACACCTGGCACATCTAGGAGTGGCACTGCAGTGTCAATCAAGACAGGATGGCACTTCCAAAAAATAGTCCCCAAACAGCACATGACGCAAAGAAAAATGAAAGAAAAAAGAGGTGCAAGATGGAATTGTCCTTGGGCCCTCCCACCCACCCTTATGTTGTATAAACAGGACATGCACACTTTAACGAACCCATCATTTCAGCGACAGGGTCTGCCACACGACTGTGACTGAAATGACTGGTTGGTTTGTGCCCCCACCAAAAAAGAAGCAATCAATCTCTCCTTGCACAAACTGGCTCTACAGAGGCAAGATGTCCACCTCATCATCATCATCCTCCGATTCCTCACCCCTTTCACTGTGTACATCCCCCTCCTCACAGATTATTAATTCGTCCCCACTGGAATCCACCATCTCAGGTCCCCGTGTACTTTCTGGAGGCAATTGCTGCTGGTAAATGTCTCCACGGAGGAATTGATTATAATTCATTTTGATGAACATCATCGTCTCCACATTTTCTGGAAGAAACCTCGTACGCCTATTGCTGACAAGGTGAGCGGCTGCACTAAACACTCTTTCGGAGTACACACTGGAGGGAGGGCAACTTAGGTAGAATAAAGCCAGTTTGTGCAAGGGCCTCCAAATTGCCTCTTTTTCCTGCCAGTATACGTACGGACTGTCTGACGTGCCTACTTGGATGCGGTCACTCATATAATCCTCCACCATTCTTTCCATGGTGAGAGAATCATATGCAGTGACAGTAGACGATATGTCAGTAATCGTTGGCAGGTCCTTCAGTCCGGACCAGATGTCAGCACTTGCTCCAGACTGCCCTGCATCACCGCCAGCGGGTGGGCTAGGAATTCTTAGCCTTTTCCTCGCACCCCCAGTTGCGGGAGAATGTGAAGGAGGAGATGTTGACGGGTCACGTTCCGCTTGACTTGACAATTTTCTCACCAGCAGGTCTTTGAACCTCTGCAGACTTGTGTCTGCCGGAAAGAGAGATACAACGTAGGTTTTAAATCTAGGCTCGAGCACGGTGGCCAAAATGTAGTGCTCTGATTTCAACAGATTGACCACCCGTGCATCCTGGTTAAGCGAATCAAGGGCTCCATCCACAAGTCCCACATGCCTAGCGGAATTGCTCTGTTTTAGCTCCTCCTTCAATGTCTCCAGCTTCTTCTGCAAAAGCCTGATGAGTGGAATGACCTGACTCAGGCTGGCAGTGTCTGAACTGACTTCACGTGTGGCAAGTTCAAAGGGTTGCAGAACCTTGCACAACGTTGAAATCATTCTCCACTGCGCTTGAGTCAGGTGCATTCCCCCTCCTTTGCCTATATCGTGGGCAGATGTATAGGCTTGAATGGTCTTTTGCTGCTCCTCCATCCTCTGAAGCATATAGAGGGTTGAATTCCACCTCGTTACCACCTCTTGCTTCAGATGATGGCAGTGCAGGTTCAGGAATGTTTGGTGGTGCTCCAGTCTTCTGTACGCGGTGCCTGAATGCCGAAAGTGGCCCACAATTCTTCGGGCCACCGACAGCATCTCTTGCACGCCCCTGTCGTTTTTTAAATAATTCTGCACCACCAAATTCAATGTATATGCAAAACATGGGACGTGCTGGAATTTGCCCAGATGTAATGCACGCACAATATTGCTGGCGTTGTCTGATGTCACAAATCCTCAGGAGAGTCCAATTGGGGTAAGCCATTCTGCGATGATCTTCCTCAGTTGCCGTAAGAGGTTGTCAGCTGTGTGCCTATTCTGGAAAGCGGTGATACAAAGCGTAGCCTGCCTAGGAACGAGTTGGCGTTTGCGAGATGCTGCTACTGGTGCCGCCGCTGCTGTTCTTGCTGCGGGAGGCAATACATCTACCCAGTGGGCTGTCACAGTCATATAGTCCTGAGTCTGCCCTGCTCCACTTGTCCACATGTCCGTGGTTAAGTGGACATTGGGTACAACTGCATTTTTTAGGACACTGGTGACTCTTTTTCTGTGGTCTGTGTACATTTTCGGTATCGCCTGCCTAGAGAAATGGAACCTAGATGGTATTTGGTACCGGGGACACAGTACCTCAATCAAGTCTATAGTTGCCTCTGAATTAACGATGGATACTGGAACCACGTTACTCACCGCCCAGGCTGCCAAGGCCTGAGTTATCTGCTTTGCAGCAGGATGACTGCTGTGATATTTCATCTTCCTCGCAAAGGACTGTTGGACAGTCAATTGCTTACTGGAAGTAGTACAAGTGGTCTTCCGACTTCCCCTCTTGGATGACGATCGACTCCCAGCAGCAACAACAGCAGCGCCAGCAGCAGTAGGCGTTACACTCAAGGATGCATCGGAGGAATCCCAGGCAGGAGAGGACTCGTCAGACTTGCCAGTGACATGGCCTGCAGGACTATTGGCTTTCCTGGGTAAGGAGGAAATTGACACTGAGGGAGTTGGTGGTGTGGTTTGCAGGAGCTTGGTTACAAGAGGAAGGGATTTAGTGGTCAGTGGACTGCTTCCGCTGTTACCCAAAGTTTTTGAACTTGTCACTGACTTATGATGAATGCGCTGCAGGTGACGTATAAGGGAGGATGTTCCGAGGTGGTTAACGTCCTTACCCCTACTTATTACAGCTTGACAAAGGCAACACATGGCTTGACACCTGTTGTCCGCATTTGTGTTGAAATAATTCCACACCGAAGAGCTGATTTTTTTTGTATTTTGACCAGGCATGTCAATGGCCATATTCCTCCCACGGACAACAGGTGTCTCCCTGGGTGCCTGACTTAAACAAACCACCTCACCATCAGAATCCTCCTTGTCAATTTCCTCCCCAGCGCCAGCAACACCCATATCCTCATCCTGGGGTACTTCAACAGTGACATCTTCAATTTGACTATCAGGAACTGGACTGCGGGTGCTCCTTCCAGCACTTGCAGGGGGCGTGCAAATGGTGGAAGGTGCAAGCTCTTCCCGTCCAGTGTTGGGAAGGTCAGGCATCGCAACCGACACAATTGGACTCTCCTTGGGGATTTGTGATTTCGAAGAACGCACAGTTCTTTGCTGTGCTTTTGCCAGCTTAAGTCTTTTCTTTTTTCTAGCGAGTGGATGAGTGCTTCCATCCTCATGTGAAGCTGAACCACTAGCCATGAACATTGGCCAGGGCCTCAGCCGTTCCTTGCCACTCCGTGTCGTAAATGGCATATTGGCAAGTTTACGTTTCTCCTCAGACGCTTTTAATTTAGATTTTTGGGTCATTTTACTGAACTTTTCTGTTTTGGATTTTACATGCTCTCTACTATGACATTGGGCATCGTCCTTGGCAGACGACGTTGATGGCATTTCATCGTCTCGGCCATGACTAGTGGCAGCAGCTTCAGCACGAGGTGGAAGTGGATCTTGATCTTTCCCTATTTTAACCTCCACATTTTTGTTCTCCATTTTTTAACGTGTGGAATTTTATGCCAGTATCAATAGCAATGGCCTACTACTATATTTACTGCGCAAAACTAAAATGCACCACAGGTATAGAATGTAGATGGATAGTATACTTAATGGATGACGAGTGACGACACAGAGGTAGGTACAGCAGTGGCCTACCGTACTGCTATATATAGTATACTGGTGGACACTGTGTCAGCAAACTGCAAAACTAAAATGCACCACAGGTATAGAATGTAGATGGATAGTATACTTAATGGATGACGAGTGACGACACAGAGGTAGGTACAGCAGTGGCCTACCATACTGCTATATAAAGTATACTGGTGGACACTGTGTCAGCAAACTGCAAAACTAAAATGCACCACAGGTATAGAATGTAGATGGATAGTATACTTAATGGATGACGACACAGAGGTAGGTACAGCAGTGGCCTACCGTACTGCTATATATAGTATACTGGTGGACACTGTGTCAGCAAACTGCAAAACTAAAATGCACCACAGGTATAGAATGTAGATGGATAGTATACTTAATGGATGACGAGTGACGACACAGAGGTAGGTACAGCAGTGGCCTACCGTACTGCTATATATAGTATACTGGTGGACACTGTCAGCAAACTGCAAAACTAAAATGCACCACAGGTATAGAATGTAGATAGATAGTATACTTAATGGATGACGAGTGACGACACAGAGGTAGGTACAGCAGTGTCCTACCGTACTGCTATATATAGTATACTGGTGGACACTGTGTCAGCAAACTGCAAAACTAAAATGCACCGCAGGTATAGAATGTAGATGGATAGTATACTTAATGGATGACGACACAGAGGTAGGTACAGCAGTGTCCTACCGTACTGCTATATATAGTATACTGGTGGACACTGTGTCAGCAAACTGCAAAACTAAAATGCACCACAGGTATAGAATGTAGATGGATAGTATACTTAATGGATGACGAGTGACGACACAGAGGTAGGTACAGCAGTGGCCTACCGTACTGCTATATATAGTATACTGGTGGACACTGTGTCAGCAAACTGCAAAACTAAAATGTACCACAGGTATAGAATGTAGATGGATAGTATACTTAATGGATGACGACACAGAGGTAGGTACAGCAGTGGCCTACCGTACTGCTATATATAGTATACTGGTGGACACTGTCAGCAAACTGCAAAACTAAAATGCACCACAGGTATAGAATGTAGATGGATAGTATACTTAATGGATGACGACACAGAGGTAGGTACAGCAGTGTCCTACCGTACTGCTATATATAGTATACTGGTGGACACTGTGTCTGCAAACTGCAAAACTAAAATGCACCACAGGTATAGAATGTAGATGGATAGTATACTTAATGGATGACGAGTGACGACACAGAGGTAGGTACAGCAGTGGCCTACCGTACTGCTATATATAGTATACTGGTGGACACTGTGTCAGCAAACTGCAAAACTAAAATGTACCACAGGTATAGAATGTAGATGGATAGTATACTTAATGGATGACGACACAGAGGTAGGTACAGCAGTGGCCTACCGTACTGCTATATATAGTATACTGGTGGACACTGTCAGCAAACTGCAAAACTAAAATGCACCACAGGTATAGAATGTAGATGGATAGTATACTTAATGGATGACGACACAGAGGTAGGTACAGCAGTGGCCTACCGTACTGCTATATATAGTATACTGGTGGACACTGTGTCAGCAAACTGCAAAACTAAAATTCACCACAGGTATAGAATGTAGATGGATAGTATACTTAATGGATGACGAGTGACGACACAGAGGTAGGTACAGCAGTGGCCTACCGCACTGCTATATATAGTATACTGGTGGACACTGTCAGCAAAATGCAAAACTAAAATGCACCACAGGTATAGAATGTAGATGGATAGTATACTTAATGGATGACAACACAGAGGTAGGTACAGCAGTGGTCTACCGTACTGCTATAAGTATATATAGTATACTGGTGGACACTGTCAGCAAACTGCAAAACTAAAAAGCACCACAGGTATAGAATGTAGATGGATAGTATACTTAATGGATGACGAGTGACGACACAGAGGTAGGTACAGCAGTGGCCTACCGTACTGCTATATATAGTATACTGGTGGACACTGTGTCAGCAAACTGCAAAACTAAAATGCACCACAGGTATAGAATGTAGATGGATAGTATACTTAATGGATGACGAGTGACGACACAGAGGTAGGTACAGCAGTGGCCTACCGTACTGCTATATATAGTATACTGGTGGACACTGTCAGCAAACTGCAAAACTAAAATGCACCACAGGTATAGAATGTAGATGGATAGTATACTTTTTTTTTTTTAACATAATTTTTTTATTGAAGCAATACATGTCATACATACATAGCTGTTCATTATGTTTCAAATCTTTGATATAAGGGTATTATAAGAAAACAGAGCAAGAAGAATACATTTGAGTACTTAGTCAAGAGATAAACCTGTTATAAGCAATCGACAGCATCACAATGATAAGTAACGAGACCTCTGGAGATCATCTGTCTTACTGATCTGAGATCCAACTCAGTCGACTGACCCATATTTATACTATCGCATATAATAAAAGAAGGAAATTACAATAAGAAAAAAAAGATAAAACAAATATACACACACATACATATACACGTATGTGCAATACCCGTGCCGTACCCGATTTCCCCCCCAACCCGCCCATAGCGCCCTGTTTGTCAATTAACTTTTAAAGTACAATCGGCGGATCCCCCGCAGCCACTCTAGTGAGAAACCATTCTGTGTTGGACAACAAGTCGTGGAGCTGTTTCCTAACCGCTGTTGACAGGGTCGTTAAATAACTCTCCCAGACCTCAAAGAAATTGTGTATCTTGGTGTCTTTTTCTAGCAGGACACTTATCCACTCCATCCTAAAGAGGTAGAATAATTTGGCTTTAAATAATGATAGAGTTGGTGGATCCTTCGCTATCCACACCTGCAGGATGGCTTTTCTAGCCGCCAAACTAACTGTCAGCAACAGTTTTTTACTGCCCAAAGAAAGGCGCTGATTCGGTGGTACAATACCAAAAAGCGCCCACTCCGGAGACAACCTCCAATAATTTACCAGATTGGCCGTCAAGTAATTTCGTATCTGAATCCAAAATTGTCTGATTAAGGGACATGTCCACAGACAGTGAAACAGATCTGCCTGAGGAGTGCCACATTTCCAACAAGTATGTGTGTCAGCAAGTCCTATCAAGTGTCGTCTACGGGGCGATAGATAAGTCCTATGCAAAATATTGAGAGACATTTCTTTATATCTAGAAGAGGGAAAGAATTTGCAGGTTCTAACATGTGCCGCCAGTAGGTCAGTAATTTCAACGTTTGGAAGACATTCTCTCCAAGACATAACCCCTCCCGGACCCCCCGAGTAGTCTAGGACATTTTGAAAGTACCCATACGCATTCGAGATTGCTTTCTTAACCTTAGGGGTTTGTTTCAACATTCTATCCATCGGATTATCCCAATCCCCAGGTGAAAAACATCTAATAGTGGATGAAATATAGTGTTGAGCCAGAAGAAAGGCTACAGGAAAGGCCCTCAGAGTTGGGTATTTAGTAGTGGCCTCCTGGAAAGTGAGCGGCCTCGAGCCCCGCATGTCTACTAAATCACCGATCCTGGACACCCCCCCCCAGCCTCCATATAGTAAACGGGTAATGTGCCTGACCCTCTTGGAAGTCAGGATTAACCACGAATGGAAGGTGTAATGATTTGTGGGCATTTAGATTTAGTTTATGTCGCATTTCCTTCCATAGTTTTTTTACGTTCCACAGTAAGGGGTTTCCCCTCAGCTCCTCGGACACCTCCTGATCATGCAGATGTAGAAATGTAATGAGATCCCCCTCCTGTATAAATTCCCTATCTATGTCTGTATTTGTGTATGTGTTATCGTTTTGCATCCAGTCATGTAGGTAACGCAGTTGGGCCGCCTGGGAGTACCAGAGGATATTAGGGAAGTTAATTCCCCCATTCCCCACAGTTTGCTGTAGTTTGATTAGCGCTATACGCGGTCTCCCTCCCTGCCAGATTAATCTCCTAAAGAGAAAATTGAGACGTTGAACGTCTTTGGGTAGAAGTGTGTGTGGCATGGCTTGAATGAAGTACATCAGACGGGGGAATGATATCATTTTGATCAAGCTAGCCCTCCCCAAGTATGATAAAGGCATGGATTTCCAAGTATCAAGTTCTGTTTCAATTGTTCGGATGGCCGAGGTAAAATTTAGGGGATATAATCGCTCGGGCTTTCTCGATATTCGAATCCCTAAATATGTTATGTGATCCGAACTCCATTGTAATGGTAGATTCATCGCCCCCTGCCTCAAAAATGAACCATTTCCCAATCTGAGTGCCACCGATTTTGCCCAGTTAACGTTAAAGCCTGAAACTTGACCATAAGCCTGTAGTAGATTAAATATATGTGTCAATGAAGCCTCCGGATCAGAGATGTATAGCAGAAGATCATCGGCAAAAGCAGTAAGTTTTAGGTTTCTGCGACCAATCTGGATTCCTTGAAACTGATTATCGTTTAACAACAAGCGATGTAAGGGATCTATGGCCAGGTTGAACAGCAGGGGAGATAAGGGGCAACCCTGCCGCGTGCCACGATGCATCACCACCGGGTTGCTCATATAGCCATTAAGCAAAAGGGAAGTCGAGGGAGAATCATAGAGGTAGCGAATAATTTCAATAAAGTCTTGATGCAACATTCTACGTTCCAGTACTTTGAATAGATGGGGCCAGAGTACTGTGTCAAAGGCCTTGGTGGTGTCTAAACTGAGGAGTATATTTCTGGATTGGGGCGATTGAGCAGAAGCTACAACTGCCGCGATCGCCGCCCTAATTCCTTTAACCGAATGAGTATTGCGAACAAAGCCAAGTTGGTGGTTAGTTAAAGTGTGGGGGAGAATAACTTGCAGCCGGTCTGCTAGAATCTTAGTAAATAATTTTATGTCGGTATTTAGCAACGTAATAGGCCTATAAGAGGACACCAACTGTGGGTCATGCGTAGGTTTAGGGATTAAAATAGTGTGTGCTGTCGTGAAATGGTGAAAGGGGGAACGATGTTGTAAAAGACTGTTGAACACTTCCAGCAGAGTCGGAACCACATGGGGCTGGAGGATTTTGTAAAATTCATTAGAGAGGCCGTCCGGGCCCGGAGATTTGTGTAACTTGAGTTTGGACATTGCAGAGATCAATTCTTCTTCTGTAATAGTTCTCACTAGTAGATCCGACTGTGCGGTCGTGATCGGCGGTAATAAAGTGTCTGGTAGGAGTGTGGTGTGGGTGGATTCGTTGAAGGGGAGATCAGAGTATAGGTCAGCAAAGTAAGATTCAAAATGATCTAATATGTCTGGGGAATTGGTGATGAGTTGTCCCGAGGCTCGATGTTTAACAGCTGTTATGAATTTGCGAGTCGTTTTTTTCCTAGCCATGGTTGCCAGTAGTCTACCGGATTTATTACCCCATCTGTAGTATTTGTGGGAAGAAAATACCACATCACGTTTTGCTTGCGCTAGTAAGTGGTCGTTTAAGAGCTGTTTAGCCTGTAAATAGAGCCGCAAGGACTCCTCAGTCTGTAGGGTAAGGTGGCGTTGCATTGCATCATTTAATTCTGAGTGTAAGGTGGTATAAATCGCTAAGTTTTTCTTTTTCAATCTGTGAACATACTTAATAATTTGACCCCTTAAGACTGCTTTTGCCGTCCCCCAAAAAATGTTTGGGCAGTCCCAATGTTCTAAGTTATCGTCTAAATAATTGGCCCAACTTGTTATCAAAAATTTTCTAAAATCATCACAATTATAGAGATAGCTTGGAAATCTCCAAATCCTAGAGCCCCCTGACTGAAGAGTTCTTTGCAGCGTCAATGTCACAGGAGCATGGTCTGATATCAGAATGTTGTGTATATCAGCCTTCATGACTCGTGTCACTAGGGAATCTGCAACTAAAATAGAGTCAATCCTGGACCAGGAGCTATGAACCCCGGAAAAGAAAGTGAATGATCTGTCAGAGGGATTGAGGAGACGCCAAATATCAGTAAGCTGAAGGGAGGTTTTCAGTGTCTGGAGATGTTTATCAATTGTGGGATCATCAACTGTATTCCAGTCGCCTCCCAGGATAAGCTGAGAATTATCGCGTTGAAGCAGTTGAGAGCTAATTTCTTGGAAAAAAGCAGCTGTCTCGACATTCGGTGCGTATACGTTAACCAGTGTGTATTTGTTACCCCAAATTTCTACGTCCAAAATTCAATAACGTCCCCCCGGGTCAGCTACAGAGTTTAAAACAGTATAGCGTAGGTGTTTGCTAAATAGAATCGCCACCCCCCTAGTCTTCCTCGTGTTATCTGCAGAGACACATCTATCTAACCACGGTGCCCGAAGAGCAGAGGAGGCGCCCACCATCCAGTGGGTTTCTTGGAGAAATATAATTTGAGGTCTAAACCGCTTCAGGTGTGTGACAACCCGCTTATGTTTTATCGGGGAGTTAAAGCCGCCCACGTTCCAGGATAAGATTTTAAAACCAGAATCTGCGTTAGGGGTCCCTATTCTAGGATCCGTCATTGCCCATCAACCCACACCCACCCTAGGGTGACACTCCAACGGGAATATCATGTCACACTGCCGTCCCCCTCCTTCCCAGCGAGCGGAGAGGAACGAGCGAGACCACACAATGTCATCGAGCCCAGGAGCAGATTGGGCAAGGAAGGCACGGCACGGGCAGGGCAACAAAAAAAAAGTAAATTAAAAAAACACGCATTGCTTCACATAACATTTTCCATTTTTTCCAAACCAAACTAAAGACCACGCAAGTGCTAAACCCTCCGGTAGCACTGGCGAGAAGCCTATCAAAATTATATTTAACATTAGAATTTAAGCTGAGTAGCATTAAAAGAGACCCAATGTCTCTCTCGAATAGAATTTATACCAACTCTGACACAAAGTATTTAACCACATAATATTTAGTCTTGTTGTGGTGGATTCACAGGGTTCAACGTGTGTGTAACATGGGAGTGTGCAGTGTCGGGATCAACAAAAATCAGTGTGCGACCATTGTCATGGATGCGTAATTTGGCGGGATACATCAATGAGAATCTTGTGTTACTCTCATGTAGTATTTTACAAACATCCGAGAACTCCCTCCTCTTCTGTGCAACCGAGGCCGAGAAATCTTGAAAAATTAAAATACGTTTTTCCTGCACTACCATTTGCGGGAGCTTGCGATAGGAGCGCAGCACATGTTCTTTCATACGAAAGTCCATGAATTTCGCAATGACGGGCCTAGGTTTAATTTCAACGTCAGGTCGGACCGGACCAATTCTATGCACCCTTTCAATGTGTGGTAAGAATGGGGCATCTGTGATTCCCAGGGCCTGAAATATATCAGTCGTTACAAGATCTGACAATTGTCTGTCCCTAACTGATTCAGGGATGCCCACGAATCGTAGATTCGATCTTCTGTCCCTGTTTTCAAGCTCATCTATTTTCGCCTGTAAGGTTTTAAGAGAGGAATCCTGGGTGTCATTGGAGCACTGGAGTGTGTGCATCTGATCCTCCCCATCACTAACCCGCTGTTCCAGTGAGGTGATCCGTGAGGTGTTATGGTCAATTTTTGCAAGTGTCGAGTCAAGTAGTGTCTGTATCTGTTCAAGCCTTTTGTCAATTAAAGGGATATTCTCAAGTTTCTTGTCAATTTGGGGCATGAGGAGGCGGGAGAGCTCTTGCGCCATATGTATGGTTGACCAGGAAGCGCTTCCACCTCCTGAGTTTGGTCATGGGAGCCTCCCGTCTCCGGGGGTGAGGGGGGGTTAGGCTTCACCGTCGTGTTTTTGGATTTACTCATTCTTGTAGTAACTGAGGACTGGGAAGATCTAACCGCTGGAGTTTTATGGACGTATTTGTCCATCCCCCGGTCCGTAGACCGTTAACTATAATCAGCTATGGACTTTTATACCAACACACTGCAATATATGATAATAAAACACCTTACGTAAGGATTTGTGTCAGCTGATATGTCAGAGCTACTCAGCTAAAAAAAATAACAACAAAATTTAAATAGACATTACTGTACACGTAGAACGGATATAGGTAGTGTAGTGGCACCGTACCCTGAGATCACCTGGTTGGAACCTATGTCAGGGCAAAACAACCGTGGATCAAGTATTGGGAGAAATTTTATATATCGCCCCTGAGAAAAATAAAAAAATAAAAATGAAAAGAAGCTTTATAGAGGGTGCTTTACACGTGGAACAGATATGGGTAAT
This sequence comes from Pseudophryne corroboree, assembly GCF_028390025.1. Taxonomy (NCBI): domain Eukaryota; kingdom Metazoa; phylum Chordata; class Amphibia; order Anura; family Myobatrachidae; genus Pseudophryne; species Pseudophryne corroboree. The sequence continues at coordinate 188,238,147 of NC_086453.1, forward strand.
TCCATGGCACCGTACCCTGAGATCTCCTAGTTGTCACGTATGTCAGGGCAAAACAATCGTAGGACAAGTATTGGGAAGAATATTATTAAATGCCCCTGAGAAAAAGAAAAAAGAAAAATACAAATTTTTTTATAGCAGGTACCAGTGGATTAGTGTGGCCAAGTACGCTGCAATAATCAAGTAGCCACCAGATGGCGGCGTACCCTCACAACATCATTGCACAGAAATCCCAGCATACTCGTTTTTCAGCAAACAGAAAGGGATAGAAGAGTAGTAAAGCAATAAAAGTATAGGGATAGGAAGGAAGAGACCAGCAGGATGCAGAAGGAGTAATATGAGAGATGTCCGTGTTTTCACATCCCAATACCAAGGGGGATTAAGTAGAAAGGGGGGAGTGAGCACTATACCCGGGAGTTGTATAAGGTCTCTGTGTAAAGCTGTAGTTTCTGTTCACAGGACCACGCAGCCAGTTCAGACAGCAGCTCTGCAGAGGCAATTCACAGCTTGTTGTTTCCTCTTGAGGGGTTCACTCGTGTTGGCACCGGGGCTCGACCCGATCCACCCCCCCACTGAAATGTATAGGGACAAGGCAATCCCTACGTCCAAGCCTCAGCACTAATATCAGAGGCCCTCCAGTTGCAGCCTCGGTGCAACAGATGTAGAAGGGAGCCCCGTCTTAGCTGTAGCCGATCACCCAGGGTTTCCTCCGGCCACCACAGCACACGCTAGACAGCAGGGGGGCGTCTCGCCAGCTTCCTCCGTCTCAGGGGCCGTCTCCGCCACAACGCCTCATCGTCCTCAGGGGCAGATTTATTAAGCCTGGTGAAGTGATAAAGTGGAAGGTGATAACACACCAGCCAGTCAGCTCCTAACTGTCATTTTTCAAACCCAGCCTGTAACATAGAAGTTAGGAGCTGATTGGCCGGTGCGTTATCACTCTCCACTTTATCACTTCACCAGGCTTAATAAATCTGCCCCTGAGTCCGCTGCCGTCCTGCCCGTCAGTCTCGTCCCCAGACACCGTCGCACAGCCCCAGGAGGAGACGCGGGGGGTGACGCGGGGGGGGGGGGTGTCGGGTTTGGCTCGCCGCACCAGAGGTCCCCGTCTGCGCAGTGCCTCACCTCGGTTAGTGTTCAGGGGAAGTCGAGCACTCGGAAGCGGGAGCCGCCGGTCTTCCAGGATCACACGGAGCCTCTTCGCCGCAGCCACGCTGACTCGCCACCAGTATGTTTCAGGTACCAGGGAGTCTCCACTTAAGCGGCAGATGACAAGTGCTCCCGGTCTGTTAATCTTCGCACTGGGACCCACGCCGGCGTTCATGCAGGCCTTCTCCTTGAGGGCCAGACTTCGGGGGCACTTAAATACGCTCTTACCCTTGCGAGGTATTGTTAGGTTCCCTATGCTATAGGGATTGCTGTAAGCTGTTTCTCAGGTGAGAAAAGGGCAGATAGCAGGGGATGTCAGTGGATTTTCCACCTGCATGTCAGAGCTTAGCTAAAAAGCAGCCATGCTGGATGGCCCGCCCACCGGAAGTCCCGTCGATGGATAGTATACTTAATGGATGATGAGTGATGACACAGAGGTAGGTACAGCAGTGGCCTACCGTACTGCTATATATAGTATACTGGTGGACACTGTCAGCAAACTGCAAAACTAAAATGCACCACAGGTATAGAATGTAGATGGATAGTATACTTACATACCCTCCAACTGTACCTTTTTAATAGGTACAGTACCTTTTTTTCATGGTCTGTACCGATTTTTGGCTCTCCAAACTTCCATTGAAAGTATAGGAAAAGGGGCGTGGCCACGCCCCCTTTACCCGCGGTCACGCCCCTTTTTCGGATTTGTACCGATTTTTCTGTGTAAAATGTTGGAGGGTATGTACTTAATGGATGACGACACAGAGGTAGGTACAGCAGTGGCCTACCGTACTGCTATATATAGTATACTGGTGGACACTGTGTCAGCAAACTGCAAAACTAAAATGCACCACAGGTATAGAATGTAGATGGATAGTATACTTAATGGCTGACGAGTGACGACACAGAGGTAGGTACAGCAGTGGCCTACCATACTGCTATATATAGTATACTGGTGGACACTGTGTCAGCAAACTGCAAAACTAAAATGCACCACAGGTATAGAATGTAGATGGATAGTATACTTAAATGGATGACGAGTGACGACACAGAGGTAGGTACAGCAGTGACCTACCGTACTGCTATATATAGTATACTGGTGGACACTGTGTCAGCAAACTGCAAAACTAAAATGCACCACAGGTATAGAATGTAGATGGATAGTATACTTAATGGATGATGACACAGAGGTAGGTACAGCAGTGCACTCTACACTGTACTCCTCCTATATAATATTAATTATACTGGTGGTCCCCAGTCCCCACAATAAAGCAGCACACTGAGCACAGATATGGAGTGTTTTTCAGGCAGACAACGTATACTGGTGGTCACTGTCAGCAAAACTCTGCACTGTACTCCTGCTATAGCTGCTCCCCAATCACCACAATTAAGCAGTGTGAGCACTCGGCACAGCAGGGCCGGTTCAAGGGCGCAGAGCGCCCCGGGCAGGAAAGGGGCGTGGCCTAATACAAGGGGCGTGGTGAGTCACGCCCCCTGTACATTGAAAGCGCCGCTTGAATGCTGAGCGGTGCGCGATGACGTCATCGCGCACCGCACAGCAAAAGGTCCTCTCCACGAAGAGAAACTAGACGCTATGCGTCTAGTTCCCTTCGTGGAGAGGACCTTTGCTGTGCGGTGCGCGATGACGTCATCGCGCACCGCTCAGCAGTTACTCTCCACGAAGGGAAACTAGACGCATAGCGTCTAGTTCCCTTCACAGGAGGCGCCGAGGACGGGGACGGCAGCGGGCAGCGGAGGCGGACGGGGGACACAGCGGGCAGCAGTGGCGGATCTTGCCACGGTGCGGCGCCCTCCGGATGGCGCCAGCGCCCTCCGGAAGGCGGCGCCCCGGGCAAAAGTCCTGCTTGCCCGTGGCAAGAACCGCCACTGCAGCACAGATATATTATGCAGCACACTGGGCACAGGTATGGAGCGTTTTTTTCAGGCAGAGAACGGATAAAAACTGGTGGTCACTTATCAGCAAAACTCTGCACTGTACTCCTCCTAACAGCTGCTCCCCAATCCTCCCCACAATTAAGCAATAAACCAATCAACTTCTACAATAAACGGAGAGGACGCCAGCCACGTCCTCTCCCTATCATCTCCAATGCACGAGTGAAAATGGCGGCGACGCGCGGCTGCTTATATAGAATCCGAATCTCGCGAGAATCCGACAGCGGGATGATGACGTTCGGGCGCGCTCGGGTTAGCCGAGCAAGGCGGGAAGGTTCTAACCTGCTTCGGACCCGTGTAAAAAAGGTGAAGTCCGGGGGGGTTCGGTTTCCGAGAAACCGAACCCGCTCATCACTAGTTATAAGGCACAATGGCACAATGATCCCTATGGGCTTACAGTATATGGAACCTCTTGTAAAACACAATACACGGACAAATCCTGCAAAATATCTGTGTCTTTTCTTCAACAAATAATTCTTACTAACTTTGGGGCTCATTTACATTTGGATGTAAGTCATTTTCATGACATGCCTCTCAGATGTAGCAGTACGTGCCCGCGCTGATAGGTGTTACTTTCACAATCTCCCTGAAATGCTTTTTCAAAAGTAGGCAAGTATGTGGTGATGTTAAGAACGCCATTATGCACATTCAATTGTGATTAAAATTTCAAAGGTTTGTGATGATAGGACTCCTGGATTTATGACCCGGGAGTTCTTCTGCGCATGCGCTGGCTGACGCGTTAGCCATGGGGGACACTGGGAGGAATCTGCACATGTACAAGCTGAGGGATCCCTCTCAGGGAAAAATATATAAACAAGCTCATAGGCTTCTATTAGGCAACACCATATATAGATGCGTTGTCGACTGGGACAAGCTCTGGAAAGTTTCGCTTTTTGCAGCTTTGTACACATGGGGAATGCAATCAAAGCTCTGAAAAATTTAGTATTCTGAGTGTTGACCGCATGTTAGCCTTAGTACATCTGCCCCATAGTCATTATAGATAATTATTGACCAATTATTAATGTTTTCTGGTGGCTGAATATTTGAGTATAAAAAATATTTTTTGGGGAATTGTACCAAAGAAAAATTAGCCAGTAATTAAGTATAATAACACACAAAGCCATAGGCAAATGCAGGTGGGGGGAGGGGGGGGGGGGTTTGGTTGTCCACAAACCCCCTCCTTTTGGCAAGTGGCTCAAATTATGACAATAGCAATGGTATATAATATGATTACTAGAGCTGCCACCATGCAGTTTAAGGAACAATGCATAGCTACCAAGTTTGCTGTGTGTGTCCTCAATCAGTATACGGTGTGTGTCCTCAATCAGTATACTGGACCAGAGAGTAGCTACCAGGAAGAAGAGACAGGAGCCTTACAATGAGGTGGAAGAATATGTGCTTAGAAAGTGCAGTACTGGTTCTACGATGTTTGTGTATTTAGGGAGTTATTCATACCAGATCGCTACTCTGCGAATTTGCAGAGGTCTGCAATCAGGAATCCACTGCCCAGACAGAGTAAAAACCTGCCCCGTGCAAGTCTGCGTATGGCTTGCAAAAATCTCAGTGATCGCCGATCAGCTGCAACTCCATTCACAATTCACTCACCATCTAATGATTTTTCCAGTCTGTGCAGTCTGTACGTAGGCCAAGACCTACTCCTACAGGCTGATCGGGGTTGGAGCTGACGTCACACACCCTCCTGGAAAACGCTTGGCCAGGCCTGCGTTTTTCCTGACACTCCCAGAAAATGGATAGTTACCAACCCCAAACACCAGCTTCCTGTCAAATCAACTTACGTACGGCTAGCGATCAAAAAAGTCTCTGGATTTTTTTGCTATTTGGCCATGCACACGCGTAATACGATCTGTACACATGCGCAAAATGATAATCAGCCGGCTTGCAAATGTGCACAAGAGCGAATGACCCCCTTATTTATTATGGTAAGTTTAACCTTTTCCTGACCACTTATTTATATTATTTAAATAGGTTTGATACAGCCTATACTATAGACCATTTATAGTGTTAAATATTAATACTGTATTGCATACAGTATCCAGTGTAAAAAGACCAATGTTCAGGGTCTTACTAGATTCTTCTACTGCTCCCCCAGACTCCCACAATTGCTGCAATGTGCTGCAGAGTGGGAGATTGTGGATTGCATTTGGACCCCCCCTAGAAATCCTGCATTTTCCACTGAAAGCACATCAGCATTTATTGCTGATTAAATCTGTATAAAATATAGAAGCTATAAAAATAGACTACAAGCAGGAGAAATAGCTTGCATTGTAGCTAGCAAACGGCTTTGTCTTAAGGGAGTACAAAAATGGGGCTTTATTTTGTCCCCAATAGTTCCAAAAGTTCCCTTTAAGGTAAAACTTAGTGGGATCTGGACCGTTGTCAGGTTTTTGACAGGTGAGTCTGCAGAGGAACTTTTTTCTTTTCTTTTGCACCTGTAAAAAGCATCAGGACATGAATTGTAGTTTAAGCACATATTTTTGTTCTTTAATTTATGATTTGCACTGTTTCCTTTACCCTGATGGCGAAATACGTGTTTGCTTACTGTTGCATGATTAACTGCTTGGCAAATCTTTTTCATTGTTTGCTTATCTTCCTCATAGGGCTTGTTCCTATAGTCAATTGCCACTAATTGGGTCATAAATTCAACATAATTGATATGTTTTTACAAACATACTGAGCCATAACTGCACAAACAAGTACTCAATAAGCAGTGTTAGCATTTATTTATCATCAGGATAATTATCTTACACTAGAGACTGACAGGGTGTTACCAAAAGAGCAACTACCATGGAAGCAGGTGGTTCTGCTATGGATCCCACATCCAGGGGTGGGGAGTGATGTATCTGATCCCTCAAAGTCAAAAGTGCATACATGTTTTTTCCACCTTTGTACTTGTACTTACATGCTTTGGGGCACACCAATGTCAAGGCCCCTACAGCTATCATAGTAGTATGCTTTTCCCACTAAAACTGTATCAAGTTGGTGTTTTATACATTTATTAATATCATTACTCCATCTATTTTGTGTTTTCTTACAATGTTGATAATTAAAATAGAACTTTTATTCAGTCTTCAGATTAAATCCTCAGTGTGATTTTACATTTCTACATTGCAATAATCAATAAGGGAAAACTAAATTGTAAAGTACATGTTTGGGACTGAGGGAAACCTAGGTGCAAACTTGTGTTTGTATACTAGAGATATTAACCCCATTTGCTAGTGTGGGGCAGACCAGGATCAAGACCCCACAGGGCCCTAAGCAATATACTGCCTTAAAGCCTTATAGCCTTATATTAATGTATATATACCAAGTATTCAAAGTACTTTTTTAACTAAAACACAGGTTTTTATAACATGTGGGAGATGTAAAATGTGCCCACATGGTTTAATGGGTAAGAAAATGGTTTTAGGAGGAAACCAGAAAAAGGAATTTAAAGTAAAGGCATTTATCAATTGTAACACCACCTTTGTTGTTTACATGTTAATCTGTGGATGTGAAAAAAGAAATGTGGGGAAGTCAAAGAGAGTATTAAAAATCAGAGTTTTGGAACATACAGGTGAAACTCAGAAAATTAGAATATCGTGCAAAAGTTCATTTATTTCAGTAATTCAACTTAAAAGGTGAAACTAATATATAGACTCATTACATGCAAAGTGATATATTTCAAGCCTTAATTTGTTATAATTTTGAAGATTGTGGCCTACAGCTTTAGAAAACCCCAAATCCAAAATCTCAGAAAATTAGAATATTACATAAAATCAATAAAATAAGGAGTTTTACCTGTATAAGCAGGGCCGAAACTAGGATTTTCATCACCCGGGGCAAGGGAGCAATTTGGCGCCTCCACCACCCCATTTTCACACTAAATTATCATATATTTAGAAAAAATATACAATTCACAATCCCATCCCTCGGTGACCCCTGCATTTGTTGCCGTACACAAACCACAACTCCCTCTCCCTCCAACCTGCCACTGCACAAACCCCCAACTGTACCTGTCGCTGCATACAATATACTACAAAGCTCCCCCACCTCGGACATGCCCCTCCCCTGGACCCACTAGCACACACACCTTTATCCCCCAGGATCTGCCAGTGATAATAACTTATCCCACCACCCAATGCCACACCTGACCTCCCCGATACAGCCCCTCACCTTCAATTCTTGTTTCTTTTATACATCTTCATCTTCTTGTAGGCTCTTCTCCCAGTGCAGTGTGCAGGAGAAGAGACAGAAAGGCATGCAGCTCCAGCTGAAGTAATATTCAGTGAGCGGCGGGTGGTGAGAGGCAGGACGCAGGTGGTGAGCGGCGGGTTGCCGGGGGTGAGCGGTGGGTGGTGAGCAGCAGGAAGCGGGCGGTGATCGGTGGGGGGCAGACAGACTGATGGTGACTTCATCAGCACCCTCACAGGTCTGGCGCTCTATGCAGCCTGACTGTGGGTCCGCCTCTCACAGCCGCACAGCTCCAAGACAGTTGTGTACCACTGCTGCTGCCGGGTCTGCCTCCAATACTCCTGCTCTTTCAGCGCTCCCCCAAAATCCTGCGCCCAGGTCATGTTGCCCTCCATAGTTATGGCCATGATATAAGGAGCATAAAAAACATTATAGATCACAGTGTCCCATGACACTTTAAACAGTGTCAGAGAAGTGACCCTGAGTGGAATGAAATTTCTGGGTCTGGAGCATGTTGTCTTAAGTGAAAGAGATGGTGTCAGGCTGAATATGTTATCCAAATGAAAAATGTACTGAATATTAACCTTGAATACACGCCATACTCATGGTTTAAATGAGGGAATTGAAATAACCCCCTTTCTGGAATAAAATGCTTTTGCATGCAATTTACATTTACAGCCGCAATAGAGAGCACATCTTTATCAATGTTTTAATCTTGATGCTTTTAATTTATGAATTTTAATTTAATCATTTGTGTTGAGCAATATCTTTTGATGTTTGATGTGAATTAATATGTTATAATGCAACATTGTTATAATTGTGGAGACACAGTAATACATTTAACCTGCTTATTGTATCTTTGTATGCTGAAAAGCGATGAGGTAATTGAGAGTGCAAGTGATTGGTCACTGTGGGGCAGATGTATTAACCTGGAGAAGGCATAAGGAAGTGATAAACCAGTGATAAGTGCAAGGCGATAAAGGCACCAGCCAATCAGCTCCAATATGTAAACTAACAGTTAGGATCTGATTGGATGGTGCCTTTATCACCTTGCACATATCACTGGTTTATCACTTCCTTATGTCTTCTCCAGGTTAATACATCTGCCCCTGTGTATCTTATTGTGGAGACTGTGGAGACGCTTGACCAGCCCTCTGACGAAGTCCCAGTGATGAAATGCATAGGGGTGTGGCCTAGTGTTGTGGGAGATGGATGTGGAGTTAATATGCTGTGTATGGTATTCTTATGCTGTTATACTATACCAGTCTTGGTACGCAGTACTCTATATGATCACTTTCATTTTGGGTTGCAGATTAAAGTTTATTGATTTGTGTACTATTGGGCACCTTGTCTATGTCAGTTTTAGAATCTACAATACCCGTTGCCTGGAACCGGGATATATTAAGGGGAAGACGCCGGCCTAATTAATGAGGTCTAAGCACAAGCAGACCATCTGTGAAGCTCCAGAGTGTGTGAGAACTGGTGTGCCTTGCAATTGATTTTGGGACTTGTAGTTCCTCGAGACTTGTGACATGAACTATTGGAAGCGCACTGAGAGACTTTTTTTAATTTTTATATATACACAAAATATATATCCCTCTCTCGCACATTAAGCCCCTCACACAGCTCTCCCACCTCACTCAGATTTCCCCCCACATAGCTCTCCCCTTCTCACACTGACACTCCCCACACAGCTCAGCCTCTCACCACTCACTCAGATCCAGACACACAGCTGGGGCACAGCACAATGGCACAAGGGGCACTGGCTAATACATTGCACAGGGGGGTACATGGCAACACATTGCACAGGTTAATAATTTATATAGTACAGGCGGGCACATGGTAATACGTGGCACAGGGTAAAACATGGTACGAAGGCACAGAGGACACAGGGTAAAACATGGCACATGGTAATATAGGGACACAGGGGGCACAGGGTAACACATGTCAAAGGGTAACACATGACACACGGTAACACATGGCACAGTGGGGCAACACATGGCACAGTGGGGCCACACATGGCACAGGGGGCACATGGTAACACATAACAAAGTTGGGCACAGGGTAACACATTGCACGGGGCAAGAGATAGAACAGGGGGAGTCACAAGGTACATGGGGCACCATGTAAGAGATGTCACAAGGGGCACAGGGTAACACATGGCACATGATAACACAAAGCACAGGGGGGCACGGGCTAACACATGGCATAGAGGAGCAAGCTAATACATAGCACAAGAGAAACAGGGTAACACATGGCATAGGGGGCACAGGTTAACACATGGCAAAGTGGGCCAACATATGGCACAAGGTAATACATAGCACAGGGTAACACATGACAAAGTTGGCCACAGTGTAACACATGGCACAGAGTAATACATAACACAGGGTGTAGGGCACAAGGTAACACATGGCACAGGGAGGGGCACTGCCAGGGGACTGTCAAGAGATGGAGGATGGAAAGGACAGGCACAGTACCTGGTGGTAGCAGGCTGCTGGGTGGCACCATGCAGGAGTACTGGCAGGACCAGGAGCACACACTGATGCCTCCTGTCACTGGCTTGTGGCAGGACTTCAGCTGCTGCTGCTGGGTCCTTCTCCCCTGCACTGACAACAGCACTGGGCTGTCCATAGGGCCTGCTCTTCCATCTGCAGCATGGGAAGGACGTGGTGAGCACTGGGGTGAGAGACTGCTGAGACTGTGCAGCCAGGCAGGGTAGTGTGAGCACAAGGCATGCCCCCCTCCTGAGGCAGAACTGATAGAGCCTCACTGGGTTTATTTTCTATGTAGCAATATTGTCAGCAGCTCGGTCCCGCCCCCAACTCCAGTCACTGTTTGACATACAGATACCGCTTTCACATCTCCAATGCTGGATCCCACAAGGGTATTGGAAATGGGTCATTCCCGGGTGGGATCCGGCATTGGACCCTAACAGCTGGCTTCCCGACCCAGCAATATGCGGGGCTGGGTTGCCATAGCGGTGGGGGATGGAGTCGACATCGGTGGCGGAGGTGGAGGCAGCACTGGGAGATGAACTCATCTCTGTGCTGCCTCTCCCTATGATGTCAATGGGTACCAAGTTGCATTGACCCACAACCCATTCACACTGCCACTGACCCGGTATTCAACCCGGGAATAACCCTTCTTATTACCAAGGGATGAATTCTCTGTGGGCCCATTCACATCGCACAGTCACCCGTGTTGACCCAGCAATATGCCAGGTCGATACCGGGTTATTTTTGATGTGGAAGGGGTAAGAGGAGAGGCAGAGCTGGTCCTTGCCTGCCTCATCTCTCACCCTGCAGCACAGCATATTAGGAGACATATGACTAGGAAACTAAAGAAGATGTTTACAAGTTATTAATATCCTTCTTTATATTATTCTAAATATTTTAAGTAGCCACTTGCCAGTTTATATATGTATACACATCTGAGATGGCTGTACATACCACATATGCAGGAGTACAGGAAGTGGAGAGCTGCGGGAGACCAAGGTGACGGAGAGGAGAGGTGGGGACACAACTCTGGCCCTGTGAGTGTGTAGTAGAGATGGGAGGTACTTGCGGTCAGTTCCCCACCCTCTTTGAGCAGCAATGAAGTGGGAGGCAGCCCTTACTTAGCACTACTATATAAGGTAGGAGACTGCCAGCAGCGCAAGCACAGAGACATCATTAATATACTAAGTGGCTATACATCTGAGGTGGCCAGCAGCGTTTGGTTTAGCTACTCGTGTGAGAGCTATCCTGATGTGAGCAGAGTAGAGAGAGCACCACTTTCCGTCAAACTCAATCTGACAGGTCGACATGCCTCTAATTATGCAAACCACGCCTCTAAACACGTCTCTAACCAATCCTCCGACACTCCCACTTTTCCTCCCCTTCTGATGTTGTTTTATATGAAATAAGCTTACAAAAGGAGTTATAAGCGTAGTTTAATCATTGAAAAGCCTCCTGTTTATTAACTGTTAGATGTTGCAGCAATGTATATTATTTCCAATTGATTTGTGTGTTGTTAACTCTTAGTTGCACCAGTAAATGTTATATCCAGTTGATTTATAAAATTGTATAAACCTTATAGCTTTAGTTCACCTTCTGTAACCGATAGTTGAACTCGAGCCTTGAGATTTGTTACAGATAGTTGAACTATTAATGGCCGGGCACACAGACGGATGTGTGCATTAAGAGTTCACTATATGTGTATTTTAAGCTATGTTGTTTGTGACAGATTAGTAAACTAATAACCAGTACACATAGACATATAATTTGTTTTAGTTAGTAGTTGACATAGAGATCTAGATGTTCCTTACGATGTTTACGTTGTTACAGACAGATTGGTTTACTAATGCCCAGTACTCATAGAAGTGTAATTTGCTTTTATTAAGAGTGTTCTATAGTATAGTGTATCTTTATTATGATTTGTGTATTTTTACAGACATTTGAAGGATCCACGCAAACAGATACGTCTGGGTCATTAATTAAGAAATAGCACTAAAAAGTTTTATCTTTATTGTGACCGATCGTTGAACTTTGATTGCAAACAGACATGACCAGACTTGTCTGGTCATTAATTAAGGTCTATCAAGAGTGCTATGATAATTCAGTTTGTAATTGACGTGTTGTCGGATGTAAAATGGCATAAATGCTATAAATAATGATATATTATCAATTAGCAGCGGTTAGTTGTAAGAGAGAGAAACCCGATTTAACGGCGCTGCACTAACCCGACTAATAATAAGAATAATACTTAATTGATGGTTTATAGATGCTAATCTGTATTGATAATGCCTAATAGAGTATAAATGTTACGACAGGCGGCTAACCGAAAATGGTTAGCTATATTATTTCCTTTGATGTGAAATCTGTATTAGAACAAAGCGTTAGAAATGTGGTAAACACCGACGGTTATTGTGTTGTTGATAAATATTATAAGGCAAATAAAGAGGAATTCAAAAATGGTTACAACAGGTAGGGAATATAATATTAACAATGAAACAATGTAAATAGTAGTACAAAAATAGCCAGCTGCACGCAGAACCTTTTCTGTGTACCAGCATTTCATACTCTGTTTGAAAAGTCCCAGTATGATACAGAGCGCAGTATGAATGAAAGTGGTTTCATGTGGGATGGTGTTTGGGAAGCAATAAAAGTGTAAATAGCTAAGGTATTAGCATAGTAGGCTACACAGACAGAAATATGACTCTTACACAATCACAGTTGTTAAAGCTATCAGAATGAATGGATGTATTAACATGTGATGAATCACAAGTACCGCAATGGTGAAATTTTTACAATAATCACATGTTGTTTGTCTAAAAACAGATGTTAACTCGTATCTTGGCCGCATATTGAAATCAAACATTCATAAGTTTTTCAAGACCATGCGGTATATTTAACAGCAATACTACATTGCCTTTTTCTTTTTTTATTACAAATTAAACATCATTTAGAAAATTCAAATAGTAAATATTTTTAGAACAGAACCAGGATTCTTTATTGTCTTTGCAATGTCTTATGCTTTGTCACTGTAAAAACAAATTGGGGCATGTCCAGACATGATTCATATATGTATACATACTGTATATATGTGCAAAACAAGCTGTACTTTAGGGGTTGGTGTCCCCGTCCTCCTCTAGGCTGGAGAATAGGTAGCTGGTAGAACGCGATCATTATTGATTGTTTCAATGCAGAGGAATGGCCCTACCTTGGTAGCTTTGGATAACCAGTTTCAGCATACAGCGGGCTTAGTTATTATTCATGCATATTAGCATTTCCCTATTTATTTTCAAAACACTTAATAAAAATAATAAACAATTAGGTGTAAAACATAGTTGACTACCCTTCCTCATTCTGCCGGAGACTACCTGAAATAGTAGCAATCTCCCTGATTCCCTTAATAGTCCCTCAATCTCCCTGACAAAAAAAAAGAGAAAAAATCAGCGATACATGCATTCAAATGGGATCATCGGCGTCATTTCCCTGCATTGGTTATAAGGCACAATGATCCCTATGGATACATGCATTTTAAATAAGGTTTTATCGTGGCCACTTACAGTATATGGAACCTCATGTAATACACAATACACAAAGAAATTTTTCTTCAACAAGTAGATCTTGCTAACTTTGTGTATTATTTACATTTGGATGTAAGTCATTTTTATGACACGCCTCTCAGATGTAACAGTACACGCCCACGTTGATATGTGTTAATTTCACAATCAGGGGCAAACGCAGGATTTACTGAGGGGAGGATTCCGTATTGCACAGATATACATAGCACACCACACTACACACACAAATTTGCATTGCATACACATGCAAACTGTAGCACACTGCACACACACATACACATTGCACACACACACACACACACACACACACACACACACACACACACACACATTGCACACACACACACACACACACACACACACACACATACTGTGTACATAGCACACCATACATACATACTCTAGCTCACCACACACATACTACACATACACACTGTATCCATAGGACACCACACACCCATATACATAGCACACATTGCACACACATACATACATAGCGTACCACAGACACACACATACTGTACATACACACATATACATAGCACACACACACACACACACACACACACACACACACACACACTGTGTACATAGCACACCATACATACATACTCTAGCTCACCACACACATACTACACATACACACTGTATCCATAGGACACCACACACCCATATACATAGCACACATTGCACACACATACATACATACATAGCGTACCACAGACACACACATACTGTACATACACACATATACATAGCACACCACACACACATTGCACACACATAGATAATACACCACACACATAATACACATTGCAAATTCATACATAGCATACCACATACACAAATATAATTACCTGGTGGTCCCTGCATTTCAGATTGTGAGGACGAAGGAGCAGCTGTGGGATGAGCATGTGCAGCAACTCCCCAGCTCTCCTGTCCATGACATTCTGTTTGCCGGTCAAACTCTCTGCCGCGATTACTGTTGCGGTTTATTTTGAGACGGAGACACAGCTGTCTCAGTCTCTGGAATACAGAACCTGATCCATCAGGGGGGTTTCTGGGTACTCAGAAACCCCACTCTACGTGCGCCACTGACAATATCCCTGAAATGATTTTTCAAAAGTAGGCAAGTATGATGTAAAATGAAATATTTGTTGTCTACACATGGCCGTGGTATCTACAGATCCCACACACTGTTGTGTTTAGCATTCTGGGATCTTCCATGTTGATAGACCCATTTGAATTTGCTAACAGTATTAGCATTGGTAACCCTGAAAAAAAAAAAAAAAAAAAAAAATAACAGTTGTCGCAGTAACAGGGTTTACCTATAATCTGGCATTGGATAGGTATAGCTGGTGAAATGTAGTTCAAAGGGGGTTGTATTCTAATCCTACCTTTTCAGATTTCATACGGCATTAGTGGTTTATCTGAATGGGCATAAAATTAGTTCTTCTTGTTATGCAAGGCAGTGTGAATGTATAATGATATAGTCCATCGCTGGTGTGGTTGTGGGGATAGGGGCAGAAGTTTAGCAGGAACAAGCTTTGCAATTGATATCACGTGCATCCTGAATACATAATGGGGGTAATTCCAAGTTGTTCGCAGAAGGATTTTTTTAGCAGTTGGGCAAAACCATGTGCACTGCAGGGGAGGCAGATATAACATGTGCAGAGAGAGTTAGATTTGGGTGGGGTGTGTTCAATCTGCAATCTAAATTGCAGTGTAAAAATAAAGCAGCCGGTATTTACCCTGCACATAAATAAAATAACCCACCCAAATCTAACTCTTTCTGCACATGTTGTATCTGCCTCCCCTGCAGTGCACATGGTTTTGCCCAATTGTTATCAAAAATCCTGCTGCGATCAACTTGGAATTACCCCCAATGTCTCATGAAAATATTGTAGTGGTTGCTGAAAGGTTCAGTTTTTACTTTATAAACATTATAAATGTTTTTCCTTTTTTTTATTTCAGACGTTCAGTTATGCAGAGCTTTGCTGGTTTTTTTTTTTCTTTTTTCTTTTTTTATTACCAAAAGCTTTTAATTAAATAGTGTAATCTGTTGGCCTTGTCATCATGTCATTAAATTATTCTACAACGGGCCTTTCTGAGAATATAGATAAACATATAAAGACAAATAGATTACTTTTTAACACTACTATAATACACAAGTCAAGTTAACCTATAAATTCCTTTGAATTATATCTGCATGTTATCCAGTGTAAATGTTGATGGCTTGTCGATATAGCGGCCACCATCATGCATAGTCATGGATGTTAGAAGTCACTTTGGAGCCCCATCCTGCCATCTCATTGACTTATATTCCGTGCTTAGAAAAAAAGGTCTGAGTACTCTGATAACCAAAGGCTACAATTTGGTGCAAAATGTACATCTTAAAATGCTTATTTTCTTAATTTATGAAATTATTTCACTGATCTCGTCCTGTATCCAGAAATAGTTATAAGAATTAATAATTACTCCACGAAAAAAGGTGCTCATACTACGTCCCATTGAGTACCAATAGACATGGGGCAATATTTACTAATATTCGTGTTTTGGCCGTTTTGAAGGGTGTTTGAACTCGAATGGTATCGGGTGCATTTTACTGCAACTTTTTGAATCCAGATACGATCATTCACTAAGCTGCCGAGTTTTGCACATTAATTTTTTCCGATGTCGATGTGATTCGTAATATCAGGCAGTGTTTTACGGGAGTGATGAGTAAAACACTACCTGAAAAACACAAGGAATCCCGGCCGGATCTGTGAGATCCGTGCAGGGCTTCATTGTGTACCTTAAAAAGTTGATTAAAGTCTTTAAAAATCTGAAAAAAAATTGCGTGGGGTCCCCCCTCCTAAGCACAACCAGCCTCAGGCTCTTTGAGCCGGTCCTGGTTGAAAAAATATGGGGGGAAAAATGACAGGGGTCCCCCCATATTTAATCAACCAGCACCGGGCTCTGCGCCTGGTCCCGGTTCCAAAAATACGGGGGACAAAAAGCGTAGGGGTCCCCCGTATTTCTGAAACCAGCACCGGGCTCCACTAGCTGGGGAGATAATGCCACAGCCGGGGGACACTTTGATATCGGTCCCTGCGGCCGTGCCATTAAAACCCCAACTAGTCACCCCTGGCCGGGGTACCCTGGAGGAGTGGGGACCCCTTCAATCAAGGGGTCCCCCCCCTCCAGCCACCCAAGGGCCAGGGGTGAAGCCCGAGGCTGTCCCCCCCATCCAAGGGCGGCGGATGGAGGGGTGATAGCCAAGTGTGAAATTGTGAATATTGTTTTTAGTGGCAGTACTACAAGTCCCAGCAAGCCTCCCCCGCAAGCTGGTACTTGGAGAACCACAAGTACCAGCATGCGGTGGAAAACCGGGCCCGCTGGTACCTGTAGTACTACTACTAAAAAAATACCCCAATAAAAACAGGACACACACACCGTGACAGTACAACTTTATTACATACATGCACACCAACATACACACATACTTACCTATGTTCCCACGAGGCTCGGTCCTCTTCTCCATGTAGAATCCTAGGGGTACCTGTGAAAAAAATTATACTCACAAAATCCAGTGAAGAATCCGGCCTTTGAATAATCCACGTACTTGGCAAAAAAAAACAAACGCAAACCCGACCACGCACTGAAAGGGGTCCCATGTTTACACATGGGACCCCTTTCCCCGACTGCCAGGACCCCCCTTGACTCCTGTCAAAGAGGGTCACTTCAGCCAATCAGGGAGCGCCATGTCGTGGCACCCTCCTGATTGGCTGTGTGCTCCTGTAGTGTCTGTCAGGCAGCACACGGCAGTGATACAATGTAGCGCCTATGCGCTCCATTGTAGCCAATGGTGGGAACTTTGCGGTCAGCGGTTGACCGAAAGTAACCTGACCGCAAAGTTCCCACCATTGGCTACAATGGAGCGCATAGGCTGCCTGACAGACACTACAGGAGCACACAGCCAATCAGGAGGGTGCCACGACGTGGCGCTCCCTGATTGGCTGAAGGGACCCTCTTTGACAGGAGTCAGGGGGGGTCCTGGCAGTCGGGGAAAGGGGTCCCATGTGTAAACATGGGACCCCTTTCAGTGCGTGGTCGGGATTACGTTTTTTTTTTTGCCAAGTACGTGGATTATTCAAAGGCCGGATTCTTCACTGGATTTTGTGAGTATAATTTTTTTCACAGGTACCCCTAGGATTCTACATGGAGAAGAGGACCGAGCCTCGTGGGAACATAGGTAAGTATGTGTGTATGTTGGTGTGCATGTATGTAATAAAGTTGTACTGTCACGGTGTGTGTGTCCTGTTTTTATTGGGGTATTTTTTTAGTAGTAGTACTACAGGTACCAGCGGGCCCGGTTTTCCACTGCATGCTGGTACTTGTGGTTCTCCAAGTACCAGCTTGCAGGGGAGGCTTGCTGGGACTTGTAGTACTGCTACTAAAAACAATATTCACAATTTCACACTTGGCTATCAGCCCCCCATCCACCGCCCTTGGATGGGGGGGACAGCCTTGGGCTTCACCCCTGGCCCTTGGGTGGCTGAAGGGGTGGGACCCCTTGATTGAAGGGGTCCCCACTCCTCCAGGGTACCCCGGCCAGGGGTGACTAGATGGGGTTTTAATGGCACGGCCGCAGGGACCGATATCAAAGTGTCCCCCGGCTGTGGCATTATCTCCCCAGCTAGTGGAGCCCGGTGCTGGTTTCAGAAATACGGGGGACCCCTACGCTTTTTGTCCCCCATATTTTTGGAACCAGGACCAGGCGCAGAGCCCGGTGCTGGTTGATTAAATATGGGGGAACCCCTGTCATTTTCCCCCCCATATTTTTTCAACCAGGACCGGCTCAAAGAGCCCGAGGCTGGTTATGCTTAGGAGGGGGGACCCCACACATTTTTTTTTCCCGTTTTTACACTAAACAGACCCTTTCACATAGATAACCATGCACAGATCTCACTGATCCATGCATGGTTATCCAAACTCAACTGGAAAAAGCAGGTCTATTTTATTGCTGCTTTTTTTAACGAATCGAAAAAAAACAGACCCGCACTTGAGCACTCAGAAACTAACACCCAAATACGAATGAATAGTGAATGCCCGTATTCTATGAAATAACAGCCGCGTTTGACCGATGGTCTATTCATTCGTATTTGTGATCGTTGTTATTCAAACCATTACGAATAGTCCAAACACTGCCGAGATTGGTGCTTAGTGAATTCCCGGATTGGGACTTAAAAAAAACAACACAAATCGGACAAACTCGAATTTTTAGTAAATACTGGCCATGGACCTGGGTAATTAGGACCTTCGCCATTCTCCACGCTCGGTGCCACAGCTCATACTGCAACCCACTGAGTGCCATCAGAAACAACATAGCTGTAACTTTGCCTATCATTTGCAATAGTGGTTAAATAGACTTTAATCTGTGTTTCCCCATGGATATGCACATACAGTATGTATGGCTAATATTATTTATAGCACATTGACAGTTATTGATTTATGATTATTTGTATATCTACATCTACTGTAATTTATAGATGATAAATCAGGGTCATAGCCAGAACTTTGTGGGACCCATAGCCACATTTTGAAGGGCCCCTGTACTAATGCGTCTAGAGACACCTATCCACAGCAATTGTTAATTTTAAACCCATAATAATATATTTATTATTTATTTATTTGTTAATTACCAGTTATTTATATAGCGCACACATATTCCGCAGCGCTGTACAGAGAATAATTTCCCATTCATTTCAGTTCCTGCCCCAGTGGACCTTACAATCTTTATTCCCTATCACATGTACACACAGACACATTCACGCTAGGGCTAATTTTGTTGAGAGCCAATTAACCTACCAGTATATTTTTGGATTCTGAACCATACTGTTGCCATAGTAAATGTTATGCCCCATAGTAGTGTCCTAGTCTATTTTATGAACCACAGTAGTGCTCTAGTTCATTGTAGGGCTATCAGTATACATTATCCAACACTGTGACATCAATTCACATTATGACATGCAGTGTGCCCAGGTCATATTATGCCACACTATAGTGCCTCCACTTCATACTGTGCCACATTACAGATGCCCAGTTCAGATTCTGAAATATTATAATCCCCACCATTTCGACACATTACAATGAGCAAGTCAAGAGGCATAACTACATATATTGAAGGCCTGAAGGCAAAGGTTTGTAAGGGCCCTTGCATATCACCCAAAGTGTGTCCCTCTTAGCTCTGGGCCCCATAGCAGCAGCACTCCCGGCATCTATGGTGATAAATCCATGTTCTCCACCTGGAAATAGTAAACTTGTCTTACAAATGTTATCAAAGGATATAAACTTCCCTTAATATTTGCATTTAGTAATAATTCTGGGCTTTGCTGCGGCAGTATGATAATATATCACCCCTACACTATGAAAGCGATGTTGAAACGTTTTATAAATTAGATTGCTTAAATTTAAAAAGAGAGAATTTGTGAATTAATCCTCTCATTTATGGGACTGGTGTGTTTAATTTTTGCATAATGTTATTTTACAGATTTTTCCAGTAAAACTTAATGTTAGCTCTGTAAACATCTGCTGTCCAATAGGCACACAGACATCGTCCTCAGGGTTTATCTTCCCTGAGGTCCTCCACAGATGGTTGTATGACTTTCATTCATTATACTGTGTGTATTGAGAACTTATATTGACTGTGCTTGTATAGACTGTTATTATATTAATGGTTGTGTTAACATCAGGTTTTACTTATCAGGTGCAGCATGGGCAAAATTGATGATGTATTCCCTCCTGTTTTATAGAATGGTACTGAAGAGCCCGATGCAGACCGTCATCACAAACCTTGGGAACGCTTCAAGAATCCTTTTGTGATCAACAATGATTTAACAGGTAGGAAAATCGAATTAGTCATACAGTCATTGGTGGGGTGGAATACTGGACAGATATTGGAAGTACCTCGCACGCTTTGATTTTACTGTATAAACCATTGACGTTTATTTACTGAGGAGTATATACCAGATCCTAACAATCAATAAACAGGCAAGGGTTTCCTTTTAGAGCCACATTACAATGGGCCATAAAAACAAATCCTCAAGTTGAATGGGAAAAGACACCTTGAATCTCGCAGAATGTATTTTTAAGTGATTATGAGACACATAAAGATACTTTAGTTCTGTAAGCAAGCCTGCTTCATATCATTTCCCTACGCTGCCATATAAAGTTGGTAAAATAACTAGATTTGATGGAATTATAGAAATAATTAGAGATGTGCACCGGAAATTTTTCGGGTTTTGTGTTTTGGTTTTGGATTCAGTTCCGCGGCCGTGTTTTGGATTCGGACGCGTTTTGGCAAAACCTCCCTGAAAATTTTTTGTCGGATTCGGGTGTGTTTTGGATTCGGGTGTTTTTTTTTACAAAAAACCCTCAAAAACAGCTTAAATCATAGAATTTGGGGGTCATTTTGATCCCATAGCATTATTAACCTCAATAACCATAATTTACACTAATTTTCAGTCTATTCTGAACACCTCACAATATTATTTTTAGACCTAAAATTTGCACCAAGGTCGCTGGATGGCTAAGCTAAGCGACACAAGTGGCCAACACAAACACCTGGCCCATCTAGGAGTGGCACTGCAGTGTCAGGCAGGATGGCACTTCAAAAAAATAGTCCCCAAACAGCACATGATGCAAAGAAAAATAAGGCGCACCAAGGTCGCTGTGTGACTAAGCTGAGCGACACAAGTGGCCGACACAAACACCTGGCCCATCTAGGAGTGGCACTGCAGTGTCAGACAGGATGTCCGTTTTAAAAAATAGTCCCCAAACAGCACATGATGCAAAGAAAAAAAGAGGTGCAATGAGGTAGCTGTGTGACTAAGCTAAGCGACCCAAGTGGCCGACACAAACACCTGGCCCATCTAGGAGTGGCACTGCAGTTTTCTAGCGAGAGGATGAGTGCATCCATCCTCATGTGAATCTGAACCACTAGCCATGAACATAGGCCAAGGCCTCTGCCGTTCCTTGCCACTCCGTGTCGTAAATGGCATATTGGCAAGTTTACGCTTCTCATCAGACGCTTTTAATTTTGATTTTTGGGTCATTTAACTGAACTTTTGTTTTTTGGATTTTACATGCTCTCTACTATGACATTGGGCATCGGCCTTGGCAGACGACGTTGATGGCATTTCATCGTCTCGGCCATGACTAGTGGCAGCAGCTTCAGCACGAGGTGGAAGTGGATCTTGATCTTTCCCTATTTTAACCTCCACATTTTTGTTCTCCATTTTTTAATGTGTGGAATTATATGCCAGTATCAATAGTAATGGCCTACTACTATATATACTGCGCACAACTGAAATGCACCACAGGTATGGATGGATAGTATATTTGACGACACAGAGGTAGGTAGAGCAGTGGCCTTCCGTACCGTACTGCTACATATACTGGTGGTCACTGTCAGCAAACTGCAAAACTAAAATGCACCACAGGTATAGAATCTAGATGGATAGTATACTTGACGACACAGAGGTAGGTAGAGCAGTGGCCTTCCGTACCGTACTGCTATATATACTGGTGGTCACTGTCCGCAAACTGCAAAACTAAAATGCACCACAGGTATAAAATCTAGATGGATAGTATACTTGACGACACAGAGGTAGGTAGAGCAGTGGCCTTCCATACCGTACTGCTATATACTGGTGGTCACTGTCAGCAAACTGCAAAACTAAAATGCACCACAGGTATAGAATCTAGATGGATAGTATACTTGACGACACAGAGGTAGGTAGAGCAGTGGCCTTCCGTACCGTACTGCTATATATACTGGTGGTCACTGTCAGCAAACTGCAAAACTAAAATGCACCACAGGTATAGAACCTAGATGGATAGTATACTTGACGACACAGAGGTAAGTAGAGCAGTGGCCTTCCGTACCGTACTGCTATATATACTGGTGGTCACTGTCAGCAAACTGCAAAACTAAAATGCACCACAGGTATAGAATCTAGATGGATAGTATACTTGACGACACAGAGGTAGGTAGTGCAGTGGCCTTCCGTACTGTACTGCTACATATACTGGTGGTCACTGTCAGCAAAACTCTGCACTGTACTCCTCCTATATAATACTGCTGGTCCCCAGTCCCCACAATAAAGCAGTGTGAGCACAGATATATGCAGCACACTGAGCACAGATATGGAGCGTTTTTCAGGCAGACAACATATAATACTGGTGGTCACTGGTCAGCAAAACTCTGCACTGTACTCCTCCTATATAATACTGCTAGTACCCAGTCCCCACAATAAAGCAGTGTGAGCACACATATATGCAGCACACTGAGCATAGATATGGAGAGTTTTTCAGGCAGACAACGTATAATACTAGTGGTCACTGATCAGCAAAACTCTGCACTGTACTCCTCCTATATAATACTGCTGGTCCCCAGTCCCCACAATAAAGCAGTGTGAGCACAGATATATGCAGCACACTGAGCACAGATATGGAGCGTTTTTCAGGCAGAGAACGGATAAAACTGGTGGTCACTGATCAGCAAAACTCTGCACTGTACTCCTCCTATATAATACAGCTGCTCCCCAGTTCCCACAATTAAGCAATAAGCACAAATATTTGCAGCAACATTAATAAACGGAGAGGACGCCAGCCACGTCCTCTCCCTAACATTTCCAATGCACGAGTGAAAATGGCGGCGACGCGCAACTCCTTATATAGAATCCGAATCTCGCGAGAATCCGACAGCGGGATGATGACGTTCGGGCGCGCTCGGGTTAACCGAGCCATACGGGAGAATCCGAGTATGCCTCGGACCCGTGTAAAATGGGTGAAGTTCGGGGGGGTTCGGTTTCCGAGGAACCGAACCCGCTCATCACTAGAAATAATGCCATTCAAAATGTAAATCTGAATAAAGAAAGTTTTTGTTTACATCGCAAGTACCAGATATACCCCATCAAACTCTCTAATGGGTTTGAAGGGCCTGCCCAGACCCTGACTGGTATATGAAAACATTATTTACAGTATATGGTACTGCCAATCACATTAAAGGTTAACATCTTTCTGCATACGTTATGTTAACTGCTTCATTAAAGCAATCCTAGCAAGTGCCATTTTATTGCACAGTGCACTAGTTCCAGCAAAGCAGAAAACTGTGGTATCACAATAGGTGCAAAAGCAGCTGTAAGCCTGACACACTTAGTCTGCAAGTACACAAACCTGGCAACAGGCAGTACAGGTTTTAAGGATATCCATATGTGGATTTCATTTATTTATTTTGTCATATATTGTGCCTGAGTAGGAGGGTAGCTATATGTTTCTGCAGGCAATGCCATAGTTTAATGTATGGTACGGTTGTTCTCCCAGCTCTTGTAGAACTACAAGGCCCAGCAAGCCCTTCCATTCATAGTGCTTTCAGTTTCACAAAAGTTGTAGAGCCACAAATCTACACTCTAGGGACTGGCTTTATTATTATTATTGTTATTATCATTTATATGGCGTCACAGGGGTTCCAAAGCGCCTAACAAAGAACATAAACAAATGAGCACAGCAAGAAAATGACTTACAGTACAAGACAATGTAGGACAAATACATGGTATATAAACATTGCTGCATCAGGGGACAGGACCCAGAAAATAATTTGTATCTCAGATGTTACAAATAGCTTTTGCAATCTGTCACACGCCATAGGCGGCGTTCACCGCGCTTACCCCTGCGTGCCTGCTGGTCTGTGTTGCGGCCTCCGCCTTCGGTGGTCCACGGACTCCGGCGTCTGGCTGGCGCGGCTCCCGGCGGTTCCCCCGGGGCAGGGGCGCCGCCATGACACCCGGCATCACGTGGGCGGGGAGCAGGTGACGTCATCAGACTGTTCCGCCAATCCAGCGGAGGCGGGAGATTCAAAGGCAGATGCCGGGCAGAGCCTCGCCGCCTGAGTATCGTCTTTTCCCCTGAAGTGGATGCCAGTGCTCTCGTTCCCGGTGAATCTCTCTGCAGTCGTACCCCGGTGTCTCCGGCGCTTCCAGGTGCCAGTTGCTGCACAGTTCCAGCGTATACAGCGGCTGGTGTGTTCCTCTGCAATCCAGTCACCAGTGCTTCTTGGAGTCAGCGTGTGCTGCGGGCTAAACGCCGCTCTCAAGTTCTACAAGTCATCAGTGTCTTTAAACACCGCTCTCAAGTTCTACAAGTCATCAGTGTCTTTAAACACCGCTCTCAAATTCTACAAGTCATCAGTGTCTTTAACCACCGCTCCCAAGTTTTGCAAGTTACCAGTGTCTTTAACCAACGCTCTCAAGTTCTACAAATCATCAGTGTCTTTAATCACCATTCTCAAGTCACACAAATCATTAGTGTCTTTAACCACCGCTCTCAAGTTCTATAAATCATCAGTATCTTTAATCACCGCTCTCAAGTCATACAAATCATCAGTGTCTTTAACCACCGCTCACAAGTGTTCCAAATCATCAGAGTCTTTAACCACCGTTCACCAGTTCTTCAAATCATCAGTATCTTTAAAAACATCACTCACAAGTTCTTCAGTCATTATTATCTTGTACCAACACTCACAAGTACTTATTTTCCTGGAATCTTTAACATTGCTTACAAGTTCTCCTATAGGCCTGGACATTCCCCCCATACGTTCCTTCTCTGCTATGTGACATTGTGTTGCTCCCTTCCTGCAATAAAGTTCTTTCATATTTTCACCAAGCTTTACTGTCAGAGTCCTGTATGAGGAAGACCTATATCAAGCCATCCCTGTTCTGACCCAACTGTGGTTCCTCTCCCCTACCATCGGGAGAACCCCCGAGTTCACAACACCCCCAACCTAGGTCAGTGACAGTATACTCAGGCCTCATGGACCCGGAGGATCGGAGCCCAGAGGCAGGTACCATCCAGGACTTGATTTCTCAAGTACAAAGTGAGGAAGCAGCACAGGGCCAGGTGATGCATTATCTCCAGGAATTATCTGGCCGGCTGGATCAAATTCAGACTTCTCTGGCTTCAGTAGTACCGGCCCCAGCTCCAGTACCCGCTCCAGTGGTTGTCTCTAGTAATGTTCCATCCTCCTCTGGACCAGGTCACGCCTTCAGCTCCCTACTCCTTCTCGCTATAATGGGAATCCAAAGAATTGCCGTGGTTTTCTCAATCAGTGCGAGGTACATTTTGAACTTCTTTCACATAACTTCCCTACTGATCGGTCCAAGGTGGCATACCTTATTTCTTTTCTCGAGGGTTCAGCGTTGGATTGGGTGTCTCCGTTATGGGAGCGATCTGATCCATTGGTTTCTAGTTACACCAATTTCATTACGTCATTCCGGAGGATCTTTGATGAGCCAGGCAGGACGACCGCTGCCTCTGCAGACTTGCTTCGTGTCCGACAAGGCTCTCGTTCAGTGGGACAGTATGTGATTAATTTTCAGACCATAGCCTCAGAACTGAGCTGGAATAATGATGCCCTTCGGGCTGCCTTTTGGAATGGGCACTCCGATCGTCTAAAGGACGAGTTGGTCACTAGAGATTTGCCGTATTCTTTAGAACAGTTGATCTCGCTCTGTGTAAAGGTGGATCTTCGCATGCAGGAACGAGGTGGTGAACGTAGTCAGTCAGATCGATCAAGGGTCCGATCTCTTCCATATAAGCAAACGGTTATTCCAAGTCCTGATAAACCCATGCAGATTAATCGATCTCGGCTGTCCCCAGAAGAACGTCAGCGTCGTCGTGAGGGTAGACTCTGCCTCTACTGTGGAGCCGCGGATCATTTTCTCAAGTTTTGCAAGTCTCGTCCGGGAAACGGGCAGTCCTAGCTTGTTCCGGATGAGTCGAGCTAGGGGTTTCTTCTAAACCTTCTCCGCCAGTGGACTGTTTACTCTCCGTGTCTCTGTTCTTCGAGTCAATAGCCAAACCCGTTAAGGCTCTGCTGGACTCAGGGGCTGCAGGGAATTTAATTTCCCTTTCCTGTGCCCAGAATCTGGGTTTTCAGCTACGGTCGGTCGAACGACCTATTACGTTGACTGCTATCAATACCCAAATTTCTAACGGTCTGATTTCAAGTTGTACAGTACCAATCAAACTGCAAGTGGGAGCTCTGCATCAAGAACACCTGTTCCTAGTGATTCGGGAGATGCCCCACGATCTGGTTCTTGGCCTTCCTTGGCTTAAACTTCACAACCCTCACGTCGACTGGAGTTCGACACAAATAACATCTTGGAGTCCTTTTTGTCATTCAAATTGTCTCACCCCTGTCTATCCGCTCCGTGTATCTTCCAAGTCAGATGAAGGGCTCATTCCAGAGGCCTATCGGGAGTTCTCTGACATGTTCTCGGAGCAAGCGGCCGATCAGCTACCACCGCATAGACCCTGGGACTGCCCCATTGAGCTCAATCCGGGGAAAATGCCACCTCGGGGTCGCACTTATCCCTTATCATTACCCGAGACCCAAGCTATGTCGGACTATATCAAGTGTAATCTGCAGAAAGGATTCATCCGCCCCTCTACCTCCCCGGCGGGGGCGGGTTTTTTTTTGTGAAGAAGAAGGACGGAGGGCTGAGACCATGTATTGACTATCGTGGTCTAAATGATGTCACCATTAAGAATAAGTATCCTTTGCCACTCATTACGGAGCTTTTTGATAGAGTTCGCGGAGCCCGAGTCTTCACTAGAGATGAGCGCCGGAAATTTTTCGGGTTTTGTGTTTTGGTTTTGGGTTCGGTTCCGCGGCCGTGTTTTGGGTTCGACCGCGTTTTGGCAAAACCTAACCGAATTTTTTTTGTCGGATTCGGGTGTGTTTTGGATTCGGGTGTTTTTTTCCAAAAAACCTAAAAAACAGCTTAAATCATAGAATTTGGGGGTCATTTTGATCCCAAAGTATTATTAACCTCAAAAACCATCATTTCCACTCATTTTCAGTCTATTCTGAATACCTCACACCTCACAATATTATTTTTAGTCCTAAAATTTGCACCGAGGTCGCTGGATGACTAAGCTAAGCGACCCTAGTGGCCGACACAAACACCTGGCCCATCTAGGAGTGGCACTGCAGTGTCACGCAGGATGTCCCTTCCAAAAAACCCTCCCCAAACAGCACATGACGCAAAGAAAAAAAGAGGCGCAATGAGGTAGCTGTGTGAGTAAGATAAGCGACCCTAGTGGCCGACACAAACACCGGGCCCATCTAGGAGTGGCACTGCAGTGTCACGCAGGATGGCCCTTCCAAAAAACACTCCCCAAACAGCACATGACCCAAAGAAAAAAAGAGGCGCAATAAGGTAGCTGTGTGAGTAAGATAAGCGACCCTAGTGGCCGACACAAACACCGGGCCCATCTAGGAGTGGCACTGCAGTGTCACGCAGGATGGCCCTTCCAAAAAACCCTCCCCAAACAGCACATGACGCAAAGAAAAAAAGAGGCGCAATGAGGTAGCTGTGTGAGTAAGATAAGCGACCCTAGTGGCCGACACAAACACCGGGCCCATCTAGGAGTGGCACTGCAGTGTCACGCAGGATGGCCCTTCCAAAAAACCCTCCCCAAACAGCACATGACGCAAAGAAAAAAAGAGGCGCAATGAGGTAGCTGTGTGAGTAAGATAAGCGACCCTAGTGGCCGACACAAACACCGGGCCCATCTAGGAGTGGCACTGCAGTGTCACGCAGGATGGCCCTTCCAAAAAACCCTCCCCAAACAGCACATGACGCAAAGAAAAAAAGAGGCGCAATGAGGTAGCTGTGTGAGTAAGATAAGCGACCCTAGTGGCCGACACAAACACCGGGCCCATCTAGGAGTGGCACTGCAGTGTCACGCAGGATGGCCCTTCCAAAAAACATTCCACAAACAGCACATGACGCAAAGAAAAATTAAAGAAAAAAGAGGTGCAAGATGGAATTGTCCTTGGGCCCTCCCACCCACCCTTATGTTGTATAAACAGGACATGCACACTTTAACCAACCCATCATTTCAGTGACAGGGTCTGCCACACGACTGTGACTGAAATGACGGGTTGGTTTGGACCCCCACCAAAAAAGAAGCAATTAATCTCTCCTTGCACAAACTGGCTCTACAGAGGCAAGATGTCCACCTCATCATCATCCTCCGATATATCACCGTGTACATCCCCCTCCTCACAGATTATCAATTCGTCCCCACTGGAATCCACCATCTCAGCTCCCTGTGTACTTTGTGGAGGCAATTGCTGCTGGTCAATGTCTCCACGGAGGAATTGATTATAATTCATTTTAATGAACATCATCTTCTCCACATTTTCTGGATGTAACCTCGTACGCCGATTGCTGACAAGGTGAGCGGCGGCACTAAACACTCTTTCGGAGTACACACTTGTGGGAGGGCAACTTAGGTAGAATAAAGCCAGTTTGTGCAAGGGCCTCCAAATTCCCTCTTTTTCCTGCCAGTATAAGTACGGACTGTGTGACGTGCCTACTTGGATGCGGTCACTCATATAATCCTCCACCATTCTTTCAATGGTGAGAGAATCATATGCAGTGACAGTAGACGACATGTCCGTAATCGTTGTCAGGTCCTTCAGTCCGGACCAGATGTCAGCATCAGCAGTCGCTCCAGACTGCCCTGCATCACCGCCAGCGGGTGGGCTCGGAATTCTGAGCCTTTTCCTCGCACCCCCAGTTGCGGGAGAATGTGAAGGAGGAGATGTTGACAGGTCGCGTTCCGCTTGACTTGACAATTTTCTCACCAGCAAGTCTTTCAACCCCAGCAGACTTGTGTCTGCCGGAAAGAGAGATCCAAGGTAGGCTTTAAATCTAGGATCGAGCACGGTGGCCAAAATGTAGTGCTCTGATTTCAACAGATTGACCACCCGTGAATCCTTGTTAAGCGAATTAAGGGCTCCATCCACAAGTCCCACATGCCTAGCGGAATCGCTCCGTGTTAGCTCCTCCTTCAATGTCTCCAGCTTCTTCTGCAAAAGCCTGATGAGGGGAATGACCTGACTCAGGCTGGCAGTGTCTGAACTGACTTCACGTGTGGCAAGTTCAAAGGGCATCAGAACCTTGCACAACGTTGAAATCATTCTCCACTGCGCTTGAGACAGGTGCATTCCACCTCCTATATCGTGCTCAATTGTATAGGCTTGAATGGCCTTTTGCTGCTCCTCCAACCTCTGAAGCATATAGAGGGTTGAATTCCACCTCGTTACCACTTCTTGCTTCAGATGATGGCAGGGCAGGTTCAGTAGTTTTTGGTGGTGCTCCAGTCTTCTGTACGTGGTGCCTGTACGACGAAAGTGTCCCGCAATTCTTCTGGCCACCGACAGCATCTCTTGCACGCCCCTGTCGTTTTTTAAAAAATTCTGCACCACCAAATTCAAGGTATGTGCAAAACATGGGACGTGCTGGAATTTGCCCATATTTAATGCACACACAATATTGCTGGCGTTGTCCGATGCCACAAATCCACAGGAGAGTCCAATTGGGGTAAGCCATTCCGCGATGATCTGCCTCAGTTGCCGTAAGAGGTTTTCAGCTGTGTGCGTATTCTGGAAAGCGGTGATACAAAGCGTAGCCTGCCTAGGAAAGAGTTGGCGTTTGCGAGATGCTGCTACTGGTGCCGTCGCTGCTGTTCTTGCGGCGGGAGTCCTTACATCTACCCAGTGGGCTGTCACAGTCATATAGTCCTGACCCTGCCCTGCTCCACTTGTCCACATGTCCGTGGTTAAGTGGACATTGGGTACAACTGCATTTTTTAGGACACTGGTGAGTCTTTTTCTGACGTCCGTGTACATTCTCGGTATCGCCTGCCTAGAGAAGTGGAACCTAGATGGTATTTGGTAACGGGGGCACACTGCCTCAATAAATTGTCTAGTTCCCTGTGAACTAACGGCGGATACCGGACGCACGTCTAACACCAACATAGTTGTCAAGGCCTCAGTTATCCGCTTTGCAGCAGGATGACTGCTGTGATATTTCATCTTCCTCGCAAAGGACTGTTGAACAGTCAATTGCTTACTGGAAGTAGTACAAGTGGGCTTACGACTTCCCCTCTGGGATGACCATCGACTCCCAGCAGCAACAACAGCAGCGCCAGCAGCAGTAGGCGTTACACGCAAGGATGCATCGGAGGAATCCCAGGCAGGAGAGGACTCGTCGGTATTGCCAGTGACATGGCCTGCAGGACTATTGGCATTCCTGGGGAAGGAGGAAATTGACACTGAGGGAGTTGGTGGGGTGGTTTGCGTGAGCTTGGTTACAAGAGGAAGGGATTTAGTGGTCAGTGGACTGCTTCCGCTGTCGCCCAAAGTTTTTGAACTTGTCACTGACTTATGATGAATGCGCTGCAGGTGACGTATAAGGGAGGATGTTCCGAGGTGGTTAACGTCCTTACCCCTACTTATTACAGCTTGACAAAGGCAACACACGGCTTGACACCTGTTGTCCGCATTTCTGTTGAAATACTTCCACACCGAAGAGCTGATTTTTTTTGTATTTTCACCAGGCATGTCAGTGGCCATAATCCTCCCACGGACAACAGGTGTCTCCCCGGGTGCCTGACTTAAACAAACCACCTCACCATCAGAATCCTCCTGGTCAATTTCCTCCCCAGCGCCAGCAACACCCATATCCTCCTCATCCTGGTGTACTTCAACACTGACATCTTCAATCTGACTATCAGGAACTGGACTGCGGGTGCTCCTTCCAGCACTTGCAGGGGGCGTGCAAATGGTGGAAGGCGCATGCTCTTCACGTCCAGTGTTGGGAAGGTCAGGCATCGCAACCGACACAATTGGACTCTCCTTGTGGATTTGGGATTTCGAAGAACGCACAGTTCTTTGCGGTGCTTTTGCCAGCTTGAGTCTTTTCAGTTTTCTAGCGAGAGGCTGAGTGCTTCCATCCTCATGTGAAGCTGAACCACTAGCCATGAACATAGGCCAGGGCCTCAGCCGTTCCTTGCCACTCCGTGTGGTAAATGGCATATTGGCAAGTTTACGCTTCTCCTCCGACAATTTTATTTTAGGTTTTGGAGTCCTTTTTTTACTGATATTTGGTGTTTTGGATTTGACATGCTCTGTACTATGACATTGGGCATCGGCCTTGGCAGACGACGTTGCTGGCATTTCATCGTCTCGGCCATGACTAGTGGCAGCAGCTTCAGCACGAGGTGGAAGTGGATCTTGATCTTTCCCTAATTTTGGAACCTCAACATTTTTGTTCTCCATATTTTAATAGGCACAACTAAAAGGCACCTCAGGTAAACAATGGAGATGGATGGATACTAGTATACTTATGGATGGACTGCCGAGTGCCGACACAGAGGTAGCTACAGCCGTGGACTACCGTACTGTACTGTGTCTGCTGCTAATATAGACTGGATGATAATGAGATGTAGTATGTATAAAGAAGAAAGAAAAAAAAACCACGGGTAGGTGGTATACAATTATGGATGGACTGCCGAGTGCCGACACAGAGGTAGCTACAGCCGTGGACTACCGTACTGTGTCTGCTGCTAATATAGACTGGATGATAATGAGATGTAGTATGTAATGTATAAAGAAGAAAGAAAAAAAAAACCACGGGTAGGTGGTATACAATTATGGATGGACTGCCGAGTGCCGACACAGAGGTAGCTACAGCCGTGGACTACCGTACTGTGTCTGCTGCTAATATAGACTGGATGATAATGAGATGTAGTATGTATAAAGAAGAAAGAAAAAAAAACCACGGGTAGGTGGTATACAATTATGGATGGACTGCCGAGTGCTGACACAGAGGTAGCTACAGCCGTGGACTACCGTACTGTATCTGCTGCTAATATAGACTGGTTGATAATGAGATGTAGTATGTATAAAGAAGAAAGAAAAAAAAAACCACGGGTAGGTGGTATACAATTATGGATGGACTGCCGAGTGCCGACACAGAGGTAGCTACAGCCGTGGACTACCGTACTGTGTCTGCTGCTAATGTAGACTGGTTGATAATGAGATGTAGTATGTATAAAGAAGAAAGAAAAAAAAAAACACGGGTAGGTGGTATACAATTATGGATGGACTGCCGAGTGCCGACACAGAGGTAGCTACAGCCGTGGACTACCGTACTGTGTCTGCTGCTAATATAGACTGGATGATAATGAGATGTAGTATGTATAAAGAAGAAAGAAAGAAAAAAACACGGGTAGGTGGTATACAATAATGGATGGACTGCCGAGCGCCGACACAGAGGTAGCTACAGCCGTGGACTACCGTACTGTACTGTGTCTGCTGCTAATATAGACTGGATGATAATGAGATGTAGTATGTATAAAGAAGAAAGAAAAAAAAAACCACGGGTAGGTGGTATACAATTATGGATGGACTGCCGAGTGCCAACACAGAGGTAGCTACAGCCGTTAACTACCGTACTGTGTCTGCTGCTAGTATAGACTGGATGATAAATAATGATATAAAAAATATATATATATCACTACTGCAGCCGGACAGGTATATATTATATAATGACGGACCTGCTGGACACTGTCTGTCAGCAGAATGAGTTTTTTAATTTTTATAGAATAAAAAAACACCACACAAGTCACACGACGAGTGTACTTTTTCAGGCAGACAATCACAATATACTATACTGGTGGTCAGTGTGGTCAGGTCACTGGTCACAGTGGTCAGTGGTCAGTCACACTGGCAGTGGCACTCTGGCAGCAAAAGTGTGCACTGTTTAATATGTACTCCTGGCTCCTGCTATAACCTATAACTGCTCCCCAGTCTCCCCCACAATTAAGCTGTGTGAGCACAGTCAGATATTATACATAGATGATGCAGCACACTGGGCTGAGCACAGATATGGTATGTGAGTGTGACTGAGTCACTGTGTATCGTTTTTTTCAGGCAGAGAACAAGAACAGAACGGATTATTAAATAATAATAAATTATAAAACTGCACTGGTGGTCAGGTCACTGGTCATCAGTCACTAGTATAACTCCTCCTAAGCTCCAGTAAGTAAATGAAGTGTCTCACTCTCACTCTCCTATCTATTTTAATTTCTAAACGGAGAGGACGCCAGCCACGTCCTCTCCCTATCAATCTCAATGCACGTGTGAAAATGGCCGCGACGCGCGGCTCCTTATATAGAATCCGAGTCTCGCGATAGAATCCGAGCCTCGCGAGAATCCGACAGCGTGATGATGACGTTCGGGCGCGCTCGGGTTAACCGAGCAAGGCGGGAAGATCCGAGTCGCTCGGACCCGTGTAAAAAAACATGAAGTTCGGGCGGGTTCGGATTCAGAGAAACCGAACCCGCTCATCTCTAGTCTTCACCAAGCTTGATTTAAGGGGAGCTTATAATTTGATACGTATCCGACAGGGGGAAGAATGGAAGACGGCCTTCAATACCAGGGACGGGCATTACGAGTACCTGGTAATGCTGTTTGGCCTCAGCAACGCCCCTGCCGTCTTCCAGGGATTAATTAACGAAGTCTTTCGGGATATGCTATACCTAAGTGTAGTGGTATATTTGGATGACATTCTGATATTTTCTAAAAATCTCACAGAGAACAGAATGATTATTGTTATTATCATTTATATGGCGTCACAGGGGTTCCAAAGCGCCTAACAAAGAACATAAACAAATGAGCACAGCAAGAAAATGACTTGACATTGACAAGACAATGTAGGACAAATACATGGTATATAAACATTGCTGCATCAGGGGACAGGACCCAGAAAATAATTTGTATCTCAGATGTTACAAATAGCTTTTGCAATCTGTCACACGCCATAGGCGGCGTTCACCGCGCTTACCCCTGCTTGCCTGCTGGTCTGTGTTGCGGCCTCCGCCTTCGGTGGTCCACGGACTCCGGCGTCTGGCTGGCGCGGCTCCCGGCGGTTCCCCCGGGGCAGGGGCGCCGCCATGACACCCGGCATCACGTGGGCGGGGAGCAGGTGACGTCATCAGACTGTTCCGCCAATCCAGCGGAGGCGGGAGATTCAAAGGTACTTCTTCGATTGCAAGAGAATCATATTTATGGCAAGATTTCCAAATGTTCCTTTGAGGTTCCTTCTATTCCATTTCTTGGTTACATCATTTCGGGCACGGAGCTTCGTATGGATCCAGAGAAACTCACTGCCATCCGGGACTGGACTCAGCCTCTTTCTTTGAAAGTGGTACAACGATTTCTGGGTTTTGCAAATTACTACCGGAAATTCATAAAGGGTTTCTCTACCATCGTGGCACCTATTACTAACCAAGAAGGGTTCTGACTTAAGTCATTGGTCCTCCGAAGCTGTAGCAGCGTTCGCTCAGTAAAAGGCAGCCTTTATGTCCGCTCCAGTACTTCAACAACCAAATTTTTCAAAACCATTCTTTTTGGAGGTTGATGCTTCCACGGTAGGCATAGGTGCCGTGCTTTCGCTGTACGCTCCAGATGGGAAGTTACATCCATGTGGTTTCCATTCTCGCAAATTCTCTCCTGCGGAACAGAATTACACCATTGGAGACAAAGAGCTTTTGGCAATAAAATGCCTTGGAGGAATGGAGATATCTTTTGGAAGGTGCTAAACACCTAATTACAATTTTCACTGATCATAAGAATTTGCTGTACCTCAAGACGGCCCAGTGCTTGAATCCCCGTCAAGCTAGATGGGCGCTATTCTTTACTCGGTTTTCGTTTGTTATTAAGTACCGGGCTGGGACTTTTAACACCAAGGCTGATGCTTTATCCCGTTCCTTAACAGCTTCGGATGAGGAGAATTCCGTTGAGAAGGCTTTGATTCTCAGTCCAGTTTCTATGTCAGCGGCTCCCACCGCTCTGGGTCCTCCTCCTGGGAGAATGTCTGTGCCAGCTAAATTTCGACCAAGGTTGTTGCAGTGGGCTCATATTTCCAAGTTTTCCGGTCATCCTGGAGTTCAAAAGATGTGGGAGTTTCTACGAAGGTCTTACTGGTGGGACACTATGAAGAAGGATATTCAAGTTTATGTCAACTCATGTCCTCAGTGTGCTCAGCACAAAATTCCTCGTTTGCCTACTGCGGGGTTGTTGCATCCACTGTCCATCCCTCAGAGGCCTTGGACCCATATCTCTATGGACTTTGTCACCGAATTGCCCCTCTCCAAGGGTCACATTACTGTCTGGGTAATTATCGACCGTTTTTCTAAGATGGCACATTTTGTACCTTTGACCGGGTTACCATCAGCTCCCAAGTTGGCTTTGTTATTTATCCGAGAACATTTCTGCCTGCACGGCTTACCTCAGGAAATCGTCTCTGACCGGGGGGTACAATTCACTGCAAGATTCTGGAGAACTCTCTGTATGGCCTTACAAATAAAACTCAAGTTTTCATCCGTTTACCATCCACAAACCAACGGGCAAACTGAATGCATCAATCAAGATATAGAGACTTTTCTCCGTGTTTATCTCTCTCCCTCGCAAGATGATTGGGTGGAACTGTTGCCATGGGCCGAGTTTGCCCATAATCATCTGTACCACTCTTCGACTGGTGAGTCCCCATTTTTCATTAATTATGGGTTCCATCCTCAAGTTCCTGAATTACCCATTTGTCCTCCGGAGGATGTTCCTGCTGCAGCCTCTACTCTTCGGCACTTCAGTCAAATTTGGAGTCGAGTTCATGCTAATCTCAAGAGAGTCTCTGGCCGCTATAAGTTCTTTGTGGATAGGAAGCGACGAGCAGCTCCCCAATACAAGGTTGGTGACAGGGTATGGCTCTCCACCCGCAACCTCCGGTTAAGGGTGCCCACTATGAAGTTCGCCCCAACGTTTATTGGTCCTTACCCCGTGTTACAAGTCCTGAATCCGGTTGTCTGCAAATTGGGATTGCCTTCCCACCGGATACCAAACTCCTTTCATGTCTCTCTCCTTCGCCCCTTTATTTTAAACTGGTTCCATTTAAAGTCCCCGAGGCCAACCTCTGCAGAGTCTGAAGCTGGAACGGACTTTGAAATCAAAGCTATTCTTGACTCTCGTTATCTTCACAAGAATCTACAGTATTTAGTGGAGTGGAAAGGTTTTGGCCCCAAGGAGAGGAGCTGGGTCAAGGCTACTGAAGTTATGGCTCTCCGACTGGTGCAGATTTTCCATTCCAGACATCCAACAAAACCTGGAAAGTGTCCGGGGGCCACTCCTGGAGGAGGGGGTACTGTCACACGCCATAGGCGGCGTTCACCGCGCTTACCCCTGCGTGCCTGCTGGTCTGTGTTGCTGCCTCCGCCTTCGGTGGTCCACGGGCTTCAAATCATCGGTATCTTTAAAAACATCACTTACAAGTTCTTCAGTCATTATTATCTTGTACCAACACTCACAAGTACTTCTTTTCCTGGAATCTTTAACATTGCTTACAAGTTCTCCTATAGGCCTGGACATTCCCCCCATACGTTCCTTCTCTGCTATGTGACATTGTGTTGCTCCCTTCCTGCAATAAAGTTCTTTCATATTTTCACCAAGCTTTACTGTCAGAGTCCTGTATGAGGAAGACCTATATCAAGCCATCCCTGTTCCGACCCAACTGTGGTTCCTCTCCCCTACCATCGGGAGAACCCCCGAGTTCACAACACCCCCAACGTAGGTCAGTGACACAATCATTTTCTATACATGGATTTATGCATGTTGTGTCTTACCCAGTGGGTAAATATATATAAAAAACTAATGTTTGTTTAGTAACAGGAACAATTTATTTAGTCTTTTTCCTATTACAGTCATAGTTACAGGTGGAATAGTGTATATAAGAATGTTATGCGTGCTGCACTCTGTACAGATATCTGTTCCTGGCAGCCTTCTTCAACATTTCAATAATAATAATGCCAATAAACATATAGCTACCCTCCTACTCAGGCACAATATATGACAAAATAGATAAATGAAATCCACATATGGATATCCTTAAAACCTGTACTGCCTGTTGCCAGGTTTGTGTACTTGCAGACTAAGTGTGTCAGGCTTACAGCTGCTTTTGCACCTATTGTGATACCACAGTTTTCTGCTTTGCTGGGAACTAGTGCACTGTGCAATAAAATGGCACTTGCTAGGATTGCTTTAATGAAGCAGTTAACATAACGTATGCAGAAAGATGTTAACCTTTAATGTGATTGGCAGTACCATATACTGTAAATAATGTTTTCATATAACAGTCAGGGTCTGGGCAGGCCCTTCAAACCCATTAGAGAGTTTGATGGGGTATATCTGGTACTTGCGATGTAAACAAAAACTTTCTTCATTCAGATTAACATTTTGAATGGCATTATTTCTATAATTCCATCAAATCTAGTTATTTTACCAACTTTATATGGCAGCGTAGTGAAATGATATGAAGCAGGCTTGCTTATAGAACTAAAGTATCTTTATGTGTCTCATAATCGCTTAAAAATACATTCTGCAAGATTCAAGGTGTCTTTTCCCATTCAACTTGAGGATTTGTTTTTATGGCCCATTGTAATGTGGCTCTAAAAGGAAACTCTTGCCTGTTTATTGATTGTTAGGATCTGGTATATACTCCTCAGTAAATAAACGTCAATGGTTTATACAGTAAAATCAAAGGGTGCAAGGTACTTCCAATATCTTTCCAGTATTCCACCCCACCAATGACTGTATGACTAATTCGATTTTCCTACCTGTTAAATCATTGTTGATCACAAAAGGATTCTTGAAGCGTTCCCAAGGTTTGTGATGACGGTCTGCATCGGGCTCTTCAGTACCATTCTATAAAACAGGAGGGACTACATCATTAATTTTGACCATGCTGCGCCTGTGATTAAGTAAAACCTGATGTTAACACAACCATTAATATAATAACAGTCTATACAAGCACAGTCAATATAAGTTCTCAATACACACAGTATAATGAATGAAAGTCATACAACCATCTGTGGAGGACCTCGGGGAAGATAAGCCCTGAGGACAGATGTCTGTGTGCCTATTGGACAGCAGATGTTTACAGCGCTAACATTAAGTTTTACTGGAAAAATCTGGAAAATAACATTATGTAAAAATTAAACACACCAGTACCATAAATGAGAGGATTAATTCACAAATGATCTCTTTTTAAATGTAAGCAATCTAATTTATAAAACGTTTCAACATCGCTTTCATAGTGTAGGGGTGATATATTATCATACTGCCGCAGCAAAGCCCAGAATTATTACTAAATGCAAATATTAAGGGAAGTTTTGAAAGGCCCTTTACACTATATATCCTTTGATAACATTTGTAAGACAAGTTTACTATTTTCAGGTGGAGAACATGGATTTATCACAAGGGTATAGCTACCATAGATGCCGGGAGTGTTGCTGCTATGGGGCCCAGAGCTAAGAGGGACACACTTTGGGTGATATGCAAGGGCCCTTACAAACCTTTGCCTTCAGGCCTTCAATATATGTAGTTATGCCTCTTGACTTGCTCATTGTAATGTGTTGAAATGGTGGGGATTATAATATTTCAGAATCTGAACTGGGCATCTGTAATGTGGCACAATATGAAGTGGAGGCACTATAGTGTGGCATAATATGAACTGGGCACACTGCATGTCATAATGTGAATTGATGTCACAGTGTTGGATAATGTGTACTGATAGCCCTACAATGAACTAGAGCACTACTGTGGTTCATAAAATAGGCTAGGACACTACTATGGGGCATAACATTTACTATGGCAACAGTATGGTTCAGAATCCAAAAATATACTGGTAGGTTAATTGGCTCTCAACAAAATTAGCCCTAGCGTGAATGTGTCTGTGTGTACATGTGATAGGGAATATAGATTGTAAGCTCCACTGGGGCAGGAACTGAAATGAATGGGAAAATATTCTCTGTACAGCGCTGCGGAATATGTGTGCTCTATATATAGATAACTGGTAATAAACAAATAAATAAATAATAAATATATTATTATGGGTTTAAAATTAACAATTGCTGTGGATAGGTGTCACTAGACGCATTAGTACAGGGGCCCTTCAAAATGTTGCTATGGGTCACACAAAGTTCTGGCTACGACCCTGATTTATCATCTATAAATTACAGTAGATGTAGATATACAAATAATCATAAATCAATACCTGTCAATGTGCTATAAATAATATTAGCCATACATATGTGCATATCCTTGGGGAAACACAGATTAAAGTCTATTTAACCACTATTGCAAATGATAGGCATGGTTACAGCTATGTTGTTTCTGATGGCAGTATGAGCTGTGGCACCGAGCGTGGAGAATGGTGAAGGTACTAATTACCCAGGTCCATGTCTGTTGGTACTCAATGGGACGTAGTATGAGCACCTTTTTTCTTGGAGTAATTATTAATTCTTATAACTATTTCTGGATACAGGACAAGATCAGTGAAATAATTTCATAAATTAAGAAAATAAGCATTTTAAGCATTGTCCAGAGCGGAAACAACTGTAAATCTTGCACCAAATTGTAGCCTTTGGTTATCAGAGTACACAGACTTTTTTTTCTAAGCACGGAATATAAGTCAATGAGATGGCAGGATGGAGCTCCAAAGTGACTTCTAACATCCATAACTATGCATGATGGTGGCCGCTATATCGACAAGCCATCAACAAAAACACTGGATAACATGCGGATATAGGGGGTAATTCCAAGTTGATCGCAGCAGGAAT
Organism: Pseudophryne corroboree; assembly: GCF_028390025.1. Lineage (NCBI taxonomy): Eukaryota > Metazoa > Chordata > Amphibia > Anura > Myobatrachidae > Pseudophryne > Pseudophryne corroboree. Next base: position 188,278,072 of record NC_086453.1, read on the forward strand.
TTTGTTAGCAGTTGGGCAAAACCATGTGCACCGCAGGGGGGGCAGATATAACATGTGCAGAGAGAGTTAGATTTGGGTGGGGTGTGTTCAATCTGCAATCTAAATTGCAGTGTAAAAATAAAGTAGCCAGTATTTACCATGCACAGAAACAAAATAACCCACCCAAATCTAACTCTTTCTGCACATGTTATATCTGCCTCCCCTGCAGTGCACATGGTTTTGCCCAACTGCTAAAAAAATTCCTGCTGCGATCAACTTGGAATTACCCCCATAATTCACAGGAATTTATAGGTTAACATGACTTGTGTATTATAGTAGTGTTAAAAAGTAATCTATTTGTCTTTATATGTTTATCTATATTCTCAGAAAGGCCCGTTGTAGAATAATTTAATGACATGATGACAAGGCCAACAGATTACACTGTTTAATTAAAAGCTTTTGGTAATAAAAAAAGAAAAAAGAAAAAAAAAACCCCAGCAAAGCTCTGCATAACTGAACATCTGAAATAAAAAAAAAGGAAAAACATTTACAATGTTTAGAAAGTAAAAACCTTTCTGCAACCACTACAATATTTTCATGAGACATTATGTATCCAGGATGCACGTTATGTCAATTGCAAAGCTTGTTCCTGCTAAACTTCTGCCCCTATCCCCACAACCACACCAGCGATGGACTATATCATTATACATTCACACTGCCTTGCATAACAAGAAGAACTAATTTTATGCCCATTCAGATAAACCACTAATGCTGTATGAAATCTGAAAAGGTAGGATTAGAATACAACCCCCTTTGAACTACATTTCACCAGCTATACCTATCCAATGCCAGATTATAGGTAAACCCCGTTACTGCGACAACTGTTATTTTTTTATTTTATTTTTTTCAGGGTTACCAATGCTAATACTGTTAGCAAATTCATATGGGTCTAACAACATGGAAGATCCCAGAATGCTAAACACAACAGTGTGTGGGATCTGTAGATACCACGGCCATGTGTAGACAACAAATATTTCATTTTACATCATACTTGCCTACTTTTGAAAAAGCATTTCAGGGATATCGTCAGTGGCGCACGCAGAGTGGGGTTTCTGAGTACCCAGAAACCCCCCTGATGGATCAGGTTATTTATTCCAGAGACTGAGACAGCTGTGTCTCCATCTCAAAATAAACCGCAACAGTAATCGCGGCAGAGAGCTTTGACCGGCAAACAGAATGTCATGGACAGGAGAGCTGGGGAGTTGCTGCACATGCTCATCCCACAGCTGCTCCTTCGTCCTCACAATCTGAAATTCAGGGACCACCAGGTAATTATATTTGTGTATGTGGTATGCTATGTATGAATTTGCAATGTGTATTATGTGTGTGGTGTATTATCTATGTGTGTGCAATGTGTGTGTGGTGTGGTGTGGTGTGGTGTGCTATGTATATGTGTGTATGTACAGTATGTGTGTGTGTGTGGTACGCCATGTATGTATGTATGTATGTATGTATGTATGTGTGTGTGTGTGTGCAATGTTTGCTATGTATATGCGTTTGTGTGGTATCCTATGGATACAGTGTGTATGTGTAGTATGTGTGTGGTGTGTTATGTATACTCATGTGTATGTGTGTGTGCAATGTGTGTGTGGTATGCCATATAATGTACATGTGTGTATGCTATTTATGTGTGTGTATGCAATGTGTGTGGTGAGCTAGAGTATGTATGTATGTATGGTGTGCTATGTACACAGTATATGTGTGTGTGCAATGTGTATGTGTGTGTGCGGTGTGCGGTGTGCTACAGTTTGCATGAGTATGCAATGTAAATGTGTGTGTGTGGTGTGGTGTGGTGTGGTGTGCTATGTATATCTGTGCAATACCGAATCCCCCCTCAGTAAATCCTGCATTTGCCCCTTATTGTGAAATTAACACATATCAACGCGGGCGCGTACTGTTACATCTGAGAGGCGTGTCATGAAAATTGCTTACATCCAAATGTAAATAATACACAAAGTTAGCAAGATCTACTTGTTGAAGAAAAGACACTGCTATTTTGCAGTATTTCTTTGTGTATTGTGTATTACATGAGGTTCCATATACTGTAAGTGGCCACGATAAAACCTTATTTAAAATGCATGTATCCATAGGGATCATTGTGCCTTATAACCAATGCAGGGAAATGACGCCGATGATCCCATTTGAATGCATGTATCGCTGATTTTTTTTCTTTTTTTTTGTCAGGGAGATTGAGGGACTATTAAGGGAATCAGGGAGATTGCTACTATTTCAGGTAGTCTCCGGCAGAATGAGGAAGGGTAGTCAACTATGTTTTACACCTAATTGTTTATTATTTTTATTAAGTGTTTTGAAAATAAATAGGGAAATGCTAATATGCATGAATAATAACTAAGCCCGCTGTATGCTGAAACTGGTTATCCAAAGCTATCAAGATAGGGCCATTCCTCTGCATTGAAACAATCAATAATGATCGCGTTCTACCAGCTACCTATTCTCCAGCCTAGAGGAGGACGGGGACACCAACCCCTAAAGTACAGCTTGTTTTGCACATATATACAGTATGTATACATATATGAATCATGTCTGGACATGCCCCAATTTGTTTTTACAGTAACAAAGCATAAGACATTGCAAAGACAATAAAGAATCCTGGTTCTGTTCTAAAAATATTTACTATTTTAATTTTCTAAATGATGTTTAATTTGTAATAAAAAAAGAAAAAGGCAATGTAGTATTGCTGTTAAATATACCGCATGGTCTTGAAAAACGTATGAATGTTTGATTTCAATATGCGGCCAAGATACGAGTTAACATCTGTTTTTAGACAAACAACATGTGATTATTGTAAAATTTTCACCATTGCGTTACTTGTGATTCATCACATGTTAATACATCCATTCATTCTAATAGCCTGCCATGTACATTAACAACTGTGATTGTGTAAGAGTCATATTTCTGTCTGTGTAGCCTACTATGCTAATACTTTAGCTATTTACACTTTTATTGCTTCCCAAACACCATCCCACATGAAACCACTTTCATTCATACTGCGCTCTGTATCATACTTGGACTTTTCAAACAGAGTATGAAATGCTGGTACACAGAAAAGGTTCTGCGTGCAGCTGGCTATTTTTGTACTACTATTTACATTGTTTCATTGTTAATATTATATTCCCTACCTGTTGTAACCATTTTTGAATTCCTCTTTATTCGCCTTATAATATTTATCAACAACACAATAACCGTCGGTGTTTACCACATTTCTAATGCTTTGTTCTAAAACAGATTTCACATGCACTGCTATGTCTAGTCAAAGGAAATTGTCAGATTGCGTTTGGTCTGTGTCCCCGGAGGGGGCGCTAGTGGGTCAGTGGAGGTGGAAGGAAGGAAACGAGGAGGTTGAATAACGTTCCTGCGCATGAGCGCAAAGGTATTTTTATTAGGCAGATGTATAACAGTTATTGCAGCAGAAATAATAATAACAGGTGAAAAAAGTCAATCACTCAGTAATGAATCTGAAAGTCTATGGCAAATGAATGATAAATGAATTTGAGAAATAATATCCAGAATATAAATCAGAAGAGCAGAATGTCTTATGGAATGATTCTGGCTTGGAAACCAGTGCAGGGTTAAAACGGGAAACTAGGCAGTAGATGATATGGCAAACCTGAGCATAAGCAGGAGACCGACTCACAGTGCAGGTGATGGGCACTGGCAGCAGCAAGCTGTGTCACAGGTGGAGGAAATGAACGCACCTGGAGTTTGTCTTCAACTGCAGGCTGAAGCACACAAGGTGGTGATGAGTGTGAGGCCTTATGCAGGTTGCAGGTATTGCTGAGCCTTGAAGTTCCACGGGAGAATGCAGAGTAACCAGGAGTATAATGTTCTTAGCAGAGAACCAGGAACTCAGGAGAGACAGGAACCGATCCTTTCATGTAGGTCGCAGATAGACACAAAGTCCAGGATGCCTGTGAGCTGTACCTGTAGCCTCCTATATACCCCATGGTACGCAGGGATTGGATGAGTGCAGGAAAGGTGGGTGCGGCCACGCACCGGATTGGCCGCAGCATACTGGCTATTGCAGACTGTCATGGCGGCGCCCACGCCGCGGCCCAGCGGGGACGCGGCGCGCTACACGCCTGCTGTCTCAGCAGTACCCCCAGGATCCAGATGATGACCCATGGCAGGGGCATAGGCAACCGGTGACCGCAGGGAGCCAGGACAGAGTCCGCAGCGGCGGACGGATGACAGCCTGGTAAGTCGATTCCTGACAGTACCCCCTCCTTTAGGGGTGGACACCGAACACCCACGTGGTTTGGAGGGATGAGTGCTGTGGAAAACACGGACCAACCTAGGAGCATGGACATCAGATGAATTCACCCAGCTTCTCTCCTCTGGGCCATAACCGCACCAATCGACCAGGTACTGGAGACGTCCATACCGGCAACGGGAGTCCAGAATCTTGTTGATCTCAAATTCCACGCCCCGCTGAGTTCGGATCTTGGGACCTGCTGGAAGAGTATTCTGAAAGCGGTTTAGAACTAAAGGTCTGAGGAGAGAAATGTGAAAGGCATTAGGTATACGAAGTGAAGATGGTAATTTCAACTTGTAAGCTACTGGGTTGATGACACTCTCAATAGGGTAAGGACCAATGAAGCGTGGTGCAAACTTCATGGAAGGAACCCTGAGACGAAGGTTGCGGGTTGATAACCAAACTCGATCCCCAGGTTTCAAATAGGGAACCGCACGTCTCTTGCGGTCGGCAAAGATCTTATATCGACTGGAGGCTTTTTTGAGGGAAACGTGAATCTTTTTCCAAATGGTTGAAAACTGAGTTAGTGCAGAAGTGGCAGCTGGAACATCCATATGAGGAAGCTCTTGGAATTCAGGTACACGGGGATGTTGCCCATAAACTGCAAAGAATGGTGTCGTATCAGTGGCAGTATGATATCGAAAGTTATGGGCAAACTCGGCCCACGGGAGCAGATTGAACCAATCATCCTGGGAAGATGACACATATAACCTTAAAAAAGTCTCAAGTTCTTGATTGACTCTCTCTGTCTGCCCATTCGTCTGAGGATGGTATGATGACGAGAATTTCAATTTTACCTGCATGGCAGAACAGAGGGCCCTCCAAAACCTCGCTACAAACTGTACCCCCCAATCAGATATTATTTCAGAGGGTAAACCATGTAAGCGGAAAATCTCCTGTATGAAGATTTGGGCAAGTTTCGGGGCAGAAGGGAGACCCTGGAGGGGAACGAAATGAGCCATCTTGGTGAATCTGTCCACTACAACCCAAATGGTATTATGTCCCTGAGAAGATGGAAGGTCAGTGATAAAATCCATGGACAGATGAGACCAAGGACGACTAGGGACAGACAAGGGTTGTAACTGACCTGCTGGTGACTGACGAGGAGTCTTGTGCTGCACACATTTAGGACAGGATGCCACGAAATCCTGGATGTCCATTTTCATCTTTGGCCACCAATATGATGCGGAAAGGAACTTGAATGTCTTCAGGACACCAGGATGACCAGTGAATTTGGACTGATGGGCCCAAGATAGCAACTTGGGACGGAGCTCTGAGGAAACAAAAGTCTTACCAGGAGGAGGAGCTGGGGAGACTTGAGAGGCAGCGAAAACCACGGGACTCAGGATGGAATGTGGCACAGAGTCAGATGTTCCTTCTTCAGATTCCATGGATCGGGATAATGCATCGGCTTTCACATTCTGTGAACCTGGGCGGAAATGAAGCTTAAAATTAAAACGTGAGAAAAACATAGCCCACCTGGACTGGCGAGGGTTAAGGCACTGGGCTGCTTTTAAATAAAGCAAGTTCTTATGATCCGTGAAGATGTTAAACGGATGTTTGGCCCCTTCTAGGAGATATCTCCATTCCTCGAGAGCCAGCTTGATTGCCAGTAACTCTTGATCTCCCACGGAGTAGTTAGCTTCTGCAGGAAGAAACTTGCGAGAATAGAATCCACACGGGTGGACTTTCCCATCAGATCCCTTCTGGGAGAGAACAGCACCTACCCCAACTGTAGAGGCGTCTACCTCCAACTCGAATGGTCTGTCGACATCTGGCTGTGACAGCACTGGAGCAGACATAAAGGCTAGCTTGATTTTCCGGAAGGCTGCCAAGGCTTCTTCTGACCAGTTGGAATGATCTGCCCCTTTCCGAGTCAGGTTGGTAATAGGAGCGATGAGAGTGGAGAATCCTCGAATAAATTTTCTATAGTAGTTGGCGAAACCCAGGAACCGCTGGATAGCTTTGAGGGAAGTTGGAATGGACCAGTTGGCAATGGCTTCCAATTTCGTCGGGTCCATCTGAAGATCCGATCCGGAGATTATATAACCCAGAAAGGGTATAGAGGGAACTTCAAAGGTGCATTTAGATAGTTTCCCGTAGAGACGATTCTCACGAAGACGTCGGAGAACTTCACAGACTTGTAGGCGATGAGATGGAAGGTCTTGAGAAAAGATAAGAATATCATCTAGATAGACAACGAGGTATTTATACAGCACATCTCGAAAAATTTCATTCACAAAGTGTTGGAATACCGCTGGAGCATTACTCAACCCAAATGGCATTACCAGGTATTCATAATGGCCATCTCGAGTGTTGAAAGCTGTTTTCCACTCGTCACCACTCCGGATTCTGATGAGATTATAGGCACCGCGGAGATCTAACTTGGTGAAAATGCGGGCCCCCTTAACTCTATCAAAAAGTTCGGTAATGAGTGGTAAAGGATAACTATTCTTGATGGTAATGTCATTGAGACCCCGATAGTCAATGCATGGACGCAGTCCTCCATCCTTCTTTTTGACAAAGAAGAAACCTGCACCAGCGGGTGATGATGACGGACGGATGAATCCTTTCTGGAGATTCTCTCTGATGTATTTACTCATCGCCTCTGTTTCAGGAACAGATAAAGGGTAGGTGCGCCCCCTAGGTGGCTTCTTGCCAGGAAGGAGATCGATGGGACAATCCCATTCCCTATGGGGCGGCAGAATATCAGCAGCCTTTTCACAGAAGACGTCTGCGAAGTCTTGATAAACTGCTGGAAGACTTAGCTGTGACTTTACTTCGGTTGATTTAATGGGACACACTTGGGCTAAGCAGGATTGGTGACAATGTGAACCCCATGAGGTAAGCTGCAACGTTGTCCAGTTGAACTGTGGGTTATGTAGCTGGAGCCAAGGCATGCCCAAGACAATCTCCTGGGTGGCCTGAGGGATGACCAAGAACTTGATCAGTTCTGAATGAAGAAATCCAACTCCCAGAACCACTGGGGTAGTTTGATGTGAAATGTTCCCCTTAGAGATTCTACTACCATCCACAGCAGTAATGTATACAGGACAAGAAAGTTCACAGGTAGACAGATGAAATTTATTTACGGCAGCTTGGGTGATAAAATTTCCTGCAGCACCGCAGTCCACTAATGCTGACGCAGACTGGAGCCCAACGGAGGTTTCTAGCGTCACTGGAAGAATGAGGTCTTGTTGGGAAGGAGCTTGACTGAGAGATCCTAACTTGACTCCTCCCTTACAAGTCAGGATCTGGCGTTTCCCGAACGCATCGTGCAGGAGTTAATTTGATGACCCGCAGCAGCACAGTACAGGCAGAGCCTCTCCCGTATTCTTCTTGCCCGCTCTTCAGGAGATAGGCGGGACCTATTAATCTGCATAGGCTCGTCAGAAGAGGGAGACTGGAACTGTACAGGAGGTATGTACCTTGGTCTGCGAGACTCACTCCGAGCGCGTTCATTATTGCGTTCGCGGATGCGAGAGTCCAGCTTAATACATAGGGAGATCAAATCAGGCAGTTGAACAGGAATGTCACGGGTTGTCAATTCGTCCTTGATCCGATCCGAAAGTCCGTGCCAGAAGGCTGCTACCAGAGCTTGGTTGTTCCACTGGATCTCTGCAGCCAACGTCTGGAACTGGATGACATATTGTCCCATGCTTCGGTTACCTTGACGAAGTCGGATCAGGTCTGCCGAAGCTGATGTTGCTCGACCAGGTTCGTCAAAGATCCGTCTAAAAGTTGACACGAAGTCTGAGTAGTTGTTGATCAGAGGGTCAGCACGTTCCCACAGAGGAGACACCCAACTCAGAGCAGAACCAGAGAGTAAGGAAATGATGTAGGCAACCTTGGACCTTGGTGTGGGAAAGTTATGTGGCAATAACTCAAACTGTATTTCACACTGATTGAGAAAGCCGCGACATAGTTTAGGACTGCCATCATATTTGCTCGGCACGGGCAGGTGCAGGCGTGATACTGGAACTGATGCAGCCGACGTAGAAGAATTTACAGCACTGGCAGGTGCTGGAGTAACTGGAACAGTAGGTGAAAGTACACTGGGCAGGGATTGCTGCAGTGTATCCAATCGGGAGGACATCCCTTGTAGAAAGTGAAGCATCTGCTGCTGCGCAACCTCTTGACCATCCAGACGGGAGACCAGATCTTGCAAGGCCTCTGACCCCACACTCCGTCCACCATCCGAGTCCATCGATCCTGGACTTACTGTCAGATTGCGTTTGGTCTGTGTCCCCGGAGGGGGCGCTAGTGGGTCAGTGGAGGTGGAAGGAAGGAAACGAGGAGGTTGAATAACGTTCCTGCGCATGAGCGCAAAGGTATTTTTATTAGGCAGATGTATAACAGTTATTGCAGCAGAAATAATAATAACAGGTGAAAAAAGTCAATCACTCAGTAATGAATCTGAAAGTCTATGGCAAATGAATGATAAATGAATTTGAGAAATAATATCCAGAATATAAATCAGAAGAGCAGAATGTCTTATGGAATGATTCTGGCTTGGAAACCAGTGCAGGGTTAAAACGGGAAACTAGGCAGTAGATGATATGGCAAACCTGAGCATAAGCAGGAGACCGACTCACAGTGCAGGTGATGGGCACTGGCAGCAGCAAGCTGTGTCACAGGTGGAGGAAATGAACGCACCTGGAGTTTGTCTTCAACTGCAGGCTGAAGCACACAAGGTGGTGATGAGTGTGAGGCCTTATGCAGGTTGCAGGTATTGCTGAGCCTTGAAGTTCCACGGGAGAATGCAGAGTAACCAGGAGTATAATGTTCTTAGCAGAGAACCAGGAACTCAGGAGAGACAGGAACCGATCCTTTCATGTAGGTCGCAGATAGACACAAAGTCCAGGATGCCTGTGAGCTGTACCTGTAGCCTCCTATATACCCCATGGTACGCAGGGATTGGATGAGTGCAGGAAAGGTGGGTGCGGCCACGCACCGGATTGGCCGCAGCATACTGGCTATTGCAGACTGTCATGGCGGCGCCCACGCCGCGGCCCAGCGGGGACGCGGCGCGCTACACGCCTGCTGTCTCAGCAGTACCCCCAGGATCCAGATGATGACCCATGGCAGGGGCATAGGCAACCGGTGACCGCAGGGAGCCAGGACAGAGTCCGCAGCGGCGGACGGATGACAGCCTGGTAAGTCGATTCCTGACAGAAATAATATAGCTAACCATTTTCGGTTAGCCGCCTGTCGTAACATTTATACTCCATTAGGCAATATCAATACAGATTAGCATCTATAAACCATCAATTAAGTATTATTCTCATTGTTAGTCGGGTTAGTGCAGCGCCGTTAATTCGGGTTTCTCTCTCTTACAACTAACCGCTGCTAATTGATAATAAATCATTATTTATAGCGTTTATGCCATTTTACATCCGACAACATGTCAATTACAAACTGAATTATCATAGCACTCTTGATAGACCTTAATTAATGACCAGACAAGTCTGGTCATGTCTGTTTGCAATCAAAGTTCAACGATCAGTCACAATAAAGATAAAACTTTTTAGTGCTATTTCTTAATTAATGACCCAGACATGTCTGTTTGCGTGGATCCTTCAAATGTCTGTAAAAATAAAATACACAAATCATAATAAAGATACACTATACTATAGAACACTCTTAATTAAAACAAATTACAATTCTATGTGTACTGGTCATTAGTTAACCAATCTGTCTGTAAAAACGTAAACATCGTAAGGAACATCTAGATCTCTATGTCAACTACTAATTAAAACAAATTACACGTCTATGTGTACTGGTCATTAGTTTACTAATCTGTCACAAACAACATCAAAAATAGACAGAGAGGTAATGTGATGGCCCCTGAGTATACTTAATTAAGGTTTAATTCACTGTTCAATCTAGAGGTCTCCGGAAACCTCAGTTTTATACTATTATTGTATTGTGGTCTTTTTTATTTTTATTTTACCTTTATGTGTTTTTTGTTATTTGTTGTTATATTATTTAATAAATTGGTTTAATTTTTATTATTGTGTCCACCAATTGGTATTAAGCGCCTACCTGGTAATTTTCCCCAATTTTCCACAAACAACATAGCTTAAAATACACATATAGTGAACTCTTAATGCACACATCCGTCTGTGTGCCCGGCCATTAATAGTTTAACTATCTGTAACAAATCTCAAGGCTCGAGTTCAACTATCGGTCACAGAAGGTGAACTAAAGCTATAAGGTTTATACAATTTTATAAATCAACTGGATATAACATTTACTGGTGCAACTAAGAGTTAACAACATACAAATCAACTGGAAATAATATACATTGCTGCAACATCTAACAGTTAATAAACAGGAGGCTTTTCAATGATTAAACTACGCTTATAACTCCTTTTGTAGGCTTATTTCATATAAAACAACATCAGAAGGGGAGGAAAAGTGGGAGTGTTGGAGGATTGGTTAGAGGCGTGTTTAGAGGCATGGTTTGCATAATTAGAGGCATGTCGACCTGTCAGATTGAGTTTGATGGAAAGTGGTGCTCTCTCTACTGAGCAGAGAGGATAAAGGCTGCCACAGACCGAGAGCCAGGCTATTGTGGCCATGATAAACTGCCTGAAAGACTGCATACTCACAGCCCCACAATAGTGAGCTGGGGGAGAACTGCCCAGTGAAGTAAAAGTTAACTGCCCTAAGTGGAGGTGCCTATAAACACCCCTGCTTTGTTCCCCTAAACATACTATACTGGTAGTGGTAGGAAGAGAAGTGTAACACAGCTCTGCATAAGAGTGTGACTTGTATGTCAGAGAGTATAGTAAGGATCATCAAGTAATATTGACTGTCACCCAGGTTTAACTCTAATATCATACACAGTAGATAACTATAAATAGCTTAATAGCTTCAGTGACTGAAGAGGTGGTCAGAGCTTGTAATACTGATAGATACTGGGATATTCTAACTACAGTATACTTTAGTATCTTTGAAGTGTTTATGAGACTGTGTAGCCACCAATGCTTCAGCCCCAGGACAATGTGATGTTCGTAACATTGGTGTCTACACAGTCTCCTAAACACTTCAAGAAGGAAAGTACAACGCTGAATCACAGTTATTTCTACACCTCTGCTGTATGGGAAAGATTAATTATAACCCACCCTAGAAAGATTAACTGCTATTGTAGGAAGGAAAACCTGTGAACCGGATATTACTAAGGAGTACTCTGGACAGGGAGGACTGATTGGCACAAGAGTTGCAAACTATACTGAGGAATACAATACATAAAGGTAGCTGGTGGATTCCAAGCAGGGACTTTTATCAGACTGAACTACTAACCCTGGTCTCCTACTGCTTCCACCTTAAAAGGTATCCGGATACCTACAAGTACAGGGCCCCAACGAGATTCAGGTATTGCAATTGCTAACTAGTTGAAATACCCGGGTATTCAGTTATGAACATATATCCTAAATTTTTTTGTTTTCACCAAGGTAATTTTTGTAATGCATGCAGTGGCTATTGTATCGGCGTAGCGTTTCTGTAAATGTATTAGTATTGTAGATTGGGATTTACAGAGTTTTAAATATTTTCAGTTCACGTTTCTATGCCCATTTAAAATAAAACAAAAACTACTTTCAAAGGTCATCCCTCTGTGTAATACAGTGTTATACTTACCGTGTAGTTGAGGTGAGCTGGGATATTCTCCAAGTAACCTGGAATAGAAGATAAACTAAAAAGTCAACACATTACTCAGTTTGTAGAATTGTCACAATTTAAACTCTTACAATTAGGTATATTGCTTACCCAAGCAAGCCGTGCATGAGTATATAGCTTGGGTGGAGGCACCGCTATTAACTGCCCTAAGGTGAAAAGGGGTTACATTTATAGTCAAAACTATGACAGGGAACATGACAGGTGAGGCTCTGCCTCCCCTTCATCCTCTGACTGTACGTCCCTGCTCTACACCGATCTCCCCGCCTCACTATCACAAACTGTATCTCAGATCTCACCTCACAAAGATTTATTAAGCCTGGTGGAGTGATAAAGTGGAAGATGATAAAGTACCAGCCAGTCAGCTCCTAACTGTCATTTTTCAAACCCAGCTTGTGACATGGCAGTTAGGAGCTGATTGGCTGGTACTTTATCTCCATCCACTTTATCGCTTCACCAGGCTTAATAAATCTGCCCCAAAGTGTGTGTACATTAACTGTCAGAAAGCGAAAGGTCATTATCTCAGTGCTCCAAAAATGTTGGATTTTAGATATCGGATTTTTGGATATGGGTAACTCAACCTGTACAAACAATTGATGGTAAAAGTAAAGTCGCACCTTTAGGATTATTGATATCTGCTGATACTGACAGAGATATGTAGATTAAGATTTAATTTCTTTCATTTTAGGTTGGATGCAGCAAAGCAAAAAAAATGCTGCTAAACTTCCAAAAACTTTCAAACATGCAGTTTACAGATGTTTGCCTGCTTTTCTCATATGCACCAAGCTCTCCATTCTGGAGCTTGGACATGGCGGCCAACACCATCTTTAGATGGTGTTACCCTATAGCAGTCAATGAGCTTCTTTCCATGTTTTCCCCTGAGAGGGATTCAGTCGGATACCTCCCGGCACCCCCTGTGGTGCATGCGTCTTTCGACGCATGTGCCAAAGGACTACCCCCTTCTATTGCAAAGATAAAGATTTGAGATTTTCTTTAAGAATACGGTGTTAATAAATGCCATTATGCTTGCAATGAGTGGCAGACTGCATCACATACAGTGAGGGTATGGGTCATTATGTCGACCACACTTAGGTCAACAGTCATTAGGTCGACCACTATTGGTCGATATGCAAAAGATCGACATGGTCACTAGGTTGACATGGTCATTAGGTCGCCATGAACAAGGTCAAAATGGGAAAAGGTCAACATGAGTTTTTTTACTTTTTTTGGTGTCGTTTTCATCGTAAAGTGACGGGGAACCCCAATTAGTGCACCGTGTCCCTTCGCATGCTTCGGACAAGGTGCCTCGCTGCGCTCGGGACAGGATACTATTACCAATCATAGTCCACGTAGATCGTAAAGTATGAAAAAGTTCAAAAAATGATTTTTTTTAAAAAAAACATGTCAACCTTTTTCCATGTCGACCTAGTACATGTCGACCTAGTGACCATGTCAACCCAATGACCATGTTGACCTAATGCATGCTGACCAATATTGGTCGACCTAATGACTGTCGACCTAAGTGTGGTTGACCTAATGACCGTCGACCTAAGTGTGGTTGACCTAATGACCGTATCCCTGCAGGGACGGATTAACGCTCCAGGGGGCCTGGAGTACTTAAATCAAGGGGTCCCCCAGACACACATATATATTTAGATATATTTTGCATACACACACACACACACACACACACACACACACACACACACACACACACACACCAAACGTTTGCACAACACACACACACTCAGTATACATACATACAAACAAACACAGCATACCTACACACACAGCATCATACTCTCCAACTTATCTTTTTGACAGGTACAGTACCTTTTATCTATGGTCTGTACTGATTTTTGACGCTCCATTTTTCCATTGAAAGTATAGGGAAAAGGGGCGTGGCCACACCCCATTTACCTGTGACCACGCCCCTTTCCTAATTTGTACCGACTTTTATGTGTAAAATGTTGGAGGGTATGTAGCATGCATATGCATGCACACACACAGCATGCATACTGTCACACACAGTATACCTACATACACACTTAGCATGCAAACACACATAGCATACATACACACAGCAGCATGCTGTACCTACAAACACACACATAGCATGCATACATAAACACAACATACCTACACACACACACACACACACACACACACACACACACACACACACACACACGGCCGCCATCAAGGGGGTGCCCTGTGTACAGTTGTCCCGGGCCCGGCCACTCTGACAGAGTGGAGGGCCTGGGCAGCACACACAGCCACCCGTGGATATACCCGGCGGCAGTTGCCACCGCCGTACCCACGGGCCGCCGCTCCTCGCCTCTCCCCATCCTTCCCCCCCTCCCTCTGCTGCTCACCGCCGCTCCCGCTGATGTGAGGGGAGGAGAGCGCAGCCCTGCGCCTCTCCTGCCCCTCTGTGTCTTTGTTCAATTCAGCGCCACCTGTGAGCCAATCAGAGCTTGCGGACCGTGACCTTTGATTGGCTCACGGATCGGCGCTGAATTGAACGGAGAAACTCACACCCGCCGGAGACTGAGGGGAAGGAGAGGCACAGGCTGGGCTCTTCTCCCCTCACAGGACAGCAGCAGCAGCAGCGGTGAGCAGCAGGGGAGGGGGGGCTTCATGTATATCTGGCACTGTGGGTATATCTGGCACTGAGGGCATATCTGGCCCTGGACGCATATCTGGCACTGGGGGGCATGTATACCTGGCAGTGGGAGCATATCTGGCAATGGGGGCATATCTGGCACTGGGGGGACATGTGTATCTGGCAATGGGGGCATATCTGGCACTGGGGGGACATGTATACCTGGCATTGAGGTATATCTGGCACTGGGGGGACATGTATACCTGGCAATGGGGGCCTATCTGGCACTGGGGGATATCTGGCACTGGGGGGACATGTGTACCTGGCACTGGGGGCATATCTGGCACTGTGGGGGCATTTGTGTATCTGGCACTGTGGGGCAATGTGTATCTGGCACTGTGAGGCAATGTATATCTGGCACTCTGAGGGCATTTGTGTATCTGGCACTGTGGGGCAATGTGTATCTGGCACTGTGAGGCAATGTATATCTGGCACTGTGGGGGCAATGTATATCTGGCACTGTGGGGCAACGTGTATCTGGAACTATTGGGGTCATATGTGTATCTCGCCCCCATTTTCATTGGCCACACCCCATGTGGCATTTGGACACATCCATTTTTTGGCGCGCGTGCCTTCGGCGTGAGCACACAGTACCTGTAAGACATTTTTTCTACTTGCACCACTGGCCGCCGGTGACAGTGACCACGGCTGGCCTGCTTCTAGTCAGTGGCGGATTTGAGAATTGAAGCCACCGCCAGTGGCGCTGGGTCCACGCCTGTATTTCCGTGGGCCTTGCGTCCGAGCAGCAGCAGCACTGACTGGGTGTGAGAGACCGCCCTCCACCACTGCTGCTGCTGGTAGGTTGTGATGCGGGGACTGCTTTACTAACGTGGCTATTACCTCCATGAGGAAGGGGGGGGCCCTGCCTATTTTTTTAGTCCTGGGCCCCACAATTTCTGGTGGCAGCCCTGCACACACATACACTATACCTACAAACACATAGAGTACACACTTACACAAAATACAACACTAACCAAGAAAGGAGAGGAGGAGGAGATTCACTGCTGGAGTCCATGTGACCTGAGCTGCTGCAGCACCCGGTAAGCAGCTCCCTCGGCTGTGTGTGTGTGTGTAAGTTTGCAACAATGTTTCCAATGCAGAGAGCTCTGCTGACATTTTCGGCAGAAATGCCCTCTGTCGGCAAGCCCCCTGGAACCTGCCGGGGACTTGCGGCTGCTTTGGTTGCCTAATGTTAAATCCGCTACTGCATGGTGGTGAGTTTGCTAACTTAATTGTCAGACTTTGTATAATGGAGCCACACTAAAGGCACTGCTATATAGTCAATACAGTCACTGACTGAGGGGTGTAATAATGGATATTATAAAGGATGGGGGACCTGCTAATAGGGGATTGGGGACGTGATAGAATCAGGGGGGGGGGCACTAATATATAATGCAGACACCCTTACCTTATAATACTTATTATTACTCCCAATTACATTAGTGTTGACTGCATTATCTATGAATGCCTGCATGATCTATGAAGGGGGTTTACTGATTGTATCAGCCTAGCAGGCTCATTATTAAACCCCTCAGTCAATGTTACTGTGTTGGTTATATATCAGTGCCCCACTGATTGTAGCAGGCATCTCCCATACACGGTAGTACTTAAAATAGAGTAGAAAAGTATATTGATATATCACCAGTCAGTGTGTACCTCCCTCCCAGCCATGATTGTAGCAGGCAGATGTTAGACACTGTACTTAAATTAACATTGTCCACCCCCCATCCCCCACGCCCGTTTGATTGGAATTTGAAGTAGGTGGATGTTATATAAAATGTTAAAAATACTGTAGTAAAGTAAACTTGAATACCTCATATTTTTTTCTGTACACATCCCGGCTCCTCTCTCTAAGCATCTGATGTCATACATACGTGTGTCACAACTGGTCACACCAGTGCTGAAAGTAGGGTGGTACGGGGTGGTACGGAGTACCATTAAGTAATATGGTGGTGGTACTCAGTACCACCGGCCCACCACTGGGGCATAATTTATAAGGAGCATTTTTGTGTGTGGGACATAAAATGGTGTCAGTGGCATAACTGTGTGTGGCATAATATGTAATAGGCATTATGGTGTGAGGTATAATATGTAAGGCATTACAGTGTGTGGTATGTGTAATGGGTATTATGGTGTGTGACATAATGTGTAATTGGTGTTATGGTGTCTGGCATAATGTGTAATGAGCGTTACGGTGTCTGGCATTATGTGTAATGGGCATTTACGGTGTGTGGCATAATGTGTAATAAGCATTATGGTGTGTGGCATAATGTGTAATAAGCATTACGGTGTGTGGCATAATGTGTAATAGGTATTATGGTGTTTGGCATAATGTGTAAGGGGCATTATGGTCTGTGGTATAATGTGGCTATGCCCCTATTGTCATGTAGCCACTCCCCTAGTTTTGGGTGACCACGCCCCCAATGACACATGATCACGCCAAATTTTACTATCAGTACCACTAAGAAAACATTTCTACTTGCACCACTGAGTCACACTGAGTACTGCAGGACTGGAGACACAGGCGTGCTCTGGAGCCGACACCTAACAGCTGCCTAATCACTGATAGCCTGCCAGGAGTATTCAGCCAGCCCAGCTCTCAGATCATTTTGGTAAAGCTTATTGTCCGCTGAACATGCCCTTTGTATAGCCTTGTCGGTGGGCTCCCTGGGACCAACAGGGCCCTAAGCAGCCGCTTTGGTTGCCTTGTGATAAATCCTCCTCTGTTCCAAAAACAAATAAATGTACTTAATGAAATCATCTTTTTTTTTGTTTTTGTTCTCATTTACAGAGACCATAATATGTAAAATTCTATCAACCCCTGCAATCTTTTTATTTACCAGAAAGCGAATAGTATAGCTTTTTAATTTGTGCTATTAGTTAACTTACTGATTACACTCAAATGCTTGAATATTTTCCAGTTTAGTGACAAACACTATCTATCCCTTCTAATGGAATTCATTTAAAATAATTAAGGCTATCAGAAAAATGATTACATTTAGTTGCAAATATCAAAGGTCTACAATGTAAATTTTTCTTAAAAAACTTAGAATTATGGGTGCTGATTTCAATACAAATGTTAAAAAAAATCCCATTATACAATTTTTTTTTACAAAATTAAAAAATAATTTTGCTATCCATTAATTCATCTATTCTTATTTATAAAATGTCGAAGTTGAAAATATTATACCCACATGCATCACGTACAAACACCACACAGAGTGGCCTCCGTGCGTGTGCTTGTTCTGCCGTGCGTGCGCTTACCCGCACGCTGCGTACATTGGCTCGCAGGCCTTGCGTATTGGCGCATGGTATGAGTAAATACGGTAGCATACGCATAGAAATGCACCTCCGTGCATTTGGGGATTGTGTTTAAAAGGCCCACAATGGGAGCCAAGTGCACAAGTGTTTGGCAGCCAGGGTTAATGCTGGAGACCTGAGGCCAAGAGGGTCAGTTGATAATGTGTGGGAAGTATGGTCCACACGGAGAGGCTTTTTGTGGTGAGTGGTATGTATGACTGCTGATGACAGGGCATCATTTCCTAGGGTTGGTAGTTTTGAACCAGAGGTACTGCAAAATGTAAGGAATAGAATATGTCTGATCAAATCAAAGAAACAAAGGATCAGACATAACGACTGTTTAAATATGTGGCAACAAGAGGGAGATGTGCAAAGGGAGCTTGCTCGCACAGCAAGTTCCAAACCAGACAGAAATGTGAATGCGAGCGCACCACCACCGCCATATGTCAATGGGGAGAAGGCAGCTACAGCCAATGGTTCATCTGTAAATGATAGAAACATGCATAACACTTGTATTAACCCTAATCCCTGCAAGTTGTATCCTGTTTTAAATTCTCCCCAAGGTTGTAGTTATGAGGAAGAAGACGAGCCCAGCATGATCTCAGCACTCTCCTTAGCGGCTACCATACGGGAAACCCAGGTGGGCACGGCCCAACCAGTAAGAGCAGTGGCGATGCCCTCTACTGGAGGGGCGGGTGAGATCATATCCACAGGTAAGTATGGAACCATCCATTATGCAGGGACAGTAACCCCCCGTATTATAGAAACAAACAAAAATGATGTGGTTGAGTTAAATCCTATCAGGGTGATTGCAGTCCCCAATGGGAGAACTGATAATCAGGGTGTGACCCCGATTAGGAACACAATGCATTGTCCATGGTCCTGAATAGAACTGAGATCAATTATGGCAGGATTCCCTAATCCCAGAAAAGATCTTGTCGGATGCCAGAAATGTATTAAAGAATTGGGCAATGCCCATGAGCCCACAAACAAAGATTGGCGGATAGTGTTAAGAGCGAGTCTTCCCTCTAATATTGACATCCCTAAATTTATCACAGACTTCAAACTAGATGCAGAAGTGCCACTCACTGATGAATACACTCAGGAGAATGTTAGGCAAATTAACATACAATTAGGATTGTATTTCCCCACTGTTGTCAAGTGGAATAAAATTCTCTTCATAAGACAGAAGGAAAGAGAAATGGCATCCGAGTATTTCCACAGAGCTTTACAGAAAATGGCTAGATACACTGGGATAGAGGATATTAAGGAAAATGCCAACCACAGGGAGGTAGCTGTCTCTGTACTAATGGATGGACTAAAGGAGGCATTGAGGACCAGAGTGCAAACCTCTCTACCAAATTGGAGAGGTATCACGGTAGCTGCACTAAGAGAGTCCACAATAGAACATGACCGAAATATCACTAAGCACAGGGAGTCGCAAGGGGATTGGTTGATGCTGGTAAGTATACAGGCTCTTGAAGGGATGTCCAACTAAAATAAACCCCAGACCCCTGACGGTTGGAAATGGTCAATAACATGTTTTATTTGCAGGAGAGAAGGACACTTTGCCAGGGATTGTAAAAATAACGGGAAACAGTAAATATAGACCCCCTAGACCTGAATACGAGCCACAATACCAAACACATAGACGGGATCAGGAAACACATGGGAGAGATTATGAGCCGCATAGAAGGGAAACAAGGAGGTACCCACCGAGGAGGGACTGGCAGACCCCCAAAAACCCACAGCTGTCCCCCGCACATATTGTAGCTGCCAATGCTCAGCGGGAGGGTCAAAACACAATAGAGGTCAGGTCATACCTGTAGTCTGCAGCCAGTTAAATTGATTGCTGGCCTTGGAAGTGAACCTGAGGTCACGGTCAATGTAGCTGGCATACCACAACCTTTTCTTGTAGATACAGGGGCGTCCAGATCAGTGCTAAACTCCACCACAGGTGTAACGACCACGGATAAAACGATTTTGGCAATGGGAGTAAAGTGCAGCAGTACCCTTTGAGCAGACCTGCAGAGATTACGATAGGGCCCTTGCATACCAAACATTCTTTCTGTTGGCTGCATCGGCTCCGACTAATCTACTTGGCAGAGATTTGTTGTGTAAAATGCGGTGTGTCATATATTGTACCCCTGAGGATGTGTTCTTAGATATCCTTGAGAACCATGCACAGGAAGTACAAGATATATTAGACACCCCTCAAAGGCTAATGTTACACTCTACCGTTATAGACACATGTCCATCAAAGGTAGAGGAAATGACTTCACAAATACCGGGTTCCCTTTGGACCAAAGATGGACAGGACACTGGCTTGATGGCGAATGTAGCCCCAGGAGTAGTACAAATAAAAGGTGGCAGGATAGCTCCAAAAATCCCCCAGTACCCTCTGAAACCAGAGGTGGAATTAGGAGTTTACCCTGTCATAGAATGGCTGCTACAGCAGGGCATCCTGGTCAGGACGTCCAGCACAGCCAACAGTCCCATCTTCCCTGTGAAAAAGAGTGGGGGGAGGGGTTATAGGCTAGTGCAGGATCAAAGGGGGATAAACAAGATAGTTGAGAGTCAATTCCCAATAGTGCCCAATCCAGCGGTCATCCTCATGCAGATTCCCTCCACCTCTAAGTACTTCACTGTCATTGACCTCTGTTCTGCTTTCTTTTCTGTCCATCCTCACCCTGACAGCCAGTACCTCTTCGCTTTCACCTACAGGGGAGTACAGTACACCTGGACCCGTCTCCCCCAAGGTTTCATTGACAGACCAAGTATTTTCTCCCAAGCACTGCATGACTGTTTGCAATCTTTTCAACCTGAAAATGGGTCAGTGCTGATACAATATGTTGATGACTTGTTGTTATGCTCTGACTCATTTGAGTCGTCCCTGGCAGATACTAAACAGCTTCTGTTTCACCTACGCCAGACAGGACACAAGGTTTATAAGGATAAATTGCAGTTGTGCAGGACAAGGGTTAAGTATTTGGGACACTGCCTGACGCAAGGACTGAGACACCTCACCACTGACAGGATACAGGCCATCCGTGACATGACTCTGCCGCAAACCCAGCAACAAATCCGTAACTTTCTAGGAATGTGTGGGTACTGTCGGAATTGGATTCCAGGGTTCTCTATTTTCGTATTACCACTGCAAGAAATGGTCTCATCAAGCAAACCAGAACGGGTATCTCATACTGAGGAGTCCGAAATGGCATTTGAGAGACTAAAAGAGTGTTTGTCACAAGCACCAGCATTGGGAATGCCAGATTATCTGCTTATATGAATTTATTCATATCTAAATTATGTTTTATACGGACCATCGATTATTCAATTTCTTTTAACCATATGTCTGAATTTGGTCTTTATACAGCAGGGTCAGTGGCGTATCAGGCTAAGCCACTGAATAGTATCCATACTTAGACCCGAGTTCGAATCCACGGTGGCCATGTTAGCGCAGGCTAGCTAATTAGAGTTATATTTATTTTTAATTTTTTTATATTCTGAGTGATTTATTCCTGAGTGATAAGGTACGGGACAAAAATAGATCTGTCCAAGTTTTTGCTGCTTTTCTCATATACATAAGATAGTCTCTGTCTTCCTGTCCAGCTTATATAGGACCTTTAGTATGAATAAGATAGGAATACCCAATATGGATGTCAGATCGTATGTTGCAGACAATCTGGTGTCTGATTCCTATTTAAGTGTATTCTGAAAAAATGCTCCTGCACAATATAGTAATCCCTATACAGTGGTATAATCTGAGGACATTAACTGTTGTACTACAAGTGATTTCTGCCATATGTTTTTATTATTTCATATTTTAACAATGTGTTATCTTGAGAGTTAACGTGTACATAATATACTGTCTTAATTGTCAATCATGGACATCTGTTTATCATTAGCCGTCTTGGCTTTAAATACTGACCAACCTGGAGGTAGGATCATACCTTTGATAAAGTAACGTGAACGTGGCGAAACGCGTCAGGACCCCACCTCTAAAGCACACCTGGTCCAGGTGATATACCTCTGTGCAATCCATACTGGTTTCTCTTCCATTTTCATCGACCGGCTCATCACCGCACAGGCTGCTGCCTACCTCACCGCTGCTACTGGTGACTATTGCCGGACTATCCTTTCCTCCGTAGGAGGCTGCCGTTCATCTCCTCACTGTGACGAGTGCTAATCATCAGGCAGCATTTAGATTCTCCCTTCGCTGTGCAGTACATTGGGCAAAGCAGGATTGTTTTAGCCGGGGACGCTAGGCTAAATCTTTACCAGCCCATTCGGAGAGGTACTATATGCTTCCAACGACTCACCTGGTGACGTATATGAGATAACCATTTGGAATTGCATCACACTGAATTTCTATTGAACTGTGGAATATGAACTTTTACTATATTTTTTATTTCAGTCAATAATCACTTGAGACAGATATAGGTGTGCTGATACCTATTTTTATGTTGATTTTATTTTTCACATTTTTTATTAAATTAATATTCATATATCACACGTTTGCTCTCCTTTGTGTGTAACTACTGAAACACAGCGCAGCCATTTTCGTTGTTTTAGTTTGTCCTTCCATTCTTCACATAGTAGTCACGGCAAGCGCAGTGTCTCAGCAGTTCTTAATATTTAAATTCATTCATACTAGTTAGGCGCTGCACCAGTAGTGTTTTTTCAGATTTTGAGAAACCCTTCGAACTGTACGGAACAGAAAGTGCTGGGTGCGCGGCAGGAGTCTTAACACAGAAACATGGTGATGCCAGCAGACCGGTAGCCTACTACAGTGCACAGTTGGACACTGTAGCACGGTCTCTCCCCACTTGCCTACGAAGTGTTGCAGCCATAGCTTTGTTGGTAAGTAAAAGCGAAGATGTAGTGTTAGGACATGACCTGACCATTCATACACCACATGCAGTATCAGCCTTGCTAAACTCCGCCCAAACCAGACATGTCTCATCCGCTCGGTTTACAAAGTGGGAAAATCACTGATGGCCCCTGTAAACATCACCATAAAGAGGTGCGGCACACTAAATCCTGCAACTTACTTGCCAAGTGTGCCTTGTCATGCACAAAGGGTGGATGATGAGAATGATGGTGAAGGAGGATTTAGTGCAGACACTGATACGCATGATTGTATGGAATACCTGAACCAGACTTTCACTGCAAGACCTGACATCAGTGACAACCCAATGGAAGGCGTAGACTTTACCTTGTACATTGACGGTAGTTGCCACAGACAGACTCGGGAGTGCTGTGCATCGGATACGCAGTTGTAGATGACGAAGGTATCATAGAAGCTGAACCCCTTGGTCCACCTCACTCAGCACAAGTCGCTTAGCTGGTAGCACTGACCAGAGCATGTGAGTTGGCAAAGGGTAAGTCAGCTAATATATACACGAACTCTAGATATGCCTTTGGAGTGGTGCATGAGTTTGGGGCCCTGTGACGCCTCAGAAATTTCATGATGGTGGCTGGCACACCTGTAGCGCATGTGTCATACATCAAGAGGCTTCTGCCAGCCATACAAAAACCGGACAAAGTGGCTGTTATCAAGTGTAAAGCACACAGTTACAACCAAGACCCAATTTCTCTTGGTAACAGCTGGGCGGACGAAGCTGCAAAACAGCAGCAAGCACCAGCATACAAACTAACACCACACAACTGATGACATTCAACACGGTAAACATGCAACAATTAATCAAAATGCAAAATTTGTGTTCCCTACAGGAGAAGGCTGTCTGGAAGGCGAAGGCATATGGTCAGGAGTCCTCGGGACTCTGGAGAGATGGACAAGGTAAACCAGTGGCCCCCAGGGCATATCTCCCAAGCCTAGCTGAGGCGGGACACGGTCTGACTCATCTAGGCCTGGAAGGTATGTGCAAATTGGTAAGAGCTTACTGGAGTGCTCCAGGGTTCTCTTCTCAGGAGAGCAAGAAAGCAATGAAATGTCATACTTGCTTGAGGAAGAATATTGGTAAGACAATACCAATGGAGCCATCCTAAATCCCTCCTACAGACGGACCTTTTCAGGTAATACAAATCGACTTCATACAGTTACCACCCTGTAGGAATTTAAAGTATGTGTTAGTATGAACCGATGTCTTTCCGAACTGGGTAGAAGCATTCCCCGCTGCCACAAATACTGCCGTATTCACTGCAAAGAAAATCGTGCAGGAATTTGTGTGTAGATATGGTATCCCTAAAATGATTGAAAGTGATAGGGGTACACATTTTACAGGTGAAGTCTTTCAGGTCATGTGCAAACTGATGGGTATTAATAGTAAGCTGCATATTCCATACCGGCCACAGGCCAGCGCGAAGGTTGAGAGAATGAATAGCACTATTGAGAACAAGCTGAGCAAAGTGATGGCTGAAACTGGACTGTTGTGGCCAGAAGCACTGCCACTAGTGTTGTACAGCATCAGAACCACTCCCAGGTCACCGCTTAAACTATCACCCTTCGAAGTTCTTTTTGGATGACAACCCCATGTAATGATAGACCCCCAGGATGATTTGAAGTGCAATAATGAAATGACTGTGCAATATTTGGTTAGGATGAGCCAGCAACTGAGAAACCAGCAAAGGAATCTAAAACTGGCGATTCCTGACCTACCAAACAGTAATTGTCATGACATTGAGCCTGGGGATTATGTGATGATTCGAAATTTTCTACGCTCAGGTTGCCTCATTGACAGGTGGGAAGGACCGTATCAAGTTTTGTTGACCAGCACGACAGCACTGAAGGTTGCCGAGAGAGAGACTTGGGTCCACTCGTCCCACTGCAAGAGAGAGGCTTTGTGTGATGAGTGGGTATGTATGACTGCTGATGACAGGCATCATTTCCTAGGGTTGGTAGTTTTGAACCAGAGGTACTGCAAAATGTAAGGAATAGAATATGTCTGATCAAATCAAAGAAACAAAGGATCAGACATAACGACTGTTTAAATATGTGGCAACAAGAGGGAGATGTGCAAAGGGAGCTTGCTCGCACAGCAAGTTCCAAACCAGATAGAAATGTGAATACGAGCGCACCACCACCGCCATATGTCAATGGGGAGAAGGCAGCTACAGCCAATGGTTCATCTGTAAATGATAGAAACATGCATAACACTTGTATTAACCCTAATCCCTGCAAGTTGTATCCTGTTTTGAATTCTCCCCAAGGTTGTAGTTATGAGGAAGAAGACGAGCCCAGCATTATCTCAGCCCTCTCCTTAGCGGCTACCATACGGGAAACCCAGGTGGGCACGGCCCAACCAGTAAGAGCAGTGGCAATGCCCTCTACTGGAGGGGCGGGTGAGATCATATCCACAGGTAAGACCCCCCATATTATAGAAACAAAAAAAAAATGATGTGGTTACAGTAAGTTAAATCCTATCAGGGTGATTGCAGTCCCCAATGGGAGAACTGATAATCAGGGTGTGACCCCGATCAGGAACATTGCAATGCATTGTCCATGGTCCTGAATAGAACTGAGATCAATTATGGCAGGATTCCCTGATCCCAGAAAAGATCTTGTCGGATGCCAGAAATGTTTTAAAGAATTGGGCAATGCCCATGAGCCCACAAACAAAGATTGGCGGATAGTGTTAAGAGCGAGTCTTCCCTCTAATATTAACATCCCTAAATTTATCACAGACTGCAAACTAGATGCAGAAGTGCCACTCACTGATGAATACACTCAGGAGTATGTTAGGCAAATTAACATACAATTAGGATTGTATTTCCCCACTGTTGTCAAGTGGAATAAAATTTTCTCCATAAGACAGAAGGAAAGAGAAATGGTATCCGAGTATTTCCACAGAGCTTTACAGAAAATGGCTAGATACACTGGGATAGAAGGAAAATACCAACCACAGGGAGGTAGCTGTCTCTGTACTAATGGATGGACTAAAGAAGGCATTGAGGACCAGAGTGCAAACCTCTCTGCCATACTGGAGAGGTATCACGGTAGCTGCACTAAGAGAGTCCGCAATAGAACATGACCGAAATATCACTAAGCACAGGGAGTCGCAAGGGGATAGGTTGATGCTGGTAAGTATACAGGCTCTTGAAGGGATGTCCAACTAACCTAAACCCCAGACCCCTGACGGTTGGAAATGGTCAATAACATGTTTTATTTGCAGGAGAGAAGGACACTTTGCCAGGGATTGTAAAAATAATGGGAAACAGTAACTATAGACCCCCTAGACCTGAATACGAGCCACGATACCAAACACATAGATGGGATCAGGAAACACATGGGATAGATTATGAGCCGCATAGAAGGGAAACAAGGAGGTACCCACCGAGGAGGGACTGGCAGACCCCCGAAAACCCACAGCTATCCCCCGCACATATTGTAGCTGCCAATGCTCTGCGGGAGGGTCCAAAAACACAATAGAGGTCAGGACATACCTGTAGTCTGCAGCCAGTTAAATTGATTGCTGGCCTTGGAAGTGAACCTGAGGTCACGGTCAATGTAGCTGGCATACCACAAACTTTTCTTGTAGATACAGGGGCATCCAGATCAGTGCTAAACTCCACCACAGGTGTAACGACCACGGGTAAAACGATTTTGGCAATGGGAGTAAAGTGCAGCAGTACCCTTTGAGCAGACCTGCAGAGATTACGATAGGGCCCTTGCATACCAAACATTCTTTCTGTTGGCTGCATCGGCTACGACTAATCTACTTGGCAGAGATATGTTGTGTAACATGCGGTGTGTCATATATTGTACCCTTGAGGATGTGTTATTAGATATCCTTGAGAACCATGCACAGGAAGTACAAGATATATTAGACACCCCTCAAAGGCTAATGTTACACTCTACCGTTATAGACACATGTCCATCAAAGGTAGAGGAAATGACCTCACAAATACCACGTTCCCTTTGGACCAAAGATGGACAGGACACTGGCTTGATGGCGAATGTAGCCCCAGTAGTAGTACAAATAAAAGGTGGCAGGATAGCTCCAAAAATCCCCCAGTACCCTCTGAAAGCAGAGGTGGAATTAGGAGTTTACCCTGTCATAGAATGGCTGCTACAGCAGGGCATCCTGGTCAGGACGTCCAGCACAGCCAACAGTCCCATCTTCCCTGTGAAAAAGAGTGGGGGGAGGGGTTACAGGCTAGTGCAGGATCAAAGGGGGATAAACAAGATAGTTGAGAGTCAATTCACCGTAGTGCCCAATCCAGCGTTCATCCTCATGCAGATTCCCTCCACCTCTAAGTACTTCACTGTCATTGACCTCTGTTCTGCTTTCTTTTCTGTCCATCTTCACCCTGACAGCCAGTACCTCTTCGCTTTCACCTACAGGGGAGTACAGTACACCTGGACCTGTCTCCCCCATGGTTTCATTGACAGACCAAGTATTTTCTCCCAAGCACTGCATGACTGTTTGCAATCCTTTCAACCTGAAAATGGGTCGGTGCTGATACAATATGTTGATGACTTGTTGTTATGCTCTGACTCATTTGAGTCGTCCCTGGCAGATACTAAACAGCTTCTGTTTCACCTCTCCCAGACAGGACACAAGGTTTATAAGGATAAATTGCAGTTGTGCAGGACAAGGGTTAAGTATTTGGGACACTGCCTGATGCAAGGACTGAGACACCTCACCACTGACAGGATACAGGCCATCCGTGACATGACTCTGCCGCAAACCCAGCAACAAATCCGTAACTTTCTAGGAATGTGTGGGTACTGTCGGAATTGGATTCCAGGGTTCTCTATTTTGGTATTACCACTGCAAGAAATGGTCTCATCAAGCAAACCAGAAGGGGTATCTCATACTGAGGAGTCCGAAATGGCATTTGAGAGACTAAAAGAGTGTTTGTTACAAGCACCAGCATTTGGAATGCCAGATTATGAGAAACCCTTCGAACTGTACGGAACAGAAAGTGCTGGGTGCGCGGCAGGAGTCTTAACACAGAAACATGGTGATGCCAGCAGACCAGTAGCCTACTACAGTGCACAGTTGGACACTGTAGCACGGTCTCTCCCCACTTGCCTACGAAGTGTTGCAGCCATAGCTTTGTTGGTAAGTAAAAGCAAAGACGTAGTGTTAGGACACGACCTGACCATTCATACACCACATGCAGTATCAGCCTTGCTAAACTCCACCCAAACCAGACACGTCTCATCCGCTCGGTTTACAAAGTGGGAACTATCACTGATGGCCCCTGTAAACATCACCATAAAGAGGTGCGGCACACTAAATCCTGTAACTTACTTGCCAAGTGTGCCTTGTCATGCACAAAGGGTGGAGGATGAGAATGATGGTGAAGGTGGATTAAGTGCAGACACTGAAACGCATGATTGTATGGAATACCTGAACGAGACTTTCACTGCGGGACCTGACATCAGTGACAACTTACTGGAAGGCGTAGACTTTACCTTCTACATTGACGGTAGTTGCCACAGACAGACAGACTCGGGAGTGTTGTGCACCAGATACGCAGTTGTAGATGACGAAGGTATCATAGAAGCTGAACCCCTTGGTCCACCTCACTCAGCACAGGTCGCTGAGCTGGTAGCACTGACCAGAGCATGTGAGTTGGCAAAGGGTAAGTCAGCTAATATATACACGAACTCTAGATATGCCTTTGGAGTGGTGCATGAGTTCGGGGCCCTGTGGCGCCTCAGAAATTTCATGATGGTGGCTGGCACACCTGTAGCGCATGTGTCATACATCAAGAGGCTTCTGACAGCCATACAAGAACCGGACAGAGTGGCTGTTATCAAGTGTAAAGCACACAGTTACAACCAAGACCCAATTTCTCTTGGTAACAGCCGGGCAGACGAAGCTGCAAAACAGCAGCAAGCACCAGCATACAAACTAACACCACACAACTGATGACATTCAACACTGTAAACATGCAACAAGAGAAGGCTGCCTGGAAGGCGAAGGCATAAGGTCAGGAGTCCTCGGGACTTTGGAGAGATGGACAAGGTAAGCCAGTGGCCCCCAGGGCATATCTCCCAAGCCTAGCTGAGGCGGGACACGGTCTGACTCATCTGGGCCAGGAAGGTATGTACAAATTGGTAAGAGCTTACTGGAGTGCACCAGGGTTCTCTTCTCAGGAGAGCAAGAAAGCAATGAAATGTCATACTTGCTTGAGGAAGAATATTGGTAAGACAATACCAACGGAGCCATCCTATATCCCTCCTACAGACGGACCTTTTCAGGTAATACAAATCGACTTCATACAGTTACCACCCTGTAGGAATTTAAAGTATGTGTTAGTATGAACCAATGTCTTTTCGAACTGGGTAGAAGCATTCCCCGCTGCCACAAATACTGCCGTATTCACTGCAAAGAAAATCGTGCAGGAATTTGTGTGTAGATATGGTATCCCTAAAATGATTGAAGGTGATAGGGGTACCCATTTTACAGGTGAAGTCTTTCAGGTCATGTGCAAACTGATGGGTATTAATAGTAAGCTGCATACTCCATACTGGCCACAGGCCAGTGCGAAGGTTGAGAGAATGAATAGCACTATTAAGAACAAGCTGAGCAAAGTAATGGCTGAAACTGGACTGTTGTGGCCAGAAGCACTGCCACTAGTGTTGTACAGCATCAGAACCACTCCCAGGTCACCACTTAAACTATCACCCTTCGAAGTTCTTTTTGGATGACAACCCCATGTAATGATAGACCCCCAGGATGATTTGAAGTGCAATAATGAAATGACTGTGCAATATTTGGTTAGGATGAGCCAGCAACTGAGAAACCAGCAAAGGAATCTAAAACTGGCGATTCCTGACCAACCAAACAGTAATTGTCATGACATTGAGCCTGGGGATTATGTGATGATTCGAAATTTTCTACGCTCAGGTTGCCTCATTGACAGGTGGGAAGGACCGTATCAAGTTTTGTTGACCAGCACGACAGCACTGAAGGTTGCCGAGAGAGAGACTTGGGTCCACTCGTCCCACTGCAAGAGAGAGGCTTTTTGTGATGAGTGGGTATGTATGACTGCTGATGACAGGCATCATTTCCTAGGGTTGGTAGTTTTGAACCAGAGGTACTACAAAATGTAAGGAATAGAATATGTCTGATCAAATCAAAGAAACAAAGGATCAGACATAACGACTGTTTAAATATGTGGCAACAAGAGGGAGATGTGCAAAGGGAGCTTGCTCGCACAGCAAGTTCCAAACCAGACAGAAATGTGAATGCGAGCGCACCACCACTGCCATATGTCAATGGGGAGAAGGCAGCTACAGCCAATGGTTCATCTGTAAATGATAGAAACATGCATAACACTTGTATTAACCCTAATCCCTGCAAGTTGTATCCTGTTTTGAATTCTCCCCAAGGTTGTAGTTATGAGGAAGAAGACGAGCCCAGCATGATCTCAGCCCTCTCCTTAGCGGCTACCATACGGGAAACCCAGGTGGGCACGGCCCAACCAGTAAGAGCAGTGGCGATACCCTCTACTGGAGGGGCTGGTGAGATCATATCCACAGGTAAGTATGGAACCATCCATTATGCAGAGACAGTAACCCCCCGTATTATAGAAACAAACAAAAATGATGTGGTTGAGTTAAATCCTATCAGGGTGATTGCAGTCCCCAATGGGAGAACTGCTAATCAGGGTGTGACCCCGATCAGGAACATTGCAATGCATTGTCCATGGTCCTGAATAGAACTGAGATCAATTATGGCAGGATTCCCCGATCCCAGAAAAGATCTTGTCGGATGGCAGAAATTTATTAAAGAATTGGGCAATGCCCATGAGCCCACAAACAAAGATTGGTGGATAGTGTTAAGAGTGAGTCTTCCCTCTAATATTGACATCCCTAAATTTATCACAGACTGCAAACTAGATGCAGAAGTGCCACTCACTGATAAATACACTCAGGAGAATGTTAGGCAAATTAACATACAATTAGGATTGTATTTCCCCACTGTTTTCAAGTGGAATAAAATTATCTCCATAAGACAGAAGGAAAGAGAAATGGCACCCGAGTATTTCCACAGAGCTTTACAGAAAATGGCTAGATACACTGGAATAGAGGATATTAAGGAAAATGCCAACCACAGGGAGGTAGCTGTCTCTGTACTAATGGATGGACTAAAGGAGGCATTGAGGACCAGAGTGCAAACCTCTCTGCCAAATTGGAGAGGTATCACGGTAGCTGCACTAAGAGAGTCCGCAATAGAACATGACCGAAATATCACTAAGCACAGGGAGTCGCAAGGGGATTGGTTGATGCTGGTAAGTATACAGGCTCTTGAAGGGATGTCCAACTAACCTAAACCCCAGACCCCTGATGGTTGGAAATGGTCAATAACATGTTTTATTTGCAGGATAGAAGGACACTTTGCCAGGGATTGTAAAAATAACGGGAAACAGTAAATATAGACCCCCTAGACCTGAATACGAGCTACGATACCAAACACATAGACGGGATCAGGAAACACATGGGAGAGATTATGAGCCGCATAGAAGGGAAACAAGGAGGTAACCACCGAGGAGGGACTGGAAAACCCACAGCTATCCCCTGCACATATTGTAGATACCAATGCTCTGCGGGAGGGTCCAAAAACACAATAGACGTCAGGTCATACCTGTAGTCTGCAGCCAGTTAAATTGATTGCTGGCCTTGTAAGTGAACCTAAGGTCACGGTCAATGTAGCTGGCATACCACAACCTTTACTTGTAGATACAGGGGCGTCCAGATCGGTGCTAAACTCCACCACAGGTGTAACGACCACGTGTAAAACGATTTCGGCAATGGGAGTAAAGTGCAGCAGTACCCTTTGAGTAGACCTGCAGAGATTACGATAGGGCCCTTGCATACCAAACATTCTTTCTGTTGGCTGCATCGGCTCCGACTAATCTACTTGGCAGAGATTTGTTGTGTAAAATGCGGTGTGTCATATATTGTACCCCTGAGGATGTGTTCTTAGATATCCTTGAGAACCATGCACAGGAAGTACAAGATATATTAGACACCCCTCAAAGGCTAATGTTACACTCTACCGTTATAGACACATGTCCATCAAAGGTAGAGCAAATGACCTCACAAATACCACGTTCCCTTAGGACCAAAGATGGACAGGACACTGGGTTGATGGCGAATGTAGCCCCAGTAGTAGTACAAATAAAAGGTGGCAGGATAGCTCCAAATATCCCCCATTACCCTCCGAAACCAGATGTGGAATTAGGAGTTTACCCTGTCATAGAACGGCTGCTACAGCAGGGCATCCTGGTCAGGACGTCCAGCACAGCCAACAGTCCCATCTTCCCTGTGAAAAAGAGTGGGGGGAGGGGTTACAGGCTAGTGCAGGATCAAAGGGGGATAAACAAGATAGTTAAGAGTCAATTCCCCGTAGTGCCCAATACAGCGCTCATCCTCATGCAGATTCCCCCCACCTCTAAGTACTTCACTGTCATTGACCTCTGTTCTGCTTTCTTTTCTGTCCATCTTCACCCTGACAGCCAGTACCTCTTCGCTTTCACCTACAGGGGAGTACAGTACACCTGGACCTGTCTCCCCCAAGGTTTCATTGACAGACCAAGTATTTTCTCCCAAGCACTGCATGACTGTTTGCAATGCTTTCAACCTGAAAATGGGTCGGTGCTGATACAATATGTTGATGACTTGTTGTTATGCTCTGACTCGTTTGAGTCGTCCCTGGCAGATACTAAACAGCTTCTGTTTCACCTCTCCCAGACAGGACACAAGGTTTATAAGGATAAATTGCAGTTGTGCAGGACAAGGGTTAAATATTTGAGACACTGCCTGACGCAAGGACTGAGACACCTCACCACTGACAGGATACAGGCCATCCGTGACATGACTCTGCCGCAAACCCAGCAACAAATCCATAACTTTCTAGGAATGTGTGGGTACTGTCGGAATTGGATTCCAGGGTTCTCTATTTTGGTATTACCACTGCAAGAAATGGTCTCATCAAGCAAACCAGAACGGATATTTCATACTGAGGAGTCCGAAATGGCATTTGAGAAACTAAAAGAGTGTTTGTCACAAGCACCAGCATTGGGAATGCCAGATTATGAGAAACCCTTCGAACTGTACGGAACAGAAAGTGCTGGGTGCGCAGCAGGAGTCTTAACACAGAAACATGGTGATGCCAGCAGACCGGTAGCCTTCTACAGTGCACAGTTGGACACTGTAGCACGGTCTCTCCCCACTTGCCTACGAAGTGTTGCAGCCATAGCTTTGTTGGTAAGTAAAAGCGAAGATGTAGTGTTAGGACACGACCTGACCATTCATATACCACATGCAGTATCAGCCTTGCTAAACTCCGCCCAAACCAGACATGTCTCATCCGCTCGGTTTACAAAGTGGGAACTATCACTGATGGCCCCTGTAAACATCACCATAAAGAGGTGCGGCACACTAAATCCTGTAACTTACTTGCCAAGTGTGCCTTGTCATGCACAAAGGGTGGAGGATGAGAATGATGGTGAAGCAGGATTTAGTGCAGACACTGATATGCATGATTGTATGGAATACCTGAACGAGACTTTCACTGCGGGACCTGACATCAGTGACAACTTACTGGAAGGCGTAGACTTTACCTTCTACATTGACGGTAGTTGCCACAGACAGACAGACTCGGGAGTGTTGTGCACCAGATACGCAGTTGTAGATGACGAAGGTATCATAGAAGCTGAACCCCTTGGTCCACCTCACTCAGCACAAGTCGCTGAGCTGGTAGCACTGACCAGAGCATGTGAGTTGGCAAAGGGTAAGTCAGCTAATATATACACGAACTCTAGATATGCCTTTGGAGTGGTGCATGAGTTCGGGGCCCTGTGGCGCCTCAGAAATTTCATGATGGTGGCTGGCACACCTGTAGCGCATGTGTCATACATCAAGAGGCTTCTGACAGCCATACAAGAACCGGACAGAGTGGCTGTTATCAAGTGTAAAGCACACAGTTACAACAAAGACCCAATTTCACTTGGTAACAGCCGGGCGGATGAAGCTGCAAAACAGCAGCAAGCACCAGCATACAAACTAACACCACACAACTGATGACATTCAACACTGTAAACATGCAACAATTAATCAAAATGCAAAATTTGTGTTCCCTACAGGAGAAGGCTGTCTGGAAGGTGAAGGCATATGGTCAGGAGTCTTCGGGACTTTGGAGAGATGGACAAGGTAAGCCAGTGACCCCCAGGGCATATCTCCCAAGCCTAGCTGAGGCGGGACACGGTCTGACTCATCTGGGCCAGGAAGGTATGTGCAAATTGGTAAGAGCTTACTGGAGTGCACCAGGGTTCTCTTCTCAGGAGAGCAAGAAAGCAATGAAATGTCTTACTTGCTTGAGGTAGAATATTGGTAAGACAATACCAACGGAGCCATCCTATATCCCTTCTACAGATGGACCTTTTCAGGTAATACAAATCGACTTCATACAGTTACCACCCTGTAGGAATTTAATGTATGTGTTAGTATGAACCGATGTCTTTTCGAACTGGGTAGAAGCATTCCCCGCTGCCACAAATACTGCCGTATTCACTGCAAAGAAAATCGTGCAGGAATTTGTGTGTAGATATGGTATCCCTAAAATGATTGAAGGTGATAGGGGTACCCATTTTACAGGTGAAGTCTTTCAGGTCATGTGCAAACTGATGGGTATTAATAGTAAGCTGCATACTCCATACTGGCCACAGGCCAGTGCGAAGGTTGAGAGAATGAATAGCACTATTAAGAACAAGCTGAGCAAAGTAATGGCTGAAACTGGACTGTTGTGGCCAGAAGCACTGCCACTAGTGTTGTACAGCATCAGAACCACTCCCAGGTCACCGCTTAAACTATCACCCTTCGAAGTTCTTTTTGGATGACAACCCCATGTAATGATAGACCCCCAGGATGATTTGAAGTGCAATAATGAAATGACTGTGCAATATTTGGTTAGGATGAGCCAGCAACTGAGAAACCAGCAAAGGAATCTAAAACTGGCGATTCCTGACCTACCAAACAGTAATTGTCATGACATTGAGCCTGGGGATTATGTGATGATTCGAAATTTTCTACGCTCAGGTTGCCTCATTGACAGGTGGGAAGGACCGTATCAAGTTTTGTTGACCAGCACGACAGCACTGAAGGTTGCCGAGAGAGAGACTTGGGTCCACTCGTCCCACTGCAAGAGAGAGGCTTTTTGTGATGAGTGGGTATGTATGTCTGCTGATGACAGGCATCATTTCCTAAGGTTGGTAGTTTTGAACCAGAGGTACTACAAAATGTAAGGAATAGAATATGTCTGATCAAATAAAAAAAACAAAGGATCAGACATAACGACTGTTTAAATATGTGGCAACAAGAGGGAGATGTGCAAAGGGAGTTTGCTCGCACAGCAAGTTCCAAACCAGACAGAAATGTGAATGCGAGCGCACCACCACCGCCATATGTCAATGGGGAGAAGGCAGCTACAGCCAATGGTTCATCTGTAAATGATAGAAACATGCATAACACTTGTATTAACCCTAATCCCTGCAAGTTGTATCCTGTTTTAAATTCTCCCCAAGGTTGTAGTTATGAGGAAGAAGACGAGCCCAGCATGATCTCAGCCCTCTCCTTAGCGGCTACCATACGGGAAACCCAGGTGGGCACGGCCCAACCAGTAAGAGCAGTGGCGATACTCTCTACTAGAGGGGCGGGTGAGATCATATCCACAGGTAAGTATGGAACCATCCATTATGCAGAGACAGTAACCCCCCCGTATTATAGAAACAAACAAAAATGATGTGGTTGAGTTAAATCCTATCAGGGTGATTGCAGTCCCCAATGGGAGAACTGATAATCAGGGTGTGACCCCGATCAGGAACATTGCAATGCATTGTCCATGGTCCTGAACAGAACTGAGATCAAACATACAAAGAAAATCCTTTAAAGACCCTCAGCGCTGTCTCTTTTACTGGAGCTGTCACCAACTCCGTTTCTTCCAGTTAATATATCACAGTGTATTCCCAATTTGTAAAAACAAAGTCTCTTTTATTCATAAAAAAGTCTCAACAGACGTTCCTAGGCTTCTCGGTTCACAGTTTTTCCTTAAATGCACACAGGTAACAGCGGTCACATAAACAGGAATTATCTCACCGGATTCTCTGGACGTTCTTTTAACATACGGTGCTGCTTCCTCGCCTCAGGTCGTTTGTACCCGGTGCTGCCGGCTCGCACCTGACCTCTCCGCTATGGCTGCAGACTGTTATCAGAAACCCTCCACTCCGCCTGTGTTATCAGGTGTCCGTGGTCGGGTTTACTCTGCTAAACGCCGCTCGGTGATTCCTTCTCCCCGCTGCCTTTGTTACCTTACCATGCCGCTCCTCCCGTTACTCTACCAGAAGCACGTTACTCTCACACTGTGGTTGTAGTGACCAAATCCACCATCAGCCGCCGACGCGTTTCTACCCGTATCGGGTCTTAATCATGGCATAAGTGGATATGGTCTGGTCACCTATTTTATATCCTGAGAATCCGGTGTGTTAACTCCCCTTTCCTTATACATTATACATATTGACCTCTCTCTATACACATTCCTAGGTTTTCTTAAAGGTATATATCCTCTCATTAACACTTTAAAAACAGTTCACAGACATGATGTTTTTGCATTGAATAATTCTAATCTCAGGTTTAATTCCACATGCTCAAAGAAACCATTTGGTTTCAAACTCTCCGTTTAAACCACCTGGCTGTAGCGTTCTTAACTCATATATCCAGCGCATTTCTGCCCTAGCTAGAGATGCTGCTATGTCATTCCTCCTCCAATTACCTTTCACCTGTTCAATTGCTTTAAAATTAATTATGCTGTTTACTGAGCATTTATGGACCTCTTTACAGTGAGAAGAGAGGCAGTGTGTCTCCATCCCTTTCCGTATATTATTCATGTGCTCTCTCATTCTCACCTTAAATGGCCTGCTCGTTCTCCCCACATATTGTCTCAGACAGGTACATTGTATCATATAAATGACATTTGTGCTTTCACATGTAAGAAATTGGTTAATTTTATATTGCTTCTTCGTTACATTTGAATGAAATGTTTCCATTTTACTCCCTTCATTCCCCTTTATATATTTACATGCCATACACAAACCGCACCTAAAAAAAAAACCTTTCGATTTAATTCTAGTTGTCATGTTAGGTGCAGCAGGGGCCACCGCACTTTTAACCAGCAGACTCTTCAAGTTGGGGGCTCTTTTATATATCACCCGTGGTTTTTCTGGAATTATTTTTTCTAAAATGCTGTCACTTTTCAGAATACCCCAGTGTTTTTTAAGGACACTTTCAATGTTCCTGTATTTCTGATTGTATGTAGTCACAAACAAAACCGGTAGTTCTCCTCCCTCTTTCTTATCCCTGGGTTGTAGCAAAGTACCCCTATCTATTGTGTCTATCTTTTCCAGATCTCTACATAGGGAATCTCCATCATACCCTTTTAACAAGAATTGATTTTTTACAGTTTGCACTTGGTTCTTATATACTTCTTCCTTCGTGCAATTACGTTTTATACGACGAAATTGACTACCCGGGACACCACTTAACCAATTGGCATGGTGGTTACTCTCCTTCCCAATGTAGGAGTTACTGTCCGTGGGTTTTGTGAAATTTCGTGTGCACAACATTAGATCATTTACATAAATTGTTAAATCTAAGAAGTTTACCTCTTGTGTACTCTGAGTGAAGGTGAGTTTTACTCCAAAATCATTGTTATTTAACTTTTCCTGAAAAACTCTGAGGGACTCTTCCCCCCCCTCTCCACACAAAAATAATATCATCTATAAATCTATAGTAGAGTGCGAGATCCGCCCCCAGCTCGCCCCACACATGATGCTCCTCCCACAAGCTCATGAATATGTTCGCGAAACTGGGGGCGAATCTCGCACCCATCGCCGTCCCATGGCGTTGCAGATAATGCGTATCCTTAAAAAAGAAATGATTGTTGGTTAAACAAAACCTTATACTCTCTTTAATAAAGTTTTTAGTGTTTTTCTCCATATTCTCATACGCCAATACCTTCTCCACAGCCTGAATCCCCCTGTCATGCTCAATAATGGAATAGAGTGAGCCGACATCGGCAGTAACCAGGATATCTCCTGACTGCCACTGTATCCCTCCCAGTCTATTAATGATATCAGTCGTATCTTTTAGATACGCTTTTCCTTTACATGCTAGGGGTTGCAGATGGTGATCTATCATTTGAGAAAGATTTGATGTCACCGACCCTACCCCTGCCACTATAGGGCGTAGGGGGGGATCCTTTATGTTCTTATGGATTTTTGGTAATCCGTAAAATACCGGAAGCACTGGGTCATCTATTTTCAAGAAATCTCTTTCTTGTTCTGTAATTACACCTAGTCCATAATATTTGTCCACCAATACACCTATATCCTCTTTTATTTCCATAATTGGGTTCTTTTTCAACGTTTTATATGTTGTACCATCTAATAACATATTCTTTATTTTCTTCTCATATAATTCTGTGTCCATCACCACCACCCCGCCCCCCTTGTCAGCGGGTTTGATGGTGATGGACACATTTTCCTGTAAACTCTTTAAAGCCTCTCTTTCCTTCCTAGATAAATTGTTCTTCATTCCTTTTTTCTTCTGTGTCTGATCATTATCACACATTTTTTCTAAATCCCTCATCACCATTTTACCAAACGTGTTCACTGCTGCACCCCTGCTGTGTATAGGGTTAAAACTCAATTTTTTCTTACATTTTGACTTCTTTGCATTCTGTTCCACTGAAACCTCCTCTCTCCTTCCTTTGATGGAGAAGAAGCGCTTCAGTGACAATTTCCTTAAAAATTTCTCCACATCTATAAACAAATCAAAGGCCTTCGCCTTGTTCATAGGAGCAAATTTTAACCCTTTCTTCAAAACTCCCTCCTCTCCCGGGGTTAATACATATGAACTAATGTTATAACTCCTCGTGTCTTTTAAGTCTTGTGTTTTAGTTCCCTTTTTCTTTTTTAAGGTACTTTTCCTTTTCTGTCCCCTTAATTTATCTCTTTCCTTTCTTTTAATCAAACCTCCCCTTTTACCTCTCTTCCTCTTCTTACTCTTCACCTCCACCTGCCCCTTTGTACATCCCGATGTTGCCATCTTTTGCGTTCTTGATGTTCCTCCCCTAAAAAACCTTCCATCTGTTGATCTCTCCACCCCCCCCAATGCTCTCCCATCCCCCCTCCATATCCTATGCCCCCCCCCCCCTGTTCAATGCGTCTCTCTACTTCCCCCTCATCTCGTCTCCCTCTAAAATCTCTTCTTATCCAATCTCTTCTACCATATGTCACTCTTCCTTCCCTAACCGGGGACCTAATGGGTCTACTTCTATTCTCCACACTTTCCCCTCTCCATCTCACCGTGTTCTGCCTTCTTACACTCCTCCCTCTTCCCCTAGAATCTCCTCTCCCTTTTTCTTTCTTACTGTCTCTCATGTGTTCCTCCATATATGATTTAACCTGTTTCCTCTTTTCTCTCTCTCTCTCCCTTTCCAATTTTTGATCACATTCATTCTCTCGTTCTTTAACCTTTTCTATGGTATCAAAATCCTGATAATAATTTCCACTTGCACGATCCTCTCTATACCTCCAAAACTTTCTTTGTTTCTTTCTCCTCAAATCCTGTTCATTTTTCTGTAATTTATTTACAACATTTCTTTACAATTCTTTGAAGTCCTCCAATTCCTTATAAGGACTTACAAGACTACTTAATAATTCTATCTCTCTCTCTCTACCACCCGCAAATTTTCCCTTCTTTCATTAACAATCAATTTCATTAATGATATAGAACATGAGTCCAGGATCTTATACCAATCTTTCTTAAAATGTTCTGTGCCCGTATTAAAACTGGGCAACTTTTTATTCTTAGTCCCCTTGGTATCAGATCCTGAGCACTATAGGTTTCCAAGGTGATGATTTCCCACCACAAATTACTCTCTTTTAGTAACAGTTTCTGTAACTTCAACATGACTCCTTCTAGATCTTCATCAATCAGGTTCTGTGGCTCACAAGGTAAGTCAAATACATTATTGTACGTCTTTTTCCTTTCCTCTCTAAGGCAAAACATCTTCTTCACAGAGCCGCTTATTTGAAAGTTACCAAAAGGGCTGAAATAATTTCAACTAAGATGCAAGAAAATGGAAACTCATCCAAAAGCGCTCCTGTCAGAGACTGCAGCTGTGTCTTTTATCAGGAGCAGCTGATCAGCCCATCAGCTGGAGTACAACCAAACATACAAAGAAAATCCTTTAAAGACCCTCAGCGCTGTCTCTTTTACTGGAGCTGTCACCAACTCCGTTTCTTCCAGTTAATATATCACACTGTATTCCCAATTTGTAAAAACAAAGTCTCTTTTATTCATAAAAAAGTCTCAACAGACGTTCCTAGGCTTCTCAGTTCACAGTTTTTCCTTAAATGCACACAGGTAACAGCGGTCACATAAACAGGAATTATCTCACCGGATTCTCTGGACGTTCTTTTAACATACGGTGCTGCTTCCTCACCTCAGGTCATTTGTACCTGGTGCTGCCGGCTCTCACCTGACCTCTCCGCTATGGCTGCAGACTGTTATCAGAAACCCTCCACTCCGCCTGTGTTATCAGGTGTCCGTGGTCGGGTTTACTCCGCTAAACACTGCTCGGTGATTCCTTCTCCCCGCTGCCTTTGTTACCTTCCCGTGCCGCTCCTCCCGTTACTCTACCAGAAGCACGTTACTCTCACACTGTGGTTGTAGTGACCAAATCCACCATCAGCCGCCGACGTGTTTCTACATCCGGATGTACAAAGGGGCAGGTGGAGGTGAAGAGTAAGAAGAGGAAGAGAGGTAGAAGGGGAGGTTTGATTAAAAGAAAGGAAAGGGATAAATTAAGGGGACAGAAAAGGAAAAGTACCTTAAAAAAAAAAAAGGGAACTAAAGCACAAGACTTAAAAGACACGAGGAGTTATAACATTAGTTCATATGTATTAACCCCAGGAGAGGAGGGAGTTTTGAAGAAAGGGTTAAAATTTGCTCCTATGAACAAGGCGAAGACCTTTGATTTGTTTATAGCTGTGGAGAAATTTTTGAGGAAATTGTCACTGAAGCGCTTCTTCTCCATCGAAGGCAGGGGAGAGGAGGTTTCAGTGGAACAGAATGCAAAGAAGTCAAAATGTAAGAAAAAATCGAGTTTTAACCCTATACACAGCAGGGGTGCAGCAGTGAACACGTTTGGTAAAATGGTGATGAGGGATTTAGAAAAAATGTGTGATAATGATCAGACACAGAAGAAAAAAGGAATGAAGAACAATTTATCTAGGAGGGAAAGAGAGGCTTTAAAGAGTTTACAGGAAAATGTGTCCATCACCATCAAACCCGCTGACAAGGGGGGCGGGGTGGTGGTGATGGACACAGAATCATATGAGAAGAAAATAAAGAATATGTTATTAGATGGTACAACATATAAAACGTTGAAAAAGAACCCAATTATGAAAATAAAAGAGGATATAGGTGTATTGGTGGACAAATATTATGGACTAGGTGTAATTACAGAACAAGAAAGAGATTTCTTGAAAATAGATGACCCAGTGCTTCCGGTATTTTACGGATTACCAAAAATCCATAAGAACATAAAGGATCCCCCCCTACGCCCTATAGTGGCAGGGGTAGGGTCGGTGACATCAAATCTTTCTCAAATGATAGATCACCATCTGCAACCCCTAGCATGTAAAGGAAAACCGTATCTAAAAGATACGACTGATATCATTAATAGACTGGGAGGGATACAGTGGCAGTCAGGAGATATCCTGGTTACTGCCGATGTTGGCTCACTCTATTCCATTATTGAGCATGACAGGGGGATTCAGGCTGTGGAGAAGGTATTGGCGTATGAGAATATGGAGGAAAACACTAAAAACTTTATTAAAGAGAGTATAAGGTTTTGTTTAACCAACAATCATTTCTTTTTTAAGGATACGCATTATCTGCAAAGCCATGGGATGGCGATGGGTGCGAGATTCGCCCCCAGTTTCGCGAACATATTCATGAGCTTGTGGGAGGAGCATCATGTGTGGGGCGAGCTGGGGGCGGATCTCGCACTCTACTATAGATTTATAGATGATATTATTTTTGTGTGGAGAGGGGGGGAAGAGTCCCTCAGAGTTTTTCAGGAAAAGTTAAATAACAATGATTTTGGAGTAAAACTCACCTTCACTCAGAGTACACAAGAGGTAAACTTCTTAGATTTAACAATTTATGTAAATGATCTAATGTTGTGCACACGAAATTTCACAAAACCCACGGACAGTAACTCCTACATTGGGAAGGAGAGTAACC
Source organism: Pseudophryne corroboree (assembly GCF_028390025.1). Lineage (NCBI taxonomy): Eukaryota > Metazoa > Chordata > Amphibia > Anura > Myobatrachidae > Pseudophryne > Pseudophryne corroboree. Next base: position 188,320,324 of record NC_086453.1, read on the forward strand.
ACCATCCCAATTGGTTAAGTGGTGTCCCGGGTAGTCAATTTCGTCGTATAAAACGTAATTGCACGAAGGAAGAAGTATATAAGAACCAAGTGCAAACTGTAAAAAATCAATTCTTGTTAAAAGGGTATGATGGAGATTCCCTATGTAGAGATCTGGAAAAGATAGACACAATAGATAGGGGTACTTTGCTACAACCCAGGGATAAGGAAGAGGGAGGAGAATTACCGGTTTTGTTTGTGACTACATACAATCAGAAATACAGGAACATTGAAAGTGTCCTTAAAAACACTGGGGTATTCTGAAAAGTGACAGCATTTTAGAAAAAATAATTCCAGAAAAACCGCGGGTGATATATAAAAGAGCCCCCAACTTGAAGAGTCTGCTGGTTAAAAGTGCTGTGGCCCCTGCACCTAACATGACAACTAGAATAAAATCGAAAGGTTTTTTAGGTGCGGTTTGTGTATGGCATGTAAATATATAAAGGGGAATGAAGGGAGTAAAATGGAAACATTTCATTCAAATGTAACGAAGAAGCAATATAAAATTAACCAATTTATTACATGTGAAAGCACAAATGTCATTTATATGATACAATGTACCTGTCTGAGACAATATGTGGGGAGAATGAGCAGGCCATTTAAGGTGAGAATGAGAGAGCACATGAATAATATACGGAAAGGGTTGGAGACACACTGCCTCTCTTCTCACTGTAAAGAGGTCCATAAATGCTCAGTAAACAGCATAATTAATTTTAAAGCAATTGAACAGGTGAAAGGTAAATGGAGGAGGAATGACATAGCAGCATCTCTAGCTAAGGCAGAAATGCGCTGGATATATGAGTTAAGAACGCTACAGCCAGGTGGTTTAAAAGGAGAGTTTGAAACCAAATGGTTTCTTTGAGCATGTGGAATTAAACCTGAGATTAGAATTATTCAATGCAAGTACATCATGTCTGTGAACTGTTTTTAAAGTGTTAATGAGAGGATAAAAGGGAGTTAACACACCGGATTCTCAGGATATAAAATAGGTGACCAGACCATATCCACTTATGCCATGATTAAGACCCGATACGGGTAGAAACGCGTCGGCTGCTGATGGTGGATTTGGTCACTACAACCACAGTGTGAGAGTAACGTGCTTCTGGTAGAGTAACTGGAGGAGCGGCACGGTAAGGTAACAAAGGCAGCGGGGAGAAGGAATCACCGAGCGGCGTTTAGCGGAGTAGGGTTAAAACTCAATTTTTTCTTAAATTTTGACTTCTTTGCATTCTGTTCCACTGAAACCTCCTCTCTCCTTCCTTCGATGGAGAAGAAGCGCTTCAGTGACAATTTCCTCAAAAATTTCTCCACATCTATAAACAAATCAAAGGCCTTCGCCTTGTTCATAGGAGCAAATTTTAACCCTTTCTTCAAAACTCCCTCCTCTCCCGGGGTTAATACATATGAACTAATGTTATAAATCCTCGTGTCTTTTAAGTCTTGTGTTTTAGTTCCCTTTTTCTTTTTTAAGGTACTTTTCCTTTTCTGTCCCCTTAATTTATCCCTTTCCTTTCTTTTAATCAAACCTCCCCTTCTACCTCTCTTCCTCTTCTTACTCTTCACCTCCACCTGCCCCTTTGTACATCCCGATGTAGAAACGCGTCGGCGGCTGATGGTGGATTTGGTCACTACAACCACAGTGTGAGAGTAACGTGCTTCTGGTAGAGTAACGAGAGGAGCGGCACGGGAAGGTAACAAAGGCAGCGGGGAGAAGGAATCACCGAGCGGCGTTTAGCGGAGTAAACCCGACCACGGACACCTGATAACACAGGCGGAGTGGAGGGTTTCTGATAACAGTCTGCAGCCATAGCGGAGAGGTCAGGTGCGAGCCGGCAGCACCGGGTACAAACGACCTGAGGCGAGGAAGCAGCACCGTATGTTAAAAGAACGTCCAGAGAATCCGGTGAGATAATTCCTGTTTATGTGACCGCTGTTACCTGTGTGCATTTAAGGAAAAACTGTGAACTGAGAAGCCTAGGAACGTCTGTTGAGACTTTTTATGAATAAAAGAGACTTTGTTTTTACAAATTGGGAATACAGTGTGATATATTAACTGGAAGAAACGGAGTTGGTGACAGCTCCAGTAAAAGAGACAGCGCTGAGGGTCTTTAAAGGATTTTCTTTGTATGTTTGGTTGTACTCCAGCTGATGGGCTGATCAGCTGCTCCTGATAAAAGACACAGCTGCAGTCTCTGACAGGAGAGCTTTTGGATGAGTTTCCATTTTCTTGCATCTTAGTTAGAACTGAGATCAATTATGGCAGGATTCCCCGATCCCAGAAAAGATCTTGTCGGATGGCAGAAATTTATTAAAGAATTGGGCAATGCCCATGAGCCCACAAACAAAGATTGGTGGATAGTGTTAAAAGCAAGTCTTCCCTCTAATATTGAAATCCCTAAATTTATCACAGACTGCAAACTAGATGCAGAAGTGCCACTCACTGATGAATACACTCAGGAGAATGTAAGGCAAATTAACATACAATTAGGATTGTATTTCCCCACTGTTGTCAAGTGGAATAAAATTTTCTCCATAAGACAGAAGGAAAGAGAAATGGCATCCGAGTACTTCCACAGAGCTTTACAGAAAATGGCTAGATACACTGAAATAGAGGATATTAAGGAAAATGCCAACCACAGGGAGGTAGCTGTCTCTGTACTAATCGATGGACTAAAGGAGGCATTGAGGACCAGAGTGCAAACCTCTCTGCCAAATTGGAGAGGTATCACGGTAGCTGCACTAAGAGAGTCCGCAATAGAACATGACCGAAATATCACTAAGCACAGGGAGTCGCAAGGGGATAGGTTGATGCTGGTAAGTATACAGGCTCTTGAAGGGATGTCCAACTAACCTAAACCCCAGACCCCTGACGGTTGGAAATGGTCAATAACATGTTTTATTTGCAGGAGAGAAGGACACTTTGCCAGGGATTGTAAAAATAACAGGAAACAGAAAATATAGACCCCCTAAACCTAAATACGAGCTACGATACCAAACACATAGATGGGATCAGGAAACACATGGGAGAGATTATGAGTCGCATAGAAGGGAAGCAAGGAGGTAACCACTGAGGAGGGACTGGCAGACCCCCAAAAACCCACAGCTATCCCCCGCACATATTGTAGCTGCCAATGCTCTGCGGGAGGGTCCAAAAACACAATAGAGGTCAGGTCATACCTGTAGTCTGCAGCCAGTTAAATTGATTGCTGGCCTTGGAAGTGAACCTGAGGTCACGGTCAATGTAGCTGGCATACCACAACCTTTTCTTATAGATACAGGGGCGTCCAGATCAGTGCTAAACTCCACCACAGGTGTAACGACCACGGGTAAAACAATTTCGGCAATGGGAGTAAAGTGCAGCAGTACCCTTTGAGTAGACCTGCAGAGATTACGATAAGGCCCTTGCATACCAAACATTCTTTCTGTTGGCTGCATCGGCTCAGACTAATCTACTTGGCAGAGATTTGTTGTGTAAAATGCGGTGTGTCATATATTGTACCCCTGAGGATGTGTTCTTAGATATCCTTGAGAACCATGCACAGGAAGTACAAGATATATTAGACACCCCTCAAAGGCTAATGTTAAACTCTACCGTTATAGACACATGTCCATCAAAGGTAGAGGAAATGACCTCACAAATACCACGTTCCCTTAGGACCAAAGATGGACAGGACACTGGGTTGATGGCGAATGTAGCCCCAGTAGTAGTACAAATAAAAGGTGGCAGGATAGCTCCAAAAATCCCCCAGTACCCTCTGAAACCAGAGGTGGAATTAGGAATTTACCCTGTCATAGAACGGCTGCTACAGCAGGGCATCCTGGTCAGGACGTCCAGCACAGCCAACAGTCCCATCTTCCCTGTGAAAAAGAGTGGGGGGAGGGGTTACAGGCTAGTGCAGGATCAAAGGGGGATAAACAAGATAGTTGAGAGTCAATTCCCCGTAGTGCCCAATACAGCGTTCATCCTCATGCAGATTCCCCCCACCTCTAAGTACTTCACTTTCATTGACCTCTGTTTTGCTTTCTTTTCTGTCCATCTTTACCCTGACAGCCAGTACCTCTTCGCTTCTTTCACCTACAGGGGAGTACAGTACACCTGGACCCGTCTCCCCCAAGGTTTCATTGACAGACCAAGTATTTTCTCCCAAGCACTGCATGACTGTTTGCAATCCTTTCAACCTGAAAATGGGTCGGTGCTGATACAATATGTTGATGACTTGTTGTTATGCTCTGACTCATTTGAGTCGTCCCTGGCAGATACTAAACAGCTTCTGTTTAACCTCTCCCAGACAGGACACAAGGTTTATAAGGATAAATTGCAGTTGTGCAGGACAAGGGTTAAGTATTTGGGACACTGCCTGACGCAAGGACTGAGACACCTCACCACTGACAGGATACAGGCCATCCGTGACATGACTCTGCCGCAAACCCAGCAACAAATCCGTAACTTTCTAGGAATGTGTGGGTACTGTCGGAATTGGATTCCAGGGTTCTCTATTTTGGTATTACCACTGCAAGAAATGGTCTCATCAAGCAAACCAGAACGGGTATTTCATACTGAGGAGTCCGAAATGGCATTTGAGAGACTAAAAGAGTGTTTGTCACAAGCACCAGCATTGGGAATGCCAGATTATGAGAAACCATTTGAACTGTACGGAACAGAAAGTGCTGGGTGCGCGGCAGGAGTCTTAACACAGAAACATGGTGATGCCAGCAGACCGGTAGCCTACTACAGTGCACAGTTGTACACTGTAGCACGGTCTCTACCCACTTGCCTACGAAGTGTTGAAGTCATAGCTTTGTTGGTAAGTAAAAGCGAAGACGTAGTGTTAGGACACGACCTGACCATTCATACACCACATGCACTATCAGCCTTGCTAAACTCCGCCCAAACCAGACATGTCTCATCCGCTCGGTTTACAAAGTGGGAACTATCACTGATGGCCCCTGTAAACATCACCATAAAGAGGTGCGGCACACTAAATCCTGCAACTTACTTGCCAAGTGTGCCTTGTCATGCACAAAGGGGAAGGCTGTCTGGAAGGAGAAGGCATATGGTCAGGAGTCTTCGGGACTCTGGAGAGATGGACAAGGTAAGCCAGTGACCCCCAGGGCATATCTCCCAAGCCTAGCTGAGGCGGGACACGGTCTGACTCATCTGGGCCAGGAAGGTATGTGCAAATTGGTAAGAGCTTACTGGAGTGCACCAGGGTTGTCTTCTCAGGAGAGCAAGAAAGCAATGAAATGTCTTACTTGCTTGAGGTAGAATATTGGTAAGACAATACCAACGGAGCCATCCTATATCCGTCCTACAGACGGACCTTTTCAGGTAATACAAATCGACTTCATACAGTTACCACCCTGTAGGAATTTAAAGTATGTGTTAGTATGAACCGATGTCTTTTCGAACTGGGTAGAAGCATTCCCCGCTGCCACAAATACTGCCGTATTCACTGCAAAGAAAATCGTGCAGGAATTTGTGTGTAGATATGGTATCCCTAAAATGACTGAAAGTGATAGGGGTACCCATTTTACAGGTGAAGTCTTTCAGGTCATGTGCAAACTGATGGGTATTAATAGTAAGCTGCATACTCCATACCGGCCACAGGCCAGTGCGAAGGTTGAGAGAATGAATAGCACTATTAAGAACAAGCTGAGCAAAGTAATGGCTGAAACTGGACTGTTGTGGCCAGAAGCACTGCCACTAGTGTTGTACAGCATCAGAACCACTCCCAGGTCACCGCTTAAACTATCACCCTTCGAAGTTCTTTTTGGATGACAACCCCATGTAATGATAGACCCCCAGGATGATTTGAAGTGCAATAATGAAATGACTGTGCAATATTTGGTTAGGATGAGCCAGCAACTGAGAAACCAGCAAAGGAATCTAAAACTGGCGATTCCTGACCTACCAAACAGTAATTGTCATGACATTGAGCCTGGGGATTATGTGATGAGTCGAAATTTTCTACGCTCAGGTTGCCTCATTGACAGGTGGGAAGGACCGTATCAAGTTTTGTTGACCAGCACGACAGCACTGAAGGTTGCCGATCGAGAGACTTGGGTCCACTCGTCCCACTGCAAGAGAGAGGATTTTTGTGATGAGTGGGTATGTATGACTGCTGATGACAGGCATAATTTCCTAGGGTTATTAGTTTTGAACCAGAGGTACTACAAAATGTAAGGAATAGAATATGTCTGATCAAATCAAAGAAACAAAGGATCAGACATAACGACTGTTTAAATATGTGGCAACAAGAGGGAGATGTGTAAAGGGAGCTTGCTCGCACAGCAAGTTCCAAACCAGACAGAAATGTGAATGCGAGCGCACCACCACCGCCATATGTCAATGGGGAGAAGGCAGCTACAGCCAATGGTTCATCTGTAAATGATAGAAACATGCATAACACTTGTATTAACCCTAATCCCTGCAAGTTGTATCCTGTTTTGAATTCTCCCCAAGGTTGTAGTTATGAGGAAGAAGACGAGCCCAGCATGATCTCAGCCCTCTCCTAAGCGGCTACCATACGGGAAACCCAGGTGGGCACGGCCCAACCAGTAAGAGCAGTAGCGATACCCTCTACTTGAGGGGTGGGTGAGATCATATCCACAGGTAAGTATAGAACCGTCCATTATGCAGAGACAGTAACCCCCGTATTATAGAAACAAACAAAAATGATGTGGTTGAGTTAAATCCTATCAGGGTGATTGCAGTCGCCAATGGGAGAACTGATAATCAGGGTGTGATCCCGATCAGGAACATTGCAATGCATTGTCCATGGTCCTGAATAGAACTGAGATCAATTATGGCAGGATTCCCCGATCCCAGAAAAGATCTTGTCGGATGGCAGAAATTTAATAAAGAATTGGGCAATGCCCATGAGCCCACAAACAAAGATTGGTGGATAGTGTTAAGAGCGAGTCTTCCCTCTAATATTGACATCCCTAAATTTATCACAGACTGCAAACTAGATGCAGAAGTGCCACTCACTGATGAATACACTCAGGAGAATGTTAGGCAAATTAACATACAATTAGGATTGTATTTCCTCACTGTTGTCAAGTGGAATTAAATTTTCTCCATAAGACAGAAGGAAAGAGAAATGGCATCCGAGTATTTCCACAGAGCTTTACAGAAAATGGCTAGATACACTGGGATAGAGGATATTAAGGAAAATGCCAACCACAGGGAGGTAGCTGTCTCTGTACTAATGGATGGACTAAAGGAGGCATTGAGGACCAGAGTGCAAACCTCTCTGCCAAATTGGAGAGGTATCACGGTAGCTGCACTAAGAGAGTCCGCAATAGAACATGACCGAAATATCACTAAGCACAGGGAGTCCCAAGGGGATAGGTTGATGCTGGTAAGTATACAGGCTCTTGAAGGGATGTCCAACTATCCTAAACCCCAGACCCCTGATGGTTGGAAATGGTCAATAACATGTTTTATTTGCAGGAGAGAAGGACACTTTGCCAGGGATTGTAAAAATAACAGGAAACAGTAAATATAGACCCCCTAGACCTGAATACGAGCCACGATACCAAACACATAGACGGGATCAGGAAACACATGGGAGAGATTATGAGCCGCATAGAAGGGAAACAAGGAGGTACCCACCAAGGAGGGACTGGCAGACCCCCGAAAACCCACAGCTATCCCCCGCACATATTGTAGCTGCCAATGCTCTGCGGGAGAGTCCAAAAACACAATAGAGGTCAGGTCATACCTGCAGTCTGCAGCCAGTTAAATTGATTGCTGGCCTTGGAAGTGAACCTGAGGTCACGGTCAATGTAGCTGGCATACCACAACCTTTTCTTATAGATACAGGGGCGCCCAGATCAGTGCTAAACTCCACCACAGGTGTAACGACCACGGGTAAAACGATTTCGGCAATGGGAGTAAAGTGCAGCAGTACCCTTTGAGTAGACCTGCAGAGATTACGATAGGGCCCTTGCATACCAAACATTCTTTCTGTTGGCTGCATCGGCTCTGACTAATCTACTTGGCAGAGATTCGTTGTGTAAAATGCAGTGTGTCATATATTGTACCCCTGAGGATGTGTTCTTAGATATCCTTGAGAACCATGCACAGGAAGTACAAGATATATTAGACACCCCTCAAAGACTAATGTTACACTCTACCGTTATAAACACATGTCCATCAAAGGTAGAGGAAATGACCTCACAAATACCGGGTTCCCTTTGGACCAAAGATGGACAGGACACTGGCTTGATGGCGAATGTAGCCCCAGCAGTAGTACAAATAAAAGGTGGCAGGATAGCTCCAAAAATCCCCCAGTACCCTCTGAAACCAGAGGTGGAATTAGGAGTTTACCCTGTCATTGAACGGCTGCTACAGCAGGGCATCCTGGTCAGGACGTCCAGCACAGCCAACAGTCCCATCTTCCCTGTGAAAAAGAGTGGGGGGAGGGGTTACAGGCTAGTGCAGGATCAAAGGGGGATAAACAAGATAGTTGAGAGTCAATTCCCCATAGTGCCCAATCCAGCGGTCATCCTCATGCAGATTCCCTCCACCTCTAAGTACTTCACTGTCATTGACCTCTGTTCTGCTATCTTTTCTGTCCATCTTCACCCTGACAGCCAGTACCTCTTCGCTTTCACCTACAGGGGAGTACAGTACACCTGGACCCGTCTCCCCCAAGGTTTCATTGACAGACCAAGTATTTTCTCCCAAGCACTGCATGACTGTTTGCAAACCTTTCAACCTGAAAATGGGTCGGTGCTGATACAATATGTTGATGACTTGTTGTTATGCTCTGACTCATTTGAGTCGTCCCTGGAAGATACTAAACAGCTTCTGTTTCACCTCTCCCAGACAGGACACAAGGTTTATAAGGATAAATTGCAGTTGTGCAGGACAAGGGTTAAGTATTTGGGACACTGCCTGATGCAAGGACTAAGACACCTCACCACTGACAGGATACAGGCCATCTGTGACATGACTTTGCCGCAAACCCAGCAACAAATCCGTAACTTTAAAGGAATGTGTGGGTACTGTCGGAATTGGATTCCAGGGTTCTCTATTTTGGTATTACCACTGCAAGAAATGGTCTCATCAAGTAAACCAGAACGGGTATCTCATACTGAGGAGTCCGAAATGGCATTTGAGAGACTAAAAGAGTGTTTGTCACAAGCACCAGCATTGGGAATGCCAGATTATGAGAAACCCTTCGAACTGTACGGAACAGAAAGTGCTGGGTGCGCAGCAGGAGTCTTAACACAGAAACATGGTGATGCCAGCAGACCGGTAGCCTACTACAGTGCACAGTTGGACACTGTAGCACGGTCTCTCCCCACTTGCCTACGAAGTGTTGCAGCCATAGCTTTGTTGGTAAGTAAAAGCGAAGACGTAGTGTTAGGACACGACCTGACCATTCATACACCACATGCAGTATCAGCCTTGCTAAACTCCGCCCAAACCAGACATGTCTCATCCGCTCGGTTTACAAAGTGGGAACTATCACTGATGGCCCCTGTAAACATCACCATAAAGAGGTGCGGCACACTAAATCCTGCAACTTACTTGCCAAGTGTGCCTTGTCATGCACAAAGGGTGGAGGATGAGAATGATGGTGAAGGAGGATTTAGTGCAGACACTGATATGCATGATTGTATGGAATACCTGAACCAGACTTTCACTGCGAGACCTGACATCAGTGACAACCCACTGGAAGGCGTAGACTTTACCTTCTACATTGATGGTAGTTGCCACAGACAGACTCTGGAGTGCTGTGCACCAGATATGCAGTTGTAGATGATGAAGGTATCATAGAAGCTGAACCCCTTGGTCCACCTCACTCAGCACAAGTCGCTGAGCTGGTAGCACTGACCAGATCATGTGAGTTGGCAAAGGGTAAGTCAGCTAATATATACACGAACTCAAGATATGCCTTTGGAGTGGTGCATGAGTTCGGGGCCCTGTGGCGCCTCAGAAATTTCATGATGGTGGCTGGCACACCTTTAGTGCATGTGTCATACATCAAGAGGCTTCTGACAGCAATACAAGAACCGGACAGAGTGGCTGTTATCAAGTGTAAAGCACACAGTTACAACCAAGACCCAATTTCACTTGGTAACAGCCGGGCGGACGAAGCTGCAAAACAGCAGCAAGCACCAGCATACAAACTAACACCACACAACTGATGACATTCAACACGGTAAACATGCAACAATTAATCAAAATGCAAAATTTGTGTTCCCTACAGGAGACGGCTGTCTGGAAGGCGAAGGCATATGGTCAGGAGTCTTCGGGACTCTGGAGAGATGGACAAGGTAAGCCAGTGACCCCCAGGGCATATCTCCCAAGCCTAGCTGAGGCGGGACACGGTCTGACTCATCTGGGCAAGGAAGGTATGTGCAAATTGGTAAGAGCTTACTGGAGTGCACCAGGGTTCTCTTCTCAGGAGAGCAAGAAAGCAATGAAATGTCTTACTTGCTTGAGGTAGAATATTGGTAAGACAATACCAACGGAGCCATCCTATATCCCTCCTACAGACGGACCTTTTCAGGTAATACAAATCGACTTCATACAGTTACCACCCTGTAGGAATTTAAAGTATGTGTTAGTATGAACCGATGTCTTTTCGAACTGGGTAGAAGCATTCCCCGCTGCCACAAATACTGCCGTATTCACTGCAAAGAAAATCGTGCAGGAATTTGTGTGTAGATATGGTATCCCTAAAATGACTGAAAGTGATAGGGGTACCCATTTTACAGGTGAAGTCTTTCAGGTCATGTGCAAACTGATGGGTATTAATAGTAAGCTGCATACTCCATACCGGCCACAGGCCAGTGCGAAGGTTGAGAGAATGAATAGCACTATTAAGAACAAGCTGAGCAAAGTAATGGCTGAAACTGGACTGTTGTGGCCAGAAGCACTGCCACTAGTGTTGTACAGCATCAGAACCACTCCCAGGTCACCGCTTAAACTATCACCCTTCGAAGTTCTTTTTGGATGACAACCCCATGTAATGATAGACCTCCAGGATGATTTGAAGTGCAATAATGAAATGACTGTGCAATATTTGGTTAGGATGAGCCAGCAACTGAGAAACCAGCAAAGGAATCTAAAACTGGCGATTCCTGACCTACCAAACAGTAATTGTCATGACATTGAGCCTGGGGATTATGTGATGATTCGAAATTTTCTACGCTCAGGTTGCCTCATTGACAGGTGGGAAGGACCGTATCAAGTTTTGTTGACCAGCACGACAGCACTGAAGGTTGCCGATCGAGAGACTTGGGTCCACTCGTCCCACTGCAAGAGAGAGGATTTTTGTGATGAGTGGGTATGTATGACTGCTGATGACAGGCATAATTTCCTAGGGTTATTAGTTTTGAACCAGAGGTACTACAAAATGTAAGGAATAGAATATGTCTGATCAAATCAAAGAAACAAAGGATCAGACATAACAACTGTTTAAATATGTGGCAACAAGAGGGAGATGTGCAAAGGGAGCTTGCTCGCACAGCAAGTTCCAAACCAGACAGAAATGTGAATGCGAGCGCACCACCACCGCCATATGTCAATGGGGAGAAGGCAGCTACAGCCAATGGTTCATCTGTAAATGATAGAAACATGCATAACACTTGTATTAACCCTAATCCCTGCAAGTTGTATCCTGTTTTGAATTCTCCCCAAGGTTGTAGTTATGAGGAAGAAGACGAGCCCAGCATGATCTCAGCCCTCTCCTTAGCGGCTACCATACGGGAAACCCAGGTGGGCACGGCCCAACCAGTAAGAGCAGTGGCGATACCCTCTACTGGAGGGGTGGGTGAGATCATATCCACAGGTAAGTATGGAACCGTCCATTATGCAGAGACAGTAACCCCCCGTATTATAGAAACAAACAAAAATGATGTGGTTGAGTTAAATCCTATCAGGGTGATTGCAGTCCCCAATGGGAGAACTGATAATCAGGGTGTGACCCCGATCAGGAACATTGCAATGCATTGTCCATGGTCCTGAATAGAACTGAGATCAATTATGGCAGGATTCCCCGATCCCAGAAAAGATCTTGTCGGATGGCAGAAATTTATTAAAGAATTGGGCAATGCCCATGAGCCCACAAACAAAGATTGGTGGATAGTGTTAAGAGCGAGTCTTCCCTCTAATATTGACATCCCTAAATTTATCACAGACTGCAAACTAGATGCAGAAGTGCCACTCACTGATGAATACACTCAGGAGAATGTTAGGCAAATTAACATACAATTAGGATTGTATTTCCCCACTGTTGTCAAGTGGAATTAAATTTTCTCCATAAGACAGAAGGAAAGAGAAATGGCATCCGAGTATTTCCACAGAGCTTTACAGAAAATGGCTAGATACACTGAAATAGAGGATATTAAGGAAAATGCCAACCACAGGGAGGTAGCTGTCTCTGTACTAATGGATGGACTAAAGGAGGCATTGAGGACCAGAGTGCAAACCTCTCTGCCAAATTGGAGAGGTATCACGGTAGCTGCACTAAGAGAGTCCGCAATAGAACATGACCGAAATATCACTAAGCACAGGGAGTCGCAAGGGGATAGGTTGATGCTGGTAAGTATACAGGCTCTTGAAGGGATGTCCAACTAACCTAAACCCCAGACCCCTGATGGTTGGAAATGGTCAATAACATGTTTTATTTGCAGGAGAGAAGGACACTTTGCCAGGGATTGTAAAAATAACATGAAACAGTAAATATAGACCCCCTAGACCTGAATACGAGCCACGATACCAAACACATAGACGGGATCAGGAAACACATGGGAGAGATTATGAGCCGCATAGAAGGGAAACAAGGAGGTACCCACCGAGGAGGGACTGGCAGACCCCCGAAAACCCACAGCTATCCCCCGCACATATTGTAGCTGCCAATGCTCTGCGGGAGAGTCCAAAAACACAATAGAGGTCAGGTCATACCTGTAGTCTGCAGCCAGTTAAATTGATTGCTGGCCTTGGAAGTGAACCTGAGGTCACGGTCAATGTAGCTGGCATACCACAACCTTTTCTTATAGATACAGGGGCGTCCAGATCAGTGCTAAACTCCACCACAGGTGTAACGACCACAGGTAAAACGATTTCGGCAATGGGAGTAAAGTGCAGCAGTACCCTTTGAGTAGACCTGCAGAGATTACGATAGGGCCCTTGCATACCAAACATTCTTTCTGTTGGCTGCATCGGCTCTGACTAATCTACTTGGCAGAGATTTGTTGTGTAAAATGCAGTGTGTCATATATTGTACCCCTGAGGATGTGTTCTTAGTAGTGATGTGCACCGGAAATTTTTTGGGTTTTGTGTTTTGGTTTTGGGTTCGGTTCCGCGGCCGTGTTTTGGGTTCGAACGCGTTTTGGCAAAACCTCACCAAATTTTTTTTGTCAGATTCGGGTGTGTTTTGGATTCGGGTGTTTTTTTCAAAAAACCCTAAAAAACAGCTTAAATCATTGAATTTGGGGGTCATTTTGATCCCATAGTATTATTAACCTCAATAACCATAATTTACACTCATTTTCATTCTATTCTGAACACCTCACACCTCACAATATTATTTTTAGTCCTAAAATTTGCACCGAGGTCGCTGGATGGCTAAGCTAAGCGACCCAAGTGGCCGACACAAACACCTGGCCCATCTAGGAGTGGCACTGCAGTGTCAGGCAGGATGGCCCTTCCAAAAAATACTCCCCAAACAGCACATGACGCAAAGAAAAAAAGAGGCGCAATGAGGTAGCTGTGTGAGTAAGCTAAGCGACCCTAGTGGCCGACACAAACACCTGGCCCATCTAGGAGTGGCACTGCAGTGTCAGGCAGGATGGCCCTTCCAAAAAATACTTCCCAAACAGCACATGACGCAAAGAAGAAAAAAAAGAGGCGCAATGAGGTAGCTGTGTGAGTAAGCTAAGCGACCCTAGTGGCCGACACAAACACCTGGCCCATCTAGGAGTGGCACTGCAGTGTCAGGCAGGATGGCCCATCCAAAAAATACTCCCCAAACAGCACATGACGCAAAGAAAAATTAAAGAAAAAAGATGTGCAAGATGGAATTGTCCTTGGGCCCTCCCACCCACCCTTATGTTGTATAAACAGGACATGCACACTTTAACCAACCCATCATTTCAGCGACAGGGTCTGCCACACGACTGTGACTGAAATGACTGGTTGGTTTGGGCCCCCACCAAAAAAGAAGCAATCTCTCCTTGCACAAACTGGCTCTACAGAGGCAAGATGTCCACCTTATCATCATCGTCCGATTCATCACCCCTTTCACTGTGTACATCCCCCTCCTCACAGATTATTAATTCGTCCCCACTGGAATCCACCATCTCAGATCCCCGTGTACTTTCTGGAGGCAATTGCTGCTGGTGAATGTCTCCAAGGAGGAATTGATTATAATTCATTTTAATGAACATCATCTTCTCCACATTTTCTGGAAGTAACCTCGTACGCTGATTGCTGACAAGGTGAGCGGCGGCACTAAACACTCTTTCGGAGTACACACTGGAGGGAGGGCAACTTAGGTAGAATAAAGCCAGTTTGTGCAAGGGCCTCCAAATTGCCTCTTTTTCCTGCCAGTATACGTACGGACTGTCTGACGTGCCTCCTTGGATGCGGTCACTCATATAATCCTCCACCATTCTTTCAATGATGAGAGAATCATATGCAGTGACAGTAGACGACATGTCAGTAATCGTTGGCAGGTCCTTCAGTCCGGACCAGATGTCAGCATCAGCAGTCGCTCCAGACTGCCCTGCATCACCGCCAGCGAGTGGGCTCGGAATTCGTAGCCTTTTCCTCGCACCCCCAGTTGCGGGAGAATGTGAAGGAGGAGATGTTGATGGGTCGCGTTCCGCTTGACTTGACAATTTTCTCACCAGCAGTTCTTTGAACCTCTGCAGACTTGTGTCTGCCGGAAAGAGAGATCCAACGTAGGTTTTAAATCTAGGATCGAGCACGGTGGCCAAAATGTAGTGCTCTGATTTCAACAGATTGACCACACGTGAGTCCTGGTTAAGCGAATGAAGGGCTCCATCCACAAGTCCCACATGCCTAGCGGAATCGCTCTGTTTTAGCTCATCCTTCAATGCTTCTTCTGCAAAAGCCTGATGAGGGGAATGACCTGACTCAGGCTGGCAGTGTCTGAACTGACTTCACGTGTGGCAAGTTCAAAAGGTTGCAGAACCTTGCACAACGTTGAAATCATTCTCCACTGCGCTTGAGACAGGTGCATTCCACCTCCTTTGCCTATATCGTGGCCAGATGTATAGGCTTGAATGGCCTTTTGCTGCTCCTCCATCCTCTGAAGCATATAGAGGGTTGAATTCCACCTCGTTACCACCTCTTGCTTCAGATGATGGCAGGGCAGGTTCAGGTGTTTTTGGTGGTGCTCCAGTCTTCTGTACGCGGTGCCTGTATGCCGAAAGTGGCCCGCAATTCTTCTGGCCACCGACAGCATCTCTTGCACGCCCCTGTCGTTTTTTAAATAATTCTGCACCACCAAATTCAATGTATGTGCAAAACATGGGACGTGCTGGAATTTGCCCAGATGTAATGCACGCACAATATTGCTGGCGTTGTCCGATGCCACAAATCCCCAGGAGAGTCCAATTGGGGTAAGCCATTCTGCGATGATCTTCCTCAGTTGCCGTAAGAGGTTTTCAGCTGTGTGCGTATTCTGGAAAGCGGTGATACAAAGCGTAGCCTGCCTAGGAACGAGTTGGCGTTTGCGAGTTGCTGCTACTGCTGCCGCCGCTGCTGTTCTTGCAGCGGGAGGCAATACATCTACCCAGTGGGCTGTCACAGTCATGTAGTCCTGAGTCTGCCCTGCTCCACTTGTCCACATGTCCGTGGTTAAGTGGACATTGGGTACAACTGCATTTTTTAGGACACTGGTGAGTCTTTTTCTGACGTCCGTGTACATTCTCGGTATCGCCTGCCTAGAGAAGTGGAACCTAGATGGTATTTGGTAACAGGGGCACACTACCTCAAGAAATTGTCTAGTTCCCTGTGAACTAACGGCGGATACCGGATGCACGTCTAACACCAACATAGTTGTCAAGGCCTCAGTTATCCGCTTTGCAACAGGATGACTGCTGTGATATTTCATCTTCCTCGCAAAGGACTGTTGGACAGTCAATTGCTTACTGGAAGTAGTACAAGTGGTCTTCCGACTTCCCCTCTGGGATGACGATCGACTCCCAGCAGCAACAACAGCAGCGCCAGCAGCAGTAGGCGTTACACTCAAGGATGCATTGGAGGAATCCCAGGCAGGAGAGGACTCGTCAGACTTGCCAGTGACATGGCCTTCAGGACTATTGGCTTTCCTGGGTAAGGAGGAAATTGACACTGAGGGAGTTGGTGGTGTGGTTTGCGCGAGCTTGGTTACAAGAGGAAGGGATTTAGTGGTCAGTGGACTGCTTCCGCTGTCGCCCAAAGTTTTTGAACTTGTCACTGACTTATTATGAATGCGCTGCAGGTGACGTATAAGGGAGGATGTTCCGAGGTGGTTAACGTCCTTACCCCTACTTATTACAGCTTGACAAAGGCAACACACGGCTTGACACCTGTTGTCCGCATTTCTGTTGAAATACTTCCACACTGAAGAGCTGATTTTTTTGGTATTTTCACCAGGCATGTCAATGGCCATATTCCTCCCACGGACAACAGGTGTCTCCCCGGGTGCCTTACTTAAACAAACCACCTCACCATCAGAATCCTCCTTGTCAATTTCCTCCCCAGCGCCAGCAACACCCATATCCTCATCCTGGTGTATTTCAACACTGACATCTTCAATTTCACTATCAGGAACTGGACTGCGGGTGCTCCTTTCAACACTTGCAGGGGGCGTGCAAATGGTGGAAGGCGCAAGCTCTTCCCGTCCAGTGTTGGGAAGGTCAGGCATCGCAACCGACACAATTGGACTCTCCTTTGGGATTTGTGATTTCGAAGAACGCACAGTTCTTTGCTGTGCTTTTGCCGCAAGTCTTTTCTTTTTTCTAGTGAGAGGATGAGTGCTTCCATCCTCATGTGAAGCTGAACCACTAGCCATGAACATAGGCCAGGGCCTCAGCCGTTCCTTGCCACTCCGTGTCGTAAATGGCATATTGGCAAGTTTACGCTTCTCTCAGACGCTTTTAATTTTGATTTTTGGGTCATTTTTTTTACTGATATATGAATATACTGTATAACGGACCTGGTGGACTCTGTCTGCAGACTGCTAAACTAGTATAAAGAAAGAAAAAAAAAACACCACAGGTATACAATGTAGATGGATGGATAGTATAGTATTACTTATACTTATGGACGACGAGTGCACTGACGACACAGAGGTAGGTACAGCCGTGGCCTACCGTACTGCTGCTTAGTGCTTATATATATAATATACTGTATAACGGACCTGGTGGACACTGTCAGCAGACTGCTAAACTAGTATGAAGAAAGAAAAAAAAAAAACACCACAGGTATACAATGTAGATGGATGGATAGTATAGTATTACTTATACTTATGGACGACGAGTGCACTGACGACACAGAGGTAGGTACATCCGTGGCCTACCGTACTGCTGCTTAGTGCTTATATATATTATATACTGTATAACGGACCTGGTGGACACTGTCAGCAGACTGCTAAACAAACTAGCATGAGGAAAGAAAAAAAAAAACACCACAGTGTTTTTCAGGCAGACAAACGTATACTGGACTGGTGGTCACTGTCAGCAAAACTGTGCACTGTACTCCTGCCATAACTGCTCCCCAGTCCCCACAATTAGGCAGTGTGAGCAGAGCAGTGCACTCAGCACAGATATATCATGCAGCAGTGCAGCACACTGAGTGAGCACAGCCACAGATATGGTGGAGCGTTTTTTTTCAGGCAGAGAAACAAAGGATTAAAATCACTGGTGGTATAATCAAAACCCTGCACTGTACTCCCTAACAGCTGCTCCCCGTCCCCAATCCTCCCCACAATTATAACAATGTCACTCTTAGTCTTTTCTATTACGGAGAGAACGCCAGCCTCTCCCTATCAATCTCAATGCACGTGTGAAAATGGCGGCGACTTATATAGAATCCGAGTCTCGCGAGAATCCGACAGCGGGATGATGACGTTCGGGCGCGCTCGGGTTAACCGAGCAAGGCGGGAGGATCCGAGTCGCTCGGACCCGTGTAAAAAAAAGGTGAAGTTCGGGCGGGTCGGATTCCGAGGAACCGAACCCGCTCATCACTAGTTCTTAGATATCCTTGAGAACCATGCACAGGAAGTACAAGATATATTAGACACCCCTCAAAGACTAATGTTACACTCTACCGTTATAAACACATGTCCATCAAAGGTAGAGGAAATGACCTCACAAATACCGGGTTCCCTTTGGACCAAAGATGGACAGGACACTGGCTTGATGGCGAATGTAGCCCCAGCAGTAGTACAAATAAAAGGTGGCAGGATAGCTCCAAAAATCCCCCAGTACCCTCTGAAACCAGAGGTGGAATTAGGAGTTTAACCTGTCATAGAACGGCTGCTACAGCAGGGCATCCTGGTCAGGATGTCCAGCACAGCCAACAGTCCCATCTTCCCTGTGAAAAAGAGTGGGGGGAGGGGTTACAGGCTAGTGCAGGATCAAAGGGGGATAAACAAGATAGTTGAGAGTCAATTCCCCATAGTGCCCAATCCAGCGGTCATCCTCATGCAGATTCCCTCCACCGTCATTGACCTCTGTTCTGCTTTCTTTTCTGTCCATCTTCACCCTGACAGCCAGTACCTCTTCGCTTTCACCTACAGGGGAGTACAGTACACCTGGACCCGTCTCCCCCAAGGTTTCATTGACAGACCAAGTATTTTCTCCCAAGCACTGCATGACTGTTTGCAAACCTTTCAACCTGAAAATGGGTCGGTGCTGATACAATATGTTGATGACTTGTTGTTATGCTCTGACTCATTTGAGTCGTCCCTGGCAGATACTAAACAGCTTCTGTTTCACCTCTCCCAGACAGGACACAAGGTTTATAAGGATAAATTGCAGTTGTGCAGGACAAGGGTTAAGTATTTGGGACACTGCCTGATGCAAGGACTAAGACACCTCACCACTGACAGGATACAGGCCATCCGTGACATGACTTTGCCGCAAACCCAGCAACAAATCCGTAACTTTAAAGGAATGTGTGGGTACTGTCGGAATTGGATTCCAGGGTTCTCTATTTTGGTATTACCACTGCAAGAAATGGTCTCATCAAGTAAACCAGAACGGGTATCTCATACTGAGGAGTCCGAAATGGCATTTGAGAGACTAAAAGAGTGTTTGTCACAAGCACCAGCATTGGGAATGCCAGATTATGAGAAACCCTTCGAACTGTACGGAACAGAAAGTGCTGGGTGCGCGGCAGGAGTCTTAGCACAGAAACATGGTGATGCCAGCAGAACGGTAGCCTACTACAGTGCACAGTTGGACACTGTAGCACGGTCTCTCCCCACTTGCCTACGAAGTGTTGCAGCCATAGCTTTGTTGGTAAGTAAAAGCGAAGACGTAGTGTTAGGACACGACCTGACCATTCATACACCACATGCAGTATCAGCCTTGCTAAACTCCGCCCAAACCAGACATGTCTCATCCGCTCGGTTTACAAAGTGGGAACTATCACTGATGGCCCCTGTAAACATCACCATAAAGAGGTGCGGCACACTAAATCCTGCAACTTACTTGCCAAGTGTGCCTTGTCATGCACAAAGGGTGGAGGATGAGAATGATGGTGAAGGAGGATTTAGTGCAGACACTGATATGCATGATTGTATGGAATACCTGAACCAGACTTTCACTGCGAGACCTGACATCAGTGACAACCCACTGGAAGGCGTATACTTTACCTTCTACATTGACGGTAGTTGCCACAGACAGACAGACTCTGGAGTGCTGTGCACCAGATATGCAGTTGTAGATGATGAAGGTATCATAGAAGCTAAACCCCTTGGTCCACCTCACTCAGCACAAGTCGCTGAGCTGGTAGCACTGACCAGATCATGTGAGTTGGCAAAGGGTAAGTCAGCTAATATATACACGAACTCAAGATATGCCTTTGGAGTGGTGCATGAGTTCGGGGCCCTGTGGCGCCTCAGAAATTTCATGATGGTGGCTGGCACACCTTTAGCGCATGTGTCATACATCAAGAGGCTTCTGACAGCCATACAAGAACCGGACAGAGTGGCTGTTATCAAGTGTAAAGCACACAGTTACAACCAAGACCCAATTTCACTTGGTAACAGCCGGGCGGACGAAGCTGCAAACAGCAGCAAGCACCAGCATACAAACTAACACCACACAACTGATGACATTCAACACGGTAAACATGCAACAATTAATCAAAATGCAAAATTTGTGTTCCCTACAGGAGAAGGCTGTCTGGAAGGCGAAGGCATATGGTCAGGAGTCTTCGGGACTCTGGAGAGATGGACAAGGTAAGCCAGTGACCCCCAGGGCATATCTCCCAAGCCTAGCTGAGGCGGGACACGGTCTGACTCATCTGGGCAAGGAAGGTATGTGCAAATTGGTAAGAGCTTACTGGAGTGCACCAGGGTTCTCTTCTCAGGAGAGCAAGAAAGCAATGAAATGTCTTACTTGCTTGAGGTAGAATATTGGTAAGACAATACCAACGGAGCAATCCTATATCCCTTCTACAGATGGACCTTTTCAGGTAATACAAATCGACTTCATACAGTTACCACCCTGTAGGAATTTAAAGTATGTGTTAGTATGAACCGATGTCATTTCGAACTGGGTAGAAGCATTTCCCGCTGCCACAAATACTGCCGTATTCACTGCAAAGAAAATCGTGCAGGAATTTGTGTGTAGATATGGTATCCCTAAAATGACTAAAAGTGATAGGGGTACCCATTTTACAGGTGAAGTCTTTCAGGTCATGTGCAAACTGATGGGTATTAATAGTAAGCTGCATACTCCATACTGGCCACAGGCCAGTGCGAAGGTTGAGAGAATGAATAGCACTATTAAGAACAAGCTGAGCAAAGTAATGGCTGAAACTGGACTGTTGTGGTCAGAAGCACTGCCACTAGTGTTGTACAGCATCAGAACCACTCCCAGGTCACCGCTTAAACTATCACCCTTCGAAGTTCTTTTTGGATGACAACCCCATGTAATGATAGACCCCCAGGATGATTTGAAGTGCAATAATGAAATGACTGTGCAATATTTGGTTAGGATGAGCCAGCAACTGAGAAACCAGCAAAGGAATCTAAAACTGGCGATTCCTGACCTACCAAACAGTAATTGTCATGACATTGAGCCTGGGGATTATGTGATGATTCGAAATTTTCTACGCTCAGGTTGCCTCATTGACAGGTGGGAAGGACCGTATCAAGTTTTGTTGACCAGCACAACAGCACTGAAGGTTGCCGAGAGAGAGACTTGGGTCCACTCGTCCCACTGCAAGAGAGAGGATTTTTGTGATGAGTGGGTATGTATGACTGCTGATGACAGGCATAATTTCCTAGGGTTATTAGTTTTGAACCAGAGGTACTACAAAATGTAAGGAATAGAATATGTCTGATCAAATCAAAGAAACAAAGGATCAGACATAACCACTGTTTAAATATGTGGCAACAAGAGGGAGATGTGCAAAGGGAGCTTGCTCGCACAGCAAGTTCCAAACCAGACAGAAATGTGAATGCGAGCGCACCACCACCGCCATATGTCAATGGGGAGAAGGCAGCTACAGCCAATGGTTCATCTGTAAATGATAGAAACATGCATAACACTTGTATTAACCCTAATCCCTGCAAGTTGTATCCTGTTTTGAATTCTCCCCAAGGTTGTAGTTATGAGGAAGAAGACGAGCCCAGCATGATCTCAGCCCTCTCCTTAGCGGCTACCATACGGGAAACCCAGGTGGGCACGGCCCAACCAGTAAGAGCAGTGGCGATACCCTCTACTGGAGGGGTGGGTGAGATCATATCCACAGGTAAGTATGGAACCGTCCATTATGCAGAGACAGTAACCCCCGTATTATAGAAACAAACAAAAATGATGTGGTTGAGTTAAATCCTATCAGGGTGATTGCAGTCCCCAATGGGAGAACTGATAATCAGGGTGTGACCCCGATCAGGAACATTGCAATGCATTGTCCATGGTCCTGAATAGAACTGAGATCAATTATGGCAGGATTCCCCGATCCCAGAAAAGATCTTGTCGGATGGCAGAAATTTATTAAAGAATTGGGCAATACCCATGAGCCCACAAACAAAGATTGGTGGATAGTGTTAAGAGCGAGTCTTCCCTCTAATATTGACATCCCTAAATTTATCACAGACTGCAAACTATATGCAGAAGTGCCACTCACTGATGAATACACTCAGGAGAATGTTAGGCAAATTAACATACAATTAGGATTGTATTTCCCCACTGTTGTCAAGTGGAATTAAATTTTCTCCATAAGACAGAAGGAAAGAGAAATGGCATCCGAGTATTTCCACAGAGCTTTACAGAAAATGGCTAGATACACTGGGATAGAGGATATTAAGGAAAATGCCAACCACAGGGAGGTAGCTGTCTCTGTACTAATGGATGGACTAAAGGAGGCATTGAGGACCAGAGTGCAAACCTCTCTGCCAAATTGGAGAGGTATCACGGTAGCTGCACTAAGAGAGTCCGCAATAGAACATGACCGAAATATCACTAAGCACAGGGAGTCCCAAGGGGATAGGTTGATGCTGGTAAGTATACAGGCTCTTGAAGGGATGTCCAACTAACCTAAACCCAAGCCCCTGATGGTTGGAAATGGTCAATAACATGTTTTATTTGCAGGAGAGAAGGACACTTTGCCAGGGATTGTAAAAATAACAGGAAACAGTAAATATAGACCCCCTAGACCTGAATACGAGCCACAATACCAAACACATAGACGGGATCAGGAAACACATGGGAGAGATTATGAGCAGCATAGAAGGGAAACAAGGAGGTACCCACCGAGGAGGGACTGGCAGACCCCCGAAAACCCACAGCTGTCCCCCGCACATATTGTAGCTGCCAATGCTCTGCGGGAGAGTCCAAAAACACAATAGAGGTCAGGTCATACCTGTAGTCTGCAGCCAGTTAAATTGATTGCTGGCCTTGGAAGTGAACCTGAGGTCACGGTCAATGTAGCTGGCATACCACAACCTTTTCTTATAGATACAGGGGCGTCCAGATCAGTGCTAAACTCCACCACAACGACCACGGGTAAAACGATTTCGGCAATGGGAGTAAAGTGCAGCAGTACCCTTTGAGTAGACCTGCAGAGATTACGATAGGGCCCTTGCATACCAAACATTCTTTCTGTTGGCTGCATCGGCTCTGACTAATCTACTTGGCAGAGATTTGTTGTGTAAAATGCAGTGTGTCATATATTGTACCCCTGAGGATGTGTTCTTAGATATCCTTGAGAACCATGCACAGGAAGTACAAGATATATTAGACACCCCTCAAAGACTAATGTTACACTCTACCGTTATAAACACATGTCCATCAAAGGTAGAGGAAATGACCTCACAAATACCGGGTTCCCTTTGAACCAAAGATGGACAGGACACTGGCTTGATGGCGAATGTAGCCCCAGCAGTAGTACAAATAAAAGGTGGCAGGATAGCTCCAAAAATCCCCCAGTACCCTCTGAAACCAGAGGTGGAATTAGGAGTTTACCCTGTCATAGAACGGCTGCTACAGCAGGGCATCCTGGTCAGGACGTCCAGCACAGCCAACAGTCCCATCTTCCCTGTGAAAAAGAGTGGGGGGAGGGGTTACAGGCTAGTGCAGGATCAAAGGGGGATAAACAAGATAGTTGAGAGTCAATTCCCCATAGTGCCCAATCCAGCGGTCATCCTCATGCAGATTCCCTCCACCTCTAAGTACTTCACTGTCATTGACCTCTGTTCTGCTTTCTTTTCTGTCCATCTTCACCCTGACAGCCAGTACCTCTTCGCTTTCACCTACAGGGGAGTACAGTACACCTGGACCCGTCTCCCCCAAGGTTTCATTGACAGACCAAGTATTTTCTCCCAAGCACTGCATGACTGTTTGCAAACCTTTCAACCTGAAAATGGGTCGGTGCTGATACAATATGTTGATGACTTGTTGTTATGCTCTGACTCATTTGAGTCACCCTGGCAGATACTAAACAGCTTCTGTTTCACCTCTCCTAGACAGGACACAAGGTTTATAAGGATAAATTGCAGTTGTGCAGGACAAGGGTTAAGTATTTGGGACACTGCCTGATGCAAGGACTAAGACACCTCACCACTGACAGGATACAGGCCATCCGTGACATGACTTTGCCGCAAACCCAGCAACAAATCCGTAACTTTAAAGGAATGTGTGGGTACTGTCGGAATTGGATTCCAGGGTTCTCTATTTTGCTATTACCACTGCAAGAAATGGTCTCATCAAGTAAACCAGAACGGGTATCTCATACTGAGGAGTCCGAAATGGCATGTGAGAGACTAAAAGAGTGTTTGTCACAAGCACCAGCATTGGGAATGCCAGATTATGAGAAACCCTTCGAACTGTACGGAACAGAAAGTGCTGGGTGCGCGGCAGGAGTCTTAACACAGAAACATGGTGATGCCAGCAGACTGGTAGCCTACTACAGTGCACAGTTGGACACTGTAGCACGGTCTCTCCCCACTTGCCTATGAAGTGTTGCAGCCATAGCTTTGTTGGTAAGTAAAAGCGAAGACGTAGTGTTAGGACACGACCTGACCATTCATACACCACATGCAGTATCAGCCTTGCTAAACTCCGCCCAAACCAGACATGTCTCATCCGCTCGGTTTACAAAGTGGGAACTATCACTGATGGCCCCTGTAAACATCACCATAAAGAGGTGCGGCACACTAAATCCTGCAACTTACTTGCCAAGTGGGCCTTGTCATGCACAAAGGGTGGAGGATGAGAATGATGGTGAAGGAGGATTTAGTGCAGACACTGATACGCATGATTGTATGGAATACCTGAACCAGACTTTCACTGCGAGACCTGACAGCAGTGACAACCCACTGGAAGGCATAGACTTTACCTTCTACATTGACGGTAGTTGCCACAGACAGACAGACTCTGGAGTGCTGTGCACCGGATACGCAGTTGTAGATGACGAAGGTATCATAGAAGCTGAACCCCTTGGTCCACCTCACTCAGCACAAGTCGCTGAGCTGGTATCACTGACCAGAGCATGTGAGTTGGCAAAGGGTAAGTCAGCTAATATATACACGAACTCTAGATATGTCTTTGGAGTGCTGCATGAGTTCGGGGTCCTGTGGCACCTCAGAAATTTCATGATGGTGGCTGGCACACCTGTGTCATACATCAAGAGGCCTCTGACAGCCATACAAGAACCGGACAGAGTGGCTGTTATCAAGTGTAAAGCACACAGTTACAACCAAGACCCAATTTCACTTGGTAACAGCCGGGCGGACGAAGCTGCAAAACAGCAGCAAGCACCAGCATACAAACTAACACCACACAACTGATGACATTCAACACTGTAAACATGCAATAATTAATCAAAATGCAAAATTTGTGTTCCCTACAGGAGAAGGCTGTCTGGAAGGCGAAGGCATATGGTCAGGAGTCCTCGGGACTCTGGAGAGATGGACAAGGTAAGCCAGTGGCCCCCAGGGCATATCTCCCAAGCCTAGCTGAGGCGGGACACGGTCTGACTCATCTGGGCCAGGAAGGTATGTGCAAATTGGTAAGAGCTTACTGGAGTGCACCAGGATTCTCTTCTCAGGAGAGCAAGAAAGCAATGAAATGTCTTACTTGCTTGAGGAAGAATATTGGTAAGACAATGCCAACCAACATCCTATATCCCTCCTACAGACAGACCTTTTCAGGTAATACAAATCGACTTCATACAGTTACCACCCTGTAGGAATTTAAAGTATGTGTTAGTATGAACCGATGTCTTTTCGAACTGGGTAGAAGCGTTCCCCGCTGCCACAAAAACTGCCGTATTCACTGCAAAGAAAATCGTGCAGGAATTTGTGTGTAGATATGGTATCCCTAAAATGATTGAAAGTGATAGGGGTACCCATTTTACAGTGAAGTCTTTCAGGTCATGTGCAAACTGATGGGTATTAATAGTAAGCTGCATACTCCATACCGGCCTCAGGCCAGTGCGAAGGTGGAGAGAATGAATAGGACTATTAAGAACAAGCTGAGCAAAGTGATGGCTGAAACTGGACTGTTGTGGCCTGAAGCACTGCCACTAGTGTTGTACAGCATCAGAACCACTCCCAGGTCACCGCTTAACCTGTTACCCTTCAAAGTTCTTTTTGGATGACAACCCCATGTAATGATAGACCCCCAGGATGATTTGAAGTGCAATAATGAAATGACTGTGCAATATTTGGTTAGGATGAGCCAACAACTGAGAAACCAGCAAAGGATTCTAAAACTTGTGATTCCTGACCTACCAAGCAGTAATTGTCATGACATTGAGCCTGGGGATTATGTGATGATTCAAAATTTTCTACACTCAGGTTGCCTTATTGACAGGTGGGAAGGACCGTATCAAGTTTTGTTGACCAGCACGACAGCACTGAAGGTTGCCGAGAGAGAGACTTGGGTCCACTCGTCCCACTGCAAGAAGGTCGCTGACCCGGAGAAAACTCGTGACAAAGAGAAAGGTGAAGAGAACCTCGTATCACTAGATAATCTGTTTCGGGAAAGCTGAGAGGCAGGACTGTTGGACAATACCTGAGCGTGGAGAACAGCAAAGTCAAGGATGGTTGTCGTAACATTTTTCTTTTCTTCACCGCCCCACTGCATTTTTCTTTTTTTCTCCTTACCGAAATGGATCCACACCAAGAGACTGTGTTCTGGCTTTTTCTTGTGACTCTGTTTTTGATCAGGACAATTTGTTTTTGTGAGGGCCCCCGAGACATCGAGCAAGGATCTGGAATGGGTTCTGATGGAGAGTACGGATTCGTAGGATCCCAGGATTAGTCCATCACTATGGTCAAGGCTGGTATCAGTAAGATATCTGGTAGTCACGGAGCTCGGAGGCAATGTGAAGGGTTATTGTCTGATGAATAGTGCATATGTGCACACTGCGATAACATAGTCAAAGATGGGTGCATCCAGAGATGTCAGTCAAACAGTAATATCGACATGAGCGGACATCCTTTGAGTGATTACCACTCATTAGTGGGTACGGTCTTAAACCAAACAGAATGCTGGGTGTGCTCGCAAGTACCTTAAGGACAGAGTAAGTTGGGATTAGTGTCATACTCTTTAACAGTAAATGAGGTACTCGAATTATAGGGGGGGAGACCGGTGGACAAGAAATTCAATATATAAAGGCCCCCTAGCTTGAAGCTCCACCAGTACCACGTAGATAGGTCACTGTTGTGCTTTAACGTGTCCAATTTCCGGAAACCAGGAAATTGGGAAGTGACTTGGAACAATCAGACAATGACCTTCTCACATAGAGCTGATAAAGTACCCATCAACTCCGGACTTGTACGTAGGATAGCCACATGTGGGAAGTACTACCGATACAGGTATACACGTGGGATCAAACCATATGGGCTGGAAAAGTGTCGAAGGGATATTGTGCCCACATCATCGAGCCCGATACTTGTACTGAACAAATGGGAGAACTGGGGACCGGTTTCTTCATAAGATAAATCTGTGATATGGTTTTGTTGCACTTTGTCCATTATGTTCTTCCAGACGATGCCTACTTCATATGTGGAAGGAAAGCATACAAGTGGCTTACTCCGACCTCTGAAGGGTTGTGTTATATTGGCAGAGTACTACCAGAGGTTATGATTATTGCACACAACAAAATGAAAGACATTCACCGCAACGCTCAGACTCCTTATACTCATACACATTATGAACACATTGTCAAGAGACACCTCATAGATAGGACAGAGCAACGCAGCCTCTGATTTGATCAATGAATCCACCGGGATTCAAATTCTTCTTTCGCTTTAGATATCACCCGTACTGCCAGAGGAATTATAAATTATAAGTACATCCATGCGCTAGCAAACTTGGTAGATAATATCACTGAGATGTATGATGACACCTTCAGGTATACGGGTAGGGAACTACAGGCCTACAAGAAGGAGCTGGTCCAGCACAGGATGGTCTTAAATTACACCACGGCCGTGACTGGTGGGTACTGTGTTACTCTGGCAACTCAATATGGTGTGAAGTTCTGTACGTATATTACGAACAACACCGAAGATCCAACGGAGATCATCGATCAAAAGATGGCCGAGATCTTGCAGTTGAAGTGGGAGTTCAGAAGGAAGCACAACCTTACCTTAATGGCTGTGGATGATGAATTGACCGGCTGGGCCTCATGGTTGAACCCACTCAAATGGTTCTCAGGGTTAGGAGAGTGGGCACAAAATGTAATTGCAAGTGTGGGAAAGTTTCTCCTTTGTATCCTGGGTGTCGTCATAATTATCGGTCTGATATTCAGATGTGTTCGAATTATGATGCGGTGCAAACACAGGACAAATTTGATGAGTCTAAGGAGCGAGGGCGTTGTAACAGCGGCAGATTTGATATATGACCCATCCGTAGAAACAGTGTTGTGATAAGGATTGTAAATGAATTTCATGGCCTGTTTCTGTCACCATTTTTCTGTTTTCCCCTGTACCCAGAGACATCTAACCGGAAAAGACTTCAGTATACCCAAATATATATAAATGTATTTTTTTATGTCTTACCTTCATCTCTGCAATCTTCAGTTAATAACACACATAGGGGTATATTTACTAAAATTCGTATTTTTCCAAATGAGGTTAAAGTTCAAACACGAATGACATCGAAAGTGTAAATTTGCAACTTTTTGAATTTATTACGACTAATTTACTAAGCTGTCGTATTCTGCATTTTCGTATTTTCCGATGTCGATGCCATTCGTATTTTTTGGCAGTGTTTTCCGGGAGTGAATAGTAAAACACTGCCGACATTAACACAATGAATCTAGGCCGGATCTGTGAGATCCGTGCAGGGCTTCATTGTGCACCTTTCGTAAAAAAAATAACTGTTAAAAATAAAAAATAAAATGCGTGGGGTCCCCCCTCCTAAGCAAAACCAGCCTCGGGCTCTTTGAGCCGGTCCTGGTTCACAAAATATGGGGGGGGAAATTACATGGGTACCACCATATTTCATAAACCAGCACCAGGCTCTGCGCCTGGTCCTGGTTCCAAAAATACGGGGGACAAAAAGCGTAGAGGTCCCCCGTATTTTTGAAACCAGCAGCGGGCTCCACTAGCCAGGTACATAATGCCACAGCCGGGGGACACTTTTATAGTGGTCCCTGCGGCCCTGGCATTACATACCCAACTAGTCACCCCTGGCCAGGGTACCCTGGAGGAGTGGGAACCCCTTAAATCAAGGGGTCCCCCCCCTCCAGCCACCCAAGGGCCAGGGGTGAAGCCCGAGGCTGTCCCCCCCCATCCAAGGGCGGCGGATGGGGGGCTGATAGCCTTTTGAAAAATTGTGAATATTGTTTTAGTAGCAGTACTACAAGTCCCAGCAAGCCTCCCTCGCAAGCTGGTACTTGGAGAACCACAAGTACCAGCATGCGGTGGAAAACCGGGCCCGCTGGTACCTGTAGTACTACTACAAAAAAAATACCCCCAAAAAAACAGGACACACACACCGTGAAAGTATAATTTTATTACATACATGCACACCTCCAAACATACATACTTACCTATGTTCACACGAGGCTCTGTCCTCTTGTCCCTGTAGAATCCTTGGGGAACCTGTGAAAAAAATTATACTCACATAATCCAGTGTAGAATCAGACCTTTGTATAATCCACGTACTTGGCAAAATAATAAAACGGAAACCCGACCACACACTGAAAGGGGTCCCATGTTTACACATGGGACCCCTTTCCCCGACTGCCAGGACCCCCCCCCCCTGACTCCTGTCAAAGAGGGTCCCTTCAGCCAATCAAGGAGCGCCACGTCGTGGCACTCTCCTGATTGGCTGTGTGCTCCTGTAGTGTCTGTCAGGCTGCACACGGCAGAGATACAATGGAGCGCCTATGCGCTCCATTGTATCCAATGGTGGGAACTTTGCGGTCAGTGGTTGACCGAAAGTAACCTCACCGCTGACTGCAAAGTTCCCACCATTGGATACAATGGAGCGCAGAGGCGCTACATTGTATCTCTGCCGTGTGCAGCCTGACAGACACTACAGTAGCACACAGCCAATCAGGAGAGTGCCACAACGTGGCGCTCCCTGATTGGCTGGAGGGACCCTCTTTGACAGGAGTCAGGGGGGGTCCTGGCAGTCGGGGAAAGGGTTCCCATGTGTAAACATGGGACCCCTTTCAGTGCGTGGTCGGGTTTCTGTTTTATTATTTTGCCAAGTACGTGGATTATACAAAGGTCTGATACTACACTGGATTATGTGAGTATAATTTTTTTCACAGGTTCCCCAAGGATTCTACAGGGACAAGAGGACAGAGCCCGGTGCTGGTTTATGAAATATGGTGGAACCCATGTAATTTTTTCCCCCATATTTTGTGAACCAGGACCGGCTCAAAGAGCCCGAGGCTGGTTTTGCTTAGGAGGGGGGACCCGACGCATTTCAAAAAAAAAAAATTAACACTTTCCCACCCCTTCCCACTGATAAACATGCACAGATCTCACGGATCCGTGCATGCCTATCAGAACACTGTAAAAAAAACAGGTCTATTTTAAAACTGCTTTTTTTACGATTTGTATTTATTCACGACAGTGTTTGGCTATTGCCGGCAGTGTTTGTGAAATGCAAATTTTAGTTAATGACCGAGTTCTATCAAATAACAGGCGTATTTGACCGATGGTGTATTCATTCATATTTTTTTTCTTGGACTTCAAAAAAAATACGAATGCCCTCATCACTACCGAGATTTGTGCTTAGTAAATTCCCGAGATGACACTTTGAAGAAAAAACTCAAAATCGGTCAAAATCGGGAGCTTAATAAATATACCCCATAGTCGATAAATGTTATCCACACATAATAGCATACACATACATCTCCCCCACATGTATAATCAGATAAATGTGCTCCCCATTTGTTGGTATAAGAAGCCAGAAATGTGAGGGCTAATGACCTTTGCCTAAAGAAAGAGCTCGGTAATGTTTGTTTGCCCATGTACAGACCCTTAATATGGGATGAGAAGGATTAAATGTATACTTTGCAGTACCTTAAAGCTTACTTAGAACATATACGGCACGATGATACATCCCCCTCAGACATTTACTCATACATACACGCTTTTTCCTATCCCACTAGGCTATACGTTTCCTACCTACAACTGTTACCCGAACTTTGTACATATTGTAAATGTAATGTAGTCAGTATTATTAGTTATGTGTGGCAGTTATTGTTTACTGCCAAAGGGTGGACTGTTGAAGTCGAAAATATTATACCCACATGCATCACGTACAAACACCACACAGAGTGGCCTCCGTGCATGTGCTTGTTCTGCCATGCGTGCGCTTACCCACACGCTGCGTACAATTCTTCGTTCGGACGTGAGTAAATCTACTAAGTTTTGTTCTAAAATACTTAGCGCATGCGCACTGCATACCATATGCATGCGCATTTTTGCCTTAATCGCTCCGTTGCGAAAATTGGCAACGAGCGAACAACTCGGAATGACCCCCAAAGTGCATTATATACACATAGTCCACACGCACCTACACTTAACTTGGAATGAATAGAAACGGAGGTATTCAGCTTTGCAGGATGTGAGGGGCAGAAATAGGTCAGAACATAGTGTTTGGTATCCACATGTACAGTAATTCAAGGGCAATATTCCGATCGCAGTTTGCAGATAATAACATGCTCCTGCGCATAGTTATGTGCAGGAATACAATATTCATATCTCACTGTATGTACTGTACTCCTGATATTTGTCGGGAACCCAGTGGAGGACACCTGCAAGTATACCTGGATGAAGCAACGCCCGCCTGTTCAAACTAACCTATGACCCCTCACATACTGTAAATGATCTGCCCATTGACCTATGGATGAAGGGCTTACAGTTTCCTTTGTTTCATGCTTTGGACTATTGTATAAAAGCCAAGCCTCCTGGCCGGCCTCAGTCTATTCTCTGATGGTCATCTTTCCAGATTGACTGAGGATTGGATCCAGGTGGCGCAGGCGAACAAACGTATATATCAATTGGTTGTAGCTTCTTCTCTGTAATAGTGTTGTATATTCTGTGTTTACCCCTTTTAAGTAAATATTTGTAGCTGCGTTGGACCACAATATAACATATAACTACTGGTGTTGCATTCCATTTCTGTTAGCCACACGTGTAGCTACATTGTGCTCACTGCGTGTCGGCGTGCTTACGCAAACGTGTATACATATTCATAAGGGTTTAAAGCGTACACTTAGCGGCCGCAGCGGCCCATACACTGTGCAATAAGGTATTGGTTTTTCCTGAAAGTTAATCGAACTTAACAAAAACCTATTATTTTAATATTAGCCCCTTTGTTTACATAATTTACTGATATTTGACAGATCTACTGTAAATTTACTATTTTTGGAACAAAAACAAGACATGGAATTGATAGTTTGTCGCTGTGCCATGAGTCATCATAAAGAGAATCTTCCAGATCACAGATGAATGATATATGGTAATCTAAAGTACTGTCGATACGCGAAGTACTCATGCATTTCTGTGTGAATGGGATAGTCGAGCACAGGGCCAACACTAGATCAAAAAACAATGGCCAAGCAGAGCTGATTTAAAATCTGGATACAAAAAGGTTTCATGGGCAAGTCAGGTTGACTCCACTAAGGCCGTTTTACCACCTCTTCACATCACAATAGAGATGTCACAAGTGGAGTGCAGGAATGCGGCCCACACCAAAATGTGGCTTCTTCACAGTGACAGGAGCCGGGTATCTGTAGCACTCGATTCCTATCACAGTGCAGCCAGAGTTTCTAGGGGCAGCCCAGGATCTCCGGTGATGCTGGGCATGTCTCAGAATGAGGTAATTGAGGACTTCCCATGAGGCCACTCCCCATGTGGAGATGTCAGTGGGGGACTTCTACAAAATCTCAACCCCTACCCATAAAGCCACACCCCTTTTTCAGCAGTGCACAATGAAGGTGAGTGCAGGGAGTCTCTTGGCTGCACCAGACATTTGAAAACTCTAAAACAGACTTTATTGTCTATTCAATAAACAGTGAAAAGTGTGGAGAAGTGAGCCAGAAGAGAAGTTACCCATGGCAACCAATCAGCTGCTACATATAATTTTATAGAATGTACTTCATAAATGTTACTTTAACACTGATTGGTTGCCATGGGCAACATGTTCACTGGCTCACTTCTCCACTCATTTCACTGCTTCATGAAGAGACCCCAATGAGTTTGAAAACAAAGTAAACTGTTGAAAAGGAGGCTAGTAATGCTTGTAAGAAAGTTGTAAAGAACTTCTTGGGGAACTTAAAGACTTCAGTATATTAGTTAGAAGTCACAGTATCAACAGTCATCAGGTCAGCATGGCTGTCATGTCAACATGTTCATGATGTCATGATGTCGGCATTGACCATGTCAATATTCAGCCTGCTGACATGGATGTTATGTTGACATTGTGCTGATATGCAGGTTGTCTTCTCCGTCTATTCCTAACCTTAACCATAACGGTAATCCTAAGGCTAATCCTAAATGGCAATGTTGAGTTTGCAGGTGTCCACATTAATGATGTTGGCATTTTAACCATGTTGACATCATTAATGTTGACCTTCTGCTGTTATCTGGGCATGTTAACCACCAACATAGTGAATGCATACTACTTCAAAGATCCCAACTACAGGCAAATAGTGGAAAATATGCAAGAAAAATACAAAGAATTAGGTGCTTTGTGCACTTTCTGAATGATCACTTAGAATACTTACAGTAAATGAAAAACGTGGACTTGTTAGTAAGAAGCATAGAGAAAGCTTCCAACGAGATATAAAGGAAATAGAATGATGATACCAGGAAAGATAAAACATGAACATGTTGGATGCAGCATAGAGAGAACAGCAAGCAGTGTATAGAACGAAAAGTACCAAAAAAAAGCTTTGAATGGAAGACAGATAGGTAGGGGTGTAGTACGGGTGACCGGCGGTCTCCTGACCGCCGGTCACCTTACCGACGCCGGGATCCCGGCAGCATACCGACGCCGGGATCCCGGCGGGGAGGGGCGAGTGCAGCAAGCCCCTTGCGGGCTCGCTGCGCTCGCCACGCTGCGGGCTCCACGGGATCTATTCCCACTCTATGGGTGACGTGGACACCCACGAGTGGAAATAGTCCCTGTTGGTCGGCATGCCGACCATCGGGATAGTGAGCCGTCGGGCTCACGGAGGAGGTCATGTGACTGTCGGTCAGCCGACCGGCGGTCACATGACTACCACCCGATAGGTAGTACAAGGATTTGTAAACACAAGTAACAACGTAAAATGGTTATTTCTTACATTTTCTTGTACATACTGTAGGAGTATATTTTGAACATATGATTAGGCTGTTTTCCCGTAGTTTGACATCCGTTTTGTGAAAAAATCCTCATCTTAGAAAATAAATCAGTTCTTTTTGACATAAGAACACAAAATACCTTTGGAATCAGAGAGTTACAGACAAAATGGCAAAAAGGTTTCAGTGAAGTAAATTTTGCAGGCCTGCGTAATTTAATATTATATAATCTGGACTGTAATGATATCAGCCTCCACATTGCTCCAAATGGATCCTAATCTAGGCATGTCTCTGGCCTAGCTGCATCTACTTGGTCACCATCCTACACCTTGGTGCCTCCTGGGTCCTCCATCACTCTTCCATCACTCTTCCTTCAGTTTTTTTGTTGACTTCCAGCCCTGCTTCCTGATCTCTGCTCCACATGCCTCTTGGCTGCAGCAGTCCTTTGACATTGTTTGTCTCCTTGTACAGGCTGCTGCCACATTGCCTATTATTCTACCTGTTTACCTAAATTATTTCCGTGACATGTAGACTATATAGACATTTGCCAAAAACTCCCTCCTCTGGAACTCCCTGTTTTCCCTTGGTCTGTATTCACCATGCTATCTATATATATAATTGTAAAAGCCCTCACTCACTCACTCACTCACTCACTCACTCTCTTACTTCCCGATATTTTAGCAAGCTGAAATTTAACATAGATATTCTTCAGGTGGGAAACAGGAAAACTACGTAATTAGAATTTAAAGAATCTTCCCTACGGGGATGAAAACTGTGTTGACATAATGACATCATTACCGATGCGTGGCTTGCATTGCATGAATAATAACGCCCAAACGGACAATAAGACGAAAATGTGGATTGCACTTCCAGTGTATAGAATATAAAAATGGTCCTGTCACTTTTACTGTATTTCTCACTCATTGACTGACTGACTCCTCACTAATTCTCTTACTTCCCGATATGTTAGGAAGCTGAAATGTAACATAGGTCTCACACATTTTTTTCTCTTATGAACTAACCTCTCTTAACTTTGATGACTTTGATATTGATATTGATGTCCTCACTGTCCCCTAAACATCTACACTTCTCTTCCTCACATACTTTTTTGGTCTTTCTTATACCCCTTTCACACTGCAAACCCGGGTCCGACCCAGTATTTTGAACCCGGGTCCAACCCGGATTGGACACGGGTCAGACCGTTTCACACTACACTTTCAACCCGGCTTATTGCAGGGTTGGCTCCTTTTAACTCAACCCTGGTCAGCAATTAAAACATCGTGGATTTCATTTTAAATGGACTCTTTTTGGCTCAGAAAGATGGGTGTCAGAAGGGGACAAAGTGAGAGGGTGGGGACAGCTCACAGCATTGCAGGAATCATGGCGGACAGAGCTATGTTTTTATATACACTTGCATCTTTAACTGTTCCAGTAACATACCTCCCAACTGTCCCGATTTTTGTGGGAAAGTCCTGTTTTTTGGGACTGTCCTACTCTCCCATCCGCAGCCCGTAGTATCCCAGGGTGGTGGTGGTGGGGGGCAGTTGGGAGGCTAGTGTCACTGCTGCACTGCTTAGCAGAACAGCAGTGAATTGACGCTGTGCACATTCGTCTATTCACAGGTGACAGAGGGAGGGGGGGGCATGCCAGCAGCTCAGAGAGCGCTGGGCATGCCCCCTCAGTGACGGTGAAAGGGGGGCATGACTCGCGATCGCGGCTCTGCCACGAGAACATGCCCCTTTCATATAGGCTATGCCCCCTTTTCGGACGCGGCCCAAGGTCCCTCTTTGTACTTTTAATAAGTTGGGAGGTATGAAGTAAGCTGCCTAGCAATCTCTGCCTCACCCCTAATTCTTAACAGCTCTAATTCTTAATGCTCTCTGTTCTTTCCTGTGTAGCAGGGCTCAGGCTGCTGACATCATCAAGGCACATAAAGAACAGCCAATCAGCACTTTTACATGAATGCAGGGTTGAATAACCCGGGTTGGACACTTTAGAGTGCACATTGGGGGTAATTCCGAGTTGATCGCAGCAGGAACTTTGTTAGCAGTTGGGCAAGACTGTGCACTGCAGGAAAGGCAGATTTAACATGTGCAGAGAGAGTTTGATTTGGGTGTGGTGTGTTCAATCTGCAATCTAAATTGCAGTGAAAAAATAAAACAGCCAGTATTTACTCTGCACAGAAACAAAATAACCCATCCAAATCTAACTCTTTCTGCACATGTTATTTGTGCCCCACCCCCCTGCAGTGCACATGGTTTTGCCCAACTGCTAACAAAATTCCTGCTGCGATCAACTCAGATTTACCCCCATTGACCCGTGTGCAACCCGTGTATAACACTGCTTTTATACCGGGTTGAAATGCAGGGTTACTCGACCCGGGATATTTAAAAGTGCTGCTTTTAGACTGGGGTTGAGCTGGCTCGACCTGGCAATATCCCGAGTTATTTGTGCGGTCTGAAAGGAGTATTATTGGACCTCCTCGCCCTCCCACTTGAGCAGGAAGTTCTTATACTTCTGATTTCACTTATTCCCTCTCTGACCATCATTTTCTTTCCTTCAACCTGCCATCTCTCCCTCCCAAGGCTACCTTGTCCTCCTGTGCTGATGTATTGTTATACATAAACTACAGTACCTCAAATTAGTACTATTTTATAAAACACATTTATGTATTTATTGACAGCGTCTTTTATAGCCCAGCAAATTCCATTGCGCACATAAACTGTATATATTATAAGATGCTACCACATCTTCTGTATCTTTGATGACTGCTAACTACTCACTGTCACTGTGAACCCTTGGCATTCCATGCCTCAACCCCGCCATTCCAAATGGAACAGGCACAGACACTTGCAAAAGTGTCCTTATATTGCTAAGTGACAGCGTAAACTTCAGGTGTCCTCTATGCATATGCACTAATTAACCATTTCCTATATATTTGTCCAGATCTGTGACTCTGTGACTCATTTCCTAATGCTGGGCAGAGTCACAATGCTGGGCGGAGTCAGTCATAGAGTCACATATTTGCCCAAATATGGCACTGCATATAGGAGGATACTATACACATATATATATATATATATATATATAGATATATAGGCTGCTGATTTACCTCTCCGCCATCCTCCCGGCCGGACGCGTTGTCCTCCCCTTGGTTCCCGGCTCCTGTGCTGGGGTTAGGAGGGTGGCTGAGGCCGGACACAGGATGCCATGAGGAGAATGAGGCCGCCTCCCGCCGTTGCTGCTGCGGGTACCGAGGATCCCCGGATCCTCTCTCCCGAGTCTCTGTCAGCCACCAGGGGTGCACCCTGCATGTGTCACTGCCCGGTGCGCTCCCGCCCGTCACCTGCTGCTGCTCAGGCACGCCCGACTCCGAGCCACTGCAGCCGTTACCGGGACAGCAGGAGCAGCGGTAGCAGATGTGATGGAGCGCGCATCCGGGTCACAACAGCGCTGTAAATGGTATGATGCATATACAATGCCCCTCCCCCACCTGCGGCACCCCTGCAACCACCCACCCACCACCCGCAGTGCACCTGGACCCCCAGAGCCGGCCCTAACCAATATGATGCCCTAGGCAAGATTTTGGCTGGTGCCCCCTAGCACCACCGCTAGTTCCGCCTCTGACCCTGCACCCCTTTCCCAGCACCATCACCACCCAAAGCAGTCCTTTTTTTGTTTTCCTACCCCCTGTAATTTAAATAAGAACAGTACGTACATTCGGCGCACAGCCCAAAAAGGTATGTGTTTTTGCTGGCAAGGGGCATGGCCACACAGTAGTACCCCCAATTCAAATTTTTCCTCACAGTAGTGCAACCTTATTCACAATTTATCATGCGATAGTGTCCCTTATTCACATTAGATCACACAGTAGTACCACTTTACCTTATATATGTTACTCCTCACAGTAGTGCCCCTCATTCACTTAACATCATACTGAATTGCTCCTTATTCACATTACACCACACCATATTGCTCTTTATTCTCATTACACCACACCATATTGCTCCTTATTCACATTACACCACACCATATTGCTCTTTATTCACATTAGTGCCCTTTCTATACATTACGCCACACAGTAGAGCACCTTATACACATAATGTCACACATTGGTAATGCATTTATACACATAATACCACACAGTAATGCCCCTTACACATATGACACACATCATTAATGTCCTTATAAACATAATGCGCCTTACACATTATGCAAACCCTTATTAATGCTCTTATACACATAATTTCCCTTACACATATGCCGCACATTGTTAATGCCCTTATACACATAATCACATAATGGTACACATAGTGCCCCTTACACATATGTTACACATTATTAGTGTCCTTATACACATAATGACACATATAGTTCCTGGCGTGAGTCAACTGGCAGCTCTGTTAACGTCGGGTGCCTATTTTTTATGAAAATACATCTTATTTGCATTGCTATGTGGCTAGAATGCACAAGCAGCTTCTGTTGATTAAAATGATATGCAGCATGCCTATATACTGTGTGCGACTGTGGCTGTATCTGCATACGAAATGCTACACACAGAATATAGGCATGCCGCATATCATTTTAATCAGCAGAAGCTGCTTGTGCCCCTAGGCATATCAGATGCCCTAGGCAATTGCCTAGTTTGCCTATGCCTAGGGCCGGCTCTGTGGACCCCCTCCACTATCCGCGGCACCCCCGCATCCACCCGTCCTCCACCCGTGGTGCCTCCGGACCCCCTACCCCACCCGCAGCACACCCGCACATGCCCCTCCACCACCCGCAGCTAACCTGGACCCCCTCCCCCATCTGCGGTGCCCCTGCACCTGCCCCTCCCCAGCCACGGTGCCT
This sequence comes from Pseudophryne corroboree, assembly GCF_028390025.1. Lineage (NCBI taxonomy): Eukaryota > Metazoa > Chordata > Amphibia > Anura > Myobatrachidae > Pseudophryne > Pseudophryne corroboree. The sequence goes on from NC_086453.1 coordinate 188,359,685, forward strand.
CCAGACCCTCTACCACACCCACGGCACCCCCACAACCGCACTTTCCCCACCCACAGCGCCTCCAGAACCCCTCCCCATCCGCGTCTCCCCTGCACCCGCCACTCCTCCAACCACAGCACCTACTAGGTGATTCATCGTGTCCTGCGTGCGCACAGGGGCGTGCAAGGGTTAAGGGGGCGTAGCCCCTTGTGGCGGTGTGAAGAGTGCCCGTAGGGTGCGATGAGTCACCTAGTTGATGATTAAACAGTCAAATGGTTACCTTGCAATGGCAGCAATACTGCCACCAGTCGATGGTCATCTTGTGATGACTATCCATAGCATAGTGCCGTGTTGCCTTCCCCCGTATGGACTTCACTCTTTCCTCTCCTGTCTTACTCATCTATAGCATGAATGTGTCAGTGGCCAAGAGGGCTCTAAAAGGCAATAGATACACAGCAATAGATAATGTATTCCTATACTACCTGTATATCCTATGTACTGTTTTTAACAATTGTTTTTTTAATAGGAAAACTACTTTGGTTCCATGGGAGATATTCTGATTAATTCTATGCTTTACTTTGGTTATATTGGATAATTTCTTTTGTGGTATGACATTTTTTATTCTCACAGCTAGGGAAGTGATGCAGTAGTCGCAGTCCTGATCCAGTTGAGGTTAGGTGCTTTTGTATATTTAGGGGTTGCTAATAGGTCTTTTAAGGTTTCATCTTTGAGAAATTTCAGATAGTTTGTAAGAGTTTGGATCAGCTGTGCAATTTGGAGATAAATAATTGATAGCTTATTGGGGGTCATTCTGAGTTGATCACGCGTTAGCAGTTTTTAGCAGCCTTGCAAACGCATTGTCGCCACCCACCGGGGAGTGTATTTTCGCTTTGCAGAAGTTCGAACGCTTGTGCAGCAGAGCGCCTGCAAAATCTTTTTGTGCAAAACAAGACCAGCCCTGTAGTTACTCTTCGTCTGCGTTGATTCTAATGATGGAGGGACGGCTTTTGACGTCACACACCGCCAAGCGTTCGCACAGCCACGCCTGCATTTTCCCAGACACACCTGCGTTTTTCTAAACACTCCCTGAAAACAGTCAGTTGACCCCCAGAAACGCCCACTTCATGTCAGTCTTCCTGCGTTCGGCCGTGCGACTGGAATCTTCGTTAGACTGTGTGCAAACCCACGATGCTTATTGTACCCGTACGACGGGCCTGCGCATTGCGGTGAACACGCATGCGCAGAAATGCCGATTTTTAGCCTGATCGCTGCGCTGCGAACAACGGCAGCTAGCGATCAACTCGGAATGACCCCCTTGTCATTTAGGGTTGTTTTGTGTATGATAATAACCCATCCCTATTTCCTGCATTAGTACTGACACATGCTTACAGTATTTGACTAAAGTTAGCGATGGTAGTTACTACATTTCTTTTTAAGGATGGGTCTTTGTTGGGTCTTTGTTTAATAAAGTATTCTTGATCCATGCAGTTTTTTTTAAGTCTTTTACATTGATTGCATGTGGAAGTTGTCTAAGCAGATGTTATTGGTATTATATGGTTGGTATTATCGGTGATGTAATTGTTACAGTCTTGCAGTGGATGGTGGATTTTAGTGTCAAGGGTGTTGTCAATTATTATTATTTGTAGGTTTAGGAATATTGGGGATCATTCCGAGCTGATCGCACACTAGCTATTTTTTGCAGCGCTGCGATCAGGTCAAAACTCGGCAAAACTGAGCATGCGTATGCACCGCGATGCGCAGGCGCATTGTATGGGTACAAAGCGGATCAGTGCTGGGCGATGGATATAACGAAGAATCCATTCGCACAGCCCATCGCAAGACGATTGACAGGAAGAAGGCGTTTATGGGTGTCAACTGACCATTTTCAGGGAGTGGTTGGAAAAACGCAGGCGTGTCCAAGCGTTTGCAGGGTGGGTGTCTGACGTCAATTCCTGGACTGGACAGGCTGAAGTGATCGCAGCGGCTGAGTAAGTTCAGACCTACTCAGAAACTGCACAAACTGTTTTTGTACCGCTCGGTTGCACAAGCGTTCGCACACTTGCAAAGTGAAAATACACTCCACCATAGGCGGCGACTATCTGATCGCAGCGCCGCATAAAATAAGAATTTACTCACCGGTAATTCTATTTCTCGTAGTCCGTAGTGGATGCTGGGTACTCCGTAAGGACCATGGGGAATAGACGGGCTCCGCAGGAGACTGGGCACTCTAAAAGAAAGATTAGGTACTATCTGGTGTGCACTGGCTCCTCCCTCTATGCCCCTCCTCCAGACCTCAGTTAGGGAAACTGTGCCCGGAAGAGCTGACACTACAAGGAAAGGATTTGGAATCCAGGGTAAGACTCATACCAGCCACACCAATCACACCGTACAACTCGTGATAACTATACCCAGTTAACAGTATGAATAACAACTGAGCCTCACTGAAGAGATGGCTCATAACAATAACCCTTTAGTTAAGCAATAACTATATACAAGTATTGCAGACAATCCGCACTTGGGACGGGCTCCCAGCATCCACTACGGACTACGAGAAATAGAATTACCGGTGAGTAAATTCTTATTTTCTCTGACGTCCTAGTGGATGCTGGGTACTCCGTAAGGACCATGGGGATTATACCAAAGCTCCCAAACGGGCGGGAGAGTGCGGATGACTCTGCAGCACCGAATGAGCAAACTCAAGGTCCTCCTCAGCCAGGGTATCAAACTTGTAGAATTTTGCAAACGTGTTTGACCCCGACCAGGTAGCAGCTCGGCAAAGTTGTAATGCCGAGACCCCTTGGGCATCCGCCCAAGAAGAGCCCCCTTCCTCGTGGAATGGGCTTTTACTGATCTAGGATGCGGCAGTCCAGCAGCAGAATGTGCAAGGTGAATCGTGCTACAGATCCAGCGAGCAATAGTCCGCTTAGAAGTAGGAGCACCCAGCTTGTTGGGTGCATGCAGGAGAAACAGCGAGTCAGTATTTTCCGACTCTAGCTGTCCTGGAAATATAGATTTTCAGGGCCCGGACTACATCCAGCAACTTGGAAGCCTCCAAGTCCCGAGTAGCCGCAGGCACCACAATAGGTTGGTTCAAATGAAACGCTGATACCACCCTAGGGAGAAATCGGGGACGAGTCCTCAATTCTGCCCTGTCCCTATGGAAGATCAGATAAGGGCTTTCACACGAAAAAGACGCCAATTCTGACACACGCCTAGCCGAAGCCAAGGCCAATATATATATGACCACTTTCCACGTGAGATACTTCAACTCCACGTTCTGAAGTGGCTCAAAACAATGTGATTTTAGGAAATCCAACACTACGTTGAGATCCCAAGGTGCCACTGGAGGCACAAAAAAGGGGCTGAATATGCAGCACTCCCTTAACAACGTCTGAACTTCAGGCAGCGTCTTTCCTAGCCTTTAACAGCGTAGGAATCACTTCATCTGGAACGCCCTTTTCCATCAGGATCCGGCGTTCAACCGCCAAGCCTTCAAACGCAGCCGCGGTAAGTCTTGGAACAGACAGGGCCCCTGCAGTAACAGGTCCTGTCTGAGAGACAGAGGCCATGGGTCCTCCGAGATCATTTCTTGTAGTTCCGGGTACCAAGTTCTTCTTGGCCAATCCGGAACTACGAGTATAGTTCTTACTCCACTATTACTTACTATCCTCAGTACCTTGAGTATGAGAGGAAGAGGAGGGAACACATAAACCGACTGGTACACCCACGGTGTCACTAGTGCGTCCACAGCTATCGCCTGAGGGTCTCTTGACCTGGCGCAATACTATTTTAGCTTTTGTTGAGGCGGGACGCCATCATGTCCACCTGTGGCCGTTCCCAACGGTTCACAATCTGCGTGAAGACTTCTGGATGAAGTTCCCACTCTCCCGGGTGGAGGTCGTGCCTGCTGAGGAAGTCTGCTTCCTAGTTTTCCACACCCGGAATGAACACTGCTGACAGTGTTAGCACGTGATACTCCGCCCATAGGAGAATCCTTGTGGCTTCTGCCAACGCCATCCTGCTTCTTGTGCCGCCTTGTCGGTTTACATGGGCGACAGCCGTGATGTTGTCTGACTGAATCAGCACTGGCTGGTTTTGAAGCAGGGGTTCTGCTTGCCTTAGGGCATTGTAAATGGCCCTTAGGTCCAGAATATTTATGTGTAGGGAAGTCTCCTGACTCTACCATTGTCCTTGGAAGTTTCTTCCCTGAGTGACTGCTCCCCAACCTCGGAGGCTTGCATCCGTGGTCACCAGGACCCAGTCCTGAATGCCGAATCTGCGGCCCTCGAGAAGATGAGCACTCTGCAGCCACCACAGCAGAGACACCCTGGCCCTCGGGGACAGGGTGATCAGCCGATGCATCTGAAGATGCGATCCTCACTTGTCTAACAGGTCCCACTGAAAGTTCCTTGCAAGGAACCTGCCGAAGGGAATTGCTTCGAAAGAAGCTACCATCTTTTCCAGGATTCGCGTGCAATGATGCACCGACACCTGTTTTGGTTGCATGAGGTCTCTGACCAGAGATGACAACTCCTTGGCCTTCTCCACCGGGAGAAACACCTTCTACTGTTCTGTGTCCAGAAACATGCCCAATATCAGCAGACACGTCGTAGGAACCAGCTGCGACTTTGGGATATTCAGAATCCAGCCGTGCTGTTGTAGCACTTCCTGAGATAGTGCTACTCCAATCAACGACTGCTCCTTGGACCTCGCCTTTATAAGGAGATCGTCCAAGTACGGGATAATTATAACTCCCTTCTTTCGAAGGAGTATCATCATTTTGGCCCTTACCTTGGAACACACCCTCGGTGCCGTGGACAGACCAAACGGCAACGTCTGGAATTGGTAATGGCAGTTCTGTACCACAACCTTGAGGTACTCCTGGTGAGGTGGGTAAATGGGGACATGTAGGTAAGCATCCATGATGTCCAGTGACACCATAATATCCCCCTTTTCCAGGCTTGCAATAACCGCCCTGAGCGATTCTGTTTTGAACTTGAACTTCCTTATATAAGTGTTCAAGTATTTCAAATTTAGAATGGGTCTCACCGAACCGTCTGGTTTCGGTATCACAAACATTGTGGAATAGTAACCTCGTCCCTGTTGAAGGAGAGGAACTTTGATTATCACCTGCTGGAGGTACAGCTTGTGAATTGCCGCCAGTACTACCTCCCTTTCCTTGGGAGTAGCAGGTAAGGCTGATTTGAGGTAACGGCGAGGGGGAGACGTCTCGAACTCCAGCTTGTATCCCTGAGATACCTGTAGAACCCAGAGATCCACCTGTGAGCGAACCCACTGGTCGCTGAAGTTCCGGAGACGGGCCCCCACCACACCTGGCTCCACCTGTGTAGCCCCAGCGTCATGCGGTGGACTTAGTGGAAGCAGGGGAGGATATTTGTTCCTGGGAACTGGCTGTCTGGTGCAGCTTTTTCCCTCTACCCCTGCCTCTGGGCAGAAAGGACGCGCCTCTGACCCGCTTGCCTTTCTGAGGCCGAAAGGACTGTACTTGATAATACGGTGCTTTCTTAGGCTGTGAGGGGACCTGAGGTAAAAAGGTCGACTTCCCAGCTGTTGCTGTGGACACGAGGTCCGAGAGACCGTCCCCAAACAATTCCTCACCCTTATAAGGCAAAACTTCCATGTGCCTTTTAGAATCAGCATCACCTGTCCACTGCCGAGTCCATAATACTCTCCTGGCGGAAATGGACATTGCATTAATTCTAGATGCCAGCCGGCAAATGTCCCTCTGTGCATCTCTCAAATATAAGACTACGTCTTTAATATGCTCTATAGTTAGCAAAATAGTGTCCCTGTCAAGGGAATCAATGTTAACTGACAGGGAATCAGACCATGCTGCTGCAGCACTACACATCCATGCTGAAGCAATAGCAGGTCTCAGTATAGTACCTGAGTGTGTATATACAGACTTCAGGATAGCCTCCTGCTTTCTATCTGCAGGCTCCTTTAAGGCGGCCGTATCCTGAGACGGCAGTGCCACCTTTTTTGATAAGCGTGTGAGCGCTTTGTCCACCTTAGGGGATGTCTCCCAGCGTAACCTATCCGTTGGCGGGAAAGGGTACGCCATTAGTAACCGCTTAGAAATTACTAGTTTCTTATCTGGGGAACCCCACGCTTCTTCACACAATTCGTTTAACTCATCAGATGGGGGAAAAGTCACTGGCTGCTTTTTCTCCCCAAACATAATACCCTTTTTTGTGGTAACCGGGTTAATGTCAGAAATGTGCAACACATTTTTCATTGCCGTAATCATACATCGGATGGCCCTAGTGGATTGTATATTTGTCTCATCCTCGTCGACACTGGAGTCAGACTCCGTGTCGACATCTGTGTCAGCCATCTGAGGTAGCGGGCGTTTTTGAGCCCCTGACGGCCTCTGAGATGCCCGGGCAGGCGCGGGCTGAGATGCCGGCTGTCCCAAAGCTGCGTCATCGAACCTTTTATGTAAGGAGTTGACACTGTCGGTTAATACCTTCCACATATCCATCCACTCAGGTGTCGACCCCGCAGGGGGTGACATCACACTTATCGGCACCTCATCAAACATGTCGACACAGCCGTACCGACACACCGCACACACACAGGGAATGCTCTGACTGAGGACAGGACCCCACAAAGTCCTTTGGGGAGACAGAGAGAGAGTATGCCAGCACACATCACAGCGCTATATAATCAGGGATTTACACTAACACAAAGTGATTTTTCCCTATAGCTGCTTTACATATACAGTTTGCGCCTAAATTTAGTGCCCCCCCTCTCTTTTTACCCTTTGAGCCTGGAAACAGCAGGGGAGAGCCTGGGGAGCTGTCTTCCAGCGGAGCTGTGAAGAGGAAATGGCGCCAGTGTGCTGAGGGAGATAGCCCCGCCCCCTTCTCGGCGGACTTCTCCCGCTCTTATATTTATATTATGGCGGGGGATTTTTGAACATATATAGTTTTTTAGACTATATTATGTGCTGTTTGCCAATGTAAGGTACTCTAATTGCAGCCCAGGGCGCCCCCCCCCCCCCCCCAGCGCCCTGCACCCATCAGTGACCGGAGTATGTGGTGTGCATAGGGAGCAATGGCGCACAGCTGCAGTGCTGTGCGCTACCTTAATGAAGACCGGAGTCTTCAGCCGCCGATTTCCAGGATGTTCTTCTTGCTTCTGGCTCTGCAAGGGGGACGGCGGCGCGGCTCCGGGACCGGACGACCGAGGCTGGGCCTGTGTTCGATCCCTCTGGAGCTAATGGTGTCCAGTAGCCTAGAAGCCCAAGCTAGCTGCAAGCAGGTAGGTTCGCTTCTCTCCCCTAAGTCCCTCGTAGCAGTGAGTCTGTTGCCAGCAGATCTCACTGAAAATAAAAAACCTAACAAATACTTTCTTTACTAGAATCTCAGGAGAGCCCACTAGGTGCATCCAGCTCTGGCCGGGCACAGATTCTAACTGAGGTCTGGAGGAGGGGCATAGAGGGAGGAGCAAGTGCACACCAGATAGTACTTAATCTTTCTTTTAGAGTGCCCAGTCTCCTGCGGAGCCCGTCTATTCCCCATGGTCCTTACGGAGTACCCAGCATCCACTAGGACGTCAGAGAAAATAACTAGCGAGAGATCATCTCTGAATGACCCCCATAGTCATTCCTTTTGCTTACATCAGCAGTGAATTCTAAGTATAGAGGGTGGGTGTCTATGTTATTACTGAAGTCACTGACGTTGTCATTTGTACCCTTCCAGATAATAATAATGCCTGAGTATTATATTGTTATTCTTAATCTTATTCTTTTCGTACCTTGTCATACATAACTTGGAGCATATTTAGTCCACGTTATTATTTATTTATTACCTGTTATTTATATTGCGCACACATATTCCGCAGTGCTTTTATGCTTTCTTTACAGAGAATATTTGGCCATTCACATCAGTCCCTGCCCCAGAAGAGCTTACAATCTATTTTCCCTACGACATATACACACACACATTCACGCTAGGGTTAATTTTTGTTGGGATCCAATTAACCTACAAGTATATTTTTGGATTGTGGGAGGAAACCGGAGTACCCGGAGGAAACCCAAGAAAGTATGGGGAGAATATACAAACTCCACACAGTTAGGGCAATGGTGGGAATCAAACCCATGACCTCAGTGCTGTGAGGCAGTAATGATAACTATTACACCATCCGTACTATATTTAGTCCACATGGCTGTTCATTACACAGTGTTATTTATTGTATCTTCAGTTCTAACCACAATTATTTGCATGGAAGAATCAAATGAATACTAGAAAGAAGTGATGTGCACCGGAAATTTTTCGGGTTTTGTGTTTTGGTTTTGTGTTCGGTTCCGCGGCCGTGTTTTGGGTTCGGACGCGTTTTGGCAAAACCTCACCAAATTTTTTTTGTCGGATTCGGGTGTTTTTTTCAAAAAAACCTAAAAAACAGCTTAAATCATAGAATTTGGGGGTCATTTTGATCCCATAGTATTATTAACCTCAATAACCATAATTTCCACTCATTTTCAGTCTATTCTGAACACCTCACTTCTCACAATATTATTTTTAGTCCTAACATTTGCACCGAGGTCGCTGGATGGCTAAGCTAAGCGACCCTAGTGGCCGACACAAACACCTGGCCCATCTAGGAGTGGCACTGCAGTGTCACGCAGGATGGCCCTTCAAAAAAATTGTCCCCAAACAGCACATGATGCAAAGAAAAAAAGAGGCGCAATGAGGTAGCTGTGTGACTAAGATAAGCGACCCAAGTGGCCGACACAAACATCTGGCCCATCTAGGAGTGGCACTGCTGTGTCAGACAGGATGGCCCTTCAAAAAAATTGTCCCCAAACAGCACATGATGCAAAGAAAAAAAGAGGCGCAATGAGGTAGCTGTGTGACTAAGATAAGCGACCCAAGTGGCCGACACAAACATCTGGCCCATCTAGGAGTGTCACTGCAGTGTCACGCAGGATGGCCCTTCAAAAAAATACTCCCCAAACAGCACATGACGCAAAGAAAAAAAGAGGTGCAATGAGGTAGCTGTGTGACTAAGCTAAGTGACCCAAGTGGCCGACACAAACACCTGGCCCATCTAGGAGTGGCACTGCAGTGTCACGCAGGATGGCCCTTCAAAAAAATACTCCCCAAACAGCACATGATGCAAAGAAAAAAAGAGGCGCAATGAGGTAGCTGTGTGACTAAGATAAGCGACCCTAGTAGCCGACACAAACACCTGGCCCATCTAGGAGTGGCACTGCAGTGTTACGCAGGATGGCCCTTCAAAAAAATACTCCCCAAACAGCACATGACGCAAAGAAAAAAAGAGGCGCAATGAGGTAGCTGTGTGATTAAGCTAAGCGACCCTAGTAGCCGACACAAACACCTGGCCCATCTAGGAGTGGCACTGCAGTGTCACGCAGGATGGCCCTTCAAAAAAATACTCCCCAAACAGCACATGATGCAAAGAAAAATGAAAGAAAAAAGAGGAAGGTCAGGCATCGCAACCGACACAATTGGACTCTCCTTGGGGATTTGTGATTTCGAAGAACGCACAGTTCTTTGCTGTGTTTTTGCCAGCTTAAGTCTTTTCTTTTTTCTAGTGAGAGGATGAGTGCTTCCATCCTCATGTGAAGCTGAACCACTAGCCATGAACATAGGCCAGGGCCTCAGCCGTTCCTTGCCACTCCGTGTCGTAAATGGCATATTGGCAAGTTTACGCTTCTCCTCAGACGCTTTTAATTTTGATTTTTGGGTCATTTTACTGATCTTTTGTGTTTTGGATATTACATGCTCTGTACTATGACATTGGGCATCGGCCTTGGCAGACGACGTTGATGGCATTTCATCGTCTCGGCCATGACTAGTGGCAGCAGCTTCAGCACGAGGTGGAAGTGGATCTTGATCTTTCCCTATTTTTTTAACCTCCACTTTTTTGTTCTCCATATTTTAATGCGCACAACTAAAAGGCACCACAGGTATACAATGTAGATGGATGGATAGTATACTTATGGACGACGAGTGACGACACAGAGGTAGGTACAGCAGTGGCCTACCGTACTGCTATATACAGTATAATAAATGGACCTGGTGGACACTGTCAGAAAACTGCTAAACTAGTATAAAGAAAAAAAGCCACCACAGGTATACAATGTAGATGGATGGATAGTATACTTATGGACGAGTGACTGACGACACAGAGGTAGGTACAGTAGTGGCCTACCATACTGCTATATACAGTATAATGGACCTGGTGGACACTGTCAGCAGACTGCTAAACTAGTACTACTAGTATAAAGAAAAAAAGCCACCACAGGTATACAATGTAGATGGATGTATAGTATACTTATGGACGACGAGTGACGACACAGAGGTAGGTACAGCAGTGGCCTACCGTACTGCTATATACAGTATAATGGACCTGGTGGACACTGTCAGCAGACTGCTAAACTAGTACTACTAGTATAAAGAAAAAAAGCCATCACAGGTATACAATGTAGATGGATGGATAGTATACTTATGGACGACGAGTGACGACACAGAGGTAGGTACAGCAGTGGCCTACCGTACTGCTATATACAGTATAATGGACCTGGTGGACACTGTCAGCAGACTGCTAAACTAGTACTACTAGTATAAAGAAAAAAAGCCACCACAGGTATACAATGTAGATGGATGGATAGTATACTTATTATTATTAATGGATGACGAGTGACTGACGACACAGAGGTAGGTACAGCAGTGTCCTACCGTACTGCTATATACAGTATAATGGACCTGGTGGACACTGTCAGCAGACTGCTAAACTAGTACTACTAGTATAAAGAAAAAAAGCCATCACAGGTATACAATGTAGATGGATGGATAGTATACTTATTATTATTAATGGATGACGAGTGACTGACGACACAGAGGTAGGTATAGCAGTGGCCTACCGTACTGCTATATACAGTATAATGGACCTGGTGGACACTGTCAGCAGACTGCTAAACTAGAACTACTAGTATAAAGAAAAAAAGCCACCACAGGTATACAATGTAGATGGATGGATAGTATACTTATGGATGACGAGTGACAACACAGAGGTAGGTACAGCAGTGGCCAACCGTACTGCTATATACAGTATAATGGACCTGGTGGACACTGTCAGCAGACTGCTAAACTAGTACTACTAGCATAAAGAAAAAAAGCCACCACAGGTATACAATGTAGATGGATGGATAGTATACTTATGGACAACGAGTGACGACACAGAGGTAGGTACAGCAGTGGCCTACTGTACTGCTATATACAGTATAATGGACCTGGTGGATACTGTCAGCAAACTGCTAAACTAGTATAAAGAAAAAAAGCCACCACAGGTATACAATGTAGATGGATGGATAGTATACTTATTATTATTAATGGATGACGAGTGACTGACGACACAGAGGTAGGTACAGCAGTGGCCTACCGTACTGCTATATACAGTATAATGGACCTGGTGGACACTGTCAGCAGACTGCTAAACTAGTATAAAAAAAAGCCACCACAGGAGTGTTTTTCAGGCAGACAAACGTATACTGGTGGTCACTGTCAGCAAAACTGTGCACTGTACTCCTGCTATAGCTGCTCCCCAGTCCCCACAATTAAGCAGTGTGAGCACTCAGCACAGATATATCATGCAGCACACTGAGCACAGATATGGTATGGAGCGTTTTTTTCAGGCAGAGAACGGATAAAAAAAAACTGGTGGTCACTATCAGCAAAACTCTGCACTCTACTCCGAGTCCTAACAGCTGCTCCCCAATCCTCCCCACAATTAGTAATAAAACAAGCAATCAACTGTCTCTTCTACAATTATAAACGGAGAGGGCGCCAGCCACGTCCTCTCCCTATCAATCTCAATGCACGTGTGAAAATGGCGGCGATGCGCGGCTGCTTATATAGAATCCGAATCTCGCGAGAATCCGACAGCGGGATGATGACGTTCGGGCGCGCTCGATTTAGCCGAGCAAGGCGGGAGGATCCGAGTCTGCTCGGACCCGTGTAAAAAAAGGTAAAGCTCGGGTGGGTTCGGTTTCTCGGAAACCGAACCCGCTCATCACTACTAGAAAGTTAATCTATTGATAATTGAGAGAGCATATAGTATATGTGCACAGCCTGATCGATGATCGAAGCAGGTCTGTAGCAAGTTAACACCCCATCTTGTTAAGGTGATGTTGATTTCCTGTTCTGTTTGCTTTAATAGATATAGTAGTTGCGTCTTGTAAATAACTTGTTTATTTTATGGGTAGAGGGCCTATTTATCAAATAATTCTGGCCCAAAAAAATATGGAAACTGTTTATGTATGTCTAAGGACAGAATGAAGTGTCACTTGCATATAATAATATAGAAAGCAGGAGATAACGCTTTCTGTTCTCCAGCCCTGTCATCAGCTGTCACTACAGTTTTCTACAGGGCTGATTCTGATGCCCGTCGCATTGTCTTTGCTTTGTGCATGCACAGCTAGAAAGCCACAATAAAGATTCTTCATTTTCGGGGGCATACTGCAAACTAGTGATGTGCACCGGACATTTTTCGGGTTTTGTGTTTTGGTTTTGGATTCGGTTCCGCGGCCGTGTTTTGGATTCGGAGGCGTTTTGGCAAAACCTCACCGAAAATTTTTTGTCGGATTCGGGTGTGTTTTGGATTCGGGTGTTTTTTTCAAAAAACCCTAAAAAACAGCTTAAATCATAGAATTTGGGGGTCATTTTGATCCCATAGTATTATTAACCTCAATTACCATAATTTCCACTCATTTCCAGTCTATTCTGAACACCTCACACCTCACAATATTATTTTTAGCCCTACAATTTGCACCGAGGTCGCTGGATGGCTAAGCTAAGCGACACAAATGGCCGACACAAACACCTGGCCCATCTAGGAGTGGCACTGCAGTGTCAATCAAGACAGGATGGCACTTAAAAAAAATTGTCCCCAAACAGCACATGATGCAAAGAAAAAAAGAGGCGCACCAAGGTGGCTGTTTGACTAAGCTAAGCGACACAAGTGGCCGACACAAACACCTGGCCCATCTAGGAGTGGCACTGCAGTGTCAGTCAAGACAGGATGGCACTTCAAAAAAATTGTCCCCAAACAGCACATGATGCAAAGAAAAAAAGAGGCGCACCAAGGTGGCTGTGTGACTAAGCTAAGCGACACAAGTGGCCGACACAAACACCTGGCCCATCTAGGAGTGGCACTGCAGTGTCAATCAAGACAGGATGGCACTTCAAAAAAATTGTCCCCAAACAGCACATGATGCAAAGAAAAAAAGAGGCGCACCACAGGTATAGAATGTAGATGGATAGTATACTTAATGAATGACGACACAGAGGTAGGTACAGCAGTGGCCTACCGTACTGCTATATATAGTATACTGGTGGTCACTGTGTCAGCAAACTGCAAAACTAAAATGCACCACAGGTATAGAATGTAGATGGATAGTATACTTAATGAATGACGACACAGAGGTAGGTACAGCAGTGGCCTACCGTACTGCTGTATATAGTATACTGGTGGTCACTGTGTCAGCAAACTGCAAAACTAAAATGCACCACAGGTATAGAATGTAGATGGATAGTATACTTAATGAATGACGACACAGAGGTAGGTACAGCAGTGGCCTACCGTACTGCTATATATAGTATACTGGTGGTCACTGTGTCAGCAAACTGCAAAACTAAAATGCACCACAGGTATAGAATGTAGATGGATAGTATACTTAATGAATGACGACACAGAGGTAGGTACAGCAGTGGCCTACCGTACTGCTATATATAGTATACTGGTGGTCACTGGTCAGCAAAACTCTGCACTGTACTCCTCCTATATAATATTAATTATACTGGTGGTCCCCAGTCCCCACATTACAATAAAGTAGCACACTGAGCACAGATATGGAGTGTTTTTCAGGCAGACAACGTATACTGGTGGTCACTGTCAGCAAAACTCTGCACTGTACTCCTGCTATATAATACAGCTGCTCCCCAGTCCCCACAATTAAGCAGTGTGAGCACAGATATATTATGCAGCACACTGAGCACAGATATGGAGTATTTTTCAGGCAGACAATGTATACTGGTGGTCACTGTCAGCAAAACTCTGCACTGTACTCCTGCTATATAATACAGCTACTCCCCAGTCCCCACAATTAAGCAGTGTGAGCACTCAGCACAGATATATCATGCAGCACACTGAGCACAGATATGGTATGGAGCGTTTTTTTCAGGCAGAGAACGGATAAAAACTGGTGGTCACTTATCAGCAAAACTCTGCACTGTACTCCTCCTAACAGCTGCTCCCCAGTCCTCCCCACAATTAAGCAATAAAGCAATCAAGTTCAACAATAAACGGAGAGGACGCCAGCCACGTCCTCTCCCTATCATCTCCAATGCACGAGTGAAAATGGCGGCGACGCGCAGCTGCTTATATAGAATCCGAATCTCGCGAGAATCCGACAGCGGGATGATGACGTTCGGGCGCGCTCGGGTTAGCCGAGCAAGGCGGGAAGGTTCGAACCTGCCTCGGACCCGTGTAAAAAGGGTGAAGTTCGGGGGGGTTCGGTTTCCGAGAAACCGAACCCGCTCATCTCTACTGCAAACTATAAATGTAACACTAGGGATTGCAGGACAGTGTACCCAGATGCAGGGCCGGATTAACAATGGGGCGGATGGAGCTGCAGCTCCAGGCCCCCCATTCAAAATTGGCCCACAGGATCCCTTGCAGTACTGCCAGTGTTGACAGGAAAAAAGTTTTTCCTGTCACCACCAGCCCAGCTCACTCTTCCCCTAACCAGAGCCGGCCGACATTAGTCCTTCCTATGTCAGACTGTGGGACACCGCCATCCTAAGCAGTAAGCAACACCTCCCAGACCTGTAAGAAGCTCAGCCTCTGGGATCCATCCAAGCTCCGCCTTCGGGATCCATCCAAGCTCTGCCCCCAGGACCCGTCCAAAGCTCAGCCTCTGGGATCCGTCCAAGCTCCGCCCTCGGGACCCGTCCAAAGCTCAGCCACTGGGATCCGTCCAAGCTCCACCCCCGGGACCCGTCAAAGCTCCGCCTCCGGGATCCGTCCAAGCTCCGCCCCTTGGACCCGTCCAAAGCCCCGCCTCCTGTGCACCGTTAAATCCTCATGGATAGTCTGAAGCTTTGCAGACATGCTGACAGTGATGTAACTTTGAAGCTGGATCTTCAGCAGGTGGGTAGAGCTGGGGGTCAGTGGGGTTGCCGGGGAAGGGGTGTGGGGGGGGAGTTGTGAGTAGTAGTAGATCATTTAGGACAGAGGTCTGCTACTTGTTTGCACGGAATTTCACGATGCACCGTTAACACAGGGGTCGCAGCTCTTCCTGTGAACATGCTGCACCCATCCCCCCATCCCATTTTTACTCCTCCCCTGTCACCTGCTGCTCTTACACCAGTATCTAACCTCTCCACCTGTATCTCCCCCCTTCTCACCTGTATCTCCTCCCTTCTCACCTGTATCTCCTCCTCCCCACCTGTATCTCCCCACTCTCCACCCCTTCCCACCTGTATCTCCCCCCTCCCCACCTGTATCTCCTCTATCCCCTCTCCACCTGTATCTCGCCCATCCCCACCTGTATCTCCTCTCCCCCTCCCCACCTGTATCTCCCCCTTCCCCATATCTCCCCCCCCACCTGTATCTGCTCTCCCCCCTCCCCACCTGTATATCCCCCCTCCCCACCTGTATCTCCCCCCTCCCCATATCTCCCCCCTCGCCACCTGTATCTCCCCCCTCCTCACCTGTATCTCCCCCTCCCCATATCTCCCCCCTCCCCACCTGTATCTCCCCCCTCCCCACCTGTATCTCCCCCCTACTCACCTGTATCTGCTCTCCCCCCTCCCCACCTGTATCTCATTTAGGACAGAGGTCTGCTACTTGTTTGCACGGAAATTCACGATGCACCGTTAACACAGGGGTCGCAGCTCTTCCTGTGAACATGCTGCACCCCCCAATCCCATTTTTACTCCTCCCCTGTCACCTGCTGCTCTTACACCAGTATCTAACCTCTCCACCTGTATCTCCCCCCTCCCCACCTGTATCTCCCCCCTCCCCACCTGTATCTCCCCCTTTCTCACCTGTATCTCCCCCTTTCTCACCTGTATCTCCCCCTCCCCACCTGTACCTCCCCCCTCCCCACCTGTACCTCCCCCCTCCCCACCTGTATCTCCCCCTTCTCACCTGTATCTTCCCCTCCACACCTGTATCTCCCCCTCCACACCTGTACCTCCCCCCTCCCCACCTGTATCTCCCCCTTCTCACCTGTATCTTACCCTCCACACCTGTATCTCACCCCTCTCCACCCATTCCCACCTGTATCTCCCCCCTCCCCACCTGTATCTCCTCTCCCCCCTCCCCACCTGTATCTCCCCCCTCCCAACCTGTATCTCCCCCCTCCCCACCTGTATCTCCTCTCCCCCCTCCCCACCTGTAACTCCCCCCTCCCCACTTGTATCTCCTCTCCCCCCTCCCATCTGTATCTCCCCTTCCCACCTGTATCTCCCCCCATCCCGCCTGTATCTTCCCCTCCCCATCTCTGTCTTTGTCTTCCTTCACACCTGTGTCTATGCCCCCTCTCCACTGACAGTACTGCAGCCAGACGCCATCACCACTAGCTGCAGAACAGGGTGACCATGGAGTGGCCCCTGGGGGGCCGTTGTGGAGTGTCACTGCCACCTCTCAGCTACTGACTTCAGCCATTATATGGATGGATGACACATCTGTTGTTCCAGGATCTAAACAGGAAGTGGCTATATTATTTGGATATTGCTGTGGATTTACTTAAAAGAAAAGTGCACCTTTATTGGACTATCCAGCATTATTAGGACTATTCTCAAAAGATAATTATTTGTTTTAAATCCCCATACCGTCCAACGTTTTACACATAAAAATTGGTACAAATTAGAAAAATGGTGTGGCCACGCCCCTTTTCCTGTAATTTCAATGGAAGTTTGGAGAGCCAAAAACCGGTACAGACCATAAAAAAAAGGTGCTGTACCTATTAAAAAGATACAGGTGGAGGGTATGAATCCCTGGGTGTGTTCAAATACACGGTGTGTATCTATTGTTTACTCCAAGATGTTCAAGTGTATATGATGCAACAGGGAAGCGCTGATATAGATGCACATTCGGGTATGGGTCGTTGGCTCGACCCAACTTAGGTCGACCACTGAAGGTTGACATTGCTGTTAGGTCGACAGGCAATGGGCATTTTAGGTCGACATGTACTAGATCAACAGGTAAAAAGGTCGACATGAGTTTTTAGACTGTTTTTGGTGTTGTTTTCTCCGTAAAGTGACGGGGAACCCCAATTAGTGCACCGTGTCCCCTCGCATGCTTCGGGCAAGGTGCCTCGCTCCACTACCGCTGTGCTCGGCACAGGTTACCATTCCAATCGTAGTCCACGTGGATCGTTAAGTATGAAAAAATGAAAAAAAAAAATGTTGAAAACTCATGCCAACCTTTTGCCCTGTCGACCTAGTACATGTCAACCTAACTCCCATGTCGACCTAACAGCAATGTCGACCTAATGACTGTCAAACTAAGTTGGGTCAACCTAACGACCGTATCCCACACATTCAATCTAATGGAGTACTGATGAATGCTCTAATTGAGAATCTTCAGCTGCATGTCCTCTTTTAAATGCACACTATTTTTTTCAGGAAAACATTTCTGTTCCCTTTCCACCTGTATCTATACCACCTCTCCACCTGTATCTCTACCACCATCCCACCTTTATCTATACCACCTCTCTTACTTGCCTACTTTTGAAAAAGCATTTCAGGGAGATTGTGAGAGTAACACCTATCGGCGCGGGCGTGTACTGATACATCTGAGAGGCGTGTCATGAAAATGACTTACATCCAAATGTAAATGAGCCCCAAAGTTAGTAAGATCTATTTGTTGAAGAAAAGACACTGATATTTTGCAGAATTTGTTTGTGTATTGTGTTTTACAAGAGGTTCCATATACTGTAAGTGGCCATAGGGATCATTGTGCCTTATCCAATGCAGGGAAATGGCCCTAATAATCCCATTTGAATGTATGTATCTCTGATTTATCCCCCCCCCCCCCCCCCCAAGAATGTAACAGCTACATAATGGGGGTAAGGTGCAATGAGGGAGATTGCTGGACTTTTCAGGGAGTGAGGGAGATTGCTACTATTTCAGGGAGTCTCCTGCAGAATGAGGGAGGGTAGGCAACTAGCACCTCTCCACCTGTATCTCTACCACCTTCCCACCTGTATCTATACCACCTCCCCACCTGTGTGTCTGTCTCCCTCTCCACCTCTATCCCTACCCCCTCTCCACCTGTATGACTCCCCCTCTCCACATATGTTTCTGCCTTCTCTCTACCTGTGCTTCCACCACCCTCTCCATTTGTGTCTTTGCCACCTTCACTTCCTGTCTCTCTGCCACCTTCACTACCTGTGTGTCCACCCCTATACCTTCCTACTAGTACCTCTGCCTCGTTCGCCACTTGTGCCATTGCCCCCTCCCTACCTTTTTCTCTGCCCTCTCCCCACCTGTGCTTCTGCCCTCCTTTCCACCTGTGTCTCTGCTCCTATCAACCTGTTTCTCTGCCATCCACCCCACCTATGGTTCTGCCTTCTCTCTAACTGTGCTTCCACCTCCCTCTCCACCTCTGTCACTACCTTCCACTCCACCTGTGTCTTTGCCTTGTCTCCATCTGCGCTTCCGCCTCCCTCTCCAAATGCACCTCTGCCTCCCTCACCACTTGTATCTCTACCCCCTTCTCCACCTGTATCTCTAACTTCCTCTCCACCTGTGTGTCTGTCTTCTCCCCATCTACGCTTCAGTCTCCCTCTCCAAATATATATCTGCCTCCCCCCCACCTGTGTCTCTACTCCTTTCACGACCCATACTTCCACCCCTCTTGCCACCTACGCTTCTCACAAACTGTGTAGAAAAGAGGGCAGTGCCTGATAGACCAAATGTAGCAGCAGTTTCATCATGGAGCCATCAGAGTTCCTAATATGAGTAATGCAGGGGAGCCCTGAATAGAATGTGAAGATCAGGTCAGTAGTCTGTGTTGGGGGGTATATCCTGCACATCCCTGTTTCAAGATCCTAATGACACCTAAGCCAGCCACTAAGCTGATGCACTGTAGTGAGTATTCAGACATCCAGCGTAGTCCCTCCCATACCCAGGACCAGGTACGCACGTCTCCCTGCTCCTATACCCAACTGTCCCCCTTTTTTTCCTACTCCTTCCTTCCTCAGGCTCACCCCTCCTTTCCCTCTATCCTGTTTGTACTGCTTCACTCTAAAGGATGAGGTGTGAGTAGTTAACAGTAATGTAGTGTTGGGAGGTAGATTAGTGAGGTGTAGTGCGGGGATATAGTGTGGGGAGGTAGCGTAGTGATATAGGGGGTCATTCCGAGTTGATCTCTAACTGCTTTCTTTCGCAGCGCAGCGATCAGCTCAAAAAACTGCACTTCTGCGCATGCGTATGGTGCGCACTGCGCACGCGCGTCGTACTTTCACAAAAGCCGATGTAGTTTTACACAAGCTCTAGCGACGCTTTTCAGTCGCACTGCTGATCGTTGAGTGATTGACAGGAAGTGGGTGTTTCTGGGTGGTAACTGACATTTTTCAGGGAGTGTGTGTAAAAACGCAGGCGTGCCAGATAAAAACGCAGGAGTGGCTGGGGAAATGGCGGAGTGGCTGGCCGAACGCAGGGCGTGTTTGTGACGTCAAAACAGAAACTAAATAGTCTGAAGTGATCGCAAGGTAGGAGTAAGTCTCGAGCTGCTCAGAAACTGCACAATCTTTTTTTGTAGCAGCGGTGCGATCCTTTCGTTCGCACTTCTGCTAAGCTAAGATACACTCCCAGAGGGCGGCGGCTTAGCATTTGCACGGCTGCTAAAAGCAGCTAGCGAGCGAACAACTCGGAATGAGGGCCATAGTGCAGGAATAAGTGTAAGTAGGTAACGTAGTGTTGATCCGTGAGCTCTCTCCCCCAGTCAGCTGGTTGCCGTAATCCTGCTCTGTGACACTGATCAGCTGTCCTGTAAACCGGTACCTCAATTTACAGTGTAAGAGATGCCGGTTTACAGCTCAGCTGATCTGGGTCACACCGCGCAGGAGCCTGGTGACCATATGACTGGGGGAGAGAGCTCACTGATCACTGTGCAGCTTAGTGTAAGCAGAGGTGGGAGGGGGTGTCACGGGTGTGAAAGGGGAGTAGCCGGTGGAAGCGCATGCGCTGTACAATCTCAGGGTATTTTTCATGAAAAAGAGCTTTCTCACAAGCTCTGTCCCTGTATGCCATAATTGATACATCCTTGCTATGTATTCAATCATCTCAACGCAATTTTGGTCGAATTTATCACATTCCATGCACATCTCAGATGCGGATTGTGATAAATATGCCCCACAGTGCGGTGATGTAGTGATATAGTGAAGAGATGTAGTGTGGGAGGGAGGAAGTGCAGTAGTATGCCACTACACCCCCCCCCCTCCCCCCTGCCCTCACAGGTAAAAATTCTCTGTGACGATAATCACACCAACTGCGCAACATGCAATAGGCCCTTCATAGATTTCAGCTCCAGGCCCATGATGTGGACCTTAATCTGGCACTGCCCAGATGGGTGTGAGGGGAGAGTCTGCGTCCCAAATATTATTGCTCTGTCTGGGCATATGGTTTTGATGTTTATGAATTTTGGATTAGATATAGAATACCAGCATTCTTGTGTAGTCGATGAATAAGTATTTGGATTGTACAAAACGGGTTTTAGCCTGAGTTGCGCTGCAGTATTAAGAAGTTGTGCAACTTTTAAAATTAAGTTATTAGTATTGTGTGGTGTCAGGGAGTAGTCTCATGAGTTCTTTTTACAATCAATCCATTATGCAATATAGGCTGGTAAGCTAATATTCAGAGATTCTCTTCCTCCTTTGAGTTTTTATTTTATTTTATTTTTTGTGTTTTTTTTATATTTATGTTCAATAGAATTTGTTTTTGTCCTGATAGTTTGTGTCTGTGGAGAGCCCTTTCTAAATGGCGACAATCAAAATGTCAACACCAGAATGTCAATATGTCCTTAATGTTGACATTTACAATGTTGACATATTTAAAATGTTGACAGATAACATGTAATCATTGGCAATGTTGATGTTGGCATAATGTTGGCATTGTGAATGTAATACCCCTTTTACACCGCCAGCACATAACACGGGTAACTGCACATAAGCATGCATAACCCGTGCTGCTGGTTGGTGTAAAAGGGTCGAGTGACCTGGTAGTCCATCTCGGGTAGTTTGCAGAGTTGAACACGGGTTCAACCCAACAAACTGTGCTGTATAAACGGTAGCTGGGTCGCATCAACCCGGCTTCTTGTTTACAGTGATGTACAGGTGGCACTTGGCGATCATGTGATTTCCACGTGCCGCCCTTGCCGCGTCATCAGCAAAGTCACCAACCCGGCAATATGCCGGGTTGGTGACTGCAGTGGGAAAGGGGGCTGATGCGGGTCGCAGCCGGGTAGCACCTGTGTCAGGCTCCCGGCTGAGACCCACAATTTTAATCTAAATGCGGCATAACTAACAACGTTGCATGTAATTAGGATCAGGGTTAGGTTACTATCAGGGTTAGGGTTAGATTAAGGAAAGAGTTTTAAGATAAAATAGTACTGTTGACATGCAGAATGTCAATATTGTGGGTGTCGACATTCTGAACATGTAAATATGTTGACTGTCGCCATATGTATCATACCAACTATTTAGGAAATATTGCTTTACTCCACAATGAAGCCCTTAGCCTGAAAAAGTTATGTGTAGATATTTTAGCTCGATTTTGCATACTGAATCAATCTAGAAATCAGCAGCCATCTGGTGGCTCCTAAGTCATGCTGACATACCCCACTAGATGGCACATATGAGCAGCACAAGGATAAATGCTGCTGATACAGGATAGGCTTGCGCATTCATAATCAAAATTGATTTAACTAATTTAAGCAAATTATTCAACTTTGAATGTATTTGGTATCTAATTCCACATACAGTATAAGGGCTGCATTTTGCCGATGGACCTTGGGACTTGTAGTTAGTAGATGCTCCATTTGAATGGGTGGCAAAGGAGCAGAGCTGCAACTAGGGGGAGGCTAAGGGGTCTTGTGCCCCAGCCCCGATTTAAGGGGACGCAAGAAATCTACCTGGTTCTCTTGTCCAGCTGCTCCTCTACACCCACCTGTCGCCTTGACTCACTGGTGATCATAATTGGCAGTGCAGCTGTAGCGCCAGAGATGACTCACTCACCACTGATGCTGGGCTGAGTAGTGTCTTCCACAGGCCCTGTCCTCCTTTATGCACATGCGTGATGTCAGAAATTTATGACATTCGTCTAGGCACCATCTTCAGCAGCAGAGCAGTGCTGGTGCACCGGGTATGGTGTCCAGTTTGCAGAGCCGCAGGCCCCTCCTTAGTGAGTGGAGCATATTATTATGGGGATAAGGGGCTGGAGCATATTATTACTAGGGACTGTCTCTGGTGCATAATATTATGGGGAAACCAGGGAGAAGGATCTTGCATATTATTGGGGGTCTGCCAGTCTGAAGGATGTCTGCATCATATTATCTCTCTCACCCCTTTCTCTCTCTCTCCCCCCTCTCTCCTTTCTTTCCTATCTCCTCTCTCTCTCTCTCTCCCCAATCACTCTCTCTCTCTTCCCTTTCTTTCCCTCCCTCTCTCCTCTGTGGGTCGGCGTAATGTTAATGAGGAGTAATACTGTGCAGGAGATGTAGTTATGCTACCGGCAGTCAGGAGACCGCCAGTCACAATACCTCCACCTACATCCCGCCCACCCACAATCCCGACAGTCGGCATGCCGACTAACAGGAACTATTCCCTTGTGGGTGTCCACAACACCCATAGAGTAGGTATAGAACCTGTGGCGAGCACAGCTCGCCATGAGCCTACAGTATGATGAGCGCAATGAGCACGCAAGGGGCTTCATTGCACTCCCACCCCTGTGCTGGATACCTCAATCGGGGCTGCCATCGCCGGAGGGGGGGCTGTGTGGTCTTTAGTCCCAGGCCCTGACAAAGAGGGTGCCCGGCAGCTGATCGCAGACTGACAGCCAAGTGTGGAAAGGACAGCGTCGGCATTTCTAAGCCAGACACGAGCCACGGGTCTGTTGAGTGCAGCCACATTAGATTGGACATTTAGGCTGTCAATCACTGGTGTTGTTCAGCGATTGGCCACAAGGTCACCAAACCAGCAGCACAACCTATACAGAGATGTGGGGAGCTCTGGTGTAGGCTGTGAGTGAACAAGCCCCTGATAGGGTGAAACGAGTCTCTGAGGGCATCACTTCCAGGACTCATGGTGCACACATGAGACCCGGTCAACAGCAGGCACATCCACGTCTGGTGACCACCATCAGCAGAAATACCATCTAATAGGTACACCTCTTTTTCAGCATTCTCTCAGCAGGGGTATGCTCCTATTTTCTTCCTGCAATTTCTAACAATACCAGGTGCTGACCCTGACAGTAGAAGCACTGTAGTCTCTATTTTCTATTTTGTCCGCCTCACCTTGCATTCACTTACTCATGACAAAGAATTACAGTAGAAATGTCAGGAGATCTGATTCTGTAACACACTCTCTCATTTTACGACAGCACTCTCCAGATCATAGGCGTGCGCAGGACATTTTATTAGGGGGTGCATGATTAGAAGGGCGTTTAGCACAACCTATCGGGCAGGTCTAACACCACCTAATGGGCGTGTCTAGCACCACCTATCAGGCGTGTCTACCACCACATATTGGCACTCAATGCAAACTAAATAATATAGAGAATTGATGCACAGATATCTATCTATCTATATAAAATCTGTTAATATATGTTAAATTTGTATATTTTATTACCATAGATTATATCCTAATCTCTCGAAATATATATTGATATTGAATTTGAACTTGTCTTCCTCCAAGAGGAACGCCGTATTCTGTGGCGTTGGCACATGATGAGGAGAGAGAGAGCGTTGGTGGGAGCATGAGCGTGCATGCACGTGGCATGACATCATCACGACACATCCCACAGGTTAGAGGAACTGGGAGTAGGATTACGTCAGTGATGCTGCACCATACACATGAATGACAGCTAGACTGAGCGGAGGGGGTGGCGGGCACAGTTGGCGGGAGGACAGAAATGAGCACACTTGGCGATCGCCGATACTGCAGCAGCAGGTGTGTGAGGGGGTGACAGACATTAGGGGGTGCCTGTGCGCACCAAGCACCCCCCCTGCGCACGCCTATGATGCACACACACACACACACACACACACACACACACACACGGCCGCCATCAAGGCGGTGCCCTGTGTACAGTTGTCCCGGGCCCGGCCACTCTGACAGAGTGGAGAGCCTGGGCTGCACACACAGCCACCCGTGGATATACCCGGCGGCAGCTGCCCCTGCCGTATCCACGGGCCGCCGCTCCTCGCCTCTCCCCATCCTTCCCCCCTCCCTCTGCTGCTCACTGCTGCTCCCGCTGATGTGAGGGGAGGAGAGCGCAGCCCTGTGCCTCTCCTGCCCCTCTGTGTCTTTGTTCAATTCAGCGCCGCCCGTGAGCCAATCAGAGCTTGCGGACCGCGACCTCTGATTGGCTCACGGATCGGCGCTGAATTGAACGGAGAAACCTACACCCGCCGGAGACTGAGGGAAAGGAGAGGCGCAGGCTGCGCTCTTCTCCCCTCACGCAGACACAGGACAGCAGCAGCAGCAGCGGTGAGCAGCAGGGGAGGGGGGGCTTCATGTATATCTGGCACTGTGGGCATATCTGGCACTGAGGGCATATCTGGCCCTGGGGGCATATCTGGCACTGGGGGGCATGTATACCTGGCAGTGGGAGCATATATGGTACTGGGGGCATATCTGGCACTGGGGGGACATGTGTATCTGGCAATGGGGGCATATCTGGCACTGGGGGGACATGTATACCTGGCATTGAGGCATATCTGGCACTGGGGGGACATGTATACCTGGCAATGGGGGCCTATCTGGCACTGGGGGGACATGTGTACCTGGCACTGGGGGCATATCTGGCACTGTGGGTGCATTTGTGTATCTGGCACTGTGGGGCAATCTGTATCTGGCACTGTGAGGCAATGTATATCTGGCACTCTGGGGGCATTTGTGTATCTGGCACTGTGGGGCAATGTGTATCTGGCACTGTGAGGCAATGTATATCTGGCACTGTGGGGGCAATGTATATCTGGCACTGTGGGGCAACGTGTATCTGGAACTATTGGGGTCATATGTGTATCTGGCCCTCCCCCATATGTGTATCACGCCCCCATTTTCATTGGCCACACCCCATGTGGCATTTGGACACATCAATTTTTTGGCGCGCGTGCCTTCGGCGTGAGCACACAGTACCTGTAAGACATTTTTTCTACTTGCACCACTGGCCGCCGGTGACAGTGGCCACGGCTGGCCTGCTGCTAGTCAGTGGCGGATTTGAGAATTGAAGCCACCGCCAGCGGCGCTGGGTCCACGCCTGTATTTCCGTGGGCCTTGCCGTACGAGCAGCAGCAGCACTGACTGGGTGTGAGAGACCGCCCTCCACCACTGCTGCTGCTGGTAGGTTGTGATGCGGGGATTGCTTTACTAACGTGGCTATTACCTCCATGAGGAAGGGGGGGGCCCTGCCTATTTTTTTAGTCCTGGGCCCCACAATTTCTGGTGGCAGCCCTGCACACACATACACTATACCTACAAACACATAGAGTACACACTTACACAAAATACAGCACTAACCAAGAAAGGAGAGGAGGAGGAGATTCACTGCTGGAGTCCATGTGACCTGAGCTGCTGCTGCACCCGGTAAGCAGCTCCCTCGGCTGTGTGTGTGTGTGTGTGTGTGTGTGTGTGTGTGTGTGTGTATGTGTATGTGAGTTTGCAACAATGTTTCCAATGCAGAGAGCTCTGCTGACATTTTCGGCAGAAATGCCCTCTGTCGGCAAGCCCCCTGGAACCTGCCGGGGACTTGCGGCTGCTTTGGTTGCCTAATGTTAAATCCGCTACTGCATGGTGGTGAGTTTGCTAACTTAATTGTCAGACTTTGTATAATGGAGCCACACTAAAGGCACTGCTATATAGTCAATACAGTCACTGACTGAGGGGTGTAATAATGGATATTATGAAGGATGGGGGACCTGCTAATAGGGGATTGGGGACGTGATAGAATCAGTGGGGGGGGGGGCACTAATATATAATGCAGACACCCTTACTTTATAATACTTATTATTACTCCCAATTACATTAGTGTTGACTGCATTATCTATGAATGCCTGCATTATCTATGAAGGGGGTTTACTGATTGTATCAGCCTAGCAGGCTCATTATTAAACCCCTCAGTCAATGTTACTGTGTTGGTTATATATCAGTGCCCCACTGATTGTAGCAGGCATCTCCCATACACGGTAGTACTTAAAATAGAGTAGAAAAGTATATTGATATATCACCAGTCAGTGTGTGCCTCCCTCCCAGCCATGATTGTAGCAGGCGGATGTTAGACACTGTACTTAAATTAACACTGTCCACCCCCACACCCGCCTGATTGGAATTTAAAGTAGGTGGATGTTATATAAAATTTTAAAAATACTGTAGTAAAGTATACTGGAATACCTCATATTTTTTTCTGTACACATCCCGGCTCCTCTCTCTAAGCATCTGATGTCATACATACGTGTGTCACAACTGGTCACACCAGTGCTGAAAGTAGGGTGGTACGGGGTGGTACGGAGTAACATTAAGTAATATGGTGGTGGTACTCAGTACCACCGGCCCACCACTGGGGCATAATTTATAAGGAGCATTTTTGTGTGTGGGACATAAAATGGTGTCAGTGGCATAACTGTGTGTGGCATAATATGTAATAGGCATTATGGTGTGAGGTATAATATGTAAGGCATTACAGTGTGTGGTATGTGTAATGGATATTATGGTGTGTGACATAATGTGTAATAAGCATTACGGTGTGTGGCATAATGTGTAATAAGCATTACGGTGTGTGGCATAATGTGTAATAAGCATTATGGTGTGTGGCATAATGTGTAATAAGCATTACGGTGTGTGGCATAATGTGTAATAGGTATTATGGTGTTTGGCATAATGTGTAAGGGGCATTATGGTCTGTGGTATAATGTGGCTATGCCCCTATTGTCATGTAGCCACTCCCCTAGTTTTGGGTGACCACGCCCCCAATGACACATGATCACGCCAATTTTTACTATCAGTACCTCTAAGAAAACATTTCTACTTGCACCACTGAGTCACACTGAGTACTGCAGGACTGGAGACACAGGCGTGCGCTGGAGCCGACACCCAACAGCTGCCTAATCACTGATAGCCTGCCAGGAGTATTCAGCCAGCCCAGCTCTCAGATCATTTTGGTAAAGCTTATTGTCCGCTGAACATGCCCTTTGTATAGCCTTGTCGGTGGGCTCCCTGGGACCAACAGGGCCCTAAGCAGCCGCTTTGGTTGCCTTGTGATAAATCCTCCTCTGTTCCAAAAACAAATAAATGTACTTAATGAAATCATCTTTTTTTTTGTTTTTGTTCTCATTTACAGAGAACATAATATGTAAAATTCTATCAACCCCTGCAATCTTTTTATTTACCAGAAAGCGAATAGTATAGCTTTTTAATTTGTGCTATTAGTTAACTAACTGACTACACTCAAATGCTTGAATATTTTCCAGTTTAGTGACATACACTATCTATCCCTTCTAATGGAATTCATTTAAACTACCGTAATTAAGGCTATCAGAAAAATGATTACATTTAGTTGCAAATATCAAAGGTCTACAATGTAAGAATTATGGGTGCTGATTTCAATACAAATGTTAAAAAAAATCCCATTATACAATTTTTTTTACAAAATAAAAAAATTATTTTGCTATCCATTAATTCATCTATTCTTATTTATAAAATGTCGAAGTTGAAAATATTATACCCACATGCATCACGTACAAACACCACACAGAGTGGCCTCCGTGCGTGTGCTTGTTCTGCCGTGCGTGCGCTTACCCGCACGCTGCGTATATTGGCTCGCAGGCCTTGCGTATTGGCGCGTGGTATGAGTAAATACGGTAGCATACGCATAGAAATGCCACAAAGACATATTCTATATTTTATACACATAGTGCATTATTTACACATAGTCCACACGCACCACACCAGCAACCTACACTTACTTGGAATAAATAGAAATGGAGGTTTTCAGCTTTGCAGGATGTGAGGGGACAGAAATAGGTCAGAACATAGTGTTTGGTATCCACATGTACAGTAATTCAAGGGCAATATTCCAATCGCAGTTTGCAGATAATCGCATGCTCCTGCGCATAATTATGTGCAGAAATACAATATTCATATCTCACTGTATGTACTGTACTCCTGATATTCGGCGGGAACCCAGTGGAGGACACCTGCAAGTACACCTGGACCAAGCATTGCCCACCTGTTCAAACCAACCTATGACCCCTCACATACTGTAAATGACCTGTCCATTGACCTATGGATGAAGGGCTTACAGTTTAATTTGTTTCATGCTTTGGACTATTGTATAAAAGCCAAGCCTCCTGGCCGGCCTCAGTCTATTCTCTGAAGGTCATCTTTCCAGATTGACTGAGGACCGGATCCGGGTGGCGCATGTGAACAAACGTATGTATCAATTGGTTGTAGCTTCTTCTCTGTAATAGTGTTGTATATTCTGTGTTTACCCCTTTTAAGTAAATGTTTGTTGCTGCGTTGGACCACAACATAACATATAACTACTGGTGTCGCATTCCATTTCTGTTAAGGGTTTAAGGTGTATTCAGCCACACGTGTAGCTACATTGTGCTCACTGCGTGTCGGCGTGCTTATGCAAATGTGTATACATTTATAAGGGTTTAAAGTGTACACGTAGCAGCCGTAGAGGCCCATACACTGTGCAATAAGGTATTGGTTTTTCCTGAAAGTTAATCAAACTAAACAGTTGGAGGCTCGTCCGTTTCGCAACATACTTGGACTTGCAGGGCCACACAGACTTTGGTCTAGCAACAAAGGGTGGAGACGCATCTTACGTAACCTTGCATTGTGTTTAAAACTATCTTGTGTTGTTAGACCATGTCTGTGCTGTATAGTCTTAGAGATGCTGGTGTGAACCGAGCTACAAATAGGAAAAAAGCCATTTATTTTCTGCATGTGTAATTTTTGGCACGAAAACATGCACAAAGCGTAGCGATACTTTGCATACATTCTCGCGTATTGTTGCCATAGGATTGTAATAGTCATTATCTATATCTGCATAGAATCGGATAGGTTTATTTGTTGTATATTTGATATAGTTCGTTAAGGGTGTAATTATATATAAGCACAAAACACAGTTTCGGCCTAAACGTTTAGGTAAACACTTAAAAGAGGATTACCTTTGGGGGTAACTTCCGGCGAGTGTAAGGAACAATTGTGAATTGTGTAAGTGAGCAGTAGTATTTTGTTGCTCACATTTATCGTGATATAGTGTGATATATTAAGTTGCGAACGCAAGGTGTACACGTGGTACGGTACGTAAGGAAAGCGTACAGGAACACGCACGTGGCACAGTGACGCACACAGTTGTGTGCTTATGCAAAGTTGCGTGAAGTAGCAAGCGCAAGTTTAACCACACAATAGAAATAAATTTAAACGGTGGGATAAAAGCATTTGTAGTTATACCATAGCAAGTAACTATCCAATTTTAAAAGCAGATTATTATAATATTTTGTTTAAAGTGTACTATCTCTGGAACAAGCTATCAGTCAAAGGGAGTGATATTTTTCTGTACAGAAAAACATTGTGCGTTAGTGTGGGCTGAAAAGTAGGAGTGGACGTATTGAACCCCGGAAATCGGGAATCCCGTGGAGGCGCTGAGTTGGCAGAGGCTCAGCAGCGTGTAAGAGTCGCAACCTTGCGTATTAATCAGGTATTGAGGTACGTAGTGTGTTTGTAAAACGTGCGAAGGAGCGTGATAGAGTATAGATTGTGAAGTATTAATTTAAGGTTTTAGTGTTACGCTCCGGCTGTGGAGCACAGCTTGTGAATTCGACTCCAGTGATCGTAGGGCGCATAGATAACAAATATCTATATGCTGTACGATTGGACCACGCGTTTGTGTGTGTGATACGTGGCGGAAC
Organism: Pseudophryne corroboree; assembly: GCF_028390025.1. Classification (NCBI taxonomy): domain Eukaryota; kingdom Metazoa; phylum Chordata; class Amphibia; order Anura; family Myobatrachidae; genus Pseudophryne; species Pseudophryne corroboree. The sequence continues at coordinate 188,389,865 of NC_086453.1, forward strand.
GTGATACCATTTGCGTTCTTTTGTGCAAATTGCGTCATCATACGCGCTGTGTAAAGCATACGCAAACGTGATTTGTGTATAGTAAAAGGAAGTTTTCGCTGACTCTCTCTCAGGAAAATCTTTCTAGGTAAGACATCCACTGGAAAGGGTGATCCATAAGGTGTTTCTCATCCTACAAAACTTCCAGTGGATAGAGACCAGAAGCTTGAAGGTAACCTCACTGGGTACGTGGTGGTCACTATTGGAGTGAGTCGTGGTAGGTCAGCGGAGAAGGAGTTGGTGAGAGATCTCTGAGGACTTTCACCGTCTGCTCGTATTGTGCATTTGGGGATTGTGTTTAAAAGGCCCACAATGGGAGCCAAGTGCACAAGCGGGAGGTGCTTGGCAGCCAGGGTTCATGCTGGAGACCTGAGGCCAAGAGGGTCGGTTGATAATGTGTGGGAAGTATGGTCCACACGGAGAGGCTCTTTGTGATGAGTGGTATGTATGACTGCTGATGACAGGGCATCATTTCCTAGGGTTGGTAGATTTGAACCAGAGGTACTGCAAAATGTAAGGAATAGAATATGTCTGATCAAATCAAAGAAACAAAGGATCAGACATAACGACTGTTTAAATATGTGGCAATGCAAAGGGAGCTTGCTCGCACAGCAAGTACCAAACCAGACAGAAATGTGAATGCGAGCGCACCACCACTGCCATATGTCAATGGGGAGAAGGCAGCTACAGCCAATGGTTCATCTGTAAATGATAAAAACATGCATAACACTTGTATTAACCCTAATCCCTGCAAGTTGTATCCTGTTTTGAATTCTCCCCAAGGTTGTAGTTAGGAGGAAGAAGACGAGCCCAGCATGATCTCAGCCCTCTCCTTAGCGGCTACCATACACGAAACCGGTGGGCACGGCCCAACCAGTAAGAGCAGTGGTGATGCCCTCTACTGGAGGGGCGGGTGAGATCATATCCACAGGTAAGTATGGAACCGTCCATTATGCAGAGACAGTAACCCCCCCTATATTATAGAAACAAATAAAAATGATGTGGTTGAGTTAAATCCTATCAGGGTGATTGCATTCCCCAATGGGAGAACTGATAATCAGGGTGTGACCCCGATCAGGAACATTGCAATGCATTGTCCATGGTCCTGAATAGAACTGAGATCAATTATGGCAGGATTCCCTGATCCCAGAAAAGATCTTGTTGGATGCTAGAAATGTATTTAAGAATTGGGCAATGCCCATGAGCCCAGAAATAAAGATTGGTGGATAGTGTTAAGAGCGAGTCTTCCCTCTAATATTGACATCCCTAAATTTATCACAGACTGCAAACTAGATGCAGAAGTGCCACTCACTGATGGATACACTCAGGAGTATGTTAGGCAAATTAACATACAATTAGGATTGTATTTCCCCACTGTTGTCAAGTGGAATAAAATTTTCTCCATAAGACAGAAGGAAAGAGAAATGGCATCCGAGTATTTCCACAGAGCTTTACAGAAAATGGCTATATACACTGGGATAGAGGATATTAAGGAAAATGCCAACCACAGGGAGGTAGCTGTCTCTGTACTAATGAATGGACTAAAGGAGGCATTGAGGACCAGAGTGCAAACCTCTCTGCCAAATTGGAGAGGTATCACGGTAGCTGCACTAAGAGAGTCCGCAATCGAACATGACCGAAATATCACTAAGCACAGGGAGTCGCAAGGGGATAGGTTGATGCTGGTAAGTATACAGGCTCTTGAAGGGATGTCCAACTAAACTAAACCCCAGACCCCTGACGGTTGGAAATGGTCAATAACATGTTTTATTTGCAGGAGAGAAGGACACTTTGCCAGGGATTGTAAAAATAACAGGAAACAGTAAATATAAACCCCCTAGACCTGAATACGAGCCACAATACCAAACACATAGACGGGATCAGGAAACACATGGGAGAGATTATGAGCCGCATAGAAGGGAAACAAGGAGGTACCCACCGAGGAGGGACTGGCAGACCCCCAAAAACCCACAGCTGTCCCCCGCACATATTGTAGCTGCCAATGCTCAGCGGGAGGGTCCAAAAACACAATAGAGGTCAGGTCATACCTGTAGTCTGCAGCCAGTTAAATTGATTGCTGGCCTTGGAAGTGAACCTGAGGTCACGGTCAATGTAGCTGGCATACCACAACCTTTTCTTGTAGATACAGGGGCGTCCAGATCAGTGCTAAACTCCACCACAGGTGTAATGACCACGGGTAAAACGATTTTGGCAATGGGAGTAAAGTGCAGCAGTACCCTTTGAGCAGACCTGCAGAGATTACGATAGGGCCCTTGCATACCAAACATTCTTTCTGTTGGCTGCATCGGCTCCGACTAATCTACTTGGCAGAGATTTGTTGTGTAAAATGCGGTGTGTCATATATTGTACCCCTGAGGATGTGTTCTTAGATATCCTTGAGAACCATGCACAGGAAGTACAAGATATATTAGACACCCCTCAAAGGCTAATGTTACCACTCTACCGTTATAGACACATGTCCATCAAAGGTAGAGGAAATGACTTCACAAATACCGGGTTCCCTTTGGACCAAAGATGGACAGGACACTGGCTTGATGGCGAATGTAGCCCCAGTAGTAGTACAAATAAAAGGTGGCAGGATAGCTCCAAAAATCCCCCAGTACCCTCTGAAACCAGAGGTGGAATTAGGAGTTTACCCTGTCATAGAACGGCTGCTACAGCAGGGCATCCTGGTCAGGACGTCCAGCACAGCCAACAGTCCCATCTTCCCTGTGAAAAAGAGTGGGGAGAGGGGTTACAGGCTAGTGCAGGATCAAAGGTGGATAAACAAGATAGTTGAGAGTCAATTCCCCGTAGTGCCCAATCCAGCGGTGATCCTCATGCAGATTCCCTCCACCTCTAAGTACTTCACTGTCATTGACCTCTGCTCTGCTTTCTTTTCTGTCCATCTTCACCCTGACAGCCAGTACCTCTTTGCTTTCACCTACAGGGGAGTACAGTACACCTGGACCCGTCTCCCCCAAGGTTTCATTGACAGACCAAGTATTTTCTCCCAAGCACTGCATGACTGTTTGCAATCCTTTCAACCTGAAAATGGGTCGGTGCTGATACAATATGTTGATGACTTGTTGTTATGCTCTGACTCATTTGAGTCGTCCCTGGCAGATACTAAACAGCTTCTGTTTCACCTCCCCAAGACAGGACACAAGGTTTATAAGGATAAATTGCAGTTGTGCAGGACAAGGGTTAAGTATTTGGGACACTGCCTGACGCAAGGACTGAGACACCTCACCACTGACAGGATACAGGCCATCCGTGACATGACTCTGCCGCAAACCCAGCAACAAATCCGTAACTTTCTAGGAATGTGTGGGTACTGTCGGAATTGGATTCCAGGGTTCTCTATTTTCGTATTACCACTGCAAGAAATGGTCTCATCAAGCAAACCAGAACGGGTATCTCATACTGAGGAGTCCGAAATGGTATTTGAGAGACTAAAAGAGTGTTTCTCAATAGCACCAGCATTGGGATTGCCAGATTATGAGAAACCCTTCGAACTGTACGGAACAGAAAGTGCTGGGTGCGCGGCAGGAGTCTTAACACAGAAACATGGTGATGCCAGCAGACCGGTAGCCTACTACAGTGCACAGTTGGACACTGTAGCACGGTCTCTCCCCACTTGCCTACGAAGTGTTGCAGCCATAGCTTTGTTGGTAAGTAAAAGCAAAGACGTGGTGTTAGTACACGACCTGACCATTCATACACCACATGCAGTATCAGCCTTGCTAAACTCCGCCCAAACCAGACATGTCTCATCCGCTCGGTTTACAAAGTGGGAACTATCACTGATGGCCCCTGTAAACATCACCATAAATAGGTGCGGCACACTAAATCCTGCAACTTACTTGCCAAGTGTGCCTTGTCATGCACAAAGGATGGAGGATGAGAATGATGGTGAAGGAGGATTTAGTGCAGACACTGATACGCATGATTGTAGGGAATACCTGAACCAGACTTTCACTGCGAGACCTGACATCAGTGACAACCCACTGGAAGGCGTAGACTTTACCTTCTACATTGATGGTAGTTGCCACAGACAGACAGACTCGGGAGTGCTGTGCACCGGATACGCAGTTGTAGATGACGAAGGTATCATAGAAGCTGAACCCCTTGGTCCACCTCACTCAGCACAAGTCGCTGAGCTGGTAGCACTGACCAGAGCATGTGAGTTGGCAAAGGGTAAGTCAGCTAATATATACACAAACTCTAGATATGCCTTTGGAGTGGTGCATGAGTTCGGGGCCCTGTAGCGCCTCAGAAATTTCATGATGGTGGCTGGCACACCTGTAGCGCATGTGTCATACATCAAGAGGCTTCTGACAGCCATACAAGAACCAGACAGAGTGGCTGTTATCAAGTGTAAAGCACACAGTTACAACCAAGACCCAATTTCACTTGGTAACAGCCGGGCAGACGTAGCTGCAAAACAGCAGCAAGCACCAGCATACACACTAACACCACACAACTGATGACATTCAACATGGTAAACATGCAACAATTAATTAAAATGCAAAATTTGTGTTCCCTACAGGAGAAGGCTGTCTGGAAGGCGAAGGCATATGGTCAGGAGTCCTCGGGACTCTGGAGAGATGGACAAGGTAAGCCAGTGGCCCTCAGGGCATATCTCCCAAGCCTAGCTGAGGCGGGACACGTTCTGACTCATCTGGGCCAGGAAGGTATGTGCAAATTGGTAAGAGCTTACTGGAGTGCACCAGGGTTCTCTTCTCAGGAGAGCAAGAAAGCAATGAAATGTCTTAGATGGGAAAGCTGAATGACTAAGTCCTTATACACATGCATTCAACATAGATTGGGATGCGAATATACTAGATATTATCTTACAACACAATCCAACATTCCCAGTAGACAGATTAACTTCATCATGGAGCAGATAGAATTTATACTTTACAACAACTATTTTTGGTATGGAGGAGATTTTTTCCTACAAGTAAAAGGGACTGCGATGGGGACATCCTTCGCACCGGCGTATGCAAATCTCTTTGTTGCATACTGGGAGGACCATCATATTTGGCAGAACAACAAATTCTTGAAATATATACTATGTTGGCACAGGTACATTGATGACCTGATATTTGTTTGGACAGGACCACAGAATGAACTTGAAGAATTTAAGAGTTATATGAATATGAACAACATGGGTCTAGAATTCACCACCACCACCAGCAAAGAAAAAGCCATTTTTCTGGATCTAGAAATCTATGTAGACAAAGAGAAACTCAGCACAAAAACTTATACCAAAGAAGTGGATGTAAATAACTTTCTCCCATACAGCAGCAATCACCACAACCAATGGCTGAAGAACATCCCAGGGGGCCATCTACGAAGAATCAGGAGGAATTGTACACAGAAAGAAATGTACGAAGTACAAAGTATGGAGAAGAAGAAAAAATTTCTAAAGAAAGGCTACAAAGAAGAACACATTCAAACAGAAGTCGACAAAGTAGCACATTTAGATCGAAAAGAAATGCTGAAATATAAAGAAAAGAAAATAGACAATAGCAACATCCAAACCTTCTTCATCACCCAATACAATTCACACTACAGAGAAATTGAAGATATTATCAAACGTAATTGGCACATACTAATGCTCGATGAAAACCTGAAAACTATCATACCACAGACTCCAAAAGTGGTCTATAGGAGGGCAAGGAATTTGAAACAAGAACTGACACATAGCTTCCTGCCAATAGAGAAACATCAGAAAATAAAGACAAATAATGGATTCCATGCATGTTTAACATGCCTGGGATGCAAAAAATCAGGAAAGAGAACAACCCAACCAATAACATCATTCAAATCAAACCACACCCAAGAACAGTATCCTATAAAACAACAGATGTCATGTGCAACAGAGGGGGTCATATACCTATTAGAATGCCCATGTGGACAACAATATATAGGGCAAACCAAAAGAAAACTCAAAATTCGTATAGCAGAACATGTGTACAATATCAAATGAGGACTAGATACCCACAGTGTATCCCAACATTACGCCGAACGACATGGGAGAAACCCGGATGGCCTGAAATTTTTGGCCATACAAAAAGTGAATGCAAACTGGCGAGGAGGCGACATATCAATAGAACTAAGAAAAGCTGAGACGAAGTGAATTTATGAATTGAGAACTTTAAAACCACATGGTCTTAATATTGACATCGACCTAAATGTCTTTCTTTAAACATAGTTCATCTCTTTATATGTCTTACTCCTTTACACAACTTTCCAATTATACATATTTTCAGTTATATTATACACATATAGTCTAATGCTGAAGCAGGTGCTTGCCGCCTATTTTTAGAAGTTCCTGTTGGGAACTTCCGTTTTTATTAGCCGTTTTTAATAAAGTTTATTCAAATAAGGGAGGATAAAAGGAACTTCCCAAACAACGCCAAGTATCCTGGACGAAGTGCCGCAGTGCATGAAACGCGTCAATACACGAAAATCCCGTCACCACGTCACCCGGAAGTGACGCTCCGTGGCGCCTCACCAACTTCCGGTCAGGAAGAAGAGACGCCAGCCGCCGCAAACGAACGGACAAGTGTGCGATCCACAGACCAGAGGACCCAGAGGTAGGATAGGGACAGTTAGTACACCTGCCGGGGACCTTGCTATTTGTGCCTGAAGGGACCACATTGAGTTGGAGATCGGGACTTTCAAATATTAAAAAAAGAGCTTAAACATTTCAGGGCACCTTGAGTTCACCATTAACCCACTGTGTTTTTAACCTGTTTTTCTTTTCAGCATTAGACAGTGACACACTACCAAGCGCTCCATATAAACATTAATCATATTATCCATATCTAATGGAGCTGCTGAATTTATAGCGCAGTACCTTTTACCCTTTTTTTGCTGTATAAAATGTGTTAAATCTATCTTTGTGGCATGTCTGTGTAAATACGTATGTTAGCATATGTTGCTGTGCTCACTGTGCGTATTTGCAAGCATAGCGACTCATAATGTGTGGAGTCTGTATGTTCTCTCTATGTAATATTTTTGAATTCGACAGTATGCACAGAACAGCAGTTGTGATTGAGGTGCATACATTACCATAGGTGTGCGCACGGGGGGTGCCTGGTGTGCACAGGCACTCCCTAATGTCCGGCACCCCCCGCACACATGCGCATGTCTGTTGCTGCTGCCGCTGATTCCCATCTCAGTCTGATGTTGAACTTGAAGGGAGGAGAGCGCTGCGCGCCTCTCTCCTGCCCCTCACTGTGTGTCCCCATCTCCAGCAGTCATTTACAATGTCTCTTGGCTGTCAGCCAATCAGAGCTTGTGGACCGGCTCTTGATTGGCTGCCGGCCCGTGAGCTTTGATTGGTTCACAAGCTGGCGCCATATTTCAAATGGCCGGAAGAGACAGCCAGGGACTCAGTGAAGTGAGGCACAGGAAAGATGCGCGCTGCGCTCTCCTTCCCTCAGCAACAGAGATGGAAATCGGCGGCACTGGCAACAGAGGAGGTTGAGCACAAATGGGAGCATATGTATCTGGCATTAGTGGGAGCATTTATGTATCTGGCACCACTGGGGGCATTTATGTATCTGGCATCACTGGGGGCATTTATGTATCTAGCACCCCTTGGGGCATATGTATCTGGCACCACTGGGGGCATTTATGTATCTGGCACCACTGGGGGCATATATGTATCTGTCACTGCTGGGGGCATTTATGCATCTGGCACCGCTGGGGGCATTTATGTATCTGGCACCACTGGGGGCATACGTATCAGGCACTGCTGGGGACATGTGTGTATCTGGCACCGCTGGGGGTATGTGTGTATCTGGCACCACTGGGGGTATGTGTGTATCTGGCACCACTGGGGGCAAGTGTGTATCTGGCACCGCTGGGGGCAAGTGTGTATCTGGCACTGCTGGGGGCAAGTATGTATCTGGCAACGCTGGGGGTATTGAGTAAGGTGCACCGCTGGGGGCATATATTTATATTGCTTTGAGTGCCAATAGGCGGTGCCAAACACGCCCAATAGGTGGTGCTAGACACACCCAGTAGGTGGTGCCAAACACACCCAGTAGGTGGTGCCAAACACACCCCTGCGACGGTGCACCCCCTAATAAAATGTTCTGCGCATGCCTATGCACGTTACATTCCCTTTACTATTAAAGTACATATATAGATTACCTATTAATTAATTGTGCCTCCACCCAGACTAAATGTTTAGTTAGGCTTGCCTGCGTAAGACTCCCTCAATTCTTGTATGTTTGTATGTTTGTATGTATGTATGTATGTATGTATGTATGTATGTATGTATGCCTTTCTAATTAAATCATACGTCACATATGTTGTACCTGTTTTCTCTTCCTAGATCTCCGGATCAAACTCCAGCTCACAGACGCAAATGGTAAGTATACTATGTTCAATTTATTAAAACAACATATCTTTATCATGCATTAATGACTGTTATACATCAACTAAGAAATACCATACATATACTATATTCTCCCCTATTACCTATACAGTTTTTTACTGCATGCAACACAAAAATGACCTTCTTTAAGCAACACCATTAGGAGTTAGAGTGACCCGGGTACTCTCAACCAATAAAATGTTTGCGCAGTTGGGGCCCAGTGAATGCATAGAGAAGCTGTTGTCCCTTGGAAGTAGTGAAGAGTTTTTCAATGCAGAACTTATAGTCAAATTTAATCCCTTTTCTGGAAATAAATAGATGATCTTTCTCTCTCTATGTTTCCTTTCCTTTGGCCAGCTAACAGATGCAGAGTTTTGCTAGCATTAGAAAGTACTATTTTGTATCCGTTTGGCATATGTAGGTAATTTAAGTGGATTGCTAGAGTTCTATTCAGCCTTTCTCTTTCCTTGGTTACTTTTGTTTCCTTTTAAAGTTTATAGAGTCTGTATCAATCATGTAACCTTTCCAGTACTCTAGTGATAACTCTGCAGCTCATACCAGAAATAGTCTTTCCTAAGCAGTATAAAGCCGACTTAAATAATAGACTACTTCTTTGCAACAACAATACTCCAGTTGCACCATGCCAATAGAATATACGTATTCAAAAGTTTATATGACCCAAATATTCAATCCTGTTCAGCTATATATATATATATATATATATATATATATATATACAGTCTCATTACCGCAGTGTATGTATATATATATATATATATATATATACAATAACAATCTCATCTTATTATATGGTGGGGTATATCACTTGCATAAATGGTCTATTATCCAGCTTGTAGATTTCTTATAATTACGCTCACACACTCATGGTGTATTCTAGTGGGAACTTATTAATGAGCCTCTGAACATTGAAATAGTCCTTTACTGCTAATGGTCTCTACTCTTATCAGCCATAACAACCTTGTAATAACCCAGTAGGGTCTTTAATTCTAGCCACACTGTTCTTTTTAAAGTATATGCATCCAACATCTATATGGCATTTATAAATGAGTATTCAATGTAGAATAAAAGTCACTGTCTCTGCTCTCAACATATACTAAATGGATAACGGAGGATGCAGAGAACTTAATAATTGTAAATATGTGGCCCCATCACAGTTCAACTTATTCACATTTTACTGTGCACACTGACAGTATTCTTCTGCTCTATATTGTCTCTTATATCATCACATTACTTGTCTTGGGTTTTCTGACTCCTGAATATAAGTATATATGCATATAGTTTATACTAGGACCAAAGTTGGCAGCGTAGGGCTCAATATTTACTTTAGGCCACTCTATGCTGCAAGTCACTAGATAATCCAAGCTGTTCTACACTGCAAAGCCAGTTCAAGGCCAGTGAGGTGTGTCTGTGTGCTGCTCAGTATAAGCTTACTTACAGCTTGTAGAATCTGGGCCGACTTCTCCCTCGACTCCTCCCTCCAGAATGACTGCCTCTGCTGGGCTGGTCCCTCTAAACGTGCGGCGAATCAGAAGACTGTAGGGCTTGTTCCCTCTCCGTTGCCGTGGGAGCACTCCCCTCCGGCTCTCCGTCTGACCAGCCGCTCTCTGCGCCGCCTCCGCTCAGCCAGCCGCCCCTTCTCCCGCTGAGCCCAACAGGTACTCAGGGTGTAGGCAGAGCTGGGGAACTCCGGTCACAGCCGCTCTCCTCCGCCACTCAGCCCTGCCCTGTATTGGCTGCGCTACCAGGTCTCCATACGCCGCTGTACAGCTCTTACAGCAGCGCTGGGAACCTGAGTGTGCCCACAAACAGGGGGATCAGCAGTCTCCCTCAGCGCAGGCGGGGAGCTCTATTTATTCTCCCTCTGGCTCATGCAGCCCCCTTCCCGCCGAAGCCGCACGCTATCCCCTAGCCGCCGCCAATCAGTGTCTGTCTCTCCCCAAGCTCGCGGTCAGCCCTGCATCCTCGCTCGTGGACCTGCTCTTCCCACCCTGCAGGTTATTACTCCCGCAGCACGCGGACAGCATTAGGGACCCCATCTGCCGCTCTATGATGCCCTGCAGGCTATTGCGGGCTCACAAGGTCTCTCACTATCTTAAAAGACACACAACCATATCGGCTGACCTCTGCTTCTCCTGCATTACTATATGACAGGCTATAATGTTAAGCACAAAATGGTAAGCTGCTCAATCAGATTGTGATGTCACTCAGGTGCTAAAAGGGAGGGGTAATTCTGTGTAGGAAAAAACAATCGATCGGCCTGGGGGCTTAACCCTATATCTGCAGATATACGCAACTAAGATCTCCGTATTATCTGACTATTATGTAGTAATATTTTTCACTCGGTGTGCATTAGGGAACACATTGTTTTTTCCTACACAGAATTACCCCTCCCTTTTAGCACCTGAGTGACATCACAATCTGATTGAGCAGCTTACCATTTTGTGCATTGTATTTAGAGAGGCATGGATGGGTCAGCATTAGGAGGGATTGCTGACTCCAGAGTGCGATAGGAGAAGCTAGGGGTATCTCCAGGTAAGCTGGCTCTCAGATGCTGTAGGAGCCATTACCATGTGGCCTTACACTGGGAATTTAACCCAGACATATTTGTAATTATTTATGGGGTGGGTGTGGGGTGCGGTGGCCCCTGTGTCGGGATGGCTGGGCTGCTTCAGGTTGGCACACCCTGACACTTTATTAACACTTATGATTTTCCCTATCACTTTGTATATATTTTTGTATTATTTTAATAACACCACTTACATAGCACTTCTGTGCTTCTTATTAACCCTTATTAATTCTCACCTGTGTGCTGACCTGGGGTAGCCGACCTGTGCCTGACGTTATGGGGTCCTGCACCCCGGACCCATACCTAGTATTAGGGACCCCCAGTGATGGAGAAGCCTTGTCGATCGGCCTGGGGGCTTAACCCTATATCTGCAGATATACTCAACTAAGATCTCCATATTATCTGACTATTATGTAGTAATATTTTTCACTCGGTGTGCATTAGGGAACACATTGTTTTTTCCTACTCAGAATTACCCCTCCCTTTTAGCACCTGAGTGACATCACAATCTGATTGAGCAGCTTACCATTTTGTGCATTGTATTTAGAGAGGCATGGATGGGTCAGCATTAGGAGGGATTGCTGACTCCAGAGTGCCATAATAGAAGCTAGGGGTATCTCCAGGTAAGCTGGCTCTCAGATGCTGTAGGAGCCATTACCATGTGGCCTTACACTGGGAATTTAACCCAGACATATTTGTAATTATTTATGGGGTGGGTGTGGGGTGCGGTGGCCCCTGTGTCAGGATGGCTGGGCTGCTTCAGGTCGGCACACCCTGACACTTTATTAACACTTATGATTTTCCCTATCACTTTGTATATATTTTTGTATTATTTTAATCACACCACTTACATAGCACTTCTGTGCTTCTTATTAACCCTTATTAATTCTCACCTGTGTGCTGACCTGGGGTAGCCGACTTGTGCCGACGTTATGGGGTCCTGCACCCTGGACCCATACCTAGTATTAGGGACCCTCAGTGACGTCGATCGGCCTGGGGGCTTAACCCTATATCTGCAGATATACGCAACTAAGATCTCCGTATTATCTGACTATTATGTAGTAATATTTTTCTCTCAGTGTGCATTAGGGAACACATTGTTTTTTCCTATAATGTTAAGCACCCCTGCACCTATTCCACATCTAATATATAATCCAATAAATTATAAACATGTAATTTCATAAAATATACCTTCAGCCCTGCCTGTACTTACATATCATACATACATATATATATATATATATATATATATATATATATATATATATATATACATACCATTTCATATATTTACACTTACTTTCCCATTTATTATATATTATATTAATATTATTCAGGTCTAGTGAAGTAATATACTAAGGGTATGAACTCTTATATTATACATTTTTAAATAAATAAAATACACATATGCATCTAGATCTCAAAACATCCATCAATTCATGGCTAATACAATAACCAGAATCCATGTTACATGTACACACAGAGCCGCAGCTGTGATTGAGACAAATTGCATCAGATCAGTGCTGGGAGTTCCTGGGCAGTGACTGGGAGGGTGCTAAATAGATGCACAGAGATTACTCATCTTATGGATGTGTCATGGGAGTGTTGTGGAAGTGTTGCTGAAGTGTTTACATGCACAGCAGTGAAGAATATACTCAGGATATACTCATCAGTGAAGGACATACTCACCCCATTGGGCGGGTGCAAGTTTCAATAGTGTGACCGATGGTGCCAACTAAAGATGCACCAGGTGGTATCACAACACCTACAGACACACAAAGTCCTTGCACATTCATATGCCCAGATGTATACCAGGGAAGGGATATGTAGCAGCACGGAAGACATGTGTCCACCTCTGAATCAGGCTATACAGCTCGCAGAACTAGTTAATACAATTGGACACTAATCAATATTGGAGCAATTTGGATGAAACCAAAATGCCGGCAACTGTTTCTTATCAGTCATTTGGCAATGAACTCTCTATCGGTCTTATACATCTCTCTCTCTCTCTCTCTCTCTCTCTCTCTCTCTCTCGGATGTATCAAATAGAAAACTTTGGCAAATCCTTCATAAAGTGCTGCTTTTGGAGGTGTATTGGCTCATACTGTATATGGATCCCAATATGTATTAAAAAGGTCCATAGCAAGTATTGAAGATAACTATTGCACTCACGTGGCAAGTTAATCCCATGGGGCTGCATGCTTCAAGCTCCATAAAGCTTATGGTCTTCTTTTTGCAAAAATCCCCTAAGAGGATTTCTTTAGACGTCTCTCTGCTACTTATGGCTTTTACATGCCAGTAGCTGTGCATGCACATTTTAATCATTTTAATCCCCAGGTCATAAACCCGAAAGCCAATTAATAACCTAGACAGCTCTATACTGGAAGAACAGTTCCATTAAAAAGTACTCATGCATACTGGCAATCTAAATTCCAATATACTGCCGAAAACAAGGGGAGATTATCTCAATATATTTGCAATAAATGATACATCCCCTCTCCTTCCTTGTCTTTCTCTGGTTCTCCATCCATATCTTTCTCTCCTCTTGTTGTTCAACCACAGCTGACATAACAATTAGAGCTGTAGCTAGTTTATCCTGTGCCCTGGGCCATCCCCTGCACGTGACGTAATGAAGTAAGGAAGAGGGGGGTCGTTCTGCCACTGGGATCAGGAAGCTCAGCTCCTGGGGCATCTTGAAGCACCTTCATTGCTGCACAGAAATAAATGCAAATATTACACTATAGGGGTCATTCTGAGTTGATCGCTAGCTGCCGTTGTTTGCTGCGTAGCGATCAGTAAAAAAAATGGCTAATCTGCGCATGCGTATGCAGCGCAATGCGCATGCGCATCGTATGGGTACGAAGTCCTATGTGGTTTTGCACTGGTTCTAGCAACGATTCCATTCGCACAGCCGAACACAACAAGATTGAAAGGAAGTGGGAGTTTCTGGGTGGCAACTGGCCGTTTTCTGGGAGTGTTTGGAAAAATGCAGGCGTGGCCGGGCTTTTGCTGGGCGGGTATCTGACATCATTACCGTGTCACTCATCGCAGCAATCATCGCACAGAATAAGTAACTACAGAGCTGGTCTTGTTCTGCACAAAATGTTTTTGCTGCCACGCGGCTGCACAGGCGTTCGCACTTCTGCAAAGCGAAAATACACTCCCCCATGGGCGGCGACTATGCGTTTGCACGGCTGCTAAAAGTAGCTAGCGAGCGATCAATTCGGAATGAAGGCCTATGGGGGTCATTCCGACCTGATCGCTCGCTGCAGTTTCTCGCATCCCAGTGATCGGGTCGGAACTGCGCATGCGCCAGCACCGCAGTGCGCCGGCGCATGGCAGCCATCGTTGCCTAGCGATCAGGCAAGCAGTAAGGCCAACGCAGGCACAGCCGGACCATTGGGGGGGCGGTCCGTGGTGGCTGCGTGACGTCACACGCAGCCGCTGCGGGCCGGGGAACGATGAGTAGTTCCCGGCCAGCACACTAAAGCTGGCCGATGCCTTTGCACTTCTGCGGGGGGTGGGCCGGCACTGACATGCGGGGTGGACTAGCCCTGTGCTGGGCGTCCCCCTGCATGTCAGTGTGAATGATCGTAGCTGTGCTAAATTTAGCACAGCTACTATCAACTCAGAATGACCCCCTATAGGCAGAGTTGTACACATTTGATCCCATCCAGCTCCATGTTTGAGTAGCCATCATCACTATTAGCATGTATTTGCACCAGCAATATACCTGATGCAAGAGGTTCATCTGATAACTTTCACTCAATTCTGCAAAGCCCAAAGCCACATTCTACAAGTCCATGACAGGTCCTTGGTTTATTTGCACACACCCTGATGCAGGGCCAAAATTAGGATTGTCAGCGCTGGGGACAAGGCAGTAATCTAGCACGCACCATCCCCCCCACAAAAGGAAAAAAAAAAAAAAAGAAAACATAAGAAATAAAAATAATAAAAAACAAAAATCGAAACTACACCATAGAGTAGTGCAACTTTATTCTCATTACACTGCACAGGGGTTTGTATCGTGTGACGGGCGGTCGGGAGACCGCCAGTCACCCTGCCGACGCCGGCATCCTGGCATTGAGATCAGGGATGCCATCAGAAATTATGGGACCCGGGACAGACACAATAGGCAGGGCCCTCCCTATCAAAAAGTGGGCAGGACTGTGGATAATGGGGGTGGAGCTACAATAGGGGTGGGGCATCAATTGGTGCATAAAACATTTTTTTTTTAAATTGTCAAAGTTTCACATTATGTTAATGTGTTAGTGATAATTTCAAATCCTAATGTTCCTGTAGTGAAATCATATAGCATAGTTTTAGGATGGTATATGCTGCACAAACATATTGGGCTGACTAAATCAAACAGGTTCTCCTAGTATATCTGGAGCATAGGCGTGCGCGGGGGGGTGCCTGGTGCGCACAGGCACCCCCTAATGTCTGTCACCCCCTCACACACCTGCTGCTGCAGTATCGGCGATCGCCAAGTGTGCTCATTTCTGTCCTCCCGCCAATTGTGCCCGCCACCCCCTCCGCTCAGTCTGGCTGTCATTCATTTGTATGGTGCAGCATCACTGACGTAATCCTACTCCCAGTTCCTCTAACCTGTGGGATGTGTCGTGATGATGTCATGCCACGTGCATGCACGCTCATGCTCCCACCCACGCTCTCTCTCTCCTCATCATGTGCCAACGCCACAGAATACGGCGTTCCTTTGGAGGAAGACAAGTTCAAATTCAATATCAATATATATTTCGAGAGATTAGGATATAATCTATGGTAATAAAATATACAAATTTAACATATATTAACAGATTTTATATAGATAGATAGATAGATATCTGTGCATCAATTCTCTATATTATTTAGTTTGCATTGAGTGCCAATATGTGGTGGTAGACACGCCTGATAGGTGGTGCTAGACACGCCCATTAGGTGGTGTTAGACCTGCCCGATAGGTTGTGCTAAACGCCCTTCTAATCATGCACCCCCTAATAAAATGTCCTGCGCACGCCTATGATCTGGAGAGTGCTGTCGTAAAATGAGAGAGTGTGTTACAGAATCAGATCTCCTGACATTTCTACTGTAATTCTTTGTCATGAGTAAGTGAATGCAAGGTGAGGCGGACAAAATAGAAAATAGAGACTACAGTGCTTCTACTGTCAGGGTCAGCACCTGGTATTGTTAGAAATTGCAGGAAGAAAATAGGAGCATACCCCTGCTGAGAGAATGCTGAAAAAGAGGTGTACCTATTAGATGGTATTTCTGCTGATGGTGGTCACCAGACGTGGATGTGCCTGCTGTTGACCGGGTCTCATGTGTGCACCATGAGTCCTGGAAGTGATGCCCTCAGAGACTCGTTTCACCCTATCAGGGGCTTGTTCACTCACAGCCTACACCAGAGCTCCCCACATCTCTGTATAGGTTGTGCTGCTGGTTTGGTGACCTTGTGGCCAATCGCTGAACAACACCAGTGATTGACAGCCTAAATGTCCAATCTAATGTGGCTGCACTCAACAGACCCGTGGCTCGTGTCTGGCTTAGAAATGCCGATGCTGTCCTTTCCACACTTGGCGGTCAGTCTGCGATCAGCTGCCGGGCACCCTCTTTGTCAGGGCCTGGGACTAAAGACCACACAGCCCCCTCTCCGGCGATGGCAGCCCAGATTGAGGTAGCCAGCACAGGGGTGGGAGTGCAATGAAGCCCCTTGCGTGCTCATTGCGCTCATCATACTGTAGGCTTATGGCGAGCTGTGCTCGCCACAGGTTCTATACCTACTCTATGGGTGTTGTGGACACCCACAAGGGAATAGTTCCTGTTAGTCGGCATGCCGACTGTCTGGATTGTGGGTGGGCGGGATGTAGGTGGAGGTATTGTGACTGGTGGTCTCCTGACTGCCGGTAGCATAACTACATCTCCTGCACAGTATTACTCCTCATTAACATTACGCCGACCCACAGAGGAGAGAGGGAGGGAAAGAAAGGGAAGAGAGAGAGAGAGTGATGGGGGAGAGAGAGAGGAGATAGGAAAGTAAGGAGAGAGGGGAGAGAGAGAGAGAGAGAGAGAAAGGGGTGAGAGAGATAATATGATGCAGACATCCTTCAGACTGGCAGACCCCCAATAATATGCAAGATCCTTCTCCCTGGTTTCCCCATAATATTATGCACCAGAGACAGTCCCTAGTAATAATATGCTCCAGCCCCTTATCCCCATAATAATATGCTCCACTCAGTAAGGAGGGGCCTGCGGCTCTGCAAACTGGACACCATACCCGGTGCACCAGCACTGCTCTGCTGCTGAAGATGGTGCCTAGACGAATGTCATAAATTTTTGACATCACGCATGTGCATAAAGGAGGACAGGGCCTGTGGAAGACACTACTCAGCCCAGCATCAGTGGTGAGTGAGTCATCTCTGGCGCTACAGCTGCACTGCCAATTATGATCACCAGTGAGTCAAGGCGACAGGTGGGTGTAGAGGAGCAGCTGGACAAGAGAACCAGGTAGATTTCTTGCGTCCCCTTAAATCGGGGCTGGGGCACAAGACCCCTTAGCCTCCCCCTAGTTGCAGCTCTGCTCCTTTGCCACCCATTCAAATGGAGCATCTACTAACTACAAGTCCCAAGGTCCATCGGCAAAATGCAGCCCTTATACTGTATGTGGAATTATATACCAAATACATTCAAAGTTGAATAATTTGCTTAAATTAGTTAAATCAATTTTGATTATGAATGCGCAAGCCTATCCTGTATCAGCAGCATTTATCCTTGTGCTGCTCATATGTGCCATCTAGTGGGGCATGTCAGCATGACTTAGGAGCCACCAGATGGCTGCTGATTTCTAGATTGATTCAGTATGCAAAATCGAGCTAAAATATCTACACATAACTTTTTCAGGCTAAGGGCTTCATTGTGGAGTAAAGCAATATTTCCTAAATAGTTGGTATGATACATATGGCGACATTCAACATGTTTACATGTTCAGAATGTCGACACCCACAATATTGACATTCTGCATGTCAACAGTACTATTTTATCTTAAAACTCTTTCCTTAATCTAACCCTAACCCTGATAGTAACCTAACCCTGATCCTAATTACGTGCAACGTTGTTAGTTATGCCGCATTTAGATTAAAATTGTGGGTCTCAGCCGGGAGCCTGACACGGGTGCTACCCGGCTGCGACCCGCATCAGCCCCCTTTCCCACTGCAGTTACCAACCCGGCATATTGCCGGGTTGGTGACGTTGCTGGTGACGCCGCAAGGGCGGCACGTGGAAATCACATGATCTCCAAGTGCCACCTGTACATCACTGTAAACAAGAAGCCGGGTTGATGCGACCCAGCTACCGTTTATACAGCACAGTTTGTTGGGTTCAACCCGTGTTCAACTCTGCAAACTACCCGAGTTGGACTACCAGGTCAATCGACCTGAATTATTCCAACTCGACCCTTTTACACCAACCAGCAGCACGGGTTATGCATGCTTATGTGCAGTGACCCGTGTTATGTGCTGGCGGTGTAAAAGGGGTATTACATTCACAATGCCAACATTATGCCAACATCAACATTGCCAATGATTACATGTTATCTGTCAACATTTTAAATATGTCAACATTGTAAATGTCAACATTAAGGACATATTGACATTCTGGTGTTGACATTTTGATTGTCGTCATTTAGAAAGGGCTCTCCACAGACACAAACTCTCAGGACAAAAACAAATTCTATTGAACATAAATATAAAAAAAACACAAAAAAATAAAATAAAATAAAAACTCAAAGGAGGAAGAGAATCTCTGAATATTAGCTTACCAGCCTATATTGCATAATGGATTGATTGAAAAAGAAGTCATGAGACCACTCCCTGACACCACACAATACTAATAACTTAATTTTAAAAGTTGCACAACTTCTTAATACTGCAGCGCAACTCAGGCTA
The DNA here is from genome assembly GCF_028390025.1 of Pseudophryne corroboree. Classification (NCBI taxonomy): domain Eukaryota; kingdom Metazoa; phylum Chordata; class Amphibia; order Anura; family Myobatrachidae; genus Pseudophryne; species Pseudophryne corroboree. The sequence goes on from NC_086453.1 coordinate 188,408,832, forward strand.
AAACCCGTTTTGTACAATCCAAATACTTATTCATCGACTACACAAGAATGCTGGTATTCTATATCTAATCCAAAATTCATAAACATCAAAACCATGGGGGTAATTCCAAGTTGATCGCAGCAGGATTTTTGATAGCAATTGGGCAAAACCATGTGCACTGCAGGGGAGGCAGATATAACATGTGCAGAAAGAGTTAGATTTGGGTGGGTTATTTTATTTCTGTGCAGGGTATATACTGGCTGCTTTATTTTTACACTGCAAATTAGATTGCAGATTGAACACACCCCACCCAAATCTAACTCTCTCTGCACATGTTATATCTGCCTCCCCTGCAGTGCACATGGTTTTGCCCAATTGCTAACAAAAATCCTGCTGCGATCAACTTGGAATTACCCCCCATATGCCCAGACAGAGCAATAATATTCGGGACGCAGACTCTCCCCTCACACCCATCTGGGTACACTGTCCTGCAATCCCTAGTGTTACATTTATAGTTTGCAGTATGCCCCCGAAAATGAAGAATCTTTGTTGTGGCTTTCTAGCTGTGCATGCACAAAGCAAAGACAATGCGACGGGCATCAGAATCAGCCCTGTAGAAAACTGTAGTGACAGCTGAGGACAGGGTTGGAGGACAGAAAGCGTTATCTCCTGCTTTCTATATTATTATATGCAAGTGACACGTCATTCTGTCCTTAGACATACATAAACAGTTTCCATATTTTTTTGGGCCAGAATTATTTGATAAATAGGCCCTCTACCCATAAAATAAACAAGTTATTTACAAGACGCAACTACTATGTCTATTAAAGCAAACAGAACAGGAAATCAACATCACCTTAACAAGATGGGGTGTTAACTTGCTACAGACCTGCTTCGATCATCGATCAGGCTGTGCACATATACTATATGCTCTCTCAATTATCACTAGATTAACTTTCTAGTATTCATTTGATTCTTCCATGCAAATAATTGTGGTTAGAAGATACAATAATTAACACTGTGTAATGAACAGCCATGTGGACTAAATATAGGCCCTCATTCCGAGTTGTTCGCTCGGTATTTTTCATCGCATCGCAGTGAAAATCCGCTTAGTACGCATGCGCAATGTTCGCACTGCGACTGCGCCAAGTAACTTTACTATGATGAAAGTAATTTTACTCACGGCTTTTTCTTCGCTCCGGCGATCGTAATGTGATTGACAGGAAATGGGTGTTACTGGGCGGAAACACGGCGTTTCAGGGGCGTGTGGCTGAAAACGCTACCGTTTCCGGAAAAAACGCAGGAGTGGCCGGGGAAACGGTGGGAGTGCCTGGGCGAACGCTGGGTGTGTTTGTGACGTCAACCAGGAACGACAAGCACTGAAATGATCGCACAGGCAGAGTAAGTCTGGAGCTACTCTGAAACTGCTAAGTAGTTAGTAATCGCAATATTGCGAATACATCGGTCGCAATTTTAAGAAGCTAAGATTCACTCCCAGTAGGCGGCGGCTTAGCGTGTGTAACTCTGCTACATTCGCCTTGCGACCGATCAACTCGGAATGAGGGCCATAGTACGGATAGTGTAATAGTTATCATTACTGCCTCACAGCACTGAGGTCATGGGTTTGATTCCCACCATTGCCCTAACTGTGTGGAGTTTGTATATTCTCCCCATACTTGCTTGGGTTTCCTCCGGGTACTCCGGTTTTCTCCCACAATCCAAAAATATACTTGTAGGTTAATTGGATCCCAACAAAAATTAACCCTAGCGTGAATGTGTGTGTGTACATGTGGTAGGTAAAATAGATTGTAAGCTCTTCTGGGGCAGGGACTGATGTGAATGGCCAAATATTCTCTGTAAAGCTCTGCGGAATATGTGTGCGCTATATAAATAACAGGTAATAAATAAATAATAACGTGGACTAAATATGCTCCAAGTTATGTATGACAAGGTACGAAAAGAATAAGATTAAGAATAACAATATAATACTCAGGCATTATTATTATCTGGAAGGGTACAAATGACAACGTCAGTGACTTCAGTAATAACATAGACACCCACCCTCTATACTTAGAATTCACTGCTGATGTAAGCAAAAGGAATGACTATGGGGGTCATTCTGAGTTGATCGCTCGCTAGTTATTTTTTGCGGCGCTGTGATCAGATAGTCGCCGCCTATGGGGGGAGTGTATTTTCACTTTGCAAGTGTGCGAACGCTTGTGCAACCGAGCGGTACAAAAACAGTTTGTGCAGTTTCTGAGTAGGTCTGAACTTACTCAGCCGCTGCGATCACTTCAGCCTGTCCAGTCCAGGAATTGACGTCAGACACCCACCCTGCAAACGCTTGGACACGTCTGCGTTTTTCCAACCACTCCCTGAAAATGGTCAGTTGACACCCATAAACGCCTTCTTCCTGTCAATCGTCTTGCGATGGGCTGTGCGAATGGATTCTTCGTTATATCCATCGCCCAGCACTGATCCGCTTTGTACCCATACAATGCGCCTGCGCATCGCGGTGCATACGCATGCTCAGTTTTGCCGAGTTTTGACCTGATCGCAGCGCTGCAAAAAATAGCTAGTGTGCGATCAGGTCGGAATGACCCCCAATATTCCTAAACCTACAAATAATAATAATTGACAACACCCTTGACACTAAAATCCACCATCCACTGCAAGACTGTAACAATTACATCACCGATAATACCAACCATATAATACCAATAACATCTGCTTAGACAACTTCCACATGCAATCAATGTAAAAGACTTAAAAAAAACTGCATGGATCAAGAATACTTTATTAAACAAAGACTCAACAAAGACCCATCCTTAAAAAGAAATGTAGTAACTACCATCGCTAACTTTAGTCAAATACTGTAAGCATGTGTCAGTACTAATGCAGGAAATAGGGATGGGTTATTATCATACACAAAACAACCCTAAATGACAAGGGGGGTCATTCCGAGTTGATCGCTAGCTGCAATTGTTCGCAGCGCAGCGATCAGGCTAAAAATCAGCATTTCTGCGCATGCGTGTTCACCGCAATGCGCAGGCCCGTCGTACGGGTACAATGAGCGTCGTGGGTTTGCACACAGTCTAACGAAGATTCCAGTCGCACGGCCGAACGCAGGAAGACTGACATGAAGTGGGCGTTTCTGGGTGTCAACTGACTGTTTTCAGGGAGTGCTTAGAAAAATGCAGGCGTGTCTGGTAAAACACAGGCGTGTCTGGGAAAATGCAGGCGTGGCTGTGCGAACGCTTGGCGGTGTGTGACGTCAAAAGCCGTCCCTCCATCATTAAAATCAACGCAGACGAAGAGTAACTACAGGGCTGGTCTTGTTTTGCACAAAAAGATTTTGCAGGCGCTCTGCTGCACAAGCGTTGGAACTTCTGCAAAGCGAAAATACACTCCCCAGTGGGTGGCGACAATGCGTTTGCAAGGCTGCTAAAAACTGCTAGCGAGCGATCAACTCAGAATGACCCCCAATAAGCTATCAATTATTTATCTCCAAATTGCACAGCAGATCCAAACTCTTACAAACTATCTAAAATTTCTCAAAGATGAAACCTTAAAAGACCTATTAGCAACCCCTAAATATACAAAAGCACCTAACCACAACTGGATCAGGACTGCGACTACTGCATCACTTCCCTAGCTGTGAGAATAAAAAATGTCATACCACAAAAGAAATTATCCAATATAACCAAAGTAAAGCATAGAATTAATCAGAATATCTCCCATGGAACCAAAGTAGTTTTCCTATTAAAAAAACAATTGTTATGTACTATATTGTTATGTACTATAGGATATACAGGTAGTATAGGAATACATTATCTATTGCTGTGTATCTATTGCCTTTTAGAGCCCTCTTGGCCACTGACACATTCATGCTATAGATGAGTAAGACAGGAGAGGAAAGAGTGAAGTCCATACGGGGGAAGGCAATACGGCACTATGCTATGGATAGTCATCGCAAGATGACCATCGACTGGTGGCAGTATTGCTGCCATTGCAAGGTAACCATTTGACTGTTTAATCATCAACTAAGTGACTCATCGCACCCTACGGGCATTCTTCACACCGCCACAAGGGGCTATGCCCCCTTAACCCTTGCACGCCCCTGGGCGCACGCAGGACACGATGAATCACCTAGTAGGTGCTGTGGTTGGAGGAGTGGCGGGTGCAGGGGAGACGCGGATGGGGAGGGGTTCTGGAGGCGCTGTGGGTGGGGAAAGTGCGGTTGCAGGGGTGCCGTGGGTGTGGTAGAGGGTCTGGAGGCACCGTGGGTGGGGAGGGGCAGGTGCAGGGGCACCGCAGATGGGGGAGGGGGTCCAGGTTAGCTACGGGTGATGGAGGGGCATGTGCAGGTGTGCTGCGGGTGGGGTAGGGGGTCCGGAGGCACCACGGGTGGAGGACGGGTGGGTGCGGGGGTGCCGCGGATAGGGGAGGGGGTCCACAGAGCCGGCCCTAGGCATAGGTAAACTAGGCAATTGCCTAGGGCATCTGGTATGCCTAGGGGCACAAGCAGCTTCTGCTGATTAAAATGATATGCGGCATGCCTATATTCTGTGTGTAGCATTTCGTATGCAGATACAGCCACAGTCGCACACAGTATATAGGCATGCTGCATATCATTTTAATCAACAGAAGCTGCTTGTGCATTCTAGCCACATAGCAATGCAAATAAGATGTATTTTCATAAAAAATAGGCACCCGACGTTAACAGAGCTGCCAGTTGACTCACGCCAGGAACTGTATGTGTCATTATGTGTATAAGGGCACTAATAATGTGTAACATATGTGTAAGGGGCACTATGTCTACCATTATGTGATTATGTGTATAAGGGCATTAACAATGTGCGGCATATGTGTAAGGGAAATTATGTGTATAAGAGCATTAATAAGGGTTGGCATAATGTGTAAGGCGCATTATGTTTATAAGGACATTAATGATGTGTGTCATATGTGTAAGGGGCATTACTGTGTGGTATTATGTGTATAAATGCATTACCAATGTGTGACATTATGTGTATAAGGTGCTCTACTCTGTGGCGTAATGTATAGAAAGGGCACTAATGTGAATAAAGAGCAATATGGTGTGGTGTAATGTGAATAAGGAGCAATATGGTGTGGTGTAATGAGAATAAAGAGCAATATGGTGTGGTGTAATGTGAATAAGGAGCAATTCAGTATGATGTTAAGTGAATGAGGGGCACTACTGTGAGGAGTAACATATATAAGGTAAAGTGGTACTACTGTGTGATCTAATGTGAATAAGGGACACTATCGCATGATAAATTGTGAATAAGGTTGCACTACTGTGAGGAAAAATTTGAATTGGGGGTACTACTGTGTGGCCATGCCCTTTGCCAGCAAAAACACATACCTTTTTGGGCTGTGCGCCGAATGTACGTACTGTTCTTATTTAAATTACAGGGGGTAGGAAAACAAAAAAAGGACTGCTTTGGGTGGTGATGGTGCTGGGAAAGGGGTGCAGGGTCAGAGGCGGAACTAGCGGTGGTGCTAGGGGGCACCAGCCAAAATCTTGCCTAGGGCATCATATTGGTTAAGGCCGGCTCTGGGGGTCCAGGTGCACTGCGGGTGGTGGGTGGGTGGTTGCATGGGTGCCGCAGGTGGGGGAGGGGCATTGTATATGCATCATACCATTTACAGCGCTGTTGTGACCCGGATGCGCGCTCCATCACATCTGCTACCGCTGCTCCTGCTGTCCCGGTAACGGCTGCAGTGGCTCGGAGTCGGGCGTGCCTGAGCAGCAGCAGGTGACGGGCGGGAGCGCACCGGGCAGTGACACATGCAGGGTGCACCCCTGGTGGCTGACAGAGACTCGGGAGAGAGGATCCGGGGATCCTCGGTGCCCGCAGCAGCAACGGCGGGAGGCGGCCTCATTCTCCTCATGGCATCCTGTGTCCGGCCTCAGCCACCCTCCTAACCCCAGCACAGGAGCCGGGAACCAAGGGGAGGACAACGCGTCCGGCCGGGAGGATGGCGGAGAGGTAAATCAGCAGCCTATATATATATATATATATATATATATATATATATATATATATATGTGTATAGTATCCTCCTATATGCAGTGCCATATTTGGGCAAATATGTGACTCTATGACTCTGACTCCGCCCAGCATTGTGACTCTGCCCAGCATTAGGAAATGAGTCACAGAGTCACAGATCTGGACAAATATATAGGAAATGGTTAATTAGTGCATATGCATAGAGGACACCTGAAGTTTACACTGTCACTTAGCAATATAAGGACACTTTTGCAGGTGTCTGTGCCTGTTCCATTTGGAATGGCGGGGTTGAGGCATGGAATGCCAAGGGTTCACAGTGACAGTGAGTAGTTAGCAGTCATCAAAGATACAGAAGATGTGGTAGCATCTTATAATATATACAGTTTATGTGCGCAATGGAATTTGCTGGGCTATAAAAGACGCTGTCAATAAATACATAAATAAATGTGTTTTATAAAATAGTACTAATTTGAGGTACTGTAGTTTATGTATAACAATACATCAGCACAGGAGGACACGGTAGCCTTGGGAGGGAGAGATGGCAGGTTGAAGGAAAGAAAATGATGGTCAGAGAGGGAATAAGTGAAATCAGAAGTATAAGAACTGCCTGCTCAAGTGGGAGGGCGAGGAGGTCCAATAATACTCCTTTCAGACCGCACAAATAACTCGGGATATTGCCAGGTCGAGCCAGCTCAACCCCAGTCTAAAAGCAGCACTTTTAAATATCCCGGGTCGAGTAACCCTGCATTTCAACCCGGTATAAAAGCAGTGTTATACACGGGTTGCACACGGGTCAATGGGGGTAAATCTGAGTTGATCGCAGCAGGAATTTTGTTAGCAGTTGGGCAAAACCATGTGCACTGCAGGGGGGTGGGGCACAAATAACATGTGCAGAAAGAGTTAGATTTGGATGGGTTATTTTGTTTCTGTGCAGAGTAAATACTGGCTGTTTTATTTTTTCACTGCAATTTAGATTGCAGATTGAACACACCACACCCAAATCAAACTCTCTCTGCACATGTTAAATCTGCCTTTCCTGCAGTGCACAGTCTTGCCCAACTGCTAACAAAGTTCCTGCTGCGATCAACTCGGAATTACCCCCAATGTGCACTCTAAAGTGTCCAACCCGGGTTATTCAACCCTGCATTCATGTAAAAGTGCTGATTGGCTGTTCTTTATGTGCCTTGATGATGTCAGCAGCCTGAGCCCTGCTACACAGGAAAGAACAGAGAGCATTAAGAATTAGAGCTGTTAAGAATTAGGGGTGAGGCAGAGATTGCTAGGCAGCTTACTTCATACCTCCCAACTTATTAAAAGTACAAAGAGGGACCTTGGGCCGCGTCCGAAAAGGGGGCATAGCCTATATGAAAGGGGCATGTTCTCGTGGCAGAGCCGCGATCGCGAGTCATGCCCCCCTTTCACCGTCACTGAGGGGGCATGCCCAGCGCTCTCTGAGCTGCTGGCATGCCCCCCCCTCCCTCTGTCACCTGTGAATAGACGAATGTGCACAGCGTCAATTCACTGCTGTTCTGCTAAGCAGTGCAGCAGTGACACTAGCCTCCCAACTGCCCCCCCCCCCCCCCCCCCCACCACCACCACCCTGGGATACTACGGGCTGCGGATGGGAGAGTAGGACAGTCCCATAAAACAGGACTTTCCCACAAAAATCGGGACAGTTGTGAGGTATGTTACTGGAACAGTTAAAGATGCAAGTGTATATAAAAACATAGCTCTGTCCGCCATGATTCCTGCAATGCTGTGAGCTGTCCCCACCCTCTCACTTTGTCCCCTTCTGACACCCATCTTTCTGAGCCAAAAAGAGTCCATTTAAAATGAAATCCACGATGTTTAATTGCTGACCTGGGTTGAGTTAAAAGGAGCCAACCCTGCAATAACCCGGGTTGAAAGTGTAGTGTGAAACGGTCTGACCCGTGTCCAATCCGGGTTGGACCCGGGTTCAAAATACTTGGTCGGACCCGGGTTTGCAGTGTGAAAGGGGTATAAGAGAGACCAAAAAAGTATGTGAGGGAGAGAGAAGTGTAGATGTTTAGGGGACAGTGAGGACATCAATATCAATATCAAAGTCATCAAAGTTAAGAGAGGTTAGTTCATAAGAGAAAAAAATGTGTGAGACCTATGTTACATTTCAGCTTCCTAACATATCGGGAAGTAAGAGAATTAGTGAGGAGTCAGTCAGTCAATGAGTGAGAAATACAGTAAAAGTGACAGGACCATTTTTATATTCTATACACTGGAAGTGCAATCCACATTTTCGTCCTATTGTCCGTTTGGGCGTTATTATTCATGCAATGCAAGCCACGCATCGGTAATGATGTCATTATGTCAACACACTTTTCATCCCCGTAGGGAAGATTATTTAAATTCTAATTACGTAGTTTTCCTGTTTCCCACCTGAAGAATATCTATGTTAAATTTCAGCTTGCTAAAATATCGGGAAGTAAGAGAGTGAGTGAGTGAGTGAGTGAGTGAGTGAGTGAGTGAGTGAGGGCTTTTACAATTATATATATATAGATAGCATGGTGAATACAGACCAAGGGAAAACAGGGAGTTCCAGAGGAGGGAGTTTTTGGCAAATGTCTATATAGTCTACATGTCACGGAAATAAATTAGGTAAACAGGTAGAATAATAGGCAGTGTGGCAGCAGCCTGTACAAGGGGACAAACAATGTCAAAGGACTGCTGCAGCCAAGAGGCATGTGGAGCAGAGATCAGGAAGCAGGGCTGGAAGTCAACAAAAAAACTGAAGGAAGAGTGATGGAAGAGTGATGGAGGACCCAGGGGGCACCAAGGTGTAGGATGGTGACCAAGTAGATGCAGCTGGGCCAGAGACATGCCTAGATTAGGATCCATTTGGAGCAATGTGGAGGCTGATATCATTACAGTCCAGATTATATAATATTAAATTACGCAGGCCTGCAAAATTTACTTCACTGAAACCTTTTTGCCATTTTGTCTGTAACTCTCTGATTCCAAAGGTATTTTGTGTTCTTATGTCAAAAAGAACTGATTTATTTTCTAAGATGAGGATTTTTTCACAAAACGGATGTCAAACTACGGGAAAACAGCCTAATCATATGTTCAAAATATACTCCTACAGTATGTACAAGAAAATGTAAGAAATAACCATTTTACATTGTTACTTGTGTTTACAAATCCTTGTACTACCTATCGGGTGGTAGTCATGTGACCGCCGGTCGGCTGACCGACAGTCACATGACCTCCTCCGTGAGCCCGACGGCTCACTATCCCGATGGTCGGCATGCCGACCAACAGGGACTATTTCCACTCGTGGGTGTCCACGACACCCATAGAGTGGGAATAGATCCCGTGGCGACCGCAGGTCGCCACCGAGCTCGCAGCGTGGAGAGAGCAGCGAGCCCGCAAGGGGCTTGCTGCACTCGCCCCTCCCCGCCGGGATCCCGGCGTCGGTATGCTGCCGGGATCCCAGCGTTGGTAAGGTGACCGGCGGTCAGGAGACCGCCGGTCACCCGTACTACACCCCTACCTATCTGTCTTCCATTCAAAGCTTTTTTGTTTTTTTTGGTACTTTTCCTTCTATACACTGCTTGCTGTTCTCTCTATGCTGCATCCAACATGTTCATGTTTTATCTTTCCTGGTATCATCATTCTATTTCCTTTATATCTCGTTGGAAGCTTTCTCTATGCTTCTTACTAACAAGTCCACGTTTTTCATTTACTGTAAGTATTCTAAGTGATCATTAAGAAAGTGCACAAACCACCTAATTCTTTGTATTTTTCTTGCATATTTTCCACTATTTGCCTGTAGTTGGGATCTTTGAAGTAGTATGCATTCACTATGTTGGTGGTTAACATGCCCAGATAACAGCAGAAGGTCAACATTAATGATGTCAACATGGTTAAAATGCCAACATCATTAATGTGGACACCTGCAAACTCAACATTGCCGTTTAGGATCAGCTTTAGGATTACCGTTATGGTTAAGGTTAGGAATAGACGGAGAAGACAACCTGCATATCAGCACAATGTCAACATAACATCCATGTCAGCAGGCTGAATATTGACATGGTCAATGCCGACATCATGACATCATGAACATGTTGACATGACAGCCATGCTGACCTGATGACTGTTAATACTGTGACTTCTAACTAATATACTGAAGTCTTTAAGTTCCCCAAGAAGTTCTTTACAACTTTCTTAAAAGCATTACAAGCCTCCTTTTCAACAGTTTACTTTGTTTTCAAACTCATTGGGGTCTCTTCATGAAGCAGTGAAATGAGTGGAGAAGTGAGCCAGTGAACATGTTGCCCATGGCAACCAATCAGTGTTAAAGTAACATTTATGAAGTACATTCTATAAAATTATATGTAGCAGCTGATTGGTTGCCATGGGTAACTTCTCTTCTGGCTCACTTCTCCACACTTTTCACTGTTTATTGAATAGACAATAAAGTCTGTTTTAGAGTTTTCAAATGTCTGGTGCAGCCAAGAGACTCCCTGCACTCACCTTCATTGTGCACTGCTGAAAAAGGGGTGTGGCTTTATGGGTAGGGGTTGAGATTTTGTAGAAGTCCCCCACTGACATCTCTACATGGGGAGTGGCCTCATGGGAAGTCCTCAATTACCTCATTCTGAGACATGCCCAGCATCACCGGAGATCCTGGGCTGCCCATAGAGACTCTGGCTGCACTGTGATAGGAATCGAGTGCTACAGAATACCCGGCTCCTGTCACTGTGAAGAAGCCACATTTTGGTGTGGGCCGTATTCCTGCACTCCACTTGTGACATCTCTATTGTGATGTGAAGAGGTGGTAAAACGGCCTTAGTGGGGTCAACCTGACTTGCCCATGAAACATTTTTGTATCCAGATTTTAAATCGGCTCTGCTTGGCCATTGTTTTTTGATCTAGTGTTGGCCCTGTGCTCGACTATCCCATTCACACAGAAATGCATGAGTACTTCGCGTATCGACAGTACTTTAGATTACCATATATCATTCATCTGTGATCTGGATGATTCTCTTTATGATGACTCATGGCACAGCGACATACTATCAATTCCATGTCTTGTTTTTGTTCCAAAAATAGTAAATTTACAGTAGATCTGTCAAATATCAGTAAATTATGTAAACAAAGGGGCTAATATTAAAATAATAGGTTTTTGTTAAGTTCGATTAACTTTCAGGAAAAACCAATACCTTATTGCAGAGTGTATGGGCCGCTGCGGCCGCTAAGTGTACGCTATAAACCCTTATGAATATGTATACACATTTGCGTAAGCACGCCGACACGCAGTGAGCACAATGTAGCTACACGTGTGGCTAACAGAAATGGAATGCGACACCAGTAGTTATATGTTATGTTGTGGTCCAACGCAGCTACAAATATTTACTTAAAAGGGGTAAACACAGAATATACAACACTATTACAGAGAAAAAGCTACAACCAATTGATATATACGTTTATTCGCCTGCGCCACCTGGATCCAATCCTCAGTCAATCTGGAAAGATGACCTTCAGAGAATAGACTGAGGCCGGCCAGGAGGCTTGGCTTTTATACAATAGTCCAAAGCATGAAACAAAGGAAACTGTAAGCCCTTCATCCATAGGTCAATGGGCAGGTCATTTACAATATGTGAGGGGTCATAGGTTGGTTTGAACAGGCGGGCGTTGCTTCATCCAGGTGTACTTGCAGGTGTCCTCCACTGGGTTCCCGACAAATATCAGGAGTACAGTACATACAGTGAGATATGAATATTGTATTCCGGCACATAACTATGCGCAGGAGCATGTGATTATCTGCAAACTGCGATCGGAATATTGCCCTTGAATTACTGTACATGTGGATACCAAACACTATGTTCTGACCTATTTCTGCCCCCTCACATCCTGCAAAGCTGAATACCTCCGTTTCTATTCATTCCAAGTTAAGTGTAGGTGCGTGTGGACTATGTGTAAATAATGCACTTTGGGGGTCATTCCGAGTTGTTTGCTCGTTGCCAATTTTCGCAACGGAGCGATTAAGGCAAAAATGCGCATGCATATGGTATGCAGTGCGCATGCGCTAAGTATTTTAGAACAAAACTTAGTAGATTTACTCACGTCCGAACGAAGAATTGTACGCAGCGTGTGGGTAAGCGCACGCATGGCAGAACAAGCACATGCACGGAGGCCACTCTGTGTGGTGTTTGTACGTGATGCATGTGGGTATAATATTTTCGACTTCAACAGTCCACCCTTTGGCAGTAAACAATAACTGCCACACATAACTAATAATACTGCCTACATTACATTTATAATATGTACAAAGTTTGGGTAACAGTTGTAGGTAGGAAACGTATAGCCTAGTGGGATAGGAAAAAGCGTGTATGTATGAGTAAATGTCTGAGGGGGATGTATCATCGTGCCGTATATGTTCTAAGTAAGCTTTAAGGTACTGCGAAGTATACATTTAATCCTTCTCATCCCATATTAAGGGTCTGTACATGGGCAAACAAACATTACTGAGCTCTTTCTTTAGGCAAAGGCCATTAGCCCTCACATTTCTGGCTTCTTATACCAACAAATGGGGAGCACATTTATCTGATGATACATGTGGGGGAGATGTATGTGTATGCTATTATGTGTGGATAACATTTATCGACTATGGGGTATTTTTATTAAGCTCCCGATTTTGACCGATTTTGAGTTTTTTCTTCAAAGTGTCATCTCTGGAATTTACTAAGCACAAATCTCGGCAGTGATGAGGGCATTCGTATTTTCTTTGAAGTCCAAGAAAAAAAATACGAATGAATACACCATCGGTCAAATACGCCTGTTATTTGGTAGAACTCGGTCATTTACTAAAATTTGCATTTCACAAACACTGCCGGCAATAGCCAAACACTGCCGTGAATAAATACAAATCGTAAAAAAAGCAGTTTTAAAATAGACCTGTTTTTTTTTACCGTGTTCTGATAGGCATGCACGGATCCGTGAGATCCGTGCATGTTTATCAGTGGGAAGGGGTGGGAAAGTATTAATTGTTTTTTTTTTTTTTAAATGCGTGGGGTCCCCCCTCCTAAGCAAAACCAGCCTCGGACTCTTTGAGCCGGTCCTGGTTCACAAAATATGGGGAAAAAAATTACATGGTTTCCACCATATTTCATAAACCAGCACCGGGCTCTGCGCCTGGTCCTGGTTCCAAAAATACGGGGGACAAAAAGTGTAGGGGTCCCCCATATTTTTGAAACCAGCACCGGGCTCCACTAGCCAGGTACATAATGCCACAGCCCGGGGTACACTTTTATAGTGGTCCCTGCGGCCCTGGCATTACATACCCAACTAGTCACCCCTGGCCGGGGTACCCTGGAGGAGTGGGAACCCCTTAAATCAAGGGGTCCCCCCCTCCAGCCACCCATGGGCCAGGGGTGAATCCCGAGGCTGTCCCCCCCATTCAAGGGCGGCGGATGGGGGGCTGATAGCCTTTTGAAAAAATGTGAATATTGTTTTAGTAGCAGTACTACAAGTCCCAGCAAGCCTCCCCCGCAAGCTGGTACTTGGAGAACCACAAGTACCAGCATGCGGTGGAAAACCGGGCCCGCTGGTACCTGTAGTACTACTACTAAAAAAATACCCCCAAAAAAACAGGACACACACACCGTGAAAGTATAATTTTATTACATACATGCACACCTCCAAACATACATACTTACCTATGTTCACACGAGGCTCTGTCCTCTTGTCCCTGTAGAATCCTTGGAGTACCTGTGAAAAAAATTATACTCACATAATCCAGTGTAGAATCAGACCTTTGTATAATCCACGTACTTGGCAAAATAATAAAACGGAAACCCGACCACGCACTGAAAGGGGTCCCATGTTTACACATGGGACCCCTCTCCCCGACTGCCAGGACCCCCCCCTGACTCCTATCAAAGAGGGTCCCTCCAGCCAATCAGGGAGCGCCACGTCGTGGCACTCTCCTGATTAACTGTGTGCTCCTGTAGTGTCTGTCAGGCTGCACACGGCAGAGATACAATGGAGCGCCTATGCGCTCCATTGTATCCAATAGTGGGAACTTTGCGGTCAGCGGTGAGGTTACTTTCGGTCAACCGCTGACCGCAAAGTTCCCACCATTGGATACAATGGAGCGCATAGGCGCTCCATTGTATCTCTGCCGTGTGCAGCCTGACAGACACTACAGGAGCACACAGCCAATCAGGAGAGTGCCACAACGTGGCGCTCCCTGATTGGCTGAAGGGATGCCATTATAGGAATCATTATAGGAGACTAGCTGTTAGCTTTGAGTGACAGGGATATCTTATTATAGAGGGCTGTATATACAGATTAAATGAAGGGATATTTGATTGCCCAATCTCTAGAAACCTCTGTATTAAAAATGGTGATAATCAATAGTCCTCAGTAACAGTCCCTAGGAAGAGGGAGACTGCATTTAGCTGCAGCTAAGTCTACACCAGCTGCCTAAACGGACATACCTAATGATAGCTGGCGGAGTGTAACAAATCTCTGACACTGTACTGGGAGCTAAAAATACCAGTAGTGTTGTAATAGAACATTGTTGCAACTATATATAATTGTAACACATTCAGACAGCTGAGATAGGAATATCATAATACTGTTACATAGGAATAAACTGGCAACATTGAGAAGCCAGAAGCAGCTGCATGCTTTAATTTTACATACTGAATACAACACACTGTGGCAATCGAACTGGCAACACATAAGAGCCAGAGGACAGCTACGTGTCCTAAGATATTATTGAAGCAGCTACCAGCAAGAGAATTCATGTTAAGAGCAGCTCCAAATTGTGAATCTCACTAATAAAAGTTATAATTTTGTGACTGTGGCACAATTGACAGCCAGGGTATATGGCATCATGACACACACTCTTTGAGATACCCGCAATATTCATACATAAATTTATTTTATGACCTCTACTGACCTGAAACTATAACAGGTCTCCCCATACAGTGGTTGCTTTACAAATTAAGGTTTTTTGATAAATGTAATAAATTCAACATAAATAATAATAAATTTCCCTATATCTGAAGTCTAACAATTTGAGAATAATTTTGTGACACAAGGACTAAGAGCACTATACCTTTCAGTTATCACTCTATGTATATTGGTAGCCAAAAAATAGGAATTACTCCTTAAGGCTACCATAATCAATGTATATGTGGGTTAGTCTACATTAAAGTTTGGACTGTTATACCCCACCACTAATCTCACTGTTATTGTTAACCAATCAAATAAGGTTTATTCCTTTAATGGCATAACAGTGATTTACATTGATAAATGGGAATTTATTTTGTGAATGGAAAAAAATATATTGGAATCAACTGAGGATATATATAATAATCCTCAATATTAACATACTATAGACGCATAGGAAATGAGTTGCGTCTACAGGCGGATTGCTTTCTAAGAAAAATTGGGGCTGCTATACCCCTAACAGAAGCAATTTCCAGCCACACTCCTAATAGAATCAGTTTAATAGAGCCGATGTGTATTAATATACACGCAGGCCGTTCCCATAAAAGTGGGGATTATTATAACCTCCGAAGCAACCCTACCCACACATACAACAGATCTTCTGAAGGTACTGATAATAAGTGTTAGGACTCCTTACGTGTGGAGATCCGTATTTCAGCAGAGAATTGTGTCTACAGTAATAGGGAAATTAAGATTAAAGCAACCACACATACTCAAAGACCAATCTTTTACCTAAAATTAGGTGATATATGTGCATTCATCTGATTTTATAGTCCACATATTTCTACTACATAAGGGGAAGTACTTGTCAAATGATAATCTTCATGGAGTGGAGAAGATACATATATGTAGAGTGAATATTTTGACTATTAATATTATATAGCGGGTTCCAATATCATAGACTGTGAGAGCCTTTTTTGATATTGGATAAAGACTATTGACATATAAGTCATCACAGCAATTCCTAAGAATCAGACGTGAAACACATGTGGACACGTTTTTAACTCTTTATTCACATTTTTTCATTCTTTTCACATATATGTTAGTACTGTCATTTTAACTCTTATGTTTCACTGCAGTTCAGGACGATATCCAACTCTATTTTAATGTATATCAAATAAAGGTTATATTTTAAAATTAATCCATATTTTCTCAGTGCGTCAACAATACAGACTTCCTTCTGTTTCTCTCCTCTCACACTCCAGTCTTAATACCCTGTAGTTGACAGCACCCCCTGAGTGTATTCTATAATAGTTATGATATAAGAAAGGGATTTTGCCAAGTGAATGTATGGTGATGAATCACATACACTCACAAGGAACACAATAAATAAATACATAGTGAGTGTGCAGATACCCAATCTATGTGCCAGCTGAAAGAGCCCAAGGCTGGTTTTGCTTAGGAGGGGGGACTCCACGCATTTTTTTTTTTTAACAGTTATTTTTTTTACGAAAGGTGCACAATGAAGACCTGCACGGATCTCACAGATCCGGCCGAGATTCATTGTGTTAATGTCGGCAGTGTTTTACTATTCACTCCCGTAAAACACTGCCAAAAAATACGAATGACATCGACATCGGAATATACGAAAATGCAGAATACAAATTTACACTTTCGATGTCATTCGTGTTTGAACTTTAACCTCATTTGGAAAAATACGAATTTTAGTAAATATACCCCTATGTGTGTTATTAACTGAAGATTGCAGAGATGAAGGTAAGACATAAAAAAATACATTTACATATATTTGGGTATACTGAAGTCTTTTCCGGTTGGATGTCTCTGGGTACAGAAGAAAACAGAAAAATGGTGAAAGAAACAGGCCATGAAATTCATTTACAATCCTTATCACAACACTGTTTCTACGGATGGGTCATATATCAAATCTGCCGCTGTTACAACACCCTCGCTCCTTAGACTCATCAAATTTGTCCTGTGTTTGCACCGCATCATAATTCGAACACATCTGAATATCAGACCGATAATTATGACAACACCCAGGATACAGAGGAGAAACTTTCCCACACTTGCAATTACATTTTGTGCCCACTCTCCTAACCCTGAGAACCATTTGAGTGGGTTCAACCATGAGGCCCAGCCGGTCAATTCATCACCCACAGCCATTAAGGTAAGGTTGTGCTTCCTTCTGAACTCCCACTTCAACTGCAAGATCTCGTCCTTTTTGATCGATGATCTCCGTTGGATCTTCGGTGTTGTTCGTAATATACATACAGCACTTCACACCCTATTGAGTTGCCAGAGTAACACAGTACCCACCAGTCACGGCCGTGACGTAATTTAAGACCATCCTGTGCTGGACTAGCTCCTTCTTGTAGGCCTGTAGTTCCCTACCCGTATACCTGAAGGTGTCATCATACATCTCAGTGATATTATCTAGCAAGTTTGCTAGCGCATGGATGTACTTATAAATTATAATTCCTCTGGCAGTACGGGTGATATCTAAAGCGAAAGAAGAATTTGAATCCCGGTGGATTCATTGATCATATCAGAGGCTGCGTGCTCTGTCCTATCTATGAGGTTACTCTTGACAATGTGTTCATAATGTGTATGAGTATAAGGAGTCTGAGCGTTGCGGTGAATGTCTTTCATTTTGTCGTGTGCAATAATCATAACCTCTGGTAGTACTCTGCCAATATAACACAACCCTTCAGAGGTCGGAGTAAGCCACTTGTATGCTTTCCTTCCACATATGAAGTAGGCATCGTCTGGAAGAACATAATGGACAAAGTGCAACAAAACCATATCACAGATTTTTCTTATGAAGAAACCGGTCCCCAGTTCTCCCATTTGTTCAGTACAAGTATCGGGCTCGATGATGTGGGCACAATATCCCTTCGACACTTTTCCAGCCCACATGGTTTGATCCCACGTGTATACCTGTATCGGTAGTACTTCCCACTTGTGGCTATCCTACGTACAAGTCCGGAGTTGATGGGTACTTTATCAGCTCTATGTGAGAAGGTCATTGTCTGATTGTTCCATGTCACGTCCCAATTTCCTGGTTTCCGGAAATTGGACACGTTAAAGCACAACAGTGACCTATCTACGTGGTACTGGTGGAGCTTCAAGCTAGGGGGCCTTGATATATTGAATTTCTTGACCACCGGTCTCCCCCCTTATAATTCGAGTACCTCATTTACTGTTAAAGAGTATGACACTAATCCCAACTTACTCTGTCCTTAAGGTACTTGCGAGCACACCCAGCATTCTGTTTGGTTTAAGACCGTACCCACTAATGAGTGGTAATCACTCAAAGGATGTCCGCTCATGTCGATATTACTGTTTGACTGACATCTCTGGATGCACCCATCTTTGACTATGTTATCGCAGTGTGCACATATGCAGTATTCATCAGACAATAACCCTTCACATTGCCTCCGAGCTCCGTGACTACCAGATATCTTACTGATACCAGCCTTGACCAAAGTGATGGACTAATCCTGGGGTCCTACGAATCCGTACTCTCCATCAGAACCCATTCCAGATCCTTGCTCGATGTCTCGGGGGCCCTCACGAAAACAAATTGTCCTGATCAAAAACAGAGTCACAAGAAAAAGCCAGAACACTGTCTCTTGGTGTGGATCCATTTCGGTAAGGAGAAAAAAAGAAAAATGCAGTGGGGCGGTGAAGAAAAGAAAAATGTTACGACAACCATCCATGACTTTGCTGTTCTCCACGCTCAGGTATTGTCCAACAGTCCTGCCTCTCAGCTTTCCCGAAACAGATTTTAGATGGACTTAGATGGGAGGATTCATATTTCATTTGTACAAGTGACGTCAAGTCCTTATACACATGCATTCAACATAGATTGGGATGCGAATATACTAGACATTATCTTACTACACAATCCAACATTCCCAGTAGACAGATTAACTTCATCATGGAGCAGATAGAATTTATACTTTACAACAACTATTTTTGGTATGGAGGAGATTTTTTCCTACAAGTAAAAGGGACTGTGATGGGGACATCCTTCGCACCGGCGTATGCGAATCTCTTTGTTGCATACTGGGAGGACCATCATATTTGGCAGAACAACAAATTCTTGAAATATATACTATGTTGGCACAGGTACATTGATGACCTGATATTTGTTTGGACAGGACCACAGAATGAACTTGAAGAATTTAAGAGTTATATGAATATGAACAACATGGGTCTAGAATTCACCACCACCACCAGCAAAGAAAAAGCCATTTTTCTGGATCTAGAAATCTATGTAGACAAAGAGAAACTCAGCACAAAAACTTATACCAAAGAAGTGGATGTAAATAACTTTCTCCCATACAGCAGCAATCACCACAACCAATGGCTGAAGAACATCCCAGGGGGCCATCTACGAAGAATCAGGAGGAATTGTACACAGAAAGAAATGTACGAAGTACAAAGTATGGAGAAGAAGAAAAAATTTCTAAAGAAAGGCTACAAAGAAGAACACATTCAAACAGAAGTCGACAAAGTAGCACATTTAGATCGAAAAGAAATGCTGAAATATAAAGAAAAGAAAATAGACAATAGCAACATCCAAACCTTCTTCATCACCCAGTACAATTCACACTACAGAGAAATTGAAGATATTATCAAACGTAATTGGCACATACTAATGCTCGATGAAAACCTGAAAACTATCATACCACAGACTCCAAAAGTGGTCTATAGGAGGGCAAGGAATTTGAAACAAGAACTGACACATAGCTTCCTGCCAATAGAGAAACATCAGAAAATAAAGACAAATAATGGATTCCATGCATGTTTAACATGCCTGGGATGCAAAAAATCAGGAAAGAGAACAACCCAACCAATAACATCATTCAAATCAAACCACACCCAAGAACAGTATCCTATAAAACAACAGATGTCATGTGCAACAGAGGGGGTCATATACCTATTAGAATGCCCATGTGGACAACAATATATAGGGCAAACCAAAAGAAAACTCAAAATTCGTATAGCAGAACATGTGTACAATATCAAATGAGGACTAGATACCCACAGTGTATCCCAACATTACGCCGAACGACATGGGAGAAACCCGGATGGCCTGAAATTTTTGGCCATACAAAAAGTGAATGCAAACTGGCGAGGAGGCGACATATCAATAGAACTAAGAAGAGCTGAGACGAAGTGGATTTATGAATTGAGAACTTTAAAACCACATGGTCTTAATATTGACATCGACCTAAATGTCTTTCTTTAAACATAGTTCATCTCTTTATATGTCTTACTCCTTTACACAACTTTCCAATTATACATATTTTCAGTTATATTATACACATATAGTCTAATGCTGAAGCAGGTGCTTGCCGCCTATTTTTAGAAGTTCCTGCTGGGAATTTCCGTTTTTATTAGCCGTTTTTAATAAAGTTTATTCAAATAAGGGAGAATAAAAGGAACTTACCAAACAACACCAAGTATCCTGGACGAAGTGCCGCAGTGCATAAAACGCGTCGATACACGAAAATCCCGTCACCACGTCACCCGGAAGTGACGCTCCGTGGCGCCTCACCAACTTCCGGTCAGGAAGAATAGACGCCAGCTGCCGCAAACAAATGGACAAGTGTGCGATCCACAGACCAGAGGACCCAGAGGTAGGATAGGGAGAGTTAGCACACCTGCCGGGGACCTTGCTATTTGTGCCTGAAGGGACCACATTGAGTTGGAGATCGGGACTTTCAAATATTCAAAAAAGAGCTTAAACATTTCAGGGCACCTTGAGTTCACCATTAACCCACTGTGTTTTTAACCTGTTTTTCTTTTCAGCATTAGACAGTGACACACTACCAAGCGCTCCATATAAACATTAATCACATTTCATACAGCACATAAATTTAAACATATCAAGCACCAGACATCATAAGGTTTCAAATTATATAATGGAGTAACGTCATGTATGTGTATTATTGGAGCGGAGCAAGATGGACATGTCATGCAATGACTTATCATGAATGAGAAAAATCCCTCCCCTAGACTAATAACAAGAGACCTGTGCATGCCCCCAACTCTCAGTGTATTGCTGAACACACACATGGCCCTGTTTGTCCCAGATGCTGAACGAGATGGGTTTCTGCCAATACTCTGCTGTGAGCATGGAGGGGGAGTGTAGTGAGCATTTGAGCAAAATATGGTAATTGTATTGCTGACCGTGTCTGTATTTGAATTAGTTTGTAATAACTACTTACTGTGTAAATTGTAACCATGTAACTATATATATATATATATATATATATATATATATATATATATATATATAAAATCAAATTTGTACTCCGGCGGCACTCACTCAGGACTTGTACAGCAAATCAATAAAGCAGAGACAACGCTCTTAACTTAGTTAACGTTTCAGATTTATATCTTTCGTCAGAACAGCATATACACAATAATCCACGTACCTTTATACCCTTCACCATCACCCGTGCACTGTATCCCAGGCTCGTCCACGCCGGCGGGGGACGGATGACGTCATCAACCTGCGTGCACGCTTCTGTAAAAACTGGAGACGTGGTATAATGTATATTGCACTCTTGTTGTTTATAGATGGTCCCTATGGCAACAGGGACGTCGACGGGGAGGAGCGTCTGGGAGAGTGGTGCAGGTTGATGACGTCATCCGTCCCCCGCCGGCGTGGACGAGCCTGGGATACAGTGCACGGGTGATGGTGAAGGGTATAAAGGTACGTGGATTATTGTGTATATGCTGTTCTGACGAAAGATATAAATCTGAAACGTTAACTAAGTTAAGAGCGTTGTCTCTGCTTTATTGATTTGCTGTACAAGTCCTGAGTGAGTGCCGCCGGAGTACAAATTTGATTACATGCACGAAAGTGACGGAGGGCACCCGGGCGTACTACATTTAAGACAGTGAGTGCCGGTAATTTGTCTTAACTATATATATATATATATATATATATACTGTACATTGTGATATATTGAATACATATCCTTTTAATAACAAATATGTACATCAATGAGCTTTGGGACTCAGATAATGTGTGGGTGTATTGTTTTCTCTTATGCGATGTAGTGTTTTGCGATGTATAGCGCACATTCATAGCACATGGTAATAAGATGCGCAGGCGTCCACAGTATATATTAGAGCTGGCATTTTAAATATTTGTTAGAAAGTAATTTGACTTGAACAGATGGTGCTGCGTCCGCGATATAATGGTCTTAATGATGCACTGTACATTACAAGCGCGGCTATGGTCTACCAGCTAAAGATGGATGCATCTTGATGCTGCCGAATCACATCCATGTGTTTTGTTGTGCTATCGGTAAGGCACTGATATGAAATTCAAGGGACAGTGTGTTTCTCAAAATACTTAAAATGCTACAGCGTATTTTTATTGTTGCAAAACAAAGTTCAAATAAGTCATATTGTGTTTGATTCAGATTGGATTGTTTATCTGTTAAGTAAATTTAAAGTACATTTAAAAGTTGGTGCATAGCCATAATATAGCTGTGTTAGCATGCTGAGAAATTTTGTATATTTTTAAACTCAGGCCTAAAGTAACTTTTGGTACCTGTATAGAGTGTGATTTCTTTGTGACAAAGGAGCCGTATGGTCTGTCCTCCATTTTGGGCTAGCCACATGGCCTGTCCACCATCTTGTGCAAGCCTCATGGATGTAAAAGGGGGAGGAGCAGTGGCCATTTTAGGAACGTCACTTTCTAAATAGCTGGCTTTCAGTCTGGTTAGAACAATCAGTTTCCTTTGTCACAAAGTTTCCACATATCTACAAATCCAGCCCCATTTATAAGTTACCAATGAATTTATTTAACCCATGCCATAGTCAATTGCAAAAAGTTTCAATTGGGCCTAGTGAGAGGTAATGGTGAGATAAATGAATACTTGATGTAAGAGAATTACACACAGATAGAAAAGAGAGAGGTTTTTTTTTCCTTTCCTTTTCTTCCAAGACTTGTGGAGTCTGTTTGCTAGGGTAGGATAGCCATTGAAATGCTAATTAACTTGTGTAACTACTTTCTGTACAAGCAAGGCAAATATCTTTGATATGCAAATTAGAGGCAGTGAAGGGGTGAGGTGTATCATAGGAGTGCAGTAAATGGTATATATATATTATATTATTATAATTATGTGTATATTTATATCAGTGTATGTTCCACAAGATAGCTATCCAATCTGAATCATATCATTTAAATTATAGATTATTGCAGTCATTATAGATCTGTGTGAAATTGGATACATTTATTTGCTATATATATATTTGAATTAGTGTGTTACGGGAGTAATTATAAAAACATGAAACGCAGTTCTGGCCTAGTCGCTTAGATTTATACGGAAAAAGTGTGTGTTGTGTTAGTGAGCAATAGTAGTTTTTATTGCTCACATTTATCGAAGTAGTGTGGTTTATTAAATTGTGGACGCACGTTTTTACACATGGTACGGACAGAGTACAGAAGCGTGCACGTGATGCAGGGTCGCACACGTAGCATAGAGGCACGCACGGTCGCGTGTTTACGCAAGGTTGCGTAGAGTTGCGAGCACAAAGTATAATCACACAATAGTTGTTCAATTTAAGGCGGGATAGTATACTTTTAATACTGTAGCACATAACTGTCCGATTTCAAAAGCAGATTAGTGTAATACTTTGTTTAAACGGTACTGCCTCTGGGTTAAAACCATCAATCAAAGGGAGTGATATTTCTCTGTACAGAAAAACACTGTGTATTTGTGTGAGCTGAAAGTAGGAGTGAGTGTATTGAACCTCGGAAGTC
Source organism: Pseudophryne corroboree (assembly GCF_028390025.1). NCBI lineage: Eukaryota > Metazoa > Chordata > Amphibia > Anura > Myobatrachidae > Pseudophryne > Pseudophryne corroboree. Next base: position 188,432,598 of record NC_086453.1, read on the forward strand.
GGGATCCCGTGGTGACACCAAGTAAGCAGAGGCTTTGTGACGTTTTTACAGATAGAAAAATGCGCAAATCGTGAGGAGATTTTCAGAGGAGCGTGATATAGAATTGTGCATTGTGAAGTTTAGAATTGTGAATTGAAGTTAAGGTTTTGTGTTACGCTCCAGCTGAGGAGCGCAGCTTGTGGATTCGACTCCAGTGTTCGTAGGGCGGATAGGTAACAAGTACCTGTATGCTGTGCGATTGGACCGCGCTTTTGTGCATGCAATACGTGGCGCAATGTGATACTATTTTTGCAAGCTTTTGCGCAAACCGTGGTATCATTAGTGCCGTGTAGAGCATACTCAAGCGTGATTTGTGTATAACAAAAAGGGAAGTTTTCGCTGGTCTCTCTCAGGAAAATCTTTAACGGTAGATATTCATTGGAAAAGGTAAGTTACTACTATAACTTCCAGTGAATAGAAACCAGTTAGGGTCCTCACTGGGTACGCGGTGGTCACTATTGGAGTTAGTCGTGGTACGTCAGCGGAGAAGGAGTGAGTGAAAGCGCTAGGTGTCTTTCACCGTCTATTTGTGTTGTGCATTTGGGCATTGTGTATCAGGCAAGAAGTCTGCGATGGGATCCAATTGCACAAGCAGTGGACGTGTGGTCGTCGGGGTTCAGTCTGAAGAGGTGCGGCCCAGGGGGTCAGCAAGGTTTATTATGTGTGAGAAATATGGTCCACACACAGAGGCTTTTTGCAATGAATGGGTACATATGACTGCTGAAGATAGGGCATCATTCCCTAGGGTTGGTGAGTTTGATCCTGAGGTATTGCAGGTAGTATGTCTAACCAAAGTCATATAAGACAAGAACAGAAATATAAGAACTGTTTGAACTTGTAGCAACAATAAACAAGTAGAAAAAAAGAGAAAGCAAGTACACCACCATATGTAGATGTGCAAGCAGTTACGGCCAGCATACAAACTATAGAAAATAATAAAAATATGAAAAATATGAATGTAACCTATATATGTACTAATGAATGTCGAAGTTTTATTTAGGAGGAGAAGGCGACCTGACTGATTTCAGCCATTTCTCATGCACTCAGAGGAGTATCAAACCGGTAAAAGAAGAACAGTAGCCTGCGGGGGAAGTGGCTGAGACCAGTGGAACTGATAAGTATGGAGTCATTCGTGTACATATATAGTAAAACCCAAAAATAAAATAAAAATCAAGAAAGTAATGTCAGAAATGGAGAAAATCCTGTCCGCACATTAGTATTTGCCAGTAGGAGAGCGGACAGAGATAGGGTAACCCCCGGGTATTTCTTTTAGTTACCATATAAGAAGTATTCATTCCTAGTAATGCCCCTATTCAAGATGAGCTCGGAAATGTTTGTTGGACCATGTACAGACCCTTAATACGGGATGAGAAGGATTGAATGAATACTTTGCATTACCTAGAAGCTTGTTGATTTTTCTTTTTTGTCTTTTGCAGTACTAGAAAATTCTCTGTCTGGATAAGATCACTGGTAAACACTAATTCGGCAAATGGGAGGAACGAAAGAAGTGCAACATTACCCTTTGACAAAAACCTGCTGAAGTTACGATTGGGCCCCTACGATGCTAAACCCTTTCCTTTCCTTCTTTTTCCTAACAGAAATGGCCCCTGACTAACGTAACAGAAACTTTGTTAAATATGAAATACATATATTGTACTCCCGCTCAGGAAGTACAAGGTATGTTAGATATCCTCAAAGACTAATGTTGCATTACACTGTTCTAGATTCATGTCCATCACAGGTAGAGGAAATTATCTCACAGATACCGGGTTCCTTATGAACTTAGGATGGACAGGACACTGGATTGATGGCTGAAGTAGTCCCAGTAGTGACACAGCATGCACAAGCTTTAAAAGGGGGGTAGACAAAGTAGGTAATCAATTCCCCGTAGTCCCCAATCCAGTTGTCATTTTAATAAAATCCTCTCCACCTCTACAAACTTATCTGTCACCAACCTCTATTCTGTTTCTCCACAGTTTCCTCTTCATCTTTTGCGTTCACACAGGGTGGTACAATACATGAACCCGATTACAGTTCTAACACTACATGCCTAGTTGGTCCTTCAGCGTTCTGCCCGAACCCAGTTTATCTCATCAGCACGATGACACCAGTGTTACTGCAGTGTGCCTTGTAATACACAAAGGGTGGAGGAAGGATGAGAATACTGGTGAAGGGAAATTTTGTATAGACACTGATATGTCCATTGGTAAACGCAGACCTGAAATTTTCTTCTTCTTTCTCTCCTCTAGAGATGTTTTTTTCTTTTTTTGAGTTATGCTCATGGTACGCTACATTGCAAACATACAACAGTTAAATTAAGACACAAATTTGTGTTCCCTACAGGAAAAGGAGGTCTGGAAGTCAAAGGGGTATGGTTAGGAGTCCCCCGGACATTGGAGAGATGGACAAGGCAAGCCAGTGGCCCCCAGGATGTATCTCCCAAGCCTAGCTGAGGCGGCATATGGTCTGACTCACCTAGGGTAAGGAAGGTATGTGCAAATTGGTAAGAGCTTCCTGGCGTGTACCAGGGTTCTCTTCTCAGGCAAGCAGGAAAGCAATTACCTGTCTTACTTGCATGAGGAAGAACATTTGGTAAGGAAGTACTAAAAGAGCCATCCCATATCCCTCCTGCAGACGGACCTTTTCAGGTAATACAAATCGACTTCGTACAGTTAACACCCTTTAGGAATTATTGTTATGTATTGGTGTGCACTGATGTTTTCTCAAACTGGGTAGAGGCATTTCCTACCGCCACGGATGCTGCTGTGTTTACCGCAAAGAAAATTGTGCAGAAATTTGTGTGTAGATATGGTGCACCTAGGAGTAGGAGCAAAGCTTGAAATTGGACTATTGTGGTCATAGACACTGCCACTAGTATTATGTAGCATCGGAACCACTTCCAGATCTTCACTTAACGAATCACCCTCTTCGAAAAAAAAAAAATTGTGTTTTTGTTTTTGTTTTTGTTTTTAAGACAACCTCATGTCATGATTGATCCGCACAATGATCAGAAATACACCAATGAAGTGACAGTAAAGTACCTTATCGAGATGAGCCAGCATTTGAGAACTCTACAAAATAACTTGAAACTGTTGATTCCTGGTATGCCAAATACTGTCTTGATTATGAACCAAGAGACTGTGTGATTGTTCTTACGCTCAGGTTGCCTAATAGACAGGTGGGAAGGACCATACCAAGTTTTGTTGACAGCACTATCCCAGTGAAAGTAGCCGAGATAGAGACTTGGGTCCACGATTCCCATTGCAGGAAAGTCGGTAGTCTGGAAGGAACTCGTAAATGGAGTGAGACCGCAAAAGTATCACTAGAGAGTCTGTTCCGTGAAGACTGAGAGGCGGCACTGTTGAACACTACCTGAGCGTGCTAAAGGATTACAGGAAGACCAGTCATTGTAATTGATTTGCTATGGACAAGATTTGTTTTGTTCTATTTTTTTTTCTCTTTTTCCCGCTGACAAACTTTTTTTTAGGACATTCTATTTTTGCGAGGTTTGTCATGAGGAGTCGAGTGTGGGACTGTAACTGGTTCTGGAGGAAGGAGTGATTTCCTTATAGGATCCCAGGATTAGCCGATCAGTTTGTTAAAGCCAGAGAAAGATCAAAGGTCTTGTAGTTACGGAGTTCGGAGGTAACGTGATAGGCTATTGTCTGAGGAATACTGTATTTTGTAGTTATTGTGACCCCATTATTGAAGATGAGTGCATCTAGGGATGTCAGTCTAGCAATAAGGCAATAAGACAGCATTTGACAGACATCCCTTGAGTGATTACCACTCACTAGTGGGTAAGGTCTTAAACCAAACGGAATGTTGGATGTGCTCACAGGTACCTCTAAGACAAAAAGATGCAGGATTAGTGCCATATTTTTTTTTTAGAGTTAGCTGAAGTACTTGACTTACACAGAAGGGGGAGGGGACCGGTGGACAAAGAATATAATATAAATAGACTTAGGATTCACTTCATGCAGTTTCTCCTCCATGCCTGCGGTGGCGCTCTCTGCTCTGGTGCTCAGCACTCTCTGCTCTGTATCTGCAGCTTGGTAATTAGCTGTTACCACAGCTGTGAGCAGCACCTGAACTCACTACTTAGGCCAGCCACACAGGATCCCTGTTGCCAGTTCATCGTGTCAAAGTTGTTTCAGCTCCTGGTCCTGGTTATGCTGGTCTCTACTACTAAATCGTCCATAGAACTGCCAGACTCTACCACAGTGCAATCCTGTCATCCTGCTACAGTGCATATTCTACCAGTGCTATCCTGTGATCCAACTACAGTGCATCCTGCTATGGTGCAATATCCACTACTGAACAATCCTATTGCAAAGTGCCTTCACAGTCCACAGTGTCTCTAGTATTTCCACAGTCTACACCGTTTTCAAGTACTCAGTCTCCTGGCATCCCATGTCCCCTCAGTTCTCCCTTTCTTTTTGTGTTCTCTAGTTATTCCTGGTTGATATTTATTGTTTACAGTTGTACACTGCTTTATTAAACTTACTATTATACCGTGAACATCAGTCCCTGCTAATATGTTCTCAAAATGGGAAATCCAAACGGATTCTGACAGTATGAACTGGCCAAAAACAAACAGCAGGGGAGATAATTGCAGTCTACCTGAGGGAGTTTTCTCACAGCTTGTTAACCCCACAGCTCCCAGGACATCACCTTCTTTAGAATTCTTACAACTGGGGATTTTAAAGGAAAAGTTAGACCAGCTACAGACTTTAGTATCCAGTATTCTATGCATTCTACCTGAATTCCTGGGGAGACTGGTGGACTCCAGTAAAATAGCTCCAGAAAAGGAGTTTTCTTCTGACCCATGGACTAGGCATGCTAGGGGCACCTCTCCTCCACAGACAAGAGGTGGGTTACAAAGTTTCCCTCGACCTAGCCTCTCAGAAACAGAACGCCAGCATCGTAGAGACAATAAACTTTGCCTGTATTGTGGGGGTCAAGGACATTTTATTCTAACTTGTCCCATTCGAAAACCAAGAAATGGGGGCAGAGTGCATCTCCAATCTTTTAAATACCATCTGTCACAAAACTGGTCTTCCACCTAAAGTTTCCAAGCCTGTCGCCCCAGGAGGGGGTTCTTCAGAGCGTCCAGCCCCAGGAGGGGGTTCTTCAGAGCGTCCAGCCCCAGGAGGGGGTTCTTCAGAGCGTCCAGCCCCAGGAGGTGGTTCTTCAGAGTGTCCAGCCCCAGGAGGGGGTTCTTCAGAGGGTCCAGCCCCAGGAGGGGGTTCTTCAGAGGGTCCATCGCCAGAGAGTCTACAGAGTGCTGCCCAGCCAGAGAGTCTTCAGAGCGCTGCCCAGCCAGAGAGTCTTCAGAGCGCTGCCCAGCCAGAGAGTCTTCAAAGCGCTGCCCAGCCCCGTGAAGTGGGGGCTCTTGCCTCAGCCCAGCCCCGTGAAGTGGGGGCTCTTGCCTCAGCCCAGCCCCGTGAAGTGGGGGCTCTTGCCTCAGCTGTTCAGCCCCGTGAAGTGGGGGCTCTTGCCTCAGCTGTTCAGCCCCGTGAAGTGGGGGCTCTTGCCTCAGCTGTTCAGCCCCGTGAAGAGGGGGCGTCTGCCTCAGCTGTTCAGCCCCGTGAAGAGGGGGCGTCTGCCTCAGCTGTTCAGCCCCGTGAAGAGGGGGCTCTTTCCTCAGCCCAGCCCCGTGAAGAGGGGGTTCCTGCCTTAGTCCAGCCCCAGGAGGGGGCTCTGAGCATTATGCCAATCTCAGAAGAGGAATCTAGCACCCTTGTTTTTCACAACACAGGCCATATATCTAGGCACGTAGGCACTGCTGTAGTCCTGGGTTCCAATCCTACTACTAACCTGTTGGCTCACGATTTGGGTACAGCCCAGTCTCCCAGGACTTCCAGGAAGGACCAAATCCAAAAAGTGCCATCCAAGTCTCTAGTCAAAGTTCGGTTAAGATCATCATATATTTCTGACCAGTCTCCTGAAAGTCTGTCCCATCCTCAGTGTCCTGATGATCCATCTCCTGTGTTTCCAGAATATCAAGCTTCCACTTCACAGAATTCATCCAACACTCCATCTTTGGATTACTTTGATGGAGATTTAACGCAATACTTCGCACTAGTTAACCGATATCTTACCATGATGGAGACAGACCCTTCCCTCGGAATTATTCCCTCCAACATAGTTAAATTGTTATTCCTGACCTTCAGAGGAGAAGCCTTGGAATGGGTTAGTCCACTAATTGAAACCAATGACCCAGTTCTTCTCAATCTTGTGGCCTTCAGTGAGGTGGTAATTAAGAAATTCAATTCATGGTCTTATCAGTCTTCAGTCCCAATTGAGGTTCCTGCCCAGCCGGGGCAATCTAAGTTTCCTATCTATCTTGGTTCATCCGAGAATCCTGTTGCCAGCTTAGAGACTCCAGCAATCAGCTTACCTGTTGGTTTTCTTCAGCTTCAGTCTACTGTTCCTACTTGGAAATCCACAAAAAGGAGAAAAAAGAAAAAGGGAAAGTCTAAGTTGAAAGCCTCTGTTGGACTTCCTTGGCAGCATGAGGATACCCTGATATGTCCTCTACCTTTTGATTCAGACTCTGACATGTGTTGAGCGTCTGGAATCCGCTCCTTAGGGAGGGGGTACTGTCACAATCCATGCAGTTTCTCCTCCATGCCTGCGGTGGCGCTCTCTGCTCTGGTGCTCAGCACTCTCTGCTCTGTATCTGCAGCTTGGTAATTAGCTGTTACCACAGCTGTGAGCAGCACCTGAACTCACTACTTAGGCCAGCCACACAGGCTCCCTGTTGCCAGTTCATCGTGTCAAAGTTGTTTCAGCTCCTGGTCCTGGTTATGCTGGTCTCTACTACTAAATCGTTCATAGAACTGCCAGACTCTACCACAGTGCAATCCTGTCATCCTGCTACAGTGCAATCCTGGTACGTGCATACTCTACCACAGTGCAATCCTGTCATCCTGCTACAGTGCATATTCTACCAGTGCTATTCTGTGATCCAGCTACAGTGCAATCCTGGTACATGCTTACTCTACCACAGTGCAATCCTGCTATGGTGCAATATCCACTACTGAACAATCCTATTACAAAGTGCCTTCACAGTCCACAGTGTCTCTAGTATTTCCACAATCTACACCGTTTTAAAGTACTCAGTCTCCTGGCATCCCATGTCCCCTCAGTTCTCCCTTTCTTTTTGTGTTCTCTAGTTATTCCTGGTTGATATTTATTGTTTACAGTTGTACACTGCTTTATTAAACTTACTATTATACCGTGAACATCAGTCCCTGCTAATATGTTCTCAAAATGGGAAATCCAAACGGATTCTGACAGATAAATCCTTGGTATGTTTAAATCTCACCAATTTCAGGAAATCAGGAAATTGGGAGGTAATCAGGAACAATCAGACAATGGCTATTCACACATTGCAGATAAAGAGCTCATTAATATATGTGGTAGAAACGTTTATGAGTGGCTCTCCCCGAACTCCGAAGGTTTATGTTATTTAGGAAGGACACTACTTAAAACCCTTGTTCAATGATGAAACCGACCTAGCATACGTTCCAGAAATGGAAACAGTGTTCAGGGAATGATAGGAATGTAAACCATGAAATTTTTATGTCTCTTTCACGATTTTTGTTTTCACCCTCTACCCAGCAGAACCTCAATCGAATCCGAACATCAGTGTACGAAGACGTAGGTACATGTATGTGTGAAATGTTTGTTCAAATCAGACATTAAAGGCCATAGCACTGTCCCAGCATACTCTATAGGTTGAATGTTATCCCACACCCAACCAGTGGTCCCGTGACCGCCGAGTGCATATAGAGGATGTCTCGTCCTCCTCCCTGTCTTCCCCAAATATAGTCAAATGTCTGATTTGCGAAATGAATACATACTTGTGTTTAGGTCACCGATTATTGTTTGAAATATTTTTTTCTTATGTTAATTTATGGCAGTTATTGTTAACTGCCAAATGGTGGACTGTCGAAGTCAAAAATATTACATAGAGAGAACATACAGACTCCACACATTATGAGTCGCTATGCTTGCAAATACGCGCAGCGAGCACAGCAATATATGGTAACATACGTATTTACACAGACATGCCACAAAGATAGATTCAACACATTTCATACAGCACATAAATTTAAACATATCAAGCACCAGACACCATAAGGTTTCAAATTATATAATGGAGTAACGTCATGTATGTGTATTATTGGAGCGGAGCAAAATGGACATGTCATGCTTGGTGTCAAAGTAACAAGACTAATGTGTAGATTCATTTGGTGCCTGTGATTAGGTTGTAGCACATTGCCATGAGTAGATATGATTGACTGTATGAATATGAAGCCACAATTCAACCGACGACAAAAGGACATTCCATTTACAGCATGTGGACAGGAAACTCAGGCCAGCCCTTTTGATGTCTTCAAGGCTTGCATATGAACTGACCAATGACTCATCATGAATGAGAAAGTTCCCTCCCCTAGACTAATAACAAGAGACCTGTGCACGCCCCCAATTCTCAGTGTATTGCTGAACACACACATGGCCCTGTTTGTCCCAGATGCTGAACGAGATGGGTTTCTGCCGATACTCTGCTGTGAGCATGGAGGGGGAGCGTAGTGAGCATTTGAGCAAAATATGGTAATTGTATTGCTGGCCGTGTCTGTATTTAAATTAGTTTGTAATAACTGCTTACTGTGTTAATTGTAACCATGTAACTATATATATATATATATCTATCTATCTATATATATATATATATACTGTACATTGTGATATATTGAATACATATCCTTTTAATAACAAATATATACATCAATGAGCTTTGAAACTCAGATAATGTGTGGGTGTATTGTTTTCTCTTATGGGCTGTAGTGTTTTGCGATGTATGGCACACATTCATAGCACATGGTAATAAGATGCGCAGGCGTCCACAGTATATATTAGAGCTGGCATTTTAAATATTTGTTACAAAGTAATTTGACTTGAACAATACACACACTGTAACGCATGCACCTCAGTCACATCTAAGGATCTGTGCATATACACAAAGTAATGCATGCACCTCAATCGCAACTACTATTCACTGCATACACACAGGGTAACCTGTGCACCTCAATCACAACTAGAGATGTGCACCGGAAATTTTTCGGGTTTTGTGTTTTGGTTTTGGATTCGGTTCCGCGGCCATGTTTTGGATTTGGACGCGTTTTGGCAAAACCTCCCTGAAAATTTTTTGTCGGATTCGGGTGTGTTTTGGATTCGTTTTTTTTTAAATAAAAAAACACTCAAAAATAGCTTAAATCATAGAATTTGGGGGTCATTTTTATTCCATAGTATTATTAACCTCAATAACCATAATTTACACTCATTTCCAGTCTATTCTGAACACCTCACACCTCACAATATTATTTTTAGTCCTAAAATTTGCACCAAGGTCGCTGGATGACTAAGCTAAGCGACCCAAGTGGGCGGCACAAACACCTGGCCCATCTAGGAGTGGCACTGCAGTGTCAGACAGGATGACACTTAAAAAAATTAGCCCCAAACATCACATGATGCAGAGATGAAATAAAGAAAAAAGAAGTGCAAGATGGAATTGTCCTTGGGCCCTCCCACCCACCCTTATGTTGTATAAATAGGACATGCACACTTTAACAAACCCATCATTTCAGCCACAGGGTCTGCCACACGACTGTGGCTGAAATGACTGGTTGGTTTGGGCCCCCACCAAAAAAGAAGCAATCAATCTCTCCTAGCACAAACTGGCTCTACAGAGGCAAGATGTCCACCTCCTCCTCATCGTCCGATTCATCACCCCTTTCACTGTGTACATCTCCCTCCTCACAGAGTATTAATTCGTCCCCACTGGAATCCACCACCTCAGGTCCCTGTGTACTTTCTGGAGGCAATTGCTGGTGAATGTATCCACAGAGGAATTGATTATAATTAATTTTGATGAACATCATCTTCTCCACATTTTCTGGAAGTAACCTCATATGCCGATTGCCGACAAGGTGACCGGCTGCACTAAACACTCTTTCGGAGTACACACTGGAGGGTGGGCAACTTAGGTAAAATAAAGCCAGTTTTTGCAAGGGCCTCCAAATTGCCTCTTTTTCCTGCCAGTTTACGTATGGACTGTCTGACGTGCTTACTTGGATGCTGTCATCCATATAATCCTCCACCATTCTTTCAATGGTGTCAGAATCATATGCAGTGACAGTAGACGACATGTCAGTAATCGTTGGCAGGTCCTTCAGTCCGGACCAGATGTCAACACTCGCTCCAGACTGCCCTGCATCACCGCCAGCGGGTGGGCTCGGAATTCTTAGACTTTTCCTCGCAGCCCCAGTTGCGGGAGAATGTGAAGGAGGAGCTGTTGACGAGTCATGTTCCGCTTGACTTGACAATTGTCTCACCAGCAGGTCTTTGAACATCTGCCAGAAAGAGAGATACAACGTAGGCTTTAAACCTAGGATCGAGCACGGTGGCCAAAATGTAGTGCTCTGATTTCAACAGATTGACCACCCGTGAATCCTGGTTAAGCAAATTAAGGGCTCCATCCACAAGTCCCACATGCCTAGCGGAATCGGTGCATTTTAGCTCCTCCATCCTCTGAAGCATATAGAGGGTTGAATTCCACCTCGTTACCACCTCTTGTTTCAGATGATAGCGGGGCAGGTTCAGGAGTGTTTGCTGGTGCTCCAGTCTTCGGCACGCAGTGGCTGAATGCCGAAAGTGGCCCGCAATTCTTCGGGCCACCGACAGCATCTCTTGCATGCCCCTGTCATTTTTAAAAAATTCTGCACCACCAAATTCAATGTATGTGCAAAACATGGGACGTGCTGGAATTTGCCCACATGTAATGCATGCACAATATTGGTGGCATTGTCCGATGTAACAAATCCCCAGGAGAGTCCAATTGGGGTAAGCCATTCTGCGATGATGTTCCTCAGTTTCCGTAAGAGGTTGTGAGCTGTGTGCCTCTTATGTAAAGCGGTGATACAAAGTGTAGCCTGCCTAGGAACGAGTTGGCGTTTGCAAGATGCTGCTACTGGTGCCGCCGCTGCTGTTCTTGCTGCGGGAGGCAATACATCTACCCAGTGGGCTGTCACAGTCATATAGTCCTGAGTCTGCCCTGCTCCACTTGTCCACATGTCCATGGTTAAGTGGACATTGGGTACAACTGCATTTTTTAGGACACTGGTGACTCTTTTTCTGACGTCTGTGTAAATTCTCGTTATCGCCTGCCTAGAGAAGTGGAACCTAGATGGTATTTGGTACCGGGGACACACTACCTCAAGAAATTCTCTAATTCCCTGTGAATTAACGGTGGATACCGGACACACGTTTAACACCAACACAGCTGCCAAGACCTGAGTTATCCGCTTTGCAGCAGGATGACTGCTGTGATATTTCATCTTCCTCGCAAAGGACTGTTGGACAGTCAATTGCTTACTGGAAGTAGTACAAGTGGTCTTCCGACTTCCCCTCTGGGATGACGATCGACTCCCAGCAGCAACAACAGCAGCGCCAGCAGCAGTAGGCGTTACACTCAAGGATCCATCGGAGGAATCCCAGTTAGGAGAGGACTCGTCAGACTTGCCAGTGACATGGCCTGCAGGACTATTAGCGTTTCTGTCTAAGGAGGAAATTGACACGGAGGGAGTTAGTGGTGTGGTTTGCAGGAGCTTGGGTAAAAGAGGAAGGGATTTAGTTGTCAGTGGACTGCTTCCGCTGTCACCCAAAGCTTTTTAACTTGTCAATGACTTCTGATGAATGCGCTCCAGGTGACATATAAGGGAGGATGTTTCTAGGTGGTTAACGTCCTTACCCCTACTTATTACAGCTTGACAAAGGCAACACACGGCTTGACACCCGTTGTCCGCATTTCTGTTAGAATAATTCCACACCGAAGAGGAGATTTATTTTGTAATTTGACCAGGCATGTCAATGGCCATATTCATCCCACGGACAACAGGTGTCTCCCCGGGTGCCTGACTTAAACAAAGCACCTCACCATCAGAATCCTCCTTGTCAATTTCCTCCTCAGCGCCAGCAACACCCATATCCTCATCCTGGTGTACTTCAACAGTGACATCTTCAATTTGACTATCAGGAACTGGACTGTGGGTGCTCCTTCCAGCACTTGCAGGGAGCGTGCAAAATGTGGAAGGTGCCACCTCTTCCCGTCCAGTGTTGGGAAGGTCAGACATCGCAACCGACACAATTGGACTCTCCTTGGGGATTTGTGATTTAGAAGAACGCACAGTTCTTTGCTGTGCTTTTGCTATCTTAACTCTTTTCAGTTTTATAGCAGGAGGATGAGTGCTTCCATCGTCATGTGAAGCTGAACCACTAGCCATGAACATAGGCCAGGGCCTCAGCCGTTCCTTGCCACTCCGTGTCGTAAATGGCATCTTGGCATGTTTACGCTTCTCCTCAGACGATTTTAATTTAGATTTTTGGGTCATTTTACTGAACTTTAGTTTTTTGGCTTTTACATGCTCTCTACTATGACATTGGGCATCGGCCTTGGCAGACAACGTTGATGGCATTTCATCGTCTCGGCCATGACTAGTGAAAGCAGCTTCAGCACGAGGTGGAAGTGGATCTTGATCTTTTCCTATTTTCCCCTCCAAATTTTTGTTCTCCATTTTTTAATGTGTGGAATTATATGCCAGTAATATATCAATAGCAATGGCCTACTGTACTGTACTATATATGTATACTGTTGGTCACCAAAATGCTGCACTGTAATACTATATATACTGCTCACAAAAATGCAGCACAGATATGGAATGGATACTTGCAGTGACACAGAGCTGCAAGATACAGCAATGGCCTACTGTACAACTATATACTGTTGGTCACCAAAATGCTGCACTGTAATACTATATATACTGCTCACAAAAATGCAGCACAGATATGGAATGGATACTTGCAGTGACACAGAGCTGCAAGATACAGCAAAAGCCTACTGTACTGTACTACTATAATTATATACTGGTGGTCCCCAGTCCCCACAATAAAGCACACTGAGCACAGATATTTGCAGCACACTGAGCACAGATATGGAGCGTTTTCAGGCAGAGAACGTAGAAATTTTCAGCACACTGAGCACAGATATTTGTAGCACACTGAGCACAGATTACGGAGCTTTTCAGGGAGAGAACGCAGCCACGTCCTCTCCGTTCAATCTCCAATGCACGAGTGAAAATGGCGGCGACGCGAGGCTCTTTATATAGAATACTAATCTAATCCGACAGCGGGATGATGACGTTCGGCCTCGTTCGGGTTAACCGAGCAAGGCGGGAGGATCCGAGGCTGCCTCGGACCCGTGTAAAATAGGTGAAGTTCGGGGGGGTTCGGATCTCGGAGAACCGAACCCGCTCATCTCTAATCACAACTGCTATTCAGTGCATACACACAGGGCAACTGACGCACCTCAATCACAACTGCTATTCAGTGCATACACACAGGGTAACCCGCGCACCTCAATCACAACAACTGCTTGTTCCATGAATAGTTACACACAGGGTAACAAATATCGGCCCTCATTCCGAGTTGATCGGTCGCAAGGCGAATTTAGCAGAGTTACACACGCTAAGCCGCCGCCTACTGGGAGTGAATCTTAGCTTCTTAAAATTGCGACCGATGTATTCGCAATATTGCGATTACTAACTACTTAGCAGTTTCAGAGTAGCTCCAGACTTACTCTGCCTGTGCGATCAGTTCAGTGCTTGTCGTTCCTGGTTGACGTCACAAACACACCCAGCGTTCGCCCAGGCACTCCCACCGTTTCCCCGGCCACTCCTGCGTTTTTTCCGGAAACGGTAGCGTTTTCAGCCACACGCCCCTGAAACGCCGTGTTTCCGCCCAGTAACACCCATTTCCTGTCAATCACATTACGATCGCCGGAGCGAAGAAAAAGCCGTGAGTAAAATTACTTTCTTCATAGTAAAGTTACTTGGCGCAGTCGCAGTGTGAACATTGCGCATGCGTACTAAGCGGATTTTCACTGCGATGCGATGAAAAATACCGAGCGAACAACTCGGAATGAGGGCCATCAAATGTCACAGGGTAACTAATATCAAATGTGAGTTACTTACTCTTCATATCACTCATCTCCTGATTGTCGCATCTGATCAAATAGCACAGATCTACCTTATTTGGACATATCAACAACCATACATTTTACCAACAAATGCTTTTATCTGTATTTTTGTAATCTGTTATTTATGCACAGCTGCACCAATGCAATTTTACCAACAAATACTTAAAAATCCTTTCAGAATTACCATTTCTTTTTAAGCTTCTCACATTCCTCTCATTTCTACCAGTCCACATACATTTCTGCACCCACTTTATCTACGCTTTTGATTCACTTCAAACTAAATCTGCACCCATTGAGCTTACACTGCTTTTCTCACCTGCAATTCTGCAATTCTTCTGCTCTGATTCCCTTACAGCCTACTCTCCTACTTCCAGTTTCCCCCAACCTATTTACCTACTTAACACTATGTCCAGGTTTTCTTCTACTCCCCACATCACTCAGTGTCTATCTAATCATGTGTCTTGCCCCCTGTTCACACCTCCATCCTTCCCCCCTAGTCCCCTACACCTCCTCCTCTCTCCCCTCCTCTGTCTCCCCTCCATCTCTCTGTTTCATTCCCCCTCCTTTCCTGTTACCCCACTTTTATTCACCTCTGGTCCATGGACCTGCTACCCCACAACTCAGCCCTGCTCCCTCCCTCCTTTCCCTGTCATCTCCCCACGCACCCATTCACTTCACACTGAACTCCCTCCCTGCCCACCTCCTGCAGTTTCCCCTCCTAGCTCAGGCACCCGCACCATCACTATTCTCTCATCATCCTTGCCCTCAAAATTAATCTCACCTCACCGCTACAGCAACCCTGATAATCTCATTCACATCTCTCCCACAGACTCCTATCCACTCTCTTTTGCCCTCTGGAATGCCAGATCTGTTTGTAACAAACTGGCCCCCACTCATGACCTTTTAATTTCCAACACCCTGCCCCTACTAGCCATTACTGAAACCTGGATTACGCCCTCTGACACTACTTCTCCTGCTGCTCTCTCTGTTGGTGGCCTCACATTCACACATACACCCCGACCTGGGGGTCGCCATGGGGGTGGTGTTGGGATCCGTTTACCTTCTAGTTACTCCTACCAACTCATACCACCAGAACCGTCCCTTACATTCTCTACATTTGAGAACCATGCTATATGCCTCTTCCAACAAGTCAATCTTAGAGTAGCTGTCATTTACCGCCCCCCCCCCCCCCCTTCCCGGCATTACCTCCAAATTCATCGACAACATTGCTTTCTGGCTTCCTCACTTCCTCTCTTCTGACATTCCCTCCATTATCCTAGGTGATTTCAACATTCCTATCGATATCCCCACACAATCCCCTGCCTCTAAACTCCTTAACCTCACCTCTTCACTTGATCTCTCCCAGTGGACCTCCTCACCCTCAGATGTGAATGGGAGCTCACTGGATCTGGTCTTCACTCACCGTTGTGCTATTTCTGATTTTTCCAACTCCCTATTTCCCCTCTCTGACCACCACCTGCTCTCCTTTAACCTATTTCTCTCTGCTTCCCCATCTCTACCTCCTAAGGCTACTATCACTAAGCGTAACATTGAGGCTATTGACACCACATTCCTTTCCTCCCTGTTTGACTCACTTCTATCTCCCATTCTCTCTCTCTCTCTCTCTCTCATGCCCTGGATAAGCCACTTCCATATACAATGCATCCCTTACTTCTGTTCTTGACTCTGTTGCTCCAGCAACCACTATTAACCCGCACAAATTAACACCTCAACCCTGGCACACCAAATGCACCAGATATCTGCAAAAATGCTCATGTACTGCTGAGCGACACTGGAGGAAATCACGCTCTAAAGCAGACTTCCTCCATTTCAAACTTATGCTCTCATCCTTCAGTGCTGCCTTTCCCTTGCTAAACAGTCATACTTCAAGAACCTCATCTCCTCACAGTCTTCCAACCCCCGGCACCTCTTTGCCACTCTCAACTCACTCCTCTTCCCACCTCCACCTCCCCTCCCCTCCTCACTCTCTGTTCTTGACTTTGCCACTTACTTCACATCCAAAATTGACTATATACATCAGGACATCACATCACACCAGACCATTAGCAACCAGCCTCCTCTCATAACTTACCACCCCTCTCCATCCCTCTTACCAACTCTGACATCTTTCTCCCATGTATCTGGCGAGGAAGTCATGGCCCTCATACATTCCCCCCCCCCACAACCTCCCCACTTGACCCTATCCCCTCCCACCTCCTCCGCTACCTTTCTCCTTCTGCCTGTTCCCATCTTTCTAACCTTCTCAATCTCTCCATCTCATCAGGCACTGTCCCCTCTGCCTTCAAGCATGCACTCATCTCTCCCATTCTTAAAAAACCTACCCTTGATCCAAACACTCTCTCCAACTACTGACCCATCTCTATCCTCCCTTTTGCCTCCTACTCCTTGAGCGTATTGTCTACAACCGCCTTACTTCCTTTCTTTCCTCACACTCAGTGCTTGACCCATTCCAGTCTGGCTTCCGTCCTCTCCACTCCACTGAAACTGAAACTCCACTGAAACTGCCCTTACAAAAGTCTGCAATGACCTCCATGCTGCTAAATCTGCAATGACCTCCATGCTGCTAAATCTAAGGGCCACTACTTATTCTTCTTGATCTCTCTGCTGCTTTTGACACTGTGGACCTCCCTCTCCTACTGAAAATCCTTCACTCCATTGGTCTGCGAGATACTGCCCTCTCTTGGCTTTCTTCCTACCTCTCTGACCGTTCATTCTCTGTCTCCTCTCATGACTCCCCCTCCCCCTCACTTCCACTAACTGCAGGTGTACCCCAAGGCTCTGTCTTTGGTCCTCTCCTTTTCTCTCTATATACATCCTCACTAGGTAAGCTCATTAGCTCTTTTGATTTCCAATATCATCTCTATGCCGATGACACTCAAAATTATCTTTCCTCTCCGGTCCTCTCCCCCGCTCTCCTCACTCGAATCTCCAACTGTCTCTCTGCTATCTCTGTTTGGATGTCCCAGTGCTTTCTTAAACTTAACATGTCTAAGACTGAGCTGATCATCTTCCCTCCCTCCCACGTAACCTCATTTCCCACAATCTCATTATCTATTGATGGCATTACTATTTCCTCTAGCCCCCAAGTGCACTGTCTTGGAGTAATTCTTGACTCCTCCCTCTCCTTCAAACCACACATTCAGCACCTCTCACAAACCTGCCATTTTCATCTAAAAATATTTCCAGGATCAGACTCTTTTTGACCCAGGACATTACTAAGACCCTCATCCACTCACTGGTCATCTCCAGCCTGGACTACTGTAATCTCCTCCTGACTGGGATTCCTGACAAATACAATATATCCTCAATGCTACTGCCCGGCTCATTTTCCTCACCAAACGCACTAGGTCCACCTCTCCTCTCCTACAAGACCTTCACTGGCTTCCCTTCCCTTTCAGAATCCATTTCAAGTTTCTCACACTCACTTACACAGCCCTCACCCACTCTTCTCCCTTACACATCTCTGACCTTATCTCTCTTTACACTCCCACCCGTCCTCTTCGCTCTGCTAATGCACGCCGATTCTCCTGTCTACTGATTACTTCCTCCCACTCCTATCTCCAAGATTTTTCACGTGCTACTCCAATTCTCTGGAATTCCCTACCTCGCCCCCTCAGACTCTCCACCTCTCTACAAAACTTCAAACGGACTCTCAAGACCCACTTCTTCACCAAACCCAGCCAAATCTCATCCTAACCCTCTGTTCCACGCTCTCTATGTACCCCGTCTGTGTCACCCCTGTCTGTCTACCCCTCCCCTTTAGAATGTAAGCTCTCATGAGTAGGGCCCTCTTCCCTCATGTGCTTATCCTTTCTCTTACTTTAATAATCTTCACCTGCATCAACTCCAGCAGTCCTCTGACACCTGATACTTATTTCAGTGTTATCTGCTGATGTAGCTATGTTTATTTACCCTGTACTTGTCCTATATTATCTTCAACTGTATGTAGCTTTTTTCCTGTTTTGATTATTTATTTATGTACTCTGTAATTGGGCACTGCGGAACCCTTGTGGCGCCATATAAATAAAGGATAATAATAACCCGTGCACCTCAATCACAACTCCTGTTCACTGCATACACACAGGGTAACCTGTGCACCTCAATCACAACTGCTGTTCAGTGAATACACACAGGGTAACCCGTGCACCTCAATCACAACTGCTGTTCAATGCATACACACAGGGTAACCTGTGCACCTCAATCACAACTGCTGTTTAGTGAATACACACAGGGTAACCCGTGCACCTCAATCACAACTGCTGTTCAATGCATACACACAGGGTAACCTGTGCACCTCAATCGCAGCTGCGGATCTGTGAATACACACAGTGGAACACATGCATCTCAATGATACTGTATACACAGTGTAACGTATGCGTCTCAATCACAACTGCGGCTATGTGAATACACACAATGGCATCACATACTACACCCAATGTAACACATGCATCTCAATAACAACTGCAGCTCTGTCCATACTGTACACACGGGTGGTCTTCAGTATGCCGAATGTCGGGATCCCGGCGCACAGTATACCGGCGCCGGAATCCCGACACCCAGCATACCGACAGCTATTCTCCCTCGTGGGGGTCCACGACCCCCCTGGATGGAGAATAAAATAGTGTGGCGCGCGTAGCGCGCCACCGTGCCCGCAGCACGGCGAGCACAGCGAGCCCGCAAGGGGCTCCTTTGCGCTCGCCCCGCTGTCGGAATGCCGTCGGTCAGGCTCCCGGCGCCGGTATGCTGGGCGCCGGGAGCCTGAGCGCCGGCATACCGTACTACACTCGTACACACAGTGTAACGCATGTGTCTCAATCATAACTGCGCCTCTGTCCATACTGTACACACAGTGTAGCGCAAGTGTCTCAATCATAACTGCGGATCTGTGCATACACATTGTGGAACATCTGCGCCATAGAATTGATAGATTTACACACATGCACAGTAGCAAAAAAATTATCAACTCTGTGATAATTGGCATTAGATATTGTTATTGATGCCATACTGCATGGTAAGATGTCACTCCTGTCAACCAGCATATTGGCTGGGAACACATCGTTCTTCAAATATGTGGCATTCGGGCAAATTCACTCTGTATGCCTACATGTATATTAAAATAAAGGATCGTCATTAAAGACAAAAACATGTAAGGACTTGTACTGTATATATTTTTACTGTCAGTCACTACATACTTTTACTGTTGATCACTTGAATACATACAACAGGTACAACAGATTCTATAATATGTTTTACAATAAAAAAAATTCCCAGAAGTGATTTATGGGTGCAACCAGCTCTTGTCAATAATCGGGGACATAATATTCTGGCTGATAAATATTTTCACCTAAGATAGATGTTCTTCACTTGACTAAATTGTTTTGAAGCATAAATGTCACAGAAATTGGACGGCAAGGCAGATTTATCATGGCTGGTCCGACTTGCTACAGACTAAGGGCCTGATTTAGAGATTAGTGCTGTTGAAGAACTGCATGCAGATTCCTGATTATCGGGAATCTGCGGCTGTATATGTGCAGAATGGGCCTTGCGAGGACATCCATAGTTCCCCTGTGCCACTACCTGATTGACAGGTAGCAATGCTGAGCGGACAGTGGGGGCGGAGAGAGGGCTGCTTTCTTGAAAATTGGGGCGTATCGCCCCCGTTTTCCTGGGGAGAGCCAAGGGTCTATGTGTCCCCCCGCAGACTTCCTGGCCTCGCAACCCCCGCATCTGTTGGCCAGCTGCGCAATGTTGCAATGTTGTATCCCAGCTTGACACGTTGGTCGCAGTGCTGTGATTGCAGTTACACGC
The DNA here is from genome assembly GCF_028390025.1 of Pseudophryne corroboree. Taxonomy (NCBI): domain Eukaryota; kingdom Metazoa; phylum Chordata; class Amphibia; order Anura; family Myobatrachidae; genus Pseudophryne; species Pseudophryne corroboree. The sequence goes on from NC_086453.1 coordinate 188,452,570, forward strand.
AGGACGTGTTTCTTCTACTGAGACGTCTCCTACATGTCCCTCCTAAAAATCAGACTGAAATTCATTGCTGCTTGAACCACTTTGAAAAATAAGAATCCAAATGTTAATTGGACATCTAGCACTGTTGTAATTGCTGATGGTGACGACTGTGATGATGATGATGATGATGATGATGATGATGATGATAATACATGTTAATCATCCAGGGACTATGGGCATGATTCTGAATTGTATGTAGACAGATAATTATCTGCGCTTTGGCAGTATTCTAGTGCAGGGGTTCCCAAACTTTTTGGAATCATGGCACCCTAGAGTATCAGAATTTGATTCACGGCACCCCATGGCCAAAAAATTCTTAGCGAGAAATTTTTAAATAAATATTAAATACAAATTTGTGTTTTATATGTCATCCTTAGGTTCCATTATGTGTTGAGGAACAAGATTTGCTTCTGTTTGTTCACATATTGTATGATTGGCCTCCACCAACACTGGTTTTGCTTATTACGTTGACCAGAAATAATTTTGATTGGTCCTGGACCACTAATCCAAGGCACCCCTGCAAGTGTCCCGAGGCACCCCAGGGTGCCTAGGCACACAGTTTGGGAACCACTGTTCTAGTGTGATGAATTGAACATTGTAACAGTCAGTTAAATGATACATCTTACGTAGCAGCTTATAAATTAGGTACAACAGTTCAGTGCAAGGAGATTTGTAACAATGTAATGCTACGTTTACTGCATGCAGTATAGACAATAAACCTTGAATTGTGTCTCTGGAAAAATGGGAAAGGGAGAAGGAAAAAAGGAGGGGGGGGGTGAGTGGAAGAGAGGGGTGTAGAGCGTTAATAAATATACAAAGAAAGAAAGAAGACAAAAATGACAAAAAAAATTAAAGAAAGAAAGAAAGAAATGATTAAATAAAATAAATTACAAATCTTGATTTATCTGTCAGGGATGGAGCTGGGTGGAGGTGTGACAGAGCGGGGGTGGAGCAGTGGTGGCAGAGCAAACGTGCGACCAAGCTGACACGGCATATGCATATAATGCTAATTTATCTCAGAGTTAATATTTGTTATTCAATGAGAGCATGCAGAGTATTTCAAAAGGGAATAGCCAAGACATTGAGCTGATTGTAATAATAAATACCATCCTTGCATTGCAATGGCTTTATAAGATAGAATACACATAAAGACTCACATTAACTTGTACTCTCATTTGCTAACTATGCCAAGAACATTCTACAGGTTTGACAGGTTTCTCTGTACTTTCACTTATTAAATATTCTCAGTAGATTTAGAACACAATCCAGGACTGAATAATTATGACAGTCACATAATTGTAGATGATAAATGTGTTCATTTAATTATAGGACTGATGTATGTCTCCTCTTGTTGGAAATAATTGATTAAAGCTACTGTATATTACATTTCTGATAAGCAAAAGCTGACTCAGAACAGCAGTTCTAGCTCTAGCCAAATAATCCATATTAAATTGTGTTAATATTGTTTCATAGTTTTACTGTATATACTGTATGTTCAGTGAAATATATGGTCAAAAGCCATCCTTTTATCTAGAGCTGGATTAAGACTGCATGGGGCCATGGGGCCATAGGCAAGATCCTGGTGTGGGATCCCCTGCCTCTTTATTGATCTAGGACCCCTTCCATCCATTTTCATTGGTATTTATCCTTTACTTAGATGGCGCCACAAGGGATTTGCAATGCTCAGTTACAGAGTATGTAAAGAAATAAACCAAACAAGACAAAAAGTGATTGACAATTCAAGACAATATAGAACAAGTACATAGTATATAAACATAGCGGCATCAGCAGACAACACTGAAATAAGTGTTAGGGTGGCAGAAAACCACAGGATTTTGGGGGTCATTCCGAGTTGTTCGCTCGCAAGCTGCTTTTAGCAGCTTTGCACACGCTAAGCCGCCGCCTACTGGGAGTGAATCTTAGCTTATCAAAATTGCGAACGAAAGATTCGCAATATTGCGAAAATACTTCTCTGTGCAGTTTCTGAGTAGCTCGAGACTTACTCTGCCAGTGCGATCAGTTCAGTGCTTGTCATTCCTGGTTTGACGTCACAAACACACCCAGCGTTCGCCCAGACACTCCTCCATTTCTCCAGCCACTCCCGCGTTTTTCCCAGAAACTGTAGCGTTTTTTCGCACACACCCATAAAACGGCCTGTTTCCGCCCAGAAACACCCACTTCCTGTCAATCACATTACGATCACCAGAACGAAGAAAAAACCTCGTAATGCCGTGAGTAAAATTCCTAACTGCATAGCAAATTTACTTGGCGCAGTCGCACTGCGGACATTGCGCATGCGCATTAGCGACTATTCGCTCCGTTGCGACAAAAAAATAACGAGCGAACAACTCGGAATGACCCCCTTTGTGCAGTCGAGGGAATATGGAGTAGAAGATGGTTTAAATAAGAGAAAGAAAGGCACATGAGGGAAGAGGGCCCTGCTTGTGAGAGCTTACATTCTTAAGGGGAGGGGCAGACAGACAGGGGCGACACAGATGGGGTGGACAGTGAGCGTGGGACAAATACCCATGTACAGTAATAAGGATTATCACTGGGCATGGAAGCTCAGTAACCAAGTGTATCATTGCTTTTCAGACCTGTTCACTACTTTTCTGTAATAGCTCTTGAACCAATGTCACTTTAACAGAGAATTCATTGACTTTTCATTTTCCTATACAGTGCAGTAAACTTTACTCAGGTATATAAGAGGATACGTGTGCTGTATGGAAATGCCATAATACAGATGAATCCATGCTCATCTTTGTTGTGGTGCAGCATGCTGTAAGATGGCTGTCTGCATGGTGCACCAGGCTTTGACTATTGGCAGCCGGTGATCGCTCCTTTAATTCCTTTTTTGCATGTGATGTCTCTTTATAAAGTTTATCGAATCTAGGGGCACCAAAATCTAGATTCACTTACCAAAAAAATGTAACTCAGGCTGGCTCTTCAAACATCTATCTATCTATCTATCTATCTATCTATCTATCTATCTATCTATCTATCTATCTATCTATCTATTATCCCTGACAAATAGGCCACAGGCTGTTAGATTGCATGAGCTCTTATTGAGCGAGCTTGTAAGTAGTACAAGAGCACCTCAAGGATTATCCTGACGAAGCCTGTGTGTGAAACATGCACACCAGCGTCTTAGCTCACTGACTCACTGTGCCTTAAGAAAATGTTTATAATAATGAAAGGATGTGTTTTATGAACATGCTGTAGGAAAGGGAACTGCTGCTGAGAGAACAAACATACAGATTGCATGCGGTCATTGCCACATTGATATAGATAGGAATATTGGTGGCCATTCCGAGTTGATCGCAGCCAGCAACATTTTGCTGCTGCTGCGATCAATAGTCCACGCCTATGGGGGAATGTATTTTAGCTTAGCAGGGCTGCGATCACTTGTGCAGCCCTGCTAAGCTAAAAAAATTTCAAGCAGAACAAGACCAGCCCTATACCTACTTACGATGGATCCAGCGATGATGGCCCAGCTTTGACGTCACTCCTCCGCCCTCCATTCTGCTGGAAACGCCTGCATTATACTCACCACTCCCCGAAAACGGCTCCAAACGGTCCGGATCCACCCTGCCACGCCTCCTTCCTGTCAATCTTCTTAGCGGTCGGCTCTGTGACCGCTTCCTTTGTAAGTCGCGAGGTAACCCGGTGACTCCTGTCGCCGGGCAACATTGCGCACGCGTACTGCACCCACCGCGCATGCCTCACCCTTTCCTACCACAGCGATAAACCGCTGCCTGCGAACGGGTCAGTATGACCCCCATTGTTCTGATATACTGCATACTGTATGCATATGGCTCTCAGACATGGAATAAAATCAGTTTGTCTCCAGGTGTATATAAGAACAAGTTTAAATGGTAGATAGGAGATCTCCATAGCTACTATTTATTCCCATGTAGACACAAAACATGTTAAGCATGGGATTGCTACAGTGAATAATACTAAATTATAAGTGAAATAACTGATTCAACTAATATAAGAACGTTAATACTTTGCAGCAAAATATAGCTGTTTTCAATCTAACTACCTCAGTACAAATGCAAACATTTGTTGCATATATGTAGCAAAAACCCAACATAAGTTAAATAGCAATTGAAATAATTTTTGAGCAGCACATAGTTGTTGCCACTTTGAAAATATTGAGATTGACCCATATTACTAATTTGAATGGTTACATCTATTGAATATGCCTAGCAGAAATAACTGAACACATGTTCAGCAGCATTTAAAAGACATTTGTGCAATTCCTGAGAATATAGGGTTGATAATTTATAAAATTGCAGATTGGATCGATGCCACAGTCAGCAGATGTATAAGAAAAATACCTTTATCCGAATAAGCCTGCATGCTAGACGTGGCGCAGAGTTCAATTTTTAGGGAATATATAAAATGCCAAATTAATATTTACCAATAAATAACTACAACTATTCAATATACTGAATACCTCTGTTAGCAGACTTAGCATTACCTGTAATACACACACACACACACACACACACACACACACACACACACACACACACACACACACACACACACCTGTATAGGTGGCACTTGGAAATAAATGCACAATCAGGCAGGTTTGATATCGACGTTTCGAAGATTTACTTCATCATCAGGATAAATGCAGCAAGAAACAAACATACCTTATATAGCTTCACCTCCCACGTGTGTGGTCCCGACCGACGTGCTGGCGTGTGGGGGTGTCCACTGATGACAGCCACATCCTGCACCGTGTTACCATACCAACACTGTAAACAATTGTGCAATAAAATACGGAGGCTCATGGTGTCCAAACAAGGATACCTAACACAAGTAATCACACCGTAATATCAAAGACAAACTACAACAATTACAATAATACAGAGCTATTACACTTAAACAGTAAAAGTACCGGCAGCCATAGAATGAAAAAGCAATGATTTACAGAAAGCATTGCAAATCGAGTGTCTCATTGAAACCCCGTGGAGCCAATGTCCCCAGTTCATGAATCCATTTTGCTTCTTTGCGTAACAAGTTCAAAGAGCGATCACCCCCTCGCAACTTTGCTGGTTCGTGATCAATAATAATATATCTCAACGTTGACAAATTATGTTTCACAAGTAAAAAGTGCCTAGCGACCTGCTGATCACTTTTACCAGACACCAGGACTGCCTTAATGGAAGATTTATGATTAGCCATCCGTTCTCTTAGGGTCCGATCACTTTTGCCTACATACTGTAACTCAACCCACATGGGCAAGTGATCACATAAATGATCAATTTTGTAGTACACGTGAAAAAAGAAAGTGCAGAGTGCGCTGTCAACGGCAGCCAGTATGAGGAAGGTCAATTCCCCAAAACAAATATATAGAATATGGAAAGGTTATACTGGCGCCGGCTGTAGGTCAAATAACCAATGACAATATATAAAGTGTAACACTTAATTTATTTAAACATTCATAAAAGAAAGTAAAATACTCCCATTCATCAAGGAACAATAGTATAAGTATAGCAACTGCTAAAATTCATATATCTAAAAATGCAGGATGCCACTATTCTTTTGATTTGTTGGATATAATGTCAGCAGCTTCTGGCTAGGGCTCTATTTCCACATTGCTCACAAGTCATTAGATGACACAGGTAATTACCAGACTGGCTTCCGGATGAAAAGGTCCCCCTAGGTATCTTTGTGCAAATAAGATCCAGATGGCAACAGGGGAAGGTCCGGGTCTGTGGTGTGCTTGTGTGGGAATTTTGTGTCCAGTGGATGCAAAGAGTCCATGAGTTGCCAGGAAGTCTGTTGGGATGGATCCAAATTCCAGTGGTCCTGCAGGATGTGGCTCAACGCGTTTCACTGGTCTGATCACTACCAGCTTCTTCAGGAGCATGCTCCTGAAGAAGCTGGTAGTGATCAGACCAGTGAAACGCGTTGAGCCACATCCTGCAGGACCACTGGAATTTGGTTCCATCCCAACAGACTTCCTGGCAACTCATGGACTCTTTGCATCCACTGGACACAAAATTCCCACACAAGCACACCACAGACCCGGACCTTCCCCTGTTGCCATCTGGATCTTATTTGCACAAAGATACCTAGGGGGACCTTTTCATCCGGAAGCCAGTCTGGTAATTACCTGTGTCATCTAATGACTTGTGAGCAATGTGGAAATAGAGCCCTAGCCAGAAGCTGCTGACATTATATCCAACAAATCAAAAGAATAGTGGCATCCTGCATTTTTATATATATGAATTTTAGCAGTTGCTATACTTATACTATTGTTCCTTGATGAATGGGAGTATTTTACTTTCTTTTATGCTTGTAGTACACGTGACCCTATGACGGATCTCATATCTCTTCCCACTTAACGGGTGGCTAAAAAATCTTCCTACCATCATACCTCTACATTTACTACAATTGATACATCTATAACAGCCATTACACTTGGCTAAAAAATTATCCTGTTCACTATATAGTGCTTGCAGTCCCGTAATGTCTATCCTTACCACACAGTCCCTGATGTTTTTTCCCCGGGGATAACAAGGCATCACTGTGGTTCCATCCAATTTAAGATCACGATCCGTGGACAGAATAGGCCACAGTTTCTTAGCAGTACTCACAATGCCCTCACAAACCACATTTTAGTGATTAACCCAAGGGATACGCTTGTTCGCTTGTGTCTTCACTTTAGAAACCAACAGCTGTTCTCTGTCAATGCACAGTGCTCTTTGTTTTGCTTTCTCCAACATCACTCTATCATATCATCTATGTTCATGATAGCGATCCAGCGTTTGCAGAAAAAGGGATCATGCCTGCCGATCGTTGGGCAGTTACATACCCTAAAACCCTTTGGGATTTTTTTTAGCTTTATAGTAATCGCTTAGGGTCACTCTGTGTAGATAAAAATCTACCTCTTTCTTTTTTAGCAATAATAGATCCTTAAAAATGTGTTCAGGTGCTGCAGCTTCAACCTCATCATTAAGCCCTTTAGTATAGAGTATGACATCTGCTTCAGATTCCGAGAAAGAGAGCATGTCACCCATGGGATACTGTAAATGACTCAGTTCATCTTGTGATTCAGCCATGGTATTATCGTTTGACGTACTTGTGACACCCCAAGACTCGTCTGATTGTCTCGGCAAGGGGATCTTTACTACAACCAACAGCTGTTTTCGTTGACTCTTTATTTCAGCCTCTTACACAGAAAGAACCATACTTTCTATTAGACACCACTACCTTTTTGAATAGGCTTAGTGCCACTGACAAATTACCTTTGGGGTGTCTATTAGCAAGTATTGATGTGGTTAGTCTATATACCTCAATTCCTCATGAATTGGGGTTAAAAATCGTTAAACAGTTTTTGTTAACACGAGCTTCATTTTCTGTGTCTACTGTTGAGGTCATTGTGGCTCTTTTAGAGCTTACATTAATTCATAATTTTTTATTGTATGATGGTCATTATTATTTGCAAATGAGGGGGTGTGCAATGGGCAGTAGTGCCGCCCGCTCGTATGCAAATATTGTTATGTTCGCTATAGAGCAGGAACTGTTTTTTGGCGATGATCGGATTAGTGAGAATGTTATATCCTATAATCGTTCTATAGACGATTTGTTTGTTATTTGGAAGGGCAATAAAACTCTGCTGAGGGACACTATCGATATATACAATCAGGGAGAAGGTCCCATAAAATTCACTTACAACATTGACCATCAGGAGATGAAGTTTCTAGATGTGAAAGTTCAAATTATTCATAATAGATTAAAAACTACGGTTTATACCAAACCTACCGATAGAAATAATCTTCTCCAAGCGAATAGTTGTCCTCCAAAATCAATGATTAGAAGTTTACCTTACTCACAGATGGTGAGAACCTGGAGGATTAATAGTGACCCTCGAATGGCTGAACATCAAATTGATGTCCTCATTGGCAAACTTAGAGAACGGAGATATCAGCATAAATCTTTGCTTGAGTCCAAACAAAAAGTATTGCTACTAGATAGAAATTCTTTATTAAGACAGAGAGAGAAACCAGGTGAATGTGAAACAAATATGCCCTGGGTTAATAAATACAATACTTTATCCCCCTCTATCAGCTACATTGCCAAAAAGCACTGGCCATTAGTTAAAACTGACCAACATATGGGTATGGCAGAAACTAAATTGATGCCCTGTTACTCACGGGGCCGTAACCTTCAAGATTTTTTGGTTAAAGCGGACATATCTAAGAAATTTAATACACAACAAACATTATTTTCCCAAACAAAAAAAATTGGGTTGCATACGATGCACCTGTGTCACTTGTCAGTTTCTTATACCAAGTGATGTTTTTCCTCATCCTCAAACCGGAAAAAAGATACAGATACATCTGTTAAACTGCAATAGCAGTTACGTTGTGTACCAGTTAATGTGCCCGTGTGGGTTATCATACGTCGGTAAGACGGAGAGGAAATTCAAGGAAAGGATGGCTGCCCATCGTTCTTCTATTCGTAATGCCCTCAGCAGTGGTTCTAGTGACCAACCCATCCCTAGACATTTCTTGAAGTACCAACACCCACTCTTCTCTTTGAGATATAGAATGATAGACCACATTCCAGCCTCCCCTAGAGGAGGCAATAGGTCTCAGAAACTTATACAATGTGAGGCTAGGTGGATTGATAGACTAGGGGTAGTACAGCCCAATGGTCTAAATTAAAATATTTCCCTCAGCTGCTTTTTATAGGGTTTAGTACCATGCTAATATTGAGAGATGGATGAGGAATTTTTGATGTTTTTTTAGGTATCCGCTTTGTTATAAATAGCAAGGCGGGTCTGTTAACAGTGCTGTTATTACTAGTATGTAACTTGTAGTCTGTGACGGTACTTTCTAGTTTTAACATTCATATTATTGCTCTTATTCTCCTCAGCTGTTGTCCGTATGCACTGAAATTGTGTTTATGTCTGTAACTATGGTGATGGCACTGACGCTCCGGGACTGTGGCAATGAAATGACGTCATTTTTAGGCGTCCCTGGATGGGTGCGTGGTCCCGCTCCGGCTTTCCTGATGCATTATGGTATCCTATAAAAGGTATGTAATGGTTTTATTCTTGTTATTCTGATGGCAGTTTAATACTGAAACGTTAATAGATCAACAAAAGTCTTGTGTGTTTGTCAAGCCTGGAGTGCCGCACCAAAGGGGAGGTTTATATATATATATATATATATATATATATATATATATATTTGTCCATTTGTATGTATGTGCGAGATAAACTCGAGATCTACTAAATCAATTTTGATGTGGTTTTTCTGAAATGTTCCTTACGATCCTCCAAGTAACATAGGCTATGAACCATCGCACTATTCTGTTAATTGTATTATTAGCAAACAAAATAAAAAACAATAAATGGTGTAAGGACATCTTGTGTCCAAAAAGTAGAATGCAGCTGGCATGTAAACAAATATTGGGGGTAATTCCAAGTTGATCGCAGCAGGAAATTTTTTAGCAGTTGGGCAAAACCATGTGCACTGCAGGGGAGGCAGATATAACATGTGCAGAGAGAGCTAGATTTGGGTGTGGTGAGTTCAATCTGCAATCTAAATTGCAGTGTAAAAATAAAGCAGCCAGTATTTACCCTGCACAGAAACAAAATAACCCACCCAAATCTAACTCTCTCTGCACATGTTATATCTGCCTCCCCTGCAGTGCACATGGTTTTGCCCAACTGCTAAAAAATATCCTGCTGCGATCAACTTGGAATTACCCACATTGGAAAGTGTTAACAATACCCAAGGAAATCTGTTTTTCATTGTTGGTCCATGGGGGACTGAGTGACAAGACATATTTGAGTAACTTACTCTTGGCAAAACTATGAAGTCAAAGGAAAATAGCTGTGGCTGCTGTATCATCGTGAATAGCGGCCACACTTGCTGAGTGGTGGCAGAACCGCTCAATCCACTTTCAAATTACCGCTCAGCATTCCACCAGATCAGATTGCCGTATGCTCAATCAGAAAGAATGGCGTGTTTGCAAAAGTGTTGAAATAAGCATGTTGATTGTTTGGGAATGGATGAATGCACTATGACAAACAAATCCCATATAAATGCAGCTAATACAATGCTAAAAGACCTGAGATCTTCAAATAAAGTGATAGATACTTGTGAATGTCTGGAGTTCCTAGAGGCACACATGCAGATACTTATTTCTGTGCATGAAAAAAATCTGATGTGTGGCAATGCATTCAAAGATTGAAGCTAACTAAGAATGTGCGAGATCACATTGCTGCTAATTTCGCTTCACATCTTATTTGAATCGGAGATGACTTGGTACCAGAGTGCAATTACTTTTTCCAACTAACAAACACTTAAGGGACTCGCATTCGAACGATTGAAGAAAGACATAGAGGAGTTACCCCAAAAGAATTTCCAACGGCTTAGTGAACATGCTATTGTCTCGCCAATAAACACAATAGTAGAAGAAATCAATTTGATGATTTCACGTAAAGTTGATACAGGAAAAAAATTTAAGGGGGGTACAAACGGAGAGATCCGTGTTTAAAATCTAAGCACTCTGACTAGAGTGCTTAGATTTTAAGCATGGATCTGCCAACTGTGCGCCCCCCAGCGGTCCGCGCATCGCTATCGCCGATGCTAGATTGAGCCTGCATCAAGGCTCAATCAAGCGGGTCGCTCACTTCAGCGCTGTGTGAAGTGAGTGCCCCCCCCGTCGTCGCCCCCCCTCGCTCAGCACATCGCGCTGTGCTGAGCGGGGGGAGAGATGAGTGCTGAGTGGTCTGTGTTAAGATCGCTCAGCACAAATCTCTCCAGTCAGTACCCCCCTTAACAGTAGTCTGTGGATACAGAGGTAAACATTAACAAAGTTGTTCACTCTCCAATCAAGTTCCTAAACTCACTTAACCTGTCTGGATTACCACCACACCAAATTGAATTTGAAAGTTGCCATTCCAATTATATTGTTAAGGAATTTAAAGCCTCCCCAGCTTTGCAATGGCACACGCTTGCAGATTACTGTAGATGTCTGTTGTCTAATGTCATTGAGGCAATCATCCTGATGGGGCCTGCAGCAGGTAAAATAACATTTCTCTGACGTCCTAGTGGATGCTGGGAACTCCGTAAGGACCATGGGGAATAGCGGCTCCGCAGGAGACTGGGCACAAAAGTAAAGCTTTAGGACTACCTGGTGTGCACTGGCTCCTCCCTCTATGACCCTCCTCCAGAGCCGGCCCTAACCAATATGATGCCCTAGGCAAGATTTTGGCTGGTGCCCCCTAGCACCACTGCTGGTTCCGCCTCTGACCTTGCACCTCTTTCCCAGCACCATCACCCCTCACCCATAACAGTTCTTATTTTGGTGTTTGTACCCCTATATTTTAAAAAGGAATAGTTCGCACATTTCGTGCACAGCCCAAAAAGGTACGTGTTTTTGCTGCAAGGGGCATGGCCACACAATAGTACCCCCAATTCAAATTGCGCCACACAGTACTGCAACTTTATTCACATTTGATCATGCGATAGTGTCCATAATTCACATTACATCCCACAGTAGTATCACTTTACCTTCTAAACGTTACTCCTCACAGTAGAGCCTCTTATTCACATTACATCACACTGAATTGCTCCTTATTTACATTACACCACATCCTACTGCTCTTTATTCATATTAGACAACACAGTAATGCCCTTTCTATATGCAACGCCACATAGTAGAGCACCTTATGCACATAATGCCACACATTAGTAATGCATTTATACACATAATTCAACACAGTAATGCCCCTTACACATATGAGACACATCATTAATGTCCTTACAAACATAATGCGTCTTACACATTATGATAACCTTTATTAATGCCCTTTTACACATAATGTCCCTTACACATATGCCGCACATTATTAATGCCCTTATACACATAATGACACACATAGTGCCCCCTACACATTTGCTGCACATTATTAGTGCCCCTATACACATAATGACACACATACAGTAATACCCTGTTACACATATGCCGCACATTATTAATGCCCTTATACAGATAATGACACACATAGTGCCCCATACACATTTGCTGCACATTATTAGTGCCCCTATACACATAATGACACACATACAGTAGTACCCTGTTACACATATGCAGCACATTATTAATGCCCTTATACACATAATGACACACATAGTGCCCCCTACACATTTGCTGCACATTATTAGTTCCCCTATACACATAATGACACACATACAGTAGTACCCTGTTACACATATGCAGCACATTATTAATGCCCTTATACACATAATGACACATATAGTGCCCCTTACACATATGTTGCACATTATTAATGCATTTTTACATGACACACATAATGCTCCTTACACATATTCCGAACACTACTGCACAACCAACCCACTCACATGCACACAGCACTCACACTGCCACTAACACTGTGACCTCTGCCTCTGCTTGGATACAGATGTGTCCTCATATATCTTGCCACAATGCTAACGTCGGGCACCTTTTTTAAAATTAAAATGCATCTTATTTGCATTGCTATGTAGCTAGAATGCACAAGCAGCTTCTGCTGATTTAAATGATATGCAGCATGCCTATATACTGTGAGACTGTGGCTGTATCTGCATATGAAATGCTACACACAGAATATAGGCATGCCGCATATCATTTTAATCAGCAGAAGCTGCTGATGCCCCTAGGCATATCAAATGCCCTAGGCAATTGCCTAGTTTGCCTATGCCTATGGCCGGCCCTGCCCTCCTCCAAGCCTCAGTTAGATTTTTGTGCCCGAACGAGAAGGGTGCACACTAGGGGCTCTCCTGAGCTGCTTAGTGAAAAGTTTAGTTTTAGGTTTTTTATTTTCAGTGAGACCTGCTGGCAACAGGCTCACTGCATCGAGGGACTAAGGGGAGAAGAAGCGAACTCACCTGCGTGCAGAGTGGATTGGGCTTCTTAGGCTACTGGACACCATTAGCTCCAGAGGGATCGAACACAGGCCCAGCCATGGAGTCCGGTCCCAGAGCCGCGCCGCCGGCCCCCTTACAGAGCCAGAAGCAAGAAGAGGTCCGGAAAATCGGCGGCAGAAGACATCCTGTCTTCACCAAGGTAGCGCACAGCACTGCAGCTGTGCGTCATTGCTCCTCAGCACACTTCACACTTCGGTCACTGAGGGTGCAGGGCGCTAGGGGGGGGCGACCTGAGCAGCAATAAAAACACCTTGGCTGGCGAAAATACATCACATATAGCCCCCAGGGCTATATGGATGAATTTTAACCCCTGCCAGATTACACTGAAAAACGGGAGAAAAGGCCGCCGAGAAAGGGGCGGAGCCTATCTCCTCAGCACACTGGCGCCATTTTCCCTCACAGCTCCGTTGGAGGGAAGCTCCCTGGCTCTCCCCTGCAGTCACTACACTACAGAAAAAGTTAAAAAAGAGAGGGGGGCACTATTTAGGCGCAGTATAAACAATACGGCAGCTATAAGGGGAAAAACACTTATATAAGGTTATCCCTGTATATATATATATATAGCGCTCTGGTGTGTGCTGGCAAACTCTCCCTCTGTCTCCCCAAAGGGCTAGTGGGGTCCTGTCCTCTATCAGAGCATTCCCTGTGTGTGTGCTGTGTGTCGGTACGTTTGTGTCGACATGTATGAGGAGGAAAATGATGTGGAGGCGGAGCAAATTGCCTGTAATAGGGATGTCACCCCCTAGGGGGTCGACACCTGAGTGGATGAACTGCTGGAAGGAATTACATGACAGTGTCAGCTCTTTACAAAAGACAGTGATTGACATGAGACAGCCGGCTACTCCGCTTGTGCCTGTCCAGACGTCTCATAGGCCGTCAGGGGCTCTAAAGCGCCCGTTACCTCAGATGGCAAATACAGACGCCGACACGGATACTGACTCCAGTGTCGACGGTGAAGAGACAAATATGACTTCCAGTAGGGCCACACGTTACATGATTGAGGCAATGGAAAATGTTTTACACATTTCGGATAATACGAGTACCACCAATAGGGGTATTATGTTCAGTGAGGAAAAACTACCTGTAGTTTTCCTGAATCTGAGAAATTAAATGAGGTGTGTGATGAAGCGTGGGTTTCCCCCGATAAAAAAACTGATCATTTCTAAAAAGTTATTGGCATATATCCTTTCCCGCCAGAGGTTAGGGTGCATTGGGAAACACCCCCTAGGGGGGATAAAGCGCTCACACGCTTGTCAAAACAAGGGCTCTACCCTCTCCTGAGATGGCCGCACTTAAGGATCCTGCTGATAGAAAGCAGGAGGGTATCCTAAAATGTATTTACACACATACTGGTGTTATACTGCGACCAGCAATCGCCTCAGCCTGGATGTGCAGTGCTGGGTTGGCGTGGTCGGATTCCCTGACTGAAAATATTGATACCCTAGATAGGGACAGTATATTATTGCCTGTAGAGCATTTAAAAGATGCATTTCTATATATGGGTGATGCACAGCGGGATATTTGCCGACTGGCATCAAGAGTAAGTGCGCTGTCCATTTCTGCCAGAAGAGGGTTATGGACACGACAGTGGTCAGGTGATGTGGATTCCAAATGGCATATGGAAGTATTGCCTTATAAAGGGGAGGAGTTATTTGGGGTCGGTCTTTCAGACCTGGTGGCCACGGCAACAGCTGGGAAATCCACGTTTTTACCCCAGGTCGCCTCTCAACATAAGAAGAAGCCGTATTATCAGGCGCAGTCCTTTCGTTCCCATAAGGGCACGTGGGCAAAAGGTTCCTCATTTCTGCCCCGTGACAGAGGGAGAGGGAAACGGCTGCAGAAATCAGCCAGTTCCCAGGAACAGAAGCCCTCTCCCGCCTCTGCCAAGCCCTCAGCATGACGCTGGGGCTTTACAAGCAGACAGGGAGGCAGTGTTGGAAGCCATTCACAAGCTGTATTCTCAGCAGGTGATAATTAAGGTACCCCTCCTGCAACAGGGAAAGGGGTATTACTCCACACTGTTGTGGTACCGAAGCCGGACGGCTCGGTGAGACCGATTTTAAATCTAAAATCTTTGAACACTTACATACAAAGGTTCAAATTCAAGAGAAGGGGACTACATGGTGTCTCTGGACATCAAGGATGCTTACCTTCATGTCCAAATTTACCCTTCTCACCAAGGGTACCTCAGGTTTGTGGTACAGAACTGTCACTATCAGTTTCAGACGCTGCCGTTTGGATGGTCCACGGCACCCCGGGTCTTTACCAAGGTAATGGCCGAAATGATGATACTCCTTCGAAGGAAGGGAGTTTTAGTTATCCCTTACTTGGACGATCTCCTGATAAGGGTAAGATCCTGGGAACAGTTGGAGGTCGGTGTAGCACTATCTCAGGTAGTGTTGCGACAGCACGGTTGGATTCTCAATATTCCAAAATCGCAGCTGGTTCCGACGACTCGTCTTCTGTTCCTAGGGATGATTCTGGACACAGTTCAGAAAAAGGTGTTTCTCCCGGAGGAGAGAGCCAGGGAGTTATCCGAGCTAGTCAGGAACCTCCTAAAACCGAGCCAAGTCTCAGTGCATCAATGCACAAGGGTTCTGGGAAAAATGGTAGCTTCCTACGAAGCAAAGCCATTCGGCAGATTCCACGCAAGAACTTTCCAGTGGGACCTGCTGGACAAATGGTCCGGGTCGCATCTTAAGATGCATCAGCGGATAACCCGGTCACCAAGGACAAGGGTGTCCCTCCTGTGGTGGTTGCAGAGTGCTCATCTTCTAGAGGGCCGCAGAGTCGGCATTCAGGACTGGGTCCTGGTGACCACGGATGCCAGCCTGCGAGGCTGGGGAGCAGTCACACAGGGAAAAAATTTCCAGGGCTTATGGTCAAGCCTGGAGACATCATTTCACATAAATATCCTGGAGCTAAGGGCCATTTACAATGCTCTCAGCTTAGCAAGACCTCTGCTTCAAGGTCAGCCGGTGTTGATCCAGTCGGACAACATCACGGCAGTCACCCATGTAAACAGACAGGGTGGCACAAGAAGCAGTCAATGGCAGAAGCTGCAAGGATTCTTCGCTGGGCGGAAAATCATGGGATAGCACTGTCAGCAGTATTCATTCCGGGAGTGGACAACTGGGAAGCAGACTTCCTCAGCAGGCACGGCCTCCACCCGGGAGAGTGGGGACTTCACCCAGAAGTCTTCCACATGATTGTAAACCATTGGGAAAAACCAAAGGTGGACATGATGGCGTCCCGCCTAAACAAAAAATTGGACAGGTATTGCGCCAGGTCAAGGGACCCTCAGGCAATAGCTGTGGACGCTCTGGTAACACCGTGGGTGTACCAGTCAGTGTATGTGTTCCCTCCTCTTTCTCTCATACCAAAAGTACTGAGAATTATAAGACAGAGGGGAGTAAGAACTATACTCGTGGCTCCGGAATGGCCAAGAAGGACTTGGTACCCGGAACTTCAAGAGATGCTCACGGAGGACCCGTGGCCTCTACCTCTAAGAAGGGACCTGCTCCAGCAAGGACCCTGTCTATTCCGAGACTTACCGCGGCTGCGTTTAACGGCAGGGCGGTTAAACGCCGGATCCTGAAGGAAAAAGGCATTCCGGATGAAGTCATCCCTACCCTGATCGAGCCAGGAAGGATGTAACCGCAAAGCATTATCACCGCATTTGGCGAAAATATGTTGCGGGGTGCGAGGCCAGTAAGGCCCCGATGGAGGAATTTTCAACTAGGTCGATTCCTGCATTTCCTGTAAACAGGAGTGTCTATGTGCCTAAAATTGGGGTCCATTAAGGTTCAAATTTCGGCCCTGTCAATTTTCTTCCAGAAAGAACTAACTTCAGTTCCTGAAGTTCAGACGTTTTGTAAAAGGGGTACTGCATATACAGCCTCCTTTTGTGCCTCCAGTGGCACCTTGGGATCTCAATGTAGTTTTGGGGTTCCTAAAGTCACATTGGTTTGAACCACTTGAGTCTGTGGAGTTAAAATATCTCACATGGAAAGTGGTCATGTTGTTGGCCCTGGCCTCGGCCAGGCGCGTGTCAGAATTGGGGGCTTTATCCTGTAAAGGCCCTTATCTGATCTTCCAGACAGGGCGGAATTGAGGACTCATCCTCAATTTCTCCCTAAGGTGTTTTCAGCGTTTCACGTGAACCAGCCTATTATGGTACCTGCGGCTACTAGGGACTTGGAGGACTCCAAGTTGCTGGACGTAGTCAGGGCCCTGAAAATATATGTTTCCAGGACGGCTGGAGTCAGAAAATCTGACTCGCTGTTTATCCTGTATGCACCCAACAAGCTGGGTGCTCCTGCTTCTAAGCAGACTATTGCTCGTTGGATTTGTAGCACAATTCAGCTTGCACATTCTGTGGCAGGCCTGCCACAGCCAAAATCTGTAAAAGCCCATTCCACACGGAAAGGGGCTCATCTTGGGCGGCTGCCCGAGGGGTCTCGGCTTTACAACTTTGCCGAGCAGCTACTTGGTCAGGGGCAAACACGTTTGCTAAATTCTACAAATTTGATACCCTGGCTGAGGAGGACCTGGAGTTCTCTCATTCGGTGCTGCAGAGTCATCCGCACTCTCCCGCCCGTTTGGGAGCTTTGGTATAATCCCCATGGTCCTTACGGAGTTCCCAGCATCCACTAGGACGTCAGAGAAAATAAGAATTTACTTACCGATAATTCTATTTCTCATAGTCCGTAGTGGATGCTGGGCGCCCATCCCAAGTGCGGATTGTCTGCAATACTTGTACATAGTTATTGTTACAAAAATCGGGTTATTGTGGTTGTGAGCCATCTTTCCAGAGGCTCCTCTGTTATCATGCTGTTAACTGGATTCAGATCACAGGTTGTACGGTGTGATCGGTGTGGCTGGTATGAGTCTTACCCGGGATTCATAAATCCTTCCTTATTGTGTACGCTCGTCCGGGCACAGTATCCTAACTGAGGCTTGGAGGAGGGTCATAGGGGGAGGAGCCAGTGCACACCAGGTAGTCCTAAAGCTTTACTTTTGTGCCCAGTCTCCTGCGGAGCTGCTATTCCCCATGGTCCTTACGGAGTTCCCAGCATCCACTACGGACTATGAGAAATAGAATTATCGGTAAGTAAATTCTTATTTTATTCCTAGAATCCCAAGGATTCCATCACATTTGCCGTTTGAATTTAAGCACATACAATTTCCCATTAGGATATGTTTTGGAATGACAATAAACAAAGCACAACGGGGGTCAATCCGACCCTTTCGCATGCTGCTTTTTTTCGCAGCAGTGCGAATGGGTCTGATCTGCGGCTGCGCGTGGGCCCCAATTCGCATGTGCGTAGTTACCCCGCTAGAAGATTGACAGGCAGAAGGCGGATCTGGGTGTCAACTGACCGTTTTCGAGGAGTGGTGAGACGTTTGCAGGCGTGTCGAAGCGTTTGCAGGGTGGGTGTCTGACGTCAATTCCGGGACCTAACAGGCTGAAGTGATCGCAGTGGGTGAGTAAGTCAGAAGCTACTCAGAAACTGTACAAACTGTTTATGCATAGCTTGGCTGCACAAGCGATCGCACCCTTGCTATGCAAAAAAAACCTCCCCTATAGGCGGCGACTATCTGATCGCATGGGCAGCAAAAAGTTGCAGCATGCGATCAACTTGGAATGACCCCCATGTTGTCGGTGTGTACTTGCGCAGCAAGGTCTTCTTACATGGTCAGTTATACATGGGTCTCTTCCATATCGGTAATGCCACCAATCATATCATACTCATAACTGGTGACAATAATAAAACATGTAGGGGAAAATGTGATTTATCCGAGTTGCAAAAAGGGCCGATTATTGGCTTTCGGGCCAAGTATGGCAGTATTACCGAAACAGTGCAGTTTGTGAACTGTTTGCATGCTGCTTTGGTGAAGGTGTATCGTGACTGGACAAATGACACCATTGCAAATAACCAACATGAAAACTACGGCGCACCACCTGCCATTGATGTGAGAGGTGAAAATCAGCCTTGAAGGTATAGCCAGATTAAGGGGGGGGGGGGGGGGAGGGATGAAGGGCATAATGCATCCCGAGCCCCCCAGCCAGAGCACACTGACATCATTAGCTTTCCTTCTTGTGCAGCAGCAGAACCAGGCTGCCAGGATGTGAGCAGGACAGTATGTATATTGCAGATAGAAACACAGGAGTGTCAGGTTTCATGAGATACCGATGGAGCATCTTGACCAGAGCAGAGATTGCAGAGGAGAGAGACCCAGGGATCCCAGCTTCTCCTACTGCCTGTGTGTCATGGTCCTGTGTAACCAGTTATTTAATGAGTGCGTTCATGTCTAGAGAGAGACACACACACAGAGCATCCTCCTGAGTCCTGTCCCAGTGTGTTAGTAGTACAGAGGCTGCTGCTATTGCATTTTTGCAAGATAAATTATAGATCTTATTTTTCTATGTGTATTTTAAGGTTGTTTAAGTTGTCTTTGTTCCACTGAAGAAAACATTATAAAATAGTTGTCTCTATTAGGTGGAGCTATAAACAGTACCCAGGCCTTATTAAACTATTAGTTTAAATCTAATATACACCATTGGTTTATATTTAATATACACAATCCATACCTCCCAACATGACCCTCTTAATTTATGATTGTAATAATTTTAGTTGAAATGCCTTTTTTTTATCAATGAAATAGTTCAACACATGTGATGCCAATCATATATTAAAAGGGAAGTCCAGATAGAGAGCATTATGTCCCTCCCAGAATGGATCATGTTGAGAGGTATGCACATCTAATATACACCATCCCCCTCCACCAGGGCCCCACTATCTTAAGTGCCCCAGGCCACCCAAGGCTTAAACCGGCCCTGCTTGAAGGTGTATAAGGGCCGACCAACATGCTACAGTGGAGCAGCTCACCATCAAATGAACCTGGGGGCTACCAGATGTGTGTCTAAAATGACAATTCAGCAAACCCTGCTGCATAATTCTTTTGTATGTATGTGCGGGATAAACTTAATGACTACTGTACTGAACCAATTTTGATGGTGTTTTCACTGAAATGTTTCTTGAGATCCTCCTCTTGAATCATCTCGCTATCATGTTAACTGGCTAATTATCAAATATAATATAAAAAAATGGTGTGAGGACATCTTATGTCCAAAGTAGAATGATGCTACAAATTAGAAACTGAGCAGTTATGGAGTAACTAAGTAGTCTATGATTCATCTTGCTATCATGTTCATTGACCACACACACACACACATCTATCTATCTATCTATCTATCTATCTATCTATCTATCTATCTATCTATCTATCTATCTATCTATCTATCTATCTATCTCTCGGGACGCACTGGCTAGTACCCAAGATAGATTTACACACAATATATGAGCCAAAGGGTACATGTGGGCATTATACAAAGATGTAGCAGGATATATTGCTGGAAATCTGCTGAGTTTTGATCAGAGATGTACGGAAAAGGTAGACACTGCCTCACCTGCCATAGACTTTTTACTGCAGAGTTTTAACTATAAAAATGAGTAAAATAATACATGAAGATATCTGTAATATATTGTTGGTATTTTTTATATATTTTATATAGTCAAAACTCTGGTGTATATTTTAGTATGACAGGAAAGGTTTTGCCTCACCTCACCGCACGTCACTGCAGTATACTACCCCTTTATACTGGCACACTCGTGAATTACACAGTTTCTGTGGCTTGCGGACTTCACCTGGTTTTAAGGTGCATACACACGGTGCGATGTAACCTTACGATTATGACTATATAGTAAAAATCGTAAGGAAAGTTAATGCAAATCACACCATGTGTACACAGCTTGCGATACCGATGCATGCTCCCCTGGGGTCGGTATCACAAGAAAAGATAAACTGTGCAGGTAAGTCAATCTTGACTATATTGTGTACAATCTAGTACATAGTATAGTCAAAATTGGCACTAAGGGGTCTATTTACTAAGCCTTGGATGGAGATATAGTGTATGGAGATAAAGTACCAGATAATCGGCTCCTAACTACCATGTCACAGGCTGGGTTTGAAAAAATAGGATTTTAATTTCCTTCCGGTAAATCCTTTTCTCTGACGTCCTAGTGGATGCTGGGAACTCCGTAAGGACCATGGGGATTAGTGGCTCCGCAGGAGACTGGGCACAAAAGTAAAGCTTTAGGACTACCTGGTGTGCACTGGCTCCTCCCCCTATGACCCTCCTCCAAGCCTCAGTTAGATTTTTGTGCCCGGCCGAAGGGTGCACACTAGGGGCTCTCCTGAGCTTCTTAGTGAAAGTTTAGTTTTAGGTTTTTTATTTTCAGTGAGACCTGCTGGCAACAGGCTCACTGCATCGAGGGACTAAGGGGAGAAGAAGCGAACTCACCTGCGTGCAGAGTGGATTGGGCTTCTTAGGCTACTGGACACCATTAGCTCCAGAGGGACCGAACACAGGCCCAGCCTCGGAGCTCGGTCCCAGAGCCGCGCCGCCGGCCCCCTTACAGAGCCAGAAGCAAGAAGAGGTCCGGAAAAATCGGCGGCAGAAGACATCCTGTCTTCACCAAGGTAGCGCACAGCACTGCAGCTGTGCGCCATTGCTCCTCAGCACACTTCACACTTCGGTCACTGAGGGTGCAGGGCGCTAGGGGGGGGCGCCCTGAGCAGCAATAAAAACACCTTGGCTGGCGAAAATACATCACATATAGCCCCCAGGGCTATATGGATGAATTTTAACCCCTGCCAGATTCCACAGAAAAACGGGAGAAAAGGCCGCCGAGAAGGGGGCGGAGCCTATCTCCTCAGCACACTGGCGCCATTTTCTCTCACAGCTCCGTTGGAGGGAAGCTCCCTGGCTCTCCCCTGCAGTCACTACACTACAGAAAGGGGTTAAAAAAAAGAGAGGGGGGCACTAATTAGGCGCAGTATAACAATACAGCAGCTATAAGGGGAAAAACACTTATATAAGGTTATCCCTGTATATATATATATATAGCGCTCTGGTGTGTGCTGGCATACTCTCCCTCTGTCTCCCCAAAGGGCTAGTGGGGTCCTGTCCTCTATCAGAGCATTCCCTGTGTGTGTGCTGTGTGTCGGTACGTTGTGTCGACATGTATGAGGAGGAAAATGAGGTGGAGGCGGAGCAATTGCCTGTAACAGAGATGTCACCCCCTAGGGAGTCGACACCTGAGTGGATGAGCTTATGGAAGGAATTATGTGACAGTGTCAGCTCTTTACAAAAGATTGATGACATGAGACAGCCGGCGACTCAGCCTGTGCCTGTCCAGGTGTCTCAAAAGCCATCTGGGGCTCTAAAACGCCCGTTACCGCAGATGGCAGATACAGACGCCGAAACGGATACTGACTCCAGTGTCGACGATTAAGAGACGAATGTGACTTCCAGTAGGGCCACACGTTACATGATTGAGGCTATGGAAAATGTTTTTACACATTTCTGATAATACCAGTACCACTAAAAAGGGTATTAGGTTGGGTGAGAAAAAACTGCCTGTAGTTTTTCCTGCATCTGAGGAATTAAATGAAGTGTGTGATGATGCGTGGGTTTCCCCCGATAAAAACTGTTAATTCCTAAAAAGTTATTAGCATCATACCCCTTCCCGCCAGAGATTAGGGCACGTTGGGAAACACCCCTTAGGGTGAATAAAGCGCTCACACGCTTGTCTAAACAGGTGGCACTACCGTCCCCGGATACGGCCGCCCTTAAGGAACCTGCTGACAGAAAGCAGTAAAATATCCTAAAATGTATATACACTCACACGGGTGTGATACTGCGACCAGCAATCGCCTCAGCCTGGATGTGCAGTGCTGGGGTGGCTTGGTCGGATTCCCTGACTGACAATATTGATACCCTAGATAGGGACAGTATATTACTAACTATAGAGCATTTAAAAGATGCATTTCTATATATGCGTGATGCACAGAGGGATATTTGCCGACTGGCATCAAGAGTAAGTGCGCTGTCCATTTCTGCCAGAAGAGGGTTATGGACAAGACAGTGGTCAGGTGATGATGATTCCAAAAGGCATATGGAAGTATCGCCTTATAAAAGGGAGGAGTTATTTGGGGTAGGTCTAACAGACCTGGTGGCCACTGGAAAATCCACAATTTTACCCCAGGGAGCTTCTCAACCTAAGAAGACAAAAGCCCTCTCCCGCCTCCGCAAAGTCCTCAGCATGACGCTGGGGCTTTACAAGCGGTCTCAGGCACGGTGGGGGCCCGTCTCAAGAAATTCGAGACGTCTCCCCCTCGCCGTTTCATAAAGTCTGCTTTACCGACGTCTCCCTCAGACAGGGAGACAGTATTGCAAGCCATTCACAGGCTGTATTCCCAGCAGGTGATAATCAAGGTACCCCTCCTGCAACAGGGAAAGGGGTACTATTCCACACTATTTGTGGTACCGAAGCCGGACGGCTCGGTGAGACCATTTTTAAATCTAAAATCCTTGAACACTTACATACAAAGGTTCAAATTCAAGATGGAGTCACTCAGAGCAGTGATTGCAAACCTGGAAGAAGGGGACTATATGGTCTCTCTGGACATCAAAGATGCTTACCTACATGTCCCAATTTACCCTTCTCCAAGGGTACCTCAGGTTTGTGGTACAGAACTGTCACTATCAGTTTCAGACGCTGCCGTTTGGATTGTCCACGGCACCCCGGGTCTTTACCAAGGTAATGGCCGAAATGATGATACTCCTTCGAAAGAAGGGAGTTTTAGTTATCCCTTACTTGGACGATCTCCTGATAAGGGCAAGATCCAGGGAACAGTTGGAAGTCGGGGTAGCACTATCTCAGGTAGTGTTGCGACAGCACGATTGGATTCTCAATATTCCAAAATCGCAGCTGGTTCCGACGACTCGTCTTCTGTTCCTAGGGATGATTCTGGACACAGTTCAGAAAAAGGTGTTTTCTCCCGGAGGAGAAAGCCAGGGAGTTATCCGAACTAGTCAGAAACCTCCTAAAACCAGGCCAAGTGTCAGTGCATCAGTGCACAAGGGTCCTGGGAAAAATGGTGGCTTCCTATGAAGCAATTCCATTCGGCAGATTCCACGCAAGAACTTTCCAGTGGGACCTGCTGGACAAATGGTCCGGATCGCATCTTCAGATGCATCAGCGGATAACCCTGTCACCAAAGACAAGGGTGTCTCTCCTGTGGTGGTTGCAGAGTGCTCATCTTTTAGAGGGCCGCAGATTCGGCATTCAGGACTGGGTCCTGGTGACCACGGATGCCAGCCTGAGAGGCTGGGGAGCAGTCACACAGGGAAGAAATTTCCAGGGCTTGTGGTCAAGCCTGGAGACATCACTTCACGTAAATATTTTGGAGCTAAGGGCCATTTACAATGCCCTAAGCCAAGCAAGACCTCTGCTTCAAGGTCAGCCGGTGCTGATCCAGTCGGACAATATCACGGCAGTCGCCCACATAAACAGACAGGGCGGCACAAGAAGCAGGAGGGCAATGGCAGAAGCTGCAAGGATTTTTCGCTGGGCGGAAAATCATGTGATAGCACTGTCAGCAGTGTTCATTCCGGGAGTGGACAACTGGGAAGCAGACTTCCTCAGCAGGCACGACCTCCACCCGGGAGAGTGGGGACTTCACCCAGAAGTCTTCCACATGATTGTAAACCATTGGGAAAAACCAAAGGTGGACATGATGGCGTCCCGCCTAAACAAAAAATTGGACAGGTATTGCGCCAGGTCAAGGGACCCTCAGGCAATAGCTGTGGACGCTCTGGTAACACCGTGGGTGTACCAGTCAGTGTATGTGTTCCCTCCTCTTCCTCTCATACCAAAAGTACTGAGAATTATAAGACGGAGGGGAGTAAGAACTATACTCGTGGCTCCGGATTGGCCAAGAAGGACTTGGTACCCGAAACTTCAAGAGATGCTCACGGAGGACCCGTGGCCTCTACCTCTAAGAAGGGACCTGCTCCAGCAAGGACCCTGTCTATTCCAAGATTTACCGCGGCTGCGTTTGACGGCAGGGCGGTTGAACGTCGGATCCTGAAGGAAAAAGGCATTCCAGATGAAGTCATCCCTACCCTGGTCAAGCCAGGAAGGATGTAACCGCAAAGCATTATCACCGCATTTGGCGAAAATATGTTGCGTGGTGCGAGGCCAGTAAGGCCCCGATGGAGGAATTTCAACTAGGTCGATTCCTGCATTTCCTGTAAACAGGAGTGTCTATGGGCCTAAAATTGGGGTCCATTAAGGTTCAAATTTCGGCCCTGTCAATTTTCTTCCAGAAAGAACTGGCTTCACTACCTAAAGTTCAGACGTCTGTAAAAGGGGTACTGCATATACAGCCTCCTTTTTGTGCCTCCAGTGGCACTTTGGGATCTCAATGTAGTTTTGGGGTTCCTAAAGTCACATTGGTTTGAACCACTTGAATCTGTGGAGTTAAAATATCTCACATGGAAAGTGGTCATGTTGTTGGCCCTGGCCTCGGCCAGGCACGTGTCAGAATTGGCGGGCTTTATCCTGTAAAAGCCCTTATCTGATCTTCCATTCAGACAGGGCGGAATTGAGGACTCGTCCTCATTTTCTCCCTAAGGTGGTTTCAGTGTTTCATCTGAACCAACCTATTGTGGTACCTACGGCTACTAGTGACTTGGAGGACTCCAAGTTGTTGGACGTAGTCAGGGCCTTGAAAATATATGTTTCCAGGACGGCTGGAGTCAGGAAATCTGACTCGCTGTTATCCTGTATGCACCCAACAAGCTGGGTGCTCCTGCTTCTAAGCAGACTATTGCTCGTTGGATTTGTAGTACAATTCAGCTTGCACATTCTGTGGCAGGCCTGCCACAGCCAAAATCTGTAAAAGCCCATTCCACAAGGAAGGTGGGCTCATCTTGGGCGGCTGCCCGAGGGGTCTCGGCGTTACAACTTTGCCGAGCAGCTACTTGGTCAGGGGCAAACACGTTTGCTAAATTCTACAAATTTGATACCCTGGCTGAGGAGGACCTGGAGTTCTCTCATTCGGTGCTGCAGAGTCATCCGCACTCTCCCGCCCGTTTGGGAGCTTTGGTATAATCCCCATGGTCCTTACGGAGTTCCCAGCATCCACTAGGACGTCAGAGAAAATAAGAATTTACTTACCGATAATTCTATTTCTCGTAGTCCGTAGTGGATGCTGGGCGCCCATCCCAAGTGCGGATTGTCTGCAATACTTGTACATAGTTATTGTTACAAAAATCGGGTTATTATTGTTGTGAGCCATCTTTTCAGAGGCTCCTCTGTTATCATGCTGTTAACTGGGTTCAGATCACAGGTTGTACGGTGTGATTGGTGTGGCTGGTATGAGTCTTACCCGGGATTCAAAATCCTTCCTTATTGTGTACGCTCGTCCGGGCACAGTATCCTAACTGAGGCTTGGAGGAGGGTCATAGGGGGAGGAGCCAGTGCACACCAGGTAGTCCTAAAGCTTTACTTTTGTGCCCAGTCTCCTGCGGAGCCGCTAATCCCCATGGTCCTTACGGAGTTCCCAGCATCCACTACGGACTACGAGAAATAGAATTATCGGTAAGTAAATTCTTATTTTCTCGTAGTCCGTAGAGGATGCTGTGGTCCATTTAGTACCATGGGGGTATAGATGGGTCCTTTGGGAGCCACTGGCACTTTAAGAGTTTAATAGTGTGGGCTGGCTCCTCCCTCTATGCCCCTCCTACCAGACTCAGTCTAGAAACTGTGCCCGAGGAGAAGGACACACTTTGAGAGAAGGAAATACACCGAGATCCACACCAACACACACAACAAAAAGGAAAGCCAAGCTAACCAACTTGGAACAATTCAGCAATGGCTGAAACAACAATACTGAACCAAGTAACAATGCAGGAATACGAAGCACTGGGCGGGCGCTCAGCATCCTCTACGGACTACGAGAAAAGGATTTACCGGTAGGTAATTAAAATCCTATTTTCTCTTACATCCTAGAGTATGCTGGGGTCCATTTAGTACCATGAGGATGAACCAAAGTTCCCAGTACGGGAGGGAGATTGCTAAGGTTCCTGCAGAACCGATTGACCAAACTTTAGGTCCTCAGAGGCCAAAGTATCGAACTTGTAGAACTTAGCAAACGTGTTCGACCCAGACCAAGTAGCTGCTCGGCAAAGCTGTAAAGCCGAGACACCCCGGGCAGCTGCCAAGGAAGAACCCACTTTACGAGTAGAGTGGGCCTGTACAGATTTTGGACATAGCAAGCCTGCAGTAGATTAAGCATGCTGGATAGTAAACCTGATCCAACGAGAAATCGTCTGCTTAGAAGCAGGACACCCAACCTTGTTGGGATCATAAAGGATGAATAAAGCATCTGTCACGGATACTAGGCTTCCCTGTGTGTGCATGCACAGGAGGTACATGAAATGAGGTAAACGGAGGCAAAAGGAATATATATATATAGATTTATAAATGCAAAATAACAGGATCCATAGGCATAAACTGTATTATCAACAGATAAAAGACCAGGTAAGTAAGCAAGTAGCAGGTCAGCTATGCAGGATAGCAGGGTACTGGGAGAATGCAGGTCAGCTATACAGGTTACCTGAGTACTGGGAGAATGCAGGCCGGCTATGCAGGATAGCAGAGTACTGGGAGAATTCAGGACAGCTACGCAGTCCATTAACGATGAGCTGTGAGAATGCAGGTCAGCTCTGCAGGTTACCTGAGTACTGGGAGAATACAGGCCAGCTACTCAGTAGTCCATTAACGATGAGCTGAGAGAATGCAGGTCAGCTCTGCAGGCTACCTGAGTACTGGGAGAATGCAGGTTAGCTACTCAGTAGTTCATTAACTATGAGCTGAGAGATTGCCGCCTCAAAGGTAGACTTGATGAACTGGCATAGGAGTGCTTTTGAGCAGAGGATAAATAGCAGCTTCCCAGGTGCAAATCACAGCTGCACCTAACCAGGTAATCAACCCTGCAAGGTCACAGAGTGGAAACTGCTAGACAGACCAGGAGGCAGAGAGTGACACCTAGAGGCAGAAAGGAGATATGGCACGGATCATGACAGTGTCCGACTTTCTGTGATGAGAGGTTCTCTTCACATAAATTTTCAAAGCCCTCACCACATCCAAGGACTTAGAGGTAATTGAGGAGTCAGTAGCCACTGGCACCACAATAGGTTGGTTGATATGAAAAGCTGACAAAACCTTTGGAAGAAACTGCTGACGCGTTCTGAGCTCAGCATTATATTCATGGAAAATCAAATAGGGGGTCTTGCATGACAATGCGCCTAATTCTGACACACGTCTAGCAGATGCCAATGCCAACAGGGTGGCCGCCTTCCAAGTAAGAAACTTGACATCCACCTCCTGCAAAGGTTTTAACCAATCCGATTGCAGGAACTGCAGCACCACATTAAGATCCCTAGGTGCCTTAGGAGGCACAAAGGGTGGTTGAATGTGCAGAACCCTTTTCAAGAAAGTCTGAACCTCAGGGAGGGCAGCCAATTGTTTCTGGAAGAAAATGGACAGGGTCAAAATCTGGACTTTTATGGAGCCCAAGCGTAGGCCCACATCCACACCTGCCTGCAGAAAGAGGAGAAACCGTACCAGTTGAAGCTCCACTGTTGGAAACTTCTTGGATTCACACCAAGACACATACTTTTTCCAAGTTCGATGGTAATGTTTAGACGTAACTCCCTTCCTAGCCTGAATTAGGGTAGGAATTACCTTTTTCGGAATGCCCTTCCGAGCTAAGATCTGGCGTTCAACCTTCATGCCGTCAAACGTAGCCGCGGTAAGTCTTGATAAGCGAACGGCCTCTGTTGAAGAAGGTCCTCTCAAAGGGGCAAGAGGCCTCGGATCCTCCATGAGTAATTCCAGAAGATCTGCGTACCAAGCCCTCCTTGGCCAGTCTGGAGCAATGAGGATCGCCTGAACTCTTGTTCTTTTTATTAGTTTGAGAATCCTTGGGATGAGTGGAAGTGTAGGGAACACATACACTGACTGGAACACCCACAGAGTTGCCAGTGCGTCCACCGCCACTGCCTGTGGGTCTCTCGACCTTGAACAGTACCTGCGAAGCTTCTTGTTGATGTGAGAAGCCATCATGTCTACCTAAGGTACGCCCCATCGGCTTGTTACCTCTGCGAACACCTCCGGGTGGAGGCCCCATTCTCCTGGATGTAGATCGTGTCTGCTGATGAAGTCCACTTCCCAGTTGTCCACTCCCAGAATGAAGACTGCTGATAGTGCCACCGCGTGCTTTTCTGCCCAGAGGAGGATTCTTGTTACCTCTGACATTGGCGCTCTGCTCTTCGTTCCGCCCTGTTGGTTTATGGAGGACACTGCCGTTACATTGTCCGACTGAACCTGAATGGCCTGATCTTGCAGTAGATGTACTACTTGTAGAAAGCCGTTGTATATGGGCCTTAGTTCCAGAATGTGTATTGGAAGGATGGATCCCAGACTTGACCACCTTCCTTGGAAGTTTTCCCCTTGGGTGACCACTCTCCAACCTCTGAGATTTGCATCCGTGGTTAGAAGGCTCCAATTCTGAATCCCAAACCTGCAGCCCTGGAGTAGGTGAGAAGTTTGCAGCCACCAGAGGAGTGAAATTCTGGCTTTCAGTGACAGGCGTATCTGCTGGTGCATGTGAGGATGTGATCCCGACCATTTGTCTAGGAGATCAAGTTGGAAGGACCTCGCATGGAATCTTCCGTACGGAAAAGCCTTGTAGGAGGCTACCATCTTCCCCAGAAGGCGAATGCACTGATGAACCAATACCCGGGCTGGCTACTGGACATCCCGTACCATTGATTGGATCACCAATGCTTTCTCTACCGGTAGAAACACCCTCTGCACTTCCGTGTCGAGTATCATCCCTAGGAAGGTCAGTCTCCTTGTCAGCTCCAAATGTGACTTTGGAAGGGTCAGGATCCACCCATGATCCTGGAGTAGTCGAGTTGAGAGAGCAATACTCTGCAACAACCTCTCCCTGGAAGATGCTTTTATCAGAAGATCGTCCAGATGTGGAATTATGTTCACTCCTTGCCTGCGGAGGAGTAGCATCATTTCTACCATGACCTTGGTGAACACTCTCTGTGCTGTGGAGAGGCCAAACGGCAGTGCCTGGAACTGATAGTGACAATCCAGCAGCGCAAATCTGAGATAAGCCTGGTGAGGTGGCCAGATCGGAATGTGAAGGTACGCATCCTTGATACTAGGAATTCCCCATCCTTCAGACCTGAGATCACCGCTCGAGGAAGCATTACAGTGATAACTTACTGGGCTTTGCCAGCAGCATCTCCTCATGTAATCTGGGTGGGTGGAGCTTGTATTGTACCATTGTTAAAATTGTTCATTAGTATGCATACCTTCCAACATTCTTCTTTGTTAAAGAGGGACACACGCCCGGCAAAGTCACGCGCGCTCCCAAAAAGAGGGTGTGTCCTATGAAATGGGGGTGTGGCTTTGCGGAGGTCCCGCAAGCCACGCCCCATTCTCGTCACTGAGGGGGCATGCCCAGCGCTCCGTGAGCTACTGGCATGACCCCTCTCCTCCTGTCTCCACTGAATAGACGCTGTGCCAGAGCAGCGAGTGCAGGAGCCTCCCAACTGCCCCCCCACCACGGGACACTGCGGCCTGCAGGTGGGACAGCGGGACAGTCCCCAAAAAATGGGACTTTCCCGCGAAAATTAGGACAGTTGGGAGGTATGAGTATGTATGTTCGTTATACACTCGAAACCTACTGAACTGATTTTGATCGGGTTTTCACTGACATATTCCTTGAGATCCTCCTTGTATCATATGCTATTAATCATTTCTCTATCATGTTAATTGGCTAATTAGTGAATAAAATCATCAACACAACGAATCGTCTCGGCCACAGAGCAGGTAATGTGTAGGTCAGAGCCACATATGGGTAATAGGGGTAGGAGGCAGAGGCACATATGGGTAATGGGACACATAATAAGGCTCCCCCTTCCCTGTCAATTAGGAATTTTTTTTTCTAGTGCAGCAAACACAGTGTACAAAAGGTGTGCACCAATATGGGGGAGGGGGGACGCATGTCAGTGTTGTGGGCTTCAGCGTGCTAAGGGAACTAATGCTGCTTGGTTATCGCCTGCATGTCCCTGACTTCAGTGCTGCTGACTTGAGTGGCTGCAGCCATCTTGCAGCTTCTGGTTGGCTCTACAGGGTTCTGAGTCTGGTCAACAGCATTGGAGACATGTACTGTGGTTTACAATTAGGTATTTACAGATTGAAGGAATTGATAAACAATATATAAAAAAAAAAATTACGACCCACAGTATTAAGACAGATGAGTGAACTTAAAAAATGGGAAATAATTTTTTTTATTATTGACTAAAATGAATAGTCACTCGACAACAATGGGTAGGGGGAGGAAGAGTTAGGCTGTGTGATTAGGCACTAGAAGGATGGTTGAGGGCAGGGATTAGCATTACTTATAGTGGGGAAATGCTTATCCAAACTCCAGAGGAGGTTTTTCCTGGAAATGAGTGACATGACCATCTGGACATGGAAGCATAGCTTGAGCCTCTGCAACCATTGGGAGCAGCTAAGTCACTTAGGAGTCTATTCATGAAGCAGTGAAAAGAGTGGAGAAGTGAACCCACGGCAAACAATCAGCTGCTCTGCACAATTGTATAGTACAGTATGCAAAATTATAAATGTTACTTCAATGCTGATTGGTTGGCAATGGCAACTTCTCCACTGGCTCGCATCTCCACACTTTTCACTACTTCATGAATAGACCCCTTATTACAATCTGCTGTACAGGCCATACCAGACACAGGCCCCTGGTCTTTGCCAGACGCCTGGGGTGCTGCGTCTCTCCTGGCTGCAAGGGCTGATGGTCTCCACATTAGCAACAAGGACACTGTGGTTGCACTGCCCGCCGGTATCCGCCCGGTGTTTGGCAATTGCGATGCTGGACATAGACAGCATTCCTGGTTGCAAAACAACCAGGTTCAAGCTTGTTCCGGCTGACAGCCAGGATGTGCTGGACGTGCAGCAGTATGCCCTTATTGATTAGTGGCTCTCTTTCTCTGTTATGTTGCTGGTTCAGCTACCTGTTATATTCTCTGTTTGCCACTCCCTCAGTGCTGGTTATAGTTTGTACTACTGTGTAAACTGCTGGTCCATTTCACTGGTGTTCGCATACCCTACTCCACCTGTGGACACTTTGCCAGATTCTCTGTCAGTTGAAGTCCTGCCTAACTCTTGTCTGCACCTCAGTCTTGTTTCTGTTCCTGCCTGTCTCCTGTTACCCTCATTGTTGCCCACGTCCAGCCTGTGATATTCCAACTGCACAGTGCCTCACTCCGCCTCACTGTGTAAACTTCTGCTCCAAGCTGGGAATCAGTACCCACCCATACCTATCCTTTCTTCCTCCAGTTAGTCTGTGTATTTGTCATTCAAGGTCTCCAATCAATTGTGTAAGCCCCTAAGGGTCCTACACACATTGTACTGGAGTTCCTCTAACATCACTGCTGTTGCCACCAGGGTTTGATATGTCAACATTCTAAGACGTCAACATTTCATCACATGATGAATGTCATAGGAACATAGAATTTGACTGCAGATAAGAACTATTTGGCCCATCTAGTCTACCCCTTTTTGTCAACATCCATATTATGACTGTTATGTGCACTGTACTCGCATCTCTGGGAACAGGGCGGACAAGCTCCGAGTACAGAAATGCAATGCTGCAATAGATACGAAGCTCGGCAGCAACCCCTATGGAAACCTGACTCCGTTGCCTCACCCTCGTAGTCCGTTTACGCCTACAAGACTATGGTTTCTTGGGCCCATGGCAGCCGCGTATGAAGGGCGGATTATGTCTGCCCAACTGCGATGCCCCCCGGTCTTAGTTGGAGACAAGGCGTAAACTGAGACGGGATGATGACAAGGGGAACCTCTAACTAAAGACAGAAATACAGAGTTAGGGGCGCTACAGAACTAAATGAAAGTATGCGCTGCTCAGCCGCCAAGACTAACAACAAAGGCAATGCTGTCCACACGCCTACATGACACTGTTATATACCGGCGAGGACAGCCAACGCAGAACCTCTGCAGAAACTCCAAAACAAATATAACAGGATGCTGCGGACTAGGCCGAGGGATGCGGCAGAGCTGCTACTCACGAAAACGGTACGAATACTGGCAAAAGGACAGGAACCCCCAAAGTAGCTGACATAGGCTCTCAAGACCGGAGGACAGGCAGAATCCCAAACGACAGACCAGTGGACACCAAGAAGCAGCATACTGGATCAGACACAGGCAAAGCCACAGGACTCCTGGACAGGAATGCTTCAAGGCAGGATACTGGATCAGAAACAGGCAAAGCCACAGGACTCCTGGACAGGAATGCTTCAAGGTAGGATGCAGCTAGACAGAAGCTATCACCGGCGTCTGTGTCAGGCAGTGAGGGAGAATATAACAAGGAATACCTCCAATCACAGCAGGAACCCTAATTAATTATGTCGTGCAGCTGCCCTGCTGCACGACTCCAAACTGACAGGTGCAATTAACAGACAGGTGAGGCTAAACACATGGAAACAGGCTGCAATAACACAGACTCACCACCGGCGGCCAACAAGAGTCTTCTAAACCAGAGCAAAGGAAATCCTGGCCTGCAAGAGAACTATAACATAAAATACATGGACAGAAAGTGAACAGGAATAAACTCCTGCTTGTGGTTCATAACAATGACCATGTCGACATTTTCATACAGACATTATGTATATTGACATTATGACTGTCAACATAACATACCCATTCCAAATGAAACAGAAATAAACAGCATAAGAGGATGGAGTCATATTAATATTTAGGTTAGTAGTTGCGTAGTGTGGAATATGTAAGACTGACTCAATGTAGATAGTGTCAGATCATGACAGTGGCCTGTGTGGTCAAACTAAGGGCCTGGTAAAGGAGAGAGACAACTAGAAAGGTATTTTAAGGAACTCATTAAGAACAGGTACACTAGCATAGAACCTGATATCCCTGCTCCTAATGTTCAGCCTGCAGCATCCCCATCCACCGACTTAATGGTAAGGCTGATATATGACTAGTATAATTTGACATGGCTCCCCTAGAGTATGTTTACACACACACACACACACACACACACACACACACACACTCATCAGTCTCCACAGTATATGTAACAGTATAAAAATAATTGCACCTACTTTATCAGTAGGATACTCTGGAGACTCCTCTTCCTTGAAGTGAGGCAGAGTGGGGCTGTCCATCAACCATCATTGTTTGACAAACTTCGATCGTCAATGGTTTTCCCATCAATTATTGAGGGTTGATGGTCTCGCCTGCCATACCTCTCCCATCATTGATGGTTTTAAAGTGATAGTGACTTTTAAGCTTTCATTGGTGGGGCCTGATTCTGAGCCACACACAAAGGTACACAGTGCCTACAGTATATGAGGTCTCCCATATGCAAGTTTCTGCAAATGGACTACAAACACCTTCCCTTGTGTACATCTGTGTGGCTGCATGTGCAAGGACTCAGATGCCCACTTTTTTTGCATCCTTATATGCCATCATCAGTCACACCCTATGGCAGGTGCAGTTTCTCCATCTGACCATTGCCTCCTTTGCAGGGCCGGCACCACCATTAGGCAGCTTTAGGCAGCTGCCTATGGGTGGTGGCCCCTGGAGGGCGGCACCGCACACTGGCGTTGAGAGAATGCTTTCTTTATACTCAGCTCAGCCAAGCTCCTCCTCTTTAAGAGACGTGGAGCTCCCGCATAATGTTACCCACTTCCCCCCCCCCCGTGATTGGGCTCCTGCATGTTACCCACTTCCCTCCCCTCTTCCCACGATAGGGTTCCCGCAGCATGTTACCCAATTTCCCTGCGCGCAATTGGGCTCCCACATGTTATTCACTCCTCCCCTCCCCCCGCCGCAATTGGGCTACCGCATGTTACCTGCTCCCTCCCTTCCCACGATTGTGCTCCCGCAGCAAGTTAACACTCCTCCCGCCCGCCCCCCCCCCCCCCCGCCCCCCGCGATTGGGCTTCTGCATGTTACCCGCTCCCCCCCACGATTACGCTATCAGATGGCAGGAGCACCCAGGAGAGTACTAGGAGGAGGATGGATGGATGCCTAATCGGCTATGGGGGTGATTCTGAGTTGTTCGCTCGCTAGCTGCTTTTAGCAGCATTGCACACGCTAAGCCGCCGCCCTCTGGGAGTGTATTTTAGCTTAGCAGAAGTGCGAATGAAAGATTAGCAGAATTGCGAATAGAAATTTCTTAGCAGTTTCTGAGGTGCTCCAGACTTACTCAGCCATTGCGACCAGCTCAGTCCTTTTCGTTTCGGGTTTGTCATCACAAACACACCCAGCGTTTGCTCAACCACTCCCCCGTTTCTCCAGCCACTCCTGCGTTTTGCAACTCGAACGCCTACGTTTTTCCGCACACTCCCATAAAACGGACAGTTTCCACCCAGAAACACCCACTTTCTGTCAATCACACTACGATCAGCACAGCGATGAAAAGGCTTCATTATGCCATGAGTAAAATACCTAACTTTTGTGTAAAATAACTAAGCGCATGCACTCTACGAACCGTGCGCATGCGCAGTAAGCGATTAATCGCAGTATAGCGAAAATCGGCAACAAGCTAACAACTCGGATTGACCCCCTATGTATAAATGCATTTGATTTGAATTAAAAATAAGTGTACCTTGAAAGTGTTGAGGCTCAAGTCATCATCATCATCTTATTATTTATTTTTTAATAAGTTCATTTTAAGTAGTGACGCAAAATTTTTGTATGGTATCTGCATCTTTAATTAACCTTTGCCACTCATCTCATTGTTAACATTATTTAATAAACAAGGTACATATATGCTAAAGGAGTTACTTTTGGGAATCTATTGCACAATTGACTCTTTCAATTAAATCCATATTTTTATATACGCCAAGAACTGAGCATGTGAGAATGTAGTTTACACTGGTCTTCATGCATAGGCTGCAGCATATGAACAAGGTATCACTGCACTTGGCCTATGTTGAAATTATCCTTGCCTCCCTCATTCTACACCTCTATGCACAGGCAGGGCCTCAGCGCTTCCTCCGTGCCAACATGTGTAACATCAAGTCATGTTGAGGCACAAGGGAGGCGAATGAAATTATGACTCCTGAGAGGCACCCTCATGGCCTCTCTTCATAGCCCTGATGCACCTCCTCTAGGCCCAGTGGCGTAACTAGAAATTTTTCTCCCCCAAGCCAAAAAATTCTTTGGCGCCCCCCCCCCCCCCCCATCCCCACCCGCCGCATAATTGGGAGCAAGAAAGGGATAAATATGCACAAAAAAGGGGCGTGGTTTTGTTGGAATGGGCGTGGTTTCTCATAAAGGGGCGTGGTATTGCAGGAAAAGACTACCTTATACCCCAGTTTTGCAACCTGCACGCCCAGACGTTAGCCACCACAGGAAAGAAAAATAATCCTGATTCATGCCCCTTACATTATTTGTCATTTTTCCTCCTTATAGTAATGCCCAGTATACATTATGCCACATACTGCAATGGCCCTTAGACATTATTCCACACACAATAATGCACATGACACATTATGCCACACACCATAATGCCCCCGACACATTATGCCACACACCGTAATGCCTGTGACACATTATGCCACACACCGTAATGCCTGTGACACATTATGCCACACACCGTAATGCCCCCGACACATTATGACAGGAATCGCAATGCCCGTTATACATTATGCTATACACTGCAATGCCCCTGATACATTATAGCACATACAATGCCTGTGACACATTATGACACACACCGCAATGACCTTGAGACATTATACCACAATGCCCGTGATATAGTATACCATACACCGTAATGCCTGTGACACATACCGCAATGCCCTGCCCGTTATACCCTATGCCACACACCGCAATGCCCGTTATGTATTATGCCACACTGCAATGACCCTGAGACATTATACCACATACCACAATGCCCGTGATATAGTATACCACACACCGTAATGCCTGACACATTATGACACACACCGCAATGTCCGTGATACATTATGCCACACACTGCAATGACCCTGAGACATTATACCACATATCACAATGCCCGCGATATAGTATACCATACACCGTAATGCCTGTGACACATTATGACACACACCGCAATGTCCGTGATACATTATGCCACACACCGTAATGCCCATTACACATTAAGTCCTACAGTAAGGCTTCTAATTACTTTTCAATTACCTTCTCGTTGTCAGGGGTTTCATGCACTGGGTGTCATGCTCGTTGCCAGGTGTTTCATGCACTGGGTGTCATGCTCGTTGTCAGGTGTTTCATGCACTGGGTGTCATGCTCGTTGCTAGGAGGTAGTCCTTGTTGCTAGGGCTGTGCTCCCAGTGCCACATATGACCCCAGTGCCAGATATTCCCCCACGGTGCCAGGTACTCACATGCCCCCGGTGCCAAATATAGCCCCCCCCCATGTGCCAGGTACACATATACCCCCCCCAGTGCCACATATGCCCCCAGTGGCAGATATTCCCCCCCAGTGCCAGATATTCCCCCCGTGCCAGATATGCCGCCAGTGCCATATATTCCCCCCCAGTGCCATATATTCCCCCCCAGTGCCAGATATTCCCCCAGTGCCAGATATCCCCCCTAGTGCCAGACATCCCCCCCCAGTGCCAGACATCCACCCCCCCAGTGCCATATATGCCCCAGTGCCAGACATCCCCCCCCCAGTGCCAGATATCCCCCCCAGTGCCAGACATCCCCCCCCAGTGCCATATATGCCCCAGTGCCAGACATCCCCCCCCCAGTGCCATATATGCCCCAGTGCCAGACATCCCCCCCCCCAGTGCCAGATATCCCCCCCCCAGTGCCATATATGCCCCAGTGCCTGATATCCCCCCTAGTGCCAGACATCTTCCCCCCAGTGCCATATATGCCCCAGTGCCAGACATCCCCCCCCCAGTGCCAGATATCCCCCCCAGTGCCAGACATCCCCCCCCCAGTGCCAGATATCCCCCCCAGTGCCAGACATCCCCCCCCCCAGTGCCATATATGCCCCAGTGCCAGATATCCCCCCTAGTGCCAGACATCTCCCCCCCCAGTGCCATATATGCCCCAGTGCCAGACATCCCCCCCCCCAGTGCCAGATATTCCCCCCAGTGCCACCGCCGTCGCCGCCGCCGCTTATTGGAGGAACACGGAGGGCACAGATCGCCTCTCCTGTGTCCCTCCTGCTGCATCATCTCCGGCGGCCGCGGGTCTAATAGGGGGAAGTGCCGTCCGTGAGCCAATTAGAGCTCACGGACGGCACTTCCCCCTATTAGACCCGCGGCCGCCGGAGATGATGCAGGAGGGACACAGGAGAGGCACACGCTGTGCCGTCCGTGTCCCTCCAACAAGCGGCGGCGGGAAGGAGAAAGCAGACTGACATGCGGGCGCTCGTCCGCATGTCAGTCTGCTGTAATCAGTGGTGCCCCCGCAGCCCCTCGCCCCCAAGCCACCGCGAGGACTGCGGGGGCAGTAGTTACACCACTGTCTAGGCCTCTCCAGGAGGTGGTAGTGTGTTTTTTTTTTTTTTTTTGCAGGTTAGGGGGTGCAAGGCTGAAGCTTTGCCTATGGTGCAGAGAGGTCTTGCACCGGCCCTGCTCCTATGCTTGTTGCTGTGTGTCTTGGAATGCAGCCACTTGCATTGACAAACCCATGACACTCCCATAATATGCCCACTGAACGGACAATTTTAATGAGCACTACTAGCCACAGTCACTTCACAAGAATGCCCATGACTTTTCCGCCACCTTCCTGATACCGTATAACCCCATCACAACAGCACCTTTTGCATACACCTTGTGTAACGCATACACAGTAGAGGTGTAACACCCCACTGTGGTAATGAAACAGCAGGGTGCAGTAATAAATGTAATGTAAATAAGCTAGGCTGATAAAAAATTCTTTAATATACACAATGTTTACTCCTCATGGAGGAGAGTCAGGAGTACTGAATGTTCCCCTCATAGAGGGAAGGTGAAACAGCTCATTGCGTGTGTTTTGTTCATATGTTTGTAAATCCAGTCATCAGGACACAGAGACATGTGAGTTCACTGCTGTGCTGTTTTTATTCCATCACCAACTCCAGGCACACTGCACACTGGACCACCCACTTCCCAGCATCCCCCTTGTCCCAGGGACCATCACTGAAGATTCAGGCTTACACATGTTAGTAGGGGAGTGTCTACAAATATTAAGCATTCTAATATATTAACATCACATCCTCTTTTCTTTAAAGATAAGCCCTGTACGCTTCAATGCAACAATTAACAATGTCATATTAAGAACATCATCTAACACATTTCAATGAGTCTCTCATGTCTGCGTATTTCCCTTTTGGGTCTTTCATACACAGCCTGTGTTTCATCGACCATGTTGGACCTTTCTAAAATCGTGGTTTGTTCACCATTATCAGGATCATCATACATGTCAGATGAAGGGTATTCTTCAGTCATGCTGTCTTCATTATGGTTAGGTTGAGGTCTTAAATCCACCCGATTTCTTTTTACTTCCGTTCCACGCTCTATATGTATAGTATAAGAGCTTGGTGCTACTTGTGCTTGCACAATACCTTTCTGCACACAAATACCTTTCTCATGATCTCTGAGACGGACTTGGTCACCCGATTTTAGATCAGATAAGCTTTTTGTTCGTCTGTCATGGAACAGTTTCTGTTTTGCCTGTTGACGTTCCTTACTCAGTCTGACCAACGCTGAGTTATGTGTATTAAGCAGTTCATCATGTATCGGGAGATTTGCTCTAATCCTCCTTCCCATCAGCATTTGTGCAGGAGAAAGTCCATTCTGTAAAGGTGTACTGCGGTAGATTAAAAGACTTTTGTAGAAATCTTCTTTACCTTCTTGAGCTTTTTTCATAAGACTCTTTACAGTTTTTACTGAACTTTCCACCAACCCATTTGATAGTGGGGACTTGACGTAGTATGGACAAATTCCCACTCATCAGCAAATTGTCTAAATTCAGCACTGGAAAACTGAGGATCATTGTCAGTGAACACTTCCATAGGAACACCATGCCTTGCAAAGATTGACTTCATACAATTGATTATGGCTTTACTAGTAGTTGTATGTAGTTTCTTCACCTCAGGGTAGTTAGAGTAATAATCAGTCACGACAATGTACGTTTTCCCATTACAATCAAACAAATCTGCGCCAACTTTCTGGTACGGTCTCTCTGGCACTGCGTGAGGACTCAGTGGCTCGACTTGTTGTTTCGGTCTATACGTAAGACATAATTCACATGTAGCTGTAGTCTGTGCTATGTCTTGGTTCATTCTTGGCCAATACATAACTTCACGCGCTCTCCGCTTACATTTTTCTTCTCCTAAGTGGCCTTCATGTATGTTGCACAGCATAGTTTTTCTTAGTCGTGCAGGTATTACAAACCTTTTCCCTTTGTAAATAATACCATCGACAACTGTAAGGTCACTGCGGTACATCCAATAATCATGGATAGACAGCGGGCACGCATGTTTTTCTGCTGGCCAACCTTTCAGAATTATATCTTTCAACACTTTCATTGTGTCATCTGTCTCAGTTTCTTTCCTAATCTGTTCTTGTCTTGCTAGAGACACTGGTAGAGAAGCTATGATGAAATTAACATAGGCTTCTATCTCTTCATCCATCAGACTTTTGGAACCTTCACTTTTGCCCACAGCACGAGAAAGTATATCAGCAATGTACATGTATTTGCCGGGACAGTACAGCAAGTGTACATCATATTTCTGTAGTCTGATAAGCATTCGTTGAATTCTCATGGGACAGTCATGTAATGATTTAGTCATGATAGCTACCAATGGCTTGTGGTCAGTTTCCACTGTAAATGTTTGACCATACACAAACTGATGAAATCGCTCACATGCATATGTGATCGCTAAAAGTTATTTTTCTATCTGAGCATACCTTGTTTCAGCACTTGTCAGTGCTCTTGATGCATAGATTACTGGTTGCCATGTATCCTCATGTTCTTGTAACAGCACTGAGCCTAGGCCAAATTGCGAAGCATCTGCTGAAATTCTTATTCTTTTCGCAGGATCAAAGAATTTTAGCACTGGTTGCTCTGTAATGATCTGTTTCAAGTTCTGCCAACTTTCTTCTTGTTCATGTGACCACATCCACTCGTTATCTTTGTCCACCAACCATCTAAGAGAGGCTGTTCATTCAGAGAGTTGAGAAATAAACTTTCCTAAGTAAGTAATCATTCCTAGGAATCTTCTGACGTCATCATTGTTGTTAGGACGTTCCATGTTCACTATGGCTGATATTTTCCTCGGGTCTGGTTTTACACCTTGATCCGAGACCATGTCGCCCATAAAGGTAAGTGTATTCACGCCAAATTCACATTTGTCCTTGTTTAGCTTTAGATTCACTTTCTTGACAAGTTCCATTACTTGTCTCAATCTAGAATCATGTTCTTCCTTTGTAGATCCCCAGACAATAATGTCATCCATCATTGTTTCAACACCTGGAATATGTTCAAAAATCATGTGTATCTTTTTGTGATATACTTCTGGAGCAGACAATATTCCATATGGGAGTCAAAGAAATCTGTATCGACCTTCTGGTGTATTAAATGTACAAAGCTTTGAGCTGGCGTCATCTAGTTTCATTTGCCAGAATCCTGAAGATGCATCCAATTTACTGAACCATTTTGCTCCCGCAAATTGCGACATGATTTTATCTCTGGTTGGTAGTTTGAAATGTTCTCGTTTAATAGCTTTGTTTAAATCTCTGGGGTCTAGACATATTCTGAGTTGTCCATTTTTCTTTTCAACAATTACTAAGGAGCTTACCCATTCAGTATGCTCATCAACTTTCTGTATCACACCCAAGGCTTCCATGTGATTTAACTCTTGTTTCAGTTTTTCTCTCAGCTACAGGGGTGTATCACTGAAGAAACTTGCGTGTCTATATTTATTTTATGCTCTCCAGGCAAACAACCTAGACCTTCAAGCAAGTCTCTGTATTGTGTAAACATCGATTTGCAGTCATCTTCTACTTGTGATGTCACCATAAAAACTTTCTTTAGCAAGCTTAGTTTCTCACATTGTCCGACTGAACCTGCATGGCCTGATCTTGCAGAAGATGTACCGCTTGTAGAAAGCCGTTGTATATGGCCCTTAGTTCCAGAATGTGTATCGGAAGGATGGATTCCAGACTTGACCACCTTCGTTGGAGTTTTCCCCTTGGGTGACCACTCCCCTACCTATGAGACTTGCATCCGTGGTTAGAAGGATCCAATTCTGAATCCCAAACCTGCAGCCCTGGAGTAGGTGAGAAGTTTGCAGCCACCAGAGGAGTGAAATTCTGGCTTTCGGTGACAGGCGTATCTGCTGGTGCATGTGAGGATGTGATCCGACCATTTGTCTAGGAGATCAAGTTGGAAGGACCTCGCATGGAATCTTCCGTACGGAAAAGCCTCGTAGGAGGCTACCATCTTCCCCAGAATGCGAATGCACTGATGAACCAATACCCGGGCTGGCTTCTGCACATCCCGTACCATTGATTGGATCACCAATGCTTTCTCTACCGGTAGAAACACTCTCTGCACTTCCGTGTCGAGTATCATCCCCAGGAAGGGCAGTCTCCTTGTCGGCTCCAAATGTGACTTTGGAAGGTTCAGGATCCACCCATGATCCTGGAGTAGTTGAGTTGAGAGAGAAATTCTCTGCAACAACCTCTCCCTGGAAGATGCTTTTATCAGAAGATCGTCCAGATGTGGAATTATGTTCACTCCTTGCCTGCGGAGGAATTTCTACCATGACCTTGGTGAACACTCTCTGTGCTGTGGAGAGGCCAAACGGCAGTGCCTGGAACTGATAGTGACAATCCAGCAGCGCAAATCTGAGATAAGCCTGGTGAGGTGGCCAGATCGGAATGTGAAGGTACGCATCCTTGATACTAGGAATTCCCCATCCTTCAGACCTGAGATCACCGCTCGAGGAAGCATTACAGTGATAACTTACTGGGCTTTGCCAGCAGCATCTCCTCATGTAATCTGGGTGGGTGGAGCTTGTATTGTACCATTGTTAAAATTGTTCATTAGTATGCATACCTCCCAACATTCTTCTTTGTTAAAGAGGGACACATGCCCGGCAAAGTCGCGCACGCTCCAAAAAAGAGGGTGTGGCCTATGAAAAGGGGGTGTGGCTTTGCGAAGGACCCGCGGTCACGAGCCACGCCCCATTTTCGTCACTGAGGGGGCATGCCCAGCACTCCGTGAGCTACTGGCATGACCCCTCTCCTCCTGTCTCCACTGAATAGACGCTGTGCCAGAGCAGCGAGTGCAGGAGCCTCCCAACTGCCCCCTCTACCATGGGACACTGCGGCCTGCAGGTGGGACAGCGGGACAGTCCCCAAAAAATGGGACTTTCCCGCGAAAATTGGGACAGTTGGGAGGTATGAGTATGTATGTTCGCTATACACTCGAAACCTACTGAACTGATTTTGATCGGGTTTTCACTGACATATTCCTTGAGATCCTCCTTGTATCATATGCTATTAATCATTCTCTATCATGTTAATTGGCTAATTAGTGAATAATATCATCAACACAACGAATCGTCTCGGCCACAGAGCAGGTAATGTGTAGGTCAGAGCCACATATGGGTAATGGGGGTAGGAGGCAGAGGCACATATGGGTAATGGGACACATAATAAGGCCCCTTCCCTGTCAATTAGGAAAAAAAATATTTTTTTATAGTGCAGCAAACACAGTGTGCAAAAGGTGTGCACCAATATGGGGGACGCATGTCAGTGTTGTGGGCTGCAGCGTGCTAAGGGAACTAATGCTGCTTGGTTATCGCCTGCATGTCCCTGACTTCAGTGCTGCTGACGTGAGTGGGCTGCAGCCATCTTGCAGCTTCTGGTTGGCTCTACAGGGTTCTGAGTCTGGTCAACAGCATTGGAGACATGTACTGTGGTTTACAATGAGGTATTTACAGACTGAAGGAATTGATAAACAATATAAAAAAAAAAATTACGACCCACAGTATTAAGACAGACGAGTGAACTTAAAAAATGGGAAAGATTTTTTTCTATTATTGACTAAAATGAATAGTCACTCGACAACAATGGGTAGGGGGAGGAAGAGTTAGGCTGTGTGATTAGGCACTAGAAGGATGGTTGAGGGCAGGGATTAGCATTAGGCATAGTGGGGAAATGCTCATCCAAACTCCAGAGGAGGTTTTTCCTGGAAATTAGTGACATGACCATCTGGACATGGAATGGAAGCATAGCTTGAGCCTCTGCAACCATTGGGAGCAGCTAAGTCACTTAGGAGTCTATTCATGAAGCAGTGAAAAGAGTGGAGAAGTGAACCCACGGCAAACAATCAGCTGCTCCATACAATTGTATAGTACAGTATGCTAATTATAAATGTTACTTCAATGCTGATTGGTTGACATGGGCAACTTCTCCACTGGCTCGCATCTCCACACTTTTCACTACTTCATGAATAGACCCCTTATTACAATCCGCTGTACAGGCCATACCAGACACAGGCCCCTGGTCTTTGCCAGACGCCTGGGGTGCTGCGTCTCTCCTGGCCGCAAGGGTTGATGTTCTCCACATTAGCAACAAGGACACAGTGGTTGCACTGCCCGCCGGTATCCGCCCGGTGTTTGGCAATTGCGATACTGGACATAGACAGCATTCCTGGTTGCAAAACAACCAGGTTCAAGCATGTTCCGGCTGACAGCCAGGATGTGCTGGA
This sequence comes from Pseudophryne corroboree, assembly GCF_028390025.1. Lineage (NCBI taxonomy): Eukaryota > Metazoa > Chordata > Amphibia > Anura > Myobatrachidae > Pseudophryne > Pseudophryne corroboree. The sequence goes on from NC_086453.1 coordinate 188,497,342, forward strand.
CGTGCAGCAGTATGCCCTTATTGATTAGTGGCTCTCTTTCTCTGTTATGTTGCTGGTTCAGCTACCTGCTATATTCTCTGTTTGCCACTCCCTCAGTGCTGGTTATAGTTTGTACTACTGTGTAAACTGCTGGTCCATTTCACTGATGATCGCATACCCTACTCCACCTGTGGACACTTTGCCAAATTCTCTGTCAGTTGGAAGTCCTGCCTAACTCTTGTCTGCACCTCAGTCTTGTTTCTGTGCCTGCCTGTCTCCTGTTACCCTCATTGTTGCCCACGTCCAGCCTGTGATATTCCAACTGCACAGTGCCTCACTCCACCTCACTGTGTCACCTCTGCTCCAAGCTGGAAATCAGTACCCACCCATACCTATCCTTTCTTCCTCCAGTTAGTCTGTGTATTTGTCATTCAAGGTCTCCAATCAATTGTGTAAGCCCCTAAGGGTCCTACACACATTGTACAGGAGTTCCTCTAACATCACTGCTGTTGCCAACAGGGTTTGATATGTCAACATTCTAAGACGTCAACATTTCATCACATGATGAATGTCATAGGAACATAGAATTTGACTGCAGATAAGAACCATTTGGCCCATCTAGTCTACCCCTTTTTGTTAACATCCATATTATGACTGTTATGTGCACTGTACTCGGAACTCTGGGAACAGGGTGGACAAGCTCCGAGTACAGGAACGCAATGCTGCAATAGATACAGAGCTCAGCAGCAACCCCTATGGAAACCTGACTCCGTTGTCTCACCCTCGAAGTCCGCTTACGCCTGCGAGACTATGATTTCTTGGGCCCACGGCAGCTGCGTTTGAAGGGCGGATTATGTCTGCCCAACTCCGATGCCCACCGGTCTTAGTTGGAGACAAGGCGTAAACTGAGACGGGATGATGACAAGGGGAACCTCTAACTAAAGACAGAAATACAGAGTTAGGGGCGCTACAGAACTAAATGAAAGTATGCGCAGCTCAGCCGCCAAGACTAACAACAAAGCCAATGCTGTCCACACGCCTACATGACACTGTCGTATACCGGCGAGGACAGCCAACGCAGAACCTCTGCAGAAACTTAAAAACAAATATAATAAGATGCTGCAGCCTAGGCCGAGGGATGCGGCAGAGCTGCTACTCACGAAACCGGTACGAATACTGGCAAAAGGACAGGAACCCACAAAGTAGCTGACTATAGGCTCTCAGGACCGGAGGACAGGCAGAATTCCAAACGACAGACCAGTGGACACCAAGAAGCAGGATACTGGATCAGACACAGGCAAAGCCACAGAACTCTTGGACAGGAATGCTTCAAGGCAGGATACTGGATCAGGCACAGGCAAAGCCACAGGACTCCTGGACTGGAATGCTTCAAGGCAGGAAGCAGCTAGACAGAAGCTATCACCGGCGTCTGTGTCAGGCAGTGAGGGAGAATATAACAAGGAATACCTCCAATCACAGCAGGAACCCTAATTAATTATGTCGTTGCACGACTCCAAACTGACAGGTGCAATTAACAGACAGGTGAGGCTAAACACATGGAAACAGGCTGCAATAACACAGACTCACCACCGGCGGCCAACAAGAGTCTTCTAAACCAGAGCAAAGGAAATCCTGGCCTGCAAGAGAACTATAACATAAAATACATGGACAGAAATTGAACAGGAATGAACCCCTGCTTGTGGTTCATAACAGTACCCTCTCCTTAAGGGTGGACACCGGACACCCCACAAAAGCCAAGGGAACAGAAACAGAAGTAAAACATAAAATACATAACCAAAATGCAAAACAGGAATGAGCCACTGCTGTGGCTCATAACAGTACCCCCCCCCCCTCCTTGAGGAGGGGTCAATGGACCCCAAAATTCAGATTTTCCAAAACAAGGGATACACTAAAAAACCTGACACTGGAAAAACAGACAATGACCAGAAATAGAAACAAACTGTGGCAGCAGCTTGTAACAGATCCCCTCCCCTTGACGGTGGCCACTTGACACAAGACAAGGAAAAATAGTAATCTTTTTTTAATAAACAACAAGGCAAGAGTAAATAGTTATTTCTTCTTTTTTTACAAGGTTCTTGAGGTCTGACCAAGGTAATTCCCCAAACATTGTCTGAACTAATGGTACCTTCCAGCAAGGCTGGGTTCAAATCAGAAATTGGGAGCTGAACTTTCAGGCAAAGTACTACTACTAGAAGAAGACAGAAAAGCACATCCTGCATTCAAAGCAATGGGCTGAGATTTTTGTGCAGAGTTTACAGTATACGGTGGAGCAGATAAGACGGGTGACCTAGAGGAACCTGAACCAATTTCTTTGGAACCATATCTTTTAATAACTGCATCACTGAATGCCGGGGAATCCTGAAGAATGGGATCTTCAGTCTTCATTAAGTTGGATGCCCACTCAAAAGGCTCCCCTCTAAAGTAATATATCAGATAGAGCACAAGGTTCTCTGAAGTGATGCCCATTAATGGTCTAGACAACATAATGGTGTAGTAGTGTTTGGTTAGTGCAAAAAATTGGACTAAGTCCCCATCAAATACTATAGACGTTGAGATATCAAAAGAGTCAGGATCTGCTTCCTTCCCATCTGACTGACTGGAGTGCATTGCTATGACCTGGTCACTACAGACCTGACTCGAGGCTGAGACTTTCTGAACCCCACCTGGGGCAGTGGCCCTCGGAACCCCACCTGGGGCATTGGCCCTCAGAACCCCACCTAGGGCAGTGGCCCTCGGAACCCCACCTGGGGCAGTGGCCCTCGGAACCCCATCTGGGGCAGTGGCCCTCAGAACCCCACCTGGGGCAGTGGCCCTCGGAACCCCAACTGGGGCAGTGGCCTTCGGGAACCCCTGCTGGGGCAGTGGCCTTCGGGAACCCACTGGGGCAGTGGCATTCGGGAACCCGCTGGGGCAGAGGCCTTCGGGACCCCCTCTGGGGCAGTGGCCTTCAGGACCCCCTCTGGGGCCAGCACCTCGGATTCCCTCCCTGGGACCGGACTGGCGGGCTCACTCCCTGGGACCGGATCGTTGTGCTCCCTCCCTGGGAATGGACCTTCGGGCTCCCTCCCTGGGACCGGACCGTCGGGCTGCCTCCCTGGGACCGGACCATCGGGCTTCTTCTCAGAGTCGATAACTATCGAGACTTCTCCCGGGATTATGACTTCCGGGACTTTTGCTGAAGCTATAACCTTCAGAACCTCCACTAAAGCTATGCCTCTTGAGTCCTTTCCTGGGGAAGTGACCTCTAGACCCTTCCCTGGGGCTGTGTCTCTCGAGACCCCACTTGGGGATATTACTTCAAAGATCCCTTCTGGGGTTTTGCTTCTCGAGTTCCTACCTGGGGTAACAGCTTCTGAAACCCCTTCTGGTATTGACACCTGAGCTATTATATTCGATGCCCCTCTTCGGCCCTGAGCATCGGACCCCGCTCCTAGGCCCTGAGCATCGGGCCCCGCTCCTATGCCCTGAGCATAGGAACTGCTCCTAGGCCCTGAGCATTGGGCACCACTTCAGGACCCTGAGCATCAGGCACCACTCCAGGACCCTGAGCATTGGGCACCACTCCAGGACTCTGAGCATCGGGCACCGCTCCAGGACCCTGAGCATCGGGCACCGCTCCAGGACCCTGAGCATCGGGCACCGCTCCAGGACCCCGAGCATCGAGCACCGCTCCAGGCCCCCGGGCATCGGCACCGCTCCAGGACCCCGGGCATCGCTCCAGAACCCCGGGCATCAGGCACTGCTCCAGGACCCCGGGCATCAGGCACCGCTTCAGGACCCTGGGCATTGGGCACCACTTCAGGACCCTGGGAATCGGCACCGCTTCAGGACCCTGGGCATCGGGCACCGCTTCAGGACTCAGAGATTCCACTACCGGGGTTTGCAACTCTGATTCAACAGGAAAATCAAGAGAGGAGAGAAACATTCTCCTTTGGTTCCTGAATCTATAATGGGGCTCCCTAGCCCAAGGACCCCAATTATAGGACAGAGTGCTTTTTAGTGTGGGTTGTGTGACAAGTACCTCTGCCACAGTAGAGACAGGAGTAGGTCTTGAATCCTGTCTCAACTTGTCCAGAGGGCAGGACTTGTCACCGCACTTTGGCTTGCGCAACTCACAGGTCTGCAGATAGTGCCCTAAACCCCCACAATATAGGCATAAATTTAAGTTTCTGCGATGCAGACACTCCTCTTCTGAGAGCCTGGGCCACAGAAAACTTTTAAAGCTTTTCTCTCCAACCGAACCTGAGGATTCTCTTGTGACCATATTGTGAGCAAGAGTCTCTTTAGAGATAGATGTACTCTCAACAACTTCTGGCAAGATAAGCTAAATTTTGGTCAGAAGGTTTTGCAGTTGCTTTAAGGATTGCTGCAAAACTTCCAGCCGCTCAGGTTTCAAAGCACTGAAAGCAGAGTTCAGGGCTGAGAGAGATGCCTGCAGGGCTTGCATAGTTGGCATAGGAGGATTTCAAACTAGACAAGACTAGACTAGACTAGACAAGACAAGACTGGACTGGTTTTTAAACTAGACAAGACAAGACTGGACTGGGTTCTGAACACTGGACTGGGTTCTGAACACTGGACTGGGTTCTGAACACTGGAACCTAGACAGGACTGGATTCTAGACAGGACACTGGACTGGGAAAAAAAAGAAAAAACTACTATTTAGCCTTGTTTCTTTTTGTTTGTAGGGCCGGTGATAATATTACGTGCACTGTACTCGGAACTCTGGGAACAGGGTGGACAAGCTCCGAGTACAGGAACGCAATGCTGCAATAGATACGGAGCTCGGCAGCAACCCCTACGGAAACCTGACTCCGTTGTCTCACCCTCGTAGTCCGCTAACGCCTGCGAGACTGTGATTTCTTGGGCCCACGGCAGCCGCGTTTGAAGGACGGATTATGTCTGCCCAACTCCGATGCCACCGGTCTTAGTTGGAGACAAGGCGTAAACTGAGACGGGATGATGACAAGGGGAACCTCTAACTAAAGACAGAAATACAGAGTTAGGTGCGCCACAGAACTAAATGAAAGTATGCGCGGCTCAGCCGCCAAGACTAACAACAAAGCCAATGCTGTCCACACGCCTACACGATACTGTTGTATACCGGCGAGGACAGCCAACGCAGACCTCTGCAGAAACTCCAAAACAAATATAACAAGACGCTGCGGCCTAGGCCGAGGGATGCGGCAGAGCTGCTACTCACGAAACCGGTACGAATACTGGCAAAAGGACAGGAACCCCCAAAGTAGCTGACACAGGCTCTCAGGACCGGAGGACAGGCAGAATCCCAAACGACAGACCAGTGGGCACCAAGAAGCAGGATACTGGATCAGACACAGGCAAAGCCACAGGACTCTTGGACAGGAATGCTTCAAGGCAGGATACTGGATCAGACACAGGCAAAGCCACAGGACTCCTGGACAGGAATGCTTCAAGGCAGGAAGCAGCTAGACAGAAGCTATCACCGGCGTCTGTGTCAGGCAGTGAGAGAGAATATAACAAGGAATACCTCCAATCACAGCAGGAACCCTAATTAATTATGTCGCTGCACGACTCCAAACTGACAGTTGCAATTAACAGACAGGTGAAGCTAAACACATGGAAACAGGCTGCAATAACACAGACTCACCACCGGCGGCCAACAAGAGTCTTCTAAACCAGAGCAAAGGAAATCCTGGCCTGCAAGAGAACTATAACATAAAATACATGGACAGAAAGTGAACAGGAATGAACCCCTGCTTGTGGGTCATAACAATGTCAATGTCGACATTTTCATACAGACATTATGTATATCGACATTATGACTGTCAACATAACATACCCATTCCAAATTAAACAGAAATAAACAGCATAAGAGGATGGAGTCATATTAATATTTAGGTTAGTAGCTGCGTAGTGTGGAATATGTAAGACTGACTCAATGTAGATGGTGTCAGATCATGACAGTGGCCTGTGTGGTCAAACTAAGGGCCTGGTAAAGGAGAGAGACAACTAGAAAGGTATTTTAAGGAACTCATTAAGAACAGGTACACTAGCATAGAACCTGCTCCTAATGTTCAGCCTGCGGCATCCCCATCCACCGACTTAATGGTAAGGCTGATATATGACTAGTATAATTTGACATGGCTCCCCTAGAGTATGTTTACACACACACACACACACACACACACACACACACACACACACACACACACACACACACACACACACACACACACTCATCAGTCTCCACAGTATATGTAACAGTATAAAAATAATTGCACCTACTTTATCAGTAGGATACTCTAGAGACTCCTCTTCCTTGAAGTGAGGCAGAGTGGGGCTGTCCATCAACCATCATTGTTTGACAAACTTCGATCGCCAATGGTTTTCCCATCAATTATTGAGGGTTGATGGTCTCACCTGCCATACCTCTCCCATCATTGATGGTTTTAAAGTGTTGGTATGTTGAACAGTGACTTTTAAACTTTCACTGGTGGGGCCTGATTCTGAGCCACACACAAAGGTACACAGTGCCTACAGTATATGCAAGTTTCTGCAAATTGACTACAAACACCTTCCCTTGTGTACATCTATGTGGCTGCATGTGCAAGGACTCAGATGCCCACTTTTTTTGCATCCTTATATGCCATCATCAGTCACACCCTATGGCAGGTGCAGTTTCTCCATCTGACTATGGCCTCCTTTGCAGGGCCTAGCTTTAGGCAGCTGCCTATGGGTGGCGGCCCCTGGAGGGTGGCACCGCACACTGGCGTTGAGAGAATGCTTTCTTTATTATACCCTCGCCTCAGCTCAGCCAAGCTCCTCCTCTTCTTTAAGAGACGTGGAGCTCCCGCATCATGTTACCCGCTTTTCCCCCCTCCCCCGTGATTGGGATCCTGCATGTTACCCACTTCCCTCCCCTCTTCCCATGATAGGGCTCCCGCAGCATGTTACCCGATTTCCCTGCGCGCAGTTGGGCTCCCACATGTTATCCACTCCTCCCCTCCCCCCGCCGCAATTGGGCTACCGCATGTTACCTGCTCCCTCCCTTCCCGCGATTGGGCTCCCGCAGCATGTTAACACTTCTCCCCCCCCCCCCTGCGATTGGGCTTCTGCATGTTACCTGCTCCCCCCACGATTACGCTATCAGATGGCAGGAGCACCCAGGAGAGTACTAGGAGGAGGACGGATGGATGCCTTATCGGCTATGTATAAATGCATTTGATTTGAATGAAAAATAAGTGTACCTTGAAAGTGTTGAGGCTCAAGTCATCATCATCATCATCTTATTATTTATTTTTTAATAAGTTCATTTTAAGTAGTGACGCAAAATTTTTGTATGGTATCTGCATCTTTAATTGACCTTTGCCACTCATCTCATTGTTAACATTATTTAATAAACAAGGTACATATATGCTAAAGGAGTTACTTTTGGGAATCTATTGCACAATTAACAAGTCATTCCACAAATGACTCTTTCAATTAAATTCATATTTTTATATACGCCAAGAACTGAGCATGTGAGAATGTAGTTTACACTGGTCTTCATGCATAGGCTGCAGCATATGAACAAGGTATCACTGCACTTGGCCTATGTTGAAATTATCCTTGCCTCCCTCATTCTACACCTCTATGCAGTGGCGTAAGTTCGTCCCAGTCGCCCGGAGGCATGATAAATGTTGGTGCCCCCCTACATATACACACATACCATATGTAACTATCCGGCACTCAGGGTGAACAGTAGCAGCGTGCTCAGGTACCTTTCCCACTAGTAATATAAATACACATACAAAGTGGACGCACTCCAAGTCAGTCATTAAAATAAAACAGACATCAGAATACCTTTATAGTACACCTACAGTGCTTCCTCACCCACCAGCGAGTCTCGATGGAGATGCTTTGGCGCAGTGATCTGCCGATATATATAAAAAACACACAAACACCTCATTCACTTAAAAACACACACACGCCTCTTTCACTTAGAAACACACACACGCCTCTTTCACTTAAACATACACATACGCCTCTTTCACTTAAACACACGCCGCTTTCACTTAAACACACACGCCGCTTTCACTTAAACACACACACACCGCTTTTACTTTAACACACAAACGCCTTTCACTTAAACACACACATGCCTCTCACTTACACATGTTTCTTTCACTCACACACACACAGATGCCTCCTTCACTTAAAGACACACACGCCGCTTTCACTTAAACACACACACATGCCTCTCACTTACACACACATGCCTCTCACACACACACATGCCTCTCACTTACACACACACATGCCTCTCACACACACACACACACATGCCTCTCACACACACACACACACACACACACGCCTCTCTCACACATACATATGCCTCTCACTTACACACACACATGACTCTCACTTACACATATGCCTCTCCCACACACACACATGCCTCTCACTTACACACACACATGGCTCTCACACACACACACAGGCCTCTCACACACACGCCTCTCACACACAAGCCTCTCACACATATGCCTCACACACATGCCTCACACACACACCTCTCACACACATGCATCTCACTTACACACATGCCTCTCACTTACACACATGCCTCTCACTTACACACACACACACACACACACACACACACACACACACACACACACACACCTCTCACTTACACACACATGCCTCTCACATAAATGTCTCTTTTACTTGAACACACAACTTTCCTTAAAAACACACACACCCCTCACTTAAAAACATGCACCCCCCATTCCTCCCCCCCCCCCCACCTACCCCAGCTTGAGGCAAGTGCTGCCAGTGCCTACCTTTGGCTATCATCAGCCTGACGGAAGATCAGAAAGCTTCTTCACTCGGCTGGCTTGCTTAACTGGAAGGAGCTGCGCTCTGGAGCTCCCCTAGCTGCATCCAGTGCCAGCTCTCTGTGTATACAGGAGGCAGCTTCCGTGTCACTGACACAGCTCCTCCGTGATTAAAAAAAAAACCCAGCAGCGAGCGGATAGTAAGGCAGCGGGAGACAGTGGAGGAGATGTGCCCCCTTGTGGTCAGGAGCCCGGCGGCAGCCGACTCTACTGCCTCCCACAGTTCCGCCACTGCCTCTATGCACAGGCAGGGCCTCAGCGCTTCCTCCGTGCCAACATGTGTAACATCAAGTCATGTTGAGGCACAAGGGAGGCGAATTAAATTATGACTCCTGAGGGGCACCCTCATGGCCTCTCTTGATAGCCTGGATGCACCTCCTCTAGGCCTCTCCAGGAGGTGGTATTGTGGGTGGTTTTGCAGGTTAGGGGGTGCAAGGCTGAAGCTTTGCCTACGGTGCAGAGAGGTCTTGCACCGACCCTGCTCCTATGCTTGTTGCTGTGTGTCTTGGAATGCAGCCACTTGCATTGACAAACCCATGACACTCCCATAATATGCCCACTGAACGGACAATTTTAATGAGCACTACTAGCCACAGTCACTTCACAAGAATGCCCATGACTTTTCCGCCACCTTTGTGATACCGTATAACCCCATCACAACAGCACCTTTTGCATACACCTTGTGTAACGCATGCACAGTAGAGGTGTAACACCCCACTGTGGTAATGAAACAGCAGGGTGCAGTAATAAATGTAATGTAAATAAGCTAGGCTGATAAAAAATTCTTTAATATACACAATGTTTACTCCTCATGGAGGAGAGTCAGGAGTACTGAATGTTCCCCTCATAGAGGGAAGGTGAAACAGCTCATTGCGTGTGTTTTGTTCATATGTTTGTAAATCCAGTCATCAGGACACAGAGACATGTGAGTTCACTGCTGTGCTGTTTTTATTCCATCACCAACTCCAGGCACACTGCACACTGGACCACCCACTTCCTAGCATCCCCCTGGTCTCAGGGACCATCACTGAATATTCAGGCTTACACATGTTAGTAAGGGAGTGTCTACAAATATTAAGCATTCTAATACATTAACATCACATCCTCTTTTCTTTAAAGATAAGCCCTGTACACTTCAATGCAACAATTAACAACGTCATATTAAGAACATCATCTAACACGTTTCAATGAGTCTCTCAGGTCTGCGTATTTCCCTTTTGGGTCTTTCATACACAGTCTGTGTTTCATCGACCATGTTGGACCTTTCTAAAATCATGGTTTGTTCACCATTATCAGGATCATCATCAGGGCCGGCGCTTCCATTAGGCAGCTTTAGGCAGCTGCCTATGGGCGGCGAGACTTGAGGGGCGGCCCGATTCTCCCCTCCCCATACGAGGAGGTCAGTGACTCACCGGCCGCCCACTGTGATGCTTTGTGCTCCAGGGTGCCCCGCGCTGACTCGGCGCTGCTTCACTGCTGTTCTGCGGCTGCCTGCAGTCTTCTTAACCCTCCCAATCCTGTGTTGAGTCCCGGGCCCGGCCAAGCAGGGGCCCGAATGGCAGCTGTGTTTAACTGTGGGCCGCCAGCCTGCTGTAGCTGGTACACCTGCAGGCAGCAGCAACCATAGAGAGACACTTAAGAGCCGGCGGCATTTCGGATTCCTCCTAGTAAGGGGTGCAGGGCGGGCTGTTCCACTCTTCTGAATAACTCCGCCCCCTCATGATCCTCCTCCCCAGCAAGTACTTCCCCCTGTGCTGGAGTCTCTGATGGCGGCTGCTGGGTGCTTTCCTGTGTCCAGGGCAGTGAGTTGGACTGGGGTAAGTTTTATTATTCCCCAAAGGGAATCACAAATGTCAGGCTCCACCCCTTTTCCACGAGGGGGCGGGGCTTAGCGGGCCGCGATCGCTCGGGTTGGGGGGTTACTTACTGGAGACACTACTACCAAACTGCCTCACTAAATACAGTGGCAGCGCGCAGCTTGTCTATGGTTCCAAGTGAAGATGTGCCCATCATATCAGTGAGGTGGGAGGAGCCACACAATCCATGCAGCAGAGTCTAGCAAGCAGCAGCACCATACAGGAGAAGGAAGAGGGAACCAGCCCAGGTGCCGTTCCAGGTCTGGATTTAAACACTTTACTTGGCTCTGCTCCAGACATGAAACTTGACCTGCTACTCCCCCACCCCCATCACTCTGTCTAAGCTCTCCCAACCATACCTGCATTGCAACCACGTGTGAGACATGTCTCATTTTATGGCAGGGTGTGTAGTGCAATGTACATCTTTTCCATGTTTTCTAGCATCCCTGATGTTGTAAACATGGGGAGGTTGTATTTATCGCCACTTTCTCAGGCTGTGGGTCATGTCACATACAGGGCAGCAGCACTAGCACAGCCCTCGTCCTGATAGGAGTTTTGCACCGCAATCAATAGGGTGGTACTGCTGGGATGCGGTTAATATCCTGGCTGCTGAAATACCAACGTCTGTATCCCGACACCCATCAAAATCCCAACATCGGAATTCCAACAGGGTCAGGATACCAATGCCTAAACTTCAACAGCCAGGATCCTGACCGCTGTAAGTATAGCCGCCGGAGCTCTCATTAGTGCTGGGGGGTTTAGGTTTAGCCAACATCGGAGGGGTGAGGGTTAGGCTGCAGGGGTGGGTGGGAAGTTAAGGGTTAGGCTGTGGCCAGGGAGGTTAGAGTCAGGCACCACTGTGGGGAGGTAAGGTTTAGGAACTAAGGGGGGAGAGTTAGGTTTAGGCTGCGGGGATAGGGGGGGGGGGCTAGGTTTAGGCACCAGCAGGGGGAGGTTAGGGTTAGGCTGCGGGTACGGAGGGTTAGGGGACAGGGGTTAGATCACTAAAATCACCCCTGTCGGGATTTCACAAATCAGAATGCTGGCGTCTGTATTTTTACAATTGGCGTCCCATCTGGCGGTCATTCTTTCCGCACCCGTACTGCTATTAGAAACCACAGACAGCAGCTACATAAGAGAATATTTATGTTTCTGTCTAATATGTTACTGTGTATTTCTGACTTTTATATACCCTATGTTGTAGAGGACTGTGTAATGGCCCCGATTCCGAGTTGTTCGCTCGCTATCTGCTTTTAGCAGCAGTGCAAACGCTAAGCCGCTGCCCTCTTGGAGTGTATCTTAGCTTAGCAAAAGTATGACCGAAAACATCGCAGTGCGGCAGCAAAAGACTGTGCAGTTTCTGAGTAGCTCCAGACCTACTACTTCCTTGCGATCACTTCAGACCATTCAGTTCCTGATTTGACGTCACAAACACGCCCAGCGTTCTCCCAGCCACGCCTGCGTTTCTGCAGGCACACCTGCGTTTGTATCTGACTCGCCTGCGTTTTTTCTCACACTCCCTGAAAACGGCCAGTTACCTCCCAGAAACGCCCTATTCCTGTCAATCACTCTGCGGCGTGTAGTGCGATTGAAAAGATCGTTTGAGTTTGTGTGAAAGTACAATGGATGATGTGAAAGTCTGCCGCACGTGCGCATTGCGAACCATGCGCAGAAATGCTGTTTTTTTCACTTAATAGCAGAAATGCGTCCGAAATCTGCTAGCGAACAACTCGGAATGAGGGCCAATGTTTGGTGTGAATTTGGAATGTGAAACGACGGGAAGTGGTGATGTTATGTCACATGTGTGTGAATGGTATTCTTTAATTCATTATACTGGATTTTGCACTGTAAAGGATAGTGTATTTTATTAAAATCAGTGGAGTCACGGTGCTCACTGTCAGGTTGGTCACTTGTGACTACCCTTTCCACTGTATACCTTCCTCAGTAGCATACTCCCACTATTAGGGGTACCCACTAGTAGTGGGAATTATATGAACTTTTAGAGAACACCGTTAACATAGGGTCTTCACCCAGAGCCTATGTTCCCCTATACATGTGAAACATACTTTGTAAACGTCAGTCCAGGATGGGGATAAAACCTCTAGTGGCGTCCCATGTAATGTCTAAGCACACTGTCAGGGTGTGGAGTTGCAGCCTTGTAGTATACTCACTGGAGACTCGCTCTGCGTGCCTGTGCCGGCTTAGTAGCAACACCCACATTATTCACAGCTCCGCCCGCCTCTGCACCACTGTCCTCACCCAGAGGGGGGCCCTGCTTATTTGATCAGTCCCGGGTCCCACAATTTCTGATGGCAGCCCTGCATATACACAACATACTTACATACAGACATGCATAGAAACATACACACAGCAGACGCACACAGTATAGTATACATACTGTACACACACACACCTCTTTCATATAAAAATAAAACATAGCCACCATAATTTAATATAGACGCTGCCCACCCCCGCCGGTTCAGAGAGTGCTCACCCGGCCAGCATCATTTATTAAAGATGCCCGCATCCCGATCCCCCTACTCGACCCGCCGCTACCGCTGGCACCCCCTGACAGGCGACACATACCTGCACTCAGGCGACACTGCTTCTGACTTGGCCAGGCCAGCTCTATCTGCAAGCCCCATGGGAAGAGAAATGCCTGAGGAGCTGCGCTCTGCAGCTCCCACTAATTCACCCAGTGTGATCTCCAAGCACTGACCCCGCCGCGTCACCGATGACTTCGCCAACCCAGCCTGAGGCGGGTCGCACCCTGGAAGCTCCTGTGTCAGGGTCCCGGGTGCGACCCGCCTCAGTTAGTCTGTAAGGGGTATTATCCACTCCATCTGGTAAAAACAATTATATTGTTCAACTGGGCCGATCCATCTGTAGGCGGGGGGGGGGGGAGGGTTTCAGGTACTTATATGTATATATACCCAGCTCCAGAAATATCTATATACTGTACATCCCTCTATCTATCTATCTATCTATCTATCTAAACACCATATATATATGTATTTACACTATAACATTCCTGGGGGTCTCTGCAAAATATTGCGCATAGTTTTTACAGATTTTTTTGGTGGGGGCGTTTCCCTATTTGACGGCTGTGAAACATCTAGGAAGCCAACTTTACACCTGGGCAGCTGGACAGTGGGTATTGCTGAGTGTGTGTGTGGGGGGAGGGGGGAGAAAGCATATGGTTTGCCTAGGGTGCTGGGAAACCTTGCACCGGCCCTGATCATCATACATGTCAGATGAAGGGTATTCTTCAGTCATGTTGTCTTCATTATGGTTAGGTTGAGATCTTAAATCCACCCGATTTCTTCTTACTTCCGTTCCACGCTCTATACGTATAGTATAAGATCTTGGTGCTACTTGTGCTTGCACAATACCTTTCTGCACCCAAATACCTTTCTCGGGATCTCTGAGACAGACTTGGTCACCCGATTTTAGATCAGTTAAGCTTTTTGTTTGCCTGTCATGGAACAGTTTCTGTTTTGCCTGTTGACGTTCCTTACTCAGTCTGACCAACGCTGAGTTATGTGTATTAAGCAGTTCATCATGTATCGGGAGATTTGCTCTAATCCTCCTTCCCATCAGCATTTGTGCAGGAGAAAGTCCATTCTGTAAAGGTGTACTGCGGTAGATTAAAAGACTTTTGTAGAAATCTTCTTTACCTTCTTGAGCTTTTTTCATGAGACTCTTTACAGTTTTTACTGAACTTTCCACCAACTCATTTGAGCGTGGATAGTGGGGACTTGACGTAGTATGGACAAATTCCCACTCATCAGCAAATTGTCTAAATTCAGCACTGGAAAACTGAGGACCATTGTCAGTGAACACTTCCATAGGAACACCATGCCTTGCAAAGATTGACTTCATGCAATTGATTATGGCTTTACTAGTAGTTGTATGTAGTTTCTTCACCTCAGGGTAGTTAGAGTAATAATCAGTCACGACAATGTACGTTTTCCCATTACAATCAAACAAATCTGCGCCAACTTTCTGGTACGGTCTCTCTGGCACTGCGTGAGGACTCAGTGGCTCGACTTGTTGTTTCGGTCTATACGTAAGACATAATTCACATGTAGCTGTAGTCTGTGCTATGTCTTGGTTCATTCTTGGCCAATACATAACTTCACGCGCTCTCCGCTTACATTTTTCTTCTCCTAAGTGGCCTTTATGTATCTTGCACAGCATAGTTTTTCTTAGTCGTGCAGGTATTACAAACCTATTGCCTTTGTAAATAATACCATCGACAACTGTAAGGTCACTGCTGTACATACAATAATCATGGATAGACAGCGGGCACGCATGTTTTTCTGCTGGCCAACCTTTCAGAATGATATCTTTCAACACTTTCATTGTGTCATCTGTCTCAGTTTCTTTCTTAATCTGTTCTTGTCTTGCAAGAGACACTGGTAGAGAAGCTACGATCAAATTAACATAGGCTTCTTGTTATGATTCCAGCACTCTGGTCTGAGGAGATTTTATAACAAGGACCTGAGCACTGGAACGTAATGCTGGGAAAGGAAGCAGGAATGGAAAATAGCCCCTTGCGCCCTAACTCCGTTGTCTCGCCCGTGCTGTCAGAAATCCCTTGCGAGACTATGGTTGCTTGAGCCCATGGCAGCCGCGTTTGAAGGGCGGATTACGTCTGCCCACTCCGATGCCCCCTCAGGTCTTAATGGGAGACAAAGGGAAATCCGAGACAGGGTGATAACAAGGGCCCTCTAACTCAGCAACAAGGCCAGAGGCTACAAGGTAACTTAATACCGCCAGGGAAAAGGACAACTAAAATACCACTTGTCCACTCTCCTACCCAACACCGCCGAGTTCCGGAGAGGACTTGTGGAAGCGGAACCCTCCGCAAATGCTCCGAAACAGAATACAAAAAATATAGCGGGCTGAGCCGCAGCACGGCAGAGCTGCAACTCACGAACACCACACGAGATTCTCTGGCGGCCGTGGCGGACAATAGAGGACCAGAGACTTCTTGGGATGAGATGATAACTCCAAGATTCGGGAACTCTGAAGACAGGAATGACCGGACACAGCAGGACAGGAACTGACGTTCAGCAAACCTAAGCAGCATGCAGGAAGCTATTACCGGCGTCTGTGTGAAGCACTGAGAAAGTATTTAACAAGGAGTCCTCCAATCAGATGTTACAGAGCCAGATTATCAACATGCCGTGCAGCTGCCAGGCTGCACGAGCAAAGACAAGTGTGTGTGTGATTTATTTGATTGACCCTGCAAAGGGGAACGCGGTCCGCCCGTGGCGTCCCCGTTGCTAGGGTCCGGGCGGCTAAGCACGCCTGGCGTCCCTGCGTTGCTAGGGAGCCGGCGGCTACGCACGCACGGCGTCCCAGCGTTGCTAGGGACCCGGCGGCTAGCCCGCTCGGTGTCCCTAGTAGCTAGGCGCCGGGCCGCGAGGACATCGCGGACCCCGGCGCCTAACAGTACCCCCCCTTGAGGAGGGGTCAAGGAACCCCTAAAGCCAGGTTTCTGAGGAAATTCTCGAAAAAATGCCCTCTTGAGCCTAGGGGCATGAAGATCCTTGTCCAGGACCCAAGACCTTTCCTCCGGACCATAGCCTTTCCAGTGAACTAAAAAATAAAGCCGACCCCGGGACAATTTAGAGTCAAGAACTTTCTCTACCAAGAATTCCTGTTGTCCCCGTACCTCCACTGGAGATCTACCCTGAGAGATCCTCCGAGGAAATCTACTGGAAGAAATGTATTGTTTCAACAGGGAACAATGAAAAGTATTTCCAATTTTAAGAGATCTTGGTAAACGTAGCCGAAAGGCAACTGGGTTGACCTTCTTACTAATAAGAAACGGTCCAATAAATTTGGGTCCCAGTCTAGCCGAGGATTGTCGAAGCCTGATGTTGCGAGTCGACAACCACACCTTATCTCCCACCTTAAAAGTGCAAGGACGTCGGAGCCTGTCAGAAAATGTCTTCTCTCGGAAGGCCGCTTTCCTGAGAGCAAGGTGCACTTTTTCCAAATTGCTCTGAGATGGGAGGTCAAGGTTAGCGAGGAGACTGGAGAATGATGAAAAAAAGAATTGGCTCTGGGATGAAAACCAAAAACTGAAAAGAACGGAGACTCTTTGGTGGAGGAATGACAAGAGTTATTGTAAGCAAATTCAGCCAAAGGGAGAAACTCAGACCAATCATTCTGGAGTTTGGCTGAATACAGATGCAAATATTGTTTTAATGACTGGTTGACTCGTTCGGTTTGCCCGTTAGACTGTGGGTGGTAACCAGATGTTAAAGACAGTGTCATCTTCAATGAGGCACAAAAACATTTCCAGAACTGTGCGATGAATTGTGGACCCCGATCAGAAACAATATCAGTGGGCAACCCATGAAGCCTGAACACATGGCGGAGGAACAAAACTGCCAACCCTTGAGCAGAAGGCAATCGGGGAAGAGCGACAAAATGAGCCATTTTACTAAAACGGTCCACTACCACCCAAATGACTCGGAATCCGGCTGAAAGGGGAAGGTCAACCACAAAATCCATGGAAATATGAGACCACGGCCTGAGAGGAACAGCTAAAGGCATGAGTTGCCCGATAGGCAACGAACGAGGAACCTTATGCTGTGCCCAAACCTGACATGAATGAACGAATTCCTTAACGTCTTTAGAAAGACTAGGCCACCACACTGAGCGAGAGACTAACTCCAATGTCTTAGTGATTCCCGGATGCCCTGAGACTTTGCCGTCATGAAATTCAGTTAAAACAGTGGATCTCAAAAATTCAGGGACATAAAGACGACCAGCAGGAGTAAGTCTAGGAGCTTGGTGTTGAAGCTGGTTTAACTGGGTAAATAAATCCTGAGTGAGGCCTGCCCGGATGACTGAAGATGGAAGTATGGAGGTAACAACTAGAGATGAGCGCCTGAAATTTTTCGGGTTTTGTGTTTGGTTTTGGGTTCGGTTCCGCGGCCGTGTTTTGGGTTCGACCGCGTTTTGGCAAAACCTCACCGAATTTTTTCAAAAAACCCTAAAAAACAGCTTAAATCATAGAATTTGGGGGTCATTTTGATCCCATATTATTATTAACCTCAAAAACCATAATTTCCACTCATTTTCAGTCTATTCTGAATACCTCACACCTCACAATATTATTTTTAGTCCTAAAATTTGCACCGAGGTCGCTGGATGACTAAGCTAAGCGACCCTAGTGGCCGACACAAACACCTGGCCCATCTAGGAGTGGCACTGCAGTGTCACGCAGGATGGCCCTTCCAAAAAACACTCCCCAAACAGCACATGACGCAAAGAAAAAAAGAAGTGCAATGAGGTAGCTGTGTGACTAAGCTCAGCGACCCAAGTGCCCGACACAAACACCTGGCCCATCTAGGAGTGGCACTGCAGTGTCACGCAGGATGTCCCTTCCAAAAAACCCTCCCCAAACAGCACATGACGCAAAGAAAAAAAGAGGCGCAATGAGGTAGCTGTGTGAGTAAGATTAGCGACCCTAGTGGCCGACACAAACACCGGGCCCATCTAGGAGTGGCACTGCAGTGTCACGCAGGATGTCCCTTCCAAAAAACCCTCCCCAAACAGCACATGACGCAAAGAAAAATAAAAGAAAAAAGAGGTGCAAGATGGAATTGTCCTTGGGCCCTCCCACCCACCCTTATGTTGTATAAACAGGACATGCACACTTTAACCAACCCATCATTTCAGTGACAGGGTCTGCCACACGACTGTGACTGATATGACGGGTTGGTTTGGACCCCCACCAAAAAAGAAGCAATTAATCTCTCCTTGCACAAACTGGCTCTACAGAGGCAAGATGTCCACCTCATCATCATCCTCCGATATATCACCGTGTACATCCCCCTCCTCACAGATTATCAATTCGTCCCCACTAGAAATCCACCATCTCAGCTCCCTGTGTACTTTGTGGAGGCAATTGCTGCTGGTCAATGTCTCCGCGGAGGAATTGATTATAATTCATTTTAATGAACATCATCTTCTCCACATTTTCTGGATGTAACCTCGTACGCCGATTGCTGACAAGGTGAGCGGCGGCACTAAACACTCTTTCGGAGTACACACTTGTGGGAGGGCAACTTAGGTAGAATAAAGCCAGTTTGTGCAAGGGCCTCCAAATTGCCTCTTTTTCCTGCCAGTATAAGTACGGACTGTGTGACGTGCCTACTTGGATGCGGTCACTCATATAATCCTCCACCATTCTTTCAATGTTGAGAGAATCATATGCAGTGACAGTAGACGACATGTCCGTAATCGTTGTCAGGTCCTTCAGTCCGGACCAGATGTCAGCATCAGCAGTCGCTCCAGACTGCCCTGCATCACCGCCAGCGGGTGGGCTCGGAATTCTGAGCCTTTTCCTCGCACCCCCAGTTGCGGGAGAATGTGAAGGAGGAGATGTTGACAGGTCGCGTTCCGCTTGACTTGACAATTTTGTCACCAGCAGGTCTTTGCACCCCAGCAGACTTGTGTCTGCCGGAAAGAGAGATCCAAGGTAGGTTTTAAATCTAGGATCGAGCACGGTGGCCAAAATGTAGTGCTCTGATTTCAACAGATTGACCACCCGTGAATCCTTGTTAAGCGAATTAAGGGCTGCATCCACAAGTCCCACATGCCTAGCGGAATCGCTCCCTTTTAGCTCCTTCTTCAATGCCTCCAGCTTCTTCTGCAAAAGCCTGATGAGGGGAATGACCTGACTCAGGCTGGCAGTGTCTGAACTGACTTCACGTGTGGCAAGTTCAAAGGGCATCAGAACCTTGCACAACTTTGAAATCATTCTCCACTGCACTTGAGACAGGTGCATTCCACCTCCTATATCGTGCTCAATTGTATAGGCTTGAATGGCCTTTTGCTGCTCCTCCAACCTCTGAAGCATATACAGGGTTGAATTCCACCTCGTTACCACTTCTTGCTTCAGATGATGGCAGGGCAGGTTCAGTAGTTTTTGGTGGTGCTCCAGTCTTCTGTACGTGGTGCCTGTACGCCGAAAGTGTCCCGCAATTCTTCTGGCCACCGACAGCATCTCTTGCACGCCCCTGTCGTTTTTTAAAAAATTCTGCACCACCAAATTCAAGGTATGTGCAAAACATGGGACGTGCTGGAATTTGCCCATATTTAATGCACACACAATATTGCTGGCGTTGTCCGATGCCACAAATCCACAGGAGAGTCCAATTGGGGTAAGCCATTCCGCGATGATCTTCCTCAGTTGCCGTAAGAGGTTTTCAGCTGTGTGCGTATTCTGGAAAGCGGTGATACAAAGCGTAGCCTGCCTAGGAAAGAGTTGGCGTTTGCGAGATGCTGCTACTGGTGCCGCCGCTGCTGTTCTTGCGGCGGGAGTCCATACATCTACCCAGTGGGCTGTCACAGTCATATAGTCCTGACCCTGCCCTGCTCCACTTGTCCACATGTCCGTGGTTAAGTGGACATTGGGTACAACTGCATTTTTTAGGACACTGGTGAGTCTTTTTCTGACGTCCGTGTACATTCTCGGTATCGCCTGCCTACAGAAGTGGAACCTAGATGGTATTTGGTAACGGGGGCACACTGCCTCAATAAATTGTCTAGTTCCCTGTGAACTAACGGTGGATACCGGACGCACGTCTAACACCAACATAGTTGTCAAGGACTCAGTTATCCGCTTTGCAACAGGATGACTGCTGTGATATTTCATCTTCCTCGCAAAGGACTGTTGGACAGTCAATTGCTTACTGGAAGTAGTACAAGTGGGCTTACGACTTCCCCTCTGGGATGACCATCGACTCCCAGCAGCAACAACAGCAGCGCCAGCAGCAGTAGGCGTTACACGCAAGGATGCATCGGAGGAATCCCAGGCAGGAGAGGACTCGTCAGAATTGCCAGTGACATGGCCTGCAGGACTATTGGCATTCCTGGGGAAGGAGGAAATTGACACTGAGGGAGTTGGTGGGGTGGTTTGCGTGAGCTTGGTTACAAGAGGAAGGGATTTACTGGTCAGTGGACTGCTTCCGCTGTCAGCCCAAGTTTTTGAACTTGTCACTGACTTATTATGAATGCGCTGCAGGTGACGTATAAGGGAGGATGTTCCGAGGTGGTTAACGTCCTTACCCCTACTTATTACAGCTTGACAAAGGGAACACACGGCTTGACACCTGTTGTCCGCATTTCTGGTGAAATACTTCCACACCGAAGAGCTGATTTTTTTGGTATTTTCACCAGGCATGTCAACGGCCCTATTCCTCCCACGGACAACAGGTGTCTCCCTGGGTGCCTGACTTAAACAAACCACCTCACCATCAGAATCCTCCTGGTCAATTTCCTCCCCAGCGCCAGCAACACCCATATCCTCCTCATCCTGGTGTACTTCAACACTGACATCTTCAATCTGACTATCAGGAACTGGACTGCGGGTGCTCCTTCCAGCACTTGCAGGGGGCGTGCAAATGGTGGAAGGCGCATGCTCTTCACGTCCAGTGTTGGGAAGGTCAGGCATCGCAACCGACACAATTGGACTCTCCTTGTGGATTTGGGATTTCGAAGAACGCACAGTTCTTTGCGGTGCTACTGCTTTTGCCAGCTTGAGTCTTTTCATTTTTCTAGCGAGAGGCTGAGTGCCTCCATCCTCATGTGAAGCTGAACCACTAGCCATGAACATAGGCCAGGGCCTCAGCCGTTCCTTGCCACTCCGTGTGGTAAATGGCATATTGGCAAGTTTACGCTTCTCCTCCGACAATTTTATTTTAGGTTTTGGAGTCCTTTTTTTACTGATATTTGGTGTTTTGGATTTGACATGCTCTGTACTATGACATTGGGCATCGGCCTTGGCAGACGACGTTGCTGGCATTTCATCGTCTCGGCCATGACTAGTGGCAGCAGCTTCAGCACGAGGTGGAAGTGGATCTTGATCTTTCCCTAATTTTGGAACCTCAACATTTTTGTTCTCCATATTTTAATAGGCACAACTAAAAGGCACCTCAGGTAAACAATGGAGATGGATGGATACTAGTATACAATTATGGATGGACTGCCGAGTGCCGACACAGAGGTAGCTACAGCCGTGGACTACCGTACTGTACTGTGTCTGCTGCTAATATAGACTGGTTGATAAAGAGATGTAGTAGTAGTATGTATGTATAAAGAAGAAAGAAAAAAAAACCACGGGTAGGTGGTATACAATTATGGACGGACTGCCGACACAGAGGTAGCTACAGCCGTGGACTACCGTACTGTACTGTGTCTGCTGCTAATATAGACTGGTTGATAAAGAGATGTAGTAGTAGTATGTATGTATAAAGAAGAAAGAAAAAAAAACCACGGGTAGGTGGTATACAATTATGGACGGACTGCCCAGTGCCGACACAGAGGTAGCTACAGCCGTGGACTACCGTACTGTACTGTGTCTGCTGCTAATATAGACTGGTTGATAAAGAGATGTAGTAGTAGTAAGTATGTATAAAGAAAGAAAAAAAAAACCACGGGTAGGTGGTATACAATTATGGACGGACTGCCCAGTGCCGACACAGAGGTAGCTACAGCCGTGGACTACCGTACTGTACTGTGTCTGCTGCTAATATAGACTGGTTGATAAAGAGATGTAGTAGTAGTATGTATGTATAAAGAAGAAAGAAAAAAAAACCACGGGTAGGTGGTATACAATTATGGACGGACTGCCCAGTGCCGGCACAGAGGTAGCTACAGCCATGGACTACCGTACTGTACTGTGTCTGCTGCTAATATAGACTGGTTGATAAAGAGATGTAGTAGTATGTATGTATAAAGAAGAAAGAAAAAAAACCACGGGTAGGTGGTATACAATTATGGACGGACTGCCCAGTGCCGACACAGAGGTAGCTACAGCCGTGGACTACCGTACTGTACTGTGTCTGCTGCTAATATAGACTGGTTGATAAAGAGATGTAGTAGTAGTATGTATGTATAAAGAAAGAAAAAAAAACCACGGGTAGGTGGTATACAATTATGGACGGACTGCCGAGTGCCGACACAGAGGTAGCTACAGCCGTGGACTACCGTACTGTACTGTGTCTGCTGCTAATATAGACTGGTTGATAAAGAGATGTAGTAGTAGTATGTATGTATAAAGAAGAAAGAAAAAAAAACCACGGGTAGGTGGTATACAATTATGGACGGACTGCCCAGTGCCGACACAGAGGTAGCTACAGCCGTGGACTACCGTACTGTACTGTGTCTGCTGCTAATATAGACTGGTTGATAAAGAGATGTAGTAGTAGTATGTATGTATAAAGAAGAAAGAAAAAAAAACCACGGGTAGGTGGTATACAATTATGGACGGACTTCCCAGTGCCGACACAGAGGTAGCTACAGCCGTGGACTACCGTACTGTACTGTGTCTGCTGCTAATATAGACTGGTTGATAAAGAGATGTAGTAGTAGTAGTATGTATGTATAAAGAAGAAAGAAAAAAAAACCACGGGTAGGTGGTATACAATTATGGACGGACTGCCCAGTGCCGACACAGAGGTAGCTACAGCCATGGACTACCGTACTGTACTGTGTCTGCTGCTAATATAGACTGGTTGATAAAGAGATGTAGTAGTAGTATGTATGTATAAAGAAGAAAGAAAAAAAAACCACGGGTAGGTGGTATACAATTATGGACGGACTGCCGAGTGCCGACACAGAGGTAGCTACAGCCGTGGACTACCGTACTGTACTGTGTCTGCTGCTAATATAGACTGGTTGATAAAGAAATGTAGTAGTAGTAAGTATGTATAAAGAAAGAAAAAAAAAACCACGGGTAGGTGGTATACAATTATGGACGGACTGCCCAGTGCCGACACAGAGGTAGCTACAGCCGTGGACTACCGTACTGTACTGTGTCTGCTGCTAATATAGACTGGTTGATAAAGAGATGTAGTAGTAGTATGTATGTATAAAGAAGAAAGAAAAAAAAACCACGGGTAGGTGGTATACAATTATGGACGGACTGCCCAGTGCCGACACAGAGGTAGCTACAGCCGTGGACTACCGTACTGTACTGTGTCTGCTGCTAATATAGACTGGTTGATAAAGAGATGAAGTAGTAGTAGTATGTATGTATGTATAAAGAAGAAAGAAAAAAAAACCACGGGTAGGTGGTATACAATTATGGACGGACTGCCGAGTGCCGACACAGAGGTAGCTACAGCCGTGGACTACCGTACTGTACTGTGTCTGCTGCTAATATAGACTGGTTGATAAAGAGATGTAGTAGTAGTATGTATGTATAAAGAAGAAAGAAAAAAAAACCACGGGTAGGTGGTATA
Organism: Pseudophryne corroboree; assembly: GCF_028390025.1. Lineage (NCBI taxonomy): Eukaryota > Metazoa > Chordata > Amphibia > Anura > Myobatrachidae > Pseudophryne > Pseudophryne corroboree. Next base: position 188,521,336 of record NC_086453.1, read on the forward strand.
CAATTATGGACGGACTGCCGAGTGCCGACACAGAGGTAGCTACAGCCGTGAACTACCGTACTGTGTCTGCTGCGACTGGATGATAAATAATGATATAAAAAATATATATATATCACTACTGCAGCCGGACAGGTATATATTATATAATGACGGACCTGCTGGACACTGTCTGTCAGCAGAATGAGTTTTTTATAGAATAAAAAAAAAAACACCACACAAGTGAAGTCACACGACGAGTGTTTAACTTTTTCAGGCAATCACAATATAGTATACTATACTACTAACTATACTGGTGGTCAGTGTGGTCAGGTGGTCACTGGTCAGTCACACTGGCAGTGGCACTCCTGCAGCAAAAGTGTGCACTGTTTAATTTTAATAATAATATGTACTCCTGGCTCCTGCTATAACCTATAACTGGCACTGCAGTGCTCCCCAGTCTCCCCCACAATTATAAGATGTGTGAGCTGAGCACAGTCAGATACGAGTGTTTAACTTTTTCAGGCAATCACAATATAGTATACTATACTACTAACTATACTGGTGGTCAGTGTGGTCAGGTCACTGGTCAGTCACACTGGCAGTGGCACTCCTGCAGCAAAAGTGTGCACTGTTTAATTTTAATAATAATATGTACTCCTGGCTCCTGCTATAACCTATAACTGGCACTGCAGTGCTCCCCAGTCTCCCCCACAATTATAAGATGTGTGAGCTGAGCACAGTCAGATATATACATAGATGATGCAGCACACTGGGCTGAGCAGTGCACACAGATATGGTATGTGACTGAGTCACTGTGTATCGTTTTTTCCAGGCAGAGAACGGATATATTAAATAAAACTGCACTGTCTGGTGGTCACTGTGGTCAGTCACTAGTAAACTCTGCACTCTCTACAGTTCTACAGTACTCCTAAGCTCCAGTAAATCAGGTCAATCTCTCTCTCTCTCTCTTCTAATCTAAATGGAGAGGACGCCAGCCACGTCCTCTCCCTATCAATCTCAATGCACGTGTGAAAATGGCGGCGACGCGCGGCTCCTTATATAGAATCCGAGTCTCGCGAGAATCCGACAGCGTCATGATGACGTTCGGGCGCGCTCGGGTTAACCGAGCAAGGCGGGAAGATCCGAGTCGCTCGGACCCGTGAAAAAAAACATGAAGTTCGTGCGGGTTCGGATTCAGAGAAACCGAACCCGCTCATCTCTAGTAACAACAGGATTGCTATTGTGAACCGGAAGAAAGCTACGTGACAGGGCATCAGCTTTTGTATTCTTGGAACCAGGCCTGAAAGTAATTATAAACCTGAAACAAGTAAAAAATAATGCCCAACGTGCCTGCCGAGCATTAAGCCGTTTAGCTGACTCAATATATTGCAGGTTCTTATGGTCAGTCAAAACCGAAATAGTATGTTTAGCTCCCTCCAGCCAATGCCTCCACTCCTCGAAAGCCCATTTCACCGCCAGTAACTCCCGATTACCAACATCATAGTTGGATTCAGCGGAGGAGAATTTCCTGGACATAAAGGCACAAGAATGTAACTCCAGAGACTCCGGATCCTCTTGAGAAAGGACAGCCCCCACTCCAACCTCTGAGGCATCAACCTCCACAACAAAAGGCATTCCGGATTAGGATGTCTGAGGACTGGAGCCGAGACAAAGGCTTGTTTCAAGGCCTGGAAGGACATTTCGGTTTCATACGACCAGTTAGTAGGATCCGCCCCTTTTTTTGTAAGAGCTACTATGGGAGCAACCAGGTCAGAAAAGGAATGAATGAACCTCCTATAATAATTCGCAAACCCTAAAAAGCGCTGAATTGCTTTTAAATTAGTGGGTTGCGCCCAATTAAGGATGGCCTGGAGCTTCTTTGGTTCCATGGAAAATCCCTGAGGAGAAATTATGTATCCTAAAAAAGATACTTTCGTGACGAGAAAATCACACTTCTCCAGCTTGGCATACAAATGATTCTCACGTAAGTTTTGAAGAACCAGACGCACCTGGGTAACATGTTGTTCCATAGATTCAGAAAAAATCAAGATGTCGTCTAAATAAACTACCACGAATTTCCCTAGGAAGTCACGGAGAACATCGTTAATAAGGTCTTGAAAAACTGCTGGAGCGTTAGACAGGCCGAACGGCATCACCAGGTATTCGTAGTGACCTGACTGAGTGCTGAAAGCCGTCTTCCACTCATCCCCAGATTTGATTCGGATGAGGTTGTAAGCTCCTCTAAGGTCAATTTTAGAAAAAAATCACAGCAGAACGTAACTGATCAAAAAGTACAGAAATCAACGGCAAAGGATAGGTGTTTTTAACGGAGATCTTATTCAGGGCTCTAAAATCAATGCATGGTCTAAGCGAGCCATCTTTTTTCTCCACAAAGAAAAAACCTGCACTTAAAGGAGATTTTGATGGTCTAATAAATCCCTTCTTTAAGATTTCCTGAATATAATTATTCATGGCCGTAGTTTCTGGCCCGGACAAAGCATATAATCTCCCCTTTGGCAAAGTGGCACCTGGAACTAGCTCAATTGTACAATCATAAGGCCGATGGGGAGGCAGAATATCCGCATTGCCTTTAGAGAAGACATCGGCAAACTCTTGGTATTCCACAGGAATGAGCTCTGGAATGATTGCTGCAACTCTGACTGGATACGAAATACATTCCTTAGCATAAAATGTACCCCATTGGGAAATCTCCCCGGACCGCCAATCAATGGTGGGATTATGATAGGCCAGCCAGGGGTGACCCAGAACAACAGGAACTGCCGGGCAATGTGTAAGGTAAAATTCAATATTTTCGAAATGTAAGGCTCCTACGGTAAGTACTACTGGAGGTGTACGGTGAGTAATTATCCCATTAGAAAGCGGACCCCCATCTAAGCCGTGCATGGTGATACATCTATCTAATGGTAACTGCGGAATGCCTAAGGCCTTAGCCCAAGTTAAATCCATAAAGTTTCCTGCAGCTCCACTGTCGACAAAAGCCGACACCAAAGAACTGAGGCTGCCAAAGGAAACCTTAACGGGGACTAAGAGAGAGTTGTTCGAGGAGATAAGCTGCACACCTAAGTGAACCCCCTCACAATTCACTTGGTCAAAGCGTTTCCCGACTTGTTCGGGCAATTACGAGCAAAATGTCCCTTACAACCACAGTAAAAACAAAGACCGGAATTTTGTCTTCTGGTTTTTTCTTCAGGAGACAGCCGGGAGAGACCCATGGGCTCCTCGACGTCCTCTGGAATGGAATATACACATGGACTAGACCTTACAGATGCTCCTCTTTCAGCCCTCCGCTCACGGAGACGACGATCAATCTTTATAGCAAGCTCCATAAGTTTATCGAGAGTCTCAGGAGCGGGGTACTGGAGGAGGCTGTCTTTTATAGATTCAGATAAACCGAGGCGAAACTGACTGCGCAGGGCAGGGTCATTACAGCCACAGTCGTTCGACCAACGGCGAAATTCGGTACAATAAACCTCTGCAGGATTTTTTCCTTGTTTGAGAGCGCGCAGCTGACTCTCAGTGGACGCCTCTCTATCTGGGTCATCATACAAGAGCCCTAAAGACTTAAAAAAGGCGTCTACAGATAACAACACAGGATCCTCTGCTCTTAAACCAAATGCCCAGATCTGAGGATCCCCCTGGAGTAAAGAAATAATAATCCCAACCCGCTGAGATTCATTACCAGAGGATGTTGGTCTTAAACAAAAATAAAGTTTACAGGATTCTTTCAAATTAAAAAATTCTTTTCTATCACCGGAAAAACGGTCGGGCAAATGCATCTTCGGTTCAGAGACTACCTTCGGGGAGGCTCGCAAAAGATCTTCCTGCGATCTCACCAGAAGAGAAAGATCCTCAACCATCTGAGTAAGTTCTTGAATCTGGTTTACTAAGAGCTGACCGGGATTCGGCCCTAAACCTGACGGATTCATGAGGCCGATAAACTTACAAAAACTGAATGAGAAAAAATTAAACCCCGTTTAATTTTAAGTTTTGGTTTGGCCGGTAATAATGTTATGATTCCAGCACTCTGGTCTGAGGAGATTTTATAACAAGGACCTGAGCACTGGAACGTAATGCTGGGAAAGGAAGCGGGAATGGAAAATAGCCCCTTGCGCCCTAACTCCGTTGTCTCGCCCGTGCTGTCAGAAATCCCTTGCAAGACTATGGTTGCTTGAGCCCATGGCAGCCGCGTTTGAACAAGGCCAGGGGCTACAAGGTTACTTAAAGCTAGAATATGTGCGGAAATACCGCCAGCGAAAAGGACAACCAAAATACCACTTGTCCACTCTCCTACCCGGCACCGCCGAGTTCCGGAGAGGACTTGTGGAAGCGGAACCCTCCGCAAATGCTCCGAAACAGAATACAAAAAATATAGCGGGTTGAGCCGCAGCACACGGCAGAGCCGCAACTCACGAACACCACACGAGATTCTCTGGCGACCGTGGCGGACAATAGAGGACCAGAGACTTCTTGGGATGAGATGATAACTCCAAGATTCGGGAACTCTGAAGACAGGAATGACCGGACACAGCAGGACAGGAACTGACGTACAGCAAACCTAAGCAGCATGCAGGAAGCTATTACCGGCGTCTGTGTGAAGCACTGAGAAAGTATTTAACAAGGAGTCCTCCAATCAGATGTTACAGAGCCAGATTATCAACATGCCGTGCAGCTGCCAGGCTGCACGAGCAAAGACAAGTGTGTGTGTGATTTATTTGATTGACCCTGCAACGGGGAACGCGGTCCGCCCGTGGCGTCCCTGTTGCTAGGGTCCGGGCGGCTAAGCACGCCTGGCGTCCCTGCGTTGCTAGGGAGCCGGCGGCTACGCACGCACGGCGTCCCAGCGTTGCTAGGGACCCGGCGGCTAGCCCGCTCGGCGTCCCTAGTAGCTAGGCGCCGGGCCGCGAGGACATCGCGGACCCCGGCGCCTAACACTTCTATCTCTTCATCCATCAGACTTTTGGAACCTTCACTTTTGCCCACAGCATGAGAAAGTGTATCAGCAATGTACATGTATTTGCCGGGACAGTACAGCAAGTGTACATCATATTTCTGTAGTCTGATAAGCATTCGTTGAATTCTCATGGGACAGTCATGTAATGATTTAGTCATGATAGCTACCAATGGCTTGTGGTCAGTTTCCACTGTAAATGTTTGACCATACACAAACTGATGAAATCGCTCACATGCATGTGTGATCGCTAACAGTTCTTTTTCTAGCTGAGCATACCTTGTTTCAGCACTTGAAAGTGCTCTTGATGCATAGATTACTGGTTGCCATGTATCCTCATGTTCTTGTAACAGCACTGAGCCTAGGCCAAATTGCGAAGCATCTGCTGAAATTCTTATTCTTTTCGCAGGATCAAAGAATTTTAGCACTGGTTGCTCTGTCATGATCTGTTTCAAGTTCTGCCAACTTTCTTCTTGTTCATGTGACCACATCCACTTGTTATCTTTGTCCGACAACCATCTAAGAGAGGCTGTTCGTTCAGAGAGTTGAGAAATAAACTTTCCTAAATAAGTAATCATTCCTAGGAATCTTCTGACGTCATCTTTGTTGTTAGGACATTCCATGTTCACTATGGCTGATATTTTCCTTGGGTCCGGTTTTACACCTTGATCCGAGACCATGTCGCCCATAAAGGTAAGTGTATTCACGCCAAATTCACATTTGTCCTTGTTTAGCTTTAGATTCACTTTCTTGACAAGTTCCATTACTTGTCTCAATCTAGAATCATGTTCTTCCTTTGTAAATCCCCAGACAATAATGTCATCCATCATTGTTTCAACACCTGGAATATGTTCAAAAATCATGTGTATCTTTTTTATACTTCTGGAGCAGACAATATTCCATATGGTATTCGAAGAAATCTGTATCGACCTTCTGGTGTATTAAATGTACAAAGCTTTGAGCTGGCCTCATCTAGCTTCATTTGCCAGAATCCTGAAGATGAGTCCAATTTACTGAACCATTTTGCTCCCGCAAATATCGACATGATTTCATCTCCGGTTGGTAGTTTGAAATGTTCTCGTTTAATAGCTTTGTTTAAATCTCTGGGGTCTAGACATATTCTGAGTTGTCCATTTTTCTTCTCAACAATTACTAAGGAGCTTACCCATTCAGTAGGCTCATCAACTTTCTGTATCACACCCAAGGCTTCCATGCGATTTAACTCTTGTTTCAGTTTTTCTCTCAGCTTAAACGGCACTTTTCTACAGGGGTGTATCACTGAGGAAACTTGCGTGTCTATATGTATTTTATGCTCTCCAGGCAAATAACCTAGACCTTCAAACAAGTCTCTGTATTCTGTAAACATCGATTTTCAGTCATCTTCTACTTGTGATGTCACCAAAAAAACTTTCTTTAGCAAGCTTAGTTTCTCACAGGAACTTAATCCTAGAATCGGTTGCACATTTTTATCCACAATCAGTAGAGATGTTTTAAACTGTTGTCCCTTATATTTCAGTGTCACTAAGCATGTACCTTTCACAGGAATTTCCTCCCCAGTGTACCCTGTAACTTTCACTTTGGCTGGATGAATTTTAGGTTTTACTCTAAAAGTCTTATAGTCTTGAAACGATATAAATTCACCTGCGAGCCAGTATCAAGCTTAAAGGGAATGACAATCTCGTTCACAGTTAAAGGGACAATCCATTCTTTCTTATCTGCACTGCAAAGTTCAATGCAATCCACAAAGAATTCCTCTGTTTGTTTAATAGCATGCACTTTGGTTTTACTTTTCATTTTACAGCATTTGGCAAAGTGATTAAGTCTACCACATTTCATGCAGGTTTTACCATAAGCCGGGCACATTTTAGGATTGTGAGCATTTCCACATCTACTACACATTTCCTTATTAGACTGTGGCTTAGACTGCTTCATTCTTGAGAATGGAGGTTTGCTTGGCTCTGTTGTCTGCACTGCATGTACATCAGCATCAGCTTCCTTGTGTAACGTTTTGGCTTGAAATCTAGTTATTTCTGCAGATCTACACATAGTCACTGCCTTGTCTAGTGTTAGGTCTTGCTCTCTCAGCAGTCTCTCTCTGAGTCCATTATCAGGTATTCCACAGACAATACGATCTCTAATCAGGGAATCCTTTAAATCACCAAACTCATAGGTTTTACTGAGTGATTGCAGCTCTGTAACATACTGATCAAATCCATCTACAGACTTCTGATCACATGTGAAAAACTTATATCTTTCATATGTCACATTTTTCCTTGGCACAAAGTAATCTTCAAACTTTTGTATTATAGAAGATAGCACCATATTCTGCCCCTCAGCAAACTGAAAACTATTATAAATGTCCAGCACATCCTCTCCTATCACATGGTGGAAAATGGAAGCCTTAGTTTTGTCAGCCTCTGTATCAGCTCCACATACAGCAAGATATATATTAAACCTTTGCTTAAATCTTTTCCAGTTTTCAGACAAGTTACCAGACATCAGCATGCCTGTTGGAGGAGCCAGTTTATCCATGGTTACTCACTGTTTGAAGAGAGGAGCACACGGCAGGCTTTGCAGACACTGAGTATCACAGCCTTACAGACTTCTGCAAGATTCTTTCACACTCTGGGGGAAATTTACTAAGCTCCCGATTTTGACCGAGATGCCGTTTTTTCATCAAAGTGTCATCTCGGTAATTTACTAAACACTAATCACGGCAGAGATGAGGGCATTCGTAATTTTTTGCAAGTCCAAGTAAAAAATCACGAATGAATACACCATCGGTCAAAACGCGGCTGTTTAAGTATGAATCTCGGTCATTTACTAAGAAGTGCACAGCAAAAAACAAACAAACACTGCCGTGAAAAATTACAACTCGTAAAAAAGTGCTAAAAAAAAACAGACCTACTTTTTTTTTCCGTGATTGGATAGGCATGCAGGGATCCATGAGATCCGTGCATGTATATCAGTGGGAAGGGGTGGGAAAGTTGTTATTTTATTAAAAAAAATTGCGTGGGGTCCCCCCTCCTAAGCATAACCAGCCTCGGGCTCTTTGAGCCGATCCTGGTTGCAGAAATATGGGGAAAAAAATTGACAGGGGTTCCCCCATATTTAAGCAACCAGCATCGGGCTCTGCGCCTGGTCCTGGTTCCAAAAATACGGGGGACAAAAAGAGTAGGGGTCCCCCGTATTTTTAAAACCAGCACCGGGCTCCACTAGCTGGACAGATAATGCCACAGCCGGGGGTCACTTTGATATAGTGCCCTGCGGCCGTGGCATCAAAAATCCAACTAGTCACCCCTGGCCGGGGTACCCTGGGGGAGTGGGGACCCCTTCAATCAAGGGGTCCCCCCCCAGCCACCCAAGGGCCAGGGGTGAAGCCCGAGGCTGCCCCCCCCCCATCCAATGGGCTGCGGATGGGGAGGCTGATAGCCTTTTGTGATAATGAAAAGATATTGTTTTTAGTAGCAGTACTACAAGTCCCAGCAAGCCTCCCCCGCATGCTGGTACTTGGAGAACCACAAGTACCAGCATGCGGCGGAAAAACGGGTCCGCTGGTACCTGTAGTACTACTACTAAAAAAATACCCAAAAAAACACAAGACACACACACCGTGAAAGTATAATTTTATTACATACATACACACATACATACATACTTACCTTATGTTCCCACGCAGGTCGGTCCCCTTCTCCAGTAGAATCCAAGGGGTACCTGTTGAAGAAATTATACTCACGAGATCCAGGGGCCCAGGGTCCTCGGAGAAATCCTTTGTAATCCACGTACTTGAAAAAAATAACAAAACGCTTACCCGAGCCACGCACTAAAAGGGGACCCATGTTTGCACATGGATCCCCTTTTCCCGACTGCCAGAAAACCCACTCTGACTGATGTCTAAGTGGGTTTCCTCAGCCAATCAGGGAGCGCCACGTTGTAGCACTCTCCTGATCGGCTGTGTGCTCCTGTCCTGACTGACAGGCAGCACACGGCAGTGTTACAATGTAGCGCCTATGCGCTACATTGTAACCAATGCTGGGAACTTTCTGCTCAGCGGTGACGTCACTTTAGGTCAACCGCAGGGCAGAAAGTTCCCACCATTGGTTACAATGGAGCGCATAGGCGCTACATTGTAACACTGCCGTGTGCTGCCTGTCAGTGAGGACAGGACCACACAGCTGATCAGGAGAGTGCTACAACGTGGCGCTCCCTGATTGGCTGAAGAAACCCACTTAGACAGAAGTCAAAGTGGGTTTCTGGCATTCGTGGAAAGGTGACCCATGTGCAAACATGGGTCCCCTTTCAGTTCGTGGTCGGGACACCGTTTTTTTTTTTTTTTTCAAGTACGTGGATTACCCCTGGATTTCCCGAGGAGCCTGGACCCCTGGATCTCGTGAGTATAATTTCTTCAACAGGTACCCCTTGGATTCTACTGGAGAAGAGGACCGACCTGCGTGGGAACTTAAGGTAAGTATGTATGTATGTGTGTATGTAGGTAATAAAATTATACTTTCACGGTGTGTGTGTCTTGTCTTTTTTTGGGTATTTTTTTAGTAGTAGTACTACAGGTACCAGCGGGTCCGTTTTTCCGTCGCATGCTGGTACTTGTGGTTCTCCAAGTACCAGCATGCGGGGGAGGCTTGCTGGGCCTTGTAGTACTGCTACTAAAAACAATATCTTTTCTTTTACAACAAAGGCTATCAGCCTCCCCATCCGCAGCCCATTGGATGGGGGGGGACAGCCTCGGGCTTCACCCCTGGCCCTTGGGTGGCTGGGGGGGGGGACCCCTTGATTGAAGGGGTCCCCACTCCCCCAGGGTACCCCGGCCAGGAGTGACTAGTTGGATTTTTGATGCCACGGCCGCAGGGCACTATATAAAAGTGACCCCCGGCTGTGGCATTATCTGTCCAGCTAGTGGAGCCCGGTGCTGGTTTTAAAAATACGGGGGACCCCTACTCTTTTTGTCCCCCGTATTTTTGGGACCAGGACCAGGCGCAGAGCCCGATGCTGGTTGCTTAAATATGGGGGAACCCCTGTCATTTTTCCCCCCATATTTTTGCAACCAGGATCGGCTCAAAGATCCCGAGGCTGGTTATGCTTAGGAGGGGGGACCCCATGCATTTTTTTTTATTATTTTACAGTGTTTAATAAAAAAAATAAAAAAAAATAAACCCCAGCACGGATCACACAGATCCGGCCGAGATTGATTGTAAAAAAAGTCGGCAGTGTTTTGCTAATCACTGCCGTAAAAATAGAAAAAAAAACACGAATGACATCGACATCGGAACAAAAGAAAAACCCGAATACGACAGCTTAGTAAATTAGTCGTAATCAATTCAAAAAGTTGCAGTTTTACACTTTCGATGTCATTCGTGATTGAACTTTGACCTGAAACGGGAAAATACGAATCTTAGTAAATTTACCCCTCTGAGAGCACTAGCAGTCCAAGTTAAACTTCTTCTGACACCATGGGGGAAATTTACTAAGCTCCCGATTTTGACCGAGATGCCGTTTTTTCATCAAAGTGTCATCTCGGTAATTTACTAAACACTAATCACGGCAGAGATGAGGGCATTCGTAATTTTTTGCAAGTCCAAGTAAAAAATTACGAATGAATACACCATCGGTCAAAACGCGGCTGTTTAAGTATGAATCTCGGTCATTTACTAAGAAGTGCAAAGCAAAAAACAAACAAACACTGCCGTGAAAAATTACAACTAGTAAAAAAGTGCTAAAAAAAAACAGACCTACTTTTTTTTTCCGTGATTGGATAGGCATGCAGGGATCCATGAGATCCGTGCATGTATATCAGTGGGAAGGGGTGGGAAAGTTGTTATTTTATTTAAAAAAATTGCGTGGGGTCCCCCCTCCTAAGCATAACCAGCCTCGGGCTCTTTGAGCCGATCCTGGTTGCAGAAATATGGGGAAAAAAAATGACAGGGGTTCCCCCATATTTAAGCAACCAGCATCGGGCTCTGCGCCTGGTCCTGGTCCCAAAAATACGGGGGACAAAAAGAGTAGGGGTCCCCCGTATTTTTAAAACCAGCACCGGGCTCCACTAGCTGGACAGATAATGCCACAGCCGGGGGTCACTTTTATATAGTGCCCTGCGGCCGTGGCATCAAAAATCCAACTAGTCACTCCTGGCCGGGGTACCCTGGGGGAGTGGGGACCCCTTCAATCAAGGGGTCCCCCCCCCCAGCCACCCAAGGGCCAGGGGTGAAGCCCGAGGCTGTCCCCCCCCCATCCAATGGGCTGCGGATGGGGAGGCTGATAGCCTTTGTTGTAAAAGAAAAGATATTGTTTTTAGTAGCAGTACTACAAGGCCCAGCAAGCCTCCCCCGCATGCTGGTACTTGGAGAACCACAAGTACCAGCATGCGACGGAAAAACTGGCCCACTGGTACCTGTAGTACTACTACTAAAAAAATACCCAAAAAAAGACAAGACACACACACCGTGAAAGTATAATTTTATTACATACATACACACATACATACATACTTACCTTAAGTTCCCACGCAGGTCGGTCCTCTTCTCCAGTAGAATCCAAGGGGTACCTGTTGAAGAAATTATACTCACGAGATCCAGGGGTCCAGGCTCCTCGGGAAATCCAGGGGTAATCCACGTACTTGCATAAAATAAGAAAACGGAAAGCCGAGCCACGAACTGAAAGGGGCCCCATGTTTTCACATGGGACTCCTTTCCACGAATGCCAGAAACCCACTCTGACTGATGTCTAAGTGGGTTTCTTCAGCCAATCAGGGAGTGCCACGTTGTAGCACTCTCCTGATCGGCTGTGTGCTCCTGTACTGAGTGACAGGCGGCACACGGCAGTGTTACAATGTAGCGCCTATGCGCTACATTGTTACCAATGCTGGGAACTTTCTGCTCAGCGGTGACGTCACTTTAGGTCAACCGCAGGGCAGAAAGTTCCCATCATTGGTTACAATGTAGCGCATAGGCGCTACATTGTAACACTGCCGTGTGCTGCCTGTCAGTGAGGACAGGAGCACACAGCCGATCAGGAGAGTGCTACAACGTGGCACTCCCTGATTGGCTGAAGAAACCCACTTAGACATCAGTCAGAGTGGGTTTCTGGCATTCGTGGAAAGGAGTCCCATGTGAAAACATGGGGCCCCTTTCAGTTCGTGGCTCGGCTTTCCGTTTTCTTATTTTATGCAAGTACGTGGATTACCCCTGGATTTCCCGAGGAGCCTGGACCCCTGGATCTCGTGAGTATAATTTCTTCAACAGGTACCCCTTGGATTCTACTGGAGAAGAGGACCGACCTGCGTGGGAACTTAAGGTAAGTATGTATGTATGTGTGTATGTATGTAATAAAATTATACTTTCACGGTGTGTGTGTCTTGTCTTTTTTTGGGTATTTTTTTAGTAGTAGTACTACAGGTACCAGCGGGCCAGTTTTTCCGTCGCATGCTGGTACTTGTGGTTCTCCAAGTACCAGCATGCGGGGGAGGCTTGCTGGGCCTTGTAGTACTGCTACTAAAAACAATATCTTTTCTTTTACAACAAAGGCTATCAGCCTCCCCATCCGCAGCCCATTGGATGGGGGGGGACAGCCTCGGGCTTCACCCCTGGCCCTTGGGTGGCTGGGGGGGGGACCCCTTGATTGAAGGGGTCCCCACTCCCCCAGGGTACCCCGGCCAGGAGTGACTAGTTGGATTTTTGATGCCACGGCCGCAGGGCACTATATAAAAGTGACCCCCGGCTGTGGCATTATCTGTCCAGCTAGTGGAGCCCGGTGCTGGTTTTAAAAATACGGGGGACCCCTACTCTTTTTGTCCCCCGTATTTTTGGGACCAGGACCAGGCGCAGAGCCCGATGCTGGTTGCTTAAATATGGGGGAACCCCTGTCATTTTTTTTCCCATATTTCTGCAACCAGGATCGGCTCAAAGAGCCCGAGGCTGGTTATGCTTAGGAGGGGGGACCCCACGCATTTTTTTTTATTATTTTACAGTGTTTAATTAAAAAAAAAAAAAAAACCCAGCACGGATCACACAGATCCGGCCGAGATTGATTGTAAAAAAAGTCGGCAGTGTTTTGCTAATCACTGCCGTAAAAATAGAAAAAAAACCACGAATGATATCGACATCGGAACAAAAGAAAAACCCGAATACGACAGCTTAGTAAATTAGTCGTAATCAATTCAAAAAGTTGCAGTTTTACACTTTCGATGTCATTCGTGATTGAACTTTGACCTGAATCTGGAAAATACGAATCTTAGTAAATTTACCCCCATGTTTTGTTCATATGTTTGTAAATCCAGTCATCAGGACACAGAGACATGTGAGTTCACTGCTGTGCTGTTTTTATTCCATCACCAACTCCAGGCACACTGCACACTGGACCACCCGCTTCCCAGCATCCCCCTGGTCCCAGGGACCATCACTGAAGATTCAGGGTTACATATGTTAGTAAGGGAGTGTCTACAAATATTAAGCATTCTAATACATTAACATCACAGCATGTGGACAGAGCGTGGGACTGTATTAGGAAAACTTGTAAACAGGGGGTCCATGCCCCAGGATGGGGCCCCTACAGCAGGAGCTGCCAGTGGCACGCGAGTCAAGCACTAACGGACTGCTTGCGGGTGAGGGAAGGGACCCGCAAGACTGATTGCTCAGGAAGTAAGAGCCAACGGTCCGGGGAAGATGCAGTGCGGAGCAACTGAGGAGACCTATGTGAGGACGGAGTTGCACTGAGATAAGGAAAAGTGCTGTCAGGCTCCAGTTGATGATGAGTGCCCTTTTCCCCACAACTTACCTGTATCCCAGCTTCCGCTTGTGTGGAATAAGCGAGGAAGTGGCAGCTGCAAAGAAATGGTTACTGACTTTGTCTCAACACAGTGACTCGAATCATCAGGAAGTATGAATGATTCGAGTCACTCAAAGTTTAATGAGTCAGACAGCTGCAACAGTAGCCTCTCTCAGCCAGAGGGAGGAGACTCAGTGTGTCATTGTAATTGGCCAGCGGCAATACCAGGTGACACCCAGTGGGAGGGACGAGGGAGTAGTCATGACTCACCAGTCAGTGAGTGCTGCGCTGCTGTGCCTGATTCATTTATCCTGATTCCTGAGTCTGCCTGTGAGTCGAGACAGTTGTATACTGGGTAGACTCAGTGGGAAAGATTCAAATGTTTGAAAAGTCGGTTGGGTGTCTGTTTTTTTCCTGTCTATAGGAAAAAACAGACTCCCAACTGACTTTTCAAACATTTGAATCACCCCCAGTGACTCAGTGGACCGATCTGATTCATGCAGCATTAGCCTGCAGGAGGTGGAGCCCCTGCAGTACAGTGCTCTCAGCTCAGTGCTCACTGTTCCTGCTCAATGTGATTGTGACTGAATGATATGTGTTTCATGGCTGTTAAGCTTTCTCTCCTCAGCCAGAAGTAATGTGCATATTCAGTAATTCAGTAATTAGTATGCAATAAATGGTTATTAATAATATATCAACACAACAATGAATCTATGTTAATATATTATTAACAATCAGTGCATAAGCAGCTGCCTCCCCCAGATACACTGCACTACAGCTGAATAACTAGCTGAGCCAACTCCCAGAGGACTGAGTCACTCCCTCAGGGCCGAAACTAGGATTTCTGTCACCTGGGGCAAGACAGTAATTCAGCGCCCCCCCCCCCCCCCCCAAAAAAAAAAAAAGAAAAAAAGAAAATCATTTAAAAATAAAATAAAATATACAGTATAACTTAGAAAATAAATCCTTCTGAGTACAACGAAGGATTAAAAGTCCGAAACGGTAGTACTGTACAGTGTGCTATTTCTTTTATAAGTCCGATGAGTGCCGCCTCGATAGCTATATCTACCTAAACTCTATGGAGGAGGGCACCGGGGCCCGCTGCTTGGTGATACTGTGAGTGCCGGGACATTTTATATATATATATATATATATAGAGTCCTTGGTGTCTGGCACCCCTAAACAATAGTAGCAATGGCCCAGGTGCCCTCTGTACTAAATAGTATATTGTCAGGTGTCACATCATATAAGCCAATGTTACGAGGCCTGTAGCCCAAAGGGGCAAAGGAGAGGCTACGGGCCCCGGAACATTGCTTGCTTGATGTGACACCTGACAATAAACTTGTAACACTTCAAAAGACATGCCGAAATATTTTTCTCTAACGTCCTAGTGGATGCTGGGAACTCCGTAAGGACCATGGGGAATAGCGGGCTCCGAAGGAGGCTGGGCACTCTAGAAAGATTTATGACTACCTGGTGTGCACTGGCTCCTCCCACTATGACCCTCCTCCAAGCCTCAGTTAGATCTTGTGCCCGGCCGAGGTTGGATGCACACTAGGGGCTCTCCTGAGCCCTTAGAAAGAAAGTATAGATTTAGGTTTTTTTATTTTCAGTGAGACCTGCTGGCAACAGGCTCACTGCAGCGAGGGACTAAGGGGAGAAGAAGCGAACTCGCCTGCTTGCAGCCGGATTGGGCTTCTTAGGCTACTGGACACCTTTATCTCCAGAGGGATCGACCGCAGGCCCAGTCCTTGGTGTTCGGTCCCGGAGCCGCGACGCCGTCCCCCTTACAGAGCCAGAAGCAAGAAGAGGTCCGGAAAAACGGCGGCAGAAGACATCAGTCTTCACCAAGGTAGCGCACAGCACTGCAGCTGTGCGCCATTGCTCCTCATGCACACCACACACTCCGGTCACTGAGGGTGCAGGGCGCTGGGGGGGGGGCGCCCTGAGCAGCAATATAAACACCTTGGCTGGCAAAAATACATCACATATAACCCCCAGGGCTATATGGATGTATATTAACCCCTGCCAGATTCCATAAAAATGCGGGAGAAAAGTCCGCGAAAAAGGGGCGGAGCCTATCTCCTCAGCACACTGGCGCCATTTTTCCCTCACAGCTCCGTTGGAGGGAAGCTCCCTGGCTCTCCCCTGCAGTCTACACTACAGAACAGGGTTAAAACAGAGAGGGGGGGCACTAAATTTAGGCGCAGTATAAATTATATAAAAGCAACTATAGGGGACATAACTCAGTTAGTCCCTGCATTATATGGCGCTCTGGTGTGTGCTGGCATACTCTCACTCTGTCCCCCCAAAGGGCTTTTGTGGGTCCTGTCCTCATTGGAGCATTCCTTGTGTGTGTGCGGTGTGTCGGTACGGCTGTGTCGACATGTTTGATGAGGAGACTTATGTGGAGGCGGAGCAGATGCCGATAAATGAGATGTCGCCCCTGTGGGCCGACACCAGAGTGGATGGATAGGTGGAAGGTATTAACCGACAGTGTCAACTCCTTACAATAAAAGGCTGGATGACGTAACAGCTATGGGACAGCCGGCTTCTCAGCCCGCGCCTGCCCAGACGTCTCAAAGGCCATCAATGCTCCCTCAGATGGCAGACACAGATGTCGACACGGAGTCTGACTCCAGTGTCGACGAGGTTGAGACATATACACAATCCACTAGGAACATCCGTTACATGATCCCGGCAATATAAAATGTGTTACACATTTCTGACATTAACCCAAGTACCACTAAAAACAAAGGGTTTTATGTGTGGGGAGAAAAAGCAGGCAGTGTTTTGTTCCCCCATCAAATGAGTGAATGAAGTGTGAAAAAGCGTGGGTTTCCCCGATAAGAAACTGGTAATTTCTAACAAGTTACTGATGGCGTACCCTTTCCCGCCAGAGGATAAGTTACGCTGGGAGATATCCCCTAGGGTGGATAAGGCGCTCACACGTTTGTCAAGGTGGCACTGCCGTCTTAGGATACGGCCACTTTGAAGGTACCTGCTGATAAATAGCAGGAAGCTATCCTGAAGTCTGTAATTACACACTCAGGTACTAGACTGAGACCTGCAGACTGCTGCAGCGTGGTCTGTACCCCTTTCAAACAGGGATACTATTTTGCGAACATAAGACGTCGTCTTATATATGAGGGATGCACAGAGGAATATTTTGCCGGCTGGCATCCTGAATTCTTGCAATGTCCATTCTGTCAGGAGGGTATTGGAGACCCGACACTGGACAGGTGATGCTGACTGTAAAAGGCACATAGAGCCTTATAAGGGTGAGGAATTGGTTGGGGATGGTCTCTGGGACCTCGTATCCACAGCAACAGCTGGGATGAAAATATTTTACCTCAGGTTTCCTCGCAGCCTTAGTAACGCACTGTATTATCAGGTACAGTCCTTTCGGCTTCAAAAAAGCAGGCGGGTCAAACGAGGGAAGAGGGAAAAAGCTGCACCAGCAGCCAGTTCCCAGAATCAAAATTCTTCCCCTGCTTCCTCTGAGTCCACCGCATGACGCGGGGGCTCCACAGGCGTAGCCAGGTACGGTGGGGGGCCGCCTCAAAAATTTCAGCGATCAGTGGGCTCGCTCACAGGTGGATCCCTGGATCCTTCAAGTAGTATCTCAGGGGTACAAGCTGGAAGTCGAGGCGTCTCCCCCCCGCCGTTTACTCAAATCTGCCTTGCCGACAACTCCCTCAGGCAGGGAGGCTATGCTAGAGGCAATTCACAAGCTGTATTCCCAGCAGGTGATAGTCAAGGTGCCCCTACTTCAACAAGGACGGGGTTACTATTCCACACTGTTTGTGGTACCGAAACCAGCCGGTTCGGTGAGACCCATTTTAAAATGGAAATCCTTGAACACTTACATAACAAAGTTCAAGATGGAATCGCTCAGGGCGGTTATTGCAAGCCTGGACGAGGGGGATTACATGGTATCCCTGGACATCAAGGATGCTTACCTGCATGTCCCTATTTACCTTCCTCACCAGGAGTACCTCAGATTGTGGTACAGGATTGCCATTACCAATTCCAGACACTACCGTTTGGACTGTCCACGGCACCGAGGGTGTTTTCCAAGGTAATGGCAGAAATGATGATACTCCTTCAAAAAAAGGGAGTTTTTATTTATCCCATACTTGGACGATCTCCTTATAAAGGCAAGGTCCAGGGAGCAGTTACTGGTCGGAGTAGCACTATCTCAGGAGGTGCTACAACAGCATGGCTGGATTCTGAACATTCCAAAGTCACAGCTGGTTCCTTCCACTCGCTTACTGTTCCTGGGGATGATTTTGGACACAGAACAGAAAAAAGTGTTTCTCCCGCAGGAGAAAGCCAAGGAGCTGTCATCTCTAGTCAGAGACCTCCTAAAACCAAAAAGGGTATCGGTGCATCGTTGCACACGAGTCCTGGGAAAAATGGTGGCTTCATACGAAGCAATTCCATTCGGCAGGTTCCATGCGAGGACCTTCCAGTGAGACCTCTTAGATAAGTGGTCGGGATCGCATCTTCAAATGCATCAAATGATAACCCTGTCTCCAAGGACCAGGGTGTCTCTACTGTGGTGGACGCAGGGTGCTCATCTTCTAGAGGGCCGCAGTTTCGGCATACAGGACTGGGTCCTGGTGACCACGGATGCCAGCCTTCAAGGCTGGGGAGCAGTCACACAGGGAAGAAACTTCCAGGGCCTATGGTCAAGTCAGGAGACTTCCCTACATATAAATTCTGGAACTGAGGGCCATTTACAATGCCCTAAGTCAGGCAAGACCCCTGCTTCAAAACCAGCCGGTACTGATACAGTCAGACAACATCACGGCAGTCGCCCATGTGACCCGACAGGGTGGCACAAGAAGCAGGATGGCAATGGCAGAAGCCACAAGGATTCTCAGATGGGCGGAAAATCACGTACTAGCACTGTCAGCAGTGTTCATTCCGGGAGTGGACAACTGGGAAGCAGACTTCCTCAGCAGACACGACCTACACCCGGGAGAGTGGGGACTTCATCCAGAAGTCTTCCTGCTGTTGGTAAACCGTTGGGAAAGGCCACAGATGGACATGATGGCGTCCCGCCTCAACAAAAAGCTAAAGAGATATTGCGCCAGGTCAAGGGACCCTCAGGCGATAGCTGTGGACGCTCTAGTGACACCGTGGGTGTACCAGTCGGTTTATGTGTTCCCTACTCTGCCTCTCATACCAAAGGTACTGAGAATAATAAGATGGCGAGGAGTAAGAACGATACTCGTGGTTCCGGATTGGCCAAGAAGGGCTTGGTACCCGGAACTTCAGGAAATGATATCAGAGGACCCATGGCCTCTGCCGCTCAGACAGGACCTGCTTCAGCAGGGGCCCTGTCTGTTCCAAGACTTACCGCGGCTGCGTTTGACGGCATGGCGATTGAGCGCCGGATCCTGAAGGAAAAGGGTATTCCGGAAGAAGTCATTCCTGCGCTTATTAAAGCCAGGAAAGATGTTACGGCAAAGCATTATCACCGCATGTGGCGGAAATATGTTGCATGGTGCGAGGCCAAAAAGTCCCCAACAGAGGAATTTCCACTAGGTCGATTTCTACATTTCCTGCAAGCAGGAGTGAATATGGGCCTAAGTCTAGGCTCCATTAAAGTACAGATCTCGGCTCTGTCGATTTTCTTTCAAAAAGAATTAGCTTCAGTACCTGAAGTTCAGACATTGTGAAAGGAGTGCTGCATATTCAGCCCCCGTTTGTGCCCCCTGTGGCACCTTGGGATCTCAACGTGGTGTTGAGTTTTCTTAAAATCACATTGGTTTGAGCCACTAAAAACCGTGGATCTAAAATATCTCACGTGGAAAGTGGTCATGTTATTGGCCTTGGCTTCAGCCAGGCGAGTGTCAGAATTGGCGGCTTTATCATGTAAAAGCCCTTATCTGATTTTCCATATGGATAGGGCAGAATTGAGGACTCGTCCCCAATTTCTTCCTAAGGTGGTGTCAGCGTTTCACCTGAACCAGCCTATTGTGGTGGCGGCGGCTACTAGTGAATTGGAGGACTCCAAGTTGCTAGACGTTGTCAGGGCCCTGAAAATATGTTTCCAGGACGGCTGGAGTCAGAAACTCTGACTCGCTGTTTATCCTGTATGCACCCAACAAGCTGGGTGCTCCTGCTTCTAAGCAGTCTATTGCTCGCTGGATTTGTAGTACAATTCAGCTTGCACATTCTGTGGCAGGCATACCACAGCCAAAATCTGTAAATGCCCATTCCACAAGGAAGGTGGGCTCATCTTGGGCGGCTGCCCGAGGGGTCTCGGCTTTACAACTTTGCCGAGCAGCTACTTGGTCAGGGGCAAACACGTTTGCAAAATTCTACAAATTTGATACCCTGGCTGAGGAGGACCTGGAGTTCTCTCATTCGGTGCTACAGAGTCATCCGCACTCTCCCGCCCGTTTGGGAGCTTTGGTATAATCCCCATGGTCCTTACGGAGTTCCCAGCATCCACTAGGACTTTAGAGAAAATAAGAATTTACTCACCGGTAATTCTATTTCTCGTAGTCCGTAGTGGATGCTGGGCGCCCATCCCAAGTGCGGATTGTCTGCAATACTTGTAAATAGTTATTGTTAACTAAAGGGTTATTGTTGAGCCATCTGTTGAGAGGCTCAGTTGTTTTCATACTGTAAAAAAATATAGTATCACGAGTTGTACGGTGTGATTGGTGTGGCTGGTAAGAGTCTTACCCGGGATTCTAAATCCTTCCTTATTATGTCTGCTCGTCCGGGCACAGTGTCCTAACTGAGGCTTGGAGGAGGGTCATAGTGGGAGGAGCCAGTGTACACCAGGTAGTCATAAATCTTTCTAGAGTGCCCAGCCTCCTTCGGAGCCCGCTATTCCCCATGGTCCTTACGGAGTTCCCAGCATCCACTACGGACTACGAGAAATAGAATTACCGGTGAGTAAATTCTTATTATATATCTATATTTCTATATGTGTATAATATATATTTATATAAATTATATATATATTAGAGATGAGCGCCGGAAATTTTTCGGGTTTTGTGTTTTGGTTTTGGGTTCGGTTCCGCGGCCGTGTTTTGGGTTCGACCGCGTTTTGGCAAAACCTCACCGAATTTTTTTTGTCGGATTCGGGTGTGTTTTGGATTCGGGTGTTTTTTTCCAAAAAACCTAAAAAACAGCTTAAATCATAGAATTTGGCGGTCATTTTGATCCCAAAGTATTATTAACCTCAAAAACCATAATTTCCACACATTTTCAGTCTATTCTGAATACCTCACACCTCACAATATTATTTTTAGTCCTAAAATTTGCACCGAGGTCGCTGTGTGAGTAAGATAAGCGACCCTAGTGGCCGACACAAACACCGGGCCCATCTAGGAGTGGCACTGCAGTGTCACGCAGGATGGCCCTTCCAAAAAACCCTCCCCAAACAGCACATGACGCAAAGAAAAAAAGAGGCGCAATGAGGTAGCTGTGTGAGTAAGATTAGCGACCCTAGTGGCCGACACAAACACCGGGCCCATCTAGGAGTGGCACTGCAGTGTCACGCAGGATGTCCCTTCCAAAAAACCCTCCCCAAACAGCACATGACGCAAAGAAAAAAAGAGGCGCAATGAGGTAGCTGTGTGAGTAAGATAAGCGACCCTAGTGGCCGACACAAACACCGGGCCCATCTAGGAGTGTCACTGCAGTGTCACGCAGGATGTCCCTTCCAAAAAACCCTCCCCAAACAGCACATGACGCAAAGAAAAAAAGAGGCGCAATGAGGTAGCTGTGTGAGTAAGATAAGCGACCCTAGTGGCCGACACAAACACCGGGCCCATCTAGGAGTGGCACTGCAGTGTCACGCAGGATGTCCCTTCCAAAAAACCCTCCCCAAACAGCACATGACGCAAAGAAAAAGAAAAGAAAAAAGAGGTGCAAGATGGAATTGTCCTTGGGCCCTCCCACCCACCCTTATGTTGTATAAACAGGACATGCACACTTTAACCAACCCATCATTTCAGTGACAGGGTCTGCCACACGACTGTGACTGATATGATGGGTTGGTTTGGACCCCCACCAAAAAAGAAGCAATTAATCTCTCCTTGCACAAACTGGCTCTACAGAGGCAAGATGTCCACCTCATCATCATCCTCCGATATATCACCGTGTACATCCCCCTCCTCACAGATTATCAATTCGTCCCCACTGGAATCCACCATCTCAGCTCCCTGTGTACTTTGTGGAGGCAATTGCTGCTGGTCAATGTCTCCACGGAGGAATTGATTATAATTCATTTTAATGAACATCATCTTCTCCACATTTTCTGGATGTAACCTCGTACGCCGATTGCTGACAAGGTGAGCGGCGGCACTAAACACTCTTTCGGAGTACACACTTGTGGGAGGGCAACTTAGGTAGAATAAAGCCAGTTTGTGCAAGGGCCTCCAAATTGCCTCTTTTTCCTGCCAGTATAAGTACGGACTGTGTGACGTGCCTACTTGGATGCGGTCACTCATATAATCCTCCACCATTCTTTCAATGGGGAGAGAATCATATGCAGTGACAGTAGACGACATGTCCGTAATCGTTGTCAGGTCCTTCAGTCCGGACCAGATGTCAGCATCAGCAGTCGCTCCAGACTGCCCTGCATCACCGCCAGCGGGTGGGCTCGGAATTCTGAGCCTTTTCCTCGCACCCCCAGTTGCGGGAGAATGTGAAGGAGGAGATGTTGTTGACAGGTCGCGTTCCGCTTGACTTGACAATTTACTCACCAGCAGGTGTTTGAACCCCAGCAGACTTGTGTCTGCCGGAAAGAGAGATCCAAGGTAGGCTTTAAATCTAGGATCGAGCACGGTGGCCAAAATGTAGTGCTCTGATTTCAACAGATTGACCACCCGTGAATCCTTGCTAAGCGAATTAAGGGCTCCATCCACAAGTCCCACATGCCTAGCGGAATCGCTCCGTGTTAGCTCCTCCTTCAATGTCTCCAGCTTCTTCTGCAAAAGCCTGATGAGGGGAATGACCTGACTCAGGCTGGCAGTGTCTGAACTGACTTCACGTGTGGCAAGTTCAAAGGGCATCAGAACCTTGCACAACGTTGAAATCATTCTCCACTGCGCTTGAGACAGGTGCATCCCACCTCCTATATCGTGCTCAATTGTATAGGCTTGAATGGCCTTTTGCTGCTCCTCCAACCTCTGAAGCATATACAGGGTTGAATTCCACCTCGTTACCACTTCTTGCTTCAGATGATGGCAGGGCAGGTTCAGTAGTTTTTGGTGGTGCTCCAGTTTTCTGTACGTGGTGCCTGTACGCCGAAAGTGTCCCGCAATTCTTCTGGCCACCGACAGCATCTCTTGCACGCCCCTGTCGTTTTTTAAAAAATTCTGCACCACCAAATTCAAGGTATGTGCAAAACATGGGACGTGCTTGAATTGGCCCAGATTTAATGCACACACAATATTGCTGGCGTTGTCCGATGCCACAAATCCACAGGAGAGTCCAATTGGGGTAAGCCATTCCGCGATGATCTTCCTCAGTTGCCGTAAGAGGTTTTCAGCTGTGTGCGTATTCTGGAAACCGGTGATACAAAGCGTAGCCTGCCTAGGAAAGAGTTGGCGTTTGCGAGATGCTGCTACTGGTGCCGCCGCTGCTGTTCTTGCGGCGGGAGTCCATACATCTACCCAGTGGGCTGTCACAGTCATATAGTCCTGACCCTGCCCTGCTCCACTTGTCCACATGTCCGTGGTTAAGTGGACATTGGGTACAACTGCATTTTTTAGGACACTGGTGAGTCTTTTTCTGACGTCCGTGTACATTCTCGGTATCGCCTGCCTAGAGAAGTGGAACCTAGATGGTATTTGGTAACGGGGGCACACTACCTCAAGAAATTGTCTAGATCCCTGTGAACTAACGGCGGATACCGGACGCACGTCTAACACCAACATAGTTGTCAAGGCCTCAGTTATCCGCTTTGCAACAGGATGACTGCTGTGATATTTCATCTTCCTCGCAAAGGACTGTTGGACAGTCAATTGCTTGGTGGAAGTAGTAAAAGTGTGCTTACGACTTCCCTTCTGGGATGACCATCGACTCCCAGCAGCAACAACAGCAGCGCCAGCAGCAGTAGGCGTTACACGCAAGGATGCATCGGAGGAATCCCAGGCAGGAGAGGACTCGTCAGAATTGCCAGTGACATTGCCTGCAGGACTATTGGCATTCCTGGGGAAGGAGGAAATTGACACTGAGGGAGTTGGTGGGGTGGTTTGCGTGAGCTTGGTTACAAGAGGAAGGGATTTACTGGTCAGTGGACTGCTTCCGCTGTCACCCAAAGTTTTTGAACTTGTCACCGACTTATTATGAATGCGCTGCAGGTGACGTATAAGGGAGGATGTTCCGAGGTGGTTAACGTCCTTACCCCTACTTATTACAGCTTGACAAAGGGAACACACGGCTTGACAAATGTTGTCCGCATTTCTGGTGAAATACTTCCACACCGAAGAGCTGATTTTTTTGGTATTTTCACCAGGCATGTCAACGGCCATATTCCTACCACGGACAACAGGTGTCTCCCCGGGTGCCTGACTTAAACAAACCACCTCACCATCAGAATCCTCCTGGTCAATTTCCTCCCCAGCGCCAGCAACACCCATATCCTCCTCATCCTGGTGTACTTCAACACTGACATCTTCAATCTGACTATCAGGAACTGGACTGCGGGTGCTCCTTCCATCACTTGCAGGGGGCGTGCAAATGGTGGAAGGCGCATGCTCTTCACGTCCAGTGTTGGGAAGGTCAGGCATCGCAACCGACACAATTGGAGTCGGACTCTCCTTGTGGATTTGGGATTTCGAAGAACGCACAGTTCTTTGCGGTGCTACTGCTTTTGCCAGCTTTAGTCTTTTCATTTTTCTAGCGAGAGGCTGAGTGCTTCCATCCTCATGTGAAGCTGAACCACTAGCCATGAACATAGGCCAGGGCCTCAGCCGTTCCTTGCCACTCCGTGTGGTAAATGGCATATTGGCAAGTTTACGCTTCTCCTCCGACAATTTTATTTTAGGTTTTGGAGTCCTTTTTTTACTGATATTTGGTGTTTTGGATTTGACATGCTCTGTACTATGACATTGGGCATCGGCCTTGGCAGACGACGTTGCTGGCATTTCATCGTCTCGGCCATGACTAGTGGCAGCAGCTTCAGCACGAGGTGGAAGTGGATCTTGATCTTTCCCTAATTTTGGAACCTCAACATTTTTGTTCTCCATATTTTAATAGGCACAACTAAAAGGCACCTCAGGTAAACAATGGAGATGGATGGATTGGATACTAGTATACAATTATGGACGGGCTGCCGAGTGCCGACACAGAGGTAGCCACAGCCGTGAACTACCGCACTGTACTGTGTCTGCTGCTAATATATAGACTGGTTGATAAAGAGATAGTATACTCGTAACTAGTATGTATGTATAAAGAAAGAAAAAAAAACCACGGTTAGGTGGTATATACAATTATGGACGGGCTGCCGAGTGCCGACACAGAGGTAGCCACAGCCGTGAACTACCGCACTGTACTGTGTCTGCTGCTAATATAGACTGGTTGATAAAGAGATAGTATACTCGTAACTAGTATGACTATAAAGAAAGAAAAAAAAAACCACGGTTAGGTGGTATATACAATTATGGACGGGCTGCCGAGTGCCGACACAGAGGTAGCCACAGCCGTGAACTACCGCACTGTACTGTGTCTGCTGCTAATATATAGACTGGTTGATAAAGAGATAGTATACTCGTAACTAGTATGTATGTATAAAGAAAGAAAAAAAAAACACGGTTAGGTGGTATATACAATTATGGACGGGCTGCAGAGTGCCGACACAGAGGTAGCCACAGCCGTGAACTACCGCACTGTACTGTGTCTGCTGCTAATATAGACTGGTTGATAAAGAGATAGTATACTCGTAACTAGTATGACTATAAAGAAAGAAAAAAAAACCACGGTTAGGTGGTATATACAATTATGGACGGGCTGCCGAGTGCCGACACAGAGGTAGCCACAGCCGTGAACTACCGCACTGTACTGTGTCTGCTGCTAATATATAGACTGGTTGATAAAGAGATAGTATACTCGTAACTAGTATGTATGTATAAAGAAAGAAAAAAAAACCACGGTTAGGTGGTATATACAATTATGGACGGGCTGCCGAGTGCCGACACAGAGGTAGCCACAGCCGTGAACTACCGCACTGTACTGTGTCTGCTGCTAATATATAGACTGGTTGATAAAGAGATAGTATACTCGTAACTAGTATGTATGTATAAAGAAAGAAAAAAAAACCACGGTTAGGTGGTATATACAATTATGGACGGGCTGCCGAGTGCCGACACAGAGGTAGCCACAGCCGTGAACTACCGCACTGTACTGTGTCTGCTGCTAATATATAGACTGGTTGATAAAGAGATAGTATACTCGTAACTAGTATGTATGTATAAAGAAAGAAAAAAAAAACCACGGTTAGGTGGTATATACAATTATGGACGGGCTGCCGAGTGCCGACACAGAGGTAGCCACAGCCGTGAACTACCGCACTGTACTGTGTCTGCTGCTAATATATAGACTGGTTGATAAAGAGATAGTATACTCGTAACTAGTATGTATGTATAAAGAAAGAAAAAAAAACCACGGTTAGGTGGTATATACAATTATGGACGGGCTGCCGAGTGCCGACACAGAGGTAGCCACAGCCGTGAACTACCGCACTGTACTGTGTCTGCTGCTAATATAGACTGGTTGATAAAGAGATAGTATACTCGTAACTAGTATGTATGTATAAAGAAAGAAAAAAAAACCACGGTTAGGTGGTATATACAATTATGGACGGGCTGCCGAGTGCCGACACAGAGGTAGCCACAGCCGTGAACTACCGCACTGTACTGTGTCTGCTGCTAATATATAGACTGGTTGATAAAGAGATAGTATACTCGTAACTAGTATGTATGTATAAAGAAAGAAAAAAAAACCACGGTTAGGTGGTATATACAATTATGGACGGGCTGCCGAGTGCCGACACAGAGGTAGCCACAGCCGTGAACTACCGCACTGTACTGTGTCTGCTGCTAATATATAGACTGGTTGATAAAGAGATAGTATACTCGTAACTAGTATGTATGTATAAAGAAAGAAAAAAAAACCACGGTTAGGTGGTATATACAATTATGGACGGGCTGCCGAGTGCCGACACAGAGGTAGCCACAGCCGTGAACTACCGCACTGTACTGTGTCTGCTGCTAATATAGACTGGTTGATAAAGAGATAGTATACTCGTAACTAGTATGTATGTATAAAGAAAGAAAAAAAAACCACGGTTAGGTGGTATATACAATTATGGACGGGCTGCCGAGTGCCGACACAGAGGTAGCCACAGCCGTGAACTACCGCACTGTACTGTGTCTGCTGCTAATATAGACTGGTTGATAAAGAGATAGTATACTCGTAACTAGTATGACTATAAAGAAAGAAAAAAAAACCACGGTTAGGTGGTATATACAATTATGGACGGGCTGCCGAGTGCCGACACAGAGGTAGCCACAGCCGTGAACTACCGCACTGTACTGTGTCTGCTGCTAATATAGACTGGTTGATAAAGAGATAGTATACTACTAATATTATATATACTGGTGGTCAGGTCACTGGTCACTAGTCACACTGGCAGTGGCACTCCTGCAGCAAAAGTGTGCACTGTTTAATTTTAATATAATATTATGTACTCCTGGCTCCTGCTATAACCTATAACTGGCACTGCAGTGCTCCCCAGTCTCCCCCACAATTATAAGCTGTGTGAGCTGAGCACAGTCAGATATATATATACATTGATGCAGCACACTGGGCTGAGCAGTGCACACAGATATGGTATGTGACTGAGTCACTGTGTGTATCGTTTTTTTCAGGCAGAGAACGGATATATTAAATAAAACAAACAACTGCACTGTCTGGTGGTCACTGTGGTCGTCAGTCACTAAACTCTGCACTCTCTTCTACAGTATCACAGCCTCAGGTCAATCTCTCTCTCTCTCTCTCAACCCTAATCTAAATGGAGAGGACGCCAGCCACGTCCTCTCCCTATCAATCTCAATGCACGTGTGAAAATGGCGGCGACGCGCGGCTCCTTATATAGAATCCGAGTCTCGCGAGAATCCGACAGCGTCATGATGACGTTCGGGCGCGCTCGGGTTAACCGAGCAAGGCGGGAGGATCCGAGTCTGCTCGGACCCGTGAAAAAAACATGAAGTTCGTGCGGGTTCGGATTCAGAGAAACCGAACCCGCTCATCTCTAATATATATATATATATACAAACAAATATAGAAATCCACAGGACTCGCCACCCCAGAAGCGGGGTGCAGCGTCTGCACTCACCACTCATAGGGTGGGGTGCATGCAGCCCATGGCCACCTACCCAAATACATACAAACAGGAAATTCAGCACTCACCATAGCAAGCTCACTTGTCCTCACAACAGCAATAAATAAATGATGGGGTTTAGTTAGTGAATTGGCCAATTCAAGGAAGCCTGCAAACCGCTCGCCAAGGTACCCCACCTTCTTGCAGGTCCTACACTATCACAACGCCTTAAAAATTAAAACCTGGCAACTGTATCACACATAATAGAACTGCAAATATGCCCACTAGGTTTAAGGTATACCTGCCACATATCTTATGGCTTCTAAAGGTATACTAGTCACCTGACACTGGCTGATAAATGACTAAGGAGCAGCTGACACAGGTTTAGAACAAATGAGATTACACAGGGGTGCATGAAAAGTCCTGTGGCCACAGTTAATAAGAGTTAACCAAAGATTAACCCCGCAATATACAAACAAATATAGAAAACCACAGCACTCGCCACCCCAGAAGCGGGGTGCAGCATCCGCACTCGTTACTCATTGGCCAATTCACTAACTAAACCCCCATCATTTATTTATTGATGTTGTGAGGACAAGTGAGCTTGCTATGGTGAGTGCTGAATTTCCTGTTTGTATATATATATATATATATATATATATATATAAAGCAAGCTGGGTCCAGCACTCAATAAACAAATTCAATTACCCCAGTGTCCTAATCCGATGCGGTGTTAGCCGCTGACATAAGACTCTGTATGGAACGGCACTCAGGGGATTTTTGGTAAATGCAGCAAGCGTGTATTAATAATCAATAATACATCATTTCAAATTATCAACGTTTCGGTGCCAGCATGCACCGTCGTCAGGATATGATGTAAAATACAGACAAAAACAAAAAGACACATACAACATATATTCCTTGACTCACCCTCCTATATACCAGTGTAATCTCCTCTCCACCTGAGCTCTGGGTGGGTCAGTTGCTTCCTGGCGTGCGGGGGCGCTTAGCGATGACGTCATCCCGTTGTCAAGACGACGCTATGATCAGCGGGGCGCCTGTGCATGGCGTCCTCCCGTATGCCGGGCAACCACAGCGTGTATGTCTGGTAGCCTGGGATGCTTCTGCGTCATCCTGGCCCTCTCTATCATGCTGGTTACGCTGCTGCTGGCCGCTCCATCCCAGCTCTGTATAAAAAAACATAAATGATTAAAAACAAAACCACTCTGAAAGCTCCATGTAAATATTATGTAAAAACTCCTACGGTACACACGTGTATCATCAAGATATTTCTTGTACTGACTCCTCATTAATCCTACCTAAAGACTCGCACTAGAATTCCCCTCTAGATGATAAGTATATTCTACATACTATTATACAAACCCATCTATGACCCGGGTACTAAAACTAGAAAACTTTTATATAAGACTATTCCAACAGATTTTCTCATTTAGGCCCCGTGGGGCCACCGTGTCCAGTCTCATGATCCACTGTGCCTCAAGGATAGTAGTTGTTTGTTCCTATCACCTCCCCGTTGGTTAGTTGGTAAATGATCAATGATCATGTATCTAATGCTGTTTTAGTGAGTGTCCTCGTTCCGCAAAGTGTTTTGCCACAGGTTGGTCACTATTTCCACTCAGGATTGCCGCTCGTATTGCCGATTTGTGTTGGGTTGCTCTGTCTTTAAAGGGTCGTATAGTTTTTCCCACGTAGTATGATCCGCAAGGGCACCGTATGATGTATATAACATAAGCCATTGTACATGTTACTGAGTGCTTGAAAGAAATGTGCTTACCGCTATGTGGATGTCGGAAAGCTTTTCCTGTGTCCATGTGGCTACATGTCGTGCAATGAATGCACCTATAACATCCCTTGCGAAATCGGGTACTCTCTTAAGTCGAATTATCAGCAAATCCCGTTATGTCTGTGCATACCACCCAGTTCTTAATATTCCTCCCTCGTCAGAAGCTTGCCATGGGTTTTTTGGTCTTAAAGCCCCTTAAGTCAGCATCAGTACCTGGCATTTTTAATATCTTTTAAATAATAAAAGTTGATGGTATACGCTATGGTCTTTCCACCTTTTATGTTTTGCATGAATTCACCTAAAAGAGGTCGTTATTATTAAAGGTGGAACAGTGACCGAGTGGATGCTTCACCAGAATTGAAGGAACCAGAAAAATATTGTGAAATAAGTGACTGCTATCATCGACCACCTGGTTTGATACATCTAATCTAATAGGTTTTTCCTATTGGAACTGTACATTTATCAATTGACTGAACTTAAAAACTCAAGTTTTAACATTTATAACCCATATTCTAAGACACCATTCGTACTGCCCGTACTAGTTTAAATCCAGCCCACACTGCAGCCAAAGGTCACTACCTAGCCAAGTTTATTTGTGTTATAGCAAAGACACACTGTCAGCTGTCAGAGATTGGATAAGCTTGCCTATACACTATTATCTCATGACAGTGAGGGATTTTACCAGAGTCGGTAGTGATAAGGACTCAGTAAGAAATTAGTCCTGCAGCTCTGTGTATACCGAGTTAAAGCAGCGCTTGGTTACGCTATTCTGAGTTTAAACCAAGGAGTTCGATGACCGTGATAGGAAATGACTAAAAATCGCAGGAAGATAATTTACTAACAAAACCAGGTTTGCACCATTCAAGAGCTTTAATATTGCAGCAGCCACATCTTACGTTCAGCATACAGTGTCAGTTAAGGAGTACAGTTTTGAGGGCACAACTTCACTTTTCATTAGAGGAAGTAAGAAGCTATCTTGATTTCTACGTGCACCACCGTACCTCTCAGCTGAACTGAATTACTGTACTTAATCATTTCAGAGTATACTCTGTGAATGCCTATGTTTGATTATTTGTTTTTACCAGATGTTAAGCTTTTATTAGTATTGCAAGGAGCTATTTAAACAAGATAGCTATTGTCAAGTGTTGTTCATACTATGTCAGGAATAGTATTACAGGGGTGTAGTATAGCTGACCGACGGTCAGGACACCGCCGGTCAGCATACCGACGCCGGGATCCCGGCAGCATACCGACGCCGGGATCCCGGCGGGGAGGGGCGAGTGCAGCAAGCCCCTTGCGGACTCGCTGCGCTTGCCACGCTGTGGGCTCGGTGGCGACCTGCGGTTGCCGCGGGTTCTATTCCCACTCTATGAGTGTCGTGGACACCCACGAGTGGAAATAGTCCCTGTTGGTCGGCATGCCGCCCATAGTGATAGTGAGGGGGCGGGATGTCGGTGGAGGTCATATGACCGTCGGTCTCCCGACCGCCGGTCACATGAATACCACCCTATTACAAGTATCTAATTGCTAAGTGATCTGCATGTTGGAAATTGATCTGCACTACTGAAACAGTTGACTTCCATGTTTCCTGTGAAAGAAACTTCAAGACTCCACATTGCTGAATAATAAACTTGTTTATTGCTTTATGGTTACGATTTCTTGTAAAATACTTGTTGCCATCAATTTCATGCCAGTTCCTAAAGTAAAACCAATAGAACAACTCTTCATGTCCATCCTATTTACCTCTCTGGGCATCACTTAATAACCAGCATACTTACCTCAAGATACCCTCACAACACTCCCCGGTATATCCAACTAGACTTACCCTGGTGGGTGTCACAGAGGTTTTCAGGAATGCATTCGCAGTGGTAAATAATCACTCAGCTACGTGAATATCAGCAATGCATTTGTGATACCCTGCTGCAGAAACCCGTGCAGGACTTCTACGGGGTCGCCACAACGCTTGTTTGGTATTTCTTCACTGCTTTGTGGCATTACCCGGGTTAACAAACACCCCTCAATGTTATTTCAGCAGCAGCACAACACTACGGGCACTAGTACCCAGGCAAGTGGATCAGCAGTGTCCGGAGAGCAGAAGGACAGCTGTGCGGTGGTTGGTTAACCCCTGAACTGGTGGGCATCGCCTAGAGAGCAGAAACTGAAAAAAGGCGGAATTGTCACTCTAAGGAGGAGTTAAAAGAAGAAAGCACGGCTGAGGACAAGAGCCCTGAGGTCATTTTGGTGTGAACGGTGAAGCCGCTGTAGTGCGAGGCTGCTGGAGAGCGCCCCCTCCGAGGTGACCAAAGCAGTTGGCAGAGCAGCATGCCATTCAGGACCCTGAAAGGGAGAGCTACACTGCAGGAAAACAGCTGGCAGGGAGTGAGCGTGCCACTCCTTCAGAGGACTGCTGAGGTGCACCGCACAGCGGAAGCAAACAATGGGAAGATGGCAGGAGACAGCCAAAGCCGTGAACGTGGAGTGCAGGAGCCAATGCTGTGAGGCAGAACTGCATCTGCCAGTGATTCGGAGGTGCACCTCTGTGAGAGACTTCAATTCCACATTATCAGGTAAGAGACTTGGAGTCACACACTACTACATTACACTAATTACAGTGGGGTGGCCCCAGTATTAACCCTCAGTCAGGCACAGCTGGCCTAACAGGCACCGCAAAGCTGTTCTCGCTACCCTCTCCACTCAGAGGGGGTGCAGGGGCCTGTCCCTTCTAGTACCTTCCTATCTCTAGGTGCTGTTCGAAATCCCCCTAGTCAGTTTTCCCGTCGCCTCGAGTGCAGCAGTGACCCTCCTGGCCTCTCAGGCACACTGCACCTAAACTCCTCTGACTTTTGAAGGTTTGTTTTTCCTTTTAGTTTCATCTATTAATTGTTTATTTTGCTCATTTTATGAATGAAAGTTACAAAGGTTGTGGATATTTAATGGAAATATGTAGGTTTGTCCAGGGTGGCCTCTCAGGCCCAAACTTATACAGGTTGAGTATCCCTTATCCAAAATGCTTGGGACCAGAGGTATTTTGGATATCGGATTTTTCCGTATTTTGGAATAATTGCATACCATAATGAGATATCATGGTGATGGGACCTAAGTCTAAGCACAGAATGCATTTATGTTACATATACACCTTGGCCCTCATTCCGAGTTGTTCGCTCGCAAGCGGATTTTTGCAGATTTGCTCATGCTAAGCCGCCGCCTACTGGGAGTGAATCTTAGCATCTTAAAATTGCGACCGATGTATTCGCAATATTGCGATTACACACCTCGTAGCAGTTTCTGAGTAGCTCCAGACTTACTCGGCATCTGCGATCAGTTCAGTGCTTGTCGTTCCTGGTTTGACGTCACAAACACACCCAGCGTTCGCCCAGACACTCCTCCGTTCCTCCAGCCACTCCTGCGTTTTTTCCGGAAACGGTAGCGTTTTTTCCCACACGCCCATAAAACGGCCTGTTTCCGCCCAGTAACACCCATTTCCTGTCAATCACATTACGATCGCCTGAACGATGAAAAAGCCGTGAGTAAAATTACTAAGTGCATAGCAAATTTACTTGGCGCAGTCGCAGTGCGGACATTGCGCATGCGCATTAAGCGGAAAATCGCTGCGATGCGAAGATTTTTACCGAGCGAACAACTCGGAATGAGGGCCCTTATACACACAGCCTGAAGGTCATTTTAGCCAATATTTTTTATAACTTTGTGCATTAAACAAAGTGTGTCTACATTCACACAATTCATTTATGTTTCATATATACCTTACACACACAGCCTGAAGGTCATTTAATACAATATTTTTAATAACTTTGTGTATTAAACAAAGTTTATGTACATTGAGCCATCAGAAAACAAAGATTTCACTATCTCACTCTCACTCAAAAAAGCCCGTATTTCGGAATATTCCGTATTTCGGAATATTTGGATATGGGATACTCAACCTGTACTCATGTTCGTGTTTTCTCTTTTTTGCTTCATATTCTCTGCTGAAATGGTCCGTAAAACCTATGATTTATCTTTGTAAATCCTAATGAAGGTCACTGATCACTTTAAGAGCGTTAGAATTGAGTGAATTAGGTGCTAATGACAATTTTCTAACAGGCGCCTGTCAGGCACACTGCGCCTGAACCGAGAGTCCCAGAGGTGCGCCTGATGGAGGGTTAAGAAAGATGAAAGCCGTAGTGAGAGAATACAGGCAAAGTGGCAGTGAGTCAAATAGCCGATCAGATACTCGAGTGCCAGCACAACAGTACTACTACTAGTCAGCCCCAGATAGTGCTAGCTCGTAAGCCTCAAATATAGAGGCAGACTGTGGGCCTAATTCAGACCTGATCGCAGAAGCAAATTTGTTAGCTTATGGCAGTGGTTCCCAAACTTTTTGGAATCACGGCGCCCTTGAGCATCAGACTTTTTTTCACGGCACCTCAATGACAAAAGCTTCTTATTGAGAAATGTAGAAATAAATATTAAATTAAGTAAATTGTGTTTATATGTCATCCATAAGTTAAATTGTGTGGTGAGGGACAAGATTTGCTTCTGTTTGGCCACATATTTTATGATTGGCAGCCACCAGCACCGGGTTTGCCTATTACATTGACCATAAATAATTTTAATTTGTCCTGGACCACCAATCCAAGGCACCCCTGCAAGTGTCCCGAGGCACCCCAGGGTGCCACGGCACACAGTTTGGGAACCACTGGCTTATGGGCAAAACCATGGGGGTAATTCAGACCTGATCGCTTGCTAGCATTTTTTGCAGCACTGCGATCAGGTCAGAACTGTGCATGTGTAAGCACCGCAATGCGCAGGCGTGTCGCACAGGTACAAAGAGGATCGCCACTCAGCGATGGGTTTGTGCAAAGAATCCATTTGCACGGGCGATCGTAAGGAGATTGACAGGAAGAAGCCGTTTGTGGGTGGTAACTGACCGTTTTCAGGGAGTGGTTGGAAAAATACAGGCATGTCCATGCGTTTGCAGGGAGGGTTCCTGACGTCAATTCCATCCCCGAACAGACTAATGTGATCGCAGCTGCTGAGTAAGTCCTGAGCTGTGCAGAAACTGCACAAGATGTTTTCGTACAGCTCTGCTGCACATGCGTAACTTCAGACACTTGCAAAGCTATAATACACTCCCCTATGGGCGGCGACTATCTGTTCACAGCAGTGCAAAAAAAGCCTAGCCGGCGATCAGGTCTGAATTACCCCCCATGTGCACTGCAGGGGAGGGCAGATATAACATGTGCAGAGAGAGTTAGATTTGGGTGGGCAGTGTTCAAACTGAAATCTAAATTGCAGTGTAAAAATAAAGCAGCCAGTATTTACCCTGCACAGAAACAAAATAACCCACCCAAATCTAACTCTCTCTGCAAATGTTATACTTGCCACACCTGCAGTGCACATGGTTTTGCCCATTAGCTAACAAATTTGCTGCTGTAATCAGGTCTGAATTAGGCCCTGTGTACCTAAGGAAAGAGGCAGCCAGTCCATATTCCATCGATGTACAGTGCCCCGAGAGACTGAGTTAGGATATTTGAGGACAGTAGAACCTTCTCTCCCATGTTTGGTTGCAATGGAGTTCGGTCAGCATCCCATGTGGGCAGAGTCAGCCCTAGGCATAGGCAAGCTAGGCAAATGCCTAGGCCATTTGGAATGCTTAGGGCACAACCAGCTTCTGCTGAATAAAATGATATGCGGCATGATTATATTCTGTGTGACTGTGGCTATATCTGCAACGTTACAGTGTATTCCTGGAAATCACTGTAATGTGGCATTTCATATGCAGATAAAGCCACAGTCGCACACAGAATATAGGCATGCTGCATTCACTTTTATCAGCAGAAGCTGCTTGTGCAAACTAGTCACATAGGAATGCAAATACAATGCATTTTTGACATCAAAAAGGTACCAAACATTAGCAGAGCTGGCCTAGAGCTGCCAGCTGACTCACGGTCGCCAGGCATCTCCTGCTGCATGGCATACCTCCCAACATGACCCTCTCCAGGAGGGACAGAATGCTCTGCTCCTGGACTTCCCTCTTAAATTATGATTGGCCGCACCTGTGCTGAAACACCTTTCTTATCCATGAACCTGTTCAAAAACAGGTGCCGGCAATTATAAATGAAGAGAAAAGTCCAGAAGCAGAGCATTGTGTCCCTCCTGGAGAGGGTCATGTTGGGAGGTATGTGCATGGCGTATTGCGGCAAGAAGTACGAGGACACATCTGTATCCAAGCAGAGGCAGAGGTCACAGTGTTAGTGGTAGTGTGAGTGCTGTGTGCGGGTGGGTTGGTTGTGCAATAGTATTCAAAATATGTGTAAGGGGCATACTTGCCTACCTGACCCTCTCCATGAGGGAGAATATGCTCTGTTCCTGGACTTTCCTGGTAATGTATGATTTCCATCACCTGTGGTGAGCTAGTTAATTGATAAGAAAGGTGTTTCACCACAGGTGATGGCAATCATACATTACCAGGAAAGTCCAGGAACAGAGCATATTCTCCCTCATGGAGAGGGTCAGGTAGGCAAGTATGGTAAGGGGCATTACGTGTGTCAAGTGTCAAGTGTATACACCATTAATAATGTGCACATGTGTGTCATTATGTGTATAAGGGCATTAATAATGTGCAGCATATGTGTAAGGGACTTTATGTGTGTCATTACCTGTATAAGTGCATTAATAAAGTGCGGCATATGTGTAAGGGACATTATGTGTATAAGGGCATTAATAAAGGTTGGAATAATGTGTAAGGCGCATTATGTTTATAAGGACATTAAATAATGTGTCTCATATGTGTAAGGGCCATTACTGTGTGGTATTATGTGTATAAAGGTATTACTTATGTGTGGCATTATGTGTATAAGGTGCTTTACTGTGTGGCGTAATGTATAGAAAGGGCACTACTGTGTGGTATAATGTGAATAAAGAGCAATATGTGGTGTAATGTGAATAAGGGGCACTACTGTGAGGAGTAACATATATAAGGTAAAGTGGTACTACTATGTGATGTAACGTGAATTAGGGACACTATCGCATGATATAATTAGAGATGTGCGGCAGGCACTTTTTGTGTTTTGATTTTGTATCTGGATCCCTGCTCGTGTTTTGGATCTGGATTGGTTTTGCCAAAACCACCCTTTCGGGCTTTGGTTTTGAAACTGGATGATTTAAAAAATAATAATATTAAAACAGCTAAAATAACAGAATTTGGGGGTAATTTTGATCCTACAGCATTGTTAACCTAAATACCATTCATTTCCACTCCTTTCCAGTCTATTCTGGACACCTCACACCTCACAATATTGTTTTTAGGCAAAAAAGGTTGCACCGAGGTAGCTGGATGTCTTTGCTAAGCGACACAAGTGTGCAGTACAAACACCTGGCCCATCTAGGAGTGGCACTGCAGTGTCAGACAGGACGGCAGATTTAAAAACTAGGCCCCAAAAAGCACATGATGCGAAGAAGAAAAAGAGGTGCAATGGGGTAGCTGGATGACTTTGCTAAGCGACTCAAGTGTGCGGCACAAACACCTGGCCAATCTAGGAGTAGCACTGCGGTGTCAGACATGATGGCACTTTTAAAAACTAGGCCCCAAAGGGCACATCATGCAAAGAAGAAAAAGAGGTGCAATGAGGTAGCTGGATGACTTTGCTAAGCGACTCAAGTGTGCTGCACAAACACCTGGCCCATCTAGGAGTGGCACTGCAGTGTCAGACAGGACGGCAGATTTAAAAACTAGGCCCCAAAAAGCACATGATGCGAAGAAGAAAAAGAGGTGCAATGGGGTAGCTGGATGACTTTGCTAAGCGACTCAAGTGTGCGGCACAAACACCTGGCCAATCTAGGAGTAGCACTGCGGTGTCAGACATGATGGCACTTTTAAAAACTAGGCCCCAAAGGGCACATCATGCAAAGAAGAAAAAGAGGTGCAATGAGGTAGCTGGATGACTTTGCTAAGCGACTCAAGTGTGCTGCACAAACACCTGGCCCATCTAGGAGTGGCACTGCAGTGTCAGACAGGACGGCAGATTTAAAAACTAGGCCCCAAAAAGCACATGATGCAAAGAAGAAAAAGAGGTGCAATGGGGTAGCTGGATGACTTTGCTAAGCGACTCAAGTGTGCGGCACAAACACCTGGCCAATCTAGGAGTAGCACTGCAGTGTCAGACAGGATGGCACTTTTAAAAACTAGGCCCCAAAGGGCACATCATGCAAAGAAGAAAAAGAGGTGCAATGGGGTAGCTGAATGACTTTGCTAAGCGACTCAAGTGTGCGGCACAAACACCTGGCCAATCTAGGAGTAGCACTGCAGTGTCAGACAGGATGGCACTTTTAAAAACTAGGCCCCAAAGGGCACATCATGCAAAGAAGAAAAAGAGGTGCAATGAGGTAGCTGGATGACTTTGCTAAGCGACTCAAGTGTGCTGCACAAACACCTGGCCCATCTAGGAGTGGCACTGCAGTATCAGACAGGATGGCACTTTTAAAAACTAGGCCCCAAACAGCACATGATGCAAAGAAGAAAAAGAGGTGCACCGATGTTGCTGGATGGCTAAGTTAAGCAACACAAATGTGAGGAACAAACACCCAGCCCATCTAGGAGTGGCTATGCAGTGTCAGACAGGATGGCAGATTTAAAAAATAGGCCCCAAACAGCACATGATGCAAAGAAAAAAAGAGGTGCACAGAGGTTGCTGGATGGCTAAATTACAGTAAGCATTAGAAGCAGAGCCACCAGTCATGAACATAGGCCAAGGCCTTAGCCTTTCCTTGCCACTTCGTGTAGTGAATGGCATATTACCAATTTTACGTTTCTCATCAGATAGGTTTTTTTTTTCTTTCTGATTATTAATTTTTGCTTCTTGGATTTTACACCCCCCCTATAACATTGGGCATCGGCCTTAGCAGACGACGTTGATGGAATTGCATCATCAATTTCATGACTGGTGGCAGCAGCAGCTTCAGCACTAGTACTGGGAACTGGAAGTGGTTCCTGATCTTCCACTATTTTTTCCTCCAAATTGTTGTTTTCCATTTCACAGGACAGCACCCCATTAGTATTACAGCACACAGAACAGTGCCCCTTTATTTTCAAAGCGCCCCTGTATTCTTACAGCATACAGGACCAGTGTAATGTTATTTGAACAGCAGAAGCACCTCTGAATATATACAATATAGAGGGCCAGTGTACTGTTATTAAGACATCAGCAGCACCCTTATATTTCACAGCATATAGGAGCAGTGTGCTTTTAATTTGTAAGAACTGCACCCACATTTTTATAGCCGACAGGGCCAGTGTAATGTTATTAAGACATCAGCACCCCTATATATAACAGCATACAGGAACAGTGTGCTTTTCATTTTTAACTGCACCCAAACTTTTATAGCAGACAGGGCCAGTGTAATGTTATTAAGACATCAGCACCCCTATATTTTACAGCATACAGGAACAGTGTGCTTTTAATTTTTAACTGCACCCACATTTTTATAGCATACAGGGCCAGTGTAATGTTATTAAGACATCAGCACCCCTATATTTGAAAGCATACAGGAACAGTGTGCTTTTCATTTTTAACTGCACCCAAACTTTTATAGCAGACAGGGTCAGTGTAATATTATTAAGACATCAGCACCCCTATATTTCACAGCATACATGAACAGTGTGCTTTAAATTTTTAGCAGCACCCAAACTTTTATAGCAGACAGGACCAGTGTAATGTTATTAAGACATCAGCACCCCAATATTTAACAGCATACAGGAACAGTGTGCTTTTCATTTTTAACTGCACCCAAACTTTTATAGCAGACAGGGTCAATTTAATATTATTAAAACATCAGCACCCCTATATTTCACAGCATACAGGAACAGTGTGCTTTTAATTTTTAATGGCACCCAAAGTTTTATAGCAGACAGGGCCAGTGTAATGTTATTAAGACATCAGCACCCCTATATTTCACAGCATACATGAGTAGTGAGCTTTTAATTTTTAACAACTGCGCCCAAATTTTTATAGCCAACAGGGCCAGTGTAATGTTATTAAGACATCAACATCCCTATATTTCATGGTGGCCCTGCCACCTGTACAGTACAGTGACAGCCAGGACAGCAACACACATGTACACAGGGCCAGCCCGAGACAAATTTTTCTGGTAAGCTAATATATATTTTGGTGCCCCTAAGTGGAATATATAGAGGCGTGGCTTCATGGGGGAGGGGTGTGGTCACAGAATAGTACCAATTCACATTACACTGCACAGTAGTGTCTGTTATTCACAATACACTACACAGTACATCGTCTTATACATGTTACACCACATAGTAGAGCCGCTTATATATGTAACGCCACAGTAGAGCCCCTTATATGCGCATACCCACCCAACCCCAGACAAAGAGTACCTCTGCCCTGTGGGTGTCCTGCTGATGTACACTTTATAGCACAGCACCACACCTGCACTAGGTGGGTAACAGGCAACTCCTCTCTAAATGGGCAGCATATTATAAGTACACCTGTCTATGCATGCTGGGTGCACCCCACCACACATAATCCTCGAGACCGTCTCACCTTTTTTGCTGCTTCTCCCCTCTCCTCCGGCTCCAGCTAGCCCACATTATACTGTTCCAGCCAGCGGAGGGCATTGTCAGAGTGACGGTGCGGCAGTACGTCCTAGTCCTCCTGGATGCTGGTGTCAGAGAAGCAGCAGTCTCTCCCTGCGCGGTTGCACCATGACGAAGCTGCAGACGTCATAGACCTTACTCCCAGGGAGGAGCCAGCAGGCACTCACAGCTCAGTGGCTGTTACCCGCGCGCAGCCATAGACAAGAGTGAGGAGCGCGGTGATTCCGGCACAGGGTCACTCCCCAGCTTCATCAACATAGTCAGCAAATATGTCCCCTGTGCAGCCTGCCAGCTCCTGCCCGGATACTCACTGAGCAGGCAGTGGTGCTGATGCCACCGCGGCCGCGCTGTACCTGCCACTGCACCGCACTGTAGTACTATGAAGAATCAAGGGCTTCTAGGAGTGGCAGTTTATTTTGCGTGTTCAGTAATGTGAAGAATCTAAAAATAAACTACCACTCCCAGCAGCCCATGCTGTCCGAGAGGACTTCTGGAAGTAGTAGTTTATTTTGTGTTTCTTCACGTTACTGTAGCCGGGTGCATTGCCAGACATGGTGCGGCGGCGCCAACATCAATGCCTGCTCGGTGAGTCCCTGAAAAGGCACAGCAGTGCACAGGGGGGCATATCAGGTAGGGACAGCATTACACATGTTGCTTGTGCAGCTGAGTAGGGCGCCCTCCTCTATGCTGCACCTTACTCAGCTGCATAACCAGCGTATGCATAACACCGGCCCTGCATGTACAGCTGCAGCACCCGGCAGTAACACCAGTGACAGCCAGGACAGCACCCCTAACACAGCACAGTGACACCACAGTGACTGCAGCAGCACCCTAACAAGGCACACACTAACCCCACGCCCCCACCCACAGAGAGACAGAGGTCTGTCTCCCTCACTCTCCAAATCCGGAGTGAAAATGGCGGGGACGTGCGGCTGTTTATATGGGATCCAAAGCCAGCGAGAATCTGACAGCCGGATGATGACGTTTTGCCTCGTTTTGGTTTCTGAGTCTGGAGGGAAAACCTGAGCCGGACTCGGATACGGCTTGGGACGTGATGTTCGGCAGGGTTCGGCTCTCAGGAAACCAAACCCGCTCATCCCTAGGTATAATGTGAACAAATTTGCATTACTGTGTGGCGTAATTTGAATTTGGGGTACTATTGTGTGGCCATTCCCTTTCCCATCAAGAACACGCCCCTTTTTGGGCTGTGCGCCGAATGTGCAAACTGTTTCTATTTAAAAATAGGGGGTAGGAGGACCAAAATGAGGACTGCTATGGGTAAGAGGTGATGCAGTCCACAATCTCCCACTCTGCAGAACATTGGAGCAAGTGTGGAAGTCTGGGGGAGCAGTAGAAGAACCTAGTACCTGGAACCTAGTACTGTAAGTGGACAGGAAAAGGTTAAACATACCATGATAAATAAATAAACACAAACATAATAGAACCAGTACAGTACTGCACTTTCTAAGAACACATTCTCCAACCTCATAGTAAAGCTCCTGTCTCTTCTTCCTGGTAGCTACTCTCTGGTCCAGTGCACTGATTGGGAC
The DNA here is from genome assembly GCF_028390025.1 of Pseudophryne corroboree. NCBI lineage: Eukaryota > Metazoa > Chordata > Amphibia > Anura > Myobatrachidae > Pseudophryne > Pseudophryne corroboree. The sequence goes on from NC_086453.1 coordinate 188,563,384, forward strand.
TCAGATTGGCACACACAGCAAACTTGGTAGAAGAAACGGCGACACTAGGCATATGCAGCAGCTCTGCTCTGTCCCTTGCACTGCATGATGTGGCAGCAGCTCTAGTAATCATATTATATACTATTGCTATTGTTGTCATCATTTGAGACACTTACCAAGAGGAGCGGGGTTTCCAGGCAACCGAAACCCCCCCTTCCCCCCTGCGTTTGCCTATGACCTTTACTGCTGGAACTGTTTGAGCCTGCTTCTGTCATGCTGATGGATTTTACTGCATGCCTCCTGTAGCTTCTTGCTTGAACTGCTTTTATTGCTTCATGCTCACTCAATGGACTAACTGAGAAAAATGCAGTGTACCGCTTATTGCCACTTACTTTATCCTAAGTGTTGTCTCACTCCTTGTTAGAACTTCTCGGTCATTTACTAAACACTAATCACGGCAGTGATGAGGGCATTCGTAATTTTTTGCTAGTTCAGGTAAAAAATTACGAATGAATACACCATCGGTCAAAACGCGGCTGTTTAAGTATGAATCTCGGTCATTTACTAAGAAGTGCAAAGCAAAAAAACACAAAACACTGCCGTGAAAAATTACAACTCGTAAAAAAGTCCTAAAAAAAAACAGACCTGCTTTTTTTATCCGTGATTTGAGATGCATGCAGGGATCCATGAGATCCGTGCATGTATATCAGTGGGAAGGGGTGTGAAAGTGCTTATTTTTGCTAAAAAAATTGCGTGGGGTTCCCCCTCCTAAGCATAACCAGCCTCGGGCTCTTTGAGCCGATCCTGGTTGCAGAAATATGGGAAAAAAAATGACAGGGGTTCCCCCATATTTAAGCAACCAGCATCGGGCTCTGCGCCTGGTCCTGGTCCCAAAAATACGGGGGACAAAAAGAGTAGGGGTCCCCCGTATTTTTAAAACCAGCACCGGGCTCCACTAGCTGGACAGATAATGCCACAGCCGGGGGTCACTTTTATACAGCGCCCTGCGGCCGTGGCATCAAAAATCCAACTAGTCACCCCTGGCCGGGGTACCCTGGGGGAGTGGGGACCCCTTCAATCAAGGGGTCCCCCCCCCCCAGCCACCCAAGGGCCAGGGGTGAAGCCCGAGGCTGTCCCCCCCCATCCAATGGGCTGCGGATGGGAGGGCTGATAGCCTTTGTTGTAAAATAAAAGATATTGTTTTTAGTAGCAGTACTACAAGTCCCAGCAAGCCTCCCCCGCATGCTGGTACTTGGAGAACCACAAGTACCAGCATGCGGCGGAAAAACGGGCCCGCTGGTACCTGTAGTACTACCACTAAAAAAATACCCAAAAAAAGACAAGACACACACACCGTGAAAGTATAATTTTATTACTTACATACACACATACATACATACTTACCTATGGCCCCACGCAGGTCGGTCCTCTTGTCCAGTAGAATCCAAGGGTACCTGTTGAATAAATTATACTCACGAGATCCAGGGGTCCAGGCTCCTCGGCAAATCCAGGGTTAATCCACGTACTTGCCAAAAATAAAAAAACGGTGTCCCGACCACGAACTGAAAGGGGACCCATGTTTGCACATGGGTCACCTTTCCCCGAATGCAAGAAACCCACTTTGCCTTCTGGCTAAGTGGGTTTCTTCAGCCAATCAGGGAGCGCCACGTTGTAGCACTCTCCTGATCAGCTGTGTGCTCCTGTCTTCACTGACAGGCAGCACACGGCAGTGTTACAATGTAGCGCCTATGCGCTACATTGTAACCAATGATGGGAACTTTCTGCTCAGCGGTGACGTCACTTTAGGTCAACCGCAGGGCAGAAAGTTCCCATCATTGGTTACAATGTAGCGCATAGGCGCTACATTGTAACACTGCCGTGTGCTGCCTGTCAGTGAGGACAAGAGCACACAGCCGATCAGGAGAGTGCTACAACGTGGCACTCCCTGATTGGCTGAAGAAACCCACTTAGACATCAGTCAGAGTGGGTTTCTGGCATTCGTGGAAAGGAGTCCCATGTGAAAACATGGGGCCCCTTTCAGTTCGTGGCTCGGCTTTCCGTTTTCTTATTTTATGCAAGTACGTGGATTACCCCTGGATTTCCCGAGGAGCCTGGACCCCTGGATCTCGTGAGTATAATTTCTTCAACAGGTACCCCTTGGATTCTACTGGAGAAGAGGACCGACCTGCGTGGGAACTTAAGGTAAGTATGTATGTATGTGTGTATGTATGTAATAAAATTATACTTTCACGGTGTGTGTGTCTTGTCTTTTTTTGGGTATTTTTTTAGTAGTAGTACTACAGGTACCAGCGGGCCCGTTTTTCCGTCGCATGCTGGTACTTGTGGTTCTCCAAGTACCAGCATGTGGGGGAGGCTTGCTGGGCCTTGTAGTACTGCTACTAAAAACAATATCTTTTCTTTTACAACAAAGGCTATCAGCCTCCCCATCCGCAGCCCATTGGATGGGGGGGGACAGCCTCGGGCTTCACCCCTGGCCCTTGGGTGGCTGGGGGGGGGGGGACCCCTTGATTGAAGGGGTCCCCACTCCCCCAGGGTACCCCGGCCAGGAGTGACTAGTTGGATTTTTGATGCCACGGCCGCAGGGCACTATATAAAAGTGACCCCCGGCTGTGGCATTATCTGTCCAGCTAGTGGAGCCCGGTGCTGGTTTTAAAAATACGGGGGACCCCTACTCTTTTTGTCCCCCGTATTTTTGGGACCAGGACCAGGCGCAGAGCCCGATGCTGGTTGCTTAAATATGGGGGAACCCCTGTCATTTTTTTTCCCATTTTTCTGCAACCAGGATCGGCTCAAAGAGCCCGAGGCTGGTTATGCTTAGGAGGGGGGACCCCACGCATTTTTTTTCATTATTTTACAGTGTTTAATTAAAAAAAAAAAAAAAAAGAACCCCAGCACGGATCACACAGATCCGGCCGAGATTGATTGTAAAAAAAAACGGCAGTGTTTTGCTAATCACTGCCGTAAAAATAGGTAAAAAAAAACGAATGACATCGACATCGGAAGAAAAGAAAAACCCGAATACGACAGCTTAGTAAATCCATCGTAATCAATTCAAAAAGTTGCAGTTTTACACTGTCGATGTCATTCGTGATTGAACTTTGACCTTTTTTCGGAAATTACGAATCTTAGTAAATTTACCCCAATGTATGAACTGAGAAAACTGCATTGTACCGCTTATTGCCTCTTACTCTATCCTAAGTGTTGTCTCACTCCTCAGGGGCGGATCCAGAAAAAAATTACAAGGGGGGCACCATAAGGGACGTGGCTTCGTTGGAATGGGCGTGGCTTCGTTGGAATGGGCGTGGTATTGCAGGAAAAGACTACCTTATACCCCAGTTTTGCAACCTGCACGCCCAGACGTTGGCCACCACAGAAAAGAAAAATAATCCTGATTCATGCCCCTTACATTATTTGTCATTTTTCCTCCTTATAGTAATGCCCAGTATACATTATTCCACATACTGCAATGGCCCTTAGACATTATTCCACACACAATAATGCACATGACACAATATGCACACACTGTAATGCCCCAGACACATTATGCCACACACCGTAATGCCTGTGACACATTATGACAGGAATCGCAATGCCCGTTATACATTATGCTACACACTGCACTGCCCCTGATACATTATAGCACATACAATGTCTGGGACACATTATGCCACACACTGCAATGACCTTGAGACATTATACCACAATGCCCGTGATATAGTATACCATACACCGTAATGCCTGTGACACATACCGCAATGCCCGTTATACCCTATGCCACACACCGCAATGCCCGTTATATATTATGCCACACTGTAATAACCCTGAGACATTATACCACATACCACAATGCCCGTGATATAGTATACCACACACCGTAATGCCTGACACATTATGACACACACCGCAATGTCCGTGATACATTATGCCACACACTGCAATGACCCTGAGACATTATACCACATATCACAATGCCAGCGATAGAGTATACCATACACCGTAATGCCTGCGACACATTATGACACACACCGCAATGTCCGTGATACATTATGCCACACACCGTAATGCCCATTACACATTAAGTCCTACAGTAAGGCTTCTAATTACTTTTCAAATACCTGCTCGTTGTCAGGGGTTTCATGCACTGGGTGTCATGCTCATTGCCAGGGGTTTCATGCTCTTGGTTCCATGCACGGTGCCAGGGGTTTTCATGCTCAGGGTGTCATGCTCGTTGCCAGGGGTTTCATGCACTGGGTGTCATGCTTGTTGCCAGGGGTTTCATGCACTGGGTGTCATGCTCGTTACCAAGGATTTCATGCACTGGGTGTCATGCTCGTTGCTAGGAGGTAGTCCTTGTTGCTAGGGCTGTGCTCCCAGTGCCACATATGTCCCCAGTGCCAGATATTCCCCCACGGTGCCAGGTACTCACATGCCCCCAGTGCCAAATATAGCCCCCCCCATGTGCCAGGTACACATATACCCCCAGTGCCAGATATTCCCCGACAGTGCCACATATGCCCCCAGAGCTATATATGCCCCCATTGCCACATATGCCCGTGCCCCAGTGCCAGATATTCCCCCCCCCCAGTGCCACATATGCCCCCAGTGCCAGACAATGCCCCAGTGCCAGATATCCCTTCCCTGCCAGTTATTCCCCCCAGTGCCAGATATCCCCCCCCCAGTGCCACATGTGCCCCCAGTGCCAGATATCCCCCCCCCCCAGTGCCAGATATGCCCCCAGTGCCAGATATTCCCCCCAGTGCCATATATGTCCCCAGTGCCAGATATTCGCCCCCCCCCCTCCCTGCAAATATGCCCCCAGTGCCAGATATTCCCCCCCAGTGCGTCCCCCGTCCCCCCCCTTCCTCCGCCGCCGCTGCTCCCCCCGCTCCCCTGCTGTTAGGAGGGACACGGAGGGCACAGTGCACGCCTCCCTGTGTCCCTCCTGGGTCTCCGGCGGCCGCGGGTCACTGTAATAAAGGAAGTGCTCACGAACGGCACTTCCTTTATGAGACCAGCGGCCGCCGGAGACACAGGAGGGACACAGGAGAGGCGCGCACTGTGCCCTCCGTGTCCCTCCTAACAGCAGGGGACGAAACGAGACCGCAGACTGACATGCGGACACTCGTCCGCATGTCAGTCTGCACTAAAAATGACAGGGGGGGCACGTGCCTTGGTGCCCCCCCCCTAAATCCGCCACTGTCACTCCTTGTTAGAACTTACTACAGAGAAACTGGGCCTTCTTCCCATAGGCCATTAACTTTATTTTATGAGGAACATTCCCATGTGGACAGGTTTTTGCAAGTTCAGAGACTGAGGGGTAAATTTACTAAGATTCGTTTATTTCCTAAAAAAGGTCAAAGTTCAATCACGAATGACATCGACAGTGTAAAACTGCAACTTTTTGAATTGATTACGATGGATTTACTAAGCTGTCGTATTCGGGTTTTTCTTTTCTTCCGATGTCGATGTCATTCGTTTTTTTTTACCTATTTTTACGGCAGTGATTAGCAAAACACTGCCGTTTTTTTTTACAATCAATCTCGGCCGGATCTGTGTGATCCGTGCTGGGGTTCTTATTTTTTTTTTTTTTTAATTAAACAATGTAAAATCCCCAAAAAAAATGCGTGGGGTCCCCCCTCCTAAGCATAACCAGCCTCGGGCTCTTTGAGCCGATCCTGGTTGCAGAAATATGGGGAAAAAATTGACAGGGGTTCCCCCATATTTAAGCAACCAGCATCGGGCTCTGCGCCTGGTCCTGGTCCCAAAAATACAGGGGACAAAAAGAGTAGGGGTCCCCCGTATTTTTAAAACCAGCACCGGGCTCCACTAGCTGGACAGATAATGCCACAGCCGGGGGTCACTTTTATATAGTGCCCTGCGGCCGTGGCATCAAAAATCCAACTAGTCACTCCTGGCCGGGGTACCCTGGGGGAGTGGGGACCCCTTCAATCAAGGGGTCCCCCCCCCCAGCCACCCAAGGGCCAGGAGTGAAGCCCGAGGCTGTCCCCCCCCCATCCAATGGGCTGCGGATGGGGAGGCTGATAGCCTTTGTTGTAAAAGAAAAGATATTGTTTTTAGTAGCAGTACTACAAGGCCCAGCAAGCCTCCCCCGCATGCTGGTACTTGGAGAACCACAAGTACCAGCATGCGATGGAAAAACGGGCCCGCTGGTACCTGTAGTACTACTACTAAAAAAATACCCAAAAAAAGACAAGACACACACACCGTGAAAGTATAATTTTATTACATACATACACACATACATACATACTTACCTTATGTTCCCACGCAGGTCGGTCCTCTTCTCCAGTAGAATCCAAGGGGTACCTGTTGAAGAAATTATACTCACGAGATCCAGGGGTCCAGGCTCCTCGGGAAATCCAGGGGTAATCCACGTACTTGCATAAAATAAGAAAACGGAAAGCCGAGCCACGAACTGAAAGGGGCCCCATGTTTTCACATGGGACTCCTTTCCACGAATGCCAGAAACCCACTTTGACTGATGTCTAAGTGGGTTTCTTCAGCCAATCAGGGAGTGCCACGTTGTAGCACTCTCCTGATCGGCTGTGAGCTCCTGTCCTCACTGACAGGCAGCACACGGCAGTGTTACAATGTAGCGCCTATGCGCTACATTGTAACCAATGATGGGAACTTTCTGCCCTGCGGTTGACCTAAAGTGACGTCACCGCTGAGCAGAAAGTTCCCATCATTGGTTACAATGTAGCGCATAGGCGCTACATTGTAACACTGCCGTGTGCTGCCTGTCAGTGAGGACAGGACCACACAGCTGATCAGGAAAGTGCTACAACGTGGCACTCCCTGATTGGCTGAAGAAACCCACTTAGACAGAAGTCAGAGTGGCTTTCTGGCATTCGTGGAAAGGTGACCCATGTGCAAACATGGGTCCCCTTTCAGTTCGTGGTCGGGACACCGTTTTTTTTTTTTTGTCAAGTACGTGGATTACCCCTGGATTTCCCGAGGAGCCTGGACCCCTGGATCTCGTGAGTATAATTTCTTCAACAGGTACCCCTTGGATTCTACTGGAGAAGAGGACCGACCTGCGTGGGAACTTAAGGTAAGTATGTATGTATGTGTGTATGTATGTAATAAAATTATACTTTCACGGTGTGTGTGTCTTGTGTTTTTTTGGGTATTTTTTTAGTAGTAGTACTACAGGTACCAGCGGGCCCGTTTTTCCGCCGCATGCTGGTACTTGTGGTTCTCCAAGTACCAGCATGCGGGGGAGGCTTGCTGGGACTTGTAGTACTGCTACTAAAAACAATATCTTTTATTTTACAACAAAGGCTATCAGCCCTCCCATCCGCAGCCCATTGGATGGGGGGGACAGCCTCGGGCTTCACCCCTGGCCCTTGGGTGGCTGGGGGGGGGGGACCCCTTGATTGAAGGGGTCCCCACTCCCCCAGGGTACCCCGGCCAGGGGTGACTAGTTGGATTTTTGATGCCACGGCCGCAGGGCGCTGTATAAAAGTGACCCCCGGCTGTGGCATTATCTGTCCAGCTAGTGGAGCCCGGTGCTGGTTTTAAAAATACGGGGGACCCCTACTCTTTTTGTCCCCCGTATTTTTGGGACCAGGACCAGGCGCAGAGCCCGATGCTGGTTGCTTAAATATGGGGGAACCCCTGTCATTTTTTTCCCCATATTTTTGCAACCAGGATCGGCTCAAAGAGCCCGAGGCTGGTTATGCTTAGGAGGGGGGACCCCACGCATTTTTTTTTTTAATTTTACATTGTTTAATTAAATAAAAAAAAAAATAAGAACCCCAGCACGGATCACACAGATCCGGCCGAGATTGATTGTAAAAAAAAACGGCAGTGTTTTGCTAATCACTGCCGTAAAATTAGGTAAAAAAACACGAATGACATCGACATCGGAAGAAAAGAAAAACCCGAATACGACAGCTTAGTAAATCCATGGTAATCAATTCAAAAAGTTGCAGTTTTACACTGTCGATGTCATTCGTGATTGAACTTTGACCTTTTTTCGGAAATTACGAATCTTAGTAAATTTACCCCAGTGTTTTGTGTTTTTTTGCTTTGCACTTCTTAGTAAATGACCGAGATTCATACTTAAACAGCCGCGTTTTGACCGATGGTGTATTCATTCGTAATTTTTTACATGAACTAGCAAAAAATTACGAATGCCCTCATCACTGCCGTGATTAGTGTTTAGTAAATGACCGAGATTTACCGAGATGACACTTTGATGAAAAAACGGCATCTCGGTCAAAATCGGGAGCTTAGTAAATATACCCCGGTGTATTCATTCGTAATTTTTTACCTGAACTTGCAAAAAATTACGAATGCCCTCATCACTGCCGTGATTAGTGCTTAGTAAATTACCGAGATGACACTTTGATGAAAAAACGGCATCTCGGTCAAAATCGGGAGCTTAGTAAATATACCCCTGAGCTATAGGGACAGCTTAAATTGAAACCCGGCGAACATTAATACTGCTTTCAGATCGCAAATGCCGGATCCCACCCGGTAAGAGAAACGTGTCCTTACCGGGTGGGATCCGGCATTTGCACTGCTTTGCTGGCTTTCCGACCCTGCAATATACCGGGTCGGTTGCCATAGCAGCGGGGGGCGCAGCAGCAGCAGGGGCGAGGGTGGAGGCGGCGCCGGGAGATGAGCTCATCTCCTGCGCCGCCTCTCTCTATGCTGTGAATGGGAGCCGTGTTGCATCGGAACGGCTCCCATTCACACTGCACCTGACCCGGTATTCAACCCGGTAATAACCCTTCTTTTTTACTGGGTTGAATTACCGGGTCAGGCGACCCGCTAATTCAGCAAAGGAGCTTTCACATCACACACTGACCCGTTTCGACACGGCAATATGCCGTGTCGATACCGGGTTATTTGTGCGATGTGAAAGGGGTATAGGAGACAAGTCATTCATAGAGCCTAGTGTGTATTACAGTACCATTGTAACTGAGGGGCAGATGTATTAACCCGGAGAAGGCATAAAGAAGTGATAAACCAGTGATAAGTGCAAGGTGATAAACGCGCCAGCCAATCAGCTCCTAACTGTTAATTTACATATTGGAGCTGAATGTCTGCTACATTTATCACCTTGCACTTATCACTGATTTAACACTTCCTTATGCCTTCTCCAGGTTAATACATCTGCCCCTGAATGTGCCTTATGTTATTTACATTGAAGGTATCGCTCATTATTGTTACGATTTGGCAGTTAATTATATACCACCAATCCTTACTAACTTTAACCAAGTTAAATCTACAGTGGTGACCAGTATTGTTCCTGATAAATAAATATCAAGTCTCTGTCCAAACTTGTGGTGATTTTTAAATTTTTTTTTGGGGGGTTCTCTGTTCTTCTGCAAGAAGTGATAATTGAGGTCCAGAGGAAGTGGATACAAACATTGCAGGAGGAACAAGTATGACCTACACTATTACCACATCTTGTCCACTCAGATACTGTGCTATCACACATTCAGATTGTGTGAGGCTCTGAATTGTGTTTTGTTAACACAAGGAACTCGCTGCTGTGATTGACTACCAGGGCCATGAAGCAGCAACACGGGGGCTAAACTTTGGCCAAAGAAGGTTGAAGACATTGATGTCTTTTCACCAATGGTTACCTGCCATTGATGGCTTGTAATGATTGAGCTATCGATCTAGACCATTAATGGTTGTCCCTTCGATAGATAACCCTAATGCAGAAATAAAATAACCACTGGAAGGGCCTGTCATCAGGAATAGTGGCAGTGTCTGTGCTGTGTATCCTAGACTCTTTCTAGTGTCAACCAAGAAATTGTAGGAAAATCCAATGATAGACAAGTTCATAGTTTGTCGCTAGGTTTAGAGAACTCACAGATACAATTTACGAGTGTGATGAGTATTTATATAAACTGAATTACTTTCTTATTTTCATAGAAAATAAAAGCTTGACAGTTTGTCAATTTGGATTAAAAATAGCATTACATTTCATTTCAGTTTGTAATAGTAAGCTGCCTCTTAAACTGTTGCCTCATGGAAAAATCACTCCTAAGGTTCACTATACTCAGCCCTTATTCTGTTAGATTATTCTTTGCTCTGTCATTTTAATATGTTTACAACTTGGGGTGTGTGGCTTGATGTGTTAGGTGGAGAACGTGTCCCGGGATGGTAGATGCTAGAATCAAGTGGGCTAAGGGACCTTTTCCGTCTGGGGGAGGAGTCACAACACAAGAGGGAGGAGCAAGGCCAGCGGGATAGTTCCTCTAATATCCACGCCACCAACTATTACCTTTAGTAATCAGGTGGCAAGCAAAGCGAGCCACCGAGCCCGAAGCGTGGCGAGCGAAGCGAGCCCGCGAGGGTACTTTTCGGGTACCCTGTTCGCCCGTAGCTCCTCCCCCAGGTGACGTGTCTCCTCCCCTAGATATGTCAGAAGGTCCCTTCTCCCACTCCGAAATAGAATCAACCGTCCCGGGATAGCTCCTCCATCCTTATAATCCCCTGTATCTGGGCTACCTTGTCTCCCCTGCAGCCCTGCACGCTGCCTCAGTGTGCCCTGTGCCCCTGTACCTGGTGCCTGTGTGTCGCGGAGCCGGGGGACGTGGACGCAGGTCCCTGCGAGTTGCGGCCTAACAGACTACCGGAAGCCGGGGCCTCGAGTGCCGACCGTGGCCGGACTTTGAGCTCCGCATCGGATCGCTGCGGCGGCCTCAGATTGGTGTGTGGAGACCCCCTGCCAGCTGTGCCTCTCAGTTGTGGCCTGCCTGCCTGCCCTGGACCTCAGCAGGAGAGAGATTAAGGGTCCCTATTCCACACTGCACAGCACTCTTCTGGAGCAGGCCCCAGTGGGCGGCGGCCATCTTTCTTCCTGGTACACTCCCTGGTGGGACGGAGCAGCGGGGACCCGAAGATCTAGTGCCCTCGCCCCGCCAAGTAACGTCCCTGTCCCCCACCGGGAGGTCGGAGCTGCAGCGCTTGCACTGCATTGACCCGGAGACCTGACGCGCGGCGGCCACCGCCTACGGCTCCCTCCTACCTCCCGGCCAACACCCTCACTGCCTCCTGCTTGTCCCTGATCATCGGAGGTGGCAACGAGCCACTGACTCCAGTTCCCCACCTGCCTGAGCCCCTGCAGCGGCTTCCTGGGTGCTGCATCCCCTCCAATGGCAGCCATCTTGCCGTGCCTAGCCCGCTCTTCACCTGCACCATCCAGCTCTCACGAGCACCGACTGGGCCCCGGACCCCCCCCCCCGCGCTATATAAGAGCCGCCTCCACTGGAGATCAAAGAGGGCTCCCACTTCCTCTGGAGCTCCTGCAAGTCGGGGACCACGTGGGACTCAAGAGCCGCAGCCTGAGGTATATGTGCTGTACCACTGGAAAAATCCTGCCAGCTTTGGGCCCTGTTTGTATAGCCTCTCCTGTTCCGCTCCAAGCTGTGGTAAGCCTGGCTGTCCTCTATGCCCTCCTAGTACCTGGTGGCTACTATGCAGCAATGGATGGGAGAGTAACTTCCCAGTGGAGTTCGGTCAATTGATTCTCTGTGACTTTGTGCTGTTAACTGCTGGCCGGGTACCCGGCTTCACCCTCCTCTCTGCTTACAGGGAACCTGATCCCTTGGCACTTCAGGTGTCTGCTGGAATTTATACTCCGTTCTCAAGTCTCATACGTCAACCTCTTGTGCCTCTCAGATTTCTACAGAACTGTTTCACAGATAACTACGACGGTCACCCTCCTCAAAGGAAGAGACGACCTCACGAGAGCACCCCGATCTGAACTTGGAGTCGCTGCTGGCCGGGACTTCCTGCTCGGTCTGGGTCTCTGACAAATTTGCTGTGGTGAGTAGTGGCACCGGCTGCGTGGGCTGTCCGCAACTGCCACTGTCTATTGCTACTTTATCCCCTTCTAGCCTTACACAATGGTTCACATATGATAGTTTAGTACTTACTGGACGTCTGGGTGCCCCTCTCGTTACTCTCACCTGTATCCACTCATCTATGTAGATCTATGCTCGTTTAGGATCTCAAGTGCATTTTCTTGCCCTGTCCTTATCCCTCCGCAGTGAAATAACAATTCAACAGACTGCTTAGCTATGGCCAATAGAAATCGTCGGCCCTCTACGGGGGCTTCATCTACATTCTTTGGCCCCAAGCGAGGAAAAAACTTATCTCAACAGCCTGCATCGCCGAAGACCGCTCCTAACGTCTCCTCATCTCCATCAAGGTCAGATGATCCCATTGCTACCGACCCTGACCAGTATGATTCTCTCGTCCAATGTATTGCAGCCACTTTTAGGGTCAAATTGAGAGCAGCCATTCAAGATTTGCGATCAGATCTCTCCTCTCTGGGCTCCTGTATAGACGCCCTGGAACATAAAATGGACGATCTGTGTAACTATCAAGATGTGGTTACCCAGGAGGTGTCTGATTTGCGCTCGGAAGTGGAGTCATTGCAGGAACACGTTGAGGACTTGGAGAATAGGTCCAAATGGAACAATCTGCGGATAAGGAATGTTCCGGAATCTGTGGACAATTCAGCTTTACAAGATTATCTATTTGGCTTGTTTCGGCTTCTTCTTTCTGATCTCACGGAAGACCAATTTTTGCTGGACAGAGCTCACAGAGCCCTCTGGGCAAAGCTCCCCCCCCCCCCTCCCCTTCGATCAACCTCCAAGGGACATTGTCTTATGGATGTATTTCTACCACGTCAAAACGAAAGTTCTAGATGCATGTCAAGAAGTTCCGTCAATCTTGTACAAAGGGTCTGAAATGCTCGTGTTTCAGGATCTGGCTCCCTCCACGTTGAGAAAGAGATGGTAAATGTTACCGGTCACAAAAGCCTTGCGTGATCGGAAGATTCTGTACAGATGGGGTTTCCAGTTTTCACTCCAATTCTCATTCAACGGTAGGACCCAGGTTGTTAAAACTCCTGACGATGGTCTGGACTCCCTTAAGAGACTGGGAATCATATCGGCCTCTACCGAGTCCCCCTCTCGCAGTCAAGCTCATAACTCTAAATCGAGTGCACCACCACAAGCAGAATGGTCGACTGCATAGATGGCTTCCTAACTTGTTCTATGCTCGTTATTGTTGAAATGTTTCACTTCACTTGACTAACCTTTTCTCTGACAGGTCCCAAAGGTGCCCTACACCCACTGTTTTTTTTTTGTGATTATTATACTATGTCTGCTCTTGTCACGGCAGTTACTCCTTCAGGTTGATCTCTAGTTTCATAATGATTTGATGTATGACATGTTCCTAAGTATATAATCCACTAAGTTTTTAGTATACGGCCTTCTAACTGGATTTACAATGACTTCTCATGTTGCTAGTTTAAGTGCATGTATATCCACATGAGCTGTAAGGGTCAACTCAGCCCCGCCCATATCTGTCTTCTTCTGCATTATCTTGCTGCTTCACTGACTTGAGTGCAGATATGATTTTGACTACTGCGGTCAAGGCAGATATAGCATTTGACTAGGCTTTAGAAGAGTTGCGTTAGGCTGCACTACATTCTATTGGTTATATGACCCGCTAAGTTTTCAGTTTTATGTTTATGTTATGAATGTTTAAGGCACCGCATTAGCTGTAGGGGCCTACCCAGCCCCACCCGTATTTGCTTGAGTCTGTTATGTCAGGTTGCGTTACCGACTTGACAGCTGGTTTGCTTACAATGTTTTTCCTCTCAGTTCTGCTGCCAGTTCACCCCCCACATTGCAGTGAGCCCCATCTCCGTAGATGGAGCTTCTCAACTGTGTTGTCTGTCAAGTCCTTGAGACTCCGACCATACTTTGTTTTACTATTGGTCTACAGACCATCCTTTTTTGTTTCTCCCGACTTTCCCATACATACATTGCCCATTTTTTCCCTGTGCATTCTCACTCCTGGTTTAGATTTCTAAGGCATATTGAATATCTTTCATTCTTTTGGTATCCACCATGAGTTTGAGTATCTTAACGTTAAACGTTAATGGTTTGAAGTCTCCTCGCTAGAGGACTATGGCAAATCAATTTTTTAAGAAACAAAGGGGTGACATAGTCCTCTTGCAGGAGACACATTTCAAGACTATTCACCCATCCTTGTCATCTCGGGCTTACCCCCAGGCTTTTTATTCATTGTCAGATAAGAAGCAAAAAGGGACAGCAATTCTCCTACACCATGGGCTCTCTTGCTCAGTTGATCAATCTTTCTCTGACCCGAAGGGACGTTTTAGTATCCTTGTACTAAATCTGGGGCAGTCATACCAGACGGTAGCCTAAGTCTACGCCCTGAATCTGGAGCAGGGTGCTTTCCACAAAGACTTTTTTCCATGACTGACTAAACTCTCCAAGGGTCGGGTGATTGTGGGAGGTAACTGGAATGCAGTGCCGGATCTTCACTGGGACCGCTCCAACTCTACGAAGCCGAGCCCTGCCACAATTAGAGAATCCAAACGATTGGCCAACTCCATCTCCTCACAGGGTCTCTTTGATGCCTGGAGGAATTTTATACCCCTCTGAGCGTACCTATGCTCATTATTCAGTCCCCCACAGAGTCCATTCTAGAATTGATCTTTTCCTAATTGATGGTGGTTCCACCCAAGGACTGTCTTAAGGCCCGGGTTACGCCTGTAGTTGGTCTGCTCATCTAGTGGTTTCGCTATTGGTGTCCTGTTCGCAGCCCTCACCTTCCTTTTTCCGGTGGAGATTGAATTCTTCACTCCTCCTGAGACGGGAATTTGTAGAACAGATGAGGAAATCACTGGATGATTTCTTTGAATTTAACATCACTCCAGAGGTTTCTCCCGCCATCAATCTGGGAAGCTCACAAGGCTTCTATTCGAGGGCATTTTATTTTCCTGACAAAAGCACAGAAAGTGAAAGATGCACAAGCTATTGAGAGTCTAGAACGTCAGGTTGAAGCTCTTATGCGCAAGCATCAACAGAATCCTAAACACTCGATATATAGCAAACTCTTAGCTCTCAAAGGACAGTTGCACCAGATTCTCTCTGCTAAAGCTGCCAAAACGATGAGATGGTTGCAGTATAAATTTTATGCTAAGGGCGATAAAGCAGATTCTCTCCTGGCCACCCCGGCTTCGTTCCCGAAAACAAAGGAGTAGGATGCTGTGTCTTACTGACGTCCAGAATAATCCAATCTACAACCCTCAAAAGATAGCTAATAGCTTCCAAGAGTTTTACCAAACTCTGTATAATATACCCAACCCTGTTGATGCTGCGGATTTGCAAAACCGTATGGATGCATTCCTTTCTAGCTGCTCACTACCAAAACTGTCGGCAACGCAACTCCATTCCCTTAATATGGAAATCATTAATACAGAAATTGATTCTATAATTAAATCGCTCAAAAATTCTTCAGCCCCGGGCCCTGACGGGCTCCCGGTATTGTATTATAAGAAATTCAGGCAGTCCCTTACTCCCTTCCTGAAAGACTTTTTTTAATGATATCTTGTCCGGATCCTCTTTTGATAGCGCCACTACTGCGGTTGAAATAGTCGTTATCCCGAAGCCCGACCGAGACCCTACTAATTGCAGCAATTATAGGCCCATTTCGCTATTAAACTCAGATTTAAAATGATTTGCAAAAATCTTGGCTAACCGTCTCGCTGGGGTGATATCACATCTGGTCCACCTGGATCAGGTGGGTTTCATGCCGGGTAGACAAGCCTATGACAACATTAGAAGAGCGGTCGATACTATCCAATTTATCAATATCTCTAAAACCCCCTCTTTGGTCATGGGCCTGGATGCGGAAAAGGCCTTTGACCGCATCTCCTGGTTATATATGCATAGGACCCTGGCACAATTTGGTTTTAAGGATAATTTCCTATCGGGAATTAATGCACTATACAACGCTCCCACTGCCCGTGTACTAGCCAATGGTTGCTCCTCTCAACCTTTCACGATACATAATGGCACTAGGCAGGGTTACCCCCTATCCCCTCTTATTTTTGCCCTCATGGTAGAGCCCCTAGCCTCCAAAATACGTGGTTGCACGGATGTCTCGGGTATTACGGTTGGCCCTGATGAATATAAAATCTCCTTATATGCGGATGATATCCTCCTCACTGTCTCTAATCCGCTTATCTCCCTTTCCAATTTGTTCCAAATTTTACAGGATTTTAGTGTCATCTCTAACTTCAAAATTAACGATTCTAAATCAAAAGTTTTAGATTTCTACCTCTCTGGCCCGCTTAGACAGTCCTTGGCCTCGAGCTTCTCCTTCAGATGGAAACATCTACATATGAAGTACCTGGGGATCTACCTGACTAAAGAGTACTCCCAACTTTTTACCTCCAATTTTCCTAGACTTATCAATTCTATATCAGCAGATCTCACAAAGTGGTCGAGACAGTTTATCTCCTGGACAGGCAGAGCGAATGCTTTAAAAATGAATGTCTTGCCCCGATTGCTCTCTCTTTCAAGCCCTTCCAGTTATGATACCTTCGCACGTCTTTATAAATTTACAGAAAAAGCTGTCTTTGTTCCTGTGGGCTGGCAAGAGACCTAGAGTCCGACTTAAAACTTTATATAGTGGGGCCAAGGGGTCTGGGGGTCCCAAATTTGAAGATTTACTACTATGCTGCTCATTTATCGCAAGCCACTCATTGGCATGTAGATATCTCCACTAGACGTTGGGTAACGCTTGAATCTGCACTTACACAGCTGATTTCGGTTTCCACTTTGCTCTGGATTCCTCGAGCTCAGTGGCCCCCCAATGTGTCCAGATTCCCATTTGTTGCTTTAACTCTCACTCTATGGGATAGGCTTTGTAAGACCTTTTCGTTGGTCGCCTCCCCTCCCACGCTTTGCCCCCTCTGGGATAATCCTGCATTCCCTGAGGGTATTGGCCACCATAATTATAGAAACTGGAAATCTTATAACTTACTGTTTATTAATGATTTAGCTCCCTTACGAGGATTTCCAGATTTTGCCGCCCTTCAGGACAAATTCAACTTATCGCACCAATGTTTTTTTCCAATATTTGCAGCTGCGTAGCTTTCACTCTGCCTGGTCTCGGAGAGTTGAAGTATGGTCCGCATCTGTTCTGGAAAGGCTCTGCCTCCATCGACCCCCGTCTAAGGGTCTTATCTCTACGCTATATCAGATGATGCTTAAATACAAACAACCCCCTCTGGCCAAACACGAGGTTGCCTGGGAAACAGATTTCCAGGAACAGCTGGGTACTGACACATGGGTCCAAATTAGACGAGGTATGTGTTAGGCGTCGCGGTCCGTGGCGTTGCTCGGTCCATCTCCAAGCGACGACCGCTGCACCCTCCTCCTTGCCCGCCCGGCGCCTAGCAACTAGGGACGCCGTGCGTGCTGAGCCGCCGGGTCCCTAGCAAAGCTAGGACGCCGGGTGCGCTGAGCCGCCGGGTCCCTAGCAACGCTAGGACACCGGGCGCGCCGAGCCGCTGGGACCTTAGCAACGGGGACGCCACAGGCGGACCGCATTCCCCGTTGCAGGGATTGATTAATTAAGTGTTCACACATGTTCTCTGGTGCTGCACGACATTTATTGTAATTAGGCTCTGTGCTCTTATTGGAGGGTTCCCTGTTAAATGCCTCCTCAGTGCCTCACACAGACGCCGGTGATAGCTTCCTGCATGCTGCTCATGTTTGGTGAACGTCTGTTCCTGGTCTGCTGTGTCCGGTCTCTTCAGTTCTCTGAGTCCCTGAATCTTGGAGTTTGTCATCTGGTCCCAAGGAGTTCTCCTGGTCCTCATTTACCTGTGGCAGTCGATTTAAGTTCCCACTTGGTTTTGTGAGTGGCGGCCCTGCCGCGTGTTACGGCCTAGGCCGCTTTAGTATTATTTTCTTGCATTGGAGCATTTGCGGAGGTTTCCGCTTCCATAGTCCTCTCCGGTACTCTGCGGTGCCGTGTAGGAGAGTGGACAAGTGGATTATTTTGGTTGCTCTTTCCCCTGGCGGTAAGCCTCGCATACTTTTAGTTTCAGGTTAGCCAGTAGCCCCTGGCCTTGTTGTTTAGTTAGAGGGCCCCTTGTTATTACCCTGCCTCGGTTCACTCTTTGTCTCTCCTTAAGACCTGAGGGGGCATCGGAGTTGGGCAGACGTAATCCGCCCTTCAAATGCGGCTGCCGTGGGCCCAAGAAACCATAGTCTCGCAAGAGTGAACTGACAGCACGGGTAAGACAACGGAGGTAGGGCGCCAGGGGCTATTCCCATTCCGTTTCCCCTTTCCAGCATTACATCCTGGTACTCAGGTCTCACAGTATAAGATCTCCCCTGACCTGAGTGTCTGGATCATAACATTATCACCGGCCCAAAAACATAAAAAAAAAAAAGGGGGTTATTTTTTCCATTTTTTGTTTTGGTGAGAGTAAAATTCGGCCTCATGAATCCGGCAGGGTTAGGGCCAAAACCCGGTCAGCTTTTGTTTAACCAAATTCATGAACTAACTCAGATGGTTCAGGACCTTACTCTTCGGGTGAAATCGCAGGAAGATCTTTTGCGAGCCTCCCCGAGTGTGGTCCCAGAACCAAAGATGCATTTACCCGACCGTTTTTTGGGTAACCGCAAAGATTTTTTTAATTTTAAGGAAGCTTGTAAGCTTTATTTTCGTTTAAGGCCTCGTTCCTCTGGTACTGAGTCTCAGCGGGTTGGGATAGTTATGTCGTTGCTCCAGGGTGATCCACAAACCTGGGCGTTTGGGTTAAGAACAGATGATCCTGCTTTGTTATCTGTAGACGCCTTTTTTAAATCGTTAGGCCTGTTATATGATGACCCAGATAGAGAGGCATCAGCTGAGAGTCACCTGCGTGCCCTTAAACAAGGTAAAAATCCAGCAGAGGTATATTGTACTGAATTTCGCCGTTGGTCGAACGACTGTGGCTGGAATGACCCGGCCCTGCGCAGTCAGTTTCGCCTCGGTTTGTCTGAACTTATTAAAGACAGTCTCCTTCAGTACCCCGCTCCTGAGACTCTCGACAAACTCATGGAGCTTGCTATTAAAATAGATCGTCGTCTCCGAGAGCGGAGGGCTGAAAGAGGAACAACTTTTAGGCCTAATCCTTGTGTTTATACCTTTCCTGAGGACGTCGAGGAGCCCATGCAGATGGGTCTCTCCCGGCTGTCTCCAGAGGAAAGACCCAGAAGATTAAGTTCTGGTCTTTGTTTGTATTGTGGTGGTAAGGGACATATTGCTCACAACTGCCCGAACAAGTCGGGAAACGCTCTGACCAAGTGAATTGTGAGGGGGTTCACTTGGGTCTGCAGCTAATCTCCTCAAATGATTCTCTATTAGTTCCTGTTAAGATTTCCTTTGGCAGCCTCAGTTCATTGGTGTCGGCCTTCGTCGACAGTGGAGCTGCAGGAAATTTTATGGACTTGGCTTGGGCTAAGGCTTTAGGCATTCCACAGATACCGCTGGACAAACGTATCACCATGCACGGCTTGGATGGGGGTCCGCTTTCCAATGGGATAATTACTCACCGCACACCTCCAGTATTACTGACAGTGGGGGCCTTACATTCTGAAGACATAGAATTTTACCTTACACATTGTCCGGCAGTTCCTGTAGTTTTGGGTCACCCCTGGCTTGCCTTTCATAATCCCACCATAGATTGGCGGTCTGGGGAGATTTCCCAATGGGGTCCTTTTTGTGTTAAGGAATGTATTTCCCATCCAGTCCGGGTTGCGGCAGTCGTCCCAGAACTTATTCCTGTAGAATATCAAGATTTTGACGATGTGTTCTCCAAAGGCAATGCGGACATTCTGCCTCCCCATCGGTCCTATGACTGTGCGATAGAGTTAGTACCAGGTGCCACTTTGCCTAAGGGTAGATTATATGCCCTGCCTGGGCCAGAAACCACAGCCATGAATAATTACATTCAGGAAAGCCTGAAAAAAGGCTTTATTAGGCCTTCGAAATCTCCGTTGAGTGCAGGTTTTTTCTTTGTCGAGAAAAAAGATGGGTCACTCAGACCATGTATTGGTTTTCGGGCTTTGAATAAGATTTCGGTTAAAAACACCTATCCTTTGCCATTGATTTCAGTGCTTTATGATCAGTTACGCTCCGCCATGATCTTTTCAAAAATCGATCTTAGGGGAGCTTACAACCTCATCCGAATAAGATCTGGGGATGAGTGGAAGACGGCTTTCAGCACTCAGTCGGGTCACTATGAATACCTGGTGATGCCGTTTGGCCTGTCAAATGCTCCTGCGGTGTTTCAGGACCTAATCAACGATGTTCTCCGTGACTTCCTTGGGAAGTTCGTGGTCGTTTATTTAGACGACATTTTGATTTAATCTGAGTCTATGGAACAACATGTTACCCAGGTGCGTCTGGTTCTTCAAAAACTACGAGAGAATCATTTATACGCTAAGCTTGAGAAGTGTGATTTTCACATCACAGAAGTATCCTTCTTGGGGTACATTATTTCTCCCCAGGGATTTTTTATGGAACCAAAAAAACTTCAGGCCATCCTTAATTGGGCGCAACCCACTAATTTAAAAGCAATTCAGCGCTTTTTAGGGTTTGCAAATTATTACAGGCGGTTCATTCATACCTTTTCTGACCTGGTCGCTCCTATAGTAGCTTTGACTAAAAAAGGAGCGGATCCTTCCAATTGGTCGCCTGAAGCTGAGTCTGCCTTTCGGGCCTTGAAGCAGGCCTTTGTCTCTGCTCCTGTCCTCAGACACCCTAATCCGGAGCTCCCCTTTATTTTTGAGGTTGATGCCTCAGAGGTTGGAGTGGGGGCTATCCTTTCTCAGGAAGATCCGGAGTCTTGGGAATTACATCCTTGTGCCTTCATGTCCAGGAAATTCTCCTCCGCAGAATCCAACTATGACGTTGGTAATCGGGAATTACTGGCAGTAAAATGGGCTTTCGAGGAGTGGAGGCATTGGCTGGAGGGAGCTAGGCATACTATTATAGTATTTACTGACCATAAGAACCTGCAATATATTGAGTCAGCTAAATGGCTTAATGCTCGGCAGGCACGTTGGGCATTGTTTTTTACTCGTTTCCGGTTTATTATCACCTTCAGCCTGGTTCCAAGAATATGAAAGCTGATGCCCTGTCACGTTGCTTTCTTCCGGTTCACAATAGCAATCCTGTTACTACCCCCATAGTTCCATCTTCAGTCATCCGGGCAGGTCTCACACAGGATTTATTTACTCAGTTAAACCAGCTTCAACACCAGGCTCCTAGACTTACTCCTGCTGGTCGTCTTTTTGTCCCTGAATTTTTGAGAGGCACTGTTTTAGCTGAGTTTCATGACAACAAGGTATCTGGGCATCCAGGTATCACTAAGACCTTGGAGCTGGTCTCTCGCTCGGTGTGGTGGCCTAGTCTTTCTAAAGACGTAAAATAATTTGTCCACTCCTGTCAGGTTTGTGCACAGCATAAGGTCCCTCGTTCGTTGCCGATCGGGCAACTCATACCTTTAGCCATTCCTCTCAGGCCATGGTCTCATATATCCATGGATTTCGTGGTGGACCTTCCCCTTTCAGCCGGATGTCGAGTCATTTGGGTGGTAGTCAGGGCCGGATTAAGACTATGGGGGGCCCAGGGCGCACTTCAGTCAGGGGGGCCCCTAATAAAGAGGCAGGCACACACATACACACACATATCCCCACACGGTGCAGTACTCTAGGCAGCTGAAATAAATACTATAACAGCAGCATATATTTGGTAACGTTTCAGTGCCGTTTATAGGTGACACTTTCTATGTGCTGCTGTTATAGTGTTTATTTCAGCCGCCTGGAGTGCTGCACTATGTGGGGATGTGTGTGATTCAGAGTCTGCGGGCACCCGGCGCTGATGGCTTTATTCTACAGAGAAAGCCAGACACCTTGCTGTGATGTGTGTGTGTGTGTGTGTGTGTGTGTGTGTGTGTGTATATATATATATACACACGTGTGTGTATTTATTATAATGGGTGGGTGGGTGCATGTCAGAGCTGCTTACTGAGAGCATCTGCTCCAATCCACTGGATCCTCTTCTAGATACTTGGTTTTCGATGTCCGAGCCTTCAAATCTGTAGACATGTAAAAGTACAGAATCCTATGAATGTATGAACCCTAGCACTACAGTATGTCAAGTCGGGCCAATATAATATGTCCCAGTCGTTACCACCAGGAGACACATATCTGCATTGCATGGATAGCCATGCAATTTCGTTAGGTGTTCCTGGGAGGTGATTGGATAGTGGTTAATGGCGGTAGACGTGTCAATGTCAGGGACTGCGTCATAAAATGCAGTTCCATTGGCACTGGCAGCCATGATCCAATGGACATTCTGAGCACCAAAGGGATTCTATAATGTCTGATGGTGCAACCGATGTTTGATCGATGGCCCGTCTTCATGCACACATCGACAGATTTGCATTACAGCTGGTGGACGACACATAAGGGCGCCCACTGACTGCGGCATTAGCATAAAGACGTAGTAGCAGCTGCTGCAGCTACTGCAAATCCACCCTCCTCCAAATCAGGCTCAAAGGGATATTCAATTACCCCCCGAAGAGACATCTGGAGTAAAAACGCCCGATGTTTCTTCGGGTGCTGCGGTTGGGCTATTTGATTTAGTCGGCTGGTAAAAAGTGCATTTTCACCCGAAAACACACAGGTTCAGTGAAACCTGTGTGTTTACGGGTTTACGGCAATACAGTGTTTACGGCAGTGTTTACGGCAATACAGTACACCCGACAGCAAGTCAGGGTAATTGAATATCCCTTTCAGTATTATATAACCCCACCCCACCCCACCACCCAGATAACAGTAATATACCCCCATATTATTAATACACCCCCATCCCCAACTCACCACCCAGATAACAGTAATATACCCCCATATTATTAATACACCCCCATCCCCAACTCACCACCCAGATAACAGTAATATACCCCCATAATATTAATACACCCCCACCCCAACCCACCACCCAGATAACAGTAATATACACCCATAATATTAATACACCCCCACCCCAATAACAGTAATACTGTATAGTCCCCATAATGTTAATACACCCCCATCCTCTTAACATAACCCCCACATATAACATTAATACAACCCCAGACTGTATTAATATACCCCCCTACACTTCCCCATATACTTACCTCAGTAGGAAGTAGGCTGCCTGTTCTCAGCAGACTGCGGAGCTGGAGCTCATGGGGAGAAGGAGAGACAGTCACAGATAGGGTAGAAGAGAGGAGGAGAGGGAAGGGGTGGAGACTAGAGCAGGATAAGCAAAGACATAGGGATAGAGGAGAGAAGGGGGCGGGGCTTCACGGAGCATAGGGGGCGGAGTCTCAGCAGGGGGGGGGAGTGAGCAGAGGCATCCTCACCGCAGCCCATTGGTGGCAGTGGGAGATGACCAGTTCAGCAGCTGTGACTGGCTGCTGCACTGAGTGCTGGCCTCGATGAGATGACAGCAGCAATGCAGCAGCAGAAGCTGCATGATCTTGGAGCCTAAGTGAAAGATTCCTACAGATCCTCCAGGGGGCCCCTGAGATTTGGGGGGCCCAGGGTAACGTACCCCCTGGGCTCCCCCCTTAATCCGGCTCTGGTGGTAGTGGACCGTTTTAGTAAAATGGCTCATTTCATTGCTCTTCCCCGATTACCCTCTGCTCAAGGGTTGGCAGTTTTGTTCCTCCGCCATATGTTCAGGCTCCATGGTTTGCCCACTGATATTGTCTCTGATCGGGGTCCGCAATTTATCGCACGATTCTGGAAACGTTTTTGTGTCTCATTGAATATGAAACTGTCTTTAACATCTGGTTACCATCCACAGTCTAACGGGCAAACCGAATGAGTCAACCAGTCATTAAAACAATATTTACGCTTGTATTCGGCCAAACTCCAGAATGATTGGTCTGAATTTCTTCCTTTAGCCGAATTTGCTTATAATAACTCCTGTCATTCCTCCACCAAGGAGTCTCCATTCTTTTCGGTCTTTGGTTTTCATCCTATAGCCAACTCTTTTTTCCATCATTCTCCAGTCTCCTCGTTGACCTTAACCTGCCATCTCAGAGCAATTTGGAGAAAAGTGCACCTTGCCCTGAGAAAAGCTGCCTTCCGAGAAAATTAATTTTCTGATAGGCTCCGACGTCCTTGCACTTTTAAGGTGGGAGATAAGGTGTGGTTGTCAACTCGCAACATCAAGCTCCGACAACCTTCGGCTAGATTGGGACCCAAATTTATTGGACCATTCCTTATCATTAAAAAGGTCAACCCAGTTGCTTTTCGGCTACGCTTGCTAAGATCTCTCAGAATTGGAAATACTTTCCACTGTTCCCTTTTTAAACAGTATTTTTCCTCCAGGAGATTTAATCGGAGGACTTCCCAGGGTAGATCTCCGGTGGATGTTCAGGGGCAACAGGAGTTCTTGGTAGAGAGGGTTTTAGATTCAAAGATTTCTCGGGGCCGGCTTTATTTTTTGGTTCATTGGAAAGGCTATGGTCCGGAGGAAAGATCTTGGGTCTTGGATAGAGATCTTCATGCCCCTAAACTCAAGAGATTATTTTTTCAGGAGTTTCCACAGAAGCCGGGCTTTAGGGGTTCTTTGACCCTTCATCAAGGGGGGGGTACTGTTAGGCGTCGCGGTCCGTGTTGTCGCTCCATCTCCAAGCGACGACCGCGGCCGCTGCACCCTCCTTCTTGCCCGCCCGGCGCCTAGCAACTAGAGACGCCGTGCGTGCTGAGCCGCCGGGTCCCTAGCAACGCTAGGACGCCGGGCGCGCTGAGCCGCCGGGTCCCTAGCAACGCTAGGACGCCGGGCGCGCCAAACCGCTGGGACCTTAGCAATGAGGACGCCACAGGCGGACCGCGTTCCCCGTTGCAGGGATTGATTAATTAAGTGTTCACACATGTTCTCTGGTCGTGCAGCAAGGCAGCTGCACGACATTTATTGTAATTAGGCTCTGTGTTCTTATTGGAGGGTTCCCTGTTAAATGGCTCCTCAGTGCCTCACACAGATGCCGGTGATAGCTTCCTGCATGCTGCTCATGTTTTGTGAACGTCTGTTCCTGGTCTGCTGTGTCCGGTCTCTCCAGTTCTCTGAGTCCCTGAATCTTGGAGTTTGTCATCTGGTCCTAAGGAGTTCTCCTGGTCCTCATTTACCTGTGGCAGTCGATTTAAGTTCCCACTTGGTTTCGTGAGTGGTGGCCCTGCCGCGTGTTACGGCCTAGGCCGCTTTAGTATTATTTTCTTGCATTGGAGTATTTGCGGAGGTTTCCGCTTCCATAGTCCTCTCCGGTACTCGGCAGTGCCGTGTAGGAGAGTGGACAAGTGGATTATTTTTGTTGTTCTTTTCCCTGGCGGTAAGCCGCGCATACTTTTTGTTTCAGGTTAGCCAGTAGCCCCTGGCCTTGTTGTTTAGTTAGAGGGCCCCTTGTTATTACCCTGCCTCGGTTCACTCTTTGTCTCTCCTTAAGACCTGAGGGGGCATCGGAGTTGGGCAGACGTAATCCGCCCTTCAAACGCGGCTGCCATGTGCCCAAGAAACCATAGTCTCGCAAGAGTGAACTGACAGCATGGGTAAGACAACGGAGGTAGGGCGCCAGGGGCTATTCCCATTCCGTTTCCCCTTTCCAGCATTACATCCTGGTACTCAGGTCTCACAGTATAAGATCTCCCCTGACCTGAGTGTCTGGATCATAACAGTATGGTAGCCTCCTCAATGGCAGTGAGACATAGAGAAAACTCATATAAAATCTACGCGAGATGGTATTTAGTTCCATCTCGTCTGAAGCGTATATTCCCTAACTCTTCGGGCATTTGCTGGAGGGGTTGTGGGATGGAGGGCACCCTGCTCCACATATTTTGGGTATGCCGAAAAATCTCTCCATTATGGCGAGCGGTCAAAAGATTGATCTTCAATGTCACTAACACTAGGATCCCCTTCTCTCATTCCTTTTTTCTTCTCCCACGGGAGATCCAGGGTTTAGAGATGGCGGATCAGAGACTAATCTGGCACATCACCAGTGCAGTGAAGTGCAGGATTGCGTTCCACTAGAAATCCGATACTCTTCCATCCATGGCTGCTATTACAATGAACATCTGGAACACGAATTCCTGTCTAGTAAAGTGGAGAGTAGATCCTCCACTTTCTCTAAAACATGGGCAGCGTGGTTACGTTTTCATGATGCTCCCCCCCTTTCACCTGTGGTTTGTAAAGAAACATGGTTACATAGGTCTATCTGTACTGCCTTTCACATGTGTTTTACAGTTGATTGAGGTGATGTCTCCTAGCACTGATGCCACAATGACAATGTTTATCTCTTGTTGGTTGAGATTAAGATTATGCCTATGAACAATTTTTTCTGCTTCTCATTGGAGTGTCACTGCACGACCCCCCTTCCCCCTCCCCCTCTCCTCCCCCTCAATCCCCCCCTCTTTAAATGGTTTTTGCGTTATTACTGTAATTATTGCATTTTTCCAGAAATGTCAATGCTGTATTACAAATGAAAAATTTTTCAATAAATTGTTCGATAAAAAAAAAATAATGTTTACAACTTAAGATACATTAGCTCACCTCCTTCATTACCACAATAACTTCTCTTACAGTTCAGTTACTTACCCCCAATTCTCAATTTTACTGTGTTTTTTAAGCTTCCTTCAGGTTCGCCTCTGTTTTCCTTTATCTGGTTTTACCTCAGTTACTTGATATACTACTATTGTTTCTTTCTTTTCTCCAAATCGCGTGTTCTCTGCTCATTCTTCTCCCCCCAGGAGCTTCAATATTGTTATTGACCTTGATGGAGTGAAAAGGGCCTCACCTTCCTCCCCTGTGATTGATCCTTATCATCCCTCACTTTCTTGCTTTCCTAGACAGGCATAGCATCATAGGAATTATCTGTATGTTACAATGTGAGTCTTTACTGTCTCCTAGACTGACATATACATCATGGAGCATTTTGAAGAGCTTATCCACTGTTCCACAACTGAATTGACATAGAAGTATGTGTGATATTGTAGAGATCTGCCCATGACACTCCAATAATTTAGGGGATTCTACATATTGGCTAGTCTACTCTCATACTGTATAATTTCAACATTCCTAATGACATCCCTACTGTCTCTGCTGAAATACGTATTTCACGTACTTCATTCTTTGGTCTTTCAAAGTGAACTCCATCTCTTACCCACTGTTCTGGACATTCCTTCAGTCTTCTGCTTCTATTCCATCTGTATTTTCTCCAAGTTGACCTTTCCGCACCCTCCTTTCCTACAGCCTATCTCATGCTTTGCCCCATGGCTGCTAAAACCAATCTCACATTCAAGTACAGCACTTCTTGGAGGTCCCCAAGTGCATGCAGTCTAGGAGTGTGTAACCATGAAGAAGCAAATACACCATGTCAGTGGTTCCCAAACTTTTTAATTACGGTACCCTAGAGTATCAGAACCCTTAGACAAAAGTCTGTTATGGAGAAATTCTGGGGAAAAAAACTAATTAAAGTAAATAAGTTGTGCTTATATGTCATTCTTAGCTTCAGTTATGTGCGGAGGGTCAGGATTCACTTCTGTTTGTACACATATTTTACAATCATAAGCTACAAGTACTGGTTTTGCCTATCATATTGACCATAAATAATTTGATTTTGGACCTGGACTCCCAATCTAGGGCACCCCTGCAAGTGCTATGAGGTGCCATGGCATACAGTTTTGGAAACATTGCAATACATTCATAACTTTCACAAAAACCAGTGCTGTGTGTGCTCAGATGAAACTGTGCGTGGGCAGATTGGGCCCTATTCTCTGCCATCATAGTCGCCACTCTCCCTCTAGACACTCCTGATTCACATCCAAGTTTACATGCACAAAGCAACAGCTACATGTTCTTGAAATGATCTAGTTCTTGTATGGTTCACTTCTCACCATAAAACCATTCCCTTTATTCTCTACTTCTATGCTGAAGACACCCAAAAATCTTGTGTGACCAACTGTCTTTAAAACTACCGTGATTGTGGAGGTGGTGTTACGTAATTGGCGCTTATCCACTGAACCAACAAAAGCAGGAAAGATATAAAATGGTGAAATGCAGATTTACTTAGAAAAATTAAGAACAAACAAGGATATATTACAGACATTAATATAGTCAATAATCTTCTTCAAGGCTTGAAAAGACCTGCTGTGTCTTGAAATGTCATTCACCGACATTAACACCACATTTTCCCTAATTAAGTGCACTGCCTTGGTGTCACCAATGACTCTTGCCCTTTTACACCTCACATGTATTCTCTTATGGCCCTGTTGTGTCCATCTTCATAATATTGCTAGAAAATACTATTTTTTCATAACCAATCACAACAAAAGTGTATTACATCTGCCAGCACGAATACTTACCTTTCCTCCTCTCGTTTATTCCCTTTACTCATCTATCTGTTCAAAATAGTAAAAATTCCTCTCATGTTCCTCTATAGTATTCACACCACTCCATTCACTGGCTCCATGTATATTCCAGAATCTAATTGAAATGATTCACTCTTACGTAAAAAGCCCCGAACAACAATACCTTTCATGTATCTTAAATCTAATCTTGACATACTTTCATACCTTCTTAAATATGCTACTGAAATGTGTTTCATCTCCTCTGGCATAACCACCTCAAACCAGAACCGGATTAAGTCTATGGGGGTTCTGGGGCACTTTAGACAGCTGGGCCCCTAATAAAGAGGATGGCAGATGAATTCTGTTGCGATAGATAGATAGATAGATAGATAGATAGATAGATAGATAGATAGATAGAATTCATCTGCCTTTTAAATATATATAGAGCAGTGACATGCAGTCATGGGAGGCAGGGCTCAGCAGTGCCTCACCTGTCATACTCCAGTATACAGAATACTGGAGTATGACAGGTGAGGCACTGATTCCCCTGCCTTCCCTGACTGCATGTCGCTGCTCTACTCCCCATCTATATACTTACATTGCTATTACCTCACAACTCTCTCATATCAACTTTGAGCCTCACTTGCTCTTCTTGTCTCAGCTACGTACAGTAATTTTCCAACTAGGTTGTCATTTCTCTTAAACACCTCCCTACACTGGAGCACTGGAGGGACACTGTGGGCCATTACAAATAAACAATCAACTCAAAATACACACATTCAAATGGCACTAACATGAAAAGGTGGCTTTGCATGCCCCTAACTCCTACTTAACCAATAGTGAGGTGGCAGAATATAATTTTGTCTTACAGTATGAAATGTAGTTGTGTGGGAGATTTATGCTACATTACTGCACATGTTCATCATAATAGGGTATAATGTTAATGGATGCAGCATAAGCAAATCACAGCAAGTCAGCAGCCTTTCCTCATAAAACATAACAATGCTTATATTGCCCTGAAGCCCTATGAGGAAACAATCACTGTGATGAAATCTGTTCTCAGTACTCAGGGTGCTGAAAACATAATTTGAGCGCTGTAACCTTACCAGCTCTCGCCTGCTGGACATCATCTTCCAATGCCAACCTGGGAGGCCATTTAATTGGGACAAGGGAACATACGCTTTGGTTTCAGGCCTGCATGATTTCTGCACACAGCATTCACACTGAAGTACTGAACATTGCAGAAAAAGGATGAACTGTGCATAGGCCAGATAAAATAAACACTATACAGGTAGATGATATGTGCTCATCCTGCGGGTGTAGTATGTTATGCCGGCGGTAGGGCTCCCGGCGGCCAGAATACCGGTGCCGGAATCCCGACTGCCGGCATACCGACAGCTGGGCGAGCGCAAATGAGCCCCTTGCGGGCTCGCTGCGTTTGCCATGCTGCGGGCACGGTGGCGCGCTACACTATCTATTCTCCCTCCAGGGAACCCCAAGAGGGAGAAAAGCTGTTGGTATGCTGGCGGTCGGGATTCTGGCACTGGTATGCTTCCATCCCATCCTGCAAGGGTCATCCTTACTGTCTCACCCATGACAACAGAACAATGTACTGTATTACAAGGGGTAAAAACAGGTGTATTTATTAGGGCTGTCTAAAGGCAGATAGGCAGTAAAGGTGGTGCAGTGATAGCATGACAGCATAATGGCAGTAAAAGATAATAATAGTGCTCTGCCATACATGTAACAAAGCTACTATCAAGATAATAAATGTTCGTCTAGACAAGTATATGCATGTCTCACTTATTGGCATGGACTAGGGCAAGGCAATGGCACAACACAGTGTGAATGGTAATAGAATGACAATGGGGGTCATTCTGACCTGATCATTCGCTGCAGTTCATCGCAGCGCAGCGATCGGGTCGGATCTGTGCATGCACCGGCGCATGCTGGGTGACCGAAGCCCGTTGTATTGTAGCGTTCATCTCTGCCTGATTGACAGGCAGAGGCAGTCGCTGGGTGGGAGGGGGCTGGACTGCGTCGTTAAGCCGCCATTTAGAGGGCACGGTCCGGCCAACGCAGGCGTGGCCGGACCGTTGGGGGGGCGGGCCTCGGCGGCTGAGTGACGTCACATGCAGTCGCTGCGACCCCGGCAGCGAGGAGGTTCTCCCGGCCAGCCGCAGGAGCTGCGCTGGCCGGGAGTTACTCCTGAAATGCAAAAGCATCACCGCTGTGTGATGCTTTCGCATTTCTGTGGGGGGGCCGGCACTGACATGCGGGGCGGGATAGCCCTGTGCTGGGCGTCCCCCCGCATGTCTGAGTGCCTGATCATAGCTGTGCTAAATTTAGCACAGCTACGATCAACTCGGAATGACTCCCAATGTGCATACATTTCCACTCTGAGTTATCAGCTAAAGCAGTAGTTCTCAAACTGTGTGCCATTGCACCCTGGCGTGCCTCGGGACACTTGCACGGGTGCCTTTGATTGGTGGCCTAGGACCAATTCAAATGACTAATAGTCAGTGTAATGGTGAAGGCAAAACCAGTGCTGGTGGCGGCCATTCATAAAATATGTAGACAAACAGAAGCAAATCTTGTCCCTCACCACATAACTGAACCAAAGGATGATATAGTTTAATTTGCTTAATTTAATATCTTTTTTCTAAATGTATCAATAATACCCCTTTCACATTGCAAACCTGGGTCAGATCCGGGATTTGAACACGGCTCCAACCCGGCTTCGACCCGGGTAAGAGACGATCATATCGCAATACTGACCTGGGTTATTGCCATTTTGGTGCCTTTTTGCTCAACCCGGGTCACCCATGTTAAAACCAGTGTGATATCATTTTAAAAGGACTTGATTGGTTCCCAGTTGTCAACAAGTAAGGGAATGGGCTGGGGAATGCTCACAGTGCAGCAATCATGGCCGAAAGAGCACATGTCCCAGCAGAGCCCGGAATTCATGATTGTCTCAGCTATACTGCGGCTGGATTCAGGTTGTGAGAGTTCATTGCATCTTCTCACTGTCTGTAACTTCTTCAGCAGGTTGCCTTTTTTGTCTGAAAGGGATATTTCGCGGAGACAAAATCTACGTAGGAGGAGATCTCTCACAACAGCATCGGTGTCGACTATCCTGAACCTCCACCTCTCTTCTGACTGAAGATTGTGTTCCAGAGAAAGGCACCATGGACAAGCGTTCATGCACAGCATCCTTCATTTTGAGGATATTCAGTGGAAGTCACACTTCAGGATGTCACAGCAGATGTTATGTGCGGAGGGTCAGGATTCACTTCTGTTTGTACACATATTTTACAATCATAAGCTACAAGTACTGGTTTTGCCTATCATATTGACCATAAATAATTTGATTTTGGACCTGGACTCCCAATCTAGGGCACCCCTGCAAGTGCTATGAGGTGCCATGGCATACAGTTTTGGAAACATTGCAATACATTCATAACTTTCACAAAAACCAGTGCTGTGTGTGCTCAGATGAAACTGTGCGTGGGCAGATTGGGCCCTATTCTCTGCCATCATAGTCGCCACTCTCCCTCTAGACACTCCTGATTCACATCCAAGTTTACATGCACAAAGCAACAGCTACATGTTCTTGAAATGATCTAGTTCTTGTATGGTTCACTTCTCACCATAAAACCATTCCCTTTATTCTCTACTTCTATGCTGAAGACACCCAAAAATCTTGTGTGACCAACTGTCTTTAAAACTACCGTGATTGTGGAGGTGGTGTTACGTAATTGGCGCTTATCCACTGAACCAACAAAAGCAGGAAAGATATAAAATGGTGAAATGCAGATTTACTTAGAAAAATTAAGAACAAACAAGGATATATTACAGACATTAATATAGTCAATAATCTTCTTCAAGGCTTGAAAAGACCTGCTGTGTCTTGAAATGTCATTCACCGACATTAACACCACATTTTCCCTAATTAAGTGCACTGCCTTGGTGTCACCAATGACTCTTGCCCTTTTACACCTCACATGTATTCTCTTATGGCCCTGTTGTGTCCATCTTCATAATATTGCTAGAAAATACTATTTTTTCATAACCAATCACAACAAAAGTGTATTACATCTGCCAGCACGAATACTTACCTTTCCTCCTCTCGTTTATTCCCTTTACTCATCTATCTGTTCAAAATAGTAAAAATTCCTCTCATGTTCCTCTATAGTATTCACACCACTCCATTCACTGGCTCCATGTATATTCCAGAATCTAATTGAAATGATTCACTCTTACGTAAAAAGCCCCGAACAACAATACCTTTCATGTATCTTAAATCTAATCTTGACATACTTTCATACCTTCTTAAATATGCTACTGAAATGTGTTTCATCTCCTCTGGCATAACCACCTCAAACCAGAACCGGATTAAGTCTATGGGGGTTCTGGGGCACTTTAGACAGCTGGGCCCCTAATAAAGAGGATGGCAGATGAATTCTGTTGCGATAGATAGATAGATAGATAGATAGATAGATAGATAGATAGATAGATAGATAGATAGATAGATAATTCATCTGCCTTTTAAATATATATAGAGCAGTGACATGCAGTCATGGGAGGCAGGGCTCAGCAGTGCCTCACCTGTCATACTCCAGTATACAGAATACTGGAGTATGACAGGTGAGGCACTGATTCCCCTGCCTTCCCTGACTGCATGTCGCTGCTCTACTCCCCATCTATATACTTACATTGCTATTACCTCACAACTCTCTCATATCAACTTTGAGCCTCACTTGCTCTTCTTGTCTCAGCTACGTACAGTAATTTTCCAACTAGGTTGTCATTTCTCTTAAACACCTCCCTACACTGGAGCACTGGAGGGACACTGTGGGCCATTACAAATAAACAATCAACTCAAAATACACACATTCAAATGGCACTAACATGAAAAGGTGGCTTTGCATGCCCCTAACTCCTACTTAACCAATAGTGAGGTGGCAGAATATAATTTTGTCTTACAGTATGAAATGTAGTTGTGTGGGAGATTTATGCTACATTACTGCACATGTTCATCATAATAGGGTATAATGTTAATGGATGCAGCATAAGCAAATCACAGCAAGTCAGCAGCCTTTCCTCATAAAACATAACAATGCTTATATTGCCCTGAAGCCCTATGAGGAAACAATCACTGTGATGAAATCTGTTCTCAGTACTCAGGGTGCTGAAAACATAATTTGAGCGCTGTAACCTTACCAGCTCTCGCCTGCTGGACATCATCTTCCAATGCCAACCTGGGAGGCCATTTAATTGGGACAAGGGAACATACGCTTTGGTTTCAGGCCTGCATGATTTCTGCACACAGCATTCACACTGAAGTACTGAACATTGCAGAAAAAGGATGAACTGTGCATAGGCCAGATAAAATAAACACTATACAGGTAGATGATATGTGCTCATCCTGCGGGTGTAGTATGTTATGCCGGCGGTAGGGCTCCCGGCGGCCAGAATACCGGTGCCGGAATCCCGACTGCCGGCATACCGACAGCTGGGCGAGCGCAAATGAGCCCCTTGCGGGCTCGCTGCGTTTGCCATGCTGCGGGCACGGTGGCGCGCCACACTATCTATTCTCCCTCCAGGGAACCCCAAGAGGGAGAAAAGCTGTTGGTATGCTGGCGGTCGGGATTCTGGCACTGGTATGCTTCCATCCCATCCTGCAAGGGTCATCCTTACTGTCTCACCCATGACAACAGAACAATGTACTGTATTACAAGGGGTAAAAACAGGTGTATTTATTAGGGCTGTCTAAAGGCAGATAGGCAGTAAAGGTGGTGCAGTGATAGCATGACAGCATAATGGCAGTAAAAGATAATAATAGTGCTCTGCCATACATGTAACAAAGCTACTATCAAGATAATAAATGTTCGTCTAGACAAGTATATGCATGTCTCACTTATTGGCATGGACTAGGGCAAGGCAATGGCACAACACAGTGTGAATGGTAATAGAATGACAATGGGGGTCATTCTGACCTGATCATTCGCTGCAGTTCATCGCAGCGCAGCGATCGGGTCGGATCTGTGCATGCACCGGCGCATGCTGGGTGACCGAAGCCCGTTGTATTGTAGCGTTCATCTCTGCCTGATTGACAGGCAGAGGCAGTCGCTGGGTGGGAGGGGGCTGGACTGCGTCGTTAAGCCGCCATTTAGAGGGCACGGTCCGGCCAACGCAGGCGTGGCCGGACCGTTGGGGGGGCGGGCCTCGGCGGCTGAGTGACGTCACATGCAGTCGCTGCGACCCCGGCAGCGAGGAGGTTCTCCCGGCCAGCCGCAGGAGCTGCGCTGGCCGGGAGTTACTCCTGAAATGCAAAAGCATCACCGCTGTGTGATGCTTTCGCATTTCTGTGGGGGGGCCGGCACTGACATGCGGGGCGGGATAGCCCTGTGCTGGGCGTCCCCCCGCATGTCTGAGTGCCTGATCATAGCTGTGCTAAATTTAGCACAGCTACGATCAACTCGGAATGACTCCCAATGTGCATACATTTCCACTCTGAGTTATCAGCTAAAGCAGTAGTTCTCAAACTGTGTGCCATTGCACCCTGGCGTGCCTCGGGACACTTGCACGGGTGCCTTTGATTGGTGGCCTAGGACCAATTCAAATGACTAATAGTCAGTGTAATGGTGAAGGCAAAACCAGTGCTGGTGGCGGCCATTCATAAAATATGTAGACAAACAGAAGCAAATCTTGTCCCTCACCACATAACTGAACCAAAGGATGATATAGTTTAATTTGCTTAATTTAATATCTTTTTTCTAAATGTATCAATAATACCCCTTTCACATTGCAAACCTGGGTCAGATCCGGGATTTGAACACGGCTCCAACCCGGCTTCGACCCGGGTAAGAGACGATCATATCGCAATACTGACCTGGGTTATTGCCATTTTGGTGCCTTTTTGCTCAACCCGGGTCACCCATGTTAAAACCAGTGTGATATCATTTTAAAAGGACTTGATTGGTTCCCAGTTGTCAACAAGTAAGGGAATGGGCTGGGGAATGCTCACAGTGCAGCAATCATGGCCGAAAGAGCACATGTCCCAGCAGAGCCCGGAATTCATGATTGTCTCAGCTATACTGCGGCTGGATTCAGGTTGTGAGAGTTCATTGCATCTTCTCACTGTCTGTAACTTCTTCAGCAGGTTGCCTTTTTTGTCTGAAAGGGATATTTCGCGGAGACAAAATCTACGTAGGAGGAGATCTCTCACAACAGCATCGGTGTCGACTATCCTGAACCTCCACCTCTCTTCTGACTGAAGATTGTGTTCCAGAGAAAGGCACCATGGACAAGCGTTCATGCACAGCATCCTTCATTTTGAGGATATTCAGTGGAAGTCACACTTCAGGATGTCACAGCAGACCTTCTATTATCTCTTGGATCTATTGACCCCAACACTAGCTAGGCAGACCACAAACTTCTGTACACCCATAGAGCCAAGTAGGAGGCTAGCGATAGCATTGTGGTGGTATGCAACTCCCGGTGAATATCGAACCCTGTCATGCCTATTTGGTGTGGGCATATCAACAGTGTGCAACATCGTTTATGAAGTCACACAGACACTGGTGCAAAGTCTATACCATCGATTTATTTGTCTACCCCAAGGATAGCGCTTATAGGACACCATAAAAGGTTTCATGACCCATGGATATCCCCAATGCGCAGGTGCAATTTTGGGAACCCACATTCCTATCATAGCCCCTCACGATACCCATGCTGATTATTATAACCGAAAAGGGTGGCACTCCATAATTTTACAGGCTGTGGTGGATCATAAACATTTGTAAGAATGTTCTGTCCTTTTTTTTTACATATATCTTTCTTCATTTCCAAACTAATTATTTTGTTTTCCCAGCTTCATAGATGTATTTATTGATTGGCCTGGATGGGCGCATGATGCTCGGGTACTTGCCAATTCTGACCTGTTTCGTCTAGCAGAGGAAAATCAAGGCGGCTGGCTTTTCCCTAGAGTGGTAAGTAAATTGTCATTTTTTTTTTAACTACGTTATTATAGCTGGCCCTGTTGTTCATGCATATATATGACGCCCTGAGCATTAAAATAGGGTGTAATGTTTTCTATTGAACATGATTCCATCATTGCACCCAAATATAATTTATTCTTACCCGCAAACGCCAACACCCCATCTGTGACCCCCAGTCTGCCCCTAACAGAGGAATCTGCTCCTATTCTTAATGTATTTTTTTTTTTAACTCTTTGTGTAGAACTCTAAAACACTTGATGGAGTGGAAGTACCAGTCCATATAATTAAGGATGCAGCTTACCCTTTGAGAAGATGGTTGATGAAGGGGTTCACGCAACACGGTCAGCTGACCCCAAACCAGATAAGATACACTCACACCCTAAGCTCCGCCAGAATGGTTGTCGAAAATGCGTTCGGCAGGTTGAAAGGTCGTTGGCGTTGTCTTTTGAAAAGGAACGATGTGGACCTTTTAATTATGCCTAACATTGTGGCAGCATGCTGTATACTGCATAATCTCTGTGAGTTTAGGAGGGAGGAATTCCTACCGGAGTGGACAGTAAAGGACTACGAATGTGTTTTTCCTGCACATGATACGGAGTCATATTTGGGTGACCATGCAGCAAGTGCAGAACAAATTATGGCTGCAATAATGGGCAACCTTTCATCTTTGTTGGTTTAAATGTTTTGTAGTTTGTTATAGTTTCCCAAAAATGTTTTTGGCCATTCAACGTCTGTTCCATGTTCAACTGATTGTGTGTTACACTTTGTTTTTTGTTGAAAAATTACATTTCAGTGGTTTACAAAACAGGTGTGGCACCTTTTTACTTTATACAAAACAAAACAAGAACTGTACATACCAAATAACAATACTATGTTAATATATAGCATATTATAAATGTTTTAACGTTTTCTAAAATAGAATAACAACAGCAACAACTAGTGATGAGCGGGTTCGGATCCTCGTAATCCGACCCGCCCGAACTTCACCTTTTTTTTACACGGGTCCGAGCGACTCGGATCCTCCCGCCTTGCTCGGTTAACCCGAACGCGCCCGAACGTCATCATCCCGCTGTCGGATTATCGCGAGACTCGGATTCTATATAAGGAGCCACGCGTCGCCGCCATTTTCACACGTGCATTGAGATTGATAGGGAGAGGACGTGGCTGGCGTCCTCTCCGTTATAGTAGAACACAGAGTGACTTAGTTAGTTATAATTGTGGGGAGGATTGGGGACGGGGAGCAGCTGTTAGGGAGTACAGTGCAGGGTTTTGATTATACCACCAGTGAGTTTAATCCTTTGTTTCTCTGCCTGAAAAAAACGCTCCGACCACCATATCTGTGCTCACTCAGTGTGCTGCACTGCTGCATGATATATCTGTGCTGAGTGCACTGCTCTGCTCACACTGCCTAATTGTGGGGACTGGGGAGCAGTTATAGCAGGAGTACAGTGCACAGTTTTGCTGACAGTGACCACCAGTCCAGTATACGTTTGTCTGCCTGAAAAACACTCCTGTGTTTTTTTTTTTCTTCATACTAGTTTATCAGTCTGCTGACAGTGTCCACCAGGTCCGTTATACAGTATATTATATATATAAGCAGCAGTACGGTAGGCCACGGCTGTACCTACCTCTGTGTCGTCAGTGCACTCGTCGTCCATAAGTAATATAATACTATACTATCCATCCATCTACATTGTATACATGTGGTGTTTTTTTTTCTTCATACTAGTTTATCAGTCTGCTGACAGTGTCCACCAGGTCCGTTATACAGTATATTATATATATAAGCAGCAGTACGGTAGGCCACGGCTGTACCTACCTCTGTGTCGTCAGTGCACTCGTCGTCCATAAGTAATATAATACTATACTATCCATCCATCTACATTGTATACCTGTGGTGTTTTTTTTTTCCTTCATACTAGTTTAGCAGTCTGCTGACAGTGTCCACCAGGTCCGTTATACAGTATATTATATATATAAGCAGCAGAACGGTAGGCCACGGCTGTACCTACCTCTGTGTCGTCAGTGCACTCGTCGTCCATAAGTAATATAATACTATACTATCCATCCATCTACATTGTATACCTGTGTTGTTGTTTTTTTCTTCATCCTAGTTTAGCAGTCTGCTGACAGTGTCCACCAGGTCCGTTATACAGTATATTATATATATAAGCAGCAGTACGGTAGGCCACGGCTGTACCTACCTCTGTGTCGTCAGTGCACTCGTCGTCCATAAGTAATATAATACTATACTATCCATCCATCTACATTGTATACCTGTGTTGTTGTTTTTTTCTTCATCCTAGTTTAGCAGTCTGCTGACAGTGTCCACCAGGTCCGTTATACAGTATATTATATATATAAGCAGCAGTACGGTAGGCCACGGCTGTACCTACCTCTGTGTCGTCACTCGTCGTCCATAAGTAATATAATACTATACTATCCATCCATCTACATTGTATACCTGTGGTGTTTTTTTTTTCTTCATACTAGTTTAGCAGTCTGCTGACAGTGTCCACCAGGTCCGTTATACAGTATATTATATATATAAGCAGCAGTATGGTAGGCCACGGCTGTACCTACCTCTGTGTCGTCACTCGTCGTCCATAAGTAATATAATACTATACTATCCATCCATCTACATTGTATACCTGTGGTGGCTTTTAGTTGTGCGCAAAATATGGAGAACAAAAATGTGGAGGTTAAAAAAATAGGGAAAGATCAAGATCCACTTCCACCTCATGCTGAAGCTGCTGCCACTAGTCATGGCTGAGACGATGAAATGCCATCAACGTCGTCTGCCAAGGCCGATGCCCAATGTCATAGTACAGAGCATGTAAAATCCAAAACACAAAAGATCAGTAAAAAAATGACCCAAAAATCTAAATTAAAAGCGTCTGAGGAGAAGCGTAAACTTGCCAATATGCCATTTACGACACGGAGTGGCAAGGAATGGCTGAGGCCCTGGCCTATGTTCATGGCTAGTGGTTCAGCTTCACATGAGGATGGAAGCACTCATCCTCTCGCTAGAAAAAAGAAAAGACTTGCGGCAAAAGCACAGCAAAGAACTGTGCGTTCTTCGAAATCACAAATCCCAAAGGAGAGTCCAATTGTGTTGGTTGCGATGCCTGACCTTCCCAACACTGGACGGGAAGAGCTTGCGCCTTCCACCATTTGCATGCCCCCTGCAAGTGTTGAAAGGAGCACCCGCAGTCCAGTTCCTGATAGTGAAATTGAAGATGTCAGTGTTGAAGTACACCAGGATGAGGATATGGGTGTTGCTGGCGCTGGGGAGGAAATTGACAAGGAGGATTCTGATGGTGAGGTGGTTTGTTTAAGTCAGGCAACCGGGGAGACACCTGTTGTCCGTGGGAGGAATATGGCCATTGACATGCCTGGTGAAAATACCAAAAAAAATCAGCTCTTCAGTGTGGAAGTATTTCAACAGAAATGCGGACAACAGGTGTCAAGCCGTGTGTTGCCTTTGTCAAGCTGTAATAAGTAGGGGTAAGGACGTTAACCACCTCGGAACATCCTCCCTTATACGTCACCTGCAGCGCATTCATAATAAGTCAGTGACAAGTTCAAAAACTTTGGGCGACAGCGGAAGCAGTCCACTGACCAGTAAATCCCTTCCTCTTGTAACCAAGCTCGCGCAAACCACACCACCAACTCCCTCAGTGACAATTTCCTCCTTACCCAGGACAGCCAATAGTCCTGCAGGCCATGTCACTGGCAAGTCTGACGAGTCCTCTCCTGCCTGGGATTCCTCCGATGCATCCTTGAGTGTAACGCCTACTGCTGCTGTTGTTGCTGCTGGGAGTCGATCGTCATCCCAGAGGGGAAGTCGGAAGACCACTTGTACTACTTCCACCAAGCAATTGACTGTTCAACAGTCCTTTGCGAGGAAGATGAAATATCACAGCAGTCATCCTGTTGCAAAGCGGATAACTGAGGCCTTGACAACTATGTTGGTGTTAGACGTGCGTCCGGTATCCGCCGTTAGTTCACAGGGAACTAGACAATTTCTTGAGGTAGTGTGCCCCCGTTACCAAATACCATCTAGGTTCCACTTCTCTAGGCAGGCGATACCGAGAATGTACACGGACGTCAGAAAAAGACTCACCAGTGTCCTAAAAAATGCAGTTGTACCCAATGTCCACTTAACCACGGACATGTGGACAAGTGGAGCAGGGCAGACTCAGGACTACATGACTGTGACAGCCCACTGGGTAGATGTATTGCCTCCCGCTGCAAGAACAGCAGCGGCGGCACCAGTAGCAGCATCTCGCAAACGCCAACTCGTTCCTAGGCAGGCTACGCTTTGTATCACCGCTTTCCAGAATAGGCACACAGCTGAAAACCTCTTACGGCAACTGAGGAAGATCATCGCAGAATGGCTTACCCCAATTGGACTCTCCTGGGGATTTGTGACATCGGACAACGCCAGCAATATTGTGAGTGCATTACATCTGGGCAAATTCCAGCACGTCCCATGTTTTGCACATACCTTGAATTTGGAGGTGCAGAATTATTTAAAAAACGACAGGGGCGTGCAAGAGATGCTGTCGGTGGCCAGAAGAATTGCGGGCCACATTCGGCGTACAGGCACCGCGTACAGAAGACTGGAGCACCACCAAAAACACCTGAACCTGCCCTGCCATCATCTGAAGCAAGAGGTGGTAACGAGGTGGAATTCAACCCTCTATATGCTTCAGAGGATGGAGGAGCAGCAAAAGGCCATTCAAGCCTATACATCTGGCCATGATATAGGCAAAGGAGGTGGAATGCACCTGTCTCAAGCGCAGTGGAGAATGATTTCAACGTTGTGCACGGTTCTGCAACCTTTTGAACTTGCCACACGTGAAGTCAGTTCAGACACTGCCAGCCTGAGTCAGGTCATTCCCCTCATCAGGCTTTTGCAGAAGAAGCTGGAGGCATTGAAGGAGGAGCTAAAACGGAGCGATTCCGCTAGGCATGTGGGACTTGTGGATGGAGCCCTTCATTCGCTTAACCAGGATTCACGTGTGGTCAATCTGTTGAAATCAGAGCACTACATTTTGGCCACCGTGCTCGATCCTAGATTTAAAACCTACCTTGGATCTCTCTTTACGGCAGACACAAGTCTGCAGAGGTTCAAAGACCTGCTGGTGACAAAATTGTCAAGTCAAGCGGAACGCGACCCGTCAACATCTCCTCCTTCACATTCTCCCGCAACTGGGGGTGCGAGGAAAAGGCTACGAATTCTGAGCCCACCCGCTGGCGGTGATGCAGGGCAGTCTGGAGCGACTGCTGATGCTGACATCTGGTCCGGACTGAAGGACCTGCCAACGATTACTGACAAGTCGTCTACTGTCACTGCATATGATTCTCTCACCATTGAAAGAATGGTGGAGGATTATATGAGTGACCGCATCCAAGTAGGCACGTCAGACAGTCCGTACGTATACTGGCAGGAAAAAGAGGCAATTTGGAGGCCCTTGCACAAACTGGCTTTATTCTACCTAAGTTGCCCTCCCTCCAGTGTGTACTCCGAAAGAGTGTTTAGTGCCGCCGCTCACCTTGTCAGCAATCGGCGTACGAGGTCACTTCCAGAAAATGTGGAGAAGATGATGTTCATTAAAATGAATTATAATCAATTCCTCCATGGAGACATTCACCAGCAGCAATTGACTCCAGAAAGTACACGGGGACCTGAGATGGTGGATTCCAGTGGGGACGAATTAATAATCTGTGAGGAGGGGGATGTACACAGTGAAAGGGGTGATGAATCGGACGATGATGATGAGGTGGACATCTTGCCTCCGTAGAGCCAGTTTGTGCAAGGAGAGATTGATTGCTTCTTTTTTGGTGGGGGCCCAAACCAACCAGTCATTTCAGTCACAGTCGTGTGGCAGACCCTGTCGCTGAAATGATGGGTTCGTTAAAGTGTGCATGTCCTGTTTTTACAACATAAGGGTGGGTGGGAGGGCCCAAGGACAATTCCATCTTGCACCTCTTTTTTCTTTCATTTTTCTTTGCGTCATGTGCTGTTTGTAGAGATGTGCACCGGAAATTTTTCGGGTTTTGTGTTTTGGTTTTGGGTTCGGTTCCGTGGCCGTGTTTTGGGTTCGAACGCGTTTTGGCAAAACCTCACCGAATTTTTTTTGTCGGATTCGGGTGTGTTTTGGATTCGGGTGTTTTTTTCAAAAAACCCTAAAAAACAGCTTAAATCATAGAATTTGGGGGTCATTTTGATCCCAAAGTATTATTAACCTCAATAACCATAATTTCCACTCATTTTCAGTCTATTCTGAACACCTCACACCTCACAATATTATTTTTAGTCCTAAAATTTGCACCGAGGTCGCTGGATGACTAAGCTCAGCGACCCAAGTGGCCGACACAAACACCTGGCCCATCTAGGAGTGGCACTGCAGTGTCACGCAGGATGGCCCTTCCAAAAAACACTCCCCAAACAGCACATGATGCAAAGAAAAAAAGAGGCGCAATGAGGTAGCTGTGTGACTAAGCTCAGCGACCCAAGTGGCCGACACAAACACCTGGCCCATCTAGGAGTGGCACTGCAGTGTCACGCAGGATGGCCCTTCCAAAAAACACTCCCCAAACAGCACATGACGCAAAGAAAAAAAGAGGCGCAATGAGGTAGCTGTGTGAGTAAGCTAAGCGACCCTAGTGGCCGACACAAACACATGGCCCATCTAGGAGTGGCACTGCAGTGTCAGGCCGGATGGCCCTTCCAAAAAATACTCCCCAAACAGCACATGACGCAAAGAAGAAAAAAAAGAGGCGCAATGAGGTAGCTGTGTGACTAAGATAAGTGACCCTAGTGGCCGACACAAACACCTGGCCCATCTAGGAGTGGCACTGCAGTGTCACGCAGGATGGCCCTTCCAAAAAATACTCCCCAAACAGCACATGACGCAAAGAAGAAAAAAAAGAGGCGCAATGAGGTAGCTGTGTGACTAAGATAAGCGACCCTAGTGGCCGACACAAACACCTGGCCCTTCTAGGAGTGGCACTGCAGTGTCACGCAGGATGGCCCTTCCAAAAAACACTCCCCAAACAGCACATGACGCAAAGAAAAATGAAAGAAAAAAGAGGTGCAAGATGGAATTGTCCTTGGGCCCTCCCACCCACCCTTATGTTGTATAAACAGGACATGCACACTTTAACCAACCCATCATTTCAGTGACAGGGTCTGCCACACGACTGTGACTGAAATGACGGGTTGGTTTGGACCCCCACCAAAAAAGAAGCAATTAATCTCTCCTTGCACAAACTGGCTCTACAGAGGCAAGATGTCCACCTCATCATCATCCTCCGATTCATCACCGTGTACATCCCCCTCCTCACAGATTATCAATTCGTCCCCACTGGAATCCACCATCACAGCTCCCTGTGTACTTTGTGGAGGCAATTGCTGCTGGTGAATGTCTCCATGGAGGAATTGATTATAATTCATTTTAATGAACATCATCTTCTCCACATTTTCTGGAAGTAACCTCGTACGCCGATTGCTGACAAGGTGAGCGGTGGCACTAAACACTCTTTCGGAGTACACACTTGTGGGAGGGCAACTTAGGTAGAATAAAGCCAGTTTGTGCAAGGGCCTCCAAATTGCCTCTTTTTCCTGCCAGTATACGTACGGACTGTCTGACGTGCCTACTTGGATGCGGTCACTCATATAATCCTCCACCATTCTTTCAATGGTGAGAGAATCATATGCAATGACAGTAGACGACATGTCCGTAATCGTTGGCAGGTCCTTCAGTCCGGACCAGATGTCAGCATCAGCAGTCGCTCCAGACTGCCCTGCATCACCGCCAG
This sequence comes from Pseudophryne corroboree, assembly GCF_028390025.1. Taxonomy (NCBI): domain Eukaryota; kingdom Metazoa; phylum Chordata; class Amphibia; order Anura; family Myobatrachidae; genus Pseudophryne; species Pseudophryne corroboree. The sequence continues at coordinate 188,607,494 of NC_086453.1, forward strand.
CGGGTGGGCTCGGAATTCTGAGCCTTTTCCTCGCACCCCCAGTTGCGGGAGAATGTGAAGGAGGAGATGTTGACAGGTCGCGTTCCGCTTGACTTGACAATTTTCTCACCAGCAGTTCTTTGAACCCCTGCAGACTTGTGTCTGCCGGAAAGAGAGATACAACGTAGGTTTTAAATCTAGGATCGAGCACGGTGGCCAAAATGTAGTGCTCTGATTTCAACAGATTGACCACCCGTGAATCCTTGTTAAGCGAATTAAGGGCTCCATCCACAAGTCCCACATGCCTAGCGGAATCGCTCAGTGTTAGCTCCTCCTTCAATGTCTCCAGCTTCTTCTGCAAAAGCCTGATGAGGGGAATGACCTGACTCAGGCTGGCAGTGTCTGAACTGACTTCACGTGTGGCAAGTTCAAAAGGTTGCAGAACCTTGCACAACGTTGAAATCATTCTCCACTGCGCTTGAGACAGGTGCATTCCACCTCCTATATCGTGGTCAGTTGTATAGGCTTGAATGGCCTTTTGCTGCTCCTCCAACCTCTGAAGCATATAGAGGGTTGAATTCCACCTCGTTACCACTTCTTGCTTCAGATGATGGCAGGGCAGGTACAGGCGTTTTTGGTGTTGCTCCAGTCTTCTGTACGTGGTGCCTGTACGCCGAAAGTGTCCCGCAATTCTTCTGGCCACCGACAGCATCTCTTGCACGCCCCTGTCGTTTTTTAAATAATTCTGCACCACCAAATTCAAGGTATGTGCAAAACATGGGACGTGCTGGAATTTGCCCAGATTTAATGCACACACAATATTGCTGGCGTTGTCCGATGCCACAAATCCACAGGAGAGTCCAATTGGGGTAAGCCATTCTGCGATGATCTTCCTCAGTTGCCATAAGAGGTTTTCAGCTGTGTGCGTATTCTGGAAAGCGGTGATACAAAGCGTAGCCTGCCTAGGAACGAGTTGGCGTTTGCGAGATGCTGCTACTGGTGCCGCCGCTGCTGTTCTTGCGGCGGGAGTCAATACATCTACCCAGTGGGCTGTCACAGTCATATAGTCCTGAGTCTGCCCTGCTCCACTTGTCCACATGTCCGTGGTTAAGTGGACATTGGGTACAACTGCATTTTTTAGGACACTGGTGAGTCTTTTTCTGAGGTCTGTGTACATTTTCGGTATCGCCTGCCTAGAGAAATGGAACCTAGATGGTATTTGGTACCGGGGACACAGTACCTCAAACAAGTCTATAGTTGGCTCTGCAGTAATGATGGATACCGGAACCACGTTTCCCAGGATGCCAAGGCCTCAGTTATCCGCTTTGCAGCAGGATGACTGCTGTGATATTTCATCTTCCTTGCAAAGGACTGTTGGACAGTCAATTGCTTGGTGGAAGTAGTAAAAGTGGTCTTACGACTTCCCCTCTGGGATGACCATCGATTCCCAGCAGCAACAACAGCAGCGCCAGCAGCAGTAGGCGTTACACTCAAGGATGCATCGGAGGAATCCCAGGCAGGAGAGGACTCGTCAGAATTGCCAGTGTCATGGCCTGCAGGACTATTGGCATTCCTGGGGAAGGAGGAAATTGACACTGAGGGAGTTGGTGGGGTGGTTTGCGTGAGCTTGGTTACAAGAGGAAGGGATTTACTGGTCAGTGGACTGCTTCCGCTGTCGCCCAAAGTTTTTGAACTTGTCACTGACTTATGATGAATGCGCTGCAGGTGACATATAAGGGAGGATGTTCCGAGGTGGTTAACGTCCTTACCCCTACTTATTACAGCTTGACAAAGGCAACACATGGCTTGACACCTGTTGTCCGCATTTCTGTTGAAATACTTCCACACCGAAGAGCTGATTTTTTTGGTATTTTCACCAGGCATGTCAATGGCCATTTTCCTCCCACGGACAACAGGTGTCTCCCCGGGTGCCTGACTTAAACAAACCACCTCACCATCAGAATCCTCCTTGTCAATTTCCTCCCCAGCGCCAGCAACACCCTTATCCTCCTCATCCTGGTGTACTTCAACACTGACATCTTCAATCTGACTATCAGGAACTGGACTGCGGGTGCTCCTTCCAGCACTTGCAGGGGGCGTGCAAATGGTGGAAGGCGCATGCTCTTCACGTCCAGTGTTGGGAAGGTCAGGCATCGCAACCAACACAATTGGACTCTCCTTGTGGATTTGTGATTTCGAAGAACGCACAGTTCTTTGCTGTGCTTTTGCCAGCTTAAGTCTTTTCATTTTTCTAGCGAGAGGCTGAGTGCTTCCATCCTCATGTGAAGCTGAACCACTAGCCATGAACATAGGCCAGGGCCTCAGCCGTTCCTTGCCACTCCGTGTGGTAAATGGCATATTGGCAAGTTTACGCTTCTCCTCCGACGATTTTATTTTAGATTTTTGAGTCCTTTTTTTACTGATATTTTGTGTTTTGGATTTTACATGCTCTGTACTATGACATTGGGCATCGGCCTTGGCAGACGACGTTGATGGAATTTCATCGTCTCGGTCATGACTAGTGGCAGCAGCTTCAGCACGAGGTGGAAGTGGATCTTGATCTTTCCCTATTTTTGGAACCTCAACATTTTTGTTCTCCATATTTTAATAGGCACAACTAAAAGGCACCTCAGGTAAACAATGGAGATGGATGGATACTAGTATACTTATGGATGACGAGTGACTGACGACACAGAGGTAGCTACAGCCGTGGACTACCGTACTGCGTCTGCTAGTATAGAGATGATAATGATATAAAAAATATATATATATCACTACTGCAGGTATATATAATATAATGATGGACCTGCTGGACACTGTCAGCAGACTCCTAAACTACTAGTATGAAGAAGATAGAAAAAAAAACCCCACCACAGGTAGGTATACAATTATGGACGAGCACTGACGACACAGAGATAGCTACAGCCGTGGACTACCGTACTGCATCTGCTAGTATAGAGATGATAATGATATAAAATATATATATATATATATATATCACTACTGCAGGTATATATAATATAATGACGGACCTGCTGGACACTGTCAGCAGACTCCTAAACTACTAGTATGAAGAAGATAGAAAAAAAAACCCCACCACAGGTAGGTATACAATTATGGACGAGCACTGACGACACAGAGGTAGCTACAGCCGTGGACTACCGTACTGCGTCTGCTAGTATAGAGATGATAATGATATAAAAAATATATATATATATCACTACTGCAGGTATATATAATATAATGACGGACCTGCTGGACACTGTCAGCAGACTCCTAAACTACTAGTATGAAGAAGATAGAAAAAAAAACCCCACACAGGTAGGTATACAATTATGGACGAGCACTGACGACACAGAGGTAGCTACAGCCGTGGACTACCGTACTGCGTCTGCTAGTATAGAGATGATAATGATATAAAAAATATATATATATCACTACTGCAGGTATATATAATATAATTATGGACCTGCTGGACACTGTCAGCAGACTCATAAACTACTAGTATGAAGAAGATAGAAAAAAAAACCCCACCACAGGTAGGTATACAATTATGGACGAGCACTGACGACACAGAGATAGCTACAGCCGTGGACTACCGTACTGCGTCTGCTAGTATAGAGATGATAATGATATAAAAAATATATATATATCACTACTGCAGGTATATATAATATAATGACGGACCTGCTGGACACTGTCAGCAGACTCCTAAACTACTAATATGAAGAAGATAGAAAAAAAAAACCCACCACAGGTAGGTATACAATTATGGACGAGCACTGACGACACAGAGGTAGCTACAGCCGTGGACTACCGTACTGCGTCTGCTAGTATAGAGATGATAATGATATAAAAAAATATATATATATCACTACTGCAGGTATATATAATATAATGACGGACCTACTGGACACTGTCAGCAGACTCCTAAACTACTAGTATGAAGAAGATAGAAAAGAAAACCCCACCACAGGTAGGTATACAATTATGGACGAGCACTGAAGACACAGAGGTAGCTACAGCCGTGGACTACCGTACTGCGTCTGTAGGTATAGAGATGATAATGATATAAAAAATATATATATATCACTACTGCAGGTATATATAATATAATGACGGACCTGCTGGACACTGTCAGCAGACTCCTAAACTACTAGTATGAAGAAGATAGAAAAAAAAACCCAACCACAGGTAGGTATACAATTATGGACGAGCACTGACGACACAGAGGTAGCTACAGCCGTGGACTACCGTACTGCGTCTGCTAGTATAGAGATGATAATGATATAAAAAATATATATATATATCACTACTGCAGGTATATATAATATAATGACGGACCTGCTGGACACTGTCAGCAGACTCCTAAACTACTAATATGAAGAAGATAGAAAAAAAAAAAACACCACAGGTAGGTATACAATTATGGACGAGCACTGACGACACAGAGGTAGCCACAGCCGTGGACTACCGTACTGTGTGTGCTAGTATAGAGATGATAAAGATGATAGAGATGAACAAAAAAAATATAACACTACTGCAGGTAAATATTTATATAATATAATGAATGACGGACCTGCTGGACACTGTCAGCAGAATGCGTTTATAGAATTAAAAAAAAAACACCACAGGAGTGTTTAACTTTTTCAGGCAGACAATATACTGGTGGTCACTGGTCAGTCACACTGGCAGCAAAAGTGTGCACTGTACTCCTGCTATAACTGCACCCCAGTCTCCCCCACAATTCAGCTGTGTGAGCAGTGAGCACTCAGCACAGTCAGATATACATAGATGATATTATCATGCAGCACACTGAGGCTGAGCACAGATATGGTATGTGACTGTGTATCGTTTTTTTTCAGGCAGAGAACGGATTATATTAAATAATAAATAAAACTGGTGGTGGTCACTAGTAACTATCAGCAAAACTCTGCACTCTGAGTACTCCTAATGCTCCCCAAAATTACTAAGTTAGTAGTAAATCAACTCAAGTGTCTCTATCTATTCTAACGGAGAGGACGCCAGCCACGTCCTCTCCCTATCAATCTCAATGCACGTGTGAAAATGGCGGCGACGCGCGGCTCCTTATATAGAATCCGAGTCTCGCGATAGAATACGAGCCTCGCGAGAATCCGACAGCGGGATGATGACGTTCGGGCGCGCTCGGGTTAACCGAGCAAGGCGGGAAGATCCGAGTCTGCCTCGGACCCGTGTAAAAAGGCTGAAGTTCGGGGGGGTTCGGATTCCGAGGAACCGAACCCGCTCATCTCTAGCTGTTTGTGGAGTATTTTTTTGAAGGGCCATCCTGCGTGACACTGCAGTGCCACTCCTAGATGGGCCAGGTGTTTGTGTCGGCCACTAGGGTCGCTTAGCTTAGTCACACAGCTACCTCATTGCGCCTCTTTTTTTCTTTGCGTCATGTGCTGTTTGGGGAGTATTTTTTTGAAGGGCCATCCTGCGTGACACTGCAGTGCCACTCCTAGATGGGCCAGGTGTTTGTGTCGGCCACTAGGGTCGCTTAGCTTAGCCATCCAGCGACCTCGGTGCAAATTTTAGGATTAAAAATAATATTGTGAGGTGTGAGGTGTTTAGAATAGACTGAAAATTAGTGGAAATTATGGTTATTGAGGTTAATAATACTATGGGATCAAAATGACCCCCAAATTCTATGATTTAAGCTGTTTTTTAGGGTTTTTTGAAAAAAACACCCGAATCCAAAACACACCCGAATCCGACAAAAAAAATTCGGTGAGGTTTTGCCAAAACGCGTCCGAACCCAAAACACTGCCACGGAACCGAACCCAAAGCCAAAACACAAAACCCGAAAAATTTCAGGTGCACATCACTAGCAACAACAAGTCAGCAAATACTCTGGTAATATAAATAATTAAAAGCCAAGGAGATTAAGGTAAATTTTGAAACACCATGAGTATTAGGGTCCACCGACCTCTGTGTTGGGGGTGGTTGGGGATAACTATACTCATACGGTGCTGGGTACGGTGCAGAATTGAAATGGGGATATGAGTATTGGGGAGGCATATTATGTGGGCACCCTAAGCGTTGACTTTGGCTACCAAACAGAGATGTGAGAAACTCCTGGTTCTCCCTCTGTAGCTCACGAATATGATCCATAAAATTGTTCTGCATGCTTTGTTCCGCTGCCAGGAAACGGTCCATGCGAGCATCTTCCCTGGCTGCCATGGCTGCATCCATTAGCTCAAGCTTATCCAGCAGAACAGTCGTCATGGCTTTGGCTGCCTGTTCTGTCTTGTTAGGCCTCCTCCTTCGTGGTGTTACAGTATATACTGTGGGTGCAAGAGATCAAAAATTTCTTAACAAATGTGAATTGCAGTGAGGCTATAGAAAACTGCAGTGATGATAGCAAGCATGTCTGTGGTCTCCCCCCACCTACACACTGCATACACTGCAACATTTATAATTTTTTATATTATTTTAGTTTTAATTCATCTCCATTTACTTTTGAATATTTTATTATTTGGCCACTTTCTACACATTTCCTCTGGCATATACATCAGAATCGGGTGACAAGTAGCCAAATAATAAGACAAGTGTATATCCAGATTTTGTTGAAAATATATAATCATTAACTTACATGGTCCTCGTAAAAGCTGCGTTGGGGTTGTTGATGTTCGGGTTGCTGTGGCCACATTAGGTCCAGGTTGTATCTCATCAGCCACCTGTGTTGTAGGCAACACACCGGCTTCTTCTTCCATCAGCATTCGATCTTCCGCCATGGGTGCTGGCTCATCCACAAACAATGCAGGTGACGGTGGCGGTGGCGGAGATGACCGTATCTCTGGGATCACTACAGGAGGAACGGGTTTTGCAGCACAGGCATGGCTAGTTTCAGCAGCAGCCAGACTGGATGACAATGTCACAGGGTTGCTTAATGCGGTATAGCCAAATGCATGGGTACACAACTCAAAATACTGCCAATCCATGCGGGCAGCAGCACTGCGGTTCTAATTGTGGTTGTTAGCCTTGTGAAATTGTTTCTTGAGTGCATTCAAGTTATTGATCACCTGCTGTTGGGACCTAATAAAGCCTGATGCCGCAAGCATTTTACTGTTGTTGCAATCTGTTATCGCATCCCTGACTGTACCCTTTATCTGCCGACGTATTTCTTCCTCACCCCTGATCCGCAGCAACTCCCTGACTTCCTCATCACTCCAGTTTGCCATGGCTAATGAGGTCCAAAGAGTGCAAAACTGGTCCACAGGAGTGCAAAACTGTGCAGATTGCTTTAAGACACGTGTGCTCACAGTGCAGTACTGCAAACAAACCTCAGCTGACTAGAAACAACCAATCAGCGCTATTTCTTCATAGGTGGGTCGAATATCCCGGGACTGTATATTTTAGTGCACAATAATCCGGGTCTGACACGTATTCAACTCCTTTTTTTAACCGGGGAAGAGATACCGGGTTGGACATCCCGGGTTATTCAGACTGGCACTTTCACACCACACCTCTACCCGGGTCGACTCGCCAGCAAACCGGTAAAAAGCCTAGTTATTTTGGCAATGTGAAAGGGCTATAAGAAACTTTTGGGCATGACAACAATTCTGATACTCCAGGACACTATGATTCAAAAACGTTTGGGAACCACTGAGATAAAGCAATCCCAAAGTCAATAGAACTTATAGTGACAGCCATGGTGGTGACATAGGATTTGATGTAACAGGCCTCCTTCAAACCATTTATCAATGTGGGCTTATTATGGGCCATTTAAAGTTCTTTAACGTCCTTAGAAAAATGCTGTAGAAACAGTACCTACACAGTGGATTACCTTCCATGCACCGATCATATAACCATAATAGTATCACACTCAGTTCAGTACATCAATATAATGGTACAAAATATGGCAACACTCTTTGGGTGGATCTTCTCCATACTTCCTACACCTTTGATTCCTTTAGGAAGTGTCTTGCATTCTAGGTGAGTAACCCAAACTCTCAAATTGGTATTCACTGTGTGTTATCTATTGCTGTAGCTCTCTTACACTGCCTGCTGTGCTTAGAAAAGACTGCCCCAAGAATCTGCCTGTCTCATAGCCAGATTAAGGGGGGACCCCAGCCAGAGTACACTGTCATCTACCTCTACCTCTTGTGCAGCATTAGAACCAGTCAGTAAGATCGTGAATTGGACAGTATGCAGCGCGGGCAGAGACACAGGAGTATCAGGTTTCATAAGCTATCGACAGAGCTTTCCAACTAGAAGAGAGATAGAAGAAGGGAGAGCGCTGTAAGTGACCCAGGGTTCCCAGCTTCTCCTCCCCTCCTGGGTGTCTGGGTCCTGTGTAACCGGTTATCTAATGATAGCATTTGGGTCTAGAGAGAAAGACACACAGAGAGTCATTCTGCGTCCTGTCCCAGTGTGTAAGGATTACAGAGGCTGCTGCTTTTCTTGCATGTGACAAGATAAATAATAGATTTAATTTTTCTAAGTGTATTTAAGGTTGTTTAAGTTGTTTTTGTTTCACTACAAGAAAACTTTATAAAGTAGTTGTCTCTCAATTAGGTGGAGCTATAACCAGTACCCAGGCATTATTAAACTATTGGTTTAAATTTAATATACACTATCCATACCTCTCAACATGACCAATTCCAGGATGGACAAAAGGCTCTCCAATTAATTATTAATTAATTTATGATTGCAATCACTTGTGTTAAAATACCTTTTTTTTTTTTTCAATGTAATAGTTCAACACAAGTGATGCCAATCATATATTAAGAGGGAAGTCCAGGTAGAGAGTATTTTGTCCTTCCTGGAATGGGTCATGTTGGGAGGTATGCACAATCTAATATACCCCCCCTCCTTCTCCCACACCCCCCAAGGCTTATTCCGGCCCTCCCCTGTCTGATAACCATGAGATGACCCAGGGTTACTTTTGCATATATATTTGTAACTGTTGTTAATAGCTCTTTTACATGACTCAACATACATCATTGTGGCTACATCTGCTCCACGGCGTGATGGGGAGATCGCCAGCACATCTCGGGGGCGCACACTTCATAGATGCGCACTCGCCCCATTTGCATGAATGGGAGCGTCTCCGTATGCTGCCTTGGCACGGCTAGGTGCCAGATCGCCTAGCCGCATCAAGAGTGCACACCTGCGATGTAGCAATGCTAGATGAGCGTGGCTACATCTGTACATTAAAAGTGGTCATGACATGACTTGGAAATAGAGTATGTAAAAACAAGGTATTATTTACTGTCACATAAAGAACATGCCCATGTTTTTCTTACCACAAACAGTAACATCCTACTAATGTTCTTCTTATTGTACACAAACATTTAGTAAGTTTCAACGAGTATTACTAACAGCTGATACCCATGTACTCTAACTACTCACTGCTGTTCCAATATTATTGTTGCTATAGGCTGTAGGGCTGAGGGATATATGAATCCAACTCTTTCACACTTAAAAACCATCACATGCAGATCACTGCTGTTCTAGCACTATTACTAGTAATGTGTACTAGTAACTAGGGACTGACAATCTGCTCGTGATGTATTGGAGCAGGGATGGGGATCCTTCAAGCCCTAGGGCCAGATTAAGCCTTCAGGGGGCCCAGGGCACTTAAGACAGTGGGGCCCTCTCCCTTATGTGACGACCGTGCCCTGGATTAGCCCAGGGAGGTGGGTGTGTCCCAGCACCTCATCACCTCTGCCCCTAGAATAAATATATTTAATGATCCCCATCTCAGCCTCACACGTCACCCCTTATATAATATATTTAAATATCCCCCCTCATATATTTAATGACCCCCGTCTCACACCCAACCCGTGTGTGTGTGTGTGTGTGTGTAATGATCACCCCCATATGAATATACAGTGGCAAACGCAGGATTTGCATGGGGGGGTTTCCAGAACTGGGTGGAGCCAAGCACGGGGGTGGGGACTGAGGTGACCCAGTATATGATGGGTCCGTAAAACTAGTGTGTCTGTGTGTGTATATATATATATATATATATATATATATACCGTATATACACCTCTCTCTCTATATATATATATGTATATATATATATATATACACACACACACACACACACACACACACACACACACACACACATATATATATATATATATACATATACACATATACTTAGCATATTAAACATGCATATATATACAGTACACATATATATATACACACACACATGTATATACTGTATATCATATGTGTGTGTGTGTGTGTTTTTATGTATGTATATACATGTGTATATATGTATGCACATGGATATATATGTACTATAATTAAAATATAGTAAACTTTTATTAAGCACTTATAAGTACCACCAGGAAGACAGCAGGCATAATAATAGTCATGCAGAAAAATAAAAAAATATTTTTTATTTTTTTTTAGTGAGGGGGGTTTGTGGGTGCTCGGAAACCCCCCCTGCGTGCGCCACTGATATATGTAATGATTTTTCCCACTCATATTTTCAGCTCACTGACCTGGGGTGGGCTGCTGTCAGCTCAGTCCTCCCTGAGAGTCCCTTCAAGTCCCGCTCCTCGTTGCCTTCATCCACCAGTGTCAGTTGCGCTACGCAGCGGCAGCGCCATCTACTTGTCAGCGTACTTACACCCTGTGACCCCCCTTAATCTGGCACTGTTCGGCCCTCTAGCTGTTGTTGAACTACACATCCCAGCTTGCCCTGCAACAGTTTTATCATGGCCAAATAGCAAAACTGTAGCAAGGCATGCTGATATGTGTAGTTCAACAACAGCTAGAGGAGAGAAGGTTCCCCATTCCTGTATTGGAGAGAGGCCATAGTCATGGAACCAAGCAGTAGAACACATACTCCTCGGCATTATACACCAATTAATACCTACAGTATTATATGTAATATTACTGGAGCTTCAACCATTTAAGAGTCTTGAGATTATTATTATTATTATTATTATTTACATTGCATATACTGTAAGATGATTGTAGAATTTCTACTTTCTGATTTAAACAATACCTACAATACCACCTGCTTGTTATCATTTATATTGCTGCAGCTCCACGTATCAACTGTTGAACATACAGTTATTAGTACATAAGTGTAACCGGAAAATCAAAACTCAGTGTGGTGATTAGGTTTTGGACTACTTTACAGCAGAATTCTCCAAATAGTGATTATTCTTAAATAAAAGTGGATTGAAGATCATATACCATGAAGTTTCATTTGTGTTCCATATGAAGAGCTCCAACTTAAACTGAAAGTAGTTTTTCAATACTGTCAAGTATCTGACATTTTAGGCCAGGGTATGTTCAATAGAAAATAGCATCAAAGATAAAGGGGGCAACAATGGGCAGAAAGTGTTGAAACTAACAAGAGACAAGTAAACATTATTATTATTATTATTATTATTATTATTATTGTTGTTATTATTATTATTATTATTATTATGTTCAAGTGCCATCTATGCAATTTTAATCGGTGATAAATGGGAGGTGGCAGGGGCGTGTCTGTGTCAGCGACTGCATCTAAAAACGCAGTTCCACTGACACAGGGGGCCATGGTACCTCAGACATCCTGTGCTGGCCATAGGTGCAGTGTCCGATGGGGCAGTCTTAGTACGCACATCCGCGGATTCACACCGCAGTATCTGGGTGTCTCAATAGGACACCCATCACTGGTATTAACATAAAGACACAGCAGTGACTGCAACAAGAGTCCACAACTGCATCCACCTCTGAATCACCCCCAATGGATCTCAATGATTGAGTGCCTGGTGGTAGGTAGACAGAAAGGATCATTGACAACAAACATGAATGAGAGTGCACTGGGGACATAGATAGTGCAGGAAGAGTAAAATATGGAGTTCCGCTTGTAAGAAGATGCATTCAGGAGACCGACGCTGGAATTCCGACAGCCGGTGAAATACCGACAGCCGGAATCCCGACCACCACCAGGTATTCCCACTCGGTTGGTGGGTCCACGCCACCAACTGGGTGGGAATAGAACATGTGGTGAGCGAAGTGCGTGTCGAGTACACATTCTGGCAGACGGGATGCCACTGTTGGTATAGTAACAGCCAGCATTCCGTCTGCCGGGATCTCATATGTATCCCCTTGTGAGATCTTACAAACTAAGGGAGATGGGTTTTAACTGGGAGGTGAATTGGGAAGAAAAATGTGAGAGGACAGCATATGAGAGCTAAATGGTAAAAAGAGCTGAGAAACACGTGCATTTTAACTAGCGATGTGCACTGGACATTTTTCGGGTTTTGTGTTTTGGTTTTGGATTCGGTTCCGCGGCCGTGTTTTGGATTTGGACGCATTTTGGCAAAACCTCCCTGAAATTTTTTTGTCGAATTCGGGTGTGTTTTGGATTCGGGTGTTTTTTTTAAAAAAACCCTCAAAAACAGCTTAAATCATAGAATTTGGGGGTCATTTTGATCCCATAGTATTATTAACCTCAATAACCATAATTTCCACTCATTTCCAGTCTATTCTGAACACCTCACACCTCACAATATTATTTTTAGTCCTAAAATTTGCACGAGGTCGCTGGATGACTTAGCTAAGCGACCCAAGTGGCCGGCACAAACACCTGGCCCATCTAGGAGTGGCACTGCAGTGTCAGACAGGATGGCACTTAAAAAAAATTGGCCCCAAACATCACATGATGCAAAGATAAATAAAAAAAAGAGGTGCAAGATGGAATTGTCCTTATGTTGTATAAACAGGACATGCACACTTTAACAAACCCATCATTTCAGCGACAGGGTCTGCCACACGACTGTGACTGAAATGACTGGTTGGTTTGGGCCCCCACCAAAAAAGAAGCAATCAATCTCTCCTTGCACAAACTGGCTCTACAGAGGCAAGATGTCCACCTCCTCCTCATCGTCCGATTCCTCACCCCTTTCACTTTGTACATCCTCTTCACAGATTATTAATTCGTCCCCACTGGAATCCACCATCTCAGGTCCCTGTGTACTTTCTGGAGGCAATTGCTGGTGAATGTATCCACGGAGGAATTGATTATAATTCATTTTGATGAACATCATCTTCTCCACATTTTCTGGAAGTAACCTCGTACGCCGATTGCTGACAAGGTGAGCGGCTGCACTAAACACTCTTTCAGAGTACACACTGGAGGGGGGGCAACTTAGGTAAAATAAAGCCAGTTTGTGCAAGGGCCTCCAAATTGCCTCTTTTTCCTGCCAGTATACGTACGGACTGTCTGACGTGCCTACTTGGATGCGGTCACTCATATAATCCTCCACCATTCTTTCAATGGTGACAGAATCATATGCAGTGACAGTAGACGACATGTCAGTAATCGTTGGCAGGTCCTTCAGTCAGGACCAGATGTCAGCACTCGCTCCAGACTGCCCTGCATCACCGCCAGCGGGTGGGCTCTGAATTCATAGCCTTTTCCTCGCAGCCCCAGTTGCTGGAGAATGTGAAGGAGGAGCTGTTGACGAGTCACGTTCCGCTTGACTTGACAAGTGTCTCACCAGCAGTTCTTTGTACCTCTGCAGACTTGTGTCTGCTGGAAAGAGAGATACAAAGTAGGCTTTAAACCTAGGATCGAGCACGGTGGCCAAAATGTAGTGCTCTGATTTCAACAGATTGACCACCCGTGATTCCTGGTTAAGCGAATTAAGGGCTCCATCCACAAGTCCCACATGCTTAGCGGAATCACTCCGTTTTAGCTCCTCCTTCAATCTCTTCAGCTTCATCTGCAAAAGCCTGATGAGGGGAATGACCTGACTCAGGCTGGCAGTGTCTGAACTGACTTCACGTGTGGCAAGTTCAAAGGGTTGCAGAACCTTGCACAACGTTGAAATCATTCTCCACTGCGCTTGAGTCAGGTGCATTCCCCCTCCTTTGCCTATATCGTAGGCAGATGTATAGGCTTGAATGGCCTTTTGCTGCTCCTCCATCCTCTGAAGCATATAGAGGCTTGAATTCCACCTCATTACCACCTCTTGCTTCAGATGATAGCGGGGCAGGTTCAGAACTGTTTGCTGGTGCTCCAGTCTTCGGCACACGGTGGCTGAATGCCGAAAGTGGCCCGCAATTCTTCGGGCCACCGACAGCATCTCTTGCAAGCCCCTTTCATTTTAAAAAAAATTCTGCACCACCAAATTCAATTTATGTGCAAAACATGGGACGTGCTGGAATTTGCCCACATGTAATGCACGCACAATATTAGTGGCGTTGTCCGATGTCACAAATACCCAGTAGAGTTCAATTGGGGTAAGTCATTCTGCGATGATGTTTCTCAGTTTCCGTAAGAGGTTGTCAGCTGTGTGCCTCTTATGGAAAGCGGTGATACAAAGCATAGCCTGCCTAGGAACGAGTTGGCGTTTGCGAGATGCTGCTACTGGTGCCGCCGCTGCTGTTCTTGCTGCGGGAGGCAATATATCTACCCAGTGGGCTGTCACAGTCATATAGTCCTGAGTCTGCCCTGCTCCACTTGTCCACATGTCCGTGGTTAAGTGGACATTGGGTACAACTGCATTTTTTAGGACACTGGTGACTCGTTTTCTGAGGTCTGTGTACATTCTCGGTATCGCCTGCCTAGAGAAATGGAACCTAGATGGTATTTTGTACCGGGGACACAGTACCTCAATCAATTCTCTAATTCCCTGTGAATTAACGATGGATACCGGACACACGTTTAACACCACCGCAGCTGCCAAGACCTGAGTTATCCGCTTTGCAGCAGTGATATTTCATCTTCCTCGCAAAGGACTGTTGGACAGTCAATTGCTTACTGGAAGTAGTACAAGTGGTCTTCCAACTTCCCCTCTGGGATGACGATCGACTCCCAGCAGCAACAACAGCAGCGCCAGCAGCAGTAGGCATTACACTCAAGGATGCATCGGAGGAATCCCAGGCAGGAGAGGACTCGTCAGACTTGCCAGTGACATGGCCTGCAGGACTATTTGCTTTCCTGTCTAAGGAGGAAATTGACACTGAGGGAGTTGGTGGTGTGGTTTGTAGGAGCTTGGTTACAAGAGGAAGGGATTTAGTTGTCAGTGGACTGCTTTCGCTGTCACCCAAAGTTTTTGAACTTGTCAATGACTTCTGATGAATGCGCTCCAGGTGACGTATAAGGGAGGATGTTCCTAGGTGGTTAACGTCCTTACCCCTACTTATTACAGCTTGACAAAGGCAACACACGGCTTGACACCTGTTGTCCGCATTTCTGTTAAAATAATTCCACACCGAAGAGGTGATTTTTTTTGTAATTTGACCAGGCATGTCAATGGCCATATTCATTCCACGGACAACAGGTGTCTCCCCGGGTGCCTGACTTAACCCACCTCACCATCAGAATCCTCCTTCCTCCTGAGCGCCAGCAACACCCATATCCTCATCCTAATAAACTTCAACAGTGACATCTTCAATTTGACTATCAGGAACTGGACTGCGAGTGCTCCTTCCAGCACTTGCAGGGGGCGTGTGAATGGTGGAAGGCGCCACCTCTTCCCGTCCAGTGTTGGGAAGGTCAGGCATCGCAACCGACACAATTGGACTCTCCTTGGGGATTTGTGATTTAGAAGAACGTACAGTTTTTTGCTGTGCTTTTGCCAGCTTAAGTCTTTTCATTTTTCTAGTGGGAGGATGACTGCTTCCATCTTCATGTGAAGCTGAACCACTAGCCATGCACATAGGACAGGGCCTCAGCCATTCCTTGCCACTCCGTGTCGTAAATGGCATATTGGCAAGTTTACGCTTCTCATCAGACGCTTTTCATTTTGATTTTTGGGTCATTTTACTGAACTTTTGTTTTTTGGATTTTACATGCTCTCTACTATGACATTGGGCATCGGCCTTGGCAGACGACGTTGATGGCATTTCATCGTCTCAGCCATGACTAGTGGCAGCAGCTTCAGCATGAGGTGGAAGTGGATCTTGATCTTTCCATATTTTACCCTCCACATTTTTGTTCTCCATTTTTTAATGTGTGGAATTATATGCCAGTAATATATCAATAGCAATGGCCTACTGCACCGCACTGCTATATATATATATATATATATATATATATATATACTGGTGGTCAGCAAAATTCTGCACTGTCCTCCTACTATATACTGCGCACAACTACAATGCAGCACAGATATGGATGGATAGTATACTCGACGACACCGAGGTAGAGCAATGGACTACTGTACCGTACTGCTCTATACTGTATATACTGGTGGTCAGCTAAATTCTGCACTGTCCTCCTTCTATATACTGCGCACAACTACAATGCAGCACTGATATGGATAGTATACTTGATGACACAGAGGTAGAGCAAAGGACTACTGTACCATACTGCTATATATATACTTGTAGTGTTATGCACACCAGTGCCAGCAGGAATGTACTGGTGTCTGAACGGTGAGGGATGCAAAACAAATGAACTCACAGACAGACTGGGGAATATGACATTACATACACAGAAGGTGATAGGGTAACAAAATAAACACAAAGTGAACAGAGAAGCCCAAAGGCTAAGAAACTGGGTGTCTCCCTAATATTAGGAATGCTCAGATGGAAAGAAGCAAGATGTAGTGATTTAATACGTAGAGAACCCGAAATGCTGTTGCTAAGGGCAACAGCAAAACCCTAAAGGGTTACCAACGGGTGTGGCAGTAAACTCCTTGGTCAGAGATGGAATAATAGACACAAGGAGAGTCTCCACAATCCTAGTCCTCACTTGCAGTGCACTGGTTCAGCTTACTGCCACTAAACTGACACCTGAACACCTTGCACAGTGAGAAAGGATTTTGGCAGGCAAGTCTGAGAATACAGCCGCAAACTTGTTCACAGAGTAGCAAAAGAACCCCAGCAGGTTAAACGACTGACTCCAGTCTTACTGCTAGGTCTGGATTGGCAGAGTGTAATACCAAATCTCAAGGCCTATTTGCAGTAAGCAACAAACAAATACAAAGTTTACACAGTACTAGCTAGCTTTCAGGAACTGACTAACCAACAAAGATTCAGCAGCATCTGCCTAACCTGAGAAGAGGGTTTATATAGCAGGTGCTGTCCACGCCCCACTCAGACCTCACAGACTGTGAGCACAAAAACCAGCACCGTGCACAGAGCCTGTAACCACTGCACAGCAAAAGACCCGAACCGGAGTATCAGCTACGCTCAGGTTACTCCGCTAGCACTTGTCTCCCGGTTGCCATGACGACGTGGCAGCACAAGGCAGGAGACCCTAACAGTACCCCCCCTCTGACGAGGGGTCAAAGAACCCCTACCACCGGGTTTATCGGGGAACTGCGAGAAGAAAGAGCGTATCAGTCTGGGTGCATGAAGATCACAACTGCGCACCCACGACCGCTCCTCCGGGCCATACCTCTTCCAGTGCACCAAAAATGACAGCCGACCCGAACCATCTTGGAGTCAAGAATCCTTTCAACAACAAACTCCCTCTGGCCACGTATCAGAAGAGGGGAAGGTCTTCCACTGGAAGAAGGATTACTAATCGCCCGTTTTAAAAGGGAACAATGAAATGTTTTATTGATACCCAAAGAACGGGGTAGATCTAACTGAAATGCCACCGGATTGATAACCCTAGTGATCTTATAAGGACCGATGAACCGAGGGCCTAACTTATGAGATGGCTGTCTCAACTTCAAATTCTTGGTAGACAACCAGACGAAGTCTCCTAATTTGAAGCTGCAGGGTCTTTTCAGCTTATCAAAAACCCTTTTGGTCACTAATGACACAGACACAAGGGCTTTCTTCACTTTCCTCCAAATACCTCTAAGGACCGAAACCACAGAGGAACCACCAGGCGTGGAGTCCAGGGGGTCAAAAGAATTGGCCTTAGGATGATGCCCATACACACAAAGGAAGGGAGAGATCCCTGTAGCAGAGTGAGCCACGTTGTTATAGGCAAACTCCGCCATGGACAGATGAGCAACCCAGTCAGTCTGACACTTGGAGACATAACACCTGAGGAACTGCTCCAAGGACTGGTTCACCCTTTCAGTCTGCCCATTAGACTGCGGATGGTAGCCTGACGACAAGCTGACAGAAATCTGGAGATCGGAACAAAATGCCCTCCAGAATTTGGCCACAAACTGGGATCCGCGGTCAGAGACCACATCAAGTGGCAACCCGTGGAGGCGCACAACATGCAGCATAAATAATTCAGACAGGCATCTGGCCGATGGCAGCCCAACCAATGGAACGAAGTGCGCCATCTTCGAAAAACCTGTCAACGACAACCCAGATGGCTGTCATCCCCGAGGATTTGGGCAAGTCCACCACAAAATCCATTGAAATGTGGGTCCATGGCTTAGATGGAATAGAGAGTGGATGTAATGGGCCAACAGGAACCCCTCTAGGAGTCTTATTTCGGGCACAGATGTCACATGCCCGAACCCACTGATCCACATCCCTAGCCACCGAGGGCCACCACACCGCCCTAGATAGCAACTCCCGAGTTCTGGCAATACCCGGGTGACCTGCCGACTTCTTGGCATGGAATTCCAGGAACACTCGCTGTCTTAACCTAGGAGGCACAAACAAAAGACCTACCGGAAGGTCTGGAGGAGCCTGCTCCTGTGCTCTAAGGACTAATGACAAGAGGTCCTGGGTAATGCCCACTTTAATACATGATGGGGACACAATGGGCAATGGCTCCTCGGTGGTCTCCTGGATTGGAGCAAAACTCTGCGAGAGCGCATCGGCCTTGATGTTTTTTGACCCAGGGCGATATGTTATCAAAAAATTAAAGCGAGCAAAAAACAAAGCCCATCGTGCCTGCCTGGCATTGAGGCGCTTCGCTGACTCTAAATATGCCAAATTCTTATGGTCGGTGAGAATTGAGACCACAAACTTAGCCCCCTCAAGCCGGTGTCTCCACTCCTCGAGTGCATCCTTAATAGCCAACAATTCCCTGTTACCCACGTCATAATTCATCTCGGCAGGCGAAAATTTACGGGAAAAGTAAGCACAGGGATGAAGGCGATTATCAGACACCCCCATCTGAGAGAGCACTGCCCCAATACCCATCTCAGAGGCATCCACCTCCACCACAAAAGGACGCTCTGGATCTGGGTGTCGCAGCACCTTGGCCGAGACAAATGCCCTTTTGAGACGGGCAAAAGCCGCTTTGGCCTCACACGACCAGTGAGCAACATCCGCCCCTTTCTTAGTGAGTGCCACCAAGGGCGCCACTATAGACGAAAATCCAGCGATAAATCGTCTATAAAAATTTGCAAAGCCCAGAAAACGCTGAAGCGCCTTCAAACTAGTGGGCTGCACCCAATCCAGGACTGCCTGTACCTTGGAACCCTCCATTTGGAATCCTTCTGGGGAGATAATATATCCTAGAAATGCGATTTGCTGAACTTCAAATTCGCACTTCTCCAGCTTCACCCCAAGCCGGTGGTCTCTGAGTTTCTGGAGGACTAAGCGTACATGCTTCCGATGTTCCTCCATGGAATGGGAGAAGATTAGGATGTCATCTAAGTATACAACTAAGAATCTATCCAAATATTCCCTGAGCACATCGTTCATGAAGTCCTGGAAGACTGCCGGGGCATTACAGAGCCCAAAAGGCATCACCAAATATTCATAATGCCCTGAGTGGGTATTAAAGGCAGTCTTCCATTCATCCCCCTCTCTTATTTGGATTAGATTGTACGCACCGCGTAGGTCAATCTTAGAAAAAATGGTGGCAGTACGAAGCTGGTCAAACAAGACCGAAATGAGAGGCAGTGGGTATGAGTTTTTAATCGTGATACGGTTCAATTCCCTGAAGTCGATGCAGGGTCGCAACGAACAGTCCTTTTTACCCACGAAGAAGAACCCCGACCCAATTGGAGACTGTGAAGGTCTGATAAATCCCTTAGCCAAGTTCTCCTGAATGTACTCTGCCATAGCCTGAGTCTCAGGACGTGACAGGGAGTACAACCTGCTCTTGGGAAGCTTAGCATTCGGCAACAAATCAATGGCACAGTCATAGGGGCGATGGGGAGGTAGTACCTCTGCAACTCTTTTGGAGAACACGACAGAAAGCTGCAAAAAACAAGCGCCTAATCATCAAATTATAATAAATACAATTAATAAATATGTCATAAAAATATATATAATAACCACAGTTGTGATTCCTGAGAAGCTGCGCTTGCCGGAATACTATGTGTAGTATTGTGATGACAACATAAAGGAAAAGGCAAACGGCTGCGCTGAATATCAGGAAAGTAATATAATGTACAGAGAGCCAACGTAGAAAATGATAACAGTATTTATTAATAAAAACATATAAACCGGTAAATGATTAAGAACATTCACTAGATGTAAACTAGTGGTATCTTGTAATAGCTCAGGATAGTAACATGCTTGTTACAGTGAAAGTTCCGTATTCCACTTATTAGTTGATAATTGGTAGGTACCAGGTGTACTGATGGAATCCCAGTAAAATCAGAGTCCCTCAGTTGAAAGTAAAATTCAATACCTCTCCAATGGGCTGGTAGGAGCCGAGCGTCCTCGGCTTCAGTGTCCTGCAGTGCCCATATGCGCTGTGCAGCGGAAAGGAAAGGACCGTCTCTCTCACAACCCGGTCGGAGCGGCGTGTATGCTGAAGCCGCTAATGACGGATGCTGTAGACAGAGTGTGCGGTAGGGACCAAAGTGCACCTGGAGATTTCACCTGAGCTTGGTACGAATGGGGGCGGGTCCTGACGCGTTTCGTCACGTTCACGTGACTTTTTCGAAGGTAGATACCTGCCTCCAAGATTGTCCGGTATTTAAAGGCTGAGTTGATTAGTATGGACAGATGTTTGTCATCAGCAATGTTAAAAGCAAGTCAAATGCATAAAACGAAGGCTCTCATGTACTAGCACATAGAATTAAAGGTAGTTGGCAGAAATAAAAATACATTAATAATTAACCTATTAGGATCAGAGACGGACATTAGTTTGATATACATACTTTATGTTTTAATATATAGTGAACCATTAGAGATAATGATTGCGGCTCAGATGTTGTAGCAGATGTGTTAATTAACAACTCATTTAATCAGCTACTGACTTCTCCTGCACTAAATAACAGACAATTATCGCGAGGGGCACTGGATAGATAGTATTAACTGTATGTATACTAGTGGTGCCACCTTAAGCTATGAAAGGCTAATCCAGAGAAAAGCAGAGATGAAAAGTGTATATTTATACATATAGCATCTGCAGAAAAATCAAACAAAACAAGACAGGGGGGGGAAAAACCTTAATGTACCAGCATAGGGATGATTCGAACTCTGAGATACTGAAGTTCTATGTTAATACTAATCCGTCATCTAACATAACGCGCCACTGAATCTGAAGTTTGTATAGAAGACGGACTAAGGGATTGACACAATGATTTAGTTGTTTAGATGAGTTATAAGGGGGTGAGGATATTCTAGCAGATAAATATCTCATGTGAAGGGACACATTCCAATGTCTCTAGATGAATCTTTTTAATGATTGGGTATCCTCTGTGTATAACTTCACCACAAATATAGTTTATTGGTTTATCTTCCTAATTATGCTATATTTATAATAGATAGATAATAAAACCAAAAAATATAAAAAATAAATAGGAATAGAGAATAATACACACAGAGGACACCAATCATAACAAAATGGTAATATAGGTGAACTTCCCTAAAAGTTCTCCGAATATTTCAATATATCATAATGCGTATTCATGATGCGAGTATTATGTTTCACATGAACACGTACTATGGATGTTAAAGTAACAGAATACAGGGAGGTCATAGAGGATAATTTCTATGCTCAAAATTATTGAGTAATCTTCACATATGTCACTCAGATATAATGTCAGAGAATCAATATAGAAGTGGGTTCTCATGAGAGATCAAATTCAATACTCTCATTGAGCCCTTCTGGTGTGAGTGTTCTTAATTTATGTATGTATATGTATGTATATGTATCCAAATATCCAATAATATTTGCAAACCAATATATAAATGACAAAGGAACTATTGCAATTGATATAGGAACCTATCTCGAATTTGGATGAATTTGAAGTACCAAAGCTTTTTACATTATTCTGAATATAAGAACATGTGATACATTGCTTAGCACCACATTTAAAACACAACAATAGGAAATTCACTAGAGATACTGAGGACTACAATCAGGACAAAGTCCGTAGTTTTAATAAGAGAACTCATTCCTTTATTAGGGGGAGATCTAGAAGCTTCTCAAATCAAAGATCAAAAAGAAACAGGAGCTCTCATAATAACTATAAAAATAACGTTAAGAAAGGGGCAAACCTAACTCAGCAGTACCAGCCTGATAGATATCCATACTCTCTAAATACTCACAGACAGGACTCTGGACAGATTCCTTCAAGTAACACTTCCGGGACAGATCTTTCGGTGAGACCAAAAAATACTACACATATCAATCCTTCTTGTGAAACTAGTCTTATTAATTCTAGTAATTTTTTAGAGAGGGATCAGAGGATTCTAAAACAAAAACTTCCTTATCATATGCACAATCATTACGACATATTAAGAACAGATTCCCCAAAAAGAGCAAGGGAAGAAGGCATAGAGGATGCAGAGGAGGTAGGAGGTTACAAAGAAAAAAAGCGAGACATGAGATTATAAATCAGACTAACATCTATAATCTGTCCTCTACTCATATTTCTCCAGCAGAGTCCACACTTTTGGCTAAGGGCCTTAAATTTGCCCCTTCCAAACCCCCAGCATTTCTTAACTTATTTGTAGAACTCAATACCTATACACGTACATTAGCACGTAAAAGGTACTTTGCAACTAAGAATCTGACCAAACGTAAACTTGATGGTTCACCGATCCTGTTAGATGATCAAGATAGAGTAGGTGTAGACATACTGGAATCCCTACTCCTTGAAAATAATACCCTCGATTCTGGTGTACAGATCTATAATCAAAGTCGCACCAATGAACGTAATTTCAAATTTAGGAACAAATCGCAATTCTACCCGTTACATCATAGAAGCCCTGCTATTGATATATTCTATAAGAAAACATTGGATGATTTTAATATTCTATGTCAGAAAGAATCGAAAAGATTTAAATATAGACACAATCTATCAGTTCAGGAGAGATTGGCTTTACAAAAACTTGCAAATGACCCCTCCCTTGTCATTAAGCCGGCAGACAAGGGAGGGGGCATTGTTATTCAAAACACTGAGGATTATTTAACAGAGGCCTTCAGGCAACTTAATGATAGGAATACTTATGTCAAATTATCTTCTAACCCCGCACAAGACTTCCATAGATCATTAACAATTTTAGTTAAAGATGCCTTAGATAAAGGCACCATATCCAAGGAAGAATTCAGATATTTGATTCCCACACACCCCATCACTCCAACTTATTATCATTTACCCAAAATTCACAAATCCCTCACTGCACCCCCGGGTCGGCCAATTATTTCTGGTGTAGGGTCCCTCACTTCTAATTTATCACATTTTGTTGATTACTTTTTACAACCACTTGCTTCTTCTTTACGCTCTCACATTAAAGATACTACATGTTTTCTAAATGATATTTCGAATATCAACTGGAAAAGTTCCTATTTCTTTATGACCTGCGATGTGCAGGCATTATATTCTAATATTCCGCATAAGAGAGGTCTTTCTACTGTAGCAGAATTTCTCTCTAAAACAAGTATGATTGATTCAGAGTTACAAAAATTTATACTGGATTCAATTACTTTTATATTATCCCACAAAATTTTTTTGTGTTTAATAAGGAATATTATTTGCAGATACTTGGGACGGCCATGGGGACGAGGTTTGCGCCGAGCTTCGCCAACCTATACATGGGTGCCTTTGAGGAGGACCATGTGTGGGGGCGGAGCTTCGGCGCGAGCCTCGTCTACTATGGCCGTTACATAGATGACATGTTTTTTATCTTTGATGGTGACATATCTTTATCTTCAGATTTTATTACTTCCTTAAACAATAATAGTTATAATTTACTTTTCACTGGCACTGCGCATCAATCATCTATCTCTTTCCTGGATATCTCCCTCGATATAATTGAGGGCAATATATCTACAAAAACGTTTCGCAAAGAGGTTGACACTCTAAATTTTATCCACTACAGAAGTTCACACCATAAGTCATGGTTGAACAATGTCCCTTTTGGACAATTTAGACGCATTAAGCGTAATTGTAGCAATAGAGTGGATTACCAATTACAAGCAGATGAGCTATCTAAATCCTTTTGTAATCGTGGCTATCCAGCAAGATTGATTAAAACAGCACGGGAGAGGACGGATGCTTTAGATAGAAGGGATCTTTTGAAAGCAAAAACTCACATATGCAAATTTTCACAAGATCAGCCACATTTTTTGTCACAGTTCAACTGTGCTTCCTCTAAGATTAGAAATATCATTTGCAATAATTATTCTATTCTCCTTACAGATCAGATCCTCAGATCTGAACTGAAAGATACTCCCTCAGTGATTTTTAAAAAATCTAATAATTTACAGCAACAACTTGCTCCAAGTCTCTTTGTAGATAGAAGACTTACCAATGAGAGTATAGCATCGGTTGGTAACACACAGTGGCTCCCGAAAATAGTAGGGTGTTTTAAATGTGGTGCTAAGCAATGTATCACATGTTCTTATATTCAGAATAATGTAAAAAGCTTTGGTACTTCAAATTCATCCAAATTCGAGATAGGTTCCTATATCAATTGCAATAGTTCCTTTGTCATTTATATATTGGTTTGCAAATGCAACCTAATGTATGTAGGTAGAACAACCCGTAAACTCAGGACGAGGTTCCTTGAGCATAGACGTAACATCCAGAAGGGCTTCATATTTCACAGTGTCTCTAGACACTTTCTAGAAAAGCACCATAAAAATCCGGATGATATCCAACTAGTGGGCATAGAAATCATCAAACCCACAACACGTGGGGGAGACAGATATAGAAAATTATGCCTTAGGGAAAATTATTGGATACATAAATTAAGAACACTCACACCAGAAGGGCTCAATGAGAGTATTGAATTTGATCTCTCATGAGAACCCACTTCTATCTTGATTCTCTGACATTATATCTGAGTGACATATGTGAAGATTACTCAATAATTTTGAGCATAGAAATTATCCTCTATGATCTCCCTGTATTCTGTTACTTTAACATCCATAGTACGTGTTCATGTGAAACATAATACTCGCATCATGAATACGCATTATGATATATTGAAATATTCGGAGAACTTTTAGGGAAGTTCACCTATATTACCATTTTGTTATGATTGGTGTCCTCTGTGTGTATTATTCTCTATTCCTATTTATTTTTTATATTTTTTGGTTTTATTATCTATCTATTATAAATATAGCATAATCAGGAAGATAAACCAATAAACTATATTTGTGGTGAAGTTACACACAGAGGATACCCAATCATTAATAAGATTCATCTAGAGACATTGGAATGTGTCCCTTCACATGAGATATTTATCTGCTAAAATATCCTCACCCCCTTATAACTCATCTAAACAACTAAATCATTGTGTCAATCCCTTGGTCCGTCTTCTATACAAACTTCAGATTCAGTGGCGCGTTATGTTAGATGACGGATTAGTATTAACATAGAACCTCAGTATCTCAGAGTTCGAATCATCCCTATGCTGGTACATTAAGGTTTCCCCCCCCCCTGTCTTGTTTTGTTTGATTTTTCTGCAGATGCTATATGTATAAATATACACTTTTCATCTCTGCTTTTCTCTGGATTAGCCTTTCTTAGCTTAAGGTGGCACCACTAGTATACATACAGTTAATACTATCTATCCAGTGCCCCTCGCGATAATTGTCTGTTATTTAGTGCAGGAGAAGTCAGTAGCTGATTAAATGAGTTGTTAATTAACACATCTGCTACAACATCTGAGCCGCAATCATTATCTCTAATGGTTCACTATATATTAAAACATAAAGTATGTATATCAAACTAATGTCCGTCTCTGATCCTAATAGGTTAATTATTAATGTATTTTTATCTCTGCCAACTACCTTTAATTCTATGTGCTAGTACACGAGAGCCTTCGTTTTATGCATTTGACTTGCTTTTAACATTGCTGATGACAAACATCTGTCCATACTAATCAACTCAGCCTTTAAATACCGGACAATCTTGGAGGCAGGTATCTACCTTCGAAAAAGTCACGTGAACGTGACGAAACGCGTCAGGACCCGCCCCCATTCGTACCAAGCTCAGGTGAAATCTCCAGGTGCACTTTGGTCCCTACCGCACACACTGTCTACAGCATCCGTCATTAGCGGCTTCAGCATACACGCCGCTCCGACCGGGTTGTGAGAGAGACGGTCCTTTTCTTTCCGCTGCACAGCGCATATGGGCACTGCAGGACACTGAAGCCGAGGACGCTCGGCTCCTACCAGCCCATTGGAGAGGTATTGAATTTTACTTTCAACTGAGGGACTCTGATTTTACTGGGATTCCATCAGTACACCTGGTACCTACCAATTATCAACTAATAAGTGGAATACGGAACTTTCACTGTAACAAGCATGTTACTATCCTGAGCTATTACAAGATACCACTAGTTTACATCTAGTGAATGTTCTTAATCATTTACCGGTTTATATGTTTTTATTAATAAATACTGTTATCATTTTCTACGTTGGCTCTCTGTACATTATATTACTTTCCTGATATTCAGCGCAGCCGTTTGCCTTTTCCTTTTGGAGAACACGTCCGCAAAATCTGCATAACATCCTGGCAATCCTGGCAAACATAGCTGCGAAATCCTGACTGGAAGGCTCAAGCAACTCCTGAAACAATCAGTACCCCAACTAAGAATCTCCCCAGAGACCCAGTCAAATTGAGGATTGTGGGCCCTTAACCAGGGTAACCCCAACACCAATGGGGCAAAAGTACAGACAGTCACATAAAAGGACAATTTTTCAGAGTGTGTGGCTCCAATAGACAAAGAAATCTGGCTAGTGCAAGAGGTAATTTTACCCTGGGATAATGGTTCCCCGTTTAACCCACAAATCTCAATTTCCGATGCCAAGGGTACTAAGGGAACAGAGTGTTTCAGGGCGAATTGGCGGTCCATAAAAACCCCGTCGGCCCCACTGTCCACAAAGGCCTCAGTCTTGACAGTTTGACCGAGGATCTTCAAGGTCATCGGAATGATAAAAGTCTTCTTGGGAAATTCTGACTTCTGGCCTGACAGGATATTTCCCATCACCCTCAGGCCCTGAAGTTTTCCGGCTTTTCTGGGCATGATACTACCACATGACCTTTATTCCCACAGTACAAACATAACCCCTGCTGTCTCCTCCGCGTCTTCTCATGCGAGGAGAGGCGGGTAGCCCCAATCTGCATAGGCTCCTCGGAAAATTCCTCAGAGTCTGAGGTTCCCTTGGGAAAGAAGGAAACCTCGGTCTCCCTTTCAAGCCTGCGCTCTCTCAGCCGTCTATCCACCCGAATGGATAACTGCATGAGCTGATCCAAGCTATCAGGCAAGGGATATTGTACCAGTTGGTCTTTTAACTGGTTAGAAAGACCTCTTCGGTACTGGTGTCTCAGGGCTGGGTCATTCCACTGGGTATCATGGGCCAACCTCCGAAACTCCGTACAATAAACCTCAACTGGCCTTCGCCCTTGCTTAAGGATCGAAATCTGAGCCTCGGCTGAGGCCGTCTTGTCAGGGTCATCATACAACATGCCCAGTGCCATAAAAAAAGCATCAACACTTTTAAGCGACGGACAGTCAGGCTGCAACCCATATGCCCAGACCTGTGGGTCTCCTTGTAGCAAGGAAATCACTATGCCCACCCGCTGAATCTCCGACCCAGAAGACTGAAGCCTAAGCTGGAAATATAGCTTGCAGCTCTCCTTGAAACAAAAGAACTGCGAGCGATCTCCAGAAAAACGATCCGGGAGATTTACTTTCGGCTCCTTAACCCCTGAAGGTACTGCTGCTGCGGGAGCTCCGCCAGCGGCCAGCGAGGTGTGCATTTTAATGGACAAATCATTAAATTGTCGAGTCAGGACCTGCACCTGATCGACCACCTGTTGCAAAGTATTTTGAGGGGTATGCTCCATATTCCCACAAAATTTCAACAGGAGTATTAGGCTGCTGAATATGTTATGCACACCAGTGCCAGCAGGAATGTACTGGTGTCTGAACGGTGAGGGATGCAAAACAAATGAACTCACAGACAGACTGGGGAATATGACATTACATACACAGAAGGTGATAGGGTAACAAAATAAACACAAAGTGAACAGAGAAGCCCAAAGGCTAAGAAACTGGGTGTCTCCCTAATATTAGGAATGCTCAGATGGAAGGAAGCAAGATGTAGTGATTTAATACGTAGAGAACCCGAAATGCTGTTGCTAAGGGCAACAGCAAAACCCTAAAGGGTTACCAACGGGTGTGGCAGTAAACTCCTTGGTCAGAGATGGAATAATAGACACAAGGAGAGTCTCCACAATCCTAGTCCTCACTTGCAGTGTACTGGTTCAGCTTACTGCCACTAAACTGACACCTGAACACCTTGCACAGTGAGAAAGGATTTTGGCAGGCAAGTCTGAGAATACAGCCGCAAACTTGCTAGGTTCACAGAGTAGCAAAAGAACCCCAGCAGGTTAAACGACGGACTCCAGTCTTACTGCTAGGTCTGGATTGGCAGAGTGTAATACCAAATCCCAAGGCCTATTTGCAGTAAGCAACAAACAAATACAAAGTTTACACAGTACTAGCTAGCTTTCAGGAACTGACTAACCAACAAAGATTCAGCAGCATCTGCCTAACCTGAGAAGAGGGTTTATATAGCAGGTGCTGTCCACGCCCCACTCAGACCTCACAGACTGTGAGCACAAAAACCAGCACCGGATCCCCTGCCGTGCACAGAGCCTGTAACTACTGCACAGCAAAAGACCCGAACCGGAGTATCAGCTACGCTCAGGTTACTCCGCTAGCACTTGTCTCCCGGTTGCCATGACGACGTGGCAGCACAGAGCAGGAGACCCTAACATGTGGTCAGCAAAATTCTGCACTGTCCTCCTACTATATACTGCGCACAACTACAATGCAGCACAGATATGGATGGATAGTATACTTGACGACACAGAGGTAGAGCAATGGACTACTGTACCGTACTGCTATATACTGTATATACTGGTGGTCAGCAAAATTCTGCACTGTCCTACTATATACTGCGCACAACTACAATGCAGCACAGATTTGGATGAATAGTATACTTGACAACACAGAGGTAGAGCAATGGACTACTGTACCGTTCTGCTATATATATACTGGTGGTCAGCAAAATTCTGCACTGTCCTCCTACTATATACTGCGCACAACTACAATGCAGCACAGATATGGATGGATAGTATACTTGACGACACAGAGGTAGAGCAATGGACTACTGTACCATACTGCTATATATACTGGTGGTCAGCAAAATTCTGCACTGTCCTCCTACTATATACTGCGCACAACTACAATGCAGCACAGATATGGATGGATAGTATACTTGATGACACAGAGGTAGAGCAATGGACTACTGTACCGTACTGCTATATACTGTATATACTGGTGGTCAGCAAAATTCTGCACTGTCCTACTATATACTGCGCACAACTACAATGCAGCACAGATTTGGATGAATAGTATACTTGACAACACAGAGGTAGAGCAATGGACTACTGTACCGTACTGCTATATATATACTGGTGGTCAGCAAAATTCTGCACTGTCCTCCTACTATATACTGCGCACAACTACAATGCAGCACAGATATGGATGGATTGTATACTTTATGACACAGAGGTAGAGCAATGGACTACTGTACCGTACTGCTCTATACTGTATATGCTGGTGGTCAGCAAAATTCTGCACTGTCCTCCTACTATATACTGCGCACAACTACAATGCAGCACAGATATGGATGGATAGTATACTTGATGACACAGAGGTAGAGCAATGGACTACTGTACCGTACTGCTATATATATATTGGTGTTTAGCAAAATTCTGCACTGTCCTCCTGTTATGATTCCAGCACTCTGGTCTGAGGTGGTCCTATTGCAAGGACCGGAGCACTGGAACGGAATGCTGGGGAAGGGAGCGGGAATAGAAAGTAGCCCCTGGCGCCCTAACTCCGTTGTCTCGCCCGTGTTGTCAGAAATCCCCTGCGAGACTATGGTTGCTTGAGCCCATGGCAGCCGCGTTTGAAGGGCGGATTATGTCTGCCCAACTCCGATGCCCCCTCAGGTCTTAATGGGAAACAAAGGGAAATCCGAGACAGGGTGATAACAAGGGGCCCTCTGACTAAACAACCAGGCCAGGGGCTACAAGCTAACTGACTAAACCTGAGGTATGTGCGGTAACCCGCCAGGGAAAAGGACAACCAAAATCCACTAGTCCGTACTCCTACCCAGCACCGCTGGATACCAGAGTGGATCTGTGGGAGCGGAATCCTCCGCAAAAGCTCCGAAACACAAATAATAAATGACAAATAATAAAGCGGCCCAAGCCGCAACACACGGCTACGCCGTGACTCACGAACACCACTGGATGTTCAAAAGGTGCTCAGTCAGGACTCCAGGAACAGATGACGACTTCCGAGTACAGGACAACTGAGAACAGGAACGACCGGATACAGTAGGACTGGAAACACTCACAGCAAACAGATTCAGCATGCAGGAAGCTATTACCGGCGTCTGTGAGAAGCCCAGGAAGTGTATTTAACAGGGAGTCCTCCAATCAGCTGTTTGGAGGCTGATTGGATTAGATGCCATACAGCTGCCAAGCTGCATGGCCAGGAAAACAGATATCTATTAATTAAATTGAACCCAGCAACGGGGAAACGCAGTCCGTAAGTGGCGTCCCCGTTGCTAGGGTCCGTGCGGCTCCGTGCGCCCGGCGTCTAGCGTTGCCAGGGAGCCGGCGGCTGTACGCGCACGGCGTCCCTGGTTGCTAGGCGCCGGGCCGCACCGACGAGCGGACCCCGGCGCCTAACAGTACCCCCCCCTTGAGGAGGGGTCAAGGAACCCCTAAAGCCAGGTTTCCGAGGAAATTCCCGAAAAAATGCCCTCTTGAGCCTCGGGGCATGGAGATCCTTATCCAGGACCCAAGACCTTTCCTCTGGACCATAGCCTCTCCAGTGCACCAGAAAATAAAGCCGACCCCGGGACAATTTGGAATCGAGAACCTTCTCTACCAAGAACTCCTGATGACCCTGTACATCTACTGGTGATTTCCCCTGAGAGATCTTCCGAGGAAATCTACTGGAAGAAACGTATGGTTTCAACAAGGAGCAATGGAACGTATTTCCGATCCGGAGAGCTCTTGGTAAACGTAACCGGAAAGCAACTGGATTGATTTTTTTAATAATATGAAATGGTCCAATAAATTTGGGGCCCAATCTAGCTGAGGTTTGTCGAAGTTTAATGTTACGAGTCGACAACCATACCCTATCTCCCACCTTAAAAGTGCAAGGCCGCCGGAGCCTGTCAGAAAATTTTTTCTCTCGAAATGCCGCTTTTCTGAGAGCAAGGTGCACTTTTCTCCAAATGAGTCTGAGATGACAGGTTAAGGTTAGCGAGGAGACAGAGGAATGTTGAAAAAAAGAATTAGCTCTGGGGTGAAAACCAAAAACTGAAAAGAATGGAGACACATTAGTGACAAGAATTGTTGTAAGCAAACTCCGCCAACGGAAGAAACTCGGACCAATCATTCTGGAGTTTGGCTGAGTACAAACGCAAATACTGTTTTAATGATTGATTAACTCGCTCGGTCTGCCCGTTGGATTGGGGATGGTAGCCGGACGTTAAAGACAATTTCATCTTTAATGAGGCACAAAAAGACTTCCAAAATTGTGCAATGAATTGTGGACCCCGATCAGAAACAATATCAGTGGGTAACCCATGAAGTCTGAAAACATGGCGGAGAAACAAAACTGCCAATTCCTGGGCAGATGGCAGTCGGGGAAGAGCAATGAAATGGGCCATCTTGCTAAAACGGTCCACTACCACCCATATGACTCGGAATCCGGCTGACAGAGGGAGGTCTACCACAAAATCCATGGAAATATGAGACCATGGCCTGAGAGGAACATTTAAGGGCATAAGTTGCCCGATGGGTAAGGAACGGGGAACTTTATGCTGTGCACAGACCTGACAAGAAAAAACAAACTCCTTAATGTCTTTAGAAAGACCAGGCCACCATACTGAGCGAGAGACTAATTCCAAAGTCTTAGAGGTCCCCGGATGCCCGGCAACTTTGCTATCATGAAACTCAGTCAAAACAGTAGCTCTCAAAAACTCAGGGACATAAAGACGACCAGCAGGAGTATTTCCAGGAGCTTGATGTTGAAGCTGCTTTAACTGGGTAAATAAATCTTGTGTGAGGCCTGCCCAAATGACTGAAGACGGAAGTATGGGAGTAACAGGACTGTTTTTATGAACTTAAAGAAAACTGCGTGACAGGGCATCCGCCTTGGTATTCTTGGAACCTGGCCTGAAGGTGATAATAAACTTGAAACAAGTAAAAAATAAAGCCCAACGAGCCTGCCGGGCATTCAGCCGTTTAGCTGATTCGATGTACTGAAGATTTTTGTGGTCAGTCAATACTGAAATGGTATGTGTTGCTCCCTCAAGCCAATGCCTCCACTCCTCGAAAGCCCATTTAATAGCCAGTAACTCCCGGTTACCAACATCGTAGTTGGATTCAGCGGAAGAGAATTTCCTGGACATAAAGGCACAAGGATGTAATTCTAGAGAGTCCGAATCCATCTGAGATAGGATAGCCCCCACTCCAACCTCCGAGGCATCAACCTCAACAATGAAGGGCAATTCTGGGTTGGGATGTCTGAGGACTGGGGCTGAGACGAAAGCTTGTTTCAAGGCCTGAAATGATAACTCCGCTTCACGTGACCAGTTGGTAGGATCCGCTCCCTTCCTAGTCAGTGCCACAATGGGAGCAACCAGGTCGGAAAAAGTATTAATAAATCTTCTATAATAATTCGCAAACCCTAAAAAGCGCTGAATTGCTTTTAAGTTGGTGGGTTGCGCCCAACTAAGGATGGCTTGGAGCTTCTTTGGTTCCATACAGAATCCCCGAGGGGAAATAATGTACCCTAAAAAGGATACCTCCGTGACATGAAACTCACACTTCTCCAGCTTGGCATAAAGGTGATTTTCACGTAATTTTTGAAGAACCTGACGCACCTGGGTAACATGTTGTTCTATAGAGTCAGAATAGATCAGGATATCGTCTAAGTAAACGACCACGAATCTTCCAAGAAAATCACGGAGCACATCGTTAATGAGATCCTGGAAAACTGCCGGAGCGTTAGACAAGCCGAACGGCATCACCAGATACTCGTAGTGACCCGACTGAGTACTGAACGCCGTTTTCCACTCATCTCCCGACTTGATTCGGATGAGGTTATACGCTCCCCTCAGGTCAATCTTAGAAAAAATCACAGCCGAACGCAGCTGATCAAAGAGGACAGAAATCAGCGGCAGAGGGTAAGTATTTTTAATTGAGATCTTATTCAGAGCTCTAAAGTCAAAGCAAGGTCTGAGTGATCCATCTTTCTTCTCCACAAAGAAGAAGCCTGCACTTAAAGGGGATTTAGATGGCCTGATAAATCCTTTCTCTAGGCTCTCCTTAACATACTCATTCATGGCCGCAGTTTCTGGTCCGGACAATGCATATAACCTTCCCTTTGGCAATGTGGCACCAGGAATTAGCTCAATAGCACAATCATAAGGCCGATGGGGAGGCAGAATGTCCGCATTGCCCTTGGAAAATACATCAACAAAGTCCTGGTATTCCACGGGAATGGGTTCAGGAATGGCAGCAGCTATTCTAACGGGAAACGTAATACATTCCTTATTACAGATGGTACCCCATTGTGAGATCTCCCCCGACTGCCAATCAATGATGGGATTATGAAAGGCCAGCCAAGGGTGACCCAGAACCACTGGAACTGCTGGGCAATGGGTAAGGAAAAACTCAATTTTTTCGGAATGAAGAGCTCCTACCGTAAGTAGTACAGGGGGTGTACAGAGGGAAATAACCCCATTGGA
Organism: Pseudophryne corroboree; assembly: GCF_028390025.1. Classification (NCBI taxonomy): domain Eukaryota; kingdom Metazoa; phylum Chordata; class Amphibia; order Anura; family Myobatrachidae; genus Pseudophryne; species Pseudophryne corroboree. Next base: position 188,641,554 of record NC_086453.1, read on the forward strand.
CAAGGGACTCCCATCTAAACCATGCATGGTGATACACCTACCCAAGGTTAACTGAGGAATACCTAAGGCCTTGGCCCACGTTAAGTCCATAAAGTTCCCTGCAGCTCCACTGTCAACAAAAGCCGACACCAAAGAACTGAGGCTGCCAAAGGAAACTTTAGCTGGGACTAACAGGGAGTTACTCGAGGAGATAAGCTGCAGACCAAAGTGAACCCCCTCACAATTCACTTGGTCGAGGCGTTTCCCGACTTGTTCGGACAATTACGGGCAAAATGTCCCTTACCCCCACAGTACAAACAAAGACCAGAGTTTTGCCTTCTGGCTCTTTCTTCTGGAGACAGCCTGGAGAGACCCATCTGCATGGGTTCCTCTATGTCTTCAGGAATGGAAAATACACAAGGAGTAGACCTGACAGGTGCTCCTTTTTCAGCCCTCCGCTCTCTGAGACGACGATCAATCTTAATAGAAAGCTCCATGAGTTTATCGAGCGTCTCAGGAGTGGGATACTGAAGGAGACTGTCTTTATAGACTCAGATAAGCCGAGGCGAAACTGACTGCGCAGAGCTGGGTCATTCCAGCCACAGTCGTTCGACCAACGGCGAAACTCTGTACAATAAACCTCTGCAGGATCTCTACCTTGTCTGAGAGCGCGTAACTGAGTCTCGGCGGATGCCTCCCTATCAGGGACATCATACAAAAGCCCTAAAGACCCCAGAAAGGCGTCTACTGACAACAATGCCGGATCCTCTGCTTTTAAACCAAAAGCCCAGGTCTGGGGATCCCCCTGGAGCAAAGAAATAATAATTCCGACCCGCTGAGATTCAGTACCTGAGGAGATTGGTCTTAAACAAAAATAAAGTTTACAGGACTCTTTAAAATTAAAAAACTGCTTCCTATCACCAGAAAAACGGTCAGGCAAGTGCATTTTTGGTTCAGGGACTACCCTCGGGGAAGTTCGTAAAAGATCTTCCTGCGACTTCACCCGAAGGGAAAGATCCTGAACCATTTGAGTAAGTTCTTGAATCTGGCTAACTAGAAGCTGGCCAGGATTTGGCCCTAAACCAGTGGGATTCATGGGGCCGACAATTCTTACAAAACTTAATAAGGGAAAAAATCAAACCCTGTTTAATTTTAAGTTTTGGTTTGGCCGGTAATAATGTTATGATTCCAGCACTCTGGTCTGAGGTGGTCCTATTGCAAGGACCGGAGCACTGGAACGGAATGCTGGGGAAGGGAGCGGGAATAGAAAGTAGCCCCTGGCGCCCTTACTCCGTTGTCTCGCCCGTGTTGTCAGAAATCCCCTGCGAGACTATGGTTGCTTGAGCCCATGGCAGCCGCGTTTGAAGGGCGGATTATGTCTGCCCAACTCCGATGCCCCCTCAGGTCTTAATGGGAAACAAAGGGAAATCCGAGACATGGTGATAACAAGGGGCCCTCTGACTAAACAACCAGGCCAGGGGCTACAAGCTAACTGACTAAACCTGAGGTATGTGCGGTAACCCGCCAGGGTAAAGGACAACCAAAATCCACTAGTCCGTACTCCTACCCAGCACCGCTGGATACCAGAGTGGATCTGTGGGAGCGGAATCCTCCGCAAAAGCTCCGAAACACAAATAATAAATGACAAATAATAAAGCGGCCCAAGCCGCAACACACGGCTACGCCGTGACTCACGAACACCACTGGATGTTCAAAAGGTGCTCAGTCAGGACTCCAGGAACAGATGACGACTTCCGAGTACAGGACAACTGAGAACAGGAACGACCGGATACAGTAGGACTGGAAACACTCACAGCAAACAGATTCAGCATGCAGGAAGCTATTACCGGCGTCTGTGAGAAGCCCAGGAAGTGTATTTAACAGGGAGTCCTCCAATCAGCTGTTTGGAGGCTGATTGGATTAGATGCCATACAGCTGCCAAGCTGCATGGCCAGGAAAACAGATATCTATTAATTAAATTGAACCCAGCAACGGGGAAACGCAGTCCGTAAGTGGCGTCCCCGTTGCTAGGGTCCGTGCGGCTCCGTGCGCCCGGCGTCTAGCGTTGCCAGGGAGCCGGCGGCTGTACGCGCACGGCGTCCCTGGTTGCTAGGCCGCACCGACGAGCGGACCCCGGCGCCTAACACCTCCTACTATATACTGCGCACAACTACAATGCAGCACAGATATGGATGGATAGTATACTTGATGACACAGAGGTAGAGCAATGGACTACTTTACCATACTGCTATATATATACTGGTGGTCAGCAAAATTCTGCACTCTCCTCCTACTATATACTGCGCACAACTACAATGCAGCACAGATATGGATGGATAGTATACTTGACGACACAGAGGTAGAGCAATGGACTACTGTACCATACTGCTATATATATACTGGTGGTCAGCAAAATTCTGCACTGTCCTCCTACTATATACTGTGCACAACTACAATGCAGCACAGATATGGATAATATACTTGACGACACAGAGGTAGAGTAATGGACTACTGTACCATACTGCAATATATATACTGGTGGTCATCAAAATTCTGCACTGTCCTCCTACTATATACTGCGCACAACTACAATGCAGCACAGATATGGATGGATAGTATACTTGATGACACAGGGGTAGAGCAATGGACTACTGTACCGGACTGCTATATATATACTGGTGGTCAGCAAAATTCTGCACTGTCCTCCTACTATATACTGCGCACAACTACAATGCAGCACAGATATTTATTATTTACTTATTTATTAACAGTTTCTTATATAGCGCAGCAAATTCCGTTGCGCTTTACAATTTTAATTATTAATAACAAACTGGGTGATAACAGTCATAGAGGTAGGAAGGCCCTTCTCGCAAGCTTACAATCTATAGGGAAATAGCACCTTTCCTTGTGTACATATGCCTATCTATTGCATAGAAAAAGAAGACATGTGAGGATATATGTGGACTGTACAGAGTGGATGCAATTTGATAGGAAGGTTTATGAAAGTTATGTGGGCGGTTCTGGAATTTGATACGCTTGCCCAAAGAGGTGAGTTTTCAGGGAACGCTTGAAGGTTTGGAGACTAGAGGAGAGTCTTATTGTGCGTGGTAGGGCATTCCACAGAGTGGGTGCAGCCCGATGAAAGTCCTGCAGTCGTGAGTGGGAGCGAGTAATGAGTGTGGATGAGAGACGCAGGTCTTGTGAAGAGCAAAGAGGTCGGGTTGGGAGATATTTTGTGATAAGCTAAGTGATGTACATTGGTGTAGTTTGGTTAATGGCCTTGTGTGTGAGTAAAAGTATTTTATATTGAATGCGGTAGAGTACAGGTAACCAATGGAGGGACTGACAGAGTGGATCTGCAGACGATGAACGTCTAGCGAGGAAGATAAGCCTCGCCGCTGCATTCAGAATGGATTGTAGTGGTGAGAGTCTCGTTTTGGGAAGACCAGTTAGGAGACTATTGCAATAATCAATGCGGGAGATAATGAGAGCGTGGATTAGAGTTTTAGCAGTGTCTTGTGTAAGGTATGGTCGTATTTTGGATATGTTTTTTAGATGCATGTAACATGATCTTGAGACAGATTGAATGTGGGGAAGAAAGGACAGATCAGAGTCAAGGATGACACCTAGGCAGCGAGCTTGTGGGGTAGGGTAGATAGTCGAGTTTTCAACAATGATAGAGATATCAGGTTGGTACCTACTATTGGCCGGTGGAAATATAATTAACTCTGTTTTCAGTTTGAGGTGGCGAGATGTCATCCAGGATGAAATGGCAGAAAGGCATTCAGTGACACGGTCCAGTATAGATAGGGACAAGTCAGGGGAGGATAGGTAGATTTGAGTATCATCTGCGTACAGATGATTCTGAAAACCAAAAGAGCTGATTAGTTTACCAAGAGATGAGGCATAGATAGAGAAAAGCAGAGGACCCAAGACTGAGCCTTGCGGTACTCCAACTGAAAGAGGTAGCGAAGAGGAGGTAGATTCAGAGAAGCGAACACAGATATGGATGGATAGTATACTTGACGACACAGAGGTAGAGCAATGGACTACTGTACCGTACTGCTATATATATACTGGTGGTCAGCAAAATTCTGCACTGTCCTCCTACTATATACTACAATGCAGCACAGATATGGAGCGTTTTCAGGCAGAGAAAGCGAACACAGATATGGATGGATAGTATACTTGACGACACAGAGGTAGAGCAATGGACTACTGTACCGTACTGCTATATATATACTGGTGGTCAGCAAAATTCTGCACTGTCCGCCTACTATATACTACAATGCAGCACAGATATGGAGCGTTTTCAGGCAGGGAACGTAGATATTTGCAGCACACTGAGCACAGATATTTGCAGCACACTGAGCGCAGATATGTGCAGCACACTGAGCACAGATATTTGCAGCACACTGAACACAGAAACTGAGAGAGCGCAGCCACGTCCTCTCACTATCATCTCCAATGCACGTGTGAAAATGGCGGCGACGCGTGGCTCTTAATATGCACTACGAGTCTCGCGAGAATACGACAGCGGGATGATGATGTACGGGCGCGTTCGTGTTAACCGAGCAAGGCGGGAAGATCGGAGGCTGCCTCGGAACCGTGTAAAATGGGTGTAGTTCGGGTTGGTTCGGATCTTGAGGAACCGAACCGGCTCATCTCTAATTTTAACCCTTTATGAGATTGCAGGTTTCCAGTGTATCCCAGTGATGACACTGGTAAAGTAGATGAATAAGGCCTTAAGTAACCCTAAAAATAGATGGCTTTCGTTATAATTATTATTTTTTACAATTATTTAATAATTAATAACCAGATGAACTCACCAAGTTGTGGTTAGTGGCCATATCTTTGGCCATAATTATAGTAAGCATCTCTATGTTATACTGTATTGTAGAGTTTACTACAAATATTCTTATTAGCAGTGTTTAGTATTTAGATTGTACATCTGCATATTCTCTTTTTCTGAGCGCAACCACAAGTAGCATCTCTCATTATGATTACAATTAGGGTGTGCAATCCAAGTGCCCCCCACCACCACCACCACCATATAGTCTGATAGAGCAGAGTGAAATTCAGATGAGGATTAGCAGCACAGGAGAAATCTTGGATACAGCAGTGGGAGGAGGTAATCAGTGCAAAAGCAGGATGACAGTCAGGTCTACCCGAGCATTGTGGCAGAGCAATGCCTTTTTGGTGATCCCCAAGGCCTTAATTGCCTCTAAAAGGCTTCCAGTTGCTCTAATCTTTTTTTCTTAAGGTAGGTGCCTGATTTAATGGATATTCCATAAACAACAAATGGGATTTACAATAAATGTCATGAAAAAGGGAGTAACTGAATTTCCAATGTAGGAGTCTGTTTCCTAGACATAAGTAATCTGTGCAGGTCTAAGGGGTCTATTTACTAAGCCTTAGATGTATATAAAGTGCATGGAGATAAACTACCAGCCATCCAGCGCCTAACTGTCATTTTTCAAACCCAGCCTGTGAAATGTTAGTTAGGAGCTGATTGGCTGGTTCTTAGGGTGACATTTACTAAGCAGTGATAAGAGCGGAGAAGTGAGCCAGTGGAGAAGTGCCCATGGCAACCAATCAGCACTGAAGTAACAGCTATAATTTGCATACTATAAAATGATACAGAGCTGCTGATTGGTTGATGGGGCAATTTCTCCACTGGCTCACTTCTCCGCTCTTATCACTGCTTAGTAAATGTCTCCCTTTATCTCCGTCCACTGGCTCACTTCTCCACTCTTATCACTGCTTAGTAAATTTCCCCCTTAGTCTCTTTTGGATGTCTCTGTCTGACGGGTGTAGTATATACCAAATATAGGACAGAAGGTGGGTATGGAATGCATGTCTTCCCCTGAAAATGGTACAACCTAGAAGCAATATCATAAAGAAGCATGAGCCCTGCTGCGGATCAATTGCCCGTTTGAAGTTCCCACCAACTCTCAAAATGCCCTCCTGTAGTGTGTCAACTTTGTCCAGAATCATGTCAAAAAAAATCATAAATATTCCCAAAGCTGAAAGTATGGCTAATGATAGTACAATTGACAGGCAAGCGTCTCTCCTCCAAATGATACTTACTAACATATGACAGGGGCAGCAAACTGGTGAACAAATTAACCACATGTGACCGGACGGTCTCGTCCCCAGTACACAGAATGGATGCTTAGGTCAAACAGGACCTGACCACATAGGGGATTCCCGCTTACCATCAGTAACCGCCTGTTACTGACTCCACCCACTGCGCTGTGGGCGGGTTTATGCTGCCACCACCAAACTCCTAACCTGCCGTGGAGTTTGGAACCATGGTTCTGCTCTGTATGTGCCGACACGCTGCCTTACCACACCTGTGTGGTATGGACGAATCCCCACTAGTCCTCTACTGGTAGCTGGCGGAAGGCGGAACTTGGAGACGCTGATTCACCCTAGACAGCCGGTGAACGGGGCTATGTTTTGCATAGGCCTGCAGGTCACAAGATGACGCAATCTTCTTGAGGCAGATGATGTTTTAATGCCAACAAATAATTCTAAAGAGAACTCTTCCCTATTGCTAGGGGAAACAGCATACAGCAAGATGTTCACAGCAGAAAGTAGTTGGTATAATACACTCTGGATGCTCACAGGCATCCTTTTTATGTCAATTTTCCACACAGTACAACAGGGGGTCATGTCCTGCCTGAGCCCTTTCTATCCAATCAGGATATCTTACAAAATACAAATAAATAAATTACATTTCAAAAGGAGATAAGTGCAATAAAACAATATCCTCCTTCCTGTCACACAGACAACGTTTGGTATCAGTTTAACATTCACTATTGATAAATTTATCAATAGCTTCAAAATACAAATGTTTCTGGTCATTCACATCTCCAGGCAAACCCAGTGTGTTTGGGATTACAACAGGAAAGGCTGCAACACAAACAGTCTTCCTTCCTGCATCTGCCATTCAGGATTCATATATCAATTAAATCAGCTACATGAAACAGGTTCCAAGCCCATAGACTTTATATATGGGATCTTTCTCTAAGGAACTTACACATCAAAAGGTTTTGTCATTCACACCTCTCTGCTAGCATGTCAGATTGTGTTCGGTCTGTGTCCCCGGAGGGGGCGCTAGTGGGTCAGTGGAGGTGGAAGGAAGGAAACGAGGAGGTTGAATAACGTTCCTGCGCATGAGCGCAAAGGTATTTTTATTAGGCAGATGTATAACAGTTATTGCAGCAGAAATAATAATAACAGGTGAAAAAAGTCAATCACTCAGTAATGAATCTGAAAGTCTATGGCAAATGAATGATAAATGAATTTGAGAAATAATATCCGGAATATAAATCAGAAGAGCAGAATGTCTTATGGAATGGTTCTGGCTTGGAAACCAGTGCAGGGTTAAAACGGGAAACTAGGCAGTAGATGATATGGCAAACCTGAGCATAAGCAGGAGACCGACTCACAGTGCAGGTGATGGGCACTGGCAGCAGCAAGCTGTGTCACAGGTGGAGGAAATGAACGCACCTGGAGTTTGTCTTCAACTGCAGGCTGAAGCACACAAGGTGGTGATGAGTGTGAGGCCTTATGCAGGTTGCAGGTATTGCTGAGCCTTGAAGTTCCACGGGAGAATGCAGAGTAACCAGGAGTATAATGTTCTTAGCAGAGAACCAGGAACTCAGGAGAGACAGGAACCGATCCTTTCATGTAGGTCGCAGATAGACACAAAGTCCAGGATGCCTGTGAGCTGTACCTGTAGCCTCCTATATACCCCATGGTACGCAGGGATTGGATGAGTGCAGGAAAGGTGGGTGCGGCCACGCACCGGATTGGCCGTAGCATACTGGCTATTGCAGACTGTCATGGCGGCGCCCACGCCGCGGCCCAGCGGGGACGCGGCGCGCTACACGCCTGCTGTCTCAGCAGTGCCCCCAGGATCCAGATGATGACCCATGGCAGGGGCATAGGCGGCCGGTGACCGCAGGGAGCCAGGACGGAGTCCGCAGCGGCGGACGGATGTCAGCCTGGTAAGTCGATTCCTGACAGTACCCCCTCCTTTAGGGGTGGACACCGAACACCCACGTGGTTTGGAGGGATGAGTGCTGTGGAAAACACGGACCAACCTAGGAGCATGGACATCAGATGAATTCACCCAGCTTCTCTCCTCTGGGCCATAACCGCACCAATCGACCAGGTACTGGAGACGTCCATACCGGCAACGGGAGTCCAGAATCTTGTTGATCTCAAATTCCACGCCCCGCTGAGTTCGGATCTTGGGACCTGCTGGAAGAGTATTCTGAAAGCGGTTTAGAACTAAAGGTCTGAGGAGAGAAATGTGAAAGGCATTAGGTATACGAAGTGAAGATGGTAATTTCAACTTGTAAGCCACTGGGTTGATGACACTCTCAATAGGGTAAGGACCAATGAAGCGTGGTGCAAACTTCATGGAAGGAACCCTGAGACGAAGGTTGCGGGTTGATAACCAAACTCGATCCCCAGGTTTCAAATAGGGAACCGCACGTCTCTTGCGGTCGGCAAAGATCTTATATCGACTGGAGGCTTTTTTGAGGGAAACGTGAATCTTTTTCCAAATGGTTGAAAACTGAGTTAGTGCAGAAGTGGCAGCTGGAACATCCATATGAGGAAGCTCTTGGAATTCAGGTACACGGGGATGTTGCCCATAAACTGCAAAGAATGGTGTCGTATCAGTGGCAGTATGATATCGAAAGTTATGGGCAAACTCGGCCCACGGGAGCAGATTGAACCAATCATCCTGGGAAGATGACACATATAACCTTAAAAAAGTCTCAAGTTCTTGATTGACTCTCTCTGTCTGCCCATTCGTCTGAGGATGGTATGATGACGAGAATTTCAATTTTACCTGCATGGCAGAACAGAGGGCCCTCCAAAACCTCGCTACAAACTGTACCCCCCGATCAGATATTATTTCAGAGGGTAAACCATGTAAGCGAAAAATCTCCTGTATGAAGATTTGGGCAAGTTTCGGGGCAGAAGGGAGACCCTGGAGGGGAACGAAATGAGCCATCTTGGTGAATCTGTCCACTACAACCCAAATGGTATTATGTCCCTGAGAAGATGGAAGGTCAGTGATAAAATCCATGGACAGATGAGACCAAGGACGACTAGGGACAGACAAGGGTTGTAACTGACCTGCTGGTGACTGACGAGGAGTCTTGTGCTGCACACATTTAGGACAGGATGCCACGAAATCCTGGATGTCCATTTTCATCTTTGGCCACCAATATGATGCGGAAAGGAACTTGAATGTCTTCAGGACACCAGGATGACCAGTGAACTTGGACTGATGGGCCCAAGATAGCAACTTGGGACGGAGCTCTGAGGAAACAAAAGTCTTACCAGGAGGAGGAGCTGGGGAGACTTGAGAGGCAGCGAAAACCACGGGACTCAGGATGGAATGTGGCACAGAGTCAGATGTTCCTTCTTCAGATTCCATGGATCGGGATAATGCATCGGCTTTCACATTCTGTGAACCTGGGCGGAAATGAAGCTTAAAATTAAAACGTGAGAAAAACATAGCCCACCTGGACTGGCGAGGGTTAAGGCACTGGGCTGCTTTTAAATAAAGCAAGTTCTTATGATCCGTGAAGATGTTAAACGGATGTTTGGCCCCTTCTAGGAGATATCTCCATTCCTCGAGAGCCAGCTTGATTGCCAGTAACTCTTGATCTCCCACGGAGTAGTTAGCTTCTGCAGGAAGAAACTTGCGAGAATAGAATCCACACGGGTGGACTTTCCCATCAGATCCCTTCTGGGAGAGAACAGCACCTACCCCAACTGTAGAGGCGTCTACCTCCAACTCGAATGGTCTGTCGACATCTGGCTGTGACAGCACTGGAGCAGACATAAAGGCTAGCTTGATTTTCCGGAAGGCTGCCAAGGCTTCTTCTGACCAGTTGGAATGATCTGCCCCTTTCCGAGTCAGGTTGGTAATAGGAGCGATGAGAGTGGAGAATCCTCGAATAAATTTTCTATAGTAGTTGGCGAAACCCAGGAACCGCTGGATAGCTTTGAGGGAAGTTGGAATGGACCAGTTGGCAATGGCTTCCAATTTCGTCGGGTCCATCTGAAGATCCGATCCGGAGATTATATAACCCAGAAAGGGTATAGAGGGAACTTCAAAGGTGCATTTAGATAGTTTCCCGTAGAGACGATTCTCACGAAGACGTCGGAGAACTTCACAGACTTGTAGGCGATGAGATGGAAGGTCTTGAGAAAAGATAAGAATATCATCTAGGTAGACAACGAGGTATTTATACAGCACATCTCGAAAAATTTCATTCACAAAGTGTTGGAATACCGCTGGAGCATTACTCAACCCAAATGGCATTACCAGGTATTCATAATGGCCATCTCGAGTGTTGAAAGCTGTTTTCCACTCGTCACCACTCCGGATTCTGATGAGATTATAGGCACCGCGGAGATCTAACTTGGTGAAAATGCGGGCCCCCTTAACTCTATCAAAAAGTTCGGTAATGAGTGGTAAAGGATAACTATTCTTGATGGTAATGTCATTGAGACCCCGATAGTCAATGCATGGACGCAGTCCTCCATCCTTCTTTTTGACAAAGAAGAAACCTGCACCAGCGGGTGATGATGACGGACGGATGAATCCTTTCTGGAGATTCTCTCTGATGTAATTACTCATCGCCTCTGTTTCAGGAACAGATAAAGGGTAGGTGCGCCCCCTAGGTGGCTTCTTGCCAGGAAGGAGATCGATGGGACAATCCCATTCCCTATGGGGCGGTAGAATATCAGCAGCCTTTTCACAGAAGACGTCTGCGAAGTCTTGATAAACTGCTGGAAGACTTAGCTGTGACTTTACTTCGGTTGATTTAATGGGACACACTTGGGCTAAGCAGGATTGGTGACAATGTGAACCCCATGAGGTAAGCTGCAACGTTGTCCAGTTGAACTGTGGGTTATGTAGCTGGAGCCAAGGCATGCCCAAGACAATCTCCTGGGTGGCCTGAGGGATGACCAGGAACTTGATCAGTTCTGAATGAAGAAATCCAACTCCCAGAACCACTGGGGTAGTTTGATGTGAAATGTTCCCCTTAGAGATTCTACTACCATCCACAGCAGTAATGTATACAGGACAAGAAAGTTCACAGGTAGACAGACGAAATTTATTTACGGCAGCTTGGGTGATAAAATTTCCTGCAGCACCGCAGTCCACTAATGCTGACGCAGACTGGAGCCCAACGGAGGTTTCTAGCGTCACTGGAAGAATGAGGTCTTGTTGGGAAGGAGCTTGACTGAGAGATCCTAACTTGACTCCTCCCTTACAAGTCAGGATCTGGCGTTTCCCGAACGCATCGTGCAGGAGTTAATTTGATGACCCGCAGCAGCACAGTACAGGCAGAGCCTCTCCCGTATTCTTCTTGCCCGCTCTTCAGGAGATAGGCGGGACCTATTAATCTGCATAGGCTCGTCAGAAGAGGGAGACTGGAACTGTACAGGAGGTATGTACCTTGGTCTGCGAGACTCACTCCGAGCGCGTTCATTATTGCGTTCGCGGATGCGAGAGTCCAGCTTAATACATAGGGAGATCAAATCAGGCAGTTGAACAGGAATGTCACGGGTTGTCAATTCGTCCTTGATCCGATCCGAAAGTCCGTGCCAGAAGGCTGCTACCAGAGCTTGGTTGTTCCACTGGATCTCTGCAGCCAACGTCTGGAACTGGATGACATATTGTCCCATGCTTCGGTTACCTTGACGAAGTTGGATCAGGTCTGCCGAAGCTGATGTTGCTCGACCAGGTTCGTCAAAGATCCGTCTAAAGGTTGACACGAAGTCTGAGTAGTTGTTGATCAGAGGGTCAGCACGTTCCCACAGAGGAGACACCCAACTCAGAGCAGAACCAGAGAGTAAGGAAATGATGTAGGCAACCTTGGACCTTGGTGTGGGAAAGTTATGTGGCAATAACTCAAACTGTATTTCACACTGATTGAGAAAGCCGCGACATAGTTTAGGACTGCCATCATATTTGCTCGGCACGGGCAGGTGCAGGCGTGATACTGGAACTGATGCAGCCGACGTAGAAGAATTTACAGCACTGGCAGGTGCTGGAGTAACTGGAACAGTAGGTGAAAGTACACTGGGCAGGGATTGCTGCAGTGTATCCAATCGGGAGGACATCCCTTGTAGAAAGTGAAGCATCTGCTGCTGCGCAACCTCTTGACCATCCAGACGGGAGACCAGATCTTGCAAGGCCTCTGACCCCACACTCCGTCCACCATCCGAGTCCATCGATCCTGGACTTACTGTCAGATTGTGTTCGGTCTGTGTCCCCGGAGGGGGCGCTAGTGGGTCAGTGGAGGTGGAAGGAAGGAAACGAGGAGGTTGAATAACGTTCCTGCGCATGAGCGCAAAGGTATTTTTATTAGGCAGATGTATAACAGTTATTGCAGCAGAAATAATAATAACAGGTGAAAAAAGTCAATCACTCAGTAATGAATCTGAAAGTCTATGGCAAATGAATGATAAATGAATTTGAGAAATAATATCCGGAATATAAATCAGAAGAGCAGAATGTCTTATGGAATGGTTCTGGCTTGGAAACCAGTGCAGGGTTAAAACGGGAAACTAGGCAGTAGATGATATGGCAAACCTGAGCATAAGCAGGAGACCGACTCACAGTGCAGGTGATGGGCACTGGCAGCAGCAAGCTGTGTCACAGGTGGAGGAAATGAACGCACCTGGAGTTTGTCTTCAACTGCAGGCTGAAGCACACAAGGTGGTGATGAGTGTGAGGCCTTATGCAGGTTGCAGGTATTGCTGAGCCTTGAAGTTCCACGGGAGAATGCAGAGTAACCAGGAGTATAATGTTCTTAGCAGAGAACCAGGAACTCAGGAGAGACAGGAACCGATCCTTTCATGTAGGTCGCAGATAGACACAAAGTCCAGGATGCCTGTGAGCTGTACCTGTAGCCTCCTATATACCCCATGGTACGCAGGGATTGGATGAGTGCAGGAAAGGTGGGTGCGGCCACGCACCGGATTGGCCGTAGCATACTGGCTATTGCAGACTGTCATGGCGGCGCCCACGCCGCGGCCCAGCGGGGACGCGGCGCGCTACACGCCTGCTGTCTCAGCAGTGCCCCCAGGATCCAGATGATGACCCATGGCAGGGGCATAGGCGGCCGGTGACCGCAGGGAGCCAGGACGGAGTCCGCAGCGGCGGACGGATGTCAGCCTGGTAAGTCGATTCCTGACATAGCAGAGGCGATTAGCATGCAACTTCTTATTTCCAGAGGATAGGAGATCCTTAGTCAAAGCAGATATAGTAAGTGCATTTTCCCCTTTAAAATACAGGTGACCATATCTTGAATATAAATACAGTTAAACATGCAATCCTACAATTGTGCACAGAGCACTACATAAGACATGATAAAACACATCATTAAACATACTTTTAAACAGTCCGCGCCCAGCGCCGTAAGTACGTTTAACAGCGACGCCAAGCGGCTATTGTCCAAATGGTGCCTGGCAGCTGAGGATTAATCCCCTTCAGTGCCGCGGCCGCCATTTCACGTGTGGCTGGTTAGTCTCTCCGGCCACACCACATATTTGTTTTTCTTTGGAAAATGTTGCAGAAATAAGCAGTGGGGATAAGCAAAATGTGGTGGGAGTGCTGCGTGCCTTAAATGAGGCTCCTGAATAAAATCTCTGTTAACCGTGACAGCTTTTCGAAAGGGGGTATGAATAAAGGGGAGGAAGGACAAGTGTGTAGAAATAACAAAACAATATAAGAAACCACTTTAGGAGGACATGGGGGCCTTAGAAAGTCCATAACCTGAAAATGTGGAAGGGGCTTGTTAAAATATGTGTTACAAGTGGTGGTGGCATGGCAGAGTGAACGACAGCGGATGCCTTGATTCAGCAAACAGCCCAGTACTTAACCAGTGAGATGTTTTATTGAGCAGTAATGTGAATTGTTCATCTGACTGTTTACTCACAGTCAGAGGCGTCGGAACTGGGGGGGCAAGGGGGCAGCTCGCCCCCCCCACCAAAACATAGAGAGGCGCCGATCATGCATTGGAGGAGCCGCACTGTCCTGCCGCTACTGCCAGCGTCTATCGTAACAGAAGCTGTCAGCATGCCATGCAAGTATTGCAGCGCCTGGCCACCTGATTTATCTGTCAGTGTGCCGGATCCTGTTGTAAGCAGTCGCGGCCCGCGGGATTACGGCAGCCACTGCATTTGAAGGGATTAGCACTCCCTGTTAGGCCGTGAGTGAGGTCCCCAGGGACCGTGAGCCGGCAGTATGGATCTGCCAACCGGGGGAGGTACTGTAACTATGGAGGAGGCCCTTCAGAAGTCCAAGGAATTTGTAAGTAGTTCTGGTGACAGTGTCAGTGCCTCCCTACCTCTGTGCCAGTGCATCCCCATCTCTGGTAGTACTCCTTCTTCCTATCAGTGACTCCCTCTGCTAGTGCCTCCTTCTTTCTCTGTCAGTGCCTCCCCACCTCTGCCAGTACCTTTCTTCTCTGCCTCTGCAATTGCCCCCCCCCCCCTTTCTGCCAATGCCTCCCTTCTTTCTGCTGGTGCCCGCCCCCCCATATTCCGGTACCTCCCTCTTCATCTGCATCCCCACTCTTTGCCTATGCCTCCCCTTCTATGCCAGTGCCTACCCCCTCTGTCAGTACCTCCCTATCTCTGACTGTACCTCCCCACAGGGCCATAACTAGGTGTGGGCGGATGGTGCTTTGTACACAGCGCATTTGAGCTGTGGGCACACCATCCACATCCACCATGATTGACCACTGGCAGCTGCAGCGCTACCCGCCATAACAGTGTTAGGTTCCTGGTGCTCAGAACAAGGGAGATGTTCATGAAGTGAGTCCAGAGCACCAGGACGTAACGCTGGGAAAGGGGAATGGAAAGGGAATAGCCCCTGGCGCCCTAACTCTGTTGTCTCACCCGTGCTGTCAGAAATCCCTTGCGAGACTATGGTTTCTTGAGCCCTTGGCAGCCGCGTTTGAAGGGCGGATTATGTCTGCCCAACTCCGATGCCCCCCGGTCTTAGTGAGAGACAAAGGGAAATCCGAGACAGGATGATAACAAGAGGCCCTCTAACTAAGCAAACAGGCCAGGGGCTACAAGCTAACTAAAAACCTAAAGTATGTGCGGAGAAACCGCCAAAGGAAAATAACAACAAAGGAAATGCTGATCACACGCCGACACAATACCTTTGACCTTTGTGTACCGGCGGTGACAGCATAAGCAGAACCCTCTGCAAAACACCAGGGACAGAAACAATAATGAAATACAGCGGCCTAGGCCAACGGACGCGGTAGAGCCGCTACTCCCGGAACCGGTACGAATACTGGCAAACGGACAGGAACCCTCAATGATGCCGACACACACTCTCAGAACTGGAGGACAGGCAGAATCCCAAACGACAGGCCGGTGGACACCAGGAAACCAGGAACTTGACCAGGGATAGGCAAAGCCACTGGACCTCAGGGCAGGAACGCCTCACAGCAGGACACGGGATCAGACACAGGAATCGACACAGGGACTGACACAGGAATCAACACAGGAAGCAGCTAGTCAGACACTGCTATACAGGAGCTCAGGGACTGGCAGGAACCAGGTCAGACTTCAAGCAGACTGAAAACCAAGAAATATCACCAGCATCTGTGAATTGCAAACAGCCAGCATATAACAGAGAGGCCTAATTAATAATCCCATGCAGCTGCCCTGTTGCATGACTCTAAACTGACAAGATGCAATTAGCAGCCAGGTGAGGCTGAACACATGGGAACAAGCTGCAATTACACAGACTCACCAGCGGCAGCAGACAAGAGTATTCTAAAACAGAGCAATGGGAAATCCTGGCATGCAAGACAACTTTATAAACATAAAATAGGAATGAACCACTACCTGTGGTTCATAACAGTATCCCCTCCTTAAGGGTGAGCTCCGAGCACCCCATGACACCCACGGGGAACATAAACAGAAGTATAACATAAAATACAGAACAAAAATGCAAAACAGGAAGGAGCCACAGCCGTGGCTCATAACAAACAGTAGTGTTGCGCTCGGCTCCTCTGCCAGATGCACAGCTGCTGCTGTACATTATAGCCAGCAGCGCTGCTCGGTCTCCCCATGTGCTTCGCCCCTCTCATCCCCTCTAGTGCAACAGTGTCCTTGTACCTGCCCAGGACTGCGCCTCCTCCTTGCAGGGAGCTGCACAGGGGATGATGGGAGCCGGGCAGGAAATGCTGGGAGCCGCTGCCATCATCACATACAGTAGGTAGTGTGTGTGTTTTGTGTATCAGCGTGTGTGTGTGTCCCATGTGCTCTACCTCTCTCTCTCTGTCTCCTTTTCACCACTTTCTGTCTTTCTACCTGCCACCTTCCACTGTTTCTCTCTCCCCCAACCATAGCTCTCTTTTCTTTCCTCTCTCTCTCTCTCTCTCTCTCTCTCTCTCTCTCTCTCTTGTGACTCTACCTGCCATAATGTGTAAAAGGGGTCTCTACCTGCTGTAATGTGTAAAAGGGGACTCTACCGGCTGTAATGTGTAAAAAGGGGACTCTACCTGCTGTAATGTGTAAAAAGGGACTCTACCTTGCGTAATGTGTGATAGGGGCTCTACCTGGTGTAATGTGTAAAAGGGGTCTCTACCTGCTGTAATGTGTAAAAGGGGACTCTACCTGCTGTAATGTGTGATAGGGGCTCTATCTGGTGTAATGTGTAAAACTAGAGATGAGCGGGTTCGGTTCCTCTGAATCCGAACCCGCCCGAACTTCAGGTTTTTTACACGGGTCCGAGCAGGCTCGGATCTTCCCGCCTTGCTCGGCTAACCCGAGCGCGCCCGAACGTCATCATCACGCTGTCGGATTCTCGCGAGGCTCGGATTCTATCGCGAGACTCGGATTCTATATAAGGAGCCGCGCGTCGCCGCCATTTTCACACGTGCATTGAGAGTCATAGGGAGAGGACGTGGCTGGCGTCCTCTCCGTTTAGAGAAGAGAGAGACACAGTATTTTGGGGAGCATTATTAGGAGGAGTACTACTATACTGTATACTACTATACTACTTGCTGAAGTGATATTTATACTAGATTAGATAATAGATAGTGTGACTGTAAGTGTATTATCTGACTTGTGGGGGAGACACTGACAGTGGGGAGCAGTTAGAGTCTGAGAGCAGGACTCAGGAGTACATATAACGTACAGTGCACACTTTTGCTGCCAGAGTCAGTGCCACACTGCCATTGTTGTGACCACACTGACCACCAGTATAATAATATATTTTGTGATTGTCTGCTTAGGCCTCGGAGTACTAGTTGCAAGTTGCAACGTGACCTGAAGTGACCACCAGTTTAATAATCAATCACCACCAGTTTAATATATATATATATATATATATATATATAATTGTATATAATATATATATATATATATATAATATTGTATACCACCTACCCGTTGGTTTTTTTTTTTTTTCATTCTTCTTTATACATACTACTATAGTAGCTTACTGTAGCAGTCTGCGGTGCTGTGCTGACCTGACAGTGTCCAGCAGGTCCGTCATCAGTCATTACATAATAAATATATATAGTACCTGTCCGGCTGCAGTACTAGTGATATTATATTGATTTCATCTCATTATCAATAATTTATCATCCAGTCTAGACTCTATATTAGCAGCAGACACAGTACGTTAGTTCACGGCTGTAGCTACCTCTGTGTCGGCACTCGGCAGTCCATCCATAATTGTATACCACCTACCCGTGTTTTTTTTCTTTTCTTTCTTCTTTGTACATACTACTATAGAGTATAGTAGCTTACTGTAGCAGTCTGCGGTGCTGCTGAGCTGACAGTGTCCAGCAGGTCCGTCATCAGTCATCATTACCTAATAAATATATTATCTACCTGTCCGGCTGCAGTACTAGTGATATTATATATACATACATATATATATTGATTTCATCTCATTATCAATCATCCAGTCTATATTAGCAGCAGACACAGTACGTTAGTCCACGGCTGTAGCTACCTCTGTGTCGGCACTCAGCAGTCCATCCATAATTGTATACCACCTACCCGTGGTTTTTTTTTTTTCTTTCTTCTTTGTACATACTACTATAGTATAGTAGCTTACTGTAGCAGTCTGCGGTGCTGCTGAGCTGACAGTGTCCAGCAGGTCCGTCATCAGTCATCATTACCTAATAAATATATTATCTACCTGTCCGGCTGCAGTACTAGTGATATTATATATACATACATATATATATATATTGATTTCATCTCATTATCAATCATCCAGTCTATATTAGCAGCAGACACAGTACGTTAGTCCACGGCTGTAGCTACCTCTGTGTCGGCACTCGGCAGTCCATCCATAATTGTATACCACCTACCCGTGGTTTTTCTTTTTCTTTCTTCTTTGTACATACTACTATAGTATAGTAGCTTACTGTAGCAGTCTGCGGTGCTGCTGAGCTGACAGTGTCCAGCAGGTCCGTCATCAGTCATCATTACCTAATAAATATATTATCTACCTGTCCGGCTGCAGTACTAGTGATATTATATATACATACATATATATATATATTGATTTCATCTCATTATCATCCAGTCTATATTAGCAGCAGACACAGTACGGTAGTCCAGGGCTGTAGCTACCTCTGTGTCGGCACTCGGCAGTCCATCCATAATTGTATACCACCTACCCGTGGTTTTTTTTTTTCTTTCTTCTTTGTACATACTACTATAGAGTATAGTAGCTTACTGTAGCAGTCTGCGGTGCTGCTCAGCTGACAGTGTCCAGCAGGTCCGTCATCAGTCATCATTACCTAATAAATATATTATCTACCTGTCCGGCTGCAGTACTAGTGATATTATATAAACATACATATATATATTGATTTCATCTCATTATCAATCATCCAGTCTATATTAGCAGCAGACACAGTACGTTAGTCCACGGCTGTAGCTACCTCTGTGTCGGCACTCGGCAGTCCATCCATAATTGTATACCACCTACCCGTGTTTTTTTTTTTTTCTTTCTTCTTTGTACATACTACTATAGTATAGTAGCTTACTGTAGCAGTCTGCGGTGCTGCTGAGCTGACAGTGTCCAGCAGGTCCGTCATCAGTCATCATTACCTAATAAATATATTATCTACCTGTCCGGCTGCAGTACTAGTGATATTATATATACATACATATATATATTGATTTCATCTCATTATCAATCATCCAGTCTATATTAGCAGCAGACACAGTACGTTAGTCCACGGCTGTAGCTACCTCTGTGTCGGCACTCGGCAGTCCATCCATAATTGTATACCACCTACCCGTGGTTTTTTTTTTCTTTCTTCTTTGTACATACTACTATAGTATAGTAGCTTACTGTAGCAGTCTGCGGTGCTGCTGAGCTGACAGTGTCCAGCAGGTCCGTCATCAGTCATCATTACCTAATAAATATATTATCTACCTGTCCGGCTGCAGTACTAGTGATATTATATATACATACATATATATATATTGATTTCATCTCATTATCATCCAGTCTATATTAGCAGCAGACACAGTACGGTAGTCCACGGCTGTAGCTACCTCTGTGTCGGCACTCGGCAGTCCATCCATAATTGTATACCACCTACCCGTGGTTTTTTTTTTCTTTCTTCTTTGTACATACTACTATAGAGTATAGTAGCTTACTGTAGCAGTCTGCGGTGCTGCTGAGCTGACAGTGTCCAGCAGGTCCGTCATCAGTCATCATTACCTAATAAATATATTATCTACCTGTCCGGCTGCAGTACTAGTGATATTATATATACATACATATATATATTGATTTCATCTCATTATCAATCATCCAGTCTATATTAGCAGCAGACACAGTACGTTAGTCCACGGCTGTAGCTACCTCTGTGTCGGCACTCGGCAGTCCATCCATAATTGTATACCACCTACCCGTGGTTTTTTTTTTCTTTCTTCTTTGTACATACTACTATAGTATAGTAGCTTACTGTAGCAGTCTGCGGTGCTGCTGAGCTGACAGTGTCCAGCAGGTCCGTCATCAGTCATCATTACCTAATAAATATATTATCTACCTGTCCGGCTGCAGTACTAGTGATATTATATATACATACATATATATTGATTTCATCTCATTATCATCCAGTCTATATTAGCAGCAGACACAGTACGGTAGTCCACGGCTGTAGCTACCTCTGTGTCGGCACTCGGCAGTCCATCCATAATTGTATACCACCTACCCGTGTTTTTTTTTTTCTTTCTTCTTTGTACATACTACTATAGTATAGTAGCTTACTGTAGCAGTCTGCGGTGCTGCTGAGCTGACAGTGTCCAGCAGGTCCGTCATCAGTCATCATTACCTAATAAATATATTATCTACCTGTCCGGCTGCAGTACTAGTGATATTATATATACATACATATATATATATTGATTTCATCTCATTATCATCCAGTCTATATTAGCAGCAGACACAGTACGGTAGTCCACGGCTGTAGCTACCTCTGTGTCGGCACTCGGCAGTCCATCCATAAGTATACTAGTATCCATCCATCTCCATTGTTTACCTGAGGTGCCTTTTAGTTGTGCCTATTAAAATATGGAGAACAAAAATGTTGAGGTTCCAAAATTAGGGAAAGATCAAGATCCACTTCCACCTCGTGCTGAAGCTGCTGCCACTAGTCATGGCCGAGACGATGAAATGCCAGCAACGTCGTCTGCCAAGGCCGATGCCCAATGTCATAGTACAGAGCATGTCAAATCCAAAACACCAAATATCAGTAAAAAAAGGACTCCAAAACCTAAAATAAAATTGTCGTCGGAGAAGCGTAAACTTGCCAATATGCCATTTACCACATGGAGTGGCAAGGAACGGCTGAGGCCCTGGCCTATGTTCATGGCTAGTGGTTCAGCTTCACATGAGGATGGAAGCACTCAGCCTCTCGCTAGAAAACTGAAAAGACTCAAGCTGGCAAAAGCACCGCAAAGAACTGTGCGTTCTTCGAAATCCCAAATCCACAAGGAGAGTCCAATTGTGTCGGTTGCGATGCCTGACCTTCCCAACACTGGACGTGAAGAGCATGCGCCTTCCACCATTTGCACGCCCCCTGCAAGTGCTGGAAGGAGCACCCGCAGTCCAGTTCCTGATAGTCAGATTGAAGATGTCAGTGTTGAAGTACACCAGGATGAGGAGGATATGGGTGTTGCTGGCGCTGGGGAGGAAATTGACCAGGAGGATTCTGATGGTGAGGTGGTTTGTTTAAGTCAGGCACCCGGGGAGACACCTGTTGTCCGTGGGAGGAATAGGGCCATTGACATGCCTGGTCAAAATACAAAAAAAATCAGCTCTTCGGTGTGGAAGTATTTCACCAGAAATGCGGACAACATTTGTCAAGCCGTGTGTTGCCTTTGTCAAGCTGTAATAAGTAGGGGTAAGGACGTTAACCACCTCGGAACATCCTCCCTTATACGTCACCTGCAGCGCATTCATAATAAGTCAGTGACAAGTTCAAAAACTTTGGGTGACAGCGGAAGCAGTCCACTGACCAGTAAATCCCTTCCTCTTGTAACCAAGCTCACGCAAACCACCACACCAACTCCCTCAGTGTCAATTTCCTCCTTACCCAGGAATGCCAATAGTCCTGCAGGCCATGTCACTGGCAATTCTGACGAGTCCTCTCCTGCCTGGGATTCCTCCGATGCATCCTTGAGTGTAATGCCTACTGCTGCTGGCGCTGCTGTTGTTGCTGCTGGGAGTCGTTCGTCATCCCAGAGGGGAAGTCGTAAGCCCACTTGTACTACTTCCAGTAAGCAATTGACTGTCCAACAGTCCTTTGCGAGGAAGATGAAATATCACAGCAGTCATCCTGCTGCAAAGCGGATAACTGAGGCCTTGACAACTATGTTGGTGTTAGACGTGCGTCCGGTATCCGCCGTTAGTTCACAGGGAACTAGACAATTTATTGAGGCAGTGTGCCCCCGTTACCAAATACCATCTAGGTTCCACTTCTCTAGGCAGGCGATACCGAGAATGTACACGGACGTCAGAAAAAGACTCACCAGTGTCCTAAAAAATGCAGTTGTACCCACAATGTCCACTTAACCACGGACATGTGGACAAGTGGAGCAGGGCAGGGTCAGGACTATATGACTGTGACAGCCCACTGGGTAGATGTATGGACTCCCGCCGCAAGAACAGCAGCAGCGGCACCAGTAGCAGCATCTCGCAAACGCCAACTCTTTCCTAGGCAGGCTACGCTTTGTATCACCGCTTTCCAGAATACGCACACAGCTGAAAACCTCTTACGGCAACTGAGGAAGATCATCGCGGAATGGCTTACCCCAATTGGACTCTCCTGTGGATTTGTGGCATCGGACAACGCCAGCAATATTGTGTGTGCATTAAATATGGGCAAATTCCAGCACGTCCCATGTTTTGCACATACCTTGAATTTGGTGGTGCAGAATTTTTTTAAAACGACAGGGGCGTGCAAGAGATGCTGTCGGTGGCCAGAAGAATTGCGGGACACTTTCGGCGTACAGGCACCACGTACAGAAGACTGGAGCACCACCAAAAACTACTGAACCTGCCCTGCCATCATCTGAAGCAAGAAGTGGTAACGAGGTGGAATTCAACCCTCTATATGCTTCAGAGGTTGGAGGAGCAGCAAAAGGCCATTCAAGCCTATACAATTAAGCACGATATAGGAGGTGGAATGCACCTGTCTCAAGCGCAGTGGAGAATGATTTCAACGTTGTGCAAGGTTCTGATGCCCTTTGAACTTGCCACACGTGAAGTCAGTTCAGACACTGCCAGCCTGAGTCAGGTCATTCCCCTCATCAGGCTTTTGCAGAAGAAGCTGGAGACATTGAAGGAGGAGCTAACACGGAGCGATTCCGCTAGGCATGTGGGACTTGTGGATGGAGCCCTTAATTCGCTTAACAAGGATTCACGGGTGGTCAATCTGTTGAAATCAGAGCACTACATTTTGGCCACCGTGCTCGATCCTAGATTTAAAGCCTACCTTGGATCTCTCTTTCCGGCAGACACAAGTCTGCTGGGGTTCAAAGACCTGCTGGTGACAAAATTGTCAAGTCAAGCGGAACGCGACCTGTCAACATCTCCTCCTTCACATTCTCCCGCAACTGGGGGTGCGAGGAAAAGGCTCAGAATTCCGAGCCCACCCGCTGGCGGTGATGCAGGGCAGTCTGGAGCGACTGCTGATGCTGACATCTGGTCCGGACTGAAGGACCTGACAACGATTACGGACATGTCGTCTACTGTCACTGCATATGATTCTCTCACCATTGAAAGAATGGTGGAGGATTATATGAGTGACCGCATCCAAGTAGGCACGTCACACAGTCCGTACTTATACTGGCAGGAAAAAGAGGCAATTTGGAGGCCCTTGCACAAACTGGCTTTATTCTACCTAAGTTGCCCTCCCACAAGTGTGTACTCCGAAAGAGTGTTTAGTGCCGCTGCTCACCTTGTCAGCAATCGGCGTACGAGGTTACATCCAGAAAATGTGGAGAAGATGATGTTCATTAAAATGAATTATAATCAATTCCTCCGTGGAGACATTGACCAGCAGCAATTGCCTCCACAAAGTACACAGGGAGCTGAGATGGTGGATTCCAGTGGGGACGAATTGATAATCTGTGAGGAGGGGGATGTACACGGTGATATATCGGAGGATGATGATGAGGTGGACATCTTGCCTCTGTAGAGCCAGTTTGTGCAAGGAGAGATTAATTGCTTCTTTTTTGGTGGGGGTCCAAACCAACCCGTCATTTCAGTCACAGTCGTGTGGCAGACCCTGTCACTGAAATGATGGGTTGGTTAAAGTGTGCATGTCCTGTTTATACAACATAAGGGTGGGTGGGAGGGCCCAATGACAATTCCATCTTGCACCTCTTTTTTCTTTCATTTTTCTTTGCGTCATGTGCTGTTTGTGGAATGTTTTTTGGAAGGGCCATCCTGCGTGACACTGCAGTGCCACTCCTAGATGGGCCCGGTGTTTGTGTCGGCCACTAGGGTCGCTTATCTTACTCACACAGCTACCTCATTGCGCCTCTTTTTTTCTTTGCGTCATGTGCTGTTTGGGGAGTGTTTTTTGGAAGGGCCATCCTGCGTGACACTGCAGTGCCACTCCTAGATGGGCACGGTGTTTGTGTCGGCCACTAGGGTCGCTTATCTTACTCACACAGCTACCTCATTGCGCCTCTTTTTTTCTTTGCGTCATGTGCTGTTTGGGGAGGGTTTTTTGGAAGGGCCATCCTGCGTGACACTGCAGTGCCACTCCTAGATGGGCCCGGTGTTTGTGTCGGCCACTAGGGTCGCTTATCTTACTCACACAGCTACCTCATTGCGCCTCTTTTTTTCTTTGCGTCATGTGCTGTTTGGGGAGGGTTTTTTGGAAGGGCCATCCTGCGTGACACTGCAGTGCCACTCCTAGATGGGCACGGTGTTTGTGTCAGCCACTAGGGTCGCTCATCTTACTCACACAGCTACCTCATTGCGCCTCTTTTTTTCTTTGCGTCGTGTGCTGTTTGGGGAGGGTTTTTTGGAAGGGCCATCCTGCGTGACACTGCAGTGCCACTCCTAGATGGGCACGGTGTTTGTGTCGGCCACTAGGGTCGCTTATCTTACTCACACAGCTACCTCATTGCGCCTCTTTTTTTCTTTGCGTCATGTGCTGTTTGGGGAGGGTTTTTTGGAAGGGCCATCCTGCGTGACACTGCAGTGCCACTCCTAGATGGGCACAGTGTTTGTGTCGGCCACTAGGGTCGCTTATCTTACTCACACAGCTACCTCATTGCGCCTCTTTTTTTCTTTGCGTCATGTGCTGTTTGGGGAGGGTTTTTTGGAAGGGCCATCCTGTGTGACACTGCAGTGCCACTCCTAGATGGGCACGGTGTTTGTGTCGGCCACTAGGGTCGCTTATCTTACTCACACAGCTACCTCATTGCGCCTCTTTTTTTCTTTGCGTCATGTGCTGTTTGGGGAGGGTTTTTTGGAAGGGCCATCCTGCGTGACACTGCAGTGCCACTCCTAGATGGGCCCGGTGTTTGTGTCGGCCACTAGGGTCGCTTATCTTACTCACACAGCTACCTCATTGCGCCTCTTTTTTTCTTTGCGTCATGTGCTGTTTGGGGAGTGTTTTTTGGAAGGGCCATCCTGCGTGACACTGCAGTGCCACTCCTAGATGGGCACGGTGTTTGTGTCGGCCACTAGGGTCGCTTAGCTTAGTCATCCAGCGACCTAGGTGCAAATTTTAGGACTAAAAATAATATTGTGAGGTGTGAGGTATTCAGAATAGACTGAAAATGAGTGGAAATTATGTTTTTTGAGGTTAATAATACTTTGGGATCAAAATGACCCCCAAATTCTATGATTTAAGCTGTTTTTTAGTGTTTTTTAAAAAAAACACCCGAATCCAAAACACACCCGAATCCGACAAAAAAAATTCGGTGAGGTTTTGCCAAAACGCGGTCGAACCCAAAACACGGCCGCGGAACCGAACCCAAAACCAAAACACAAAACCCGAAAAATTTCAAGTGCACATCTCTAGTAAAACCCTCGGTGCTCCTGCCCTCACCCTCCCTGTAACTCCCCCCTCAGTGCCCCTGCCTTCACCCTCCCTTTAACACCCCATCAGCATCCATGCACTCACACTTCCTGTAATTCCCCATCAGTGTCCCTGCCCTCGCCCTCCATGTAGCTCCCCCTCAGTGTGCACTCACGCTCCTTCTAACTCCTCCCTCAGCGTCCCTACTGTCACCCTCCCTGTAACTCACCCTCAGGGTCCCAACCCTTACCCTCCCTCTATCTCCTCTGTCAGCGTCCTTGCCCTCATTCTCCCTCTAACTCCACCCTCAGTGCCTCTGCCCTCACCCTCCCTGTAACTCCCCCCAGTGTGCCCCTTTTTTCACCATCCCTCAGTGCTCCTCGCACTCCTTCTAGCTCCCTGTCCGCATCCATGGCCTCACCCTCACTGTAACTCCCCCTCAGCATCCCTGCCCTCACCCTCCCTGTAACTCCCCCTCAGCATCCATGCCCTCACCCTCACTGTAACTCCCCCTCAGCATTCCCTGCCCTCACCTCACTGTAACTCCCCCTCAGCATCCATGCCCTCGCCCTCACTGTAACTCCCCCTCAGCATCCCTGCCCTCGTCCTCCCTGTAACTCCCACGACCACCACTATCAGTCATATCATCGCCAGCACTGCACTGGTCACTGCTAGTGCTTATCTACTCTCCCTGCTACATGGGGCATGTGATGGAAAACTAGAGTAACATGGGAGAGCTGAAGGGACATCATGCAATCAGACATTCTGGTCACTAATTACAGATGTAGCCATGCTCATCGTTGCTGCGATTCATATGCATGGGCATACGCATTGTGGCAAGCTGCAGCGTACGCCGTGCTGCAACTAGTCACAGCCGGCGATTGCACCATTGAAGTCTATGGCGTGTATGCCATAGATGCAGGTACACTAGCTATGCCATCCATGCCGTGTTGATGAGCGTGGCTACATCTGTACATAAGGCAGCCAAAACAATAGTATGCTTTTCTGGGTGTGGGAATTTAGTGTGGATCTGGCCTTCTTAATGTATTTCATGTTTATCTGGCCTTTAGCGATTCAGCAATTTAGGGGCACCAAAATGAGATTATATCTTCCCCCCCAACCTAAAAATGTTCTGACGCCCCTGCTCACAGTGGATGTGGATCAACAAATCGACAGTGTCTAAGTAGACAATGTTTAGGTCGACCACTATAGATCGACAGTCACTAGGTTGACAGGGTTTGAAGGTTGACAGGGTTTCTAGGTCGACATGTGCTAGGTCGACAGGTAAAAAGGTCGATATGAGTTTTTTTGGGGGGTTTGTTGTAGTTTTCTGCGTACAGTGGCCGAATTGGTGCACCATGTCCCCTCGCATGGCTCACTTCGCTTGCCATGCTTCGGGTAAGGTGCCTCTTTCTGCTACCGCTTCGCTGGGCACAGGTTACCGTTCCAATCGTAGTCCACGTGGATAGTTAAGTATGAAAAAGTTTAAAAAAAGAAAAAAAAATCTGAAAAACTCATGTTGATCCTTTGACCTGTTGACTTAGCACATGTCGACCTAGAAACCCTGTTGACCTTCAAACCCTGTCGACCTAGTGGCTGTCGACCTATAGTGGTCGACCTAAGCATTGTCGACCTATATAGTGTCGATCTTCAGACCGGATCCCCTCACAGTTATGCATACACAGACTCTTTTCATGGAGCGGAGCTTAAGCAGGACAGCAGCTGGTGACTGTATCAGGGTAGTGGAGCAGGATGCAAGCGGTAGCAGCATCTTTATAGCAGTAACTAGCAGGGTCTCTCTAAGTTAAGTGGAAGATGTCCATCTCTCACTGTGGCACTCTAACACAGACACAAGATGGTCCAACACATGCACAGAACTACAGAAGGTGGCCATATTTGGATAAGGGTTAAAGCCTCCCTAAAGGAGCCATATTGGAGTGTATGCAATAGTTCTCTCCAGCTTCAACGGGGCTTACTGGGTGTAGGTAATTCTGCCAGCCTAATGAGAGTAATGAACATGGTAGGCATGAAAAGTTGTACATAAGTCATCATAAGAAGACAACAGAAAAATCTTAGCATTTGAATCTCAGCTGGTGTCACTATTTTACTCTATCAAAGTCCATAGGCCTTGGCAGCTCCCACACCATTACACAAGCATATATTGTATGGTGTGTGCACATGGTATTTTATGCTGTCATTTTGATGTTTTGCCTTGCTCTAGCATTTCCCTAATAGTTGTCCAGTGTGTGTTTATTTGAGTACCAATATAAGAATTCAGCCTGAATTTTAAAGATCAGTTTCAATGGGTGTCATTTTTTTTTATTTGCCTTAGGCACTATGAACCATCCATAGGGTTGCACAGAAGTCTGATGGTGTGGCAGATGTCCAACCGATGGTGCATCTTATTGCGCACCACAGCAGATTAGAGCAGCAGTCAGTGGGCATCTCACTAGGCAGCCCATTGGCTATAGCATTAGCATAAATTTACAGTAGACAAAGTCACAGTTGTTACTGCTGCAGCGTCCGACTCCGAAACACCCACAGATTGAATAAGCTGCTGTAGAACTACATTTAGAAATGCAAAGATCGGCAAGGAACAAATAGAGATCAGAGAGATAGATACTTCATATAGCCAATTATCAGACAGAACAGAATCATTCACGAAGGGTAGGTAGAAAGTTATAGAAAGTTATAAGTAGTGATGAGCGGGTTCGGTTCCTCGGAATCCGAACCCCCCCGAACTTCAGCCTTTTTACACGGATCCGAGGCAGACTCGGATCTTCCCGCCTTGCTCGGCTAACCCGAGCGCGCCCGAACGTCATCATCCCGCTGTCGGATTCTCGCGAGGCTCGTATTCTATCGCGAGACTCGGATTCTATATAAGGAGCCGCGCGTCGCCGCCATTTTCACACGTGCATTGAGATTCATAGGGAGAGGACGTGGCTGGCGTCCTCTCCATTTAGATTAGAAGAGAGAGAGTGAGACACTTGATTTACTGGAGCTTAGGAGTACTCAGAGAGTGCAGAGTTTACTAGTGACTGACCAGTGACCACCAGTGCAGTTTTTTTATTATATTATTATTTAATATAATCCGTTCTCTGCCTAAAAAAAAAACGATACACAGTGACACAGTAACAGTATACCATATCTGTGCTCAGCCTCAGTGTGCTGCATCACCTATGTATATCTGACTGTGCTGAGTGCTCAGTGCTCACACAGCTTAATTGTGGGGGAGACTGGGGAGCAGTAGCAGGAGTACATATTATTTAACAGTGCACACTTTTGCTGCCAGAGTGCCACTGCCAGTGTGACTGACCAGTGACCACTGTCTGACCACCAGTATATTGTGATTGTCTGCCTGAAAAAGTTAAACACTCGTCGTGTGGTGTTTTTATTCTATAAACGCATTCTGCTGACAGTGTCCAGCAGGTCCGTCATTAATTATATAATATATACCTGTCCGGCTGCAGTAGTGATATATATATATTTTTTATATCATTATCATCCAGTCTATATTAGCAGCAGATGCAGTACGGTAGTCCACGGCTGTAGCTACCTCTGTGTAGGCAGTCGCTCGTCCATCCATAATTGTATACCACCTACCTGTGGTGTTTTTTTTTTTCTATCTTCTTTATACTACTAGTAGCTTACTTTAGGAGTCTGCAGTGCTGCTGACAGTGTCCAGCAGGTCCGTCATTATATAATATATACCTGTCCGGCTGCAGTAGTGATATATATATATATTTTTTATATCATTATCATCCAGTCTATATTAGCAGCAGACGCAGTATGGTAGTCCACGGCTGTAGCTACCTCTGTGTCGGCAGTCGCTCGTCCATCCATAATTGTATACCACCTACCTGTGGTGTTTTTTTTTTCCTATCTTCTTAATACTACTAGTAGCTTACTTTAGGAGTCTGCAGTGCTGCTGACAGTGTCCAGCAGGTCCGTCATTATATAATATATACCTGTCCGGCTGCAGTAGTGATATATATATATATATTTTTTATATCATTATCATCCAGTCTATATTAGCAGCAGACGCAGTACGGTAGTCCACGGCTGTAGCTACCTCTGTGTCGGCAGTCGCTCGTCCATCCATAATTGTATACCACCTACCTGTGGTGTTTTTTTTTTCTATCTTCTTGATACTACTAGTAGCTTACTTTAGGAGTCTGCAGTGCTGCTGACAGTGTCCAGCAGGTCCGTCATTATATAATATATACCTGTCCGGCTGCAGTAGTGATATATATATATATTTTTTATATCATTATCATCTAGTCTATATTAGCAGCAGACGCAGTACGGTAGTCCACGGCTGTAGCTACCTCTGTGTCGGCAGTCGCTCGTCCATCCATAATTGTATACCACCTACCTGTGGTGTTTTTTTTTTTTTTCTATCTTCTTGATACTACTAGTAGCTTACTTTAGGAGTCTGCAGTGCTGCGGACAGTGTCCAGCAGGTCCGTCATTATATAATATATACCTGTCCGGCTGCAGTAGTGATATATATATTTTTTTGATATCATTATCATCCAGTCTATATTAGCAGCAGACGCAGTACGGTAGTCCACGGCTGTAGCTACCTCTGTGTCGGCAGTCGCTCGTCCATCCATAATTGTATACCACCTACCTGTGGTGTTTTTTTTTCTTCTATCTTCTTGATACTACTAGTAGCTTACTTTAGGAGTCTGCAGTGCTGCTGACAGTGTCCAGCAGGTCCGTCATTATATAATATATACCTGTCCGGCTGCAGTAGTGATATATATATATTTTTTATATCATTATCATCCAGTCTATATTAGCAGCAGACGCAGTACGGTAGTCCACGGCTGTAGCTACCTCTGTGTCGGCAGTCGCTCGTCCATCCATAATTGTATACCACCTACCTGTGGTGTTTTTTTTTTCCTATCTTCTTAATACTACTAGTAGCTTACTTTAGGAGTCTGCAGTGCTGCTGACAGTGTCCAGCAGGTCCGTCATTATATAATATATACCTGTCCGGCTGCAGTAGTGATATATATATATATATTTTTTATATCATTATCATCCAGTCTATATTAGCAGCAGACGCAGTACGGTAGTCCACGGCTGTAGCTACCTCTGTGTCGGCAGTCGCTCGTCCATCCATAATTGTATACCACCTACCTGTGGTGTTTTTTTTTTCTATCTTCTTGATACTACTAGTAGCTTACTTTAGGAGTCTGCAGTGCTGCTGACAGTGTCCAGCAGGTCCGTCATTATATAATATATACCTGTCCGGCTGCAGTAGTGATATATATATATATTTTTTATATCATTATCATCTAGTCTATATTAGCAGCAGACGCAGTACGGTAGTCCACGGCTGTAGCTACCTCTGTGTCGGCAGTCGCTCGTCCATCCATAATTGTATACCACCTACCTGTGGTGTTTTTTTTTTTTTTCTATCTTCTTGATACTACTAGTAGCTTACTTTAGGAGTCTGCAGTGCTGCGGACAGTGTCCAGCAGGTCCGTCATTATATAATATATACCTGTCCGGCTGCAGTAGTGATATATATATTTTTTTGATATCATTATCATCCAGTCTATATTAGCAGCAGACGCAGTACGGTAGTCCACGGCTGTAGCTACCTCTGTGTCGGCAGTCGCTCGTCCATCCATAATTGTATACCACCTACCTGTGGTGTTTTTTTTTCTTCTATCTTCTTGATACTACTAGTAGCTTACTTTAGGAGTCTGCAGTGCTGCTGACAGTGTCCAGCAGGTCCGTCATTATATAATATATACCTGTCCGGCTGCAGTAGTGATATATATATATTTTTTATATCATTATCATCCAGTCTATATTAGCAGCAGACGCAGTACGGTAGTCCACGGCTGTAGCTACCTCTGTGTCGGCAGTCGCTCGTCCATCCATAATTGTATACCACCTACCTGTGGTGGTTTTTTTTTTCTATCTTCTTGATACTACTAGTAGCTTCCTTTAGGAGTCTGCAGTGCTGCTGACAGTGTCCAGCAGGGACGTCATTATATAATATATACCTGTCCGGCTGCAGTAGTGATATATATATATTTTTTATATCATTATCATCCAGTCTATATTAGCAGCAGACGCAGTACGGTAGTCCACGGCTGTAGCTACCTCTGTGTCGGCAGTCGCTCGTCCATCCATAATTGTATACCACCTACCTGTGGTGTTTTTTTTTTTCTAACTTCTTGATACTACTAGTAGCTTACTTTAGGAGTCTGCAGTGCTGCTGACAGTGTCCAGCAGGTCCGTCATTATATAATATATACCTGTCCGGCTGCAGTAGTGATATATATATATTTTTTTTATATCATTATCATCCAGTCTATATTAGCAGCAGACGCAGTACGGTAGTCCACGGCTGTAGCTATCTCTGTGTCGGCAGTCGCTCGTCCATCCATAATTGTATACCACCTACCTGTGGTGTTTTTTTTTTCTATCTTCTTGATACTACTAGTAGCTTACTTTAGGAGTCTGCAGTGCTGCTGACAGTGTCCAGCAGGTCCGTCATTATATAATATATACCTGTCCGGCTGCAGTAGTGATATATATATATTTTTTATATCATTATCATCCAGTCTATATTAGCAGCAGACGCAGTACGGTAGTCCACGGCTGTAGCTACCTCTGTGTCGGCAGTCGCTCGTCCATCCATAATTGTATACCACCTACCTGTGGTGTTTTTTTTTTCCTATCATCTTGATACTACTAGTAGCTTACTTTAGGAGTCTGCAGTGCTGCTGACAGTGTCCAGCAGGTCCGTCATTATATAATATATACCTGTCCGGCTGCAGTAGTGATATATATATATTTTTTATATCATTATCATCCAGTCTATATTAGCAGCAGACGCAGTACGGTAGTCCACGGCTGTAGCTACCTCTGTGTCGGCAGTCGCTCGTCCATCCATAATTGTATACCACCTACCTGTGGTGTTTTTTTTTTTCTATCTTCTTGATACTACTAGTAGCTTACTTTAGGAGTCTGCAGTGCTGCTGACAGTGTCCAGCAGGTCCGTCATTATATAATATATACCTGTCCGGCTGCAGTAGTGATATATATATATTTTTTATATCATTATCATCCAGTCTATATTAGCAGCAGACGCAGTACGGTAGTCCACGGCTGTAGCTACCTCTGTGTCGGCAGTCGCTCGTCCATCCATAAGTATACTAGTATCCATCCATCTCCATTGTTTACCTGAGGTGCCTTTTAGTTGTGCCTATTAAAATATGGAGAAAAAAAATGTTGAGGTTCCAAAAATAGGGAAAGATCAAGATCGACTTCCACCTCGTGCTGAAGCTGCTGCCACTAGTCATGGCCGAGACGATGAAATGCCAGCAACTTCGTCTGCCAAGGCCGATGCCCAATGTCATAGTACAGAGCATGTAAAATCCAAAACACCAAATATCAGTAAAAAAAGGACTCAAAAATCTAAAATAAAATTGTCAGAGGAGAAGCGTAAACTTGCCAATATGCCATTTACCACACGGAGTGGCAAGGAACGGCTGAGGCCCTGGCCTATGTTCATGGTTAGTGGTTCAGCTTCACATGAGGATGGAAGCACTCAGCCTCTCGCTAGAAAAATGAAAAGACTCAAGCTTGCAAAAGCACAGCAAAGAACTGTGCGTTCTTCGAAATCACAAATCCACAAGGAGAGTCCAATTGTGTCGTTTGCGATGCCTGACCTTCCCAACATTGGACGTGAAGAGCATGCGCCTTCCACCATTTGCACGCCCCCTGCAAGTGCTGGAAGGAGCACCCGCAGTCCAGTTCCTGATAGTCAGATTGAAGATGTCAGTGTTGAAGTACACCAGGATGAGGAGGATATGGGTGTTGCTGGCGCTGGGGAGGAAATTGACCAGGAGGATTCTGATGGTGAGGTGGTTTGTTTAAGTCAGGCACCCGGGGAGACACCTGTTGTCCGTGGGAGGAATAGGGCCATTGACATGCCTGGTGAAAATACCAAAAAAATCAGCTCTTCGGTGTGGAAGTATTTCAACAGAAATGCGGACAACATTTGTCAAGCCGTGTGTTGCCTTTGTCAAGCTGTAATAAGTAGGGGTAAGGACGTTAACCACCTCGGAACATCCTCCCTTATACGTCACCTGCAGCGCATTCATCATAAGTCAGTGACAAGTTCAAAAACTTTGGGCGACAGCGGAAGCAGTCCACTGACCAGTAAATCCCTTCCTCTTGTAACCAAGCTCACGCAAACCACCCCACCAACTCCCTCAGTGTCAATTTCCTCCTTCCCCAGGAATGCCAATAGTCCTGCAGGCCATGTCACTGCCACTGGCAATTCTGACGAGTCCTCTCCTGCCTGGGATTCCTCCGATGCATCCTTGCGTGTAACGCCTACTGCTGCTGGCGCTGCTGTTATTGCTGCTGGGAGTCGATGGTCATCCCAGAGGGGAAGTCGTACTCGTAAGACCACTTTTACTACTTCCACCAAGCAATTGACTGTCCAACAGTCCTTTGCGAGGAAGATGAAATATCACAGCAGTCATCTTGCTGCAAAGCGGATAACTGAGGCCTTGGCATCCTGGACGGTGAGAAACGTGGTTCCGGTATCCATCATTACTGCAGAGGCAACTAGAGACTTGTTGGAGGTACTGTGTCCCCGGTACCAAATACCATCTAGGTTCCATTTCTCTAGGCAGGCGATACCGAAAATGTACACAGACCTCAGAAAAAGACTCACCAGTGTCCTAAAAAATGCAGTTGTACCCAATGTCCACTTAACCACGGACATGTGGACAAGTGGAGCAGGGCAGGCTCAGGACTATATGACTGTGACAGCCCACTGGGTAGATGTATGGACTCCCGCCGCAAGAACAGCAGCAGCGGCACCAGTAGCAGCATCTCGCAAACGCCAACTCTTTCCTAGGCAGGCTACGCTTTGTATCACCGCTTTCCAGAATACGCACACAGCTAAAAACCTCTTACGGCAACTGAGGAAGATCATCGCAGAATGGCTTACCCCAATTGGACTCTCCTGTGGATTTGTGGCATCGGACAACGCCAGCAATATTGTGTGTGCATTAAATATGGGCAAATTCCAGCACGTCCCATGTTTTGCACATACCTTGAATTTGGTGGTGCAGAATTATTTAAAAAACGAGAGGGGCGTGCAAGAGATTCTGTCGGTGGCCAGAAGAATTGCGGGACACTTTCGGCGTACAGGCACCACGTACAGAAGACTGGAGCACCACCAAAAACGCCTGAACCTGCCCTGCCATCATCTGAAGCAAGAAGTGGTAACGAGGTGGAATTCAACCCTCTATATGCTTCAGAGGATGGAGGAGCAGCAAAAGGCCATTCAAGCCTATACAACTGAGCACGATATAGGAGGTGGAATGCACCTGTCTCAAGCGCAGTGGAGAATGATTTCAACGTTGTGCAAGGTTCTGCAACCTTTTGAACTTGCCACACGTGAAGTCAGTTCAGACACTGCCAGCCTGAGTCAGGTCATTCCCCTCATCAGGCTTTTGCAGAAGAAGCTGGAGACATTGAAGGAGGAGCTAACACAGAGCGATTCCGCTAGGCATGTGGGACTTGTGGATGGAGCCCTTAATTCGCTTAACAAGGATTCACGGGTGGTCAATCTGTTGAAATCAGAGCACTACATTTTGTCCACCGTGCTCGATCCTAGATTTAAAACCTACCTTGGATCTCTCTTTCCGGCAGACACAAGTCTGCTGGGGTTCAAAGAACTGCTGGTGACAAAATTGTCAAGTCAAGCGGAACGCGACCTGTCAACATCTCCTCCTTCACATTCTCCCGCAACTGTGGGTGCGAGGAAAAGGCTCAGAATTCCGAGCCCACCCACTGGCGGTGATGCAGGGCAGTCTGGAGCGACTGCTGATGCTGACATCTGGTCCGGACTGAAGGATCTGACAATGATTACGGACATGTCGTCTACTGTCACTGCATATGATTCTCTCACCATTGAAAGAATGGTGGAGGATTATATGAGTGACCGCATCCAAGTAGGCACGTCAGACAGTCCGTACTTATACTGGCAGGAAAAAGAGGCAATTTGGAGGCCCTTGCACAAACTGGCTTTATTCTACCTAAGTTGCCCTCCCACAAGTGTGTACTCCGAAAGAGTGTTTAGTGCCGCCGCTCACCTTGTCAGCAATCGGCGTACGAGGTTACATCCAGAAAATGTGGAGTAGATGATGTTCATTAAAATTAATTATAATCAATTCCTCCGTGGAGACATTGACCAGCAGCAATTGCCTCCACAAAGTACACAGGGAGCTGAGATGGTGGATTCCAGTGGGGACGAATTGATAATCTGTGAGGAGGGGGATGTACACGGTGATATATCGGAGGATGATGATGAGGTGGACATCTTGCCTCTGTAGAGCCAGTTTGTGCAAGGAGAGATTAATTGCTTCTTTTTTGGTGGGGGTCCAAACCAACCCGTCATTTCAGTCACAGTCGTGTGGCAGACCCTGTCACTGAAATGATGGGTTGGTTAAAGTGTGCATGTCCTGTTTATACAACATAAGGGTGGGTGGGAGGGCCCAAGGACAATTCCATCTTGCACCGCTTTTTTCTTTCATTTTTCTTTGCGTCATGTGCTGTTTGGGGGGTGTTTTTTGGAAGGGCCATCCTGCGTGACACTGCAGTGCCACTCCTAGATGGGCCAGGTGTTTGTGTCGGCCACTAGGGTCGCTTAGCTTACTCACACAGCTACCTCATTGCGCCTCTTTTTTTTCTTCTTTGCGTCATGTGCTGCTGTTTGGGGAGTGTTTTTTGGAAGGGCCATCCTGCGTGACACTGCAGTGCCACTCCTAGATGGGCCAGGTGTTTGTGTCGGCCACTAGGGTCGCTTAGCTTACTCACACAGCTACCTCATTGCGCCTCTTTTTTTCTTTGCGTCATGTGCTGTTAGGGGAGTGTTTTTTGGAAGGGCCATCCTGCGTGACACTGCAGTGCCACTCCTAGATGGGCCAGGTGTTTGTGTCGGCCACTAGGGTCGCTTAGCTTACTCACACAGCTACCTCATTGCGCCTCTTTTTTTTCTTCTTTGCGTCATGTGCTGCTGTTTGGGGAGTGTTTTTTGGAAGGGCCATCCTGCGTGACACTGCAGTGCCACTCCTAGATGGGCCAGGTGTTTGTGTCGGCCACTAGGGTCGCTTAGCTTACTCACACAGCTACCTCATTGCGCCTCTTTTTTTCTTTGCGTCATGTGCTGTTTGGGGAGTGTTTTTTGGAAGGGCCATCCTGCGTGACACTGCAGTGACACTCCTAGATGGGCCAGGTGTTTGTGTCGGCCACTAGGGTCGCTTAGCTTACTCACACAGCTACCTCATTGCGCCTCTTTTTTTTCTTCTTTGCGTCATGTGCTGCTGTTTGGGGAGTGTTTTTTGGAAGGGCCATCCTGCGTGACACTACAGTGCCACTCCTAGATGGGCCAGGTGTTTGTGTCGGCCACTAGGGTCGCTTAGCTTACTCACACAGCTACCTCATTGCGCCTCTTTTTTTCTTTGCGTCATGTGCTGTTTGGGGAGTGTTTTTTGGAAGGGCCATCCTGCGTGACACTGCAGTGCCACTCCTAGATGGGCCAGGTGTTTGTGTCGGCCACTTGGGTCGCTTAGCTTAGCCATCCAGCAACCTCGGTGCAAATTTTAGGACTAAAAATAATATTGTGAGGAGTGAGGTGTTCAGAATAGACTGAAAATGAGTGGAAATTATGGTTATTGAGGTTAATAATACTTTGGGATCAAAATGAAGCCCAAATTCTATGATTTAAGCTGTTTTTTAGGGTTTTTTAAAAAAAAACACCCGAATCCAAAACACACCCGAATCCGACAAAAAAAATTCGGTGAGGTTTTGCCAAAACGCGTTCGAACCCAAAACACGGCCGCGGAACCGAACCCAAAACCAAAACACAAAACCCGAAAAATTTCCGGTGCTCATCACTAGTTATAAGTAGCCAAAAGTTTCAGCCTTAAGAATATAATTAAGTAACCATTACTGATCAATAGTAGTTGCATACAGATAACATTTCAAGGCTGCCACTATTAGCAAATGATACAACAACAGAGTATTATTGCGGAAGCTTTCAAATGGATTTCATATACTTTACTGGTAGATGGGATGCCGGCCGTCAATATCCTGAAAGCGGCATCCCGCCTGCCAGAATGCCGGCCGCAGGGCGAGCACTGAGTCCCCTTGCGGGCTCACTATGCTCGCCACAGGATCTATTCCCACTTTATGGGTGTAGTGGACGCCCACGAGTGGTAATAGCCCTGGGGCACCGGGATTCCGGCTGTCGGTATTGACGGCTGTTGGGATTTTGACGTTGGTATCCTGAACGTCGGGATCCCGACAGCCGCCAAAAGAACTGACACACAGCCTTATCTTAATACACCAATAAACATGACTTCTTGCTCTCAGTTTAGAGTGTATAGTGCTTTAACAAATGAATACTTTATTATGCAACTGAAAAATGAACTAAGCTTGGTGACTGTACATTTAGTAAGTGGTAAAAAAAAGTTACAATTATTGGGCAGAAAATACCAACCCCACTTTGTAAAACATTTTTGTTCACATTTCACTTTTAGACCAGAACCAGGTTGGTGTCTTTTCAATATGCACATCTCTTTTTCCAGGCAAGTATAACATGACTCTTTGCAACAAGGGGACTGGGATGTGGGTCAGAGGTAGAGTGTAGTTGTGGCTAAAGGACAGTGAGGGCATGTCAGCATGAAACACATCTAAGAAGCCTGCTAAAAGACACAAATGCCCCTGACTGGAGGACAAGTCTTGTGAGTTCTCAAAACCTGGTGCAAGTTGCGAAACTGATGATGATGATGATGATGATGGCTGCAGCTCGTGTCTGACTCACTGAATGCATCTAATATACCCTTCATTAAGTATATGTAGTAAAACTGTATTAAAAATAAAGCATGTTTTTGGGAAGGCGAAGGTTGCTGATATATTTATTAGTATATATTTATTAGTATAAATTTTAAAAAACAAGGTAACATATTATATGTGCATAGTGTATGATTTACATTTCTCGTGCTCCAAGCATCATGGGTACTTTTATCTACACTTTCCTGGCAACTACAGGGGGGTACACACGTAGAGATGTGTGCTGAGCGATCTATCACAGACCGCTCAGCACACATCTCTTCCCCCGCTCAGCACTCAGCACGATGTGTCCTGAGCGATGGATGGGGGGGACACTCATCAAGAACTGGCGATTATTAGATAATTTACAACCATAATGGATAAACAAATAATTGTTTGTAGATTGCAGGGACGTGCGGTGAGGAAAAATGGCTCAGGAAGCACTGGCAAGTACCAGAGCCAGATTTAAACACAATTTATGAGCCAAAGGGTACATGTGGGCATTATACACAGGTGCAGCAGTTTATATTGCTGGAAATTTGGTGCATCAGAGATGTGCAGACAAGATAGGCAGGGGAGGCACTGCCTCACCTGCCATAGACTTTCTGCGCCAGAGTTTTGACTATAAAAATGATTAGAATAATACAAAGATGATATTTCTAATATGTTCTTTGTATTTTTCATATATTTTATATAGTCAAACCTCTGGTTTGCATGATAGTATGACAGAAAAGGCTCTTCTTCACCTGCCTCACCCCACCACACGTCACTGGTAAATTGTGGAGTAACCTCAGGAACAGTGCAAATTTAGAAGTGCCAGTATGTCATACTAGCACACTTCAAGCACTGCTGCCACTTCTAAATTTTCCTGCATACAGTGGTGGAACTCCCAAAGGCAATGGAAGCATTGGCCTCAGGCCTGTAGAAAGGATTACTGGGCCTCGGTAATGAAAGGGGCCATGGCCTAATTGTGACAGTTTGGTCACCCCTCCTTATAAAAAAATAAGTGTAGGAAATACTTTTTATGCACTGCAAAGCAGCGCCAATTTGCAGTGGGAGCCAGGATCAGATCCAGGGAGGGGGCGCCGACCTGCAGTGAGATTTAGGGTCAGATCCAGGGAGGGGGCACAATCGTGAGATCCCCCCCCCCCCTCTTCCAGCCAGAGAAGACTTCCCTCTGCTCTCAGCAGCAGCCTCTCTGGACCTGCTGCAGCTGACATGAAAGAGGCTGTGGCTGTGGCTGCCAGCTGACATGTAGGGGTAGAGAGGAAGGTGGGGATGCACAGACCCCCCCTTTAAGAAGCCCGGGTCCGGGAAATCAGTACCTGCTCCCCCCTTCTCTGCACCACTGATTGGCCTCCGGATGCCAGGTGTCAGGTGCACAAGGAGCATAGATATTATAACTGCTGCCGGTGCCCTGCTGACCACTGCAGTGGCATATGCAGCAGTAATAGATGGATCTATCTGTGGGGTCCGGGGAGATGCTGTCACTTGCCAGCGACAGGTGTTGTGATAAAATGTAAAAATTTTATTGCAACATGGCACACATGACATCATGACATCACACCTGACATCATGGCACACCACTAAAAAACAGAGGAGTCACATCGTGAAGTGTTGCTCAGAAGACACTGAAGAAGATGAAAGAACAAAAGGGGAGCGGCTGCGCTGTATATCAGGAATAATATATATGAAAGGAGAGCCAACGTATAAAGAATGCAGTGTTTATTTGATAAAATGATAAAAGAGTAAAAGGTTATATACCGATAAATCAATGCCAATAAAAAGGGGATCACACTAAGGTTGTCTAATGGTGTCTAAAAGTCTCTTAAAGCTTATGCTTATCTGCAGCTATATCCTAGATGTTAATTCCGTAATCCACAAAATATCAGTGATAGCTGCTAAATAGATGGATAGTGATGAATAGGTGCAAAGGTAAGTATTTCCAAGAGGGTCCTCACCAGAGCTACGGATGTCTTGAACGCTACAGTCTGTAGTGAAGCAGGTGGTAGGAGATCATCTGCATATGTATCAATGGCCAATCCAAAGATGAGAAACGGCACATATAAAGGCATCCAGCAAATTGGGTTGACGGGTGGCCCACCAATGCGTTTCGCTGCCAAGCCTTGCAGATTTTTCAAGGTACCTATAGGTGAGCTCTGGTAAGGACCCTCTTGGAAATACTTACCTTTGTGACTAACCTCCAGCGGGTGTTATACAGTCGGATTCATGCTATATTGGACTGGGCTGTCAGTTCTATAGGAGTAAGAATCGTCCACTTTCATTCATGTTATTTCCAGCATCAGAATTGGCACACTTGTGAATGCATAAAATTTGGGTGACTTTTTAACATTTTTTTCAATGTTCTGTGATATATGTGTTTGTATTTTATACTGATTAAATTGTGTGCACTTTTACAGACATCCATCCTATTTCTTTAGCGCTGCCTCCTTTTCTGTTTTTACAGTAGAGCTGAAGAAACAGAAAGGAGCTGGCTGGAGCTGTAGAGGCACTGGGGGGCTGGAGAGATAGAAGGGGGCTAGAAGGAGAAACAGAAATGGACTGGCTGGGAAGACACTGGGGAGTTTGGAGAGTAAGGGGGGGCTGAAGAGACACTGGGTACCTATATATTATTTATTCAAGTGTGTGTGTGTGTGTGTGTGTGTGTGTGTGTGTGTGTGTGTGTGTGTGTGTGTGTGTGTGTGTCTGTGCGGGCACAGGATTATTTATGGAGAAACATACTGGCATCCCTGTGGATGTCTCTTGCCACTTTCAGACCACTTTTTATGGCAGTGTCTATCCAGGCATGAGGAGAAGATGTGTGTTCTCCTGCAAAATATATTCTGCCTTCAGGTTGAGATAATGCTTCATACATGTTACCAAACTGGTAAGGGGTAAAGAAAGCAAATGCCCCCAGAGAATATGGATCCAGACTCCACTTCTTCACCACTGATTTTGGGCAGAGTTTTCTGAGCTCCTCCTTTGGTCTCCTGTGGATGACAGCCAAGTCTTCCAGAACCACATCCACACAGTCTTCATCACTGAGTCCTGCGAAGAGCATTGAATCATCTGTAATGGTGTAGGATGCGAGGAGAACACCTATACCTTTGGCAAAATTATGACTTGGATAGTAGATGTACCGAGATGGGCGATCAGTAACACTTTTGCCACCCACTATGCCATCCTTCTCCCAGAATCTCTCGTTGCATTTTAGGAAAATCTTTGTTGCACTTGTATAGTGAACAAAACTCAATGCATTGTACTTCTCATTACTCAGTGGAGGGCTGAACTCCATGAGCCTGGTGGCTTTTGCAGTGGAGGTGATGATGACATAGTCTGCTGCTATGCTGGTGAGAACTGAGGACTCATCTTTGCGGTACTGGACAATCACAGATTTCTGCCTCCTCATGACTTTAACTACAGTGGAATTATACTTGATTGCACTTCCAAGACGGCGGGCAAAGGCCACAGGCAACTGATCAAAGCCACCAGTGATCTCATCAAACCTAGGGAAACACAATGAAAATGTAAAACAGTTATTTAAAGCCTTATTTCTATGTGTATTATCTTTTCTTATTGTACTACTGTATACTGATTTTGATCAACTTTTGTACTCATAGTAAATCCACACCTCCTGTCAAATTACTGCCACAAGTACATGCTGGAACTTGCAGTTCTGCAGCAGAGAGATAGCCTAAGCCCTCTATAACACATGTTATAAAATATGTATAAAGCTGATGATTTTAAACAACTCAAACAGGACAAAAAGACCAAAAAATGCTTTCGAATTATTTAGAAGTTGTAGAAGTTGGTCCTTGGAAAGTATACGATGTGTAAGGGGCATTACTTTGCTGCATTATGTGTAAGGGGCAGTTCGGTGAGGCATAATGTGTATCCTGGTTTTGCCTTGTAAATGACTGCGGCTTTAAAAATTCAGCCAATCTAGCACAATCTCCTGTGTCTCTGTCTTCTCGCACCATATAGCATTCACCTCTCCGTTTGCTTTAATACACGACATCTTTATTATTTTGAGGTACAAGGCTAATAATGAAAAGCAAAAAAGAAAAGAAAAAGCAATTTTTATGATCTTCTTTACTGTACCTGGTAGTGTTAAATACAGCGGCGTCCATCAGTGACTCCATGAAGGAGATATATAATTGACTATTCAAATTCATGTAGTGTCCAAGCATTTCAACAGCTCCTGTGCTCAAACCTAATTCATTCTCCAGGAAAGACTGTTTTAAAAGAAGATAAAAAGACACAACTCAAAACTAACTGTATACAGCATTTAGTTAATTTTGAAAAGGAAATCATAAAAAAAACTTTAATACATAATATAGATATAATATATAAGATATAATAACAATGTATACATATATTGTGGCATTAATGTCTCTAAGGTGATGCTCACAATGTATTTTTGGTTCAGTAATCTCCCAGCAGGAGTGATAGCAGAATCTCTTCCAAACACATAGGGTAAATGGCCCCATACACTAGAACGATATGTCTAGAGGCTGAAGTCGGGGTGATTTCCCTTGAACTCTCCCGGGAGCTTCCCGGAAGTGTTACATATGAGTCCAAACGATTTGGTACAATTTGACTTTTTTGAGCATGCTATACATCGCATACAATATGTCAAGCACCTACAT
This sequence comes from Pseudophryne corroboree, assembly GCF_028390025.1. Taxonomy (NCBI): domain Eukaryota; kingdom Metazoa; phylum Chordata; class Amphibia; order Anura; family Myobatrachidae; genus Pseudophryne; species Pseudophryne corroboree. Next base: position 188,684,671 of record NC_086453.1, read on the forward strand.
ATCGCATGGGATATATAGCATGCATTCACAGGTACCATCAGATACATCTTATGGGCTGGATTAGGGTGCTTCAAACTTCCTACTATAGATCTCATGCGATATATCGCGAGCACAAAAAACAAATTTTTCCGTTCGATTCCATACAATTCCATTTGATCACGACAAATAATGAGTGCAGCACCAACGACCTGGAGGAGTCCACCTGACGCTCACGGGACCGCGCATTGGATTGGATCGGATTGGATACACAGCAAAAATGCATGATTTCCCCCTATATATCTGCCCGAATGACCTAACTGAGCTGAATTTGAGCAAAATCGTTCTAGTGTATGGGGCCCTTAAGTCCTTTACTTTGCCACTCTCTATGGTGACAATTCTACGTCAGATGGATCTCTGTGCATGGATGCAAACAGTTAATGTTTGCATACAGTGAATGCACCAATTAGAGCTTACACACTTATGACCGTCCTAGTATGAGTTGGAAGGAACCTGGTCATATCAGTCTTTTCATTAAATTAGACATTTCAGGGCAGGAAATGGGTGGAGACAATGTGATCACACAGAACCACCCTGACTTGTGGGTGGGAGTGCCATGGGAGTATCATAGAAGTGCTGTGTGCATGTATGTAGGAGTCAAACAAATGTGTAGAAGAAGCCTGTTTCTGACAGATCTCTTTCACCTAGCATGCAGCTGGTGCAAGTGCCAATACTAATGGTGATGAATGTGGCGGTTGGTGTAAAATCAGTGGGTGGCACAGCTTCCCGATTTGTATTTATTTTTGCTACTGTGTCCTGTGCATTACAGTCATAGGGGAATCAGCTTTAATATTTGGATGCCAAAGCTATGAAGAACCTGAGCATTGCTACAGTGGTATACTGTTGTAGCCCAAACCATTTGAAACAATGACACGAGCGCTACAATGTACAGTATGCAATAAGAAAACCATATGAAGCTATGCAAGTTAAATTGTTACATTTGATTGTAACAGAAATTACCTTGCATAGAAACAATGTATACTGTAAGATCTATTATGAAATGATTGAGTCTGGGTAAACAGCAACGTGGTATTTATGGGAAGATAGCATATTAATGGTACTGAGCTTATGAAAACAAAAAAACATTCTATTTTGGCTGCAATAATATAAAAATATATATGTAAAGAAAACATAATTTATTCATTAATACTCTAAATAACATTTAGCATATACTGTAGTAGGAAATCGTTTGCTTTAAATATAATAAAATAAATATATAAAGTAGTATAAAGATTCTATGCATTTGTGGAGGAACAAGTACTATGGATCAAAATCACTGACTTAGGTGGACATTTGCTAAGCAGTGATAAGATCGGAGAAGTGAGCCAGTGGAGAAGTGGCCCCATCAACCAATCAGCAGCTCTGAATCATTTTATAGTATGCAAATTATAGATGTTACTTTAATGCTGATTGGTTGCCATGGGAAACTTCTCCACTGGCTCACTTCTCCGCTCTTATCACTGCTTAGTAAATGTCCCCCTTAGTGCAGTAATTTAAATTCTAATGGCCAAGAAAGCTGACTTCACACTTCCACTGTTTGTAATTGATTTGTGGACACATAGAGATGGTGAGGAGTACTTTCACCACATACATGGCATATGTTTTTCCAGTTCTCAAATACGTATATCCAACAGGAAATCTTTCTTGTTCCACAAGTGAATTGAATAACAATGTATCTCCTTATAGTATAGGTTCACACTAAGGATCAGTGTCCTCTGTAGACATACATACATACATACATACATACATACATACATACACACACACACACACACACACACACACACACACACACACACACACACACACACACGCAAGGTCCGTGCCATGGGATTTTGAATGGCTATAACCTTTAGCTGTAAAGCACACACTGAAAGCTGCCTCCTGCGGTATAGCACAACCTCCATAGTATGTGAAAGGTGGGGAGACCACTTGCAGCTATAACCAGATTACCACAGTCTGGATGATTGAAAATCAATGTTCAAACAGTGCATACTGAGAGCTGCCATCTGTGGCTGCAATTCTATGTGCTGTCTAGGAGAGGATGTCTACCTGCAGCTACAATATGCATCATGTAGTTGGGATCCCGACGTTCGAGATCCTGTCAGTCAGAATGCTGGTGACGGAATCACAACACTTGTCAGAATGATGATGCCAGCATCCCAACTGTCAGAATCCTGAACGTAAGTATCCAGGGGAAAGTTAGGGTTAGGCTGCGGGAGTAGGGTTAGGGTTAGGCTGCGAGTGGGAGGGCTAGGTTTAGGCTGTAGGGAGGGAGTGTTAGTTTTAGGCTGTAGGGAGTAGGGTTAGGGTTAGGCTGTGAGTGGGAGGGTTAGGCTGCCAGTGGGAGGGCTAGGTTTAGGCTGTAGGGAGAGAGGGTTAGGTTTAGGCTGTAGGGAGGGAGGGTTAGGTTTAGGCTGTGGGGAGGGAGGGTTAGGCTGCGTGGTGGGGGTTAGGTTTAGGCTGTAGGGAGGGAGGGTTAGGTTTAGGCTGTGGGGAGGGAGGGTTAGGCTGCAGGGAGGGGGTTAGGGGAAGGGTTAGAATGAGCTGTCCCAGCCTCCTGCACTCCTGTCAGGACTCCAGATATTTGGGATGCCGGTATCGAGGGGGGGGGGGGGGTAGGTTTAGGCACTACCCATGGGGGTTAGGCTGCAGGAGGGGGGGATGTCAGGGGTTAGAGTTAGGCACTTAAAAGGTTAGGGTAGGGAGAGGGTTAGACTATTTACCGATCTTTTATAAGGATTTTACTCTCAACCCGACAGCCGGCATTTCATACCCAACCATCTGACACGATAGGTCTTCCAGATTGGTGATGTGCTTATGAAACATTGGTAGTTGGTAAAATATTGGGTCCTTGAGTTTTTTTGTATACAGTACATCCGGAAAGAATTCACAGCACTTCACTTTTCCACATTTTGTTATGTTACAGCCTTATTCCAAAATGGAATAAATTAAGTGTCAAAGTCGAAAAATATTGCACTACACACATCACGTACAAACAACACACAGATGGCCTCCGCGCGTGTACTTGTTCTGCTGTGCGTGCACATATTCGCAATTTGCGTATGGTCGCTCCCACGGTCGTGCGCATCAGCGCGTGGTATGGGTATTTATGGTAGAGTTTGTGAACGCATGGAGAGCTATCTGTTAGGGTCTCCTGCTCTGTGCTGCCACGTCGTCGTGGCAACCGGGAGACAAGTGCTAGCGGAGTAACCTGAGCGTAGCTGATACTCCGGTCCGGGTCTTTTGCTGTGCAGTGGTTACAGGCTCTGTGCACGGCAGGGGATCTGGTGCTGGTTTTTGTGCTCACAGTCTGTGAGGTCTGAGTGGGGCGTGGACAGCACCTGCTATATAAACCCTCTTCTCAGGTTAGGCAGATGCTGCTGAATCTTTGTTGGTTAGTCAGTTCCTGAAAGCTAGCTAGTACTGTGTAAACTTTGTATTTGTTTGTTGCTTACTGCAAATAGGCCTTGGGATTTGGTATTACACTCTGCCAATCCAGACCTAGCAGTAAGACTGGAGTCAGTCGTTTAACCTGCTGGGGTTCTTTTGCTACTCTGTGAACCTAGCAAGTTTGCGGCTGTATTCTCAGACTTGCCTGCCAAAATCCTTTCTCACTGTGCAAGGTGTTCAGGTGTCAGTTTAGTGGCAGTAAGCTGAACCAGTGCACTGCAAGTGAGGACTAGGATTGTGGAGACTCTCCTTGTGTCTATTATTCCATCTCTGACCAAGGAGTTTACTGCCACACCCGTTGGTAACCCTTTAGGGTTTTGCTGTTGCCCTTAGCAACAGCATTTCGGGTTCTCTGCGTATTAAATCACAACATCTCGCTTCTTTCCATCTGAGCATTCCTAATACTAGGGAGACACCCAGTTTCTTAGCCTTTGGGCTTCTCTGTTCACTTTGTGTTTATTTTGTTACCCTATCACCTTCTATGTATATAATGTCATATTCCCCAGTCTGTCTGTGAGTTCATTTGTTTTGCATCCCTCTCCGTTCAGACACCAGTACATTCCTGCTGGCACTGGTGTGCATAACATATTCAGCAGCCTAATACTCCTGTTGAAATTTTGTGGGAATATGGAGCATACCCCTCAAAATACTTTGCAACAGGTGGTCGATCAGGTGCAGGTCCTGACTCAACAATTTAATGATTTGTCCATTAAAATGCACACCTCGCAGGCCGCTGGCGGAGCTCCCGCAGCAGCAGTGCCTTCAGGGGTTAAGGAGCCGAAAGTAAATCTCCCGGATCGTTTTTCTGGAGATCGCTCACAGTTCTTTTGTTTCAAGGATAGCTGCAAGCTATATTTCCAGCTTAGGCCTCAGTCTTCTGGGTCGGAGATTCAGCGGGTGGGCATAGTGATTTCCTTGCTACAAGGAGACCCACAGGTCTGGGCATATGGGTTGCAGCCTGACTGTCCGTCGCTTAAAAGTGTTGATGCTTTTTTTACGGCACTGGGCATGTTGTATGATGACCCTGACAAGACGGCCTCAGCCGAGGCTCAGATTTCGATCCTTAAGCAAGGGCGAAGGCCAGTTAAGGTTTATTGTACGGAGTTTCGGAGGTTGGCCCATGATACCCAGTGGAATGACCCAGCCCTGAGACACCAGTACCGAAGAGGTCTTTCTAACCAGTTAAAAGACCAACTGGTACAATATCCCTTGCCTGATAGCTTGGATCAGCTCATGCAGTTATCCATTCGGGTGGATAGACGGCTGAGAGAGCGCAGGCTTGAAAGGGAGACCGAGGTTTCCTTCTTTCCCAAGGGAACCTCAGACTCTGAGGAATTTTCCGAGGAGCCTATGCAGATTGGGGCTACCCGCCGACGCGGAGGAGACAGCAGGGGTTATGTTTGTACTGTGGGAATAAAGGTCATGTGGTAGTATCATGCCCAGAAAAGCCGGAAAACTTCAGGGCCTGAGGGTGATGGGAAATATCCTGTCAGGCCAGAAGTCAGAATTTCCCAAGAAGACTTTTATCATTCCGGTGACCTTGAAGATCCTCGGTCAAACTGTCAAGACTGAGGCCTTTGTGGACAGTGGGGCCGATGGGGTTTTTATGGACCGCCAATTCGCCCTGAGACACTCTGTTCCCTTAGTACCCTTGGCATCGGAAATTGAGATTTGTGGGTTAAACGGGGAACCATTATCCCAGGGTAAAATTACCTCTTGCACTAGCCAGATTTCTTTGTTTATTGGAGCCACACACTCTGAAAAATTGTCCTTTTATGTGACTGTCTGTACTTTTGCCCCATTGGTGTTGGGGTTACCCTGGTTAAGGGCCCACAATCCTCAATTTGACTGGGTCTCTGGGGAGATTCTTAGTTGGGGTACTGATTGTTTCAGGAGTTGCTTGAGCCTTCCAGTCAGGATTTCGCAGCTAAGTTTGCCAGGATTGCCAGGATGTTATGCAGATTTTGCGGACGTGTTCTCCAAAAGAGTTGCAGAGGTATTACCTCCCCATCGCCCCTTTGACTGTGCCATTGATTTGTTGACGAATGCTAAGCTTTCCAAGAGCAGGTTGTACTCCCTGTCACGTCCTGAGACTCAGACTATGGCAGAGTACATTCAGGAGAACTTGGCTAAGGGATTTATCAGACCTTCACAGTCTCCAGTTGGGTCGGGGTTCTTCTTCGTGGGTAAAAAGGACGGTTCGTTGCGACCCTGCATCGACTTCAGGGAATTGAACCGTATCATGATTAAAAACTCATACCCACTGCCTCTCATTTCGGTCTTGTTTGACCAGCTTCGTACTTCCACCATTTTTTCTAAGATTGACCTACGCGGTGCGTACAATCTAATCCGAATAAGAGAGGGGGATGAATGGAAGACTGCCTTTAATACCCAATCAGGGCATTATGAATATTTGGTGATGCCTTTTGGGCTCTGTAATGCCCCGGCAGTCTTCCAGGACTTCATGAACGATGTGCTCAGGGAATATTTGGATAGATTCTTAGTTGTATACTTAGATGACATCCTAATCTTCTCCCATTCCCTGGAGGAACATCGGAAGCATGTACGCTTAGTCCTCCAGAAACTCAGAGACCACCGGCTTGGGGCGAAGCTGGAGAAGTGCGAATTTGAAGTTCAGCAAATCGCATTTCTAGGATATATTATCTCCCCAGAAGGTTTCCAAATGGAGGGTTCCAAGGTACAGGCAGTCCTGGATTGGGTGCAGCCCACTAGTTTGAAGGCGCTTCAGCGTTTTCTGTGCTTTGCGAATTTTTATAGACGATTTATCGCTGGATTTTCGTCTATAGTGGCACCCTTGGTGGCACTCACTAAGAAAGGGGCGGATGTTGCTCACTGGTCTTGTGAGGCCAAAGCGGCTTTTGCCTGTCTCAAAAGGGCATTTGTCTCGGCCAAGGTGCTGCGACACCCAGATCCAGAGCGTCCTTTTGTGGTGGAGGTGGATGCCTCTGAGATGGGTATTGGGGCAGTGCTCTCTCAGATGGGGGTATCTGATAATCGCCTTCATCCCTGTGCTTACTTTTCCCGTAAATTTTCGCCTGGCGAGATGAATTATGACGTGGGTAACCGGGAATTGTTGGCTTTTAAGGATGCACTCGAGGAGTGGAGACACTGGCTTGAGGGGGCTAAGTTTGTGGTCTCAATTCTCACCGACCATATGAATTTGGCATTTTTAGAGTCAGCGAAGCACCTCAATGCCAGGCAGGCACGATGGGCTTTGTTTTTTGCTCGGTTTAATTTTTTGATAACATATCGCCCTGGGTCAAAAAACATCAAGGCTGATGCGCTCTCGCTGAGTTTTGCTCCAATCCAGGAGACCACCGAGGAGCCATTGCCCATTGTGTCCCCATCATGTATTAAAGTGGGCATTACCCAGGACCTCTTGTCATTAGTCCTTAGAGCACAGGAGCAGGCTCCTCCAGACCTTCCGGTAGGTCTTTTGTTTGTGCCTCCTAGGTTAAGACAGCAAGTGTTCCTGGAATTCCATGCCAAGAAGTCGGCAGGTCACCCGGGTATTGCCAGAACTCGGGAGTTGCTATCTAGGGCGGTGTGGTGGCCCTCGGTGGCTAGGGATGTGGATCAGTGGGTTCGGTCATGTGACATCTGTGCCCGAAATAAGACTCCTAGAGGGGTTCCTGTTGGCCCATTACATCCACTCTCTATTCCATCTAAGCCATGGACCCACATTTCAATGGATTTTATGGTGGACTTGCCCAAATCCTCGGGGATGACAGCCATCTGGGTTGTCGTTGACAGGTTTTCGAAGATGGCGCACTTCGTTCCATTGGTTAGGCTGCCATCGGCCAGATGCCTGTCTGAATTATTTATGCTGCATGTTGTGCGCCTCCACGGGTTGCCACTTGATGTGGTCTCTGACCGCGGATCCCAGTTTGTGGCCAAATTCTGGAGGGCATTTTGTTCCGATCTCCAGATTTCTGTCAGCTTGTCGTCAGGCTACCATCCGCAGTCTAATGGGCAGACTGAAAGAGTGAACCAGTCCTTGGAGCAGTTCCTCAGGTGTTATGTCTCCAAGTGTCAGACTGACTGGGTTGCTCATCTGTCCATGGCGGAGTTTGCCTATAACAACGCGGCTCACTCTGCTACAGGGATCTCTCCCTTCCTTTGTGTGTATGGGCATCATCCTAAGGCCAATTCTTTTGACCCCCAGGACTCCACGCCTGGTGGTTCCTCTGTGGTTTCGGTCCTTAGAGGTATTTGGAGGAAAGTGAAAGCCCTTGTGTCTGTGTCATTAGTGACCAAAAGGGTTTTTGATAAGCGGAAAAGACCCTGCAGCTTCAAATTAGGAGACTTCGTCTGGTTGTCTACCAAGAATTTGAAGTTGAGACAGCCATCTCATAAGTTAGGCCCCCGGTTCATCGGTCCTTATAAGATCACTAGGGTTATCAATCCGGTGGCATTTCAGTTAGATCTACCCCGTTCTTTGGGTATCAATAAAACATTTCATTGTTCCCTTTTAAAACGGGCGATTAGTAATCCTTCTTCCAGTGTAAGACCTTCCCCTCTTCTGATACGTGGCCAGAGGGAGTTTGTTGTTGAAAGGATTCTTGACTCCAAGATGGTTCGGGGTCAGCTGTCATTTTTGGTGCACTGGAAGGGATATGGCCCGGAGGAGCGGTCGTGGGTGTGCAGTTGTGATCTTCATGCCCCCAGACTGTTACGCTCTTTCTTCTCGCAGTTCCCCGATAAACCCGGTGGTAGGGGTTCTTTGACCCCTCGTCAGAGGGGGGGTACTGTTAGGGTCTCCTGCTCTGTGCTGCCACGTCGTCATGGCAACCGGGAGACAAGTGCTAGCGGAGTAACCTGAGCGTAGCTGATACTCCGGTTCGGGTCTTTTGCTGTGCAGTGGTTACAGGCTCTGTGCACGGCAGGGGATCCGGTGCTGGTTTTTGTGCTCACAGTCTGTGAGGTCTGAGTGGGGCGTGGACAGCACCTGCTATATAAACCCTCTTCTCAGGTTAGGCAGATGCTGCTGAATCTTTGTTGGTTAGTCAGTTCCTGAAAGCTAGCTAGTACTGTGTAAACTTTGTATTTGTTTGTTGCTTACTGCAAATAGGCCTTGGGATTTGGTATTACACTCTGCCAATCCAGACCTAGCAGTAAGACTGGAGTCAGTCGTTTAACCTGCTGGGGTTCTTTTGCTACTCTGTGAACCTAGCAAGTTTGCGGCTGTATTCTCAGACTTGCCTGCCAAAATCCTTTCTCACTGTGCAAGGTGTTCAGGTGTCAGTTTAGTGGCAGTAAGTTGAACCAGTGCACTGCAAGTGAGGACTAGGATTGTGGAGACTCTCCTTGTGTCTATTATTCCATCTCTGACCAAGGAGTTTACTGCCACACCCGTTGGTAACCCTTTAGGGTTTTGCTGTTGCCCTTAGCAACAGCATTTCGGGTTCTCTACGTATTAAATCACAACATCTCGCTTCTTTCCATCTGAGCATTCCTAATACTAGGGAGACACCCAGTTTCTTAGCCTTTGGGCTTCTCTGTTCACTTTGTGTTTATTTTGTTACCCTATCACCTTCTATGTATGTAATATCATATTCCCCAGTCTGTCTGTGAGTTAATTTGTTTTGCATCCCTCTCCGTTCAGACACCAGTACATTTCTGCTGGCACTGGTGTGCATAACACTATCAAAACACATTACATATTTAATCCAAATAGTGCACAAAGTACACATAGCCCCCCTGCACCACATATGAAATTAACAACAGTTTAAATGGTTTCAGAACAAAGGGATTCACCTTTACAGAATAGGAGGGGACAGAACAAGGTCATAAGGTGGTGTTTGGTATCCAGCTGTAGGGTATTTTAAGGGTAACGTTCTGGTGTTGGTTTGAGGAAGATCGCATGTTCCTGCGGATAGTTATGTGCAGAAGCAGAATATAGATATAAACTGTATTTACTGTACATTGGCCCTCATTCCGAGTTGATCGGTCGCAAGGCGAATTTAGCAGAGTTACACACGCTAAGCCGCCGCCTACTGGGAGTGTATCTTAGCATCTTAAAATTGCGACCGATGTATTCGCAATATTGCGCTCACAAACTACTTAGCAGTTTTAGAGTAGCTCCAGACTTACTCTGCCTGTGCGATCAGTTCAGTGCTTGTCGTTCCTGGTTTGACGTCACAAACACACCCAGCGTTCGCCCAACCACTCCCCCGTTTCTCCGGCCACTCCTGCGTTTTTTCCGGAAACGGTAGCGTTTTCAGCCACACGCCCATAAAACGGCCTGTTTCCGCCCAGTAACACCCATTTCCTGTCAATCACATTACGATCGCCGGAGCAATGAAAAAGCCGTGAGTAAAAATACTATCTTCATAGCAAAGATACTTGGCGCAGTCGCAGTGCGAATATTGCGCATGCGCACTAAGCGGAATTTCACTGCGATGCGATGAAAAATACCAAGCGAACGACTCGGAATGAGGGCCATTATGTATGCGGTGGGAATCCAGAGGAGACCACCCACAAGAGCAGTTGGGAAAGACATCGCCTACCTATTCAAACCGACCTATGACCTCTCCTGTACTGTAAAAGTGCATTCCTGTGTCCAATGGACAAAGGGATTACAGTATCTATTGTATTGCTTTTGGAAGAAGTGTATAAAGAGAGCCTGCTTCTGGCCTGGTAAATCACAAGACTCACAAAGTTATCTATTTGATGACCGAGGACCGGGCAGGGAAGCGCAAGCGAATCTACTCAAGTATGTACCATTGAATGTAGCCATTTACTCTATTATATTGTATTGTATTATTTGTATTGTAACCCCCTTTCAGCAATAATCCACTGTGGTGTCGGAACCCAGCGGTTAAATCACAATTGGTATCGTGTTTTCATTGCCCTGCTAAGGTTTAAAGTGTTTTATCATTGCATTGCATTACTGTGAAGGTTTAAAGTGTATCTCTGGGTGTGTGTGCGCTGTGTGTACTTTGTACCCCCAGCGCGGTGTTTGTACGCTAAGTCCGTACAGTGATACGGGACTCCGTACGCAAACAGTGTATAAAGGCCCTCATTCCGAGTTGTTCGCTCGGTATTTTTCATCGCATCGCAGTGAAAATCCGCTTAGTACGCATGCGCAATGTTCGCACTGCGACTGCGCCAAGTAACTTTACTATGTTGAAAGTATTTTTACTCACGGCTTTTTCTTCGCTCCGGCGATCGTAATGTGATTGACAGGAAATGGGTGTTACTGGGCGGAAACACGGCGTTTCAGGGGCGTGTGGCTGAAAACGCTACCGTTTCCGGAAAAAACGCAGGAGTGGCCGGGGAAACGGTGGGAGTGCCTGGGCGAACGCTGGGTGTGTTTGTGACGTCAACCAGGAACGACAAGCACTGAAATGATCGCACAGGCAGAGTAAGTCTGGAGCTACTCTGAAACTGCTAAGTAGTTAGTAATCGCAATATTGCGAATACATCGGTCGCAATTTTAAGAAGCTAAGATACACTCCCAGTAGGCGGCGGCTTAGCGTGTGTAACTCTGCTAAATTCGCCTTGCGACCGATCAACTCGGAATGAGGGCCAAAGTACGTAGCGTGTGTACTAAGTTTAGCGGCCGCAGCGGCTCCATGGTAAAGTGTATTCTAAGTGTGTATAAGGTATAGCTTTCTTTCCTGTAAGATAATCGACATTATCAATTGGTGGCTCTCCGGTTTTCCACATACTTACTACCTAACAGGTCACAGCAGACGTAATCTATCAGCAAAGGGTGGGAAGTTATCCTACGTATCCTTTTCTTGGTCGATGGATGCACTGAAAACCCTACTTAATTGCTGATTAGATGGCGTCTGCTCTGTATGGTTTGTAGAGATGCTGGTAGAACTCGTAAGGTAAACAGGAAAAAAGCTATTTAAAATCTGTGAAATTTCTTTTGGTGCCAAAAGCGTACACAGCACCCATACTTTTTGCATACTCTCTCACAGTGTTGCCTTAACATTCAGATTGCTAGATTCATTTAAACTTGTGTGAAACCGGAGATATTTGTTGCTATATAGTTAAAACTAAAATAAATGTTAAGGAAGTAAGTGTAAGACACACACGCAGCCTGGCCTAGTAATAAAGGTTTATACAGAAAGAAACTGTGTGTTGTGTTAAGTGAGCAATTATAGTTAGTATTGCTCACATTTATAGAAGTTGTGGAATTTGTTTGATTGCGCACGTACGGTTTTGTACACGTGTCTCGGACAAAGTACGGGACTGCGTACGCAGCGTAAGAAGACACGCACGATCGCGTGTTTACGCAAATTGCGTAAGAACTACGGTCGCTAAGCACAAATTACACAATAGTTCGTTTAGTTTAAAGGCGGGACAGTAGCTACGCTACAATAGCACCAAACTACCCGGTTTCTAAAGAAATTTAATATAAAAACAAAATTTAGTATAAATAAAAAAAATTTTAATTGCCTCTGGGGGTAAAGCTGCCAACTTGAATGAATCCTAATTTTCTGTACAGAAAAAAATAACGTGTATGTGAGTGAGCGAATGCAGGAGTGAGTGGATACTGAACCCAAGAACTAAGTGGTCTAAGTGGTCTAAGTGGACACACTGGGTTAGTAGAGGCCCGGTGGCGTAGGGTTCGCAAACCTGCGTTATTAACTAGGTGGTCTTAGTGGACTGAGTGGTATCCCATACAACTCTTAGTGGTCTAGGTGGTCTAAGCTAGGTGGTCTACAGCAATCGTAGGGCATATAGATAACTAGTATCTATAGGCTGTGCTATTGCATCACATGTCCGTTTGTTCAGCACAGAGCAACGTGAGATTATTGTGTCATATGCGCTGTGGAAGAGCATACGCAGACGTGATTGTATAGACAAAGGGGTTTTTCTTTGATAACTTCGGGAAATCTCCCTGGTGGGCTTCACTGGAAAGTTAGTTATCTAATTTCTCTGTTTTTCACCCTACAAACAATTCCAGTTGAAAGATACCGAAAAGGAAATTTTCACTGCCTCTCTCAGGAAAATATTCCAAACAGAACTTCCACCGAAAGAAATTACGGTGTAAGGTCTGATAGGAGCCCTAAGTTGGCTACATTGCGATCCGCTATCAACAGTGTATCTAAGTATTGGCCAGCGTGGCTGAGAGCGAGTGGAAGGCGCTCAGGTATACTTCCACCGTCTACTTATATTGAGTATTTTGGTGTTTGTGGGAATTTTTTTAAAGATATTAGAAGAGACCCACAAATATGGGAGCCAGTTGCTCAAGTAAGAGACGTTTAGACAGGGTTCAGGCAGAATTGTGGCCAAAAGGCTCAGCAAGGTTTATCATGTGTGAAAAATATGGTTTACACACAGAAGTTTTATGCAATGAGTGGATATGTATGACTAACAATGATAGGGAACCATTCCCTAGGGTGGGCAGCTTTGAACCAGAGGTATTACAGAACTTAAGGTTAAGGATTTGTCTGATAAAATCCAAGAAATGAAGGATTAAACATACAGATTGTTTACATTTGTGGCAACAGGAGGGGGATATGCAAAGGGAATTAGCTTGCGCAGCAGGTTCCAAACCTAGCGGGAAAACAATGGCGACTGCACCACCACCACCACCATAAATTGTTGGGGAGAAAATAGCTACAGGCAATGATACATTGGTATAGAATAGAAGTGTAATTGCAAAATGTACTAACGCTAACCCTTGCCAGTTGTACCCTGTTTTAAATTTTCCCCAGGACTGCGAACAAGAGGATGAGTCCAGCACGATATCGGCACTCTCTCTAGCAGCCACCATACAAGACACTCAGGTGGGCACGGCCCAACCAGCAAGAGCAGTAGTCAGGCCCCCTAGTGGAAGGATAAGTGAGGTCGTGTCCACAGGTAAGTACGGTACCGTATATTATGCAGAAACCATAGCACCTCACATTGTAGAGTCAATTCAAAATGATGTAATTGAATTTAATCCTGTCAGGGTGATCGCAGTCCCCAATGGGAAGACTGACGCTCAGGGAGTAACTCCCATCAGGAACATTGCCATGCATTGTCCCTGGTCCCGGACAGAATTAAGGTCAATTATGTCAGAATTTCCCGATCCCAGAAAAGATCTAGTTGCATGCCAGAGGTTCATTAAAGAGTTAGGTAATGCCACCGAACCCACAAACAAAGATTGGCGGAACAGTGCTACGGGTATGTTTACCCTCAAATATTGACCCCGCGAAATTTATAACTGATTGCAACTTAGACGCAGAAGTACTTCTCACTGATGAGTACACTCAGGAGAATGTACGACAAATCAATCTGCAATTAGGAATATATTTACCTACTGTTGTCAAATGGAATAAAATCTTTTCCATAAGACAAAAGGAAGGTGAAACGGCATCCAAATATTTCCATCGAGCACTGCAGGAAATGGCTAGATACACTGGGATCGAGGACATTAGAGACAATGTATATCACAGGGAGGTAGCTGTTTCAGTATTAATGGACGGGTTGAAGGAGGCACTCAGAACAAGGGTACAGACTTCTCTACCAAACTGGAGAGGTATCTCGGTGGCTGCATTGAGAGAGTCCGCTATCGAGCATGATAGGAACATCATTAAATACAGGGAGTCACAGGGGGAAAAACTGATGACAGTAAGTATACAGGCCCTTACGGCAAAACCCCATCAGCCGAAAACCCGGACCCCTGTTATTTTGGACAGACCTAGAACATGTTACACTTGTAGGAAGGAAGGGCATTTTGCCAAAAACTGTAAGAGTAGTAGAGCGCATAGCCAAGATAGACCCCTAGACAGAAAATACGAACCACACTACTACTCACATAATTGGGATCAGGGACCACATAGGAGAAGTTACGAGCCACATGCAGGGGAAATAAGGAGGTACCCACCAAGGAGAGATGGGCAGACCTCCGAAAATTCTCAGCTACCTCCCCCACATATCATAGCTGCCAATGCGCTGTGGGAGGGTCTCACCACACAATAGGGGTTGGGCCACACCTGTAGTCTGCAGCCAGTGAAGTTGATTGCTAGCCTTGGTAGTGAACCTGAGGTCACGGTTGATGTAGCTGGTGTACCACTACCTTTTCTTGTAGATACAGGGGCGGCCAGGTCAGTGCTAAATTCGACTGTAGGTATAAAAACCATGGGTAAAACAATTTCAGCAATGGGAGTAACAGGAACGGTGCAACACTACCCTTTGAGTAGACCGGCAGAGATTACGATAGGGCCCCTGCAGACCAAACACTCTTTTCTGCTGGATGCATCGGCTCCGACTAATCTGCTCGGCAGAGATTTATTGTGTAAAATGCGGTGTGTCATATATTGTACTCCTGAGGGTGTCTTCTTGGATATACCCGAGAATCACGTTCAAGAAGTGCAAGATATATTAGACACCCCTCAAAGGCTAATGTCGCACTCTGCTGTTATAGACAAGTGTCCATCAAAGGTAGAGGAAATGATCTCACAAATACCGGGTTTGCTTTGGACCAAAGATGGACAAGACACTGGATTGATGGCGAATGTAGCTCCAGTAGTAGTGCAAGTAAAAGATGGTAGGATAGCTCCAATAATCCCTCAGTTTCCTCTGAAGCCAGAGGTAGAATTAGGAGTGTACCCCATCATAGAGCGGTTGCTACAACAGGGCATCCTAGTCAGGACGTCCAGCACTGCCAATAGTCCCATCTTCCCTGTGAAAAAGAGTGGGGGGAGGGGTTACAGGCTAGTGCAGGATTTAAGGGGGATAAACAAGATAGTTGAGAGCTAATTCCCCGTAGTGCCCAATCCAGCTGTCATCCTCATGCAAATTCCCCCTACTGCGAAATTTTTCACTGTTATTGACCTCTGTTCTGCTTTCTTTTCTGTCCCTCTGCACCCTGACAGCCAATATCTCTTTGCATTTACATACAGGGGAGTACAGTACACCTGGACTCGTCTCCCCCAAGGTTTCATTGACAGTCCAAGTATTTTCTCCCAGGTTTTGCATGACTGTTTACAATCCTTTCAACCTGAGAGTGGATCAGTGCTAATACAGTATGTTGATGACTTATTGTTGTGTTCTGATTCACTCGAATCGTCCTTGAAAGACACGAAACAGCTTCTGTTTCATCTTTCCCAAACGGGACACAAGGTTTCAAAGGATAAGTTGCAGTTGTGCCGGACCAGGGTAAAATATTTGGGACATTGCTTTACTCAAGGACTTAGACACCTCACTGCTGATAGAATACAGGCGATCTGCGACATGACTCTGCCACAAACGCAGCAACAGATCCGCACTTTCCTTGGAATGTGTGGGTACTGCCGAAACTGGATCCCAGGGTTCTCCACACTGGCTTTACCTTTGCAAGAGATAGTCTCTTCGAACAAACACAGATGAGTCCGAGCTGGCATTTGAGAGACTCAAACAGTGCCTATCACAGGCACCTGTATTAGGTATGCCAGATTATGGGAAACCCTTCGAATTATATGGTACAGAAAGTGCAGGGTGCGCAGCAGGAGTTTTAACCCAGAGACATGGTGATGCCAGCAGGCCGGTAGCTTACTACAGTGCACAGTTGGACACCGTAGCACGGTCTCTCGCCACATGCTTGCGAAGTGTTGCAGCGATAGCTTTGCTAGTAAGTAAAAAGAAGACGTAGTGTTAGGACACAACCTGACCATCCATACACCTCATGCTGTATCAGCCTTACTGAACTCCGCCCAAACCAGACATGTCTCATCCGCATGGTTTACAAGGTGGGAATTATCACTGATGGCCCCTGTAAACATCAACATTAAGAGATGCAGCGCACTAAATCCTGCAACTTACTTGCCAAGTGTGCCTGGACAGACACAAAGGGTGGAGGATGAGAATGATGGTGAAGGAGGATTTAGTGCAGACACTGATACGCATGACAGTATGGAATACCTGAATCAGACTTTCACTGCGAGACCTGACATTAGTGACAACTCACTGGAAGGCGTAGATTTTACCTTTTACACTGACGGTAGTTGCCACAGACAGACGGTCTCGGGAGACCTGTGTACTGGATACGCAGTTGTAGATGACAGAGGTATCATAGAAGCTGAACCCCTGGGCCCACCACACTCAGCACAAGTTGCTGAGTTGGTCGCCCTTACCAGAGCATGTGAATTGGCCAAGGGTAAGTCAGCTAATATATACACAGATTCTAGGTATGCCTTTTGAGTGGTGCATGATTTTCGGGGCCCTATGGCAACTCAGAAATTTCATGATGGCAGCTGGCACACCTGTAGCGCATGCGTCCCACATAAAAAGGCTCCTAACAGCGATACAGGAACCAGACAGAGTGGCTGTTATCAAGTGTAAAGCACATACTTACAACCAAGACTCAATTTCACTTGGTAACAGCCGGGCAGACAAAGCTGCTAAATCAGCAGCCAGCACCCCCATACAAATGAACATCACATCACTGATGACATTTAACACGATCAATACACAACAATTAATTGAAATGCAAGATTTGTGTTCTTCACAGGAAAGGGCAGTCTGGAGGTCAAAGGGATATGGCCAGGAACCCTCGGGACTGTGAACAGGTGGACAAGGTAAGCCAGTAGCCCCCAGAGCATATCTTCCAAGCTTAGCTGAGGCGGCACATGGTCTGACTCATCTGGGTAAAGAGGGTATGTGTAAGCTGGTGAGAGCCTACTGGTGTGCGCCAGGATTCTCTTCTCATGCAGGTAAGAGAGCAATGACATGTTTTACTTGCTTGAGGAAGAATATTGGAAAGTCAATACCAACAGAGCCATCCCATATCCCTCCGACAGACGGTCCTTTTCAGGTAATACAAATCGATTTCATACAGTTACCACCCTGTAGGAATTTAAAATATGTGTTAGTTTGAATTGACGTATTTTCCAATTGGGTAGAAGTGTTCCCTGCTGCCACAAATACCACTACGTTCACTGCAAAGAAAATTGTGCAGGAATTTGTGTGTAAATATGGTATCCCTAGAATAATTGAAAGTGATAGGGGTACCCATTTTACAGGTGAAATCTTTCAGGTCATGTGCAAACTGATGGGAATTAATAGCAAGCTGCATACTCCGTACCATCCACAGGCGAGTGCAAAGGTGGAGAGAGTGAATAGCACTATTAAGAACAAGCTGAGCAAATTAATGGTTGAAACTGGATTGTCGTGGCCAGAAGCTTTGCCACTAGTGTTGTACAGCATCAGAACCAATCCCAGGTCTCCCCTTAACCTATCACCCTTTGAAATCCTTTTTGGTCGACAACCTCATGTAATGATAGACCCCCAGGATGATTTGAAATGTAATAATGAAGTGACTGTGAAATATTTGGTTGGGATGAGCCAGCAGCTGAGAAATCAACAAAGAAATTTAAAGCTGGTGATTCCTGACCTGCCGAACAGTAATTGTCATGACATTGAACCTGGGGATTATGTGATGATTCAAAATTTCTTACGCTCAGGTTGCCTCATAGACAGGTGGGAAGGACTATATCAAGTCTTGTTAACCAGCACAACAGCATTGAAAGTCGCCGAAAGAGAGACGTGGATCCACTCGTCCCACTGCAAGAAGGTCGCTGACCCGGAGAGAACTCGTGACAAAGAGCAGAGTGTAGAGAATCTCATATCACTGGAGTGTCTGTTCCGGGAAAGTTGAGAGGCAGGACTGTTGAAAGATATCTGAGCACAGAGAGTAACAAGAGCTAGAACGGTTGTCTTACCACTTTCTTTTTTCACCTCCCCCTACATTTTTCATTTCTTTTCTCCTTATTTTCCTCCTTTCCCCTTACGAAATGGATCGATCACAAGAGACTGTGTTTCGGGTTCTGTTAGTAATTCTGGTTTTGATAAGGACAGTTTGTTTTGGTGAGGGTCCCAGAGAGGTCGAGCAGGGATCTGGAATGGGTTCTGATGGCAAGTACGAATTTGTAGGATCTCAGGATCAGCACATCTTTTGGTAAAGGCTGGCATCAGTAAGCGCTCTGGTAGTCAAGGAGCTCGGAGGCACTGTGAGGGGTTAATGTCTGATGAATATTGTATTTGTAGGAATTGTGAGAATATAGTTGAGGATGGGTGCATCCAGAGATGTCAGTCCAACCTTAATATCAAGATGGACCGGCATCCGTTGAGTGATTACCACTCATTAGTGGGTAAGGTCTTAAACCAGACAGAATGCAGGGTGTGCTCACAGGTACCTCAAGGTCAGAGCAAGTCACGATTAGTACCATACCCTTTAGCAATAGATGAGGTACTCGATATACGGGGTGGGAGACCGGTGGACAAGAAATTCAATATTTCTAGGCCCCCTAGTTTGAAGCTCCACCAGTATCATGTAGATAGATCCTTATTATGTTTTAATATTTCCAATTACCGAAAACCGGGAAATTGGGAAGTGACGTGGAATAACCAGACAATGACCTTTTCACACAGAGCTGATAGGATACCCATAGACTCTGAACTTGTACGCCAAATAGCCAACAGTGGGAGGTATTTTTGGTATAGGTATACTCGTGGAAGCAAGACCATGTGGGTTGGAAAAGTATCGCCAGGGTATTGTGCTCATATCATCCAGCCCGATACTTGTACTGAGCAGATGGGAGAACTGGGGATGGGTTTCTTTACTTGGAAAGTTTGTAATATGGTGATGTTATATTTTGTCCCCTATGTTCTCCCAGATGATGCCTATTTTATATGTGGGAGGAAGGCGTACAAGTGGCTTGTCCCGAGCTTAGAGGGATTGTGTTATATTGGGAGAGTACTGCCAGAGGTCATGACCATAACACATGATAAGATGAAAGACGTTCACCGCAGTGCTCAGGCTCCTTATACTCATACTCACTATGAACACATCGTCAAGAGACATCTAATAGATAGGACAGAGCATGCAGCCTCTGATTTGATCCACGGATCCACCAGGATTCAATTCCTTCTCGCATTAGACATCACCCGTACTGCCAGAGGAATTATAAATTATAGGTATATCCATGCACTAGCAAACTTGATAGATAATATCACTGAGATGTATGACGACACCTTCAGGTATACGGGAAGGGAGTTACAAGCTTACAAGAAGGAACTGATTCAGCACAGGATGGTCCTAAATTATATCACAGCCATGACAGGTGGGTACTGTGTTACTCTGGCAACTCAATATGGGGTGAAGTGCTGTACGTATATTACAAACAGCACTGATGACCCAACGGAGATTATCGATCAAAATATGGATGATATCTTACAGTTGAAGTGGGAGTTCAGGAGGAAACACAACCTTACCTTGGCGACTGTGAGCAATGAACTGACCGGCTGGGTCTCATGGTTGAACCCACAAAATTGGTTCTCAGGTTTAGGAGAGTGGGCTCAAAATGTTATTATGAGTGTAGGGAAGTTTCTCCTTTGTATCCTGGGAGTCGTCATAATTATTGGTTTGATATTTAGGTGTGTTCGAATTCTGACGTGGCGCAAGCACGGCACAAAATTGATGAGTCTAAGGAGCAAGAGTGCTGTTATAGCAGCAGATTTAATTTATGACCCATCCATAGAGAAAGTGATATGATAAGGATTGTAAATGAATTTCATGGCCTGTTTCTTTCACCCGTTTCTCTTGTGTTTCCCCCTCTGCCCAGATACATCCATCCGGAAAAGACATCTGCCCTACCCAAAATGTTTATGTGAATGTATTTTAGATATGTGTCTTAACTTCATCTCTGCAACCTCCAGTTAATAGCACACATAGTCGACAGGTGATATCCACATATACTAGCACTCACATATGTCTCCCCTCCGTGTATCATCAACTAAATGTGCACCCCATTTGTTTTAACAAGAAGCCGAAAAGAGCTCGGTAGTGTTTGTTGGCCCATTTACAGACCCTTAGTATGGGATGAGAAGGATTTAATGTATACTTCGCAATACCTCGAAGCTCATTTAGAACATATACATGATACATGCCCCTCAGACATGGATTCATACATACATGCTTTTTACTATCCCACTAGGTCATACATTTCCTACCTACCCCTCTCTCCCGACTATCCAAACTTCTGTAGATATTGTGTAGATATTTTTCTGTTTAGTGATTAGATAGTGGCAGTTATTGGTGACTGCCAAAGGGTGGACTGTCAAAGTCGAAAAATATTGCAGTACACACGTCACGTACAAACAACACACAGATGGCCTCCGCGCGTGTACTTGTTCTGCTGTGCGTGCACATATTCGCAATTTGCGTATGGTTGCTCCCGCGGTCATGCGCATCAGCGCGTGGTATGGGTATTTTCGGTAGAGTTTGTGAACGCATGGAGAGCTATCAAAACACATTACATATTTAATCCAAATAGTGCACAAAGTACACATAGTCCCCGTGCACCACATATGAAATTAACAACAGTTTAAATGGTTTCAGAACAAAGGGATTCACCTTTACAGAATAGGAGGGGACATAACAAGGTCATAAGGTGGTGTTTGGTATCCAGCTGCAGGGTATTTTAAGGGTAACATTCCGGTGTTGGTTTGAGGAAGATCGCATGTTCCTGCGGATAGTTATGTGCAGAAGCAAAATATAGAAATAAACTGTATTTACTGTACATTATGTATGCGGCGGGAATCCAGAGGAGACCACCCACAAGAGCAGTTGGGAAAGACATCGCCTACCTATTCAAACCGACCTATGACCTCTCCTGTACTGTAAAAGTGCATTCCTGTGTCCAATGGACAAAGGGATTACAGTATCTATTGTATTGCTTTTGGAAGAAGTGTATAAAGAGAGCCTGCTTCTGGTCTGGTAAATCACAAGACTCACAAAGTTATCTATTTGATGACCGAGGACCAGGCCGGGAAGCGCAAGCGAATCTACTCAAGTATGTACCATTGAATGTAGCCATTTACTCTGTTATATTGGCCCTCATTCCGAGTTGATCGGTCGCAAGGCGAATTTAGCAGAGTTACACACGCTAAGCCGCCGCCTACTGGGAGTGTATCTTAGCATCTTAAAATTGCGACCGATGTATTCGCAATATTGCGATTACTAACTACTTAGCAGTTTCAGAGTAGCTCCAGACTTACTCTGCCTGTGCGATCAGTTCAGTGCTTGTCGTTCCTGGTTGACGTCACAAACACACCCAGCGTTCGCCCAGGCACTCCCACCGTTTCCCCGGCCACTCCTGCGTTTTTTCCGGAAACGGTAGCGTTTTCAGCCACACGCCCCTGAAACGCCGTGTTTCCGCCCAGTAACACCCATTTCCTGTCAATCACATTACGATCGCCGGAGCGAAGAAAAAGCCGTGAGTGAAAATACTTTCTTCATAGTAAAGTTACTTGGCGCAGTCGCAGTGCGAACATTGCGCATGCGTACTAAGCGGATTTTCACTGCGATGCGATGAAAAATACCGAGCGAACAACTCGGAATGAGGGCCCTTGTATTGTATTATTTGTATTGTAACCCCCTTTCAGCAATAATCCACTGTGGTGTCGGAACCCAGCGGTGAAATCACAATTGGTGTCGTGTCTTCATTGCCCTGCTAAGGTTTAAAGTGTTTTATCATTGCATTGCATTACTGTGAAGGTTTAAAGTGTATCTCTGGGTGTGTGTGCGCTGTGTGTACTTTGTACCCCCAGCGCGGCGTTTGTACGCTAAGTCCGTACAGTGATACGGGACTCCGTACGCAAACAATGTATAAAGTACGTAGCGTGTGTACTAAGTTTAGCGGCCGCAGCGGCTCCATGGTAAAGTGTATTCTAAGTGTGTATAAGGTATAGCTTTCTTTCCTGTAAGATAATCGACATTATCATAAGTTTCCCCTCAGAATTCTACAAAGAATACCCCATAATGATACACATTATGACAGCAGAGTCCCCTTTTACACATTACAGCAGCAGAGTCCCCTTTTTACACATTACGGCAGCATAGTCCCCTTTTCACACATTACAGCAGGCAGAGCCCCTTTTTACGCATTATGGCAGGTAGAGCTCCTTTTACACAATATGGCAGGCAGAGTCCCGTTTTTTACACATTAAGGCAGACAAAGTCCCCTTTTGACACATTACAGCAGCAGAGTCCCCCTTTTTACACATTATGGCAGCAGAGTCCCCTTTTTACATATTACAGCAGCAGAGTCCACATTTGAGAGAGAAAAAGAACACAGAAAGAGAGTGTGTGTTATACTTAGCTCTGACCAGCTGTCAGTTTTCTTGCCCTTCACTTCTTAACACTGTGGCTCTCCACAGCACAGGGCAATGTGGGTGGGCTTGGGGTGATCTGGGAGAGACATCATCTCTCCAAGAACACAAGGGGGGGTGAGAGGAGGAGGAGCCGGGAGGCAAGGTGAATGAGCTGCAGCACTGCCCGGCTACCTATGTGAGAAGAGGTAGCCGGGGACCTCACAGTGCGGCGGCAGCATGGCCAGGTGGGTTTTGATGGTGGTCCTGTGCCCACAGTGCATATGCGCTGTGTGCCAGGCACCACTGGCACACTGCTAGATATGGCCCTGATCACCGCTTCCTGTATATACCTGGTTGCTGTTTACCCAATCTCAGTGGTGCAGGTAGAAATTAGTGGTACTGATAGTAAAATTTGGAGTAGTCATGAGTCATGAGGGGCATGGTCACACGAGACTATGGGAGTGGCTACATGAGAATAAGAGCATGGACACATTAAGCCACACACCGTAATGCCCATTACACATTATGCCAAACACCGTAATAACCATTACACACTATGCCACACACCATAATGCTTATTACACTTTATGCCACACACCGTAATGCCCATTACAAATTATGCCACACACCATAACACCCATTACACATTATGCCATACACCATAATGTCCATTAAACATTATGCCACACACTGTAATGCCTTACATATTATACCACATACCATAATGTGTTAGCGCCAGGAGGCACGTGTCCCGGCTGCTGCCTAGGAGCCGGTATGCCATGCCTCCCACTGACCCCCGTCCGGCGCCTAGCAACAGGCGGACACCAGGCGCAAGGGCTCCTGTCCCCACCCCTGGCACCTAGGAAAAGGCTGATGCCGGGCACTGGGGGCCACTGCACTCCTTGTTGACGGGGACACCAGAAGCAGTAGGCATTCCTCATTGCTTAGGTTCTTGGTACGTGCAGCAGGGCAACTGCACTTAGGGGGTAATTCCAAGTTGATCGCAGCAGGAAATTTTTTAGCAGTTGAGCAAAACCATGTACACTGCAGGCGGGGGGAGAGATATAACATGTGCAGAAAGAGTTAGATTTGGGTGGGTTATTTTATTTCTGTGCAGGGTAAATACTGGCTGATTTATTTTTACACTGCAAATTAGATTGCAGATTGAACACACCACACCCGAAATAAAATAACCCACCCAAATCTAACTCTTTCTGCACATGTTATATCTGCCTCCCCTGCAGTGCATATGGTTTTGCACAATTGCTATCAAAAATCCTGCTGCGATCAACTTGGAATTACCCCCATAATTTATTAATTGCTTTTTCCCTGTATTCTCTCCCATTGGTAGTCATTTGTATCCAGGTTATTGTGGAGTTTCCACACAGACACTGCTTGCCTGCATTTCTGTATTATAACACCTTTGAGCATTGTTGCTTTCACAGTTTATTAAGTTGCTTATTACATCTTATGCATTGTTGCATTCACACACACTGGGGTATATTTACTAAGCTCCCGATTTTGACCGATTTGGTGTTTTTTCATCAAAGTGTCATCTCGGGAATTTACTAAACACAAATCTCGGCAGTGATGAGGTCATTCGTATTTTTTTGGAAGTCAAAGAAAAAAAATACGAATTAATACACCATCCCTCAAATACGCCTTTTATTTTATACAACTCGGTAATTTACTAAAAATTCATATTCACAATCATTGCCGGCAATAGCCAAACACTGCCGTGAAAAAATACAAATCGTAAAAAAAAGCAGTTTTCAAGTAGACCTGCTTTTTTTTACCGTGTTCTGATAGGCATGCACGGATCTGTGAGATCCGTGCATGTTTATCAGTGGGAAAGTGTTAAAATTCCCCCAAAAAAATTGGCGTGGGGTCCCCCCCTCCTAAGCATAACCAGCCTCGGACTCTTTGAGCCGCTCCTGGTTGTAAAAATACAGGGAAAAAATTGACAGGGGTTCCCCTATATTTTAACAACCAGAACTGGGCTCTGCGCCTGGTCCTGGTGCAAAAAATACGGGGGTCGAAAGACGTAGGGGTCCCCCATATTTTTAATACCAGCACCGGGCTCCACTAGTCAGAGAGATAATGCCACAGCCGGGGGACACTTTTAAACTAGTCCCTGTGGCCCTGGCATTAAATCACCAACTAGTCACCCCTGGCCGGGGTACCCTGGAGGAGTGGGGACCCCTTAAATCAATAAACCAGCCACCCAAGGGCCAGGGGTGAAGCCCAAGGCTGCCCCCCCCCCCATCCAAGGGCGGTGGATGGGGGGCTGATAGCCTTTTGTGTAAAATAAGAATATTGTTTTTTTGTAGCAGAACTACAAGTCCCAGCAAGCCTCCCCTGCAAGCTGATACTTGGAGAACCACAAGTACCAGCATGCGGGGGGGAAACGTGCCCGCTGGTACCTGTAGTTCTACTACAAAGAAAAAACCCAAATAAAAAAAACACACACACCTTGAAAGTACAATTTTATTACATACATGCACACCTACATACATACTTACCTATGTTGACATGAAGCAGTCGGTCCTCTTCTCCAGTAGAATCCAGGGGTACCTGTAAATAAAATTATACTCACAACAATTCTGTGTAGATCGGTCCTCTTCTGTTTGTAATCCACGTACTTGGCAAAATACAAAAACTGATTACCCGGACCACACACTGAAAGGGGATCCATGTTTACACATGGATCCCCTTTCCCCGACTGGCGAGACCCCCTGTGACTGCTGTCAAAGAGGGTCCCTTCAGCCAATCAGGGAGCGCCACGTCATGGCACTCTCCTGATTGGGTGTGCGCGCCTGAACTGTCAGTCAGGCTGCGCACTGTAGATACAATGTAGCGCATAGGTGCTCCATTGTATCCAATGGTGGGAACTTTGCGGTCTGCGATAGACCGCGAGGTTAAGTGGGGTCACTCTTGTGGCGCTCCCTGATTGGCTGAAGGGACCCTCTTTGACAGCAGTCACGGGGGTCCCGCCAGTCGGGGAAAGGGGATCCAGGTGTAAACATGAATCCCCTTTCAGTGCGTGGTCCGGGTAATCCGTTTTTTTATTTTGCCAAGTACGTGGATTACAAACAGAAGAGGACCGATCTACACAGGATTGTTGTGAGTATAATTTTATTTACAGGTACCCCTGGATTCAACTGGAGAAGAGGACCGACTCTTCGTGTCAACATAGGTAAGTATGTATGAATGTAAGTGTGCATGTATGTAATAAAATTGTACTATCACGGTGTGTGTGTTTTGTTTTTATTTGGGTATTTTTTTGTAGTAGAACTACAGGTACCAGCGGACCCGTTTTCCCCCTGCATGCTGGTACTTGTGGTTCTCCAAGTACCAGCTTGCGGGGGATGCTTGCTGGGACTTGTAGTTCTGCTACAAAAAACAATATTCTTATTTTTACACAAAAGGCTATCAGCCCCCCATCCGCCGCCCTTGGATGGAGGGGACAGCCTCGGGCTTCACCCCTGGCCCTTGGGTGGCTGGAGGGGGGATCCCCACTCCTCCAGGGTACCCCGGCCAGGGGTGACTAGTTGGTGATTTAATTCAAGGGCCGCAGGGACCAATATAAGTGTCCCCCGGCTGTGGCATTATCTCTCTGACTAGTGGAGCCCGGTGCTGGTATTAAAAATACGGGGGACCCCTACGTCTTTTGTCCCCCATTTTTTTTGTACCAGGCCCACGCGCAGAGCCCGTTGCTGGTTGTTAGAATATAGGGAAACCCCTGTCAATTTTTTCCCTGTATTTTTACAACCAGGACCGGCTCAAAGAGCCCGAGGCTGGTTATGCTTAGGAGGGGGGACCCCACGCCAATTTTTTTCCTGATTTTTAATACTTTCCATACTTCTTTTAAGGTACACAATGAAGCCCTGCACGGATCACACTGATCCAGCCAGGATTCATTGTGTTAAGTCCGGCAGTGTTTTACTAATCACTCCCGTAAAACACTGCCAGACATTGCGAATGACATCGACATCGGAAAACACGACAATGCAGAATACGACAGCATAGTAAATGAGGCGTAAAAAAAACCCAAAAAGTTGTAAATTATCACTGCCGATGTCATTCGTGTTTAATCTTTAACCAAATTCCGACAATTACAAATCTTAGTAAATATACCCCACTGTATCTTGGTTCCTATATTGGGATTTTGGTGGCTGCACCGCACATAATCTATTAATTGTTTTTTCCCTGTATTCTCTCCCATTGATAGTCATGCTAGTCTTAGTTAGCTTTCCCCTTTTTTACCCTCAGTCTCAGTCGGTGCCTTGTTACTTTGTAAGACCTGGGGGCATCATAGTCTGGGCAGACCTAATTTGCCCATTCAAATGCTGCTGCTATAGGAGAAGACTAGCTCTGCAGGCACCAACGAACCACTGGGAGGAATAACGGAGTCAGTGGTTAGGGTAGGGTTAGCTACGGTCATCCTTATCTAGCCGCAGCTTCACTCTTGAGTACTGGAACTCCCCAGTTGCCAACCACTACCCTGAGTTCCAGATACTCAGTTCATAACATAATGCCTTTTACATATTATGCCACACACAGTTATGCCCTGACACCATTTTATGTCCCACAAACAAAAATGCTCCTTATAAATTATGCCCCAGCTGTGGGCTGGTGGTACAGAGTACCACCACCATATTTATTAATGGTACTCCGTACTACCCCATACCACCCTACTTTAAGCACTGCCCAAACTCGATCATTTCAAAAAAGATCTTAAATACTGTCTGTATGCAAGGTAATTTCTGTTGCAATCCTGTGTAGCATTTTAACTCATGAAGGTTTCATAAGGTTTTCTTATTGCATACATTATAGGGGTGGTAGTCATGTGACCGCCGGTCGGCTAACCGACAGTCACATGACCTCCTCCGTGAGCCCGACGGCTCACTATCCCGATGGTCGGCATGCCGACCAACAGGGACTATTTCCACTCGTGGGTGTCCACGACACCCATAGAGTGGAAATAGAACCAGTGGCGACCGCAGGTCGCCACCGAGCCCGCAGCATGGCGAGCGCAGCGAGCCCGCAAGGGGCTTGCTGCACTCGCCCCTCCCCGCCGGGATCCCGGCGTCGGTATGCTGCCGGGATCCCGGCGTCGGTAAGGTGACCGGCGGTCAGGAGACCGCCGGTCACCCGTACTACACCCCATTATAGCACTCATCTATTTGTTTCAAATGTTTACATTATAGCCTTGACTAGAGTTGCTATACATATCCTAGTGCATGTCTTCTGGGTTTTTTGGGGTTTTTTTTTTTTTATCCATAGACCAAACCATGTTAATTTTTTTGCATCTTACAAAGAATATTCCCTTTAGAATGTAAGCTTTCATGAGCAGGGCCCTCTTCCCTCATGTGCCTTTACGTCTCTAACTTAACCTATCTTCTTTTCAATACTCCCTTTGATGGCACCAAATCCCTCGGTTTTCTGCCACCCTGATGCTTATTTCAGTGCTGTTTACTGACGCAGCTATGTTTATATATCCTATACTTGTACTATGGGGGTAATTCAGACCTGATCGCTAGGCTGCATTTTCTCACAGCCTGCAATCAGGTCCCAACTGCGCATGTGTATGCGCAGCGCAACAGACTGCAGCAGTGGGGATCGGTGCATAGCAACGGGATGGTGCGAAAAAAGTAATTGCACAGGTGATCGCAAGGTGACTGACAAGAAGAGGGAATTTGTGGGTGGCAACTGACCGTTTTCAGGGAGTGTCTGGAAAAATGCAGGCATGTCGAATCGTTGGAAGGGAGGGTGTCTGACGTCAATTCCGGCCCCGCGCAGGCTGAAGTGATTGTCCTGGGTTGCACAGTGGCTACACAAAATCAGTTTGTGCAGCTTTGCTACACATGCGTTTGCACACTTGCACAGCTAAAATACACTCCACCAGTAGGCAGTGACTATCTAATCGCAGGGCTGCAAAAATCGCTGCCCAGCAATCAGGCCTGAATTAGGCCCTATATTGTATAGAAGTGTAAGTCACTGTCTTTATGTTTTGCTTGATTACTCTGTAATTGGGCTCTGCAGATCCCATGTGGCGCCATATAAATAAAGGATAATAATAATAATAATAATAATAATAATTAATAATAATAATTGAAATCATTTTACAGATAGGTTTTCAGTGATTGTAATCTGGCCAGAGTCAGTTACCTGTTCAGAAGCTTTGTCAAATTTCTTCCACATTTCAGAGCAATACCTGGCACTAATTTTTTTCAGAAACTACAGAGGATAAATAAGAACAGATGTAATACCTTCTTATGGAGTAAACAGTAAGATGAAGTCACATGGAGTCACATGAGATAACAAATATATTACATGTCTACAAAAATCTTTATTTTTAAACCAATAGCTGGTAACATTCGCTCTCACTACCAAAGTCATCCTGTATGTAAGAGTATCTTTATGACAACTGGTGGGTAATAATGCTACAGGACAGGAGGGAGGATGTGATGGACTACCCAGGAGAGGATCACAAATTGAGATCACAAATATGAGAAGGTTAATGTAATATGCAAATATTTGTTATTTTATATTAAACAAGAAACATTGGTATACCCCAGCACACTGGATGACATCAGAAACAAGATTTCCTAACTATGCTGTATTAGTTTAAAGGATGAGTTTGGGGCGCGGTGTTCTCTGGACTGGTGGGGCTGGGCTGCTTTGGGGTAGCACACTGTAACATTTAATTTAGCACTTTATATATCACTTTCATATAATTTTCTACTAATGTCACTTTTTAATTATACTTTTCACATGTATCTTCTTTTATATATATCCTCTGCTTCCTAATATTCACTTACACTTTAACCTCACACAGGTGTACTGCTCTGGGGTGCCTGGCCCTTGACGGTTTGTGGGGTGTCACGCCCCGGTCTTAGACTTAATGTTAAGTACCCCCAGTACTCAGAGACGCCTTGAAGTGGCCTGGGGCTTCCCATACCTTTGCAAATGTGTGCAACTGAGATCTCTGCAATTCCTACCACCATGTAGTTATGAAATCCTGTTGCTGATGTCATCTAGTGTGCTGGGGGATACCAATGTTTCTTGTTCAGAATAACCCCTCCCTTTCATGCACCTGAATGACATTACTTATTGGATAAGAGCAGTTACCAAACTTTTTTTAAAATTTTATATAACAAAATATAAAAAAGCCTTTAGTTATACATTAATATATGTTACAGTTAGAGCCTAAATGTACAGGCTTTTGCATATGAAACACGTCCATTAGAAAAAGTGATATTACAGCAAGAGTGGTATTATAAAGAGGGTGAGAGAAAGTGGAATTAAAACATATTCATGTGCAGAAGGCTAGTATAGGTGGCAAGTGAGGCTAGCAATTTAAGGGGGGTGTATAAAGAAGGAGCACGTGTAACAGGAAAATTGTATAGTGTACCTTGGCTACTGACCCAGAATACAGATCATCAACAGATTTTCCTTCTTCCTCAGATGTCAGTTGGAATCCAAACAGGTTTGGTGTCTTCTCAACGTCCTTGTATGTTTTTCTTATATTGTTGAAAAAATAAAAATTGTCGTCATCTGATACAATAAAAGGGTTCAGTTTCAAACCAAACTGCTGAATATATTCACGCACAATCCTGTAAAAATTAACAGAAACACGAATACCCAATCAGCACATATAGTACTGTTATTCAGTGATGGCAATACACAAATTACCATAATTTATTCACAAATTATCAATGTTCTATTTCATCACACTGAGTAAGTGATAGTACGCTAGTAAGAAAGTGTAATATAGCTTTACTATTTTAAAGGTTTGTTAAAGCTACAATGCATCTCACTAGTAACAATCCAAAATATTTTGTAGAAGTATCGAGATCTTATCACATCTATTCTTGGAGTATGGCTTTGAACATGGAAAAACTTAGGTTAGAAGGTGAGTACTGTATAAACATGATCTTGTTAGTTGATGATCAGCAGAATAACTTACTTGAAATCTGCTATAGCATTGTGAGTACATATACACATCCATAAGAAATATACATTCCCAAATAAACTTTGATTGAAAAAATGGTTGCTTGAGAGCCACATGCTGAGTGATACTGTCCTTTTTTGTACTAAGTGACAATATTAACCAATCAATAGGCAGGGACGAAATTAGTCATTTTGTCACCCAAGGCAAGGCAGTAATTTGGCAAACCCCCCTTTTTTTTACATTTTTATTTTTAGCTCATATGTCCTAACTGGGCAATTGCCTGTATATTGTAATAGTATACACATTATGCAACAGTAGCACCCTTTATACGCGTTATTTTGCAGTAGGCTTACCATACTATCCCTTTAAACTGGGAATTACACAGGAATTACGCAGGTTCTGTGGCTAATCGACTTCAAGTCTGCATTTCACCTGGTTTAATCAGCCACAGAACCTGTATAATTCATGAGTGTCCCAGTTGCCGTGGTAGTACCCTTTATACACAGTATACCAGTACTGGACAGTAGTATACCAGTAACCACTCATCATTTTTTAGCAGATAAACAAATGTTAAATATGACAATCAGGAGTGAAGTGGAGACATTTGTAACTTTTCCCCATGAACACCACTGAGCAAGTCAAGGTCCCCGTTTACCTCCACAGGGTGACTCATCCAGCTGCTGCTAGCGTCCACTACTCTGGGTACCCGCAGCTCTACACTCAGTGCACCATGCAGGAACTGGAAGGCAGAAAAGCTCCAGACTCTGCTAGCTGCCACCTGACAAGGAGCCAGGTGCACTTCACTGCCGTGAAGAAACTCAAAATAAACTATAGCTCCAGCAGACAGTCCTTGCTGCCGGGAGCAGTTTATTTTGAGTTTCTTCCCTGCAGTGCGGGACATTGGCGCTGGTAACAGTAGATCCTGCCCACATTCAGCCTCGCTGGACACTAAGTGACCACTGATGCAGAGGGAGGAGGTGTTGCGGCCAGTGTCTATGTGGCAGAATTCCATGTGGTCTGGCCAACTTTATAGAAAACTGTTGAAAATGTCCCTCCCAAAATGGCTGCCTCCTCAGAGGAGACAGATTCTCAGTATCCACCATTGTCCCACTCCATCAGTATAGTTAGCGAATACAGAATCAGGCCGCCCTGGGTAGTTGCTATACTAACTTGGAATAGACTGGACACTGGGTTGCTTCCAGTGTCAGACTGGAACTGGACTTGGATACTGAACTGAACTGCAATCAACAAAATAATAGAGCAGACTGGAACTGGGCTTGGACCGGACTGGAACTGAACTGCAAGTGCTGGACCAGGCTGGAACTGGACTTAGACTGGACTGGAGTCAAATACTTGAGCTGGATCATACTTGTACTGAACTGGAGTTGGAAACGTTAACCAGAATGGATACAGTCAGACTTGGATGATATTGTACTGGTGTGCAACCTGTTAGTAAGTGTAGCACTAAGGAGTTCAGGAGTGCAAGCTAAAATAGGTAAGGTGCCACAATGTACTCAATGTAAATGGCTGTGCTTGAACAAGAGCAAACTGTCACTGGATGCTGATGGAGAGAGACTGTGCTGCTGGGTTTTTGTGCAGTGGTTGGATGTGGAGGTAAAGTACTCACTGAACCAAGATAGCTCACTGTAAAACAAAGGTTAATCACATGGCAGTCCAGAATCACTACAACAGCCTTGTTGGAGGACTGTGGTTAGTACTGTTATCAGGAGCAGGCTGCAGACACAGGTGGAGACTCAGACAGAGCTTTAACCTGAAAGTGAAGTTGCAGTGGAAACACAGTCACTTGACTAATCTGTTGTTGTGCAGACTGAGAACTAGGAAGCTTACAGGTTTGCTGAAGGTAGAAATTAATGGCTGAAGTCTGAGTAACCTTATTGTAGCAAAAGCAGAATGAAGCACTGTTGACAGCAGGCAATGCAGACCAGGAATATGGCAAGAAAGGGTTACATCCCTGTTAACTGTGGAATACACTCAGAAGCTAGGAAGTCAGGCTGTGGCTTCCTAGGAGTCAGAATGACTTATGCACTGGCACAGAATAAAAGGCAGGCAGGATATACATAGGGGTTGCAAGTCTCTGATAGGTTGCTAAAGTCAGAAAGAAAGAAAAAAGGCATTTTGTTTCCCCCAGCACCTGAATGATATCACTAAGCTAATTGAGCATCTACCATTATATATGCAGATTGCTAATGTCAGCTGAGGCAAAGAGCATTCTGACTGGAGGGAATGCAATCAGTTGATATGCTCCAACAGCAATAGTTCACAAGACAAACAGGAAACCTGACATGCAGGCCAGGTGATTGTTGCAGACAGGATCATAACAAAGCTAGAGGACCAAAGGTACCTCTTGTAACGGAAAGGCGCAGACACGAGCAGCGGTACCCAGAAATGCCTGGAACGCTGACCCACCAGAGGAAGATGCTGCAGTAATACAGGTGACCACAGCCGCAAAACGAGGGGTGGCATGAAACCCCTGACGATGAGCAGGAAGTTTAAAAGTAGGTGTAGCCTTACAGTGTGGCATAATTTGTAAGGGGCATTACTATGTGGGGCATACTATGGTGTCAGAGGCATAACTGTGTGGGCCATAATATGTAAGGGGCATTACTGTGTGGGGCATAACTGTAATGGGGCATTATTGTGTGTGGCATAATAAGGTGTAAGGGGCACTTAATGTTATAAGGGGCATTACAGTGTGTGGCATAATGTGTAAGGGGTATTGCAGTGTTTCATAATGTGTAAGGGGCATTACAGTGTGTGGCATCTTGTATAAGGGGAATTATGTGTGTGGCATACAGTATGGTGTAAGGGGCATTATTGTGAGTGGCAAATTGTGCAAGGGCCATTACTATAAGGAGGAAAAATGACAGTGTCCACTTGAACCAGTACTGGGACCACGTCATGTGATCAAAATCCTTTCTTCCAATCAGCCGACTTGCTACATCACTAGTTGTACTCCATCTAGGATGGGCATCCGACAACTATATGGAAGGTTGGCTGTCTACAGTAGTGATAGGCAAATTGATACACTTCTGAGCCTCACATTACACTTTATTTCAGTTGTAAGTTAAATGTATGCATTTAATCAATTAAAGCGACATACATCTGTAGTAACATATCATCTGGCCTTTTAAACGTGTTATAAGCCACCTGTTGGCCATCAATGGTCTAGAGTGGGACATGACCCTGCTATTATTATATACTGCAATACATGGCTTCTTCATTTATTTTACATTTTTTCATTTTATTTGGACTTTTTTCACTTGCAAAATCTCTGTTTCCTTTTACTACCCCTCCCCCTCCTGTCCTCCCACTTCTACCACCTGTGTCACATTATTGTTTTATGTCTGTTTTTCTCAATGTCAGTTTGAGCCAAGACTGTTTACACACTCGTCCAATGTTTTACCACGTATAATTGAATACCCTATAACTCTCCCAGTGATACCGAAAATATGTCACTGGGATCCATTTTTGGATTTTTTGTTCTGCCTACACACTGTCCCTTGTGTTCCTTTTTTCACATTATCGATACTTTTAAATACATTACATCATTTAGTTTAGCAAAATTAATGGTTATACTAGGCAAATAGAAATTGAAATAAAAAAAATGTTAAAAGAGAATTGGTTTATAAATGAATGTTTGGAGTGTAAGAGAGAATATGCAATGTAATGAGGAATTCTGTTATGTTAATGGTCTGTACATAGGGGGTCATTCCAAGTTGATCGCACGCTGCTGATTTTTGCTGTGCTGCGATCAGGTCTCTACTGCACATGTGTATGTACCACAATGTGCACGTGCGTCGTACGGGTACAATGCGGATCGTTGCTGAGCTATGGATTTAACGAAGAATCCATACGCACAGTCAATCGCAAAAAGACTGACAGAAAGAGGGAGTTTATGGGTGGCAACTGACCGTTTTCTAGGAGTGGTAGGTAAAATGTAGACGTGTCCGGGTGTTTGGAGGGCGGGTATGTGATGTAAATTCTGGCACCAAAAAGACTGAAGTGATCGCAAGGGCTGAGTAAGTTCAGACCTACTCTGAAATTGCACAAAATGTTTTTCGCAGAGCTCGGCAGCATAGGCGTTCGCACACTTGCAAAGCAAAAATACACTCCCCCGTGGGTGGCGACTGTGCGTTTGCTAAAAACAGCTAGCGTGCGATCAACTCGGAATGACCCCCATAGGGCCTAATTCAGATCTGATCACAGCAGCAAATTTGTTAGCTAATGGGCAAAACCATGGGGGTCATTCTGACCTGATCGCACACTGACGTTTTTTGCAGCACTGTGATCAGGACAGAACTGCGCATGCGTATGCACCGCAATGCACAGACGCGTCATATGGGTGCAAAGTGGATTGTTCCTGAGCAATGGATTTAACAAAGAATCCATTCGCACAGCCGATCGCAAGGAGATTGACAGGAAGAAGGCGGTGTCAACTGACCGTTCAGGGAGTGGTTGGAAAAACGCTGGCATGTCCAAGCGTTTGCAGGGCCGGTGTCTGATGTCAATTCCGGACATGTACAGGCTGAAGTGATTGCAGCGGCTGAGTAAATTCTGGGCAACTCAGAAACTGCACAATACTTTTTTGTACCACTCGGCTGCACATGCGTTCGCACACTTGCAAAGCTAAAATACACTCCCCCACAGGCAGCGACTATCTGATCGCAGCGCTGCAAAAAGTAGCTAGCGAGCGATCAACTTGGAAAGACCCCCCCAAGTGCACTGCAGGGGGGGCAGATATAACATGTGCAGAGAGAGTTAGATTTGGGTGGGGCGTTTTCAAACTGAAATCTAAATTGCAGTGTAAAAATAAAGCAGCCAGTATTTACCCTGCACAGAAAGAAAATAACCCACCCAAGTCTAACTCTCTCTGCACATGTTATATCTGCACTCCCCCTCCCCCCACATGGTTTTGCCCAGTAGCTAACAAATTTGCTGCTGTGATCAGATCTGAATTAGGCCCATAATTTGGATGTACAGAGAGGTTAGTTAATTTGCACCGGAATAATGGAAATACCCATACCTAATTAAACGGGATGCGGTCAACATCCCGCTGGACGGGATCCTGGCGGTCGAAATACCGACGCCGGAATCCCGACATATTCTCCCTCCGTGGGTGTCCACGACACCCATAGAGGGAGAATATAATATTGTGCCGAGCGTAGCGAGGCACCGTGCCCGCAGCGTGGTGAGCGAAGGGAGCCCGCAAGGGGCTGCGTTCCGCTCGCCACCCCTGTCGGGATTGTGTGGTCGGGATTCCGGCGTCGGGATTTCGACCGCCGGGATCCCGTCCAGCGGGATTACGTACTGATCCCAATTAAACTACTGTACTTGTTGCTAATCTGCTGTTCATAGGAATTTTTCAGTACAAGTCTTGCAGTTCATTTGTGTTCTTGTGTATGATTAGGAGAGGGGGTAAATTTATTTGCAAATATGGTTAAGATGACCAAAACATGTAGGTCAGATTGGACAATTTGATTACATTGTCTGACAAAAACAGGTGTGACCAAATCAACAACAAATTTGATCCATCAGTTTGGAAACTCAGTTCAGTTGTAAGGAGTGTTTGCAGCTAAATGTACTGTACAGTATGTTTCCATTATGTTGTTTAGCCTGTTTCCTACACAATCGGATATACGTGCAGGTCAGAATACTCAATGATCCTGTTTTGTGATTAAGCAGAATACATAGATTGCATCATAGGTGTCAAGCTTTACCTGTGTGTTATGGGCAGACGCATGGCTCCCAGCTCTGCATACCAGCCCTCTGGGTCTCTGTATGTTAGCACACGGCCGCCCACACGGTTACTGGCTTCTAATACAGTCACCTGAAATAGAAAAGACTAATTTTACATTTCTTTTTAATTTCATCCTCATAAGTATAGTTACAGTATATATTTACACGCAGTAAGGTCCCAATTCCTCCCATATTCTCTTACCATCTGTTTTCTGTGTAACCTCTTCACTTAGGAAAATATAACTTAAAATATCTCCATTATTGTGTCTCAAACAATCAGCAGTGACTTGACAACTAGAGCAAGACCACTGATTGTTATATTTGCCTAGGTGTAGCTTTCCAGAGATTATACAATAAAAGTAACTGGTTAAACACAGGGTGCTGGTGAAGAGGATCTATACTTACATTATACTTATGTTACAGTTATTGGTTCAACAGTGAAGCGGAGCCTATAGTGGAGCAAGAGTTCTGACCTCATACCAGCCGGTGACTGACATTTCTCAGTGTAGCAGTGCTGCTCTCTGGAACAGTGGATGAAGCAGCGTAATGTCACGGGTCTCAGGAGCTTAAGGAAGGATGTCCATCATCCACCATGTTGCTCATACGCAGTGGAAAGATGGTGCCGCACATGCACTGATACACTATAGCACCCATCTTGGTAAGTGAATGAAGCATCCCTTGAGGAGCAGTAGCACACCACCCCTTGCTACAAAGATCTCCATGTTAGACAAACATATAAACTAAGCTTCATCGTAGCAACCTCTAAAAAAGGTGTAGACACCTGAAAGAACATCATTAAATTAAGCAACTTGGGTTTGGCCTACTTCTCTGGAAATTTATAAAGTCCATCTTCATGACAACATAGCCCTTAAAAACAGTCACTGGACTTGAAACTTTTGAACTGTTGTCAATGTCGTGATGCTTCATGTTTTTTGTACTTTGAACAACCCCATTTTTTATAAAGTCTCTTTTCTTATTGTAGATATCCAATTACACCATTCAGTCTTTGACTTTGATTTTGAATCTCCTGGGGTACACAAAATGCAATATTTGCAAACTCTTCATAATATCTCCTGATTGGCTTGCTGATGTTTGTTTAGCAGATGACCATTGTTGTGATTTGAACTCCAGATTGGTAGTTTCTGACTCAGAATTGTCTCCAGCTGCTGTGTCCAATGACACATATTGCTCTGCATGTCAAAATATAGCTTTTCTGCAACTTGTGTTATTTCTTTAAATACATCATCCCTTCACATAATAAGTAATTGGATTTCTCAATCTGTAGCCTTTACTCTCAAGACAATATCTGAGCTTTATGCACTTTAATGACTTTGAGACCAGCTTGCATCTTCTTTCCTTTGGTATTGTGGCAGGAACAGCATGATTCCACATGAGGTTAATGTGAAACAGCAGGCTTTTGCAGGATTGGAACAGCAGCAACAGGTCTGAATGAATCTAGGGGGTAATTCCAAGTTGATCGCAGCAGGAAATTATTTAGCAGTTGGGCAAAACCATGTGCACTGCAGGGGTGTTATGCACACCAGTGCCAGCAGGAATGTACTGGTGTCTGAACGGAGAGAGATGCAAAACAAATGAACTCACAGACAGACTGGGGAATATGACTTTACATACATAGAAGGTGATAGGGTAGCAAAATAAACACAAAGTGAACAGAGAAGCCCAAAGGCTAAGAAACTGGGTGTCTCCCTAGTATTAGGAATGCTCAGATGGAAAGAAGCGAGATGTTGTGATTTAATACGTAGAGAACCCGAAATGCTGTTGCTAAGGGCAACAGCAAAACCCTAAAGGGTTACCAACGGGTGTGGCAGTAAACTCCTTGGTCAGAGATGGAATAATAGACACAAGGAGAGTCTCCACAATCCTAGTCCTCACTTGCAGTGCACTGGTTCAGCTTACTGCCACTAAACTGACACCTGAACACCTTGCACAGTGAGAAAGGATTTTGGCAGGCAAATCTGAGAATACAGCCGCAAACTTGCTAGGTTCACAGAGTAGCAAAAGAACCCCAGCAGGTTAAACGACTGACTCCAATCTTACTGCTAGGTCTGGATTGGCAGAGTGTAATACCAAATCCCAAGGCCTATTTGCAGTAAGCAACAAACAAATACAAAGTTTACACAGTACTAGCTAGCTTTCAGGAACTGACTAACCAACAAAGATTCAGCAGCATCTGCCTAACCTGAGAAGAGGGTTTATATAGCAGGTGCTGTCCACGCCCCACTCAGACCTCACAGACTGTGAGCACAAAAACCAGCACCGGATCCCCTGCCGTGCACAGAGCCTGTAACCACTGCACAGCAAAAGACCCGAACCGGAGTATCA
Organism: Pseudophryne corroboree; assembly: GCF_028390025.1. Lineage (NCBI taxonomy): Eukaryota > Metazoa > Chordata > Amphibia > Anura > Myobatrachidae > Pseudophryne > Pseudophryne corroboree. The sequence continues at coordinate 188,723,315 of NC_086453.1, forward strand.
GCTACGCTCAGGTTACTCCGCTAGCACTTGTCTCCCGGTTGCCATGACGACGTGGCAGCACAGAGCAGGAGACCATAACAATGGGAGGCAGATATAACATGTGCAGAAAGAGTTAGATTTGGGTGGGTTATTTTATTTCTGTGCAGGGTAAATACTGGCTGCTTTATTTTTACACTGCAATTTAGATTGCAGATTGAACTCACCACACCCAAATCTATCTCTCTCTGCACATGTTATATCTGCCCCCCCCTGCAGTGCACATGGTTTTGCCCAACTGCTAAAAATTTTCCTGCTGCGATCAACTTGGAATTACCCCCCTAGTCTGGGTTTTAGCCAAGTCTCATCTAAGCCACAGTTGGGCCAATCACTTCACCGTGTCTGCTGTCTTTAAAAATGTGTTTTGTTAATTAGGTCATGACTCCTGATGCCAGCAAATGTCCAGGCGATAGATGGAAATCTGTTATGTTAGGAGCCATTTGGAAATCTTTACACTTTGTTTTCTTTTTGATCAGGCCTCAATTGCTGGTTTATCCTGTTTGGAAACTGTTGGAGAAGGTTTAATTAATTAGGCTGCTGTAAACACAGCTTCTGCCCATAACTGTTCTCTAACTCTGCTTCCTTCAGCATACACTTTGCTTTTCCACTAGTGTACAATTTGCTAGTTCACTACAGTAAGCAATAGTCAACTGATGCTCTATTCCATATTTTATGAAGAGTTGTTATACCTCCCTGTTGAGATACTTTTCTCTGTTATGAGAACTTTGAGTGTGCATCCTATTTGGTTCTTTACAAGTCTCTTGCTGTATGCAATTTTCTTTGCTACTTCAGATTTCTTCTTTGTATATGTGTGTCATTCTCGTGAAGTTATCAATAAATGTCACAAAGTATCTCTATCCACTGACAGACTTTGTAATGTACTATTTGGTGCTTTTTTATTATTATTATTATTATTATTATTATTATTATTATTACCAGTTATTTATATAGTGCACACATATTCCGCAGCGCTTTACAGAGAATATTTGGCCATTCACATCAGTCCCTGCCCCTGTGGAGCTTACACTCTATATATACCATATGTACATGCACACACATTCATGTTACGGTTAAGTCTGTAGGGATCCAATTAACCTATCAGTATATTTTTGGATTGTGGGAGTAAACCAGAGTACCCAGAGGAAACAAATGAAAGTCTGGTGAGAACACACAAAATCCACACAGTTAGGGCCATGGTGGGAATCGAACCCATGACCTCAGTGCTGTGAGGCAGTAATGGTAACCCTTACACCATCCATACTGCCCTACGTTTTAGCTCTGTTGGTTGACTTTGGAAACAGTTGCCGACTCTGTTTTCCAAATATGCAGCTTTCACACATGAGTATCTCTGTGTAAGTCACTGATATTCCTGTCACCATTCTATTCTGCAACTTTTGTATACTGTCATATCATTGTGACCAAATATTCGGTGCCGGAGCTCCAATGACTGTGACTCATTTGTCATCATTGTGTAGCAGTGCTGTGTATCAATGACATACAATTGCTGGTGTCTTGTGCCTGTAGTGATGATTGTCCAACTTCTATTTCTCACAATGCACTTTCCTCTTGCAAATTGAACTCGGCGACTTCTTTGTTCTAGGACACTAATGATGATAAGAATTTTTACACTTATACTACATAGAATACGTATTACGGGGGAAATGTAACTGGTTTTGCTGTGTAAATGATTGCCACTTTAAAAAAACAGGAGAATTTGACCAAAATCTCCCACTTTCTGATTGTCAAACCCTATTGCATTTCCCCCGAATCTCTGTGATTTTGGATCTTGATGCAATCCTCTTCGAGCTTTAATTGTCCAAACTTTTGTAGCTGTCAACATTTGATTACCAATTTCTTTGCTCATGATAGGGTCACACTCACTTACCTTGATGGACCACTCCTCATTGCAGCTGAAATGTCTGACTGAATCGATATACCAAGAATCTTTTCTGTGTCACTCAGGGCTGACTGATCCTTTTTCTTACATTTCTGGCTCTGCACTGGATCCACTATTCTCTGTTTGCAATTAATTGCTTTGTGACCTATCTTGTGACAATTATAACATTTGTACATGAATTGAATCTTCTAAACATCTTACTTTTTGCTTGCAACGCAGTGGTCTCATTAATAGGTTCACATGATACACGTTCCTGAACCTGTAATACAGTAGCTTTGTCTCACTGTGTCTGTTGTTAATATTGCACTGATGTCTTCTAATGCTATGACTAAAAAGTCAAAATCTGGCCTCAGATTCTAAAGCACAGCAGTTTCAATTTCCTCATCCTCTATTTGTATACCAACAGATGCAGAGAAACAGACATCATCCTGTCTATATACTGCACTCATTCATACTTCTGCATTCATGTAACTTCATGTTGTAAATTTTACACCTTAAGTTTATTTTTCTCATGAGGCCTCCATCCTGATATGCAATGCAGTACACATGTCTCCAGGAGCTGGTAGTCAATGCCATCTACTGCTCCTCAAGGGATGCTTCATTACCTTACCATCGCAAAGGACAGTTCTTACCGAGAGAGATATCATTTGTGATTTTATTTAAGCATACTGCGTTAGTAAATGTCGTTATGCTCGCGGTCATTGGTGGGATGCTTCCTATGCAAAATGTGATGCTTGATGCATCCCGCCCACAATGTTTTATCAGTGTCAGACCGGTCCACACGGGAAATTTCTCCTAGAGTACAACTGCCTGAGGTATATGTCCATGCCTTGTTAGTAATTATCCAAGGTAGGGCCTCTGTGCTCACTTTTCTTAAAATATAAAATAAAGTAAATTAAGCACTGACAGGGCTTTGAGTTCTGTGCCTGCTCCATATTTCCAATGTTTTCATTCCAGTCTTGGCATGGGGCCAGTCAGCATCATATATTTTGCTGTGACTCCACTTTTATTCCTTCTCAACTGGGTTATGATGCATGCGAAAAAGTACTGCTCCTACCCCTCAAATGGATAAAGGACTGGAAGTCACATGCAATACTGTAAGTAAAGTATGCCGTCCATTCTCTTCCCTATCTTATTCTCCTGTCTGCATCCATCTTGTTCTCTGCATCCTCTTATCTACCAGTTAATAAACCTTCAATCCTGGATAAGTTATCTACTGTGTGAACTGACATCTATTGCACACTGCTGACACCTACCAGCCTCTGTAAGTTCTACCAATACAATCTATCAAAAAGCAGGTGATGGCACTGGGGCCACCATCAGAAACTGTTGGGCCTGGGACTGACAAAATAGACAGACCTGCAGCCTGGGGGGCGCTCATTAATTGTTAAAACATATGATATTTATTAACTATGCATTAAAAAGATTGTTTCTCTCAGAAAAAATAATTTTTAAATCAAAATATAGATATTTCCGATACCAAGATAAGACAAATAATACTTTATATGTTCTTTCTTTTCGTAAGACGTATAGATATCTCAATATTAGTTATTAGCATATACCAAGAGCAGAATATCTCAGAAAAGAAAACACTCTTATTCAGAGATAGTATAATACCAGCGCCTGTTCATAAATAACACTGTTTAATACAAATTTAGTGTCTCAGGTAGTACGTATCAGAAAAAGATATTAATTAGTAAACAAGTTACAAAGTATCAGCGGCATGCACATTGAGAGAGTGGATACAATGTATAATTTAACCCTGCATGTTAATCAACGTTTTGTAACATAAGTATCTTCACATAAGTGAGTTCATTTCAAGAAATGCATGAAAAAATAAGGTATCCGATCTCTAGGTCAAACACACTTAGGTCGACAACATGGTTGACCACTATTGGTCGACAGGGTTTCTAGGTCGACATGTTCTAGGTCAACAGCTCCAAAGGTCGACATGAGTTTTTCACAATTTTTTTCTTTTTTCATACTTAACGATCCACGTAGACTATGATTGGGAATAGTAACCTGTGCTGAGCGCAGTGAGGCACCCTGCTTGAAGCATGGCGAGCAAAGCGAGAGGCACGGTGCACTAATTGGGGTTCCCAGTCACTGTATGGAGAAAACGATACCAAGAAAAACAAAAACCCTCATGTCGACCTTTTGACCTGTCAACCTAGAACATGTCGACCTAGAGACCCTGTTGACCTAGAGACCCTGTTGACCTATTTACTGTCGACCAATAGTGGTCGACCTAGACACTGTCTTTCACTGAAGACACGGAGCTAGGCTGTGTACAACATTGTCTGGCAGCTTGTGACTTCACAGATTGCCCTTTTTATAACTGCAAGGGAGCAGAGATTGGCTCCTGCAAACAGCTGGCTGAGAGCAGCAACTGGAATGGCTGAAATCGATCAGGTGACCACCTACAACATGTCTGAGTTTTGGCCGGAGGGAACTTGGTGTTCAATCTGAGTATCAAAATGCTGAGTGGAAGCGAAGGTCTACGGAGAGACACACTTTGGATTATACTCAGAACACTGAGAGTGCTGGGCAGGGACAGTGTGTGCAGGCTTCACTGCCAGCTGAGAGCGATATGCAGAGAGACCAGTTTGTCGGGGATAAAACTGCTGAAATCAGGATTCTGCAGGTTACTCAAACAAGTGAAATCACTGAGGTATCTAATCAGCAGCCAGAAATACAGACAATTTATATCCTGGGAGATTTCTCAGGTAATGAAGTCAGCAACACAGGATACACTGAACTACAGCACTGATGGCAGGGGTATTTCATAAGGGATCCGGTCTTTAGGTCGACAAAACTTAGGTAGACAATGTCTAGGTCGACAGTAAGTAGGTCAACATGGTTTCTAGCTCGGCAGGTACTTTAAGTCGACATGTACTAAGTCAACATGACAAAAGGTCGACATGAGTTTTTTACATTTTTCTTCTTTTTTTTTAAACTTTTTCATACTTTACGATCCACATGGACTACAACTTGTAACCGTAACCTTTCCCGATGCATGGCAAGCAAAGTGAGACATGCGAAGCGACACAGTGCACTAATTGGGGTTCCCCGTCATTGTACGGAGAAAACGACACCAAAAAAAGTGAAAAAACCTCATGTCGACCTTTTGTCATGTCGACCTAGTACATGTCGACCTAGAGTCCCATGTCAACCTACTTACTGTCGACTAATAGTGGTCGACCTAGACACTGTCGACCTAAGTCTAGTCTATCTAATATACCACACCCATTTCATAAGACCAGGTGCTAGAATAAGAGGAGTAAGGTCAGGATTGTGGCAGGAATAACTTTCATATAAATGATAACTGCACTGCCTGTTCTTCGCACAGGAGTTTCTGATTTTCACGATTGTAATTATAAATGAGTGTTAAAAATATGGTAAATCTATAGAGATGTAAATCTGAGATGTCCTAATGTAAGTAAATATTAATCCATGCTTCTTGGAGTTACCTGAGGAGGACCTGTACAGATACAGTAAAAAGTGCCAGGACCATTTTTGTAGTTTATTCAATTCTACACACTGGAGGTGCAATCCAAATTTTGATCCGATTGTCCATTTGGGCGTTATCATTCATGTAATGAAATCTACGCATCGGTAATAACGTCATTATGACAACCCCCTTTTCATCCCCTTAGGGGAGGTTTATTAAAAATCAAATTAATACCTATTGATGTTAAATTTAATCTTCCTAACATATCGGGTAGTAAGAGAATTAGCGATGAGTCGGTCAGTGGGTCAGTGTCGACCTAGTAGTGAGGGCTGTTTTTTAATATATATATATATATATATATATATATATATCAGAATTCTAGTGCTACCATTTGTGTAAAGGTGATGGGGTGTTTGAATTAGTAAAACATATACAGTATTCAAGTTGCTGTCATGTCCAAGATGGCTATACTGGGTGGGTTTTTTTTGGAGTCTGCACTGGACCAGATTGTACATTACTTGATAGAAAAATATAATAACAATGTAATTTCAAATTACAATTTAGACCAACATAGAGCTGCCAATTTCGCCTAAAGAGGCTTTTGGGGCAGAACAGGGTTGGTGGTGCTCCCGGACATTATTTCAGAAAGAACTGTTAAAGGTTGTTTTGCAAAGAAGCAAAAGAAAGACTGTTTGATATGTCTCTCAGAGAGACATATCAAACAGTCTTTCTTTTGCTTCTTTGCAAAACAACCTTTAACATGTCCAAGATGGCCTTTCTCGTCTCATTTTCATACTTGCTCTGCCATATAGTATGGAAAATCATTGCGCGTCTTTGCTGAAGAAGTGAAGATTGAGACAGCTTCACGCGGAATCTAGAAATATCTGCCGACTAGCCCAGAGGCGTTTTAAGAGAGGAGGTGGCCCGTGGGCAGACTCCGGGTGGGCCCCCTCCTCTCCACTGCACCGTAAGTTCTGGTATTGTGCAGGTCTCCAGAAACATGGCACCCGCCATGGTCCGAGGACAAATTTCATACTTCACATGCTCTGCGGCCATTTTGTGTAGGATTTTTGCTGCGGCTGCTGTAGCCACAGCAGCTGCAGCACCCATCGCGGGACTCCGGAAAGGTAAATATTAAAACAACATGGGTGCATTGTGTGTGGTGTGCCCCCCCCTGGACCCAGGAAACCGTGTGCACCCCACAAATTGCACCCATGATAGAAACGCCAATGGACTAGCCCCTTGAACAAAGACTGGTTTTGATCAGGAAGGATGCTGGCCTACTCTCCTGGTAGTCCGGAATAACTCGGACGTCCCAACATTCTGGGAGTGCATGCAAGTATGTTAATATCCCATGCCTGCCTGCCCTTTTACCTTGTGTGCTGCCTGTGCAACAAAACTGCTCTTTTTATGCTATCTGGACTGAACACTGCTTGTGTAATCTAGCTTTGCTTAGGTTGTGTTGCTAGAATTAACTACTTGTGTTATCTTAGACTGGGTACACATTTGTTTAAGCCACAGGAGATCAGACTGTTTATACAATCCTACTGCAGACCTGGTGGCAGATTTTGCATCCATGCATAAATATTGTACAATCTGCTGAAAGAATATAATTTTGGTTGGGGGGAAGGAGGATTTATTATGTTTCGGGAAAATATATTAATGACAATGTTGAATGGGGGGTGGGGAAAATATTAGTATTACATACCTCCCAACATGACCCACTCCAGGATGGACAGAATGCTCTATTCCTGGACTTCCCTCTTAATTTATGATTGCCATCACCTGTGCTGAAACACCTTTCTTATGCACTAATCCAGGGGTTCTCAAACTCAGTCCTCAGGACCCCACACAGTGCATGTTTTGCAGGTAACCCAGCAAGTGCACAGGTGTATTAATTACTCACAGACACATTTTAAAAGGTCCACAGGTGGAGCTAATTATTTCACTTGTGATTCTGTGAGGAGACCTGCAAAACATGCACTGTGTGGGGTCCTGAGGACCGAGTTTGAGAACCTGTGCACTAACCTGTTCAACACAGGTGCTGGCAATCATAAAGAGAAAAGTCCAGAAGCAGAGCATTTTGTCTCTCCTGGAGAGGGTCATGTTGGGAGGTATGGTATCATTGTGGCTGGGGGATGGGGAGGTATTCGGATGGTAGTTCGGATGGATACTATTTAGGTCAACAGTCAATAGGTCGACCACTATTGGTTGACATTGACATGGTCGAGATAGGAAAAAAGGCCGACACATTAAAATGGTCAATGCGGGACAGGTTGACACATCAAAAATTCGACGTGGTTTTAAAAATAAATAAATTACTTTTTCATATAGTACTTTACCATCCAACGTGGACTACGATTGGGAAGAGTAACCTCTGATGAGTGCAGCGGTAACAGAGCGAGGCACCTTGCCCGCAGCATGGCGGGCGAAGTGAGCCATGCAAGGGGATGCGGTGCACTACTTGTGGTTTCGGAAAAAACTACATCAAAAACTGTTGAAAATTCCACGTCAACCTTGTATGCGTCAACCTGTCGCGTGTGTACTATTTTCACGTGTCAACCATTTTTCCATGTCAACCATGTTAATGTCAACCAACAGTGGTCGACCTTATGACTGTCGACCTTAACTAGATGGGGACCTGACCCGATGGGGACAGGTTATTTTAATCATTAATTAATGGTTATTCTAAAAAAAAAAAGGGTGGGGTCCCCCTTATCAATAACCAGCCCTGGACCTTTGAGCCTGATCTGCTATTGGAAATTAAGGAGATAAATTCCGTTAGGTTTCCCCTATTTTGCAATAACCAGCACCAGGCTGAACCAAGAGGATAATGCCATAGCAGGGGTACACACAACATGCAGTCCCACTGCCATCACATTAACCGACCCCAAACTGGCTAGCCCTGGGCTGAAATTCCTCAGAAACCAGGACCCCCAAAAATAAAATGGTGAGTGCAGGGTTCATGGTATGCTAAAATTGTTCTTTACAGGTGGCCTACAGATCCCGGGAAGCCAGAACCGCCATGCAGCACATGGAGAACCTTAAGTGCCAGCAAACCCAGACATTAAGGGCCCACTGGCACCTGTAGTCCGCCAGTAAAGATAATAATAAAATAAAAACAGGAAACCAAATATTGAAATAATTTAGTGAACAGCACCTTTGCCTGGTGGACAGCGGACTTTAAGCTCTTTTGTATGACTGCAGCCTCCCCAGGACTTCCGGCATCTTTTACAAGCATCTTTACTTGGGGGGCAATGGCTTTTAAACTCTTTTGTGTGACCGCTGCCTCCCCAGGACTTCTGGCATCTTCTGTCTTCAGTAGCTCTTGCCCACTCCTTCCCCGCCATTGGACTGACAGCTGCTGCCTCACTCTGGCTTATATTAGTCGGCACAAGGGGGCAATGACACTGTGATCCGCACTTGGCTCACCACATACATCTTAAACGTTAAAAATGGTGTCAGTTTTTTAACAGGTTGCACCGCCATTGTGCCCATAGGACAGTGGTGGAAACCCACCACAGCTGCCCTATGCACACTGCCGAACGCTGCAGTAATGGCTGAAGGGGACTGGATTCTCCAGGGTCCAGGCCTGCCGTTATGCCTTCAACCTTCAATGGATCCAGCACTGCCGCCATGTACATGGTGTGGTGAGCTGCCGGAACTGGAGATCAGTCGTTAGATCTGGTCTCAAAAGCATACACTTTACAACACTGGCCGATAGATGACCAGGATTGGGTGCATGGGTCGTTCGGGGAGGGTAAACACTTTCCCAATTGTTCCGTTGGGAGTCCGACCTCCTGAGGATTTGACAAGTGTGTATCTAGATTTACTCTACTCATACGGGTTTACTGCTGTTCTGATGACTGACTCTGCTGGTCTCCTCTGTTGAACTGTTCCCACTGATATATAGTCCTTGGTAATGCATCCATCATGACATCATCTGGTGCCCCGTGTGGTACCATCAAGGAAGTAAATTGTTAGTGGGGGTAATTCAGAGTTGATCGCAGCAGAAAATTTGTTAGCAGTTGGGAAAAACCATGGGGGTCATTCCGAGTTGATCGCACATAGCAACTTTTTGCTGCTCGTGCAATTAACTTGACACTGCCTATGGGGGAGTGTATTTTAGCATAGCAGGGCTACGATCATTTGTGCAGCCCTGCTATGCTAAAATTTTTTGTGTAAAACAAGACTAGCCCTGCAGTTACTTACCCTGTGCAATGGATCCAGCGATGAAGGTCCCGGAATTGACATCAGAAATCCACCCTCCAAACGCCTGGACAAGCTAGCGTTCGGATCTCCATGCCCGGAAAACGGTTAATTGACACCCCGGAATGCCTTCCTCCTGTCAATCTTCTTGCGGTCGCCGCTGCGACCGCTCTCTCAATATGCGGCGTCGCTACCCGGCGATGGCTGTCGTCAGGCAACGATGCGTCTGTGCAATGCGGCCTCCACGCATGCACAGTTCCGACCCATTCGCACTGCTGCGATGAACCGCAGCGTGCGAACAGGTCGGAATGACCCCCCATGTTCACTGCAGGTGTGGCAGATATAATATTTGCAGAGAGAGTTAGATTTGGGTGGGTTATTTTGTTTCTGTGCATGGTAAATACTGGCTGCTTTATTTTTACACTGCAATTTAGATTTCAGTTTGAACACACCCCACCCAAATCTAACTCTCTCTGCACATGTTATATCTGCCCCCTCCTGCAGTGCACATGGTTTTGCCCAACTGCTAACAAATTTGCTGCTGTGATCAACTCTGAATTAGGCCTATTGGGGGTCATTCCGAGTTGATCGGAGCTATGCTAAATTTAGCACAGCTACGATCATTCACACTGACATGCGGGGGGACGCCCAGCACAGGGCTATCCCACCCCACATGTCAGTGCCGGCCCCCCCGCAGAAGCGCAAAGGCATCGCACACCGGCGATGCCTTTGCACTTCAAGAGTAGCTCCCGACCAGCGCAGCTTTAGCGTGCTGGCCGGGAGCTATTCATTGCTCCCTGGCCCGCATCGGCTGCGTGTGACATCACGCAGCCGCCATGGACCGCCCCCCCCCCCCCCCCCAACGGTCCGGGCCACGCCTGCATTGGCCGGACCGAGCCGCCGTTCAGCCCCCGCTCCCGCCCAGTGACCACCTCTGTCTCAGAGGCGATCGCTAGGCAACAACGGCTGCCATGCGCCAGCGCACTGCTGCGCTGGTGCATGCGCAGTTCCGACTCGATCGCTGCGCTGTGATAAACTGCAGCGAGCGATCAGGTCAGAATGACCCCCACTAACTAGTCTCCTGCTCATATTTCTAAACTGTTCTTGATAAATGTTCACTAACCGGAATTTAACATCTTGGGGAAGATCAAGTATTGGCAACCAATAAGCTTCTAACTGTCATTTTACAGGCTGTGCTCGATAAAAGACTGATAAGCTGATTGTTTGGTACTTTATCTCTCTGCGAGATTAATCGTACATCCTTAGTACATCACCTTTGCCCCAAAACTAGCAATAAAATTGAATTTGGATATGATTATACTTAATTTATGATGAGAACAAGCTTTGCAATATAACATAGACTCATCTACTTACTCTGTGGCCGGCGTTTAGTAAAGTTTTAGCCGCAGAAAGTCCAGACATTCCTGCACCAACAATAACAATGTATTTTTGATGAAGCGTCTTAGTAGAAGGCAATCCATGTTTAGCAATATTCAGTAACTCTTCATATTCAGGATCTTCATTACATTCCTGCAACAAGTTCATATCACTCCTCATCCCACAGATCATTGCCCAGAATGCCAAGGAGAGAAACACTGTAGTGAGAAATGTACAATTAATTTTATGCACAATTTTCATTTACTGGTATAGCTGCACATTACTTCCTCACCATAGGTCAACTGTTATGTGAAATGTTTGCCATATATACAATAAATAGAAATCTGTGCAAAATACATCACCAAGTGAATGGTTTAATTCAGACCTGATCGCAGCAGCAAATTTGTTAGCTAATCGGCAAAACCATGGGGGTCATTCTGACCCGTTCGTTCACTGCTGTTTTTCGCAGCCGAGCAAACAGGTCTCTACTGCGCATGCACCGATGCCATAGTGCACCAGCGCATGCCAGACGGCCGAAGGCCGTAGCAGGGCTGCGATTGCCTCTGCCTGATTGACAGGCAGAGGCGGTCGCTGGGCGGTAGGAGGCGGAACGGCGGCGTTTGGCCGCCGTTTTGTAGGCGCGGTCCGGCCAATGCAGGCATGGCCGGACCGAATGGGGGGCAGGCCGCAACGGCTGTGTGATGTCAGGAGCTGCTGCGCTGGCCGGGAGTTAATCCTGAAATACAAAAGCACCACCGCTGTGCGATGCGATTGTATTTGTGCTGGGGGGGGGGGGGGGGCGGCACTGACATGCGGGGCAGACCAGCCCTGTGCTGGGCATCCCTCCGCATGTCAGGGAAGATGATCGTAGCTGTACTAAATTTAGCACAGCTACAATCAACTCGGAATGACCCCCATGTGCACTGCAGAAGTGTGTGTGTGTGTGTGCGGGGGGGGGGGGGCAGATATAACATGTGCAGAGAGAGTTAGATTTGGATGGGTTGTATTGTTTCTGTGCATGATAAATACAGGCTGCTTTATTTTTACTGGTGATGAGCGGGTTCGGTTTCTCGGAAACCGAACCCCCCCGAACTTCACCCTTTTTACACGGGTCCGAGCCATACTCGGATTCTCCCGTGTGGCTCGGTTAACCCGAGCGCGCCCGAACGTCATCATCCCGCTGTCCGATTCTCGCGAGATTCGGATTCTATATAAGCAGCCGCGCGTCGCTGCCATTTTCACTCGTGCATTGGAATGTTAGGGAGAGGACGTGGCTAGCGTCCTCTTCGTTATTGTTGAAATTGATTGTGCACTATTGCTTAATTTTGGGGAGGGCTGGGGAGCAGCTGTATAATATAGGAGGAGTACAGTGCAGAGTTTTGCTGATCAGTGACCACCAGTTATCCGTTCTCTGCCTGAAAAAAACGCTCCATATCTGTGCTAAGTGTGCTGCATATATCTGTGCTCACACTGCTGAATTGTGGGGACTGGGGAGCAGCTGTATTATATAGCAGGAGTACAGTGCAGAGTTTTGCTGACAGTTACCACCAGTATACGTTGTCTGCCTGAAAAACACTCCATATCTGTGCTCAGTGTGCTGCTTTATTGTGGGGACTGGGGACCACCAGTATAATATTATATAGGAGGAGTACAGTGCAGAGTTTTGCTGACCAGTGACCACCAGTATATAATATATAGCATTACGGTACAGTAGGCCACTGCTGTACCTACCTCTGTGTCGTCATTAAGTATACTATCCATCTAGATTCTATACCTGTGGTGCATTTCAGTTGTGCAGTTTGCTGACACAGTGACCACCAGTATATATAGCAGTACGGTACAGAAGGCCACTGCTGTACCTACCTCTGTGTCGTCATTAAGTATACTATCCATCTACATTCTATACCTGTGGTGCATTTTAGTTTTGCAGTTTGCTGACACAGTGACCCCCAGTATACTATATATAGCAGTACGGTACGGAAGGCCACTGCTGTACCTACCTCTGTGTCGTCATTAAGTATACTATCCATCTACATTCTATACCTGTGGTGCATTTTAGTTTTGCAGATTGCTGACAGTGACCACCAGTATATATAGCAGTACGGTACGGAAGGCCACTGCACTACCTACCTCTGTGTCGTCAAGTATACTATCCATCCATACCTGTGGTGCATTTCAGTTGTACGCAGTATATATAGTAGTAGGCCATTGCTATTGATAGTTACTGGCATATAATTCCACACATTAAAAAATGGAGAACAAAAATGTGGTGGTTAAAATAGGAAAAGATCAAGATCCACTTCCACCTCGTGCTGAAGCTGCTGCCACTAGTCATGGCCGAGACGATGAAATGCCATCAACGTCGTCTGCCAAGGCCGATGCCCAATGTCATAGTAGAGAGCATGTAAAATCCAAAAAACAAAAGTTCAGTAAAATGACCCAAAAATCAAATTAAAAGCGTCTGAGGAGAAGCGTAAACTTGGCAATATGCCATTTACGACACGGAGTGGCAAGGAACGGCTGAGGCCCTGGCCTATGTTCATGGCTAGTGGTTTAGCTTCACATGAGGTTGGAAGCACTCATCCTCTCGCTAGAAAAATGAAAAGACTTAAGCTGGCAAAAGCACAGCAAAGAACTGTGCGTTCTTCTAAATCACAAATCCCCAAGGAGAGTCCAATTGTGTTGGTTGCGATGCCTGACCTTCCCAACACTGGATGGGAAGAGCTTGCGCCTTCCACCATTTGCACGCCCCCTGCAAGTGCTGGAAGGAGCACCCGCAGTCCAGTTCCTGATAGTCAAATTGAAGATGTCACTGTTGAAGTACACCAGGATGAGGATATGGGTGTTGCTGGCGCTGGGGAGGAAATTGACAAGGAGGATTCTGATGGTGAGGTGGTTTGTTTAAGTCAGGCACCCGTGGGACGAATATGGCCATTGACATGCCTGGTCAAAATACAAAAAAATCAGCTCTTCGGTGTGGAATTATTTCAACACAAATGCGGACAACAGGTGTCAAGCCGTGTGTTGCCTTTGTCAAGCTATAATAAGTAGGGGTAAGGACGTTAACCACCTCGGAACATCCTCCCTTATACGTCACCTGCAGCGCATTCATCATAAGTCAGTGACAAGTTCAAAAACTTTGGGTGACAGCGGAAGCAGTCCACTGACCACTAAATCCCTTCCTCTTGTAACCAAGCTCCTGCAAACCACACCACCAACTCCCTCAGTGTCAATTTCCTCCTTACCCAGGAAAGCCAATAGTCCTGCAGGCCATGTCACTGGCAAGTCTGACGAGTCCTCTCCTGCCTGGGATTCCTCCGATGCATCCTTGAGTGTAACGCCTACTGCTGCTGGCGCTGCTGTTGTAGCTGCTGGGAGTCGATCGTCATCCCAGAGGGGAAGTCGGAAGACCACTTGTACTACTTCCAGTAAGCAATTGACTGTCCAACAGTCCTTTGCGAGGAAGATGAAATATCACAGCAGTCATCCTGCTGCAAAGCAGATAACTCATGCCTTGGCAGCCTGGGCGGTGAGAAACGTGGTTCCGGTATCCACCGTTAATTCAGAGGCAACTAGAGACTAGATTGAGGTACTGTGTCCCCGGTACCAAATACCATCTAGGTTCCATTTCTCTAGGCAGGCGATACTGAAAATGTACACAGAACTCAGAAAAAGACTCACCAGTGTCCTAAAAAATGCAGTTGTACCCAATGTCCACTTAACCACGGACATGTGGACAAGTGGAGCAGGGCAGACTCAGGACTATATGACTGTGACAGCCCACTGGGTAGATGTATTGCCTCCCGCAGCAAGAACAGCAGCGGCGGCACCAGTAGCAGCATCTCGCAAACGCCAACTCGTTCCTAGGCAGGCTACGCTTTGTATCACCGCTTTCCAGAAGAGGCACACAGCTGACAACCTCTTACGGAAACTGAGGAAGATCATCGCAGAATGGCTTACCCCAATTGGACTCTCCTGGGGATTTGTGACATCGGACAATGCCAGCAATATTGTGCGTGCATTACATCTGGGCAAATTCCAGCACGTCCCATGTTTTGCACATACATTGAATTTGGTGGTGCAGAATTATTTAAAAAACGACAGGGACGTGCAAGAGATGCTGTCGGTGGCCTGAATAATTGCGGGCCACTTTCGGCATTCAGCCACCGCGTACAGAAGACTGGAGCACCACCAAACATTCCTGAACCTGCCCTGCCATCATCTGAAGCAAGAGGTGGTAACGAGGTGGAATTCAACCCTCTATATGCTTCAGAGGATGGAGGAGCAGCAAAAGGCCATTCAAGCCTATACATCTGCCCACGATATAGGCAAAGGAGGGGGAATGCACCTGACTCAAGCGCAGTGGAGAATGATTTCAACGTTGTGCAAGGTTCTGCAACCCTTTGAACTTGCCACACGTGAAGTCAGTTCAGACACTGCCAGCCTGAGTCAGGTCATTCCCCTCATCAGGCTTTTGCAGAAGAAGCTGGAGACATTGAAGGAGGAGCTAAAACAGAGCGATTCCGCTAGGCATGTGGGACTTGTGGATGGAGCCCTTAATTCGCTTAACCAGGATTCACGGGTGGTCAATCTGTTGAAATCAGAGCACTACATTTTGGCCACCGTGCTCGATCCTAGATTTAAAACCTACGTTGTATCTCTCTTTCCGGCAGACACAAGTCTGCAGAGGTTCAAAGACCTGCTGGTGAGAAAATTGTCAAGTCAAGCGGAACATGACCCGTCAACATCTCCTCCTTCACATTCTCCCGCAACTGGGGGTGCGAGGAAAAGGCTAAGAATTCCAAGCCCACCCACTGGCGGTGATGCAGGGCAGTCTGGAGCGAGTGCTGACATCTGGTCCGGACTGAAGGACCTGCCAACGATTACTGACATGTCGTCTACTGTCACTTCATATGATTCTCTCACCATTGAAAGAATGGTGGAGGATTATATGAGTGACCGCATCCAAGTAGGCACGTCAGACAGTCCGTACGTATACTGGCAGGAAAAAGAGGCAATTTGGAGGCCCTTGCACAAACTGGCTTTATTCTACCTATGTTGTCCTCCCTCCAGTGTGTACTCCGAAAGAGTGTTTAATGCAGCCGCTCACCTTGTCAGCAATCGGCGTACGAGGTTACTTCCAGAAAATGTGGAGAAGATGATGTTCATCAAAATGAATTATAATCAATTCCTCCGTGGAGACATTCACCAGCAGCAATTGCCTCCAGACAGTACACAGGGACCTGAGATGGTGGATTCCAGTGGGGACGAATTAATAATCTGTGAGGAGGGGGATGTACACAGTAAAAGGGGTGAGGAATCGGAGGATGATGATGAGGTGGACATCTTGCCTCTGTAGAGCCAGTTTGTGCAAGGAGAGATTGATTGCTTCTTTTTTTGGTGGGGGCCCAAACCAACCAGTCATTTCAGTCACAGTCGTGTGGCAGACCCTGTCGCTGAAATGATGGGTTCGTTAAAGTGTGCATGTCCTGTTTATACAACATAAGGGTGGGTGGGAGGGAGGGCCCAAGGACAATTCCATCTTGCACCTCTTTTTTCTTTCATTTTTCTTTGCATCATGTGATGTTTGGGGACAATTTTTTTGAAGTGCCATCCTGCCTGACACTGCAGTGCCACTCCTAGATGGGCCAGGTGTTTGTGTCGGCCACTTGTGTCGCTTAGCTTAGTCACACAGCGACCTTGGTGCGTCTCTTTTTTTCTTTGCATCATGTGCTGTTTGGGGACTATTTTTTTGAAGGGCCATCCTGCCTGACACTGCAGTGCCACTCCTAGATGGGCCAGGTGTTTGTGTCGGCCACTTGTGTCGCTTAGCTTAGCCATCCAGCGACCTCGGTGCAAATTTTAGGACTAAAAATAATATTGTGAGGTGTGAGGTGTTCAGAATAGACTGGAAATGAGTGGAAATTATGGTTATTGAGGTTAATAAAACTATGGGATCAAAATGACCCCCAAATTCTATGATTTAAGCTGTTTTTTAGGGTTTTTTGTAAAAAACACCCGAATCCAAAACACACCCGAATCCGACAAAAAATTTTCGGTGAGGTTTTGCCAAAACGCGTCCGAATCCAAAACACGGCCGCGGAACCGAATCCAAAACCAAAACACAAAACCCGAAAAATGTCTGGTGCACATCACTAATTTTTACACTGCAATTTAGACTTCAGTTTGAATACACCACACCCAAATCTAATTCTCTGCAGATGTTATATCTGCCCCCCTGCAGTGCACATGGTTTTGCCGATTACTGTGGCTAACAAATTTGCTGCTGCAATCAGATCTGAATTAGGCCCAAAGTGTTTGCATCCAAAGAAAACACTTACTAGACAATACATTCAGGAGCAAACCATTTTTCTCATGTGCCAATGTGAGTTATTGTGGTGTACACTATAAATGACAATACTCCCCCATGCCCTGAAGAAGTATTACTTTTGCACTAGAGGTATGTGTTTCTTTTGCAGGTGAGCTACAGCCATAAATATCTATGCTCCAACTCAGAAATACTTGATTACCCAGAATGTGTCTACCATCTACTCAGTTCCTGGCATCAGCCAATCCCATGCAGTCTGTGGGAATCAGAAGCAGAATCAGGAGTCAGGACCACCTTGGACTGATTATACACTGCTCAAAAAAAAAAATGAAACACTAAAATAACACATCCTAGATCTGAATGAATGAAATATTCTTATTAAATACTTTGTTCTTTACAAAGTTGAATGTGCTGACAACAAAATCACACAAAAATTATCAATGGAAATCAAATTTATTAACCCATGGAGGTCTGGATTTAGAGTCACACTCAAAATTAAAGTGGAAAAACACACTACAGGTTGATCCAACTTTGATGTAATGTCCTTAAAACAAGTCAAAATGAGGCTCAGTACTGTGTGTGGCCACCACGTGCCTGTATGTCCTCCCTACAATGCCTGGGCATGCTCCTGATGAGGTGGCGGATAGTCTCCTGAGGGATCTCCTCCCAGACCTGGACTAAAGCTTCCGCCAACTCCTGGACAGTCTGTGGTGCAACGTGGCGTTGGTGGATGGAGCGAGACATGATGTCCCAGATGTGCTCAATTGGATTCAGGTCTGGGGAAAGGGCAGGCCAGTCCATAGCATCAATGCCTTCGTCTTGCAGGAACTGCTGACACACTCAAGCCATATGAGGTCTAGCATTGTCTTGCATTAGGAGGAACCCAGGGCCAACCGCACCAGCATATGGTCTCCCAAGGGGTCTGAGGATCTAATTTCGGTACCTAATGGCAGTCAGGCTACCTCTGGTGAGCACATGGAGGGCTATGCGGCCCCCCAAAGAAATGCCACCCCACACCATTACTGACCCACTGCCAAACCGGTCATGCTGGAGGATGTTGCAGGCAGCAGAACGTTCTCCTTGGCGTCTCCAGACTCTGTCATGTCTGTCACATGTGCTCAGTGAGAACCTGCTTTCATCTGTGAAGAGCACAGGGCGCCAGTGGCGAATTTGCCAATCTTGGTGTTCCCTGGCAAATGCCAAACGTCCTGCACGGTATTGGGTTGTAAGCACAACCCCCACCTGTGGACGTCGGGCCCTCATACCACCCTCATGGAGTCTGTTTCTGATCATTTGAGTAGACACATGCACATTTGTGGCTTGCTGGAGGTCATTTTGCAGGGCTCTGGCAGTGCTCCTCCTGTTCCTCCTTGCACAAAGGTGGAGGTAATGGTCCTGCTGCTGGGTTGTTGCCCTCCTACGGCCTCCTCCACATCTCCTGATGTACTGGCCTGTCTCCTGGTAGCGCCTCCATGCTCTGGACACTACGCTGACAGACACAGCAAACCTTCTTGCCACAGCTCGCATTAATGTGCCATCCTGGATGAGCTGCACTACCTGAGCCACTTGTGTGGGTTGTAGACTCCATCTCATGCTACCACTAGAGTGAAAGAACCGCCATCTTTCAAAAGTAACCAAAACATCAGCCAGAAAGCATAGGAGCTGAGAAGTGGTCTGTAGTCACCACCTGCAGAACAACTCCTTTATTGGGGGTGTCTTGCTAATTACCTATAATTTCCACCTGTTGTCTATTCCATTTGCACAACAGCATGTGAAATTGATTGTCAATCAGTCTTGCTTCCTAAGTGGACAGTTTGATTTCACAGAAGTGTGATTGACTTGGAGTTACATTGTGTTGTTTAAGTGTTCCCTTTATTTTTTTGAGCAGTGTATTAACTATCCCTTGATCTACCTGCTCCCGTTCTGTGTACTTATGGGAATGGATTTGACAATGTCTTGCTTTGGCTATGACCCTGGCTTCATTTTCTGACTATACACATGCATTTAAATGTCTGTTCTATAAATGTAATTTTGTTTTTATCTGTATCACTTACATTTCTACAGGTTTGTAGAAATGTAAGCGATTGTACAAAAGAAGCATTTATATGAACTTTTATAGTGGCATCACTGGGGTCGATGACACCCAGTGCACACACCTGGAAAGGGTGCATGGCTTTACGACACACCTCTGGTTTAATCACTCTGTGGCAGAGCCAAACCTAGACATTTTGGTGCCTTGTGCAAGAAGGAGCATTAGTGTCCCCCCAGACAGTGGGTACTATACATAATATACTGTAGTGCTGGTGGGCACCATATACTGCAGTCTGTAGGTGGGCACTATACAGTACAGTCAGTGTGCATAGGCACCCGGTGACAGCAGCTTGCATGAGAGCAGAGTTTGGCACACAACATCCACCCTCAATCCTCCCACAGAGTGGTCTTTGGGTAACCTCCCCCTCCCTCTCCCCATAAAAGGCTGCAGTGCACCAAGGGCTCCTCCTGTACAGTAATGGGGATGTGAGCTCCTGCCAGCCAGCATCTGCACCATGAAGACCATTTTTGGTCTTCATGGTGCAGATGCTTGCTGGCTGGAGGGAGAGGGGGGGGGGGGGGTTCAGAGTAGGGCTGGCAGCATATGGGGGGTATAAGCAAGATGGCAGAGAGTGGAGGTGACAGGATAGACGAAGAGTGGCAGCTAATGGGACTTACTGGCATGGCAAAAGGAGAGTGGCAGATCATGGTTGTAACTGCAAATGGTTGGTAGATAGTGGGGTGACTGGCAAGGGGTGGTAGATATTGGAGGTGATGGGATAAAAGGAGGGTGGCAGATAATGGGGTGGCAGAAGAAGATCATGACAATGCTTGGCAAGGTGTGGCAGATAGTGGGGTGACTGGCAGGGGGTGGCAGTCTTATACCAATGTATTAGATTTCATTTGAACTGTACAGTATATAAGCACTTTAATCAACTAAACCAATGGTTCTCAACCCGGGGTACTAGCTGTGATGTTCAGGGGTACTTAAAAAACTACTTGAAAAAATATCTGTGCTGCCGAGGTGGGGCAGGACATCCAGGTGATAGTGAGATACATAGGAAAGAAGTTTCCTAAGGATCTCTACCTCTATTATTACAGTAGGAGCCTGACTGATAACACAATAAAACAGTCTTTTATACCTGTAAAAGAAAGCATATCTGTTATTGTCAATTTAAAGTTTTAATGCATTTTAATATGTACAGTAATATATAAACACACCAGACAAAATAATATGGAATGTGGAAAGACAAGTGGTATAAGTTCAATGACGTGGGATGTGAACATACGTGTAGATGGTGACACTAAAACTATTGGATGATCATTGTGAATGTCTAAGGTATTGATACAATGGGGGTCATTCCGAGTTGTTTGCTCGTTATTTTTTTCTCTCAACGAGCGATTAGTCGCTAATGCGCATGCGCAATGTCCGCAGTGCGACTGCGCCAAGTAAATTTGCTATGCAGTTAGGAATTTTACTCACGGCATTACGAGGTTTTTTCTTCGTTCTGGTGATCGGAATGTGATTGACAGGAAGTGGGTGTTTCTGGGCGGAAACTGGCCGTTTTATGGGAGTGTGTGAAAAAACGCTACCGTTTCTAGGAAAAACGCGGGAGTGGCTGGAGAAACGGAGGAGTGTCTGGGCGAACGCTGGGTGTGTTTGTGACGTCAAACCAGGAACGACAAGCACTGAACTGATCGCAGATGCCGAGTAAGTCTGGAGCTACTCAGAAACTGCTAAGAAGTGTCTATTCGCAATTCTGCTAATCTTTCGTTCGCAATTTTGATAAGCTAAGATTCACTCCCAGTAGGCGGCGGCTTAGCGTGTGCAAAGCTGCTAAAAGCAGCTTGCGAGCGAACAACTCGGAATGACCCCCAATGTGAATTTGTTGAGATATTGCTTCTTTTTCAGGTGGAACCATTGGTCATACACGTGACGAGACTGAGTGGTAAAAGGGAGCCATTGTTTTTGGTCTGAGAGCATGGCCATAGCCTGGAGGAGGTGGCTGAGTTTGCTGGTGTACCCTCATAGATAGTAAGTAGTATTCATATGCAGTGGAAGAAGCATGGACACCATGAATATTAGCCCCCACCCATTGTCTTTTATACCTTCATACACACCAAGTCAGTCACAACCAGGTAGTGTAGCTGTGTGTAGCTGTAATAAGCAGCAGGATTATTAACCCTATCTTGTTCTGAACCTCAAAACGAGGAAAAGTACCCTCTGCAACATATGCTTCCCCTAGTTTTGCCATACTTGGCAAAGCGGTCTCTTTACCTGGAAAATATTTCCCTTTTCCTAATTCCCCCTCTTTTAGCTTCACTAACTTTGGCAAAACTCATATATCAGGCATAGTGTAGTTTTGATTTTCCTGTAACCTCCCTCTGTGTTTTTTTGAGGTGGGGGTTGAGGACGTAAAGGTATGCACAACCCTGGACTAAACCTTTGTGGTGGAAGCTTCTGTTGAGGAAGCACTCCCTCCACCCATGGGTTTAACTGGTTACCGTGATAGACCTGCTCCCTTTGCCATCTATCCAACTGAACACTCTGTAATTTACCGGTCTTATGGGCTCTATTACATCATAAGGGCCTTGCCCATGTGCACACAAAATGCCCTCTTGGATGGGCTCCTGGATAAGTACCAAGAGCTGTTTAACTATCCTCTCTTGTACCACCACTAACCTGTATATCAATTGCTTTCTATAATAAAGTATGGTTCTCTCTCAGCCAGTCTCTCAGCCTTCCAAACTCCATTTACTCTCGCAACATGCTTGTATGCACTCCCCAATACACAATTATTGAATTGTTCTCAAGCAAAGTCCTGGAGTGTCACAGATCTGAACACAGGAGGCCAATCTTCTCTACCAGCTGGCAAGTTTTATTCTTCCTTCTAATCTTCTCTTGCCAGGCCTTCTTCCTCATGTCTTCAGGAATGCGAGAGTGGTCTGATTGCAACCAAAGTCTGGTACCCAGGTTCCAGACATTGCTGCTTCCTGATTTCTCCCTCCAGTTTTGGAGTCTGAGTAACAGGATCATGTAAGTCAGACATCCAGCCAGTGACTGGATGCCGGCATGTCCAGACTAATTTGGTCGAGTAGAATATCTTGGAACAGTGGAAAGTCTAGCCCCAGAAAAGGGGATATGGCAGCTAATTGCTGCCACTATGTCAGGTTTGTGTTAGTGTCTGTTCCCGGAAGGGACACTAGTGGGTCAGTGGGGGTGCTATGGAGGAAATGAGGAGACTGAAGGAAATTCCTGTGCATGTGCGCAAATGATGTTTATTTATAAATACACACAGTTAATATTGGCAACTGGAGCAATGAAGATAATAATATACAATTCAGCATGGAAGCGGATAGAGTCTCTGGAATATATAGTCTCTTAGAGATTGTTTGGTCTTGGAACCAATGGTAACCTGGAGTAACCGATGATAGGCCTTGGAGCAGATGGGAGCTTGGAATAAAACTACCCAGGCAGTTGGTGTGTTTAACAGCAGCAGAACCAGATTTGCCTTTAGCAGGAGACAGGCTGAGAATTAGAGCAGGATTCTTCATGCAGGTGAATTAGAACAGTACAGCAGAATGGCAACGAGCAGGTGAGAATAGTAAGGCAGCACCTGGAGAGAGTCTCTAACTGCTAGTAAATGTTGAAGCAGAATGCAGATGGAGCTGCAACAAAACTAGATGGCTGGTACCTGTAGATCCATGGCGCAAAGACACAGGGGAATCTCAGAAGACAGGAGACTGGAGCCAGGAGGCACTTGTTCACAGGATGTGAACCGTTGTTCAAGGCAATGATTCTGAGCTGGAACTCAGGCTATTTACCCCCTGGTCAGCAGCTACTGGATGAGTGAGTCATGTGTGTAGACACAGAGCAGGATTGGATGATACCAGATCAGCTGACCGCCAGTGTCATGGCGGCACCCATGCAGTGCAGATGGCGAGAACACAGCAACCTCTGGTGGCCTGTGAACCAGTGCACTGGTAAGGGACATACCGCTAAATGCTGATTCCTGACACACTACTTGCATCATTTGTCCCCTCACAGTACCAGGAAGCCAGACACAGTCAAATTCCTCAGATGTCCCATGGGCACATAGAACTTTTACTGGTGGTAGCCAGTCTGTCAGGCCTTCTGGAACTGAAATGCTGGACAGCAAAGTGACTTCACTGGCTGAATCCATAACTACCAACACCGTTGTTGTATCAGGAGAGGCACCCAGAATAGCAGTGGGCTACCCGTGGACATGGTCAAGCAGACAGAAACACAGGACCTAGTCGACCCACGAAACAATCCATTGGTTCCTGGTGATTTGAACAACTCCACTGAAAGTGGCCAGATTCGCCACACTCAAAGCACCCTTCTGTGGTCAACTTGCAGTCTGTGCCAACATCTTTGGTTTTGGCCTGACATCTAGCCTGACAACCTTCTCCACTGTCTGGCCCAAATTTCCCAAAGTGTAATATCGGTCAATGGCTATCATGAGCTCTTCAAATAAATGGTCGATTGTGAGAATTTCCAAGATTTTGCAGGCCAGATTTCGGTTTGTTAACTTCACCAGGTCAACCGGCTGAGCATGCATTGCAGACCCCAGCCTATTTTGCCAATAGTGAAAATGTTGTGCCTTCCCAGGGTGCATAGCAGCCACATTAGTTAAGGCCCAGAGGATTTCCTCCATCTTGCTATCTGAGGCTATGCAATAACTAAATTTGGCATCCCTGAACATACACCAACAAGCCAGTATCCGACACTTGTAAAGTCTTAGCTGCCAGCAGCAGCTGCATATTATTGCCTCCTAGAGAGTAAAACAAAACAACAAACCAGAAGAAAAAACTTCTCCTTTAACTGGATTTACACAGAACACCTTCTGCTTAGCTTGTGTGCAGGTAACAGTTCCACACCAAGACTTAACACTGCAGGAAAGAGAAAGGAAGCAAAAACAAAAAAAACACTTGTTTTTCTTTTTAATAACCCTTTCTCTACTGCAACAGGTTCCCAAGCAATACAATTGCTGGGGTCATCTCTCCCAACAATGTTGTCATCGAGGGGTTAATAGGAAACTCAAAGAATAATCAATCAGATCCCTCTCTCCCAGGTTCAGCACTCGACCATTAAGCAGGTCATTTTCATGTAGGTACAGAAAATATTCACTCCCAAAGTGTATTATTTAACAGACGAGTTTTATTGTACAACAACAAACAGTAAAAGATAATAAAAACACTTGGTTCTTACATTAAGGTGAAGAAAATGCTGGTGCAGTGCAAAAATCTCCTCAACGCGTTTCATCTCTTAAGCCTCCATTATATACTGGACTCCATATATATATATATATATATATACAGTATAAAATATGTGTGTATACGGGAGGCAATCATGCGACCGCCTGTCGGTATCCCAGTAGTCACAATGCCGACACTGGAATCCTGACAGGCGGTGAAATGCCACCGCTGGAATACCGACGCCACAGGCTTTTCACCCTCCACCCATAGAGGGAGAATATAACCTGCAAGGGGCTTTCTAGCGCTCGTCCCACTGCCAGCATACTGGTGGCCAGAATACCGCTGTCGGGATCATGACAGCTGGGATCCCGGCCTCCGGTATAATGCATGTATTCCGTATATACAGTACAGTGTACATGAAAATTATGTGATTCACTTTATATACCTTTGAATACATTTTGGATGTAATCTTTAAGCTTTGTTATTGCAGAATCTAACTTACATTGTATTGTTCATTAGTTTACTCATTGAATATGCCTTGGTATTTATTTTGTATTTACTTTTATTATTTCTATATACATTTTTAATATATCAATGTGACTTGCTTTTGTCACACTGATGCTGATCATATACTTTGTAAATTTATAGTCAATTCTCTACTGTCCTGTGAAGCTTCTAGTTCTGGTGACCCGAAATTTAAATCAGGGTTCATGTAAACAGAGATCTTAAATCCTTATATCCCTTCAATAAAATAGAAATTGTATTTTTTTTAATAAAAATATAATGATCTGATAACACCTGATTAAAGTAATACAGATATGTTATAAACGCACTACTTACCAAAGTTGCCCATGCTGTCTTTTAATTCCTGTTGCCCAAATGTAGACTTTTTCCAATGTGTATTTTTCTTATATTGAATTCACAAGATCATGTGGTGGAAAAATAGCAGTAGTGAGGAGATGTCTTTAGCAAGGACAATTATAAAGTACTGATATATATGCAACCACATAATTATAGTACAGGCACTGTGTGAGTGTGCAGTGACATAAGATTGCAAAAGACAAGTTTTCTTGAAAAGCAAGTTATACTGCAGCCAGCGTCACTCACATTTAATTGTGAAAGATTTTAGCAACAAAAATATGTTTATTGTTATGTTTGGAGAAAATTAGATACATTTTTGTATAGCGCACACATATCCCGCAGCGCTTTACAGAGAATATTTGTCCATTCACATCAGTTTCTGCCCCAGTGGAGCTTACAATCTATATTCCCTACCACATGTACACGCACACACATTCATGCTAGGGTTAATTTTGTTGAAAGCCAATTAACCTACCAGTATATTTTTGGATTGTGGGAGGAAACCCACACAAGCACAGGGAGAATATACAAACTCCACACAGTCAGAGCCATGGTGGGAATCAAACCCATGACCTCAGTGTTGTGAGGCGGTAATGCTCACCATTACACCATCATTGCTGCCCAGATCCAATTGGTCTCTATCATAAATGGCCAGAGCCATCCTAACACCATTGTAGGCCCTGAGCAAAGCAATGCACTGGGGCTCCTATACACCCATTCACAAGAATAAATAAAAACATTTTCATAACTTACCCCTCTGGGGGGTACTATGCAATATAAATAAAGGTATTATGCAAAATACAGACCAAATGGAAAATATCAGAACTAGTGTGTTTCTAGAGCACAGTGCTGGAAGTGACTGTTCCCAATTGTAAAGCATAATGGAATATGCTGGCGCTAAATAAGTAAATGTTAATAAATGTTAATGATGCAGCCAAAATTATTTTACATCCTTACTCATCTTGACTTTCTTGCTGCAAAGCCATCTATCTAGGGGCAAAGACAAAACTTTGTGGGCCCCTTAGAAACATATTGATGTCCCGTTCCCAATGCTTCTAGAGAGACACCTTGCTGCAGAAGTTGATATTTTTTTTACCCCATAATAGTGCCCTAGTCCATTTTCTGAACCATGGTAGTGCCTTAGTTAATCTCCTATATATTTGCCCAAGTCTGTGACTCTGTGCCCGTAACGCTGGGCGGAGTCACAGGCACAGATCTGGCCAGGAACAGTCCCCTCCCTCTCTCCGCCCAGTCCCCTCCCCATCTCCGCCCAGTCCCCTGTCTCCCTTCTCCCCGTACACTCTCTCTGGTGACAGAGCAGCCGCTGACTGTGAGCGGAACTCACACTACCCGCCTCACAGACTAGCGGCTGCTGCAGAGTTCAGGGGGACATGCTGAGCACTGGCAGCTGATCTCGCTCCCTCTCCCACCCGCGGCATCCACCCGTCACTTACCCGCGGTCGCGGGTGAAAAGGGGGCGTGGCTTCGCGGAAGGGGGCGTGACTTCGCGTCCCGACCCCCGTTTTCGGCACAACTCGCCCCCCTCCCACCCGCGGCAACCACCCGCATCTGCCCCCCACCCGCGGCATCCACCCGTCACTTACCAGCGGTCACGGGTGAAAAGGGGGCGTGGCTTCGCGGAAGGGGGCGTGGCTCCTCGTCCCGACCCCCGTTTTCGGCACAACTCGCCCCCCCCCCCTCCCACCCGCGGCAACCACCCGCATCTGCCCCCCACCTGCGGCATCCACCCGTCACTTACCCGCGGTCGCGGGTGAAAAGGGGGCGTGGCTTTGCGGAAGGGGGCGTGGCCCCGCGTCCCGACCCCCGTTTTCGGCACATTGTGGGTCGGGGCATACGGCCTTCACCCGGACACTGCTGAATCTGCAGTGCTGGCTTCTGGACTGTGACAGGAGCCGGCACTTTGGTGTCACCCCTCAGAGGGTAACACCCGGGTGCGGGCCGCACCCCCCGCACCCACGTTGTGGCGCCACTGCTCCCGCCCCCACCCGTAGCACAAACACCCGCCGCATCCACCCACCACCCGCAGCACTCCCGTCCCCTCCCCCACCCAGAGCACAAACACCCGCGCCACCCACCCGCGGAACTTCCGCCCCCTCCCCCACCCTTGGCACCAACACCCAAGGCAACCAACCGCATTCGCCCCCCACCCGCGGCACTCCCACCCGCAGCACCAACACCCGCGCCACCTACCCGCGACACCCACCGCATCCACCCACCACCCGTGGCACTCCACCCCCTCCCCCACCCACAGCACCAACACCCGCACCACCTGTGGCACTCTGCCCCCTCCCCCACCCACAGCACCAACACCCGCTGGCCCCCCCTGCGGCACCCAACGCATCCCCCACATCCGCTCCCACCCGCGGCACTCACGCCCCCACCCGTAGCTCCCACACCTGCAGCACCCCCCGCCCCTCCCCCACCCGCTGCAACCCTGCCCCTCCCCCATACCCACCTCTCCCTCCTGCTGCACACTTCACCCAACCCGCACCACCACCGCAACTGCCCCATCCTGCACCCACCCCTCCTGCACCCACCCCTCCTGCACCCACCCCTCCCCCACCCGCACCACCGCCCCAACCCTCGGAACTCCAGCAGCTGCCTCCCACCACCCAACTGCACCACCACTGCTCCAGCCCCTGCCCCCCCTCCGCACCTGTCCCTCCACCCCCAGCACACCCCCTCCCCCATCCACGGCACTCCCACACCAGCTTCTCCCACAGCCCTCCCACACCCACATCACCCCTGCTCCCAACCCCCCACCCATGGCACCCCCGCCCCTCTCCTACGCACAGCACCCCTGCTCCCGCACCCCCACCCCTCCCCTACCTGTAGCACCTGTCCCTGCAACCGTGGCACCCTCAAACCCACCCACCCCCCCCAAATGCACCACAACGGCAAACCGCCCCTTCCCCCACCCGTGACACCCCCCCACTCCACCCCCATACCCACCTCTCCCCCCGCTACACCCGGTTAACGGGGCGTAGCCCCTAACGACGATGTGAAGAGCGCCCGTAGGGCGCGATGAATCACCTAGTGTTTATTATATGATCCATAGTGGTGCCCTAGTTCATATTATGGGCTGGATGCATCAAAATTCATTTTGTGGTCAAACCAGTTGCAGTTTTTCGGAGGTTTGGTTGTATTTCGCATATGCATCAAGCCCCGGAATGCAATACATTCTGAGCTTGGATCCAGCGGGTAATGCAATCGAATCCCTCCCAGTATCCCCTGCGGTAAGTGCATTAACCACTTGCCTGGCATGGTCGCATTAGATGCGACCACACCAGCAAGTGCTTTAACTGACCTGGTCGCACAGTATGCGACCAATCAGATAAACAGCATGTGCGGCTGCAGGGAAGAGAAACTTCCTTTTGCTGCTGCTCTCAGAGAGACCGGAAGGACCTGCTGCCTTCCTGCACCCACCCACAGTGTTTGCTGTCAGCATGGCAGGACCCCCCACCCAGCGGCTACATACAATAGCAACTGCTGGAAAAGTGTAAATTAATACCCCCACAAGCCCCCCCTTCCCTGTGTACCTTGTGGCTGCCCGGCTATTCAAATCAAAATTGTGATGGGCACAATGTTTTTGATGTTTACAATGATCTGATGGTGTCGTCCGATGCTTAGAAAATAGTTTTTTTTTAAATATATCAAAAGAAAATTATTTTTATTTTTTTTAAATAAAATCATTTGGATAAGATCAAATACATGTTCTTCACCTAAGTCACTCATAAAAAACAACAATTTCTGAGCGGTTTTTGGAAAAACAAATTGTCAGTTAAGTGGTTCAGGGGGTCAATCGGATGTGGACCAAACTGGCTTGTATGCATATCAGTTAATGGGCCTAATTCAGATCTGATCGCAGCAGCAAATTTGTTAGCTAATGGGCAAAACCATGTAAACTGCAGGTGGGGCAGCTATAACATGTGCAGAGAGAGTTAGATTTGGTGGGTTATATTGTTTCTGTGCAGGGTAAATACTGGCTGCTTTATTTTTACACTGCAATTTATGTTTTAGTTTGAACACACCACACCCAAATCTAACTCGCTCTGCACATGTTAAATCTGCCCCCCCTGCAGTGCACATGGTTTTGCCCATTAGCTAACACATTTACTGCTGCGATCATATCTGAATTAGGCCCAATGTTTTCGCTCTGCGCATGTGTCTGAACTGCAGTGCGCACGCACGCACAGCTATTGATTCACAGTGCAGTCGCAGCAAGATTTTAGTCGCAAAGTGAGTGACAGGAAATCAGGGTTTGGGGGTGGTAATGAGTAGGGGTCATGTGAATGCAGGCGTGTAATGGCATCTTGGATGGTGTTTACTGGGCATGCAT
Organism: Pseudophryne corroboree; assembly: GCF_028390025.1. NCBI lineage: Eukaryota > Metazoa > Chordata > Amphibia > Anura > Myobatrachidae > Pseudophryne > Pseudophryne corroboree. The sequence goes on from NC_086453.1 coordinate 188,753,085, forward strand.
ATATTAGCAGCTGCGATCACACTTGCTACTGGAGAGGCCTGTGCAGCTCAGCCTGCGCATCTACAGAGATTCTCAGGCACTGCGCCGTGACTCAATGAGCAATGTTTCTGCAATCATGCAGCGCTGTATGCAAATAATGCTATCGCAGTGGGTGTTCTTTTGCATGAGTTAGCTTCTGCCCATATTAGCATATAATTGCAATTGCATACGGCAAATCATTGCAATGGGAGTAGGAAGAACACGGATCAAACAGAAAATGGAAACGACCCTTGCGCTTGCTTATTCCCTTTCAGCAGTAGGTAAGTAGCATATTAAGCAATCCACAAGCTTACACAACAATCCTAGATAAAAACAATAATGCTAGGAACCAGAGTTATAGAAAACAAATATTGGTTATCAGGGTGAAGAATTTAAATGAAATGATCCAGTTGTAAATAAAATATATTCAAGTTGATGGTGTTCTCATCTTTCCCTTATGGATAGACACTTACATTCCGCTTCTATCTCGAGTGCACGTAAAGGTTTCTTTATAATGGAAATGATGCTTCAGACGATTAACACACACCATATCTCAAGGAAATACACTTACATATATAGTATGCCTCACTTTCACTTCAAGGTATCTTTTCTGGTCCTCCCCCAAGTTCATACAGGTCCGCCAGGTGAGTATTTAAAAAGTATTTAATAGTTAAAAATGTACATAATATGCTTCCACAACATGTGGTAATGTAAAACAGATACAAAAAACTTTCTAGTTAAAAGTGTAGCAAAAGCCCGGATACCGAATGAGATTCTTTGTATGAAGGGCCTGCACGAGTCCCCACTGCAGTCATGGAATCCTCAATACTGATGGTAAGGATGGTCCTTTGTCCTCACGTTTTTTCCGGCTTTGCAAGTGATGGTTTCAACGCGTTTCTGGGAAACATTCCCCTTTGTTAAGAAGTGCCATCTGAACATATGAAAGGGGATTTTATCCCCCTAGGAAAATCCTCACATGATCTCAATTATCCAACCAGGACAAAGAGAGCTGTCACGCCCTCTTTGACTTTAAAACTATTCAATATTAACTGCAACCTGCTATAAAAAACACCTCTGATTACAATCATTCAAAGCCTTATTGTTAAAACATGTGTTTGTAGATTAAGTCCGAATATTACTATGAATTTTCACAAATGGGCATCCCAGCTCTGCTATATGACACACTATATATCCTTAATTACTAGGTAAAAAAAAATCCCATAGATACTGTATACACAACAGGTTAGACCAGATAACACATGTTTAAACTGCAGGCTGCAAACTCCGCTTATTGGGGGTCATTCTGACCCGTTCGTACGCAGCAGTTCTTCGCTGCGGTGCAAATGGGTCGGAACTGCACATGCGCAGCGTTTGCATTGTGCACGCGCATCATTGCCCAGTGGCGCCGGTAGCCGGGCAATGATGCGCGCAACGAAAAAAGAAGATGCAGCGCCGTTCACATGAAGATTGATAGCAGAGAGGCATTCCGGGGTGGATACTCACCGCTGAATGCTGTTTTCAGGGAGTGGTTGTCCAAACGCAGGCATGTCCAGGCAAACGAAGGGCGGATGTCTGCCGTCAAATCCGAGAGGAACATCGTTGGATCCGTCGCACAGGGTAAATAGCTCCAGCCTTACTCCTAGGTTGCTGAACTTTTTTAGCATAGCAGGGCTGCACAAGCATTCGCAGCCCTGCTAAGCAAAAATACACTCCCCCATAGGTGGGGATTAGTTGATTGCACGAGCAGCAAAAAGTTGCTGGCTGCAATCATCCCGGAATCTCCCCCATCATTCTTTGATGGTCAACCGCTGACCTGAAAGTTCCCACCATTGGTTACAATGGAGCGCATAGGCGCTACATTGTAACACTGCCGTGTGCCGCCTGTCATACAGTACAGGAGCACACAGCCGATCAGGAGGGTGCTACAACGTGGCGCTCCCTGATTGGCTGAAGAAACCCACTTAGACATCAGTCAGAGTGGGTTTCTGGCATTCGGGGAAAGGGGGCCCATGTGAAAACATGGGTCCCCTTTCAGTTCGTGGTCGGGTATCCTTTTTTTTTTTCAAGTACGTGGATTACAAAAGGAGTTACCGAGGAGCCGAAAACACTGGATTATGTGAGTATAATTTTTTCTACAGGTACACCATGGATTCTACTGGAGAAGAGGACCGACCTGCGTGGGAACATAGGTAAGTATGTGTATATGGAGGTGTGGATGGATGTATTAAAGTTATACTTTCAAGGTGTGTGTGTGTTGTCTTTATTGGGGTATTTTTTTAGTAGTAGTACTACAGGTACCAGCGGGCCCGTTTTTCCGCCGCATGCTGGTACTTGTGGTTCTCCAAGTACCAGCTTGCGGGGGAGGCTTGCTGGGCCTTGTAGTACTGCAACTAAAAACAATATCAATCACTTTTCACAAAGGCTATCAGCCCCCCATCCACAGCCTATTGGATGGGGGGGACAGCCTCGGGCTTCACCCCTGGCCCTTGGGTGGCTGGAGGGGGGAACCCCTTGATTGAAGGGGTCCCCACTCCCCCAGGGTACCCCGGCCAGGGGTGACTAGTTGGATATTTGATGCCACGGCCGCAAGGCACTGTATAAAAGTGACCCCCGGCTGTGGCATTATCTGTCCAGCTAGTGGAGCCCGGTGCTGGTTTCAAAAATACGGGGGACCCCTACTCTTTTTGTCCCCCGTAATTTTGGAACCAGGACCAGGCGCAGAGCCCGATGCTGGTTGCTTAAATATGGGGGAACCCCTGTCCATTTTTTTCCCATATTTCTGCAACCAGGATCGGCTCAAAGAGCCCGAGGCTGGTTTGCCTTAGGAGGGGGGACCCCACGCATTTTTTTTCCTGAAAATTTATAACATTTCCCCCCCCCCTTCCCACTGAAAAACATGCACGGATCTCATGGATCCGTGCATGCCTATACAAACACGGGATAAAAAAGCAGGTCTGTTTTTTTTTAGCACTTTTTCACGATTTGTATTTTAACACGGCAGTGTTTGGCTATTGTCGTCAGTGTTTGTGTTTTGCACTTTTTAGTAAATTCCCGATTTCTAGCAAATTGCAGGCGTATTTGACCGATGGTGTATTGATTCGTGATTTTTTCCTAGGACTTCCAAAATATTACGAATGCCCTCATCACTGCCGTGATTTTTGCTTAGTAAATTACCGAGATGACACTTTGATGAAAAAACGGCATCTCGGTCAAAATCGGGACCTTAGTAAATATACCCCAATATCTTTAAACATATTATGCTAATTAGATTTACATAACTGCAATCTACTCTCCTTTGCATGTTCATAAGGCAGGCCTCTCTCCTACATTACCAATGGGCTAATAATAACCATCCATTATTTTTTTCATTAATCTATGGGTCCGGTATCACGTGACCCTAGGGAACCAATAATTGAGATGGGAGGCGGTCGTTAGGTCGACAAGCATTAGGTTGACATACATTGGGTTCGACCACTGAAGGTCGACATGCATTAGGTCGACATGGTCACTAGGTTGACGTGGTCATAAGGTTGATATGTACAAGGTCGACATGCAAAAAGGTCGACATGAGTTTTTCACTTTTTTTTTCATTTTTTCACCTTTTTCATACTTAACGATCCACATGGACTACAATTGGGAATGGTACCCTGTGCCGAGTGCAGCGTGAAACCTTGCCTGAAGCATGGCATGCGAAGCGAGCCATGCAAGGGGACATGGTGCACTAATTGAGGTTCCCCGTCACTTTACGAAGAAAACGATACCAAAAACAGTAAAAAAAAAACCTCATGTCGACCTTTTTCCATGTCAACCTTGTGCATGTCGAGCTAATGACCATGTCAACCTTCAGTGGTGGACCCAATGTATGTCAACCTAATGCATGTCGACCTAATGAACCACACCAATTGAAATACGCTGAAGGGCAGCTAGATCACTTCTCTAAGAGCTCCTGCTGAATTAACATGTCCCGGCTCACACAAATACGAGTGAATACAAAGTAGCAGCCTTAAATCCTTATCTGTGACAGATTAGACAGGACTATTTAAAGTATACCACAATGTTGGTGGAATGTGCTTGCCAGTGTTCCGATCCATTATTTGTGATGGAGTCCATATTTTGTTCCATACAGGATGGGGAAAAAAATGACAGACACACATATAGAGAATATATAAGGTTAATATAAAAAAAAAAAAAAAACATTTCCTAACAACCTGTAACAACGTTAGTATACATATATATCATTACAGGAACCACTTTGTTTGAAAGTCCATATTTAACCCATTTGGGGTCAATGGTTTTAATTGATATATAGTTTACATTTCTAACTTAGCCAGGGATTCCTCTAGGTTTTTTTATCCTCCAATTTCTTTTGCCAATTTTTATTCCACAGAAACTAGTGAGATACTTTATATCACAGTTGTGTGTATCTTTAAAATGCAGAGAAACATTGTGTTGTTCTAAACCCTTCTTTATGTTTCTGATGTGCTCATTCATACGTTCTTTAAGCATACGTCCTGTTCGTCCGACATATTGGAGGCCACACTCACACTCCAATAAATATACAACATTTTTACTTCCACAGGTAATAAAATCATTAATGGGAAACTGTTATTTTGTTTGATTAGATGAATAATGGGTAATTTTGCTGTCTGTTTTACAATGTTTGCACAAATTACACGTCCCACATCGGAAAAAAAACCTCTGACTATTCTTTTGTCCACAGCAAGAGCACTTTTGACTAGCATGTTTTTCAAGTTGTCTGCCTTCCTGTAGACAAATTTTGGTTTATTAGCAATTTGGCTTTGCAATAGGGGATCTTTAGTTAAGATGCCCCAATGTTTCTTAATGATCTTCTCCAGTTGTCTATGTTGTGCAGTATATTTAGTAATAAACATTATCCCTGGATTTTGTTCCGTTTATTCTTTAGAACAGATTCCCTGTCCATTTCGTGGCTGATTTGACGTGCAATATGGGTACAGTTCCTACGAAGACGTTGAAATTGTCTCCTTGGTATGCTCTTAACCCAGTTGGCATGATGGTTACTATCATAATTAATATTAGCATTACAATCCGTAGGTTTTACATTATTCTCAGTGTATATTCTACCACATTCTGGATATATTATGAGGTCTAAAAAGTTTACATCCACTGTACTAATTTGAAAGGTAAATTCAATGTTTTTGACATTGGAGTTTAAGTGGGAGCAAAACATCTCTAGAGTAGATCTATCACCCTCCTATATGGAAGAATAATTGCACCTGAATGACCCCCTAAATGATGCATGCACAGAAGGTCACAAGCCTGGAAGTTCCCACACCACAGAGGACAGCTCTTACTGGAAATGCTGTCCTTTGCATAAATCTTCATACATACGGCGTTAATAAATGCCAATATGCATGAAGTGAGTGATAGGATGCATCACATTCAAAATGTGTTGCATGAAGCATCCCGATCTATGTAACATTGTAGGTCTGCCAATACACATTATTTCCAATTCACATTATGACATACAGGGTGAGATTCAATTGTTTTTACAGTGGCTATTTTGTTTGGGTGCCCGATGGAACAATTCAATTGTTGCTGCTTTTGGGTGTGAATAAGTTGCGTGTGTACACATTTCAGGTTGCAGCTTCCTGAGGTGGATCCGTCGCACAGGGTAAATAGCTCCAGCCTTACTCCTAGGTTGCTGAACTTTTTTAGCATAGCAGGGCTGCACAAGCATTCGCAGCCCTGCTAAGCAAAAATACACTCCCCCATAGGTGGGGATTAGTTGATTGCACAAGCAGCAAAAAGTTGCTGGCTGCAATCATCCCGGAATCTCCCCCATCATTCTTTGATGTGCCCCGTTTATTATGAGCACACTTACATTATTTGTTGCATATTCATAAGGCAGTACTATTACTTGTAATGTCCATAAACTAATTATAAACATCAATTTACCTCCGGGTCCGATATCCCATGACCCTTGGTAACCAATACATGGGCTGCAAAGAAAATGGCTTTATACTGAAGGGTATTACAATCCCTTCTCTAAAGTGTCCTGCCGAATGAAGATGTTTCACATTAATACAATCAAAAATGTTTCACATTGATACAATTGTAATGACACTAAATGGAACATAAAAACAGTGTATCCAGCCTCAAATCCTCTTTTTGTAGTAGGCTAAAATAAACTGCTCGAAGTATAACACAGTATTTATAGTGTATAATACACATCACAGGCTCTAACTCCGCATAATATCTTTAAACATATTATGCTAATTAGATTTACATAACTGCAATCTACTCTCCTTTGCATGTTCATAAGGCAGGCCTCTCTCCTACATTACCAATGGGCTAATAATAACCATCCATTATTTTTTTCATTAATCTATGGGCCTGGTATCACGTGACCCTAGGGAACCATTAATTGAGATGGGAGGCGGTTGTTAGGTCGACAAGCATTAGCTTGACATGCATTGGGTTCGACCACTGAAGGTCGACATGCATTAGGTCGACATGGTCACTAGGTTGACGTGGTCATAAGGTTGATATGTACAAGGTCGACATGCAAAAAGGTCGACATGAGTTTTTCACTTTTTTTCATTTTTTCACCTTTTTCATACTTAACGATCCACATGGACTACAATTGGGAATGGTACCCTGTGCCGAGTGCAGCGTGGAACCTTGCCTGAAGCATGGCATGCGAAGCGAGCCATGCAAGGGGACATGGTGCACTAATTGAGGTTCCCCGTCACTTTACGAAGAAAACGATACCAAAAACAGTAAAAAAAACAAACTCATGTCGACCTTTTTCCATGTCAACCTTGTGCATGTCGAGCTAATGACCATGTCAACCTAATGCATGTCGACCTTCAGTGGTGGACCCAATGTATGTCAACCTAATGCATGTCGACCTAATGGACCACACCAATTGAAATACGCTGAAGGGCAGCTAGATCACTTCTCTAAGAGCTCCTGCTGAATTAACATGTCCCGGCTCACACAAATACGAGTGAATACAAAGTAGCAGCCTTAAATCCTTATCTGTGACAGATTAGACAGGGCTATTTAAAGTATACCACAATGTTGGTGGAATGTGCTTGCCAGTGTTCCGATCCATTATTTGTGATGGAGTCCATATTTTGTTCCATACAGGAAGGGGGGGGAAATGACAGACACACATATAGAGAATATATAAGGTTAATATAAAAAAAAAAAAACATTTCCTAACAACCTGTAACAACGTTAGTATACATATATATCATTACAGGAACCACTTTGTTTGAAAGTCAATATTTAACCCATTTGGGGTCAATGGTTTTAATTGATATATAGTTTACATTTCTAACTTAGCCAGGGATTCCTCTAGGTTTTTTTATCCTCCAATTTCTTTTGCCAATTTTTATTCCACAGAAACTAGTGAGATACTTTATATCACAGTTGTGTGTATCTTTAAAATGCAGAGAAACATTGTGTTGTTCTAAACCCTTCTTTATGTTTCTGTTCTGATGTGCTCATTCATACGTTCTTTAAGCATACGTCCTGTTCATCCGACATATTGGAGGCCACACTCACACTCCAATAAATATACAACATTTTTGCTTCCACAGGTAATAAAATCATTAATGGGAAACTGTTATTTTGTTTGATTAGATGAATAATGGGTAATTTTGCTGTCTGTTTTACAATGTTTGCACAAATTACACGTCCCACATCGGAAAAAAAACCTCTGGCTATTCTTTTGTCCACAGCAAGAGCACTTTTGACTAGCATGTTTTTCAAGTTGTCTGCCTTCCTGTAGACAAATTTTGGTTTATTAGCAATTTGGCTTTGCAATAGGGGATCTTTAGTTAAGATGCCCCAATGTTTCTTAATGATCTTCTCCAGTTGTCTATGTTGTGCAGTATATTTAGTAATAAACATTATCCCTGGATTTTGTTCCGTTTATTCTTTAGAACAGATTCCCTGTCCATTTCGTGGCTGATTTGACGTGCAATATGGGTACAGTTCCTACGAAGACGTTGAAATTGTCTCCTTGGTATGCTCTTAACCCAGTTGGCATGATTGTTACTATCATAATTAATATTAGCATTACAATCCGTAGGTTTTACATTATTCTCAGTGTATATTCTATCACCTTCTGGATATATTCTGAGGTCTAAAAAGTTTACATCCACTGTACTAATTTGAAAGGTAAATTCAATGTTTTTGACATTGGAGTTTAAGTGGGAGCAAAACATCTCTAGAGTAGATCTATCACCCTCCTATCTGGAAGAATAATTGCACCTGAATGACCCCCTAAATGATGCATGCACAGAAGGTCACAAGCCTGGAAGTTCCCACACCACAGAGGACAGCTCTTACTGGAAATGCTGTCCTTTGCATAAATCTTCATACATACGGCGTTAATAAATGCCAATATGCATGAAGTGAGTGATAGGATGCATCACATTCAAAATGTGTTGCATGAAGCATCCCGATCTATGTAACATTGTAGGTCTGCCAATACACATTATTTCCAATTCACATTATGACATACAGGGTGAGATTCAATTGTTTTTACAGTGGCTATTTTGTTTGGGTGCCCGATGGAACAATTCAATTGTTGCTGCTTTTGGGTGTGAATAAGTTGCGTGTGTACACATTTCAGGTTGCAGCTTCCTGAGGTGGCCAGCTGAAATGTGCGAAAAGTCTCCAAACAGCACTTTAGATGGGAGATTGGGCGCAAAAAAAACAATTGAATCACCCCCATAATGTCCTCATTTCATGCATATTATGCCTACACTATAGTGCCTCCCCGTCACATTGTGCCACATTACAGTGCCCCAGTTCATATTATATAACATTATAATGCCCTACAGTTCATTTTTTACCACATTAGCATGAGCAGGTCCAGAGGCATAACTAGGTATATTGTAGGTCCCAAGATAAAAGTTTGTAAGGGCCCCTTTGTATCACCCACTGGTGAAAAATATACATGCAACTTTGACAGGGAAGGTGGGCCCCTCTCAGCTTCTGGGCCCCTTAGCAGCTGCACTCCATGCACCTATGACAGCTAGGCCAGGGCATCAATCATACCATGATATAACAGCTGTAGTGAGAGCACATGATTAATACTAATGATGAAAAGTCCACTGAGACATTCTCGCTTCATAGCCGACTTCAGGTAAATATTAATTAGTTTAAGCTTAGAGAAGCTCCTTTCAGCAGCAGACACTATAACAGTAAGAGTGGTAGAGCAGCCCAAATAGTGGGGAAAATTTCTGTCATCTTTAGCTCATGTAAGAAACTCAGGATTCCATATTTATCATGTTTTATGGCACATGTGGTCAATTTTGCATTTCCACTGTTCGCCATCAGGGGTAAGCAGAGTGTTCAAAGTTTGGCACTGCTCCAGCAGCTTTTCTTTGCCATCTTGCGGAAGTTGAGGAGCACTACAACTTTGTAATTAACCTTTCCCAGGGTATCTAATCTCTCATCAAGTGAAGAGAGGGTTGCATCCTGGACCATAGAAAAAAAGGGGTTTCGGGGAGCCTGTCTAAGTGGCGATTTTAGGTGGATGCCCAGTGCCAGAGTTCAGGGTACTTACTGTGCATATAGACCAACTCTCAAGACATTCCATCACCCTCCACTCAATTAGAGGTGCTCCCTGGATTAGAGGAGAGGCCATTGTTATCTTTCAGGCCACTTCTGTATTTATCCAGACCTGCTTCCAATGCTCAGCCTTGCCATGTTTAAAAGCCGTGGCCACGATTACCCATTCCTGTGTCCCAGACTGAACCCCATTGATCATGGCTGCACTTATCGATGCACATTGGGAGTCTCCCTCTTTCCTGGTCAGCAGACACGAAGACCAATGAAGTTGAGAACGCCTGTCCCTGATGACAGGGTAAAACCCTGAAACGCCATAGGACCAATAAAGCTGCATTTTATATTCTTAATCAGACTGCTTGAGTGCCGCTGCATTACAGTTCCTAATATTGGCCCACGCCATTGGAGCTATGGATGGCACCGCAGCATTTACGATTTGTATCCACTACTGAGTGCCAGGTCATTGTTTGATATATATATATATATATATATATATATGTATGTATATATATATATATATATATATATATATATATAGAGAGAGAGAGAGAAAAACAAAAAGTTCAGCACTCACCAAAATGAGCTCACTTATCCTCACAACATCAATGAATAAATGAATAAATGATGGGGGTTTAGTTAGTGAATTGGCCAATGCACGGAAGCCTGCATACCGCTCACCAAGGTACCCCACCTTCATGCAGGTCCTACACTATCACAAAATCATAAAAATTAAAACCTGGCAACTGTATCACATAATATAACTGCAAATATGCCCACTTGGTGTAAGGTGTACCTGCCATAAACTGCATGGCTTTTAAAAGGTACACTAGTCACCTGACACTGGCTGATAAATTACGAAAGGGCAGCTGACACAGATTTGGTTGGATTGACACTAAGGTTATTGGTTGTTTAAAGGTGGAGCACCCTGTGTGTTCCATACTGCATACTCTCCCTAAGATCCATAAACAGCTGGATATGCCAGCAGGACGGCCAATAATTTGCCCCCGAAACGCTGTGTTACAGCCATTGGCACAGTTCATTGATTCATTTCTCCAACCATTTGTGGATGAAATCCCTAGGTATTTAAAGAACACAAATGACTTACCTACTAGTCTTAAGACGGTCACCTCCTTACCTGAAGTGGTGTGGCTTGCAACACTTGATGTGTCTTTGCTTTATACAGTCATACCACAACGAAGATGATTTGGATGTGATCAGATGTGCTTTATTGCTAAGTAAAATGCAGAATCCACCAACAGAATTTTTGGTTGAACTGACATGGGTGGTACTAAGAACCATTTTCAGGACAGTGATGATTTCTTTATATGGAATAATGGCACAGCCATGGGCTCACATCTGGCACCAGCGTATGCCAATCTGTATATGGCCGAATTTGAGCAGACTTATATAGAGCCATTGTCTGGTGCCAGTATTTTGTATTATAACAGATTTAAAGATGATTTATTTCTGATTTGGTCGGGTACAGAGGTTCAATTCATGGACATGGTTGACTACTTAAACCATCTTGACACACTTATTCATTTTACTAGTTAGATTCATTCATCAGAGATTAATTTCCTGGATGTTATGATATTCTGAGAGGTAACTGCATTAGGTACTACACTCTATTGGTAAAGTACAGATGAAAATACCTTGTTGCATTCCTCGAGCCATCATCCAAGTCCTCAAAGAGAGTTTACCTATCTCTCATTTTTTTCGGATTCAATGAAATAATTCTAGTTCGGCGGCTGCTGAACACTAAATTACAGATATGTCCAAACGCTTCACATAAAGGGATTACTCACCATCCACCCTACAAAGATGCCTGGCTAAGGCCAGATTAAAATTCTCAAAAGATGATGGTGCCTGCAAGAATGGCATAGATCCCACGAGGCTGACATTCATAGTAGTATAGTAACATAGTAACATAGTAATTGAGGTTGAAAAAAGTCAAAATGCCCATCATGTTCAACCTGTAATCTGTATTAAGTTGAGTTTATTTTACTGTACCTGCTGAAGACTAGTTACACCCAGATTAACAATGTCAATATTTTGAATGTTGTAACCTTGGTTATCCTTTTCAATCAGAAATTCATCCAATCCTTTTTTAAATGCATTTATAGAGTCCACCATTACCACTTTCTTTGGCAAGGCATTCCAAATCCTGATTGCCCTAACGGTAAAGGACCCTTTCCTACGTTGCGTACGGAATGTTTTGTCCTGCAGCCTCAATGAGTGCCAACGTGTCCTAAACAGAGTTATTTTAATAAATAATTCCTCTGATAACTCTTTGTAGTGTCCCTTTACATATTTGAAGACATTAATAATGTCCCTCTTAGACGCCTCTTTTCCATTGTATACATATTCAACCTAGTAAGCCTTTCCTCGTACTCCAGTCCCTCTAGCCCTTTAATCAATTTAGTAGCTCGCCTTTGAACCCTATCAAGTTCCCTGATATCTAGTTTATACAATGGTGACCAAAACTGAACACAATATTCCAGGTGCGGAAGCACCAATGATTTGTACAATGACAGAATTACATCCTCGCCCCTTATCTCAATTCCGCATGCTAGCACCTTACTTGCCTTTTTTGCCGCGCTTTGACATTATATACGGTTATTAAGCTTATTATCAATGAGTACCCAAAAATATTTTTCCAAAACTGTTACTCCTAGACTTTCCATGTTTAATATGTAGGATGCAAGTTTGTTTTTAGTCCTGAAATGAATAACCTTGCATTTTTTTATATTGAACCTCATTCCCCATTTAGATTTCAAGTTTAGATAAGTCATTCTGCAGAAACTCCACATCTATTTCTGAATTAATTACCCTACACAGTTTAGTATCATCTGCAAAGATTGAAACTGTGCTTTTCAGGCTTATTTCTAGGTCATTGATAAATATGTTGAACAGTAGTGGCCGGAGTACGGACCCCTGTGGTATTCCGCTGACTACTAGTGTCCAGCTTGAAGACTTCCCATTGACCACTACTCGCTGTACCCTGTTGTCCAGCCAGTTACTTTGAAAATCAAGTATAAGGGTCTTACTAGTTGTGACCTAAGCTCCATAAGAACTGCTGGATGAAGTCCGTCTGGGCCAGGTGATTTATTAATATTTATTTTGCATAGTCTCTCTCTAATTACTTCTTCACTTAAACAAGTATCTAACCATGAATCTTTACTGTCACTATCGTTATGTACTACTCCCACAATCAGTTCTTCTCTGGTGAACACTGATGAAAAAAATGTATTCAGTATTTCCACTTTTGATTCGTCATCATTTATCAATACTGCAAATTCATCTTTTATTGGACCTATGTTCTCCTTTTTTAATCTTTTGCTGTTTATGTATTTAAAAAAAAATTAGGATTGGTTTTCAGTTTTAGCTGCTCTAATTGATTTTTTGCATCTTTTATTGCATTCCTTGTAGTACTGGAATGAATGCTCCTTTCCATTAGATTTAAATGCTTTGAAGGCACTCTTCTTTTTATTGATTTCTGCCTTGACCTTCTTTTTAAGCCACATCGGTTTAAGTTTGATACTCCTGCGCTTACTGCCCATGGGAATAATGTTTTGAATATTGCTATCTAGCAACCCTTTTAAAGCATCCCACATTTCCGAAGTGTTCTTACCATGAAACAAAACTTCCCACTCAATGTCGTTTAGTGCACATCTCAGCATACTGAAGTTAGCCTTCCTAAAGTTACATGTTTTTGTTAACCCCTTATAGCTATGTTTCCTAAAACTGATGTCGAATGTGATCATATAGTGATCACTGTTAACCAAAGTCTCCCCAACTTTAGTATTCGATATGATGTCCACATTATTAGTAATTACTAGATCCAGAGTAGTTTTACCCCTAGTTGGGTCCTCAACTAATTGAGACAAGTAGTGATCCTTTAACATATTTAAGAACCTGTTGCCCCTAGCTTTAACACATGAATCATTACTCCAATTTATATCAGGATAGTTAAAATCTCCTATCATTAGGAAGCCCCCCAATCCTGCAGCCCTTTCGATTTGCTGCAAGAGTTGTTCTTCCTCATGTATGCAATTATCTGGCTGTTTGTAGCACGTGCCTTTTATAACTAGTTTTTTTAACATCAGTACCTCCACTTGAGATTTCAACCCATAGTGACCCCACATTATCGCCAGTCCCTTCATAAATTACCTCCTTTAAGTATGGTTTAAGAGATTGTTTAATATAAAGACATACACTGCCTCCTCTTTTGCTTGCCCTGTCCCTCCTGAAAAGAGAATACCCCTCCATGTTTGCAACCCAGTTGTGAGAGTCATCCCACCATGTTTCTGTAATACCTATAATATCATACTCAGTCCTTGATGCTAACAATTACAATTCTTCCATTTTACTTGCTAGACTTCTTGCATTGGCAAGCATACATTTTAGTTTAGTGGTTCCCTTGCCCACTTGTTTTTAAAGGTATCCTATCATGGTTTACTAGAGCCTCCCTAGAGTTACTCTTACTGACTGTCCTTTTCGCTCCCTTTCCACCCCCACCATACTTAATACTGCCCCCCTTACTGTTCTCTTTGATCAACCCAGTGTTCGGCCTAAATTCTCCACCCTGACATAAGTATTTTCCGTTATGCTACATACATCCTTTTCTATATGCTGTAATGATGACACGTAAATGTTAGTTAATGTTTTGGCAATACCTTTGTTACTACCCTTTTTAGAACCCATGCAAATACCCTTGCCCTTGCTGGCTGCTCTTTCCCTCCCCCCTTATCCACCCCCATTTAGCTCACTACCACCATCTTTACTATTCTTGCTGCATGACCCATAGTTCCTAACTAAACCCTCCTCCAGGCTCCTAGTTTAAAAGCTCCTCCAACCTACTAGCCATCATTCCCCCCAGCACCGCAGCCCCCTCCTCAATCACGTGCAATCCATCACGACAAAAAAGATGGCGCCTGACTGAAAAGTCTTCCCAGTGTTCCAGGAATACAAATTCCTCCTTCCTACACCAGTTTCTAAGCCACACATTTACCTCCCTGATCTCCCTCTGCCTCCCTGGGCTAGCGCGTGGCACTGGTAATATTTTGGAGAATATTACCTTAGATGTCCTTTTTTTTAGTTTCTGGCCTAAGTCCCTATCATCTTTCTTAAGGACATCCCACCTACCACTAATTTTGTCGTTGGGGCCGACGTGCACCAAGACCGCCGGGTCTTTCCCAGCCCCTCCTAACAATCTATCTACCTGGTACACGATGTGCCGTACCCGAGCACCCGGGAGACAACAGACCATACGGCGATCCTGATCCCAGTAGCATATTGCCCTATCTGCCTTCCTGATGATACAGTCCCCTACCACCACCATCTGCCTGGATGCCTCTCTAACTTTCATCCCATCTGAGCCAGAGGGACCACTCCTCCGGTTGCTAGAGGGAACAGTCACCTCGGCTCAGTCATTTCCTCGCTATCATCCATCGAATCTTCGTCCAATAGGGCAAATTTGCTCGGGTTTGATAGATCAGAGATGTCGTGCCTCCCCCTCTTATTCTTCCTTCTAGTGTCCCAGCTACCTGATTATCCTTGTCTACCAGTGACCCCTCCCACAACTCCTCCATTGTTCTATCTAAACCTTGCTCGAGATTATGAATATCTCTCAGTCACGCAACGGTCTGCTCTAGATCAGTTAACTGGGCTTCCAAGGCAACCGTTCGCATACATCATGTGCATATGTATTTGCACTGGGTCGGCTGCTCCAGGTGTGCATACATTTTGCACGACACGCACTGAGTGAGATTCTCAATCATGGCCCCTCCCATTTATTGAAAAATCAACTACCTATTACCTTCCGAAGAACAATGCAAAACAATACAAAACTATGCAATACGATATTGACTATGACTTACCTGTGAAATTCACACAGCAGAAACAGTCAATTCAATCACATACATAAGTAGATAATCAATACTTATCCGAGTGGGCCCTCTCCTGCGTCACAGATACTCCTCCTTGCAGTTGCTCCAGCTATCCGCACCTCCTTCTCACTTGCTGCCACACACCCGGCTTCCGGCACCTGCTTCGTCCACCCGGCTTCCGCCACCTGCTTCATTTACCCGGTTTCCGCCACCTGCTTTGTCCACAGTTCGCAGTCCTTACTCACGCAGGCTGTGGCTGCAGCAGCACTCACTCACCCAGCAGCAGCCCTGACTCCCTTTCTCTCCCCTAGCAACACCCTCTCACTCACTCACACCCTGCTACAGTACTCCCACTTTTTCTCACCCCCAGCAGTGCCCACTCACTCACCCAGCAACAGCAGCCCTCTCACTTCCTTCTTCTCACACACTGAATGTGGCCCTCACACACTTACTTGCTCACTCACACACTTACACCAAACTAACTGCGCTAGCAACAACGGCCCAGATGTGGTAGGGCCCTCACACTCACACACTCTGCCTCACTCCCACACACACACACAGCAGCTACAGCAGCGACCTCAAACACACACAGCGGCGGCAGCAGCAGCGATCCCCCTGCTGCCCGCTGATCGCTCCGCTGTGCTCAGCCCCGGCAGCCCCGGCACTCGGCCTCCTACTCCTCTTCCCGCACGTACGCGTGTCTACGCTCCCGTTCATCACTTCCGCTTCCGCTCTGCTCCGCTCACAGTGACCGCTCGTCCTCACTGCCTGTTCAGGGTCAGTTTGTCGTGATAAGACGATGTCACACAGTTCTCCTGTTAGATGCCCAGAAAATACAGGAGGCAAAACCGCCATGTCAGTAACTTACTAATGACATGTTTCTGTGTCGCTAACAAGTACATACAAAGTGGCAATAAACAAAGCCTGCTGTAACATAGCCAAGATTTGGCCTATTATTTCCTCAGACCCAGCACTTAAGAATTTGGGCATGGATCCATCATTATGTGTCTATAGGTGTGGACCCAATCTCTATTGATGCAGTCGATGATGAAACCTAGTATCCAACAGGCTAGTTGGTTGCCAAAGCCCAAAAACTGATGTTTTAAGTGTACAGATTGCACATCATGCAGATCTTTACTGACAGGACCCTCACTGGCCCACACACATACTGGAAAAAAGATCCCCATAACTCACAGACTACATTGTATGATGGACTTTGCCATCTATGTCCTAGTGTGCCCATGTGGCCTCTACTATGTGGGGATGACTAAGCGATGCTTCCGCGATCAGATGGCTAATCATATAGCATTGATTTAGATGGGCATTGCAAACAAAGACATCTGATAAACCAGTAGCCATACACTTTATGTAGTTTGGGCACTCCTTGGCTAGTCTTAAATGTATACTTGTTGATTATGTACCAAAGCCACGGCGTGGTGGAGATTGTGAAACTGCGCTACAGAAATGTGAAGCTAAATGGATCTTTGAACTGGATATGTTGACTCCAAGAGGATTTAACGAGGCAAACCCATTTAATATCTTTTTGAAATAATAGGAATTTCTTATTAAATAATATACATTTTCGGGGGGATTGTGCTTAAAAATCTTTTAGCAATTTTTTCCTTTTTTTTGGAAATGACTAAGCACTGAATTAACTGAATTAATATATATATGTGTGTGTGTGTGTGTGTGTGTGTGTGTGTGTTTGTGTGTGTGTGTGTGCGTGTGAGAGAGATATATATATACACACACACATATATATATATATATATATATATATATTAGAGATGTGCGGCGGACACTTTTCATGTTTTCTGTTTTGGTTTTGGATCTGGATCCCCGCTTGTGTTTTGGATCTGCATTTGTTTTTCCAAAACCACCCTTTTGGGTTTTGGTTTAGGATCTGGATGATTTTTGAAAAAAACATAAAAACAGCTAAAATCACAGAATTTGAGGGTAATTTTGATCCTACGGTATTATTAACCTCAATAACATTCATACCCACTCATTTCCAGTCTATTCTGAACACCTCACACTATTTTTTTTTAGGCCAATAGGTTGCACCAAGATCGCTAAGACTAAGCTAAGCGACACAAGTGGGCAGCACAAACACCTGGCCCATCTAGGAGTGGCACTGCAGTGGCAGACAGGATGGCAGTTTTAAAAACTAGGCCCCAAAGAGCACATAATGCAAAGAAAAAAAAGGTGTAAGCTGGAATTGTCCTTGGGACCTCCCACCCACCCTTATGTTGTTTAAAGAGGACATTCACAGTTTAATAAACCCGTCATTTCAGCGACAGTTGGTCCCCATGGAAAAAGCTCGCCAAGTTCTCAGAATCATAGCTAGCTACAAACATACTGCTTCCTTCTTTCATGATTTTTCATATTATGAGAAGAGGCAAGAGGAAGAGGACAGTGTCAAGAAGGTGATTAAAAATTAGAGATGCACACGCAATCAGGAACAACACACAGGCTTTCACCTCCACTCCTATATTGGTGTGGAATGGAAAGGACTACAGCCAAGCAAATATATAATTAATTACCACATTACTGGAGAAAAAAAAAAATAGGGGCCAAAGCCTCCGAATTTGTATCCCCGTCTCCATTTTCAGGGATTAAGATAATCTTGGATTTAATGTTGGGATGCAAATGAACTGGTGTATACCACAGGATCAAGATTGGATATTTTCACCTCCTGGAGCCTGGAGACCTATGTTGTGAAATCTCGTGGGTTTCTTTTTTTTCCATTTTTTTTTAAAAGTCATATAGATTTTATTGTAAAGAGTTGTACATATACATCCAGAAAAAAAAAAACAATGCAAGAAAAGACAAGTAACATATCAATATAGAAAAAAGATAGGAGGTATCAGTGTACAATAGTAACCGTGAAACATAATCACATTCGTAACAGATGTCTAAAAACAGACAACAGTAAACAGATATATAATCACAGTCGTAACAGATGTATAAAAACAGACAACAGTAAACAGGTATAAAACTAGAGTCAACGTCGGTTACACAAATTCTGAAAGAAGTCTTAAACATCCAATGAGGAAACACACATAAATGTAAAAAAACAAATATAAACCTGAGTGTTGTCAGTGGTAAAAGAAAAGATAGAATGGTAAAGAGAGGAGAAATAGAAATAAGATTGGGATATGGGGGTAAAGAGAGTGGAGGATGGTAAGGACCCCCTAACGGATCGGGGAACAGGAGGGGAACACAACAAAAAAAAAGGTAAAAATGCAAATGCTTACAGATCCAGGTCTGTAATTAACAAAGACCTGGTAGAGGAGCATTATGAAATCTAAACCAGGGGAGCCAGATGGAGTGGAATTGTTTTACTGTGTTGTTTTGTAGACTCGTAATGTATTCCATTTTGTTAACGAACCATATTCTATTTATGAGTTCTTGACGACTGGGTGCATCAGAGAGTTTTCCATGATGGGCAATTTTATATCTAGCAGTGCAGGACACATGAAGAACCAGTTTGTTGAAATCCTCAGAGGCATGTTCTATAGGATCACAAAGGAGTAGGTTAACAGGGGAAAAGTGCTCAGAGAAGTCAACAAAGTGGACAAGAAGGCAATGAACCATGTTCCAATAGTGTACAATCATGGGGCAAGTCCACCACACATGATAAAAACAACCTATCTGTCCGCAATTTCTCCAACACAAGTCAGAGGCATTAGGGTAGATGCGGTGTAACCCCTCCGGTACCAGATACCATCACGTGTAAACTTGTATGAGTTTTCACGTATGGCGACACTAATAGAGCATTTAGATACCGCTGAGCGAATTATCTCCCAAACCTCCTTGTCTAATCATCACCAAATATCTGTTTCCCAAGCCCGTTCGTGAAGCTCCAGAGGGGGAGAGTCCAATGCCAGAACAGATTTGTAGAGGACAGAGATCACAGCATTGTCAGTAGGGTTTTATAAACATAATCTTTACATGTGGGAAGGAACAGGCAGTGGGTATGAAAGGCATAGTGAATGAATAGAATGACAGATTTGCAAGTACTGAAAGTGTAGGGAATTAGTGATACCTGTCAGCGTCCGGATTCTCACCTCCGGCCAGGGATCCCAGGTCTTGCCTCTCCGATGGGTGGTAGGGCTGTGGCGCCGGGCTGCTGCTGCGGTGCGGGCTCCTGGTGCATCTGTCCGGCACCTGGGGGCTGGCGGCCGGGGGCTAGGGACCAGAGGCGTCATGCAGGGAGCCGCTGCGGTAGAGGGCTCTGGTGAGGAGTGCGGCTTCCGGGAGTCTGGGAGTTCAGTCTGCATACTAAATCCCTGTATTTGTGTGTATGTCCTCTCTGCTAGTGGCCACCATATTGGAGTCCAAGGAAGCCAATTAGTCCCATTCTGTGTCCAGCCAATTCAGTGCTGGCTTCCCTTACAAAAGGGGGCTAGCCCAGAGTAAGAGTGCCAGTGCTTCAAGTTGCTTACTTGTGTAAGGTGCTCTAGCTCTGTGCTCCGAGGTTGGTTTAGGTTGTTCCAGGTGCCCTGGTTCCAGCTACTATCTTTTGCTGCAGCAGTCCTATTGCCTCCAGCCCACCTCCTCTCATAGAGTGTCCACCGGGACTCCAAGCAGCAGAGGAATCCCGGCCGCCACAGGACCTCCACAGTCTTCAATTCCTTAAGGCAGAGTTCTTCGGTCTCGTCTTTCAAGCTACAGTTCGTCATTCCGCATCTCGTTCTCTCCAGCCACGTCTTTCAAGCCACAGTTCATCATTCAGCAGCTCGTTCTCTCCAGCCACGTCTTTCAAGCCACAGTTCATCATTCCGCAGCTCGTTCTCTCCAGCCACGTCTTTCAAGCCACAGTTCATCATTCTGCAGCTCGTTCTCTCCAGCCACGTCTTTCAAGCCACAGTTCATCTTTCCGCAGTTCATTCTTGTCAGCCACATCTTTCAAGCCACAGTTCATAATTCCGCAATTCTTTCTCTTCAGCCTCATCTTTCTAACCGCAGTCACAAGCCCGCAGTTCTTTTCTTCAACTACTCATTGACTCCTAGCTCAGACTACGTTTTCCATTGGCCTTTGTCTCATGAGAAGTAACTATATACAGCCCCCTCCTCTTCTCCATCCACAGGCGGTTGCTTCCTCAGGCAAGTCTCAGTCGCCGGATCCTCAATTCCAGCCGAGTGTGACAGTAAGCACTGGCCCCATGGATCCGATGGGTGATCTGGCTTCAGTAGGCGATGCCACAGCGGCTATTTTGTCATGATTGAGTAAGCAGGAGGCTTCCCACTTCCAAATTGTGCAGTTCATGCAGAGTATGTCCCATCGCCTGGATTCTCTCCATGCAGCCATGGCGGCACCTCAAGTTTCTACGGCCACTCCTGTATTAGCGTCTCCAGCTCCAATTTCTACTGTACCAGTCTCTCTCCCTCGATTACATTTGCCACCACCCAGCAAATTTGATGGTAATCCGAAACAATGCTGCGGATTTCTCAACCAGTGCAAAATCCAGTTTGAGTTGCAATCTGCCAATTTTCCATTGGCACGGTCCAAGATAGCCTACATAATTTCCCTTCTCACAGTGCAAGTTTTGAAATGGGCTTCACTTTTGTGGGAGAGAGTGGATCCTATCCTCTCAAATTATCCAGAATTCGTGTCCACTTTTCATAAAATCTTTGATGAGCCAGGTAGGACTACGGCCGCTTCACTGGAGATCCTGCACCTACGTCAGGGCACTCGTGCTATCAGTGTTAGGGTCTCCTGCCCTGTGCTGCCACATCGTCATGGCAACCGGGAGACAAGTGCTAGCGGAGTAACCTGAGCGCAGCTGATACTCCGGTTCGGGTCTTTTGCTGTGCAGTGGTTATAGGCTCTGTGCATGGCAGGGGATCCGGTGCTGGTTTTTGTGCTCACAGTCTGTGAGGTCTGAGTGGGGCGTGGACAGCACCTGCTTTATAAGGCCTCTTTTCAGGGTAAGCAGATGCTGCTGAATCTTTGTTGGTTAGTCAGTTTCTGAAAGTTAGCCAGTACTGTGTAGCTTTGTATTTGTTTGTTGCTTACTGCAAATAGGCCTGGGGATTTGGTATTACACTCTGCCAATCCAGACCTAGCAGTAAGACTGGAGTCAGTAGTTTAGCTTGCTGGGGTTCTGTTACTACTCTGTGAACTTAGCAAGTTTGCGGCTGTATTCTAAGACTTGCCTGTCTAATCCTGTCTCACTGTGCTAGGTGTCAGGGGTCAGTTTAGTGGCAGTAAACCGAACCTGTGCACTGCAAGTGAGAATTAGGATTGTGGAGAATCTCCTTGTGTCTATCATTCCATCTCTGACCAAGGAGTTTACTGCCACACCCGTTGGTAACCCTTTAGGGTTTTGCTGTTGCCCTTAGCAACAGCATTTCGGGTTTTCTATGTATTAAAACACAACATCTTGCTTTTCACATCTGAGCAGTTCTAATACAAGGGAGATACCCAGTTCCTTAGCCTCTGGGCTTCTCTGTTCACGTTGTGTGTATTTTGTTACCCTACCACCTTCTGTGTGCGTTATGTCATATTCCCTAGTCTGTCTGTGAGTCCATTTGTTTTGCATAACAGTTCAAACACCAGTACATTCCTGCAGGCACTGGAGTGCATAACAGTCCTGACACCAGTACTTTCCTGCAGGCACTGGTGTGCATAACATATTCAGCAGCCCAATACTCCTGTTGAAATTTTGTGGGAATATGGAGCATACCCCTCAAAATACGTTGCAACAGGTGGTTGATCAGGTGCAGGTCCTGACTCAAAAATGTAATGATTTGTCCATTAAAATGCACACCTCCCAGGCTGCTGGCGGAGCTCCCGCAGCAGCAGCACCTGCAGGGGTTAAGGAGCCGAAAGTAAATCTCCCGCATCGTTTTTCTGGAGATCGCTCGCAGTTCTTTTGTTTCAAGGAGAGCTGCAAGCTATACTTCCGGCTTAGGCCTCAGTCTTCTGGGTCGGAGATTCAGCGGGTGGGCATAGTGATTTCCTTGCTACAAGGAGACCCACAGGTCTGGGCATATGGGTTGCAGCCTGACTGTCCGTCGCTTAAAAGTGTTGATGCTTTTTTTACGGCACTGGGCATGTTGTATGATGACCCTGACAAGACGGCCTCAGCCGAGGCTCAGATTTCGATCCTTAAGCAAGGGCGAAGGCCAGTTGAGGTTTACTGTACGGAGTTTCGGAGGTTGGCCCATGATACCCAGTGGAATGACCCAGCCCTGAGACACCAGTACCAAAGAGGTCTTTCTAACCAGATAAAGGACCAACTGGTACAACATCCCTTGCCTGTTAGCTTAGATCAGCTCATGCAGTTATCCATCCGGGTGGATAGACGGCTGAGAGAGCGTAGGCTTGAAAGGGAGACTGAGATTTCCTTCCTTCCCAAGGGAACCTCAGACTCTGAGGAATTTTCCGAGGAGCCTATGCAGATTGGGGCTACCCGCCTCTCCTCGCGTGAGAAGATGCGGAGGAGACAGCAGGGGTTGTGTTTGTACTGTGGGAATAAAGGTCATGTGGTAGTATCATGCCCAGAAAAGCCGGAAAACTTCAGGGCCTGAGGGTGATGGGAAATATCCTGTCAGGCCAGAAGTCAGAATTTCCCAAGAAGACTTTTATCATTCCGGTGACCTTGAAGATCCTCGGTCAAACTGTCAAGACTGAGGCCTTTGTGGACAGTGGGGCCGACGGGGTTTTTATGGACCGCCAATTCGCCCTGAAACACTCTGTTCCCTTAGTACCCTTGGCATCGGAAATTGAGATTTGTGGGTTAAACGGGGAACCATTATCCCAAGGTAAAATTACCTCTTGCACTAGCCAGATTTCTTTGTTTATTGGAGCCACACACTCTGAAAAATTGTCCTTTTATGTGACTGTCTGTACTTTTGCCCCATTGGTGTTGGGGTTACCCTGGTTAAGGGCCCACAATCCTCAATTTGACTGGGTCTCTGGGGAGATTCTTAGTTGGAGTACTGATTGTTTCAGGAGTTGCTTGAGCCTTCCAGTCAGGTTCTCGCAGCTAAGTTTGCCAGGATTGCCAGGGTGTTATGCAGATTTTGCGGACGTGTTCTCCAAAAAAGTTGCAGAGGTACTACCTCCCCATCGCTCCTATGACTGTGCCATTGATTTGTTGCCAAATGCTAAGCTTCCCAAGAGCAGGTTGTACTCCCTGTCACGTCCTGAGACTCAGGCTATGGCAGAGTACATTCAGGAGAACTTGGCTAAGGGATTTATCAGACCTTCACAGTCTCCAGTTGGGTCGGGGTTCTTCTTCGTGGGTAAAAAGGACGGTTCGTTGCGACCCTGCATCGACTTCAGGGAATTGAACCGTATCACGATTAAAAACTCATACCCACTGCCTCTCATTTCGGTCTTGTTTGACCAGCTTCGTACTGCCACCATTTTTTCTAAGATTGACCTACGCGGTGCGTACAATCTAATCCGAATAAGAGAGGGGGATGAATGGAAGACTGCCCTGTGCTGCCACATCGTCATGGCAACCGGGAGACAAGTGCTAGCGGAGTAACCTGAGCGCAGCTGATACTCCGGTTCGGGTCTTTTGCTGTGCAGTGGTTATAGGCTCTGTGCATGGCAGGGGATCCGGTGCTGGTTTTTGTGCTCACAGTCTGTGAGGTCTGAGTGGGGCATGGACAGCACCTGCTTTATAAGGCCTCTTTTCAGGGTAAGCAGATGCTGCTGAATCTTTGTTGGTTAGTCAGTTTCTGAAAGTTAGCCAGTACTGTGTAGCTTTGTATTTGTTTGTTGCTTACTGCAAATAGGCCTGGGGATTTGGTATTACACTCTGCCAATCCAGACCTAGCAGTAAGACTGGAGTCAGTCGTTTAGCTTGCTGGGGTTCTGTTACTACTCTGTGAACTTAGCAAGTTTGCGGCTGTATTCTAAGACTTGCCTGTCTAATCCTGTCTCACTGTGCTAGGTGTCAGGGGTCAGTTTAGTGGCAGTAAACCGAACCTGTGCACTGCAAGTGAGAATTAGGATTGTGGAGAATCTCCTTGTGTCTATCATTCCATCTCTGACCAAGGAGTTTACTGCCACACCCGTTGGTAACCCTTTAGGGTTTTGCTGTTGCCCTTAGCAACAGCATTTCGGGTTTTCTATGTATTAAAACACAACATCTTGCTTTTCACATCTGAGCAGTTCTAATACAAGGGAGATACCCAGTTCCTTAGCCTCTGGGCTTCTCTGTTCACGTTGTGTGTATTTTGTTACCCTACCACCTTCTGTGTGCGTTATGTCATATTCCCTAGTCTGTCTGTGAGTCCATTTGTTTTGCATAACAGTTCAAACACCAGTACATTCCTGCAGGCACTGGAGTGCATAACAGTCCTGACACCAGTACTTTCCTGCAGGCACTGGTGTGCATAACAATCAGCCAGTTAGTGATCCAGTTCCACACTCTCTCCTCAGAGCTAAACTGGAATAAAGAAGCCCTAATTGCAGCTTTCGGGAATGACCTGGTGACTGAGGATGTACCTGAGAAATTGAATAGACTAATCTCCCTCTGCAATAAATTAGAATTAAGATACGTTACCTGGAGAAAGCAAGGTCGGATCGTCCCATTCAACCCCCCTCCCCAGCCGCCGTCTCCATCAACAGAGGAACTTATGCAGATCAATAGCTCTAGTCTCACCAGCGAGGAATGACAGAGACGGCGACAAGGAAACTTGTGTATGTATTGTGGCGCATCTGATCACTTTGTGAAATCCTGCAGTCAAAGTCCGGGAAACGCCAGCTCCTAGCTTGTGACGGAGAGGTTAAGCTAGGAGAGTCCCCAGAATTACTTATTAAGAGTCTGTTTTGCTAACTCATTTGGAGCTTCCTTCCTTCCTCCTCCTCATTCCTGCACTACTTACGGAGCCGCTGAAAGCTTCATTACATCAGCTCTGGTTAAACGATCTGGAATACCAACGGTCCGTTTGGATCAAACTATTTCTGTTACTGCGGTGGATGGTAGTTATATTCCTGAAGGGATTATTTCTTTCCATACTATACCCCTTAAAATGAGGGTCAGAGCTCTTCACTCAGAAAACATCTCTTTCCTTGTAATTCCTAAAGCCTCTCATGAACTGATCCTAGGATTTCCATGGCTACATAGACATAATCCTCACATTGACTGGCAAACTATGGATGTGCTTGCTTGAGGAGAATCTTGTTTTCAGAACTGTTTATCCACGGTGAAACCTCTCTGTACCTCTAGATCCTCCAGCCATCCGATGAAATACTAGTCCTTCTTGGATGTCTTCGGCAAACAGGGGGCCAACACCTTGCCTCTGCATCGAAGTTGGGACTGTCCCATTGAACTGCTTCCAGGCAAGACTCCACCCAGGGGTCAGACTTACCCCCTTTCACTCCCTGAGATGTAAGCAATGTCTGAGTATATCTGGGATAATTTGGATAAAGGTTTCATTCGGCCTTCTACCTCTCCGGCCGAGGCAGGTTTCTTTTTCGTGAAGAAAAAAGATGGGGGCCTGTGGCCCTGTATAAACTATAGAGGTCTCAATGAGATAACCATTAAAAACAGATATCCATTGCCATTGATCCCCAAATTATTTGACAGAGTGAAAGGAGCTACTGTCTTCTCAAAATTGGACCTACGGGGGGCCTACAATTTGATACGCATTCGCTCAGCAGATGAATGGAGGACAGCGTTTAATACCCACGACGGGCATTACGATACCTAGTAATGCCCTTCGGATTGTGTAATGCCCCAGCAGTCTTTCAAGATTTTGTCAACGAGATTTTCAGAGACCTCCTTTACAACTGCTTGGTAGTATACTTGAATGACATTCTAATCTTCTCTAGAGATCTGAAAGCCCATTGAGAGCAAGTTAAGGAGGTTCTAACCCATTTAAGGAAGATTCAGCTATTTTGCAAACTCGAGAAGTGTACTTTTGAGGTATCTTCGATTCCTTTTCTCAGTTATATCATCTCCAGGGAGAGGTTACAGATGGACCCCGCTAAAGTTCAAGCAATTCAGGATTGGTCATTACCTACTACTCTTAAAGGGATTCAATGGTTATTAGGATTTGCCAATTTCTATCAAACACTCATTAAGAATTATTCATCCATCATAGCGCCCATCACTACATTGACTAGAAAAGGAGCAGATCCTACCAAGTGGTCTCCGGAGGCATTAAAAGCCTTTTCATCTTTGAAGGAAGCCTTCACAAGCGCTCCTGTCCTCCGACAACCTGATCTCGGTCGCCCATTCCTGGTCGAAGTAGATGCATCCACTGTAGGTGTGGGAGCAGTTTGTCTCAGCTCTTCAAGGACCTTGTGCATTCTTCTTACGAAAGTGTTCTCTCACTGAGCAAAACTACGCTATTGGATAACAGGAACTGCTGGCCATCAAGCTAGCCTTCGAGGAGTGGAGGTATCTACTGGAGGGAGCTCAACATCCGATTTCAGTCATCACGGATCATAAAAATCTCTTGTACTTACAATCGGCTCGATGCCTGAATCCACGCCAAGCAAGATGGTCTCTCTTGTTTACCCGTTTTAGATTTAAACTCAGCTACCAGTCAGGTTCACTTAACAGGAAAGCTGATGCCCTGTCTCATTCTCTATGTTCAGAAGAATCCACCATTCAGGAGGTCAGCTCATCCTGGATCCCACCTCCTTCTCAGCAACCCATACGTGTTCACTTACCCCACCTGGAAGGACTTTTGTTGTTCTGAACCTTCGAAAGAAACTCCTTACATGGGCTTATACCTCACCCTTTATGGGTCATGCGTCCGGATTGTCACCTCTGGCGGGGGTCCCGGGTCTCACCGCTCTGACGGGTTCTAGGGCTGCATCGCCAGGATGCTGCTGCAGCGCGGGCCCCTGTCGCATCTGTCTGGCACCTGGGGGCTGGTGGCCAGGGGCTGGGGACCTGAGGCGTCATGCAGGGAGCTGCTGCAGCAGAGGGCTTGTTCTCTCCAGCCACATCTTTCAAGCCATAGTTCATCATTCCGCAGCTCTTTCTCCCCAGCCACGTCTTTCAAGCCACAGTTCATCATTCCGCAGTTCATTCTTGTCAGCCACATCTTTCAAGCCACAGTTCATAACTCCGCAATTCTCTCTCTTCAGCCTCGTCTTTCTAACCGCAGTCACAAGCCCGCAGTTCTTTTCTTCAACTACTACTCATTGACTCCTAGCTCAGACTATGTCTTCCATTGGCCTTTGTCTCATGAGAAGGAACTATATACAGCCCCCTCATTTTCTCCATCCACAGGCGGTTGCTTCCTCGGGCAAGTCTCAGTCGCCAGATTCTCAATTCCAGCCAAGTGTGACAGTAAGCACTGGCCCCATGGATCCGACGGGTGATCAGGCTTCAGGAAAGTGTGCTTCAGGAAAGTGGGATTATTCCAAAGGTAAGTAAGGAGAGACAGATTTGAAGACAGCTTTAGTTTTGTGTCGAAAGATTTCCAAAAGCAAAGCGTCAATTCAACCGTAGGGGAAGGAGAGTGAAATTGTGGATAAAGCTTACGTAGTAACCATGGCAGAAAGCAAGGGCGTAGCTACCATAGGTGCAGGCAGTGCAGCTGCTATGAGGCCCAGAGCTGAAAGGGGCCCACTTTCCCTGTCTCAGTTACATGTCTTATATAGAATGGCATAGCTACCATAGGTGCAGGCAGTGCAGCTGTCACAGTTACAGGTGTTATATATTGTTCATTAGTAGATACATAGGGGCCCTTACAAAATTTTGCCTTTGGGCCTACAATACATCTAGTTATGCCACTGGTCTTGATCATTGTGATGTGGTATAAAATGAACTGGGGTTATTATAATGTTACATAATATGAACTGTGGCACTTTAATGTAGCATAATATCAAGTGAAGGCACTGTAATGTGGCATAATATAAACTGGGGCACTATATGTCATACTAAGAATTTGGGTTACTGTGTTACGTAATGTGCACTGGCAGCCCTACAATGGGACATAATGTGAACTAGGGCATTACTATGGTTCATAAAATAAACTTGTGCACTACTATCGGTCATAACATTAACTAAGGCACTACTTTGACTCAGAAAATCAACTAGGGCACAATTACAATGTATACAATTTGCAATTGCTGCGAAGAGGTGTATCTCTAGAAGCATTAGGACAGGGGCCACTTCAAAATATTGCTATGGGGCCCAAAAATTTCTGCCTACGCCCCTGGCAGAAAGGAAATCAAGTGGATACCTATTAAATCACTCTCCAGATCGACCCATCTCTTAGTGTGGTGCGCAGCATGCCAGGCTAATAGTTGACTCAACCGAGTAGCATGAAAATAACGTTGAAGGATGGGAAGCCTGAGACCCCCATTCTGTGAGTGTTTAGCTAATATATCACGCTTAATTTGTTGCTTTTTGTGGTACCAAATAAATTTACAAAATGCAGTTTGAATGGTGTGGAGAGTGTGTGAGGGAATTTTTATGGGGAGGGTTTGGAACAAATACAAAAGCTTAGGAAGCGCGTTCATTTTTATGGCATTGATAAGTCCAATCTTTGACAGAAAATAGGATTCCCAGTGCTGAAGATCCCGGAGCATTGATTTAAAAAGAGAGGAATAAATAGTGTGGTAAAGAGAATCATAAGATTTGGTCAGATGAACTCCCAAATATATAAGCGAGTGTTTACACCAAGAGAAGTCAATATTCGATTGCAATAGGGTTTTAGTGGACCCAGGGATGTGAAGAGGTAAGGCTTCCGATTTCGACTGATTAATTTTGTACCCCAAAAGATTACCATAAATTGAAAGTTCGCAGAATAGGTTAGGGAGAGAAATGAGCGGATTAGTTATTGTAAGGAGTATATCATCGGCAAATAGAGACAAGGGGGTATATTTACTAAGCTCCCGATTTTGACCGATTTGGTGTTTTTTCATCAAAGTGTCATCTTGGGAATTTACTAAACTCAAATCTCGGCAGTGATGAGGGCATTCGTATTTTTTTTAAAGTCAAAATAAAAAAAAAAGAATGAATACACCATCGGTCAAATACGGTTGTTATTTGATACAACTCGGTAATTAACTAAAAGTTCTATTTCACAAACACTGCCGGAAATAGCCAAACACTGCCGTGAAAAAATACAAATCGTAAAAAAAAAAAGCAGTTTTAAAATAGACCTGCTTTTTTTTACCGTGTTCTGATAGGCATGCATGGATCCGTGAGATCCGTGCATGTTTATCAGTGGGAAGGAGTGTGAAAGGGATAAATTTAAGAAAAAAAATGTGTGGGGTCCCCCCTCCTAAGCAAAACCAGCCTCGGGCTCTTTGAGCCGGTCCGGGTTGAAAAAATATGGGGGGAAAATGACAGGGGTTCCCCCATATCTGATCAACCAGCACCGGGCTCTGTGCCTGGTCCTGGTGCCAAAAATACGTGGGACAAAAAGCGTAGGGGTCCCCCGTATTTTTAACACCAGCACCGGGCTCCACTAGTCAGAGAGATAATGCCACAGCCGGGGGACATTTTATATAGGTCCCTGCGGCCCTGGCATTAAATCACTAACTAGTCACCCCTGGCCGGGGTACCCTGGAGGAGTGGGGACCCCTTAAATCAAGGGGTCCCCCCCCTCCAGCCACCCAAGGGCCAGGGGTGAAGCCCGAGGCTGTCCCCCCCATCCAAGGGCGGCGGATGGGGGGCTGATAGCCTTGTGAAAAAAAAAGAATATTTTTTTTTGTAGCAGTACTAAAAGTCCCAGCAAGCCTCCCCCGCAAGCTGGTACTTGGAGAACCACAAGTACCAGCATGCGGTGGACAAACGGGCCCGCTGGTACCTGTAGTACTACTACAAAAAAATACCCCCCACTTTGCGGTCAGCGGTTGACTGCGAGTAACCTCAACCGCTGACCGCAAAGTTCCCACCATTGGATACAATGGAGCGCCTATGTGCTACATTGTATCTTCAGTGCGCAGCCTCACTGACAGTACAGGAGCGCAGAGCCAATCAGGAGAGTGCCACGACGTTATGCTCCCTGATTGGCAGAAGGGACCCTCTTTGACAGGAGTCAGGGGGGGTCCTGGCAGTCGGGGAAAGGGGTCCTATGTGTAAACATGGGACCCCTTTCAGTGCGTGGTTCGGGTTTTTCGGTTTGTTTTTTTGCCAAGTACGTGGATTACAAGTAGAAGAGGACCGATCTACATTGGATTGTGTGAGTATAATTTTATTCACAGGTACCCCGTGGATTCTACATGGAGAAGTGGACCGACCCCCGTGTGAACATAGGTAAGTATGTATGTATGTAGGTGTGCATGTATGTAATAAAGTTTTACGATGTGTGTGTGTCCTGTTTTTTTGGGGTATTTTTTTTGTAGTAGTACTACAGGTACCAGCGGGCCCGTTTGTCCACCGCATGCTGGTACTTGTGCTTCTCCAAGTACCAGCTTGCGGGGGAGGCTTGCTGGGACTTTTAGTACTGCTACAAAAAACAATATTCTTATTTTTTCACAAGGCTATCAGCCCCCCATCCACCGCCCTTGGATGGGGGGGACAGCCTTGGGCTTCACCCCTGGCCTTCACCCCTGGCCCTTGGGTGGCTGGAGGGGGGGACCCCTTGATTTAAGGGGTCCCCACTCCTCCAAGGTACCCCGACCAGGGGTGACTAGTTAGTGATTTAATGCCAGGGCCGCAGGGACCTATATAAAAGTGTCCCCCGGCTGTGGCATTACCTCTCTGACTAGTGGAGCCCGGTGCTGGTGTTAAAAATACGGGGGACCCCTATGCTTTTTGTCCCCCGTATTTTTTGCACCAGGACCAGGCGCAGAGCCCGGTGCTGGTTGATCAAATATGGGGGAACCCCTGTCATTTTCCCCCCCATATTTTTTCAATCAGGACCGGCTCAAAGAGCCCGAGGCTGGTTTTGCTTAGGAGGGGGGACCCCACGCATTTTTTTATTTTTATTTTTAACACTTTAATTTTTTTTTAAAGGTGCACAATGAAGCCCTGCACGGATCTCACAGATGCAGCCGAGATTCATTGTGTTAATGTCGGCAGTGTTTTACTATTCACTCCCGTAAAACACTGCCTGAAAATACGAATGACATCGACATCGGAAAACTCGAAAATGCAGAATACGACAGCATAGTAAATGAGTCGTAAAAAATTCAAAAAGTTGCAATTTCACACATTAGATGTCATTCGTGTTTGAACTTTAACCTCATTCAGTAAATTACGAATTTTAGTAAATATACCCCTGGGTATACTGGGAGCGGTTAACAGAGATACCAGTAATGTCCGGGTTGGCCCATATGTGGCTTGTGCGAGGTTCAATTTTGAGCGCAAAAATGAGGGGGGATAGTGGGCATCCCTGTCTAGTGCCATTAGCAAATGGAAAAGATTCTGATACATTAGTAAGTACCATAGCAGAGGGATTGTGGTACAGGGATTGAATGGCTCGAAAACCAAAGTGTTGGAGAGCCTGGATATAGGATTGAGCCTATTGGCCAAAATTTTAGCTAAATTTTTTAGGTCCATATTCAAAAGCGATATGGGTCGATAGTTAGACAGAAGTTGCTGGTCTTTGTTGGGTTTCGAGATGACAGTAATCGTGGCCTTAGTAGTTTGGGAATGAAAAGAGGTGCCTTCAAGAATAAAGTTAAATACTGTGGATAGATGAGGAATTAAAAAGGATTGGAAGGTTTTATAGTCCGACTTGGCGCCTTAGAGGGCTTTTGTGTTTGAAGAGCTAAATGTATTTCTTCTTCAGTTATGGGCCTATCTAGACCAAGTGACGTCTCTGAGTCTATACAGGAGAGATTACAAGAAGAGAGGTAAGTGGAGGCTAACTGTCACGCTCGGCTTAAGTTGGGGTTCCGACAACTGAATTTTGGCTGAAGGGACAGCTACCTGTGAGGAGAGTAAACAAGGTGGCTGAATGTAATTCCTCCTCATGGGGTGGAAGCCAAACTATGTGTTAACGTTGGCCGGAGGGCGTAAAGAAAAGGAGGACTTCGTAGGAAGATAACTGTAGTTTTAATGAATAATCAGGCTGTACACGAATATTGGAGCAATTGAAGAAACTGGAAGAATTAAAGTCTATGGTTAAATGACTTGAAGAGTGAAGCTGAAGAACTCCGGTAAAGAAGAACTGAAGACTGTGTCTTATGATTAAAAGACGAGGCTGAAGAACTTGGACTTTGAAGAAATGAAGACTGTGGTTTGTAATTGAAAGACAAGGCTGAAGAACTTGGACTTTGAAGAAATGAGGACTATGGTTTGTGATTGAAAGGATGAGGCTGAAGAACTTGGACTTTGAAGAAATGAAGATGACTGCGGGAACCGCCGTTAGCACCTGGAGCGCCTCTATTACCTGGGACCCCGTGAGCGCTTCCACAAGTGGCAACGGACTTAGACAGCAGGACTGCAGCAGCATTTAGGTAACCAATGGATGAGAGAAACCAGGACCAGGGAACCAGATGTAACCTGGGATCACAGAGCTGGAGAACCTTTCACAAGGAGGTAACATGAAGCACTGGCCCTCTCCCTCTGAGCCAGCCCCCCTTTGTAAGGGGAGAACACACAGGATTGTCTGGACACAGATTGGGAACTTCATTGGTAATACTCTGGCTGCACCCAGCACAGGAGACATACTTAGCTGTTAGCACACAGCTTTAGCCAGCTTCTGTCTCTGACACCCTATACTGTGTCACCACTAGAGGACCTTACTACAGCGATCCCCACCACAGCACCCAGCTCTCCAGACCCTCGGCCCCCGGCCCTTGGCAGCTGCACATCCATCCAGAAGAACCCACCGTCAGCAGCTCCCTGCCGCCGCAGCCATGCCAACCAGTGGGATGATAACCCGCAGGAGCACCCGCCGGAGGTAAGGCTCCGGAGCATGACACTAAAGGGTCGGTAGAAGCCGTCGGGTCTGAGGAGCCTGAAATATTGTAGAGCCTATCATAATATTCTTTAAACAAAGCGTTAATAGCGACCAGGTCATTTTGCAAAGACTCTGATTCATCCTTAAAAGCTGAAATGGCCGTCAACGCTCTCCGAGCTTTCAATCTATTGGCTAGTAAGGTGTCAGCCTTATTGATCTTTACATAAAATCTCTGTTTAAGCCAACAGAGAGCCTTCTCGGTCTTTTCAATAGAGAAGGGCGTTAAGAGCATCCCTTGCGGTTGTAAGTTGAGTATAAAGAGTATGTGAGGGGTGTTGTTTATGGTGAGTTTCCAGAGCGTGAACCTCTTCTGCGAGAGAAGCCAATTTGAGCTTATGTTCCCTATTCCTATGGGAGGCATAACTGATGATGTGGCCCCTGATAACTGCTATATGTGCTTCCCATACTAACGGAGTACATTAGGAATCGGAAATATTCAAAGAGAAATAGTCAGTGATAGCAAGGGTAATAATCTTTTCTTGAAACTGTGAGATTTTCAGCAGAGTTTCGTTTAAACACTTAGAAGGGAAGAATGTTTGTGTGTCTAAGAAGTCAAAAGTGGCAGTTAGAATGGAGTTGTTCAACTATGTGTTAGTGATAATAGAAGAACTCGAGATATACTTAGAGGCCAAGATACAGCAGAGAAAAATGTCTGTGCGGGAGTAAGATTGATGCAGAGGTGAATAGAAGGTGTAGTCCATGGATGAGTGGTTTAGGGCTCGCCAAAAATCGAAGAGGGCAGATTCTCTAAGATGTCTGTTTACGGAGTGTGGAACATGCTACATGTGGAAGGGGAGGAGGACCTGTCCAAATTGGTATCCAGTACGGCATTGAAATCTCCCCCTAGTATCAAATAGCCCTTCCGAATTTTGTTCAGAGTGAAGAAAAAGGAGGTTTGAACGGAGTTGGGGGCGTAAACATTGGCTATTGTACAATCTAAATGTCCCAGTTTACCCGTAAGAATGATATATCGGCTGCTAGAATCATTGTGCGCAGAATGGAGAGTAAATGGAACTTTAGTATTAATCATGATTACCGCCCCGTTGTGTTTAGATGGGCTAGAAGATTAATGGACGATGGGATGTCTCCTAGAAATTATTGTGGGATGTGAGGGAGCTTGAAAGTGAGTCTCCTTGATGAATGCAATCCCTACCTTAAGAGTATGCAAAGAGCTAAACAAAGAGGAACGCTTCTGTGGGGCATCCCTTGACATTCATAGAAGCCCCAACTAGGGGCATTATGAGGGAAGATGAGGGAGAGATGAAAAAAAAGGGGGTGAGGATAAAGAAAGTTTCTGATCCGTCAGGGGCAAGGGAGAGAAAAAGAAAAAGGAGGGGGGGATCTGTGTGGAAATTCCTCATGACCTGCGGAGAAAAATATACACAAAGTTCAGGTCCTTACAGTCCTATGGTGGTTATTCCGAGTTGATCGCAGCTAGCAACTTTCAGCTGCTGCTGCGATCAACAGTCCACACCTATGGGGGAGTGTATGTAGCTTAGCAGGGCTGCGATCGCTTGTGCAGCCCTGCTAAGCTAAAAAAAAATTCAAGCAGAAGAAGAGTAGCCCTGGACATACTTACCCTGTGTGATGGATCCAGCGATGATGGTCCCAGCTTTGACGTCACTCCTCCGCCCTCCGTTGTCCTGGACACGCCTGTGTTATACTCACCACTCCCTGAAAATGCTCTCCAACGGTCTGGATCCGCCCCTCCACGCCTCCTTGCTGTCAATCTTCTTAGTGGTCGCCGCTGTGACCTCTCCCATCGGAAGCCGCGACGTAACCCGGCGACCCCTGATGCCAGGCAACGTCAAGCACGCACCCTGCACCCGTCCCGCATGTGCATTCCGCACCCGTTCGCACAGCAGTGAAAAACCGCTGCGTGCGAACGGGTCGGAATGACCCCCTATGTGAGGAAGTACCAGAGAATTTCCATATTTCCTCAGGGGAAGAGGAAGGAGGATATTGAGGGGTCGAGCCTGGTATTAACAGTGCAAAAGTAGAAAATGTGAGGAGAAAAGTAACAGGGTCTAGACACTCCAGTGGTTCCAAAAACAGAACGGTATGAATAGAGACCAAAAAAATGAAGGCCATAAAAATTTGAAAATGTAAGCAGGAGTACAGTAAATACTAGAAAACAAACAATAGAGAAATAGGAGCAATAAAAAAAGAAACATTTAACTCTAAGACAGAAAGACATAATTATTAACATATATGCCATATCAGTAGGACTAAGGGTAAAGGGGCACTAAAAATCTCGTCAGGATGCCCCGTAGTAGGCTGGATGACCAATCCCCAGTAAGTACAATCTAGCAATCCAATACTCAATGGTGCGAGAGCTGGGAAGTCCCCAAAATGTCCAAGGCACCCACGAGGAGATGTATCTACAGGAAGGAAAATAATATATACTAAAGTCTGTATAGGCAGTGGTACGGGTAAGTATCGAACTCTAGACAAAGACCATACTATAGTAAGGGTGAACCTAGTGGAGAGAAGATGAATCCAGGTCTATATACTTGTAAAGCACACTGCTAATGAAACTGTAACCATCGGCCTAAGGCCCTAGGACAATGAGAGGAAAAGAAAACAAAAACAAAACTTGCTAGAAAAATGGGGTGAAAGAATTGACTACATAGCTAGAGCACCTTGAAAAATATGTGAAACAATACACAACGTATATTAAGGGGCAAACAGATGCTGAACACAATTTACCCAAACTTGTGAATCAGAGCAGCATGGCATATACTTGTAGTATCTGGAACAAAGTCTTGAGAGGAACGTTCTATCCGTGTACAAATCAAATTCACAGTTAGTCCATTGAAGAGTCAGAAGTTGGCATAGGCACAGGGCCTGAATCTTCCAACTGCATCAGGAGGTCCCTGCCTTCTCTCGGATCTCTAATAACAATCATTTTACAATGAAGATCAACCAGGAGTTTAAAAGGAAATCCCCATCGATAGCGAATCCCACGCGTGCGAAGTGCACCAGTCAAGTCTCTAAGCTCCCTCCTTTTGATGATCATGATGGGGGCCAGGTCTTGGTAGAATTGCAGCTTGGCAGTTTCAAAGAGAATGTGGGGTTTGCCCCTAGTTGGATTGAGAACCAGTTCTTTATCTTTAAAGCTGAGAAAACGCAAAATGACATCCCGAGGGGCACACCATCACATGGTGTGGGTCGTAGAGGCCTACGCGCTCTTTCCTAAGGCAATTCCCGGGTTCCAAGGACCGGTATAAGAAAAGATAACAGTTCATGCAGATAGGCCTCCAGGTCCTGTGGAGAGCCGGACTCCGGGACATTCCGTATCCGGAGGTAATTTCCCGATTCTCCAGGTCCTCGTTTTTAGTATGTAAATCAGACAAGTCCTGAATAATATGGTCAATGGAGCTAATTTAGACCTGATCGCTAGGCTTGGTTTTCATACAGTCTGCGATCAGGTCTAAACTGAGCATGCATATGCACCGCAATGCACAGGCTCGTTGCACGGGTACAAAGCGGATTGCTGCTCAGCGATGGGTTTGTGCGAAGAATCCATTTGCACTGTTGTTTGCAAGGAGATTGACAGGAAGAAGCCATTTGTGGGTGTCATCTGACCGTTTTCAGGTAGTGGTTGGGAAAACGCAGGCGTGTCCAAGCGTTTGCAGGGAGGGTGTCTAACGTAAATTCCAGTCCCGGACAGGCTGAAGTGTTCACAGTGGCTAAGTAAGTCCTAGGCTACTCAGAGACTGCACAAAATCTGTTTGTACAGCTCTGCTCCCATTTGGCCTAATTCAGACCTCATCGCTCGCTAGGGTTTTTTTTGCAATCCAGCTTTCGCATAGGCGTGTATGTGAAGTCCATGCGGGTAACTGGAGGAATATGTGTATATTTGGCTGGTCTAGGGGTATCAGTGAAATGAACCCGGGCCTCGGCAGAGAGAGCCGTATCCTGACCATTGGATTATCAGGGACTTAGTGTTGATAGCAGGATGGTGAATGTATTGGTGAGAATGAACTGGATATACTGTCACAGGAGTAGGTGTTTGTGTACTCAAGGTTACTATGAAATAGGTTCTCTGGAGTTGCGCAGAACTGGGAGGAGAGCTGAAGACATTGAACCAGACTGGTTACCGGTGAGACTGAGAACCACACTGTAAAACTGGCTGTGTACTGGTATAACTGGAATGCGACTGTAAAATGGGCTGGTACCGGATATAACTGGAAACACAACTGTATGTAGAACAATGACTGTGGATGTGACTTTAAGACAAGGCTGAAGAAGAACTGAATACTGTAGCTGTGTCTTTAAGACGAGACTGAAAAATACTGCGGTTGTGTCTTTAATATGAGACTGAAGAATACTGAAGCTGTGTCTTTAAGACGAGAATGAAGAATACTGCAGATGTGTCTTTAAGATGAGACTGAAGAATACTGCGGCTGTGTCTTTAAGACAAGACTGAAGAATACTGTGGCTGTGTCCTTAAGGCAGGACTGAAGAATACTGTGGCTGTGTCTTTAAGACGAGACTGATACTGGATATAACTGGTAGCACAACTGTAATCCAGACTGGGTAGCAAAAGAGCAGAGTTTTACAAGAACCAAGGTAAAAGTGTTACCTCTTAGAGAGCTCAGCTACTAAGCTCACACAGAGCTGCGTGACACAAGGAACTGGCAGCTTCTGTAAAACAAGTCTCTTTACTTATACCTCCTGCTCCTTGGTCATTGGTGAACAGAGTCAGGTGATTCAGAGAGTCTCAGGCTGGCACAGGATTGGATAGCTCCAGGTCAGGTGATCAGACCCTGTCATGTCAATACTCCAGGTTAGGCTCTGATGTGGAGTGAGGCCTAGTAGGCTGGAAAAACACTGAAGCCTAAAGTCCTAAAATGAGCAGAGGATGCAGGCTTTTAGGCCCAAACAACAGAGAGCCGAGCACAGTGGAGAATGTATCTGGTGACCACTGGAGTCAGAGAGGCATATAGTATAATGACAACAATGATTGCTGTGTAGACACAGCATAGAGAGATTTGCTGAATTCAGTATTCACACAGAAGGTTAATCAACAGCTTGTTAACTCTCACCTTCCAGGCAGATCACTCAGCACTCAGGAAACTCATGGTACTGGCAAGCTGTTTATCCCTTAGATACACAGTTTGGAGATGACAGAGAAATGCACTGGAGTTTTAAATTCTTTGGCAGAGAACTTAGTATTGGGCTAGGAGTAACTGTTAGATGCCCAGTTTTAACTACCAGATTCTTACAGGAGGAGATACTTGGATTATCCTTGGAAGGACAGCACAAACTTCCTTTTGTATCAGTCTGTTGTAGTTTGAATGAAGACGAACTGGAATTCTTTTTGGAGCATGATTTTTAACTGAGTCAGATTCCAAGGGTTTAGGAATAAATTCTTTAAACACTGCATTACTAAAAGTCTGTAAATCATGGAGCACAGGATCATTACCCTCAAAAAGTGGGTTAGCCCCTCCAAAGCTCTTCCTTTGAATGCCAGGAACAGATATTGAGTAACGTTGGAAGGAGTTACTGCACCGGATGGATCTGACTCCATCAGAGTGAGAAAATTACTAGGGCGACATATTGCACTAGATTTCCATCAAAGTAAATGGGTGCTAAAACATGGGACGAAAGCTTAGAGGCTGAAACTGATGAAGCACTCTCAGAAGCTGGATTGGAGTTAGTTTGTGGAATGTCAGGCTGATTAGAAAATATCCTTTCTGAAGTTGTCTGGCTAAAATCTTCAAATGAGACTGAGAAATCACTTGAAATCTCCTTCTGGATGGAGATGCTAGTAATTCTCCCTGAAGCTGTGACACTTGTGTCTGCGACTGAGGTAAAACACTCTGGTACCTGGACTGAGGAAGCAACATCAGTATCCTTCTCGGCAATATTAGTCTGAAGTCCTTTATCCAAATCACCAGATGCAACAATAGGTTGCTCAGGAAAGTTTAGGGACAAAGCTGAGAAAGCTGTACTCAGATTATTATCCAGCTCTGTAGCACTAGAATGCTCAACAGTTACTGAATGAATCATTTTTCTTGAAGTGGCTGAAACTGGAGAAGTCTTTGGATGGATGAGTAGGACTGGATTGTATCCGAGGATACTTGAATTGGCTGGAACCAACAGAGACTGACCAGGCTGGGCCTGGAGTATTGCTGAACTGGCTGGAACCGAGACGGAATGACCAGGCTGGTCCTGTAAAATATTACTGAACTGTCTGGAACTGGGACTGACTGACCAGGCTGGACTTGGAGTATTGCTGGACCGGATGGAACAGGGACGGGCTGACAAGACTGTACTTGGAGTATTGCTGGACCGGATGGAACTGGGACAGACTGAACCAGACATATGGATGGGACCAGATTGAGTCCAGATGCACTTGAGTTGGCAGGAACTGAATCTGAAAGTTCAGGCTGCCCATCCTGGACCATTCTGACTGCAAATATGGTATCACTCTCGGAAGGTGGCGAGCCAGAGTTCATGTCTGTATCTGTGGCTTTAAGAACTCCTTCTGAGAACTTGCCATTGGATACCTCCCTTGGGACTGAAACTCTGGAGACCCCGCCTGGGGTTAGCAAGTCAGACACCTTACTTGGGTTTGGCAAATCCAGCATCGCTCCTGGGGTTAACAGATTCTCCTTTAGAAGAAGACTTAGGTGTCCCTTCTG
Source organism: Pseudophryne corroboree (assembly GCF_028390025.1). NCBI lineage: Eukaryota > Metazoa > Chordata > Amphibia > Anura > Myobatrachidae > Pseudophryne > Pseudophryne corroboree. The sequence continues at coordinate 188,793,067 of NC_086453.1, forward strand.
GAGCCTAAACATCAGATTCTTCCTGGGGTCAGCAAATCAAATGCCTCCTCAGAGGCTGCAGGGTCTAATGTACTTTCTGACACTGAAAGTTCAGATGCCCCTCCTTGGGCTGCAGAAACAGATGCCCCTCCTTGGGCTGCAGAAACAAATGCTCATCCATAGGTTGCAGAAACAGATGCCCCTCCTTGGGCAGCAGAAACAGATGCCCCTCCATGGGCTTGAACATTCTTTTCTGGACACCCCACTCGGGATAGGGTCTTTTAATCACAGGTCCCCAATCATAAATTTGAGTCTCTTTTTGAGGGGCCTTTTTGACAACCCTATTAGCAGTAGCAGGATCAGCTACTAAAGATGACTTGTAGACATGAGTGCTATGATACTGAGATTTGTCACCATTTCCTGGCTTGCGAAGAATGCAATCCTTAACAAAATGACCGGACAGATGGCAGAGGTAAGTCACCGAATATGAGAACTACAGTCAGAATCGTGACAAGGGCCAGTGTACATTTATTTTATTACACTTTAGAATTTTTACAGCATACAAGACAGGGCAAGTGTACATTTATTTTACTGCACCCTAGAATTTTTACAGCATACAAGACAGGGCAAGTGTACATTTATTTTACTGCACCCTAGAATTTTTACAGCATACAAGACAGGGCAAGTGTACATTTATTTTACTGCACCCTAGAATTTTTACAGCATACAAGACAGGGCCAGTGTACATTTATTTTACTGCACCCTAGAATTTTTACAGCATACAAGACAGGGCAAGTGTACATTTATTTTACTGCACCCTAGAATTTTTACAGCATACAAGACAGGGCAAGTGTACATTTATTTTACTGCACCCTAGAATTTTTGCAGCATACAAGACAGGGCAAGTGTACATTTATTTTACTGCACCCTAGAATTTTTGCAGCATACAAGACAGGGCAAGTGTACATTTATTTTACTGCACCCTAGAATTTTTGAAGCATACAAGACAGGGCCAGTGTACATTTATTTTACTGCACCCTAGAATTTTTGCAGCATACAAGACAGGGCAAGTGTACATTTATTTTACTGCACCCTAGAATGTTTACAGCATACAAGACAGGGCCAGTGTACATTTATTTTACTGCACCCTAGAATTTTTGCAGCATACAAGACAGGGCCAGTGTACATTTATTTTACTGCACCCTAGAATTTTTGCAGCATACAAGACAGGGCCAGTGTACATTTATTTTACTGCACCCTAGACTTTTTGCAGCATACAAGACAGGGCCAGTGTACATTTATTTTACTGCACCCTAGAATTTTTGCAGCATACAAGACAGGGCAAGTGTACATTTATTTTACTGCACCCTAGACTTTTTGCAGCATACAAGACAGGGCCAGTGTACATTTATTTTACGGCACCCTAGAATGTTTACAGCATACAAGACAGGGCCAGTGTACATTTATTTTACTGCATACAGGAGGACAGTGCCTCTGCCCCCTCTACCACACAGTGACAGCCAGGACAGCAACATCCATGTACAGCTGCAGCACCCCTAACAGCACATGAAACACAAGTGATAGCCAGGACAGTACCCCTAACAGCACATGTACACCACAGTGACAGGAGCAGCACCCCTACAGAGCACACACTGACCCCACCCGACGCCACCACCCGCAGAGAGAGACAGAGGTCTGTCTACCTCACTCTCCAAGTCTGGAGTAAAAATAGCAGCAACATGCGGCTGTTTATAAGGAATCCAAAACCCGCGGGAATCCGACAGCGGGATGATGATGTTTTGCCTCCTTCTGGTTTCCGAGTCTGGTGAGAAGTCCTGAGCTGGACTCGGAAACTGGCTTGGAACAGGATGTTTGGGGGGGTTCGGTTCTCTGAGAACCGAACCCACTCATCTCTCTCTCTCTCTCTATATATATATATATATATATATATATATATATATATATAGCATCCTTTTTTTGCTAATTTACACTGCAATGTATAGATTATATGTCTGTTTTTAATTGCACTTAGGGTGTACCTATTACAGAACTCAGTACCCCTCTTATATGTACTATATGCACTTTATATCTCCCTTTGATAGAGTGTGAGTGATGATTAGTAGTAATACTGAAGCATGTTTACGTTGCTGTAGATCTGGGCGTTCCATGTTATGTGGAATGCACAGTATTTCCTGTTTTGGCTGGGGCGCCTGATGAGCCCTGTTTCTATTCATGCTCAGCCGCGAGCAGTACTTCCGCTTCCGGCTTTTGCGTTCCACCGGTCGGTGGAAAGCCTATGACTTCCGGATGCATGGAGCCGGATTTGCAAGTTATGCTTGGTGATATTTTTGAGAGCCGGATATGGCGTGTTTATGTTTGGCAGGTCTCTCTTTTCAGGCACTCACCACCACAAATAGGCAATTTAATCAATTTGTAATGTGATCAATATGTAACAGGAGATGTAAAAATATATACAGTCAACGTTTTGGACCCGAAGGGACCGTCTTCAGGACATAGCAGCATAGATGATGTGCAAGATAGGCAGCCAGAAAGAGAACTGATCACCATCACCAACAACAGATCTATATACCCCTCTCAATTAGCAAAAATACACGCACCATGGTGTAATGCATTGTGGGATAGCACCAAACCAGGAAGCAATCATAAAACATATTCAGAAGATAATAGTAACAACCATAGACAGTAGCAGCGGAAAGAGCCTAATAGCGGGGTCTGAGAGACCTACCAAACATAAACACGCCATATCCTGCTCTCAAAAATATCACCAAGCATCCAGAAGTCTGAGAGTGCTGCCTATCCCATCGTTTACACACACACACACACATATATATATATATATATATATATATACAGCAAGGTCCCCTGGGCAGGAGCGTGGCAATCTCCCCAACAGCAGCACAAGGACCAGGCGGCAATCCGTGGATTTGTAAAGCAGGTGATGTATTTAAATGTAGAAAAGCATTCTGTGACACCGACGTCTCAACGCCACGCAGGGCTTTTTTTTCAAGGTGAAATGCTGTGGAGTGCCGCCTGGTCCTTGTGCTGCTGTCGGGGGGATTGCCACATTCCTGTCCAGGGGACCTTGCTGTGTGTATGTCCATAAGGAGGGCACCATGGTCATTGCATTTTTATGGAGTGCCTATTTGTTTGAGATATATATATATATATATATATATATATATATATATCAGCGCGCTGAGGTCCTATTAACCATTATATGCCCTTATTCCTCTGAATCAGGAATTATTGTTTCTCTATATTATATGGGATCCTATGAGTAGAAGCTAATTCGAAACTAGAGATGTGCGGCGGCCACTTTTCGTGTTTTATGTTTTGGTTTTGGATCTGGATCCTCGCTCGTGTTTTAGATCTGGATTGGTTTTGCCAAAACCACCCTTTTGGGTTTTGGTTTTGGATCTCGATGATTTTTTTAAAAAACAACCCCAAAACAGCTAAAATCACAGAATGTTAGGGTAATTTTGATCCTACGGTATTACTAACATCAATAACATTAATTTCCACTCATTTCTTGTCTATTCTTAACACCTCACACCTCACAATATTGTTTTTAGGCCAAAAGGTTTCACCAAGGTCGCTGGGTGACTAAGCTAAGCGACCCAAGTGGGCGGCACAACACCTGGCCCATCTAGGAGTGGCACTGCAGTGGCAGACAGGATGGCACTTAAAAAAAACTAGTCTCCAAACAGTACATCATGCAAATAAGTAAAAGAGGTGCAATGAGGTGGCTGTATGACTAAGCTAAGCGACACAAGTGTGCGGCACAAACACCTGGCCCATCTAGGAGTGGCACTGCAGTGTCAGACAGGATGGCACTATTCAGAAACTAGGCCAAAACAGCACATCATGCAAAGAAGAAAAAGAGGTGCAATGAGGTAGCTGTATGGCTAAGCTAAGCGACACAAGTGTGTGACACACACACACACACACACACACACACCTGGCCTATCTAGGAGCAGCACGCAATACTAAATGTAAATTCCGCTGACTATTTAGGCGAACCATAATAGTTAACAGGATAGCAGGGTACAGCGAGTAGTGGTCAACGGGAAGTCCTCAACCTGGTCCCCAGTACTACTACTACTACTGTTCAACATATTTATCAATGACCTAGAAATAAGCCTGGAAAGCACAGGGTCAATCTTTGCAGATGATACTAAACTGTGTAAGGTAATTAATTCAGAATTGGATGTGGAGTCCTTGCAGAATGATCTATCTAAACTTGAACTCTGGGTGTCTAAATGGAAAATGAGGTTCAATACAGACAAATGCAAGGTTATGCATTTTAGGACTAAAAACAAACTTGCATCCTACATATTAAATAGGTAACGCCTAGGGGAAACAGAGTTGGAAAAAGATTTGGGGGTATTCATTGACTGTACACAATTGAACACGTTGGGCAATTTGCCTCTATTCAACCTCAAATACTATGTTACTTTGTTAAAATATAATCTGCGGACAGATTTTATATATTGAACAATGGAAAGTTGGGCCATGTATAAAGTAGTTGCTTCTTATTGTTTCTGCCAGGGGCTCAATGGCAAATGCGAACATTAAAGGGGACAAGGGGCACCCCTGATGGGTTCCATTAGTTATGGGAAACCATTTACCACAACTCTTGCTGTTGGATTGGAGTATATGGCCAGATCAGAAGACAAAGCTCTACCCGATATGCAAACTGTTTCAGGACAGTGTAATCTATCGAAAGCCTTCTCCACATCCAGTGACAACAATAACAGAGGCTCGCCATAGGTGAAGAAGGCCTCGATCAAATCAATAACACGTCTGGTGTTATCAGAAGCTTGACTGACACTTACATAATCCCACCTGGTCCTGATGACCAGGTGGGAGGGGATTAATGGACTTAATATATTAGTCACAAACTTTGCACAGATTTTTACATCAGTATTCTGCAAAGGCAACTGCCATCTCTAGAAATTGGTTGACGAGCTTAATGCTTTTTATTGCAGGTTTAAAAGGCCGGAGGGTATAGATAATAGGCCAATATCTATTTTGCCTGAAGCAAGTAGTCAAGATTGTAGTCTTCAGGTCGATCAGGCTGAGATGGTAACGCTATTTGGACAGCTTAAGACCAGGAAGGCTTCGGGTCCAGATGGTGTACTGCCGCCGGTCCTGAAGACTTGCGCCGAGCAGTTGGCACCTGTCTTTTCAAGGATTTTTAATCAATCCTTGGAATCATGTGTGGTTCCTACTTGTTTCAAATGTTCCACCATCATCTCGGTACTTAAGAAATATGCCACTTCAGGTCTAAATGACTACAAGCCTTTCACCCTTATAGTCATGAAAACCCTGGAACATCTGGTGCTGAATCATTTGAAAGAGATCACAGGTCCTCGCTTGGATTCCCTGTAGTTTGCCTATAGAGCAAATTGGTGTGTTGAGGATGTGGTCAACATGGGGCTTCATTACATCTTGCAACATGTTGACCTGCCTGGAACCTATGCGAGGAGCCTGTTCGTCGATTTCAGTTCAGCATTTAACATGATTGTTCCAGGGATTCTGTTCTCCAAGTTGTTAAACTGTGGGGTTCCGTTATCCACCTGTAATTGGATTCTCAATTTCTTAATGAACAGGAAACAGTCTGTGAAAGCAGGGGATATCACTTTGAGTGTATGTATGACCAGTATGGGTACACCTCAGAGATGTGTCCTATCCCCTATGCTTTTCTCACTACTGTATATACTAATGACTGTGTCACTGGTGAGTCATCAATGAAATTTGGATGGGGATGAGTCAGCCTGTCAGAGAGAGGTGGACCGGTTGGACCTGTGGTGTTTTAAGAACAATCTAGAGCTTAATCCACTCAAAACAATAGAGATGGTTGTGGATTTTAGGTGGAGCCCAGCCATTGTGCCCCCACTTGCAATAGCTGCAATATTGTGCCTGTGGTGCGCTCCTTTAAGTTCTTGGGGTCTATAATCTCATGGGACATTAAGTTGGGGGTTAATATTGATGCAATCATGAAAAAGGCTCAGCAGAGATTGTACTTCTTAGGGCAGCTAAAAGAATTTAGCCTCCCACGTAATTTGATGATTTGGATCTATTTCGTCATAATTGAGTCTGTGCTATGCTCGTCAGTTGTGATATGGTTTGGCTCAGCAACTGAAAATAATAGGCTTAAGCGCCAAACAATTGTGAGAACTGCAGAAAGGATAATTGGGTCGAATCTGCCATGCGTTCAGGAATTGTATTCATCAAGGATGGAGAAACGAGCAAGCAAGTATGAGACACATCTGGCCTGGTCTCTGTTTCAGCTGCTTTCATCAGGTAGGCACTATAGAGCGCATCCCGTAAAAACTGTCAGACATAAAATCAGCTTTTTCCTTCAGGCAATCCGTTTGTTAAATAATTGCTGAATTATGTAATTCTTCTTCTAAAACATTGCTGCTTTAGCAGGAGGGGCAAAATGCTCTGCTTCTGGACTTTTATCTTAATTTGTGATTGCCATCACCTGTTTTGAACAGGTTAATGAATAAGAAAGGTGTTTCACCACAGGTAATGGCAAGCATACATTAAGAGGGAAGTCCAGGAGCAGAGCATTTTGTCCCTCCTGGAGAGGGTCATGGGGGTAATTCAGAGTTGATTGCAGCAGCAGCAAATTTGTTAGCAGTTGGGCAAAACCATGCACACTGCATGGTGGGCAGATATAAAATGTGCAGAGAGAGTTAGATTTGGGTGGGGTGTGTTCAAACTGAAATCTAAATTGCAGTGTAAAAAGAAAGCAGCCAGTATTTACCCTGCACAGAAACAAAATAACCCATCCAAATCTAACTCTCTCTGCAAATGTTATATCTGCCCCCCTGCAGTGCACATGGTTTTGCACAACTGCTAACAAATTTGCTGCTGCTATCAACTCTGAATTACCCCCTATGTTGGGAGGTATGGGCCCTCATTCCGAGTTGATCGCTCACTGCTGATTTTCGCAGCGTAGCGATCAGGCTAAAAATCTGCGTTTCTGCACATGCACATGGTACGCAGTGCGCATGCGCTAAGTACTTTCACACAAAACTTTGTAGTTTTACTCAAGCTCGAGTGACACTTTTCAGTCGCTCGAGTGTTTGTTGTTTGATTGACAGGAAGTGGGTGTTTCTGGGCGGCAACTCAGCGTTTTCAGGGAGTGTGCTAAAAAAACGCAGGCGTGCCAGGTAAAAATGCAGGAGTGGCTGGAGAAACAGGGGAGTGGCTGGCCGAACGCAGGGCGTGTTTGTGACGTCAAACCAGGAACTAAACAGACTGCAGTCATCGCAAGCTAGGAGTAAGTCTTGAGCCACTCTGAAACTGCATGAAATTATTTAGTAGCAGAACTGCTAACCTTTCATTCGCACTTCTGCTAAGCTAAGATACACTCCCTGAGGGCGGAGGCCTAGCGTTTGCACTGCTGCTAAAAGCAGCTAGCAAGCGAACAACTCGGAATGAGGGCCATGGTTTCTACATTTGAAGACTTTGAAAAGAGAAAAAAGGAATCAACTTAGTAACAGCAGCACTCCTTCCCTTCCACAAGAAAAATAGTTTTTCTATTTAATAATAATTTGAATACTTTATTAATAGACCATATAATATCTCAAGGAAAATTCAATCCCCATGTGTGATGTGTATCTCTTTAATGGTATCACATATTATGTATTATATGTCCCATTTCCATGTAGGGGTCATGCAAAGTGAAACATAAAATTTGATAGAAATAGGATAACGTGTAGAAAATTAAAGAATTTTTTTTTTAGGGTGTAAATAAAATGTGATTTAAAAGAAAATGCTTGTGCACTGTCTTTATTCTGTGTCGTATTGTTTCTGTGATGTTTCAGATTTAATGTTCTGCTCTAAAATAACTACTTATTTGTTTCGAGCAGTAGTATCTAGTAAAGGTTACAAATGTAGCAGTACTGCTCAATATCTACACATTCTTCCTTCAGTGGTTATAAATGTTACATTTGTTTCTTTCATGTGGCATAATAGAACTATTTCTGGGAACATTGCAATATTGTGTATATTCCTGCTTTCTGTATACTGGAAAGTTAGATTTATTCCTGAATATTTAATACTGAATAATTCCAGCTGTTAATAAAGCTGCTGATTCCTATATGGGGATAATTTCTCCTGTTCATAAATGTTATACCCAGCTATTCATAAACATTATATCCAGGAATTATGCCACCATGCATGCCTATACTCCTTACAATTTATTATATACAAAACGGGCTTCATTATTGCTCAGTTGTTTCTTCCTCATATATCCGGAAAACAGTAATTTCTACTGCATATTCCTATGTGAATCACAGGTTTATATTATGCTGAATAACATGGGTGTAGAGTTTGATATGAGTTCACCAATGTTCTTAATATAACTAGCTATATTGCTAATGGATCAATATCAGATCCTTATGCTCTTATCTTATCTTATCTTATCCAATTTGCTCTCATATAATCCGGGAACTGTACACCACTAATGTTCGTGTTTCACGTATACATAAATGGATACACAGTAGCTATTTGTAATAGCTGTTCCATAGGAGAACTTCTAGTTATAGGCTAGATGATTGTGGCCCTTACACACTGGTCGATGTATCGGCCGTTCTCTTGAACGGCCGATACATCGCGGGACCGTCGGCCAGTGTGTACGGGCGATACGTCTGTGAACTCCGTCGTTCACAGACGTATCGCGTCGGCCGCGCAGCACAGCCGACAGCCAATATATCTAACGATATATTGGCGCGTCGCTGTGTGTGTACGGGGCGGTCGTCCGACCGCCCGTACACATGCTGCGGCGGCCGGCGGTGATCGACAGGTGAACTGGGCGGGCCCGCCCGCCCAGTTCCGCCCAGTTCATGACGTCAGTCCCCCGACGGATCGGGCTGTGTGTATGCACAGCACACTGCCCGATCCGTACATAGATATATCTGCAGATCAATTGATCTGCAGATATATCTAATAGTGTGTACCCACCTGAATCATGGCATGACACGTGGAGATTTAAACTCCCCTTATTACATCCATATTGCCATTGTTAATCTACCTGCAACATACTTTACAAAACACCAGTAGTTATTATTGTTACACACACAGAATTAGCTCATGTTCTATTATAACTGTGCAGACAGTGCACAGCGATGTCTTTGCGCATTTCACTTAATATAAGCTTCATCAGCACATGGCGCCCACCTCAGGAAGCATATAAATAAGATTATAGAGCCAATCGTAAAAGATTGAAATGAGTTGGACCAATCAATAGATCGGCATGGGGATTTGAATCCCCGTCTGTTGCTGTTCAGTAAGCGGTTCTGTAATTATCTCTAATCACAAGCATCTGCGGCGCTTCTCCTCTCCCAGCCCATTGGTTTGTTTAACATGATCCATTCATTAAACACACCCGATTGGATTGACAACCCTGTAAGGTGCTTACATAATAACTTCTAAGATCCCCATGTTACTGGGGATTGCTAATCATTGTTTTAGTATTAATAATACATTCCTCTCTGATAAATGATAAGAAAAGGTATAGCCATACATACAGATATGGATTATTATACCACCAGCAATCATATATTAATATCCATGTTACAGTAACTTATAATTAGTTACCGTTTTTCCCTATCCATGCATGTTGCAAGGCAAATCACAAAATAGGATCATAATTATGTTACACTGATAATATTTATAGTTTAGTATGTCTTAGTCCCCATTTATTTAATATTGTTAAGTGTGGCTATTTTATAAATAAATAAATACTGGTGAGTAATTGTGAATATTGTATTCAAATGAAAAAACAATTATTGAGTATATGTAAATGTATTAGAACATATTCTATAAAAAATATAAGTGACAATTTTATATTATTAAGTGTAGCTACTTTATAAATAAATAAATGCTGGTGAGTAATTTATAAATAAATAAATGCTGGTGAATATTTGTGAATATTGTATTCAGGTAAAAAAAACAATTGTTAAATATATGTAAATGTATTAGAACAAGAGAAATAAATTAAAAAAGTGACAAGTGCTACAAAATTAATAAATTAAAATCAAACTGTGTAGTATTGTTCCTTGTTTAATAATTGAATAGTAAATATATATATATATATACATTATATATATATATATATATATATAATCTTGAAAGGAGTGCACTCACCAGACGGCTCATGTAGTCAAGCAGGGTTTAATGTAGCACAGACATAATAGTCACACCGACGTTTCGGTCCTTACTGGACCATTTTCAAGGTTCAACTGATACATACATAGTTCACCCTTATATAGCCACAGTAATATTCACAAAATCATACATAAAACCCGGAGTACCCGTGCACCGCACCACAGAATAAAATAGACTGCTGTCTAATACATATAATATAGATAGAAAACCTCCCACCTACCAACATTTATTAAATCCATTACATGTAGTGCTAAATCACAATGAACTTACCCAGCCGCGCTGTACTCCATTACCGCTGGTGACACGCACGCTAGCGGAAGCGGAAGTAGCAGTCCGGCCGAGATGGAACGCAGACACGTGTAGAATCACGTGAATAGTTAACAAAGCGTCACAGAGGCAAATCATCTCCAAGGTAACCAGATGATACATACGGACGTGTCAGATGACCCACGGTCTCTTATTGAACACATTAGCAACATTATATCATATCCATAAATCGAAGGACGGATTAGTATGGCATAATATATCCAGGTCATCAATCATCTATGATCATACTTGGTGAGGAGTATAATAAAACTAACATTGGGTTAAGTGATAAAGCACATAAAATATCCTGCACGTCTCACAATGATAGTAATGGTAATAGTAGTAATACCAATCTTTTAAACAAATATAATATATGGATCATGTAACAGAGAAGAACTCACTGATCGGAATACACCACAAAAAATTTAGATAAAAAAGAAAAAAAGAAAAAAAGAAAAAAAGAGAAAATTAGATACATTAATGAGTGAAATTACCAAAACATATGCTGTGTCCGGTTTACAAAAAGATACTGAAATGTACTGAGTCATTTAGACCCTTGGGAAAGACAGTCTCCAATCTGTAAATCCAGAAGGCTTCCCGGCGTAAAAGTATCTTCGCTCGATCGCCGCCCCTGGATAATGGTGGCACTCTGTCAATCACCATATAGCGCAGAGCTGTTAGTTGGTGCTTAAATTGCACAAAGTGTCGAGCAACTGGTTTATCAGACCCACCCGTTTTCAGTGCTTGTCTGATATTAGAACGATGATTAGAGATCCGTTCCCGGAAGGACCTAATAGTTTTGCCCACATATACGAGTGAACATGGGCATATCAATATATAAATAACAAAGTCGGACGTGCATGTCAGACGATGTTGTATAGGTATCCGTTTTCCATTCTGTGGATGTGGGAAGGAATTACCTGTTAGCATCCCCCTGCAAGTCGTGCAATTTGGGCATTTATAACACCCAAGTTTCTTAGGGGGTAGCCATCCCTCCACCTCTTTCACCACTGATTGGTCCGGTCGCATCAACATATTGCGTAGGTTCGGTCCACGTCTGTAAGCTATTAGTGGTTGTTTCGGTAGTACATCTTTGAGGGTATTGTCGGTTGCCACAATCCCCCAATTCTGTTTCATGGCAGTTCTCGTGGCAAAGCTACCCGTGTCATAGGTCGTCAAAAACACAAATGGTTTCTCCAGCTTATTTGTGGATTTTTTACCGCCCTTAAAGCGGATTTCAGCTTTGTGTAGACATTTTTCAACCACATCAGGGTGATATCCCCTCTCGAGGAACCGATGTTGCATCTCCAATAGTTGGTCATTAAGGATCTGAGTATCCGAGTTGTTACGCATAACTCTGATGAATTGGGAAATGGGTAAACTCTCCTTGAGTGGTTTAGGGTGGTAGCTGCCATAGTGTAGTAGTGTATTACGATCAGTGATCTTCCTGTACAATTTAAATCCATAACCCCTATCAGTGGTGAATATAGTCACGTCCAGAAAATTAATACTGTTGGAATCACATTCCATAGTGAAGCGAATTGGTGTATCTAACTGATTGAGTTGCACAACCATATCCTCCAGAGCAGCTTTATCATCAGACCATAGAAGAAACACATCATCTATGAACCGCTTGTAGTAACCGATACTACCACCAAACATCTGGAATATAAATTGTTGTTCATATTCCTCCATATAAAGATTGGCATACGCCGGGGCTATGTTACTCCCCATCGCGGTCCCAGACGTTTGGAGGTAGTATCGGTCACCAAATTTAAAATAATTACATGTAAGGGTCATCTCTAGCAATTCCAGCAGGAATTCAATTGGTGGTTGACAGTGGTGACTACTCAACAATGCTCTTCGAACCGCAGCTATTCCTGCCTGGTGAGGTATAACCGTATATCATGAGGAAACATCCATAGTGGCTAACAGAAAGCCTTCAGTGTCGACCACAACAGACTTTAACCCATCAATAAAGTCACCCGTATCTTTAATGTAGCTCTTAATTCTTTTGACACATGGTTGGAGATAAGTATCGAGGTACCGTGCAACCGGTTGAAATAATGACCCCCGGGCAGAGATTATCGGTCTGCCCGGTGGGTTTTGCATATTCTTGTGCACTTTCGGCAGTGTGTATATGATAGGGCATATGGGAAAATCTGTGTGTAAAAAAGATGATACAGTTTCAGTGATGATGCCCATATTTAATGCACCCTCAATAACTTTATCCAACCTTCTTTTAAATATGGCAGTAGGATCACTGTCAAGCATCCTGTAAGTGTGATCGTCACTGAGTTGGCGTATAATTTCATCATTATATGCTGTGGTGTCTTGGAGCACCACTGCCCCACCCTTATCTGCTGGGCGTATAGTGATAGTAGAGTTTTCTTTAAGTGATTTCAGCGCCATATTTTCTGCCTTGCTAAGATTAGGCCTACCCTGAGTGGTCTTTTTCATACAATCAGTAACTGTCTGATCCATCATACGGGAAAAAGTTTTAATATTAGTATTATTAGATGGTGGATCATACGTACTTTTCTTTCTGAACTGAGAATCGGGTACCACACGTGTGTCAGATGCAAATTTCTCTTTGAGTCTGAGATTGCGAGCTAGACAGTAATTATCAATCCTCCACCTCATAGGGTCAAAATGGACAGTGGGGATAAATGACAAACCACGTGAAAGTACCTTTTCTTGTTCAGAAGTAAGAATAACTGAAGATAAGTTAATTACTTCGCCCGTTGATTTTTGGGCGTTTTTTTTGTTGTATTTTTTGTAGGACCCCCTCCTTGGATGGGGCCTTTTGGGTCTATTTGTTGAGGGTCTAATTGTGACCGTGTAGCCACCCGAGAAAAAGGTTGACGTTGATAATTCCTGGAGTTGGAGTTCTCTCTCTCTGAACTGGAGGCGGTAGAATACTGATCAAATTGATATTGACCCCTTCTGGGTCTAGAGTCTCTTGTATTACGAGAAGGAAAATCATTACCCACTAGCCAGCCATACACCCTATGGTCCCTATAATCTTTTTCTACTTTCTCCAATTTATTCCGTTTGAAATTAATCAAGTCAGTTTTATATTTATCTATTTGTGTATTTAATTTAGAGAGCCACTCTTCAGATTTGTCACTAAGGAGTACACCCTCCAACTGTTCTTTACTGGTACTCAGGTCATTTCTGACTTTTTTGAGTTCAACTCCAACCTCCTCAATCACTAACAATAGTAAATCCAGTGAGCACTTGTTCAGGACTCCACACCATCGGCTACAAAAAACAGGATTATTGCGGCCGATGGTGGGGATATTCCGAACACGGAACCCACGTGGAATTTGTTTTTTACGAAAATAGTCAGATAGAAACTGACCATGTAATAACAGATCAGTTTCTCGTTTGTTAAGATTTAATAATTTATAGTAAACGTCAATTGCTTTTTCTCCCGGTATGGTTTTAAAGTCAGCAAAGTTAAAAAGAAGGCGTTCTGCTTCGTCATCAGTATAGGACACCTGACCATATTCTGCATTCGATAATAATTCTGGATTAACCAAGTTTTCCATCAGTAAGCTCTACACAAGTAGTTAGACGTGAATATATTGACCAAAGACTTATGGGAAAAAAATTAAACTAACACAAAAATATATAAGCTAAAAAAAATATAAAAAAGAAGAAAAAAACACAAAAAAACAGTGTAAAAATAAAAAATAATAATGTGATAAGTCCTGGCAGGTACCTTGGTGTCCACCACTCATAGAACAATAAGTAAGTATCCAAGATCAAATCTGGGTAATAGCAGCATCAATAGAGAATTTTTATCAGTTCAGCTTAAATCGGGGTGCACAGCAAAAAAAATCCAAATGACCTCCCTTCAGGAGTGAACATAAGGAAATGCATAAAAAGTCACAGGTTGTTGGCACTCTCCAAATTCCAACACTTGCTGGGGTGTCACTCAATATTCATGAGACAACGGGTATAATCCCTATTTTTCCCTTGAATGCATATAATCTTGAAAGGAGTGCACTCACCAGACGGCTCATGTAGTCAAGCAGGGTTTAATGTAGCACAGACATAATAGTCACACCGACGTTTCGGTCCTTACTGGACCATTTTCAAGGTTCAACTGATACATACATAGTTCACCCTTATATAGCCACAGTAATATTCACAAAATCATACATAAAACCCGGAGTACCCGTGCACCGCACCACAGAATAAAATAGACTGCTGTCTAATACATATAATATAGATAGAAAACCTCCCACCTACCAACATTTATTAAATCCATTACATGTAGTGCTAAATCACAATGAACTTACCCAGCTGCGCTGTACTCCATTACCGCTGGTGACACGTGGACACCAAGGTACCTGCCAGGACTTATCACATTATTATTTTTATTTTTACACTGTTTTTTTGTGTTTTTTTCTTCTTTTTTTATATTTTTTTTAGCTTATATATTTTTGTGTTAGTTTAATTTTTTTCCCATAAGTCTTTGGTCAATATATTCACGTCTACCTACTTGTGTAGAGCTTACTGATGGAAAACTTGGTTAATCCAGAATTATTATCGAATGCAGAATATGGTCAGGTGTCCTATACTGATGACGAAGCAGAACGCCTTCTTTTTAACTTTGCTGACTTTAAAACCATACCGGGAGAAAAAGCAATTGACGTTTACTATAAATTATTAAATCTTAACAAACGAGAAACTGATCTGTTATTACATGGTCAGTTTCTATCTGACTATTTTCGTAAAAAACAAATTCCACGTGGGTTCCGTGTTCGGAATATCCCCACCATCGGCCGCAATAATCCTGTTTTTTGTAGCCGATGGTGTGGAGTCCTGAACAAGTGCTCACTGGATTTACTATTGTTAGTGATTGAGGAGGTTGGAGTTGAACTCAAAAAAGTCAGAAATGACCTGAATACCAGTAAAGAACAGTTGGAGGGTGTACTCCTTAGTGACAAATCTGAAGAGTGGCTCTCTAAATTAAATACACAAATAGATAAATATAAAACTGACTTGATTAATTTCAAACGGAATAAATTGGAGAAAGTAGAAAAAGATTATAGGGACCATAGGGTGTATGGCTGGCTAGTGGGTAATGATTTTCCTTCTCGTAATACAAGAGACTCTAGACCCAGAAGGGGTCAATATCAATTTGATCAGTATTCTACCGCCTCCAGTTCAGAGAGAGAGAACTCCAACTCCAGGAATTATCAACGTCAACCTTTTTCTCGGGTGGCTACACGGTCACAATTAGACCCTCAACAAATAGACCCAAAAGGCCCCATCCAAGGAGGGGGTCCTACAAAAAATACAACAAAAAAAACGCCCAAAAATCAACAGGCGAAGTAATTAACTTATCTTCAGTTATTCTTAGTTCTGAACAAGAAAAGGTACTTTCACGTGGTTTGTCATTTATCCCCACTGTCCATTTTGACCCTATGAGGTGGAGGATTGATAATTACTGTCTAGCTCGCAATCTCAGACTCAAAGAGAAATTTGCATCTGACACACGTGTGGTACCCGATTCTCAGTTCAGAAAGAAAAGTACGTATGATCCACCATCTAATAATACTAATATTAAAACTTTTTCCCGTATGATGGATCAGACAGTTACTGATTGTATGAAAAAGACCACTCAGGGTAGGCCTAATCTTAGCAAGGCAGAAAATATGGCGCTGAAATCACTTAAAGAAAACTCTACTATCACTATACGCCCAGCAGATAAGGGTGGGGCAGTGGTGCTCCAAGACACCACAGCATATAATGATGAAATTATACGCCAACTCAGTGACGATCACACTTACAGGATGCTTGACAGTGATCCTACTGCCATATTTAAAAGAAGGTTGGATAAAGTTATTGAGGGTGCATTAAATATGGGCATCATCACTGAAACTGTATCATCTTTTTTACACACAGATTTTCCCATATGCCCTATCATATACACACTGCCGAAAGTGCACAAGAATATGCAAAACCCACCGGGCAGACCGATAATCTCTGCCCGGGGGTCATTATTTCAACCGGTTGCACGGTACCTCGATACTTATCTCCAACCATGTGTCAAAAGAATTAAGAGCTACATTAAAGATACGGGTGACTTTATTGATGGGTTAAAGTCTGTTGTGGTCGACACTGAAGGCTTTCTGTTAGCCACTATGGATGTTTCCTCATGATATACGGTTATACCTCACCAGGCAGGAATAGCTGCGGTTCGAAGAGCATTGTTGAGTAGTCACCACTGTCAACCACCAATTGAATTCCTGCTGGAATTGCTAGAGATGACCCTTACATGTAATTATTTTAAATTTGGTGACCGATACTACCTCCAAACGTCAGGGACCGCGATGGGGAGTAACATAGCCCCGGCGTATGCCAATCTTTATATGGAGGAATATGAACAACAATTTATATTCCAGATGTTTGGTGGTAGTATCGGTTACTACAAGCGGTTCATAGATGATGTGTTTCTTCTATGGTCTGATGATAAAGCTGCTCTGGAGGATATGGTTGTGCAACTCAATCAGTTAGATACACCAATTCGCTTCACTATGGAATGTGATTCCAACAGTATTAATTTTCTGGACGTGACTATATTCACCACTGATAGGGGTTATGGATTTAAATTGTACAGGAAGATCACTGATCGTAATACACTACTACACTATGGCAGCTACCACCCTAAACCACTCAAGGAGAGTTTACCCATTTCCCAATTCATCAGAGTTATGCGTAACAACTCGGATACTCAGATCCTTAATGACCAACTATTGGAGATGCAACATCGGTTCCTCGAGAGGGGATATCACCCTGATGTGGTTGAAAAATGTCTACACAAAGCTGAAATCCGCTTTAAGGGCGGTAAAAAATCCACAAATAAGCTGGAGAAACCATTTGTGTTTTTGACGACCTATGACACGGGTAGCTTTGCCACGAGAACTGCCATGAAACAGAATTGGGGGATTGTGGCAACCGACAATACCCTCAAAGATGTACTACCGAAACAACCACTAATAGCTTACAGACGTGGACCGAACCTACGCAATATGTTGATGCGACCGGACCAATCAGTGGTGAAAGAGGTGGAGGGATGGCTACCCCCTAAGAAACTTGGGTGTTATAAATGCCCAAATTGCACGACTTGCAGGGGGATGCTAACAGGTAATTCCTTCCCACATCCACAGAATGGAAAACGGATACCTATACAACATCGTCTGACATGCACGTCCGACTTTGTTATTTATATATTGATATGCCCATGTTCACTCGTATATGTGGGCAAAACTATTAGGTCCTTCCGGGAACGGATCTCTAATCATCGTTCTAATATCAGACAAGCACTGAAAACGGGTGGGTCTGATAAACCAGTTGCTCGACACTTTGTGCAATTTAAGCACCAACTAACAGCTCTACGCTATATGGTGATTGACAGAGTGCCACCATTATCCAGGGGCGGCGATCGAGCGAAGATACTTTTACGCCGGGAAGCCTTCTGGATTTACAGATTGGAGACTGTCTTTCCCAAGGGTCTAAATGACTCAGTACATTTCAGTATCTTTTTGTAAACCGGACACAGCATATGTTTTGGTAATTTCACTCATTAATGTATCTAATTTTCTCTTTTTTTCTTTTTTTCTTTTTTTCTTTTTTATCTAAATTTTTTGTGGTGTATTCCGATCAGTGAGTTCTTCTCTGTTACATGATCCATATATTATATTTGTTTAAAAGATTGGTATTACTACTATTACCATTACTATCATTGTGAGACGTGCAGGATATTTTATGTGCTTTATCACTTAACCCAATGTTAGTTTTATTATACTCCTCACCAAGTATGATCATAGATGATTGATGACCTGGATATATTATGCCATACTAATCCGTCCTTCGATTTATGGATATGATATAATGTTGCTAATGTGTTCAATAAGAGACCGTGGGTCATCTGACACGTCCGTATGTATCATCTGGTTACCTTGGAGATGATTTGCCTCTGTGACACTTTGTTAACTATTCACGTGATTCTACACGTGTCTGCGTTCCATCTCGGCCGGACTGCTACTTCCGCTTCCGCTAGCGTGCGTGTCACCAGCGGTAATGGAGTACAGCGCGGCTGGGTAAGTTCATTGTGATTTAGCACTACATGTAATGGATTTAATAAATGTTGGTAGGTGGGAGGTTTTCTATCTATATTATATGTATTAGACAGCAGTCTATTTTATTCTGTGGTGCGGTGCACGGGTACTCCGGGTTTTATGTATGATTTTGTGAATATTACTGTGGCTATATAAGGGTGAACTATGTATGTATCAGTTGAACCTTGAAAATGGTCCAGTAAGGACCGAAACGTCGGTGTGACTATTATGTCTGTGCTACATTAAACCCTGCTTGACTACATGAGCCGTCTGGTGAGTGCACTCCTTTCAAGATTATATGCATTCAAGGGAAAAATAGGGATTATACCCGTTGTCTCATGAATATTGAGTGACACCCCAGCAAGTGTTGGAATTTGGAGAGTGCCAACAACCTGTGACTTTTTATATATATATATATATATATATATATATATATAATAAGTGCAGAGGTATACTAGTATTCCAATACCTCTGATAACGTGATTTTTGCAGAAATATAATTATGAATGTGAAAAGAATGGTATTAAGTGTGACTGTGTATATGAAATAGTTAGTCTTTGCTCTAAATTATTAGTGAATAGATTAAATAAAGTTCCTACATTATTAACCCTGTTCATACATATAAAAATTATATATGCATAAATATTATTTGGAATTGTGTTCTATAAATTTTAGGTCACTTACTGACAGTAATTTTATTTTTATAAACCACAATATATCTCCCTACATTCTAGAAAGAGATACAATGCCAACTTTGTAAAATATCATATTCCATATTTTGGGCGCGATTCCCCAACCGATAGGCAAACACTGTTCTAGATTTTCATACCCACAACTTAAATATTCTCCTACTTAAGTTCCTGATATAAGTAAGTGATAGCCATTCATTTATCTATTACATTATGATATTTTAGATGTCCATATCATTAGCAGGTTAGTGTTTTATGGCTTCTCCAGGTAGGTATATTTCGAGTCCAACATCCATAATTTGAAAAATTGAGTTTTTCAGAAGTTGAATAGCAATTATTCTGGGTTATCATAACATTCAACTCCAGTGTGCCCATATTTTAGAATCCTGATACAGGTAAGTAGATTCTTAAAATTATTGGATTATGATGCATTAAAACATATCATTACAAAATAAGTAGAGTATATCCTAACAAGGTAAGTATATATAGAGTAAGCATCATGAAAATGACACATCATAATATTTACATACTTATCAAATAGATATTCATTGCTGTTAGTGCCCAAGAGGAGTTATTATAGATACAAGTGACATGAAAATTAAACTTAGATGGTACTAATTAAATCCATTCTACTCTTTATGCTGACCCAGTCAACCCTATTTATTTAAGGGGAGAGGGGCAAAATAAATTTCGACAAATGTCACTGCATAATATTTACTTGCCAAGAGAATTTAAGTTGGTAGCCCACAAGTAATTTTTTATCAATACGTGGTTCCATATACATTATTCCATCATTCAAATCCAAATGACTGAATTAATTACATTCCAGATATTATTCTATAAATTCGATCCCCATGCACAAATTCACAACATTTATCTTTTGTAATTATAAGAATGCTGAATAATGTATTTCCTCATTCAGTCCTGATGGTGTAAGGCTATTCTGGAAAAAGATTTGCACGGATTCTCTTTTTAAGAGTTCCTTTTTGATGTTTCCACCTCTGATCCCCATTTCTACTTTCTCAAGACCGAAGACTTTTATCTTTGTAGGATCACTTCCATGCTGTCTTCTGTAGTATCTAGCTACATTTGTAAGTTGTCTCATGTTGTTATGGTCTCTCTGTGCATTCCTAATGTTACCAGCATGTTCTAACACTTGTTTCTTGAGATGTATTTTGATCATGCCAACATTTCTTAACCCACAAGGACAAATCAAACAATAAATGACTCCGTGTTGTACAATTGATGAAGCCACTTAAACTGACATTCTCACTGTATTTATTTGAATATGTTTTAGTTGTTTGTATAAAACCACATGCTTTACACTTCCCACATGGGTAACACCCTTGTGTACGGGGGATCTTGTTTCTTTTTTCTGATGAAATGGCTGCATGCTAACTTGTTCCTTTGATTGGGAGATTTTCTCCAACTGATCTGAATTATATTTCCTATTACCTTCTTAAGGTCCTCATCTGTCATTAACACATGACAATGTTTCTGTAAGGCCTGATTGATATTTTTATATTTCTTACAGTAAGTACCTGGTCTGATTTTCCCCTTTGCTCTTCTTCTTTGGGGTCAGCGGGTCCGTTCTTGGCATACTTTTGGTGTTATTGTATGCCTGTTGCAATGTTTTCTTCTTATAGCCTCTTTTCTCCAAATTATTTTTTAATTCTTCTGCTCTTTTTTCAAAAGTGGCTTCTTCAGAGCAATTTCTTCTTAATCTGATGTATTCTCCTTTAGGTATACCCTTCAAAGTAGCTGGGAGGTGTGAGCTACTACAATGTAAAGTGCTGTTGGTAGCTGTAGATTTCCGAAAGATGTCTGTCATAATTTTGTCCTCATCTGTGTTGATGATGGTAAGGTCCAAGAATGTGACACTTTGTGGGTTAATGTCAAATGTCAGTTTTAAAATGAATTCATTATCATTGAGGACTGATTTTCATGCAACTTTTTGAATCTATCTACGCTATGTGAATGCCAAATTGTTTCCTTAAAAATATTTAAAATGCCCGCTCTAATATATATTGTAAACGCCTGCACCTCTTATTTACCATGTGCCATGAATGTGCGCTATACATAGCAAAACACTGCATCCCATTAGAGAAAACAATACACCCACACATTATCTGAGTTCCAAAGCTCATTGATGTATATATTTGTTATTAAAAGGATATGGATTCAATATATTACAATGTACAGTATACACATAATTACATGGTTACAACTCACACAGTAAGCAGTTAATACATACAGTTACATACAGTTACATACAGTTACAGGCCAGCGATACAATACCATTCCCTCAATGCATCTTATATCTCTCCCTTTCAGCAAATAAATACAGGAACTGGTCTGGCAGCAACTCCATCATCCTCTGGGACAAAACAGCAACTGCCTCCTGTGTGATCAGCAATGTGTTATCTAGTTTTTGGGGGAGGGGACTTTCTCATTCATGATGAGTCACTAGTCTAATTGTATATGCTCAACATGTTCAGCCCTGAAGACATCCAAAGGGGCTGGCATGAGCTTCCTGTCCACTACCTGTTTGGATTATCTTTTGTTCTAATAAAAGTGATTTTACCTTTCATACATTTAATCATAACTATTTGTTGCAATGTCCTACAACTTAATAACAAGTATCAAATGAATCTACACATTAATCTGGTTGCTTTAATACCAAATATGACAGGTGTATCTGGCTTCATTCAAATAATACACATACATGACATTACTCCTTATATCATTTTAAATCATTATGATGTCTGGCGCTTGATATTATTATAATTATGTACTGTATAAAATAAGTGTCGAATCCATCTCTGTGGCATGTCTGCGTAAATGCGTGTGTGACCATATATTGCTGTGCTCGCTGTGCGTATTTGCAAGTATAGCGACTTATAATGTGTGTAGTTTGTATGTTCTTTTTATGTAATATTTTTGACTTCGACAGTCCAACCTTTGGCAGTAAACAATAACTGCCATCAATTATTAACATAAGAAAAAAAAATATTTCATACAATAATCGGTGACCTAGACACAAGTATGTATTCATTTCGCAAATCAGACACTTGAGTATATTTGGGGAAGACAGGGAGGAGGACGAGACATCCTCTATATGCACTCGGCGGTCACGGGACCACTGGTTAGGTGTGGGACAACATTCAACCTATAGAGTATGCTGGGACAGTGCTTTGGCCTATAATGTCTGATTTGCGACAAACATTTCACACATACATGTACCTATGTCTTGGTACACTGATGTTTGGATTTGATTGAGGTTCTGCTGGGTAGATGAAGAAGACACAAACAAATCGTGAAAGTGACATATAAAATTTTCATGATCTACATATTCCTATCATTTTCTGAACATTGTTTTCATTTCCGGAACATATGCTAGGTCCATTTAATAATTGAACAAGGGTTATAAGTAGTGTCTTTCCTAAATAACATAAACCTTCGGAGTTCGGGGAGAGCCACTCATAAACCTTTCTTCCACATATATTAATGAGCTCTTTATCTGCAATGTGTGAATAGCCATTGTCTGATTGTTCCTGATTACCTCCGAACTCCATAACTACTAGACCTTTGATTTTTCTCTGACTATAACAAACTGATCGGCTAATCCTGGGATCCTATAAGGAAATCACTCCTTCCTCCAGAACCAGTTCCAGTCACACACTCGACTCCTCATAAAAAACCTCACAAAAATAGAATATCCTGAAAAAAAATGTTTGTCAGCGTGAAAGAGAGAAAAGAGAAATAGAACAAAGCAACTCTTGTTCATAACAAATCAATTACAATGACTGGTCTTTCTGCAATCCTTTAGTACTCTCAGGTAGTGTTCAACAGTGCCGCCTCTCAGTTTTCACGGAACAGAGTCTCTGGTGATACTTTTGCGATCTCACTCCATTTACGAGTTCCTTCTGGACTACTGACTTTCCTGCAATGGGAATCGTGGACCCAAGTCTCTCTCTCGGCTACTTTCACTGGGATAGTGCTGTCAACAAAACTTGGTATGGTCCTTCCCACCTGTCTATTAGGCAACCTGAGCGTAAGAACAATCACACAGTCTCTTGGTTCACAATCAAGACAGTTAGTATTTGGCATACCAGCAATCAACAGTTTCAAGTTCTTTTGTCAAGTTCTCAAATGCTGGCTCATCTCAATAAGGTACTGTACTGTCATCTCATTGGTGTATTTCTGATCATTGTGCGAATCAATCGTGACATGAGGTTGTCTTCCAAAAACAACCAAAAAAAACACAAATACCAAAACAAAAACAAAAACAAATTTCAAAGAGGGTGATTTGTTAAGTGAAGATCTGGGAGTGGTTCCGATGCTACATAATACTAGTGGCAGTATCTATGATCACAATGGTAAAATTTCAAGCTTTGCTCCTACTTCTAGGGGTACCATTATCTACACACAAATTTCTGCGCAATTTTTTTCTTTGCGGTAAACACATCAGCATCCGTGGTGGCAGGAAATGCCTCTACCCAGTTTGAGAAAACATCAGTGCACACCAATACATAACAATAATTCCTAAAGGGTGTTAACTGTACAAAGTCGATTTGTATTTCCTGAAAAGATCCGTCTGCAGGAGGGATATGGGATGGCTCTGTTGGTATTGCTTTACCAATATTCTTCCTCAAGCAAGCAAGACAGGTCATTGCTCTCTTACCTGCATGAGAATAGAATCCTGGCGCACACCAGTAGGCTCTCATCAGCTTACACATACCCTCTTTGCCAAGATGAGTCAGACCGTGTGCCACCTCAGCTAGACTTGGAAGGTATGCTCTGGGGGCTACTGGCTTACCGTGTCCACCTGTCCACTGTCCTGAGGACTCCTGGCCATACCCCTTTGTCCTCCAGACTGCCTTTTCCTGTAGGGAACACAAATTTTTCATTTTAATTTACTATCGTGTGTTAGCAATGTAGAGTATCATGAGCATAACTCAAAAAAAAAGAGAAAAAAGAAACCTCTCTAGAGGAGAGAAGGAAGAAGAAAATGAAAAAGAAAATGTCAGGTTTGCCATTCACCAACAGGCATATCAGTGTCTATACAAAATTTCCCTTCACCAGTATTCTCATCCTTCCTCCACCCTTTGTGCATGACAAGGCACACTGCAGTAATACTGGTGTTATCGTGCTGTTGAGATATACCGGGTTTGGGCAGAACTCTGAAGGACCCAGGCATGTGGAGTTTGAACTGTACTTGGGTCCATGTATTCTACCACCCTGTGTGAACGCAAAAGATGAAGAGGAAACTGTAGAGAAACAGAATAGAGGTTGGTGACAGATGAGTTTGTAGAGGTGAAGACTTTATAAAAATTTGACAACTGGATTGGGTACTACGGGAAAGTGATTCTCTACTTGGTCTACTCCCCTTAAAAAAATTCTGTGTTTATCGTATCGCTATTGGGACTATCCCAGCCATCAATCCAGTGTCCTGTCCATCCTAAGTTCATAGGGAACCCGGTATCTGTGAGATAATTTCCTCTACCTGTGATGGACATGCATCTAGAACAGAAGAATGCGACATTAGTCTTCGTGGGTGTCTAACATACTTTGTAGTCCTGAGCGGGAGCAAAGAATGTGTATATCATATCTAACAAAATTAAGTTAATCAGGGGCCATTTCTGCTAGGAAAAAGAAGCAAAAGTTTAGAGGCCCCATCTTAACCCCAGCAAGTTTTGTCAAAGGGTAATGTTGCATTTATTTTGTTCTTCCCATTAGCCGAATCTGTGTTTTCTATATGACTTATGATTCCTTACTATATGTCCCTTGGTCCCGTCTATGTGTTTAATAATGTGGCTTGTGTTTTCTGTCTAGCAGGTCTATATTGACTATGTGTCCTACTACTTCTACAATCTCTGGCAAAATGCCCTTCCTTCCTACAAGTGTAACATATTATTGACCATTAGGGATCTGGGGTTTGGACTGATGGGTCTTTCCTGTATTTGCCAGTATACTTACCGTCCTCAACCTCTCCACCTGTTGTTCTCTGCGCCTAGCACTATTCTTGTGATGTTCAATAGCACACTATCTAAGATTAGCTACTGTGACCCCTTTCCAATTTTGCAAAGAAGTCTGCACCCTGACACTCAATGCCTTATTGAGCTAGTTCATTTGCACAGAGACAGCCACCTCCCATTTGCTGAATTAGTGTTTACCAGTGGTCTTATCCAGATGGAGAGTTTTCTATTACTGCAAAAGACAAAAAAAAGTTTAACAAGCTTCTAGGTCATGCGAAGTATTCATTCAATCCTTCTCATCCCGTATTAAGGGTCTGTACATGGTCCAACAAACATTTCCGAGCTCATCTTGACTAGGGGCATTACTAGGAATGAATACTTCTTATATGGTAACTGAAAGAAATACCCGGGGGTTACCTTGTCTCTGTCCGCTTTCCTACTGGCAAATACTAATGTGCGGACAGATTTTTTTTTTTCTCCATTTCTGACGTTACTTTCTTTTTTTTTTGTTTAATTTTTGAGTTTTACTATATATGTACACGAATGATACCATACTTACCTGTTCCACTGGTCTCAGCCACTTCCCCCACAGGCTACTGCTCTTCTTTTACCGGTTGGATACTCCTCTGGGTGCATGAGAAATAGCTGAAAACAATCAGGTCACCTTCTCCTCCTAAATAAAACTTCAACATTCATTAGTACATATATAGGTTACAGTCATATTTTTCATATTTTTATTATTTTCTATAGTTTGTATGCTGGCCGTAACTGCTTCCACATCTACATATGGCGGTGTACTTGCATTCTCTTTTTTTCTTCCTACTTGTTTATTGTTGCTACAAGTTCAAACAGTTCTTATATTTCCATTCTTGTCTTATATGACTTTGGTTAGACATACCACCTGCAATACCTTAAGATAAAACTCACCAACCCCTCTTGCTGCCACAGGTTTGAACAATTTGTATGTCTGACCCTTTGTTTTCGGGATTTTATCAGACATACCCTTATCCTTAAGTTCTGCAATACCTCTGGTTCAAAGCTGCCCACCTTAGGGAATGGTACCCTATCTTTGTCAGTCATACGTACCCATTCATTGCATAAAACTTCCGTGTGTGAACCATATTTTTCACACATAACAAACCTCGCTGACCCCTTGGGCCGCCGCTCTTCAACCTGAACCCTGGCTACCATACGTCCACCGCTTCTGCAATTGGATCCCATCGCTGACTTTTTCCTTTTACGCAATCCCCAATGCACGACACAGATAGACGGTGAAAGTTCTTAGAGCGCTTTCACCCACTCCTCCGCTGAGTACCACGTTCACTCCAATAGTGACTACCGTGTACCCAGTGAGGTTGACCTAATTGGTTTATATTTACTGGAAGTGCTAGGAGTGACTTACCCTTTCCAGCAAATATCCACTGCTGGAGATTTTCCTGAGAGAGACCAGTGAAAACTCCCTATGCACTTATACACAAATCACAGTTGCGTATGCTCTATACAGCGCTAATGATACCGTGATTTTACGCAAAAGCTCGTAAAAGGGGTATCAAGTTGCGCTATGTACTGCACCCACAAACGCGTGGTCCAATCACACAGCGTATAGGTACTTGTTACCTATCTGCCGTACAACCACGGGTTGATGTACAAACTGCGTGTCAGGAATCGACTCACCACAGCCACATCTGTCCGTCGGTGCGGACTCCGTCCGGGGTCCCTACGTTCTGCTGTCGTCCGCTCCTCTGCCGCCAGACGTCATCCTGGGCCTAGGAACGCTCCTGTAACAGCGGGCGTGTGAGCACGCCGCGTTCCCGCCGGGCCGCGGCATGGGCGCCGCCATGACAGTCTCCATCGGTCAGAGTACGGCGGCCAATCCGGAGCTTGGCCACACCTCCTTTTCCCACTCCAACCAATGTCTGCACACCAGGGGGTATATCAGAAGCTGCAGGGTGAGCCTGTGGTTGTCCTGAACTTTGTGTCACTCCTGCGACCCATGTGCCTGGATTCCTCCGTGTTCCTGGTTACCTTCCTGGATCCTCCGTGTTCCTGGTTACCTACCTGTTCCTCCGTGTTCCTGGTTACCTTCCTGCATTTCCGTGGAACTACAAGCATCAGCAATCCCTGCATTTGTATTTGGCTCCACACCTATCTACAACCACTGTGTGCTTCAGCCTCAGCAGTAGAGACTCTCTCCAGGTGTATTCCATCACCTCACCTGTGAAGCAGCTTGCTAGCTGCCTGTGCCTAACGAAGTACACTGTGGACTTCCACCTGAGTCTCCTGCATCTGCTGCCAGGTTTGCTACACATTTATTACCATCTCTGCTGGCTCCACGTTTTAAACCATTCTGGTTCTCACACCAGTGAACTTAACCATCATTACCATTTCCTCCATAGACTTTCAGCTTCCAAGCTGCACCATTTCCATTGCATACTTTTTATTGTTTATTCCTGCACGTTATTCTGCTGCCTTATTGTGTGAACTTTTATGTTAATAAAACACCATTGCGCTGATGCGCAGAAACCCAATCCAGCCTCCTCACTTCTTCCATCCTACCTTCACTGACCCACTAGCGCCCCCTCCGGGGACACAAGCAAAACCGAACCTGACAGTAAGTTCAGGACCGATGGACTCGGACGGTGGTCAGAGTGTGGGGTCAGGGGCCTTACAAAATCTGGTCTCCCGCTTGGATGGTCAAGAGGCTGTGCAGCAGCAGATGTTCCAGTTTCTGCAAGGGATGTCCTCCCGGATTGATACACTACAGCAAACCCTGCCTAGTGTACTTGCTACTCCAGTTCCAGTTACCCCAGCACCTGCAAGTGCTGTGAGTTCTTCTACGCCGGCTGCATCAGCTCCAGTGTCACGCTTGCACCTGCCCGTGACTAGCAAATATGATGGCAGTCCGAAGTTATGTCGCGGGTTCCTTAACCAATGTGAAATCCAGTTTGAATTATTATCACACAATTTCCCCACGTCAAGATCCAAGGTTGCCTACATTATCTCACTGCTCTCTGGTTCTGCCTTGAGTTGGGTGTCTCCTCTGTGGGAACGTGCTGACCCTCTGATGAACAACTACGCTGAATTCGTGTCAACCTTCAGACGTATCTTTGGCGAGCCAGGTCGTGCAACATCAGCCTCTGCAGACCTTATTCAGCTTCGTCAAGGTACCTGGAGTATGGGACAATATGTCATCCAGTTCCAGATGTTAGCCGCAGAGATTCAGTGGAATAATCAAGCCCTGGTAGCAGCCTTCTGGCATGGACTTTCAGATCGGATCAAGGATGAACTGGCAACCCGCGATGTCCCTGAGCAATTGCCTGAACTGATTTCTCTATGCATCAAGTTGGACTCTCGCATCCGCGAACGCAACAGTGAGCGTGCTCGTAGTGAGCCGCGCAAGTCAAGAATGGTACCTTCAGTACAATTTCAGCCTCCACCTTCTGATGAGCCTATGCAAATCAATAGGTCCCGCCTAACTCCTGAGGAGCGGTCAAGAAGACTCCGTGAGAGATTGTGTCTTTATTGTGCGGCTGCAGGTCACCAGATCAATTCTTGTACAGTGCGTTCGGGAAACGCCAGATCCTGACTTGTAAAGGAGGAGTCAAGTTGGGATCTTCTAGACAAGCTCCTTCAAACCAAGACCTCATTCTTCCTGTGACTTTAGAGACTACAGATGGTCTTCAGTCTGCATCTGACGTCTTCAGTGAAAAGGCCGCTGATGTTCTGCCGCCCCATAGAGAGTGGGATTGCCCCATTGACCTCATTCCCGGCAAGAAACCACCAAGGGGGCGTACCTATCCGTTATCCGTTCCTGAAACTGTGGCGATGAGCGACTACATCAGGGAGAACTTACAGAAAGGATTTATCCATCCCTCATCTTCACCCGCTGGTGCGGGCTTCTTCTTTGTTAAAAAAAAGGATGGAGGATTACGTCCATGCATTGACTACCGGGGTCTCAATGACATTACCATCAAAAACAGTTATCCATTACCACTCATCACTGAATTGTTTGATAGAGTTAAGGGAGCCCGCATCTTCACCAAGTTAGATCTCCGCGGTGCCTACAACCTCATCAGAATCCGTAGTGGTGACGAATGGAAGACAGCTTTTAATACTCGAGATGGTCATTACGAGTACCTGGTAATGCCATTCGGGTTGAGCAATGCCCCAGCAGTGTTCCAGCACTTTGTTAACGAAATCTTCCGTGACGTTCTGTACAAATACCTCGTAGTTTACCTGGATGATATCCTCATCTTCTCCCAAGATCTCTCTTCTCATCATCTGCAAGTCCGTGAGGTCCTCCGACGTCTTCGTGAGAACCGTCTCTACGGCAAATTATCCAAGTGTACCTTCGAAGTTCCCTCCATACCCTTCCTGGGGTATATAATTTCCGGATCGGATCTCCAGATGGACCCGACAAAGTTGGAAGCCATTGCCAATTGGTCCATTCCAAGTAGTCTCAAGTCTATTCAGCGATTCCTGGGATTCGCCAATTATTATAGGAAGTTTATCCGAGGATTTTCAACTCTCATCGCTCCTATTACCAACTTAACTCGGAAAGGGGCAGATCATTCCAACTGGTCAGAAGAAGCTTTAGCGGCATTTCAAAAGATCAAGCTGGCCTTTATGTCTGCTCCCGTTCTGTCTCAACCGGATGTAAACAAGCCATTCGAGTTGGAGGTGGATGCCTCCACAGTAGGAGTTGGAGCTGTTCTCTCCCAGAAGGGAACTGATGGGAAGATTCACCCTTGTGGATTTTATTCTCATAAATTCCTCCCTGCAGAAGCTAACTATTCCATTGGAGATCAAGAACTACTAGCGATCAAGCTGGCCCTTGAGGAATGGAGGTATCTCCTGGAAGGGGCCAAATTTCCGTTCAACATCTATACGGATCATAAAAATCTGCTTTATTTGAAGGCAGCCCAGTGCCTCAATCCTCGCCAGTCCCGGTGGGCTATGTTCTTCTCTCGTTTTAACGTTAAGCTTCATTTCCGCCCAGGTTCTCAGAATATCAAGGCAGACGCTTTATCCCGATCTATGGAGTCCGAAGAGGAGACGTCCGACTCGGTTCCGCATTCCATCCTGAGTCCAGTGGTATTTGCTTCGTCTCAAGTTTCTCCTGCTCCACCTCCTGGTAAGACTTTTGTTTCCCCAGAACTCCGTTCCAAGTTGCTGTCTTGGGCTCATCAGTCCAAATTCACTGGGCATCCTGGTGTCCTGAAAACTTTCAAGTTCCTCTCTGAGACATACTGGTGGCCGAAGATGAAAGTTGACATCAAAGATTTCGTGGCATCCTGCCCGAAGTGTGCGCAGCACAAGACTCCTCGACAATCTCCAGCAGGTCAGTTACAACCATTATCTGTTCCCAGCTGTCCCTGGTCACACTTGTCCATGGATTTCATCTCTGACCTTCCCTCTTCTCAAGGATTCAATACCATCTGGGTTGTGGTTGACAGGTTTACCAAAATGGCCCATTTTGTACCACTCCAGGGTCTTCCTTCCGCACCAAAGCTTGCCCAAATCTTCCTACGGGAGATTTTCCGCTTACATGGACTACCCACTGAAATTATATCTGACCGAGGAGTTCAGTTTGTGGCAAGATTTTGGAGAGCCCTTTGTTCTGCCATGCAAGTCAACCTCAAGTTTTCGTCAGCCTACCACCCTCAGACGAATGGGCAGACGGAGAGGGTAAACCAAGAGTTAGAAACCTTTTTAAGACTTTATGTTTCGTCTTCTCAAGATGACTGGTTGGACCTGCTCCCATGGGCTGAATTTGCCCACAATTTCCGCTACCATACTGCTACAGAAACAACTCCGTTCTTTGCTGTATATGGACAACATCCCCGTGTTCCAGATTTTCAAGAACTTCCTCACATTGATGTTCCTGCTGCCACTGCTGTCTTGAGTCAGTTCTCTTCAACCTGGAGGAAGATTCATGCTTCTCTCAAGAAGGCTTCTAGCCGGTATAAGTTCTTTGCTGACCGCAAAAGACGTGCAGTTCCTAGCCTGAAACCTGGTGACAAGGTTTGGCTTTCCACCCGGAACCTCCGTCTTAGAGTCCCGTCGATGAAATTTGCACCACGTTTCATCGGTCCCTTTTCCATCGAAAGAGTCATCAGTCCTGTGGCCTACAAGCTCAAGTTACCACCTTCTCTACGAATACCTAATGCCTTTCATGTCTCTCTCCTCAGACCGTTAGTCCTGAATAGCTTCCAAAGAGCTCTTCCAGTCGGCCCCAAAGTGCGAACTCAGCGGGGCGTGGAGTTCGAGATAGAGAAGATTCTGGATTCCCGTTGCCGGTACGGTCGTCTACAATACCTTATCGACTGGTCCGGTTATGGTCCTGAGGAGAGAAGTTGGGTGAATTCGTCAGATGTCCATGCTCCAAGGTTGGTCCGTGTCTTCCACAGAACTCATCCTTCCAAGCCACGTGGGTGTTCAGTGCCCACCCATAAAGGAGGGGGTACTGTCAGGAATCGACTCACCACAGCCACATCTGTCCGTCGGTGCGGACTCCATCCGGGGACCCTACGTTCTGCTGTCGTCCGCTCCTCTGCCGCCAGACATCATCCAGGGCCTAGGAACGTTCCTGTAACAGCGGGCGGGTGAGCACGCTGCATTCCCGCCGGGCCGCGGCATGGGCGCCGCCATGACAGTCTCCATCGGTCAGAGTACGGCGGCCAATCCGGAGCTTGGCCGCACCTCCTTTTCCCACTCCAACCAATGTCTGCACACCAGGGGGTATATCAGGAGCTGCAGGGTGAGCCTGTGGTTGTCCTGAACTTTGTGTCACTCCTGCGACCCATGTGCCTGGATTCCTCCATGTTCCTGGTTACCTTCCTGGTTCCTCCGTGTTCCTGGTTACCTACCTGCATTTCCGTGGAACTACAAGCATCAGCAATCCCTGCATTTGTATTTGGCTCCACACCTATCTACAACCACTGTGTGCTTCAGCCTCAGCAGTAGAGACTCTCTCCAGGTGCATTCCATCACCTCACCTGTGAAGCAGCTTGCTAGCTGCCTGTGCCTAACGAAGTACACTGTGGACTTCCACCTGAGTCTCCTGCATCTGCTACCAGGTTTGCTACACATTTATTACCATCTCTGCTGGCTCCACGTTTTAAACCATTCTGGTTCTCACACCAGTGAACTTATCCATCATTACCATTTCCTCCATAGACTTTCAGCTTCCAAGCTGCACCATTTCCATTGCATACTTTTTATTGTTTATTCCTGCACGTTATTCTGCTGCCTTATTGTGTGAACTTTTATGTTAATAAAACACCATTGCGCTGATGCGCAGAAACCCAATCCAGCCTCCTCACTTCTTCCATCCTACCTCCACTGACCCACTAGCGCCCCCTCCGGGGACACAAGCAAAACCGAACCTGACACTGCGACCCTTTAGCCGGAGCGTAACAAAAAACCTTTTTACTTCAATACTACACAATGCACAATTCCCTATTACGCTCCTCTGCAAATCTCCTCACAATTTGCATATTTCAATCTATACTAATGTGAGTCAGCCGCCTCACGCCACCAAGCCTCCACTTACTTGGTGTACCACACAACGGGATCCCGAATTCCCGGGTTCAAATCCACTCACTCCTACATTCGCTCACTCAAATACACTTTGTTTTTCTGAACAGAAAATTTATATTCATTCAGATTGGCAGCTTTACCCCCAGAGGCAATACAGTTTAAACAAAAGTTTTATACTAATCTGCTTTAGAAACCGGGTAGTTTTGTGCTATTGTAGCATGGCTACTGTCCCACCTTTTAACTAAATGAACTATTGTGTGGTTTTATTATGCACACCATGCGTACCTCTATGCCACGTGTGTGGCCTTGTGCCACGTGCACATTTTTGTACGCTGTCCTCACATTCTGTACCACATGTACCAATGTGCGTACGCAATAAAACAAACCACACAGTCTCTATAAATGTGAGCAATACTAACTATATTTGCTCACTTAGCACAACACCCAGTTTTTTTTCTGTATAAACCTTTAACGACCGTCCCAGACTTGCATGATGTGCTTTATATTTACTTCCTTAAACACTGTTATTTCAGTTTTAACTATATAGCAATAAAGGTTTCACACAGATCTATAATGACTGCAATAATCTATAATTTAAATGTGATTCAGATTGGATAGCTATCTTGCAGAACATACACTGATATAAATATACACATAATTATAATAATATTATACATATGTATCATTCACTAGCCTTCTATGTGACTCATTTACCCACTCAGTGCTTCTAATTTGCATATCAAAGCTATTTGCTTTTCACTGCTAAGAAAAAGCAGTTAGACAGGTTAATTTGCATTGCAATGGCTATCCTATAGCAAACAGAGAGTTAACTAAATCCTGGTAAAGAAGGAGAAAAAAAAAGTATTTTTTACCTTTTTTTTTTGTGTGTGCAATTTCTTACACCAAGCCAACCATTTATCTCACCATTTACTTTCACTAGGCCCAACTGAAACTATTTGTAATTGACTATGGCATGGGTTAAATAAATGCATTGGTAACTCATAAATGGTGCTTGATGTGACAAGGGAAACCGATTGTTCTGAGCAGACTGAAAATCAGCTATTTAGAAAATGACCTTCCTAAAATGGCCACTGCTCCTCCCCCTTCCACATCCATGAGGTTTACACAAAATGGTGGACAGGCCATGCGGTTAGTTCAAAATGGAGGACAGACCATGCGGCTTCCTTTGTCACAAAGAAATCACACATTATACAAGCACTAGAAGTTATTTTAGGCCTGAGTTAAAAAAACAACTATATCAAGGCTATGCAGCTACTTTTAAATGTACTTTTAAACCTACTTAACAGATAAACAATCCAATCTGAATCAAACACAATATGACTTATTTGAACTTTGTTTTGCAACAATAAAAATACATTTTAGCATTTTAAATATTATGAGAAACGCATTGTCCCTTGAAATTTCATATCATTGCCTTACTGATATCACAACAATACACACGGATATGATTTTCTCAGCTTTACGATGCGCCCACCACAAGCTGATCGACCACAGCGTCGCGTTTATAATGTAGAGTGCATCATTAAGACCATGATATCGCGGACGAGCCCCCATCTGTGAATGCCAAATTGTTTCCTTAAAAATATTTAAAATACCCGCTCTAATATATATTGTAAACGGCTGCACCTCTTATTACCATGTGCCATGAATGTGCACTATACATAGCAAAACACTGCATCCCATAAAAGAAAACAATACACCCACACATTATCTGAGTTCCAAAGCTCATTGATGTATATATTTGTTATTAAAAGGATATGGATTCAATATATTACAATGTACAGTATACACATAATTACATGGTTACAACTCACACAGTAAGCAGTTAATACATACAGTTACATACAGGTACAGGCCAGCGATACAATACCATTCCCTCAATGCATCTTATATCTCTCCCTTTCAGCAAATAAATACAGGAACTGGTCTGGCAGCAACTCCATCATCCTCTGGGACAAAACAGCAACTGCCTCCTGTGTGATCAGCAATGTGTTATCTAGTTTTTGGGGAAGGGGACTTTCTCATTCATGATGAGTCACTAGTCTATTTGTATATGCTCAACAGGTTCAGCCTTGAAGACATCCAAAGGGGCTGGCATGAGCTTCCTGTCCACTACCTGTTTGGAATCTCTATTGTTCTAATAAAAGTGATTTTACCTTTCATACATTTAATCATAACTATTTGTTGCAATGTCCTACAACTTAATAACAAGTATCAAATGAATCTACACATTAATCTGGTTGCTTTAATACCAAATATGACAGGTGTATCTTGCTTCATTCAAATAATACACATACATGACATTACTCCTTATATCATTTTAAATCATTATGATGTCTGGCGCTTGATATTATTATAATTATGTACTGTATGAAATAAGTGTCGAATCCATCTCTGTGGCATGTCTGTGTAAATGCGTGTGTTACCATATATTGCTATGCTCGCTGCGCATATTTGCAAGTATAGTGACTTATAATGTGTGTAGTTTGTATGTTCTTTTTATGTAATATTTTTGACTTCGACAGCTAATTTACGAAGCTGTTGAGTTATTGGTTTTTGTATTTTACGATGTCGATGGCAGTCGTATTTTTTGGACCATTTATGTCCATCAATGACGTTTGCGTTCGTGTTTTTGTTGTTTTTACTTGATTATTTTCAATGTTAAATGTGGCAGGGTTTTTTACCATCCACTGCCGCATTTTCACTTTTAGTTTCGATTTTCATCCACGTTCGTGATTGGTTGTGTTTCCGATGTAGGAGTGTCTGTGCACAGCGATATAAATACTCCCCAAACCGTCTGCACCTCGTGGGTTTAGTTAGTGGTGAGGAGAGAGGTTGTGCTGTGGAGGTTGGTGAGTAGTTGGTTTGGTGAGGAGTTTTGTTAGCGATTTCTGAGTGTAGTATTGTGTTTGAAAGTAGTCTTGTCATTCTTGTAGTCTTGTTTTTTGGGGGTTTGTCTCATTTTTTGTCCTAGTTTTTTTATTTATAGTCCCTTGTCAGTGTGTGTGTGTGTGTGTGTGTGTGTGTGTGTGTGTGTGTGTGTGTGTGTGTGTGTGTGTGTGTGTTGTGTAGTGGTAGTGGAGGAGTGTGTTGTTTGTTTATTATTTTTCTGTGTTAATTGTTTAACCACACAATTGTGTCTGACTCAGAGGTGGGTGAGGTGGCTGAGGTGAGTGAGGTGGAGGGTGTAAGTGCGGGGGAGGAGGTTGGTCAGGTGGAGGAGGTGAGTGAGAGTGAGGTTAGTGAGGTGGAGGAGGATGGTGAGGTTGCTGCAGCAGCCTCAAGTGACAGTGATAGTGACAGTCAGACAGCTCCGCAGCCACGCACCACTATTAAGACTGGGCAGAGTGTAAAGTTTAATTATGCTGAAAATGTGGCATTGGTGTGGGAGCTGATGAAGTATCAGTGGCAGCTATTTGGGCCTGAGTACACCAAGGTGCCAACAAAGAAGAAGACGGTGTTGTGGGTGAAAGTTGTTGCTGCTGTAAATAGTGAGGGGGTGGTCAAGCGGACAGAGGACACGTGCCGCAAATGGTACTATGACATAAAACACAGTGTTAAGTCCAAAATGGCCAAGGAGGTGAAGTTGGCTCACAAAACCGGTGGTGGACAGCCCTTTATTGCCAGATATCTGGACTATGAGGAGCCCATGCAGAGTTTAATACCTCCTGAAGTAGTGTCAGTAACCCATGTCCGGGATTCCGATCGGCCCAGGAAGGATGGTGAGCATGTGTTTTATTCTTAACATTCTATTACATTAGTTAGGTATTAATGTTTTTGAAAATGTGTGTCATGTGATGTTGCACATTACTACTATCTTCAAGTGCGCGTCAGAAAATACATAGTTTTGGATAATGTTTTCTACAGAAGCCAATGTAACAAAGCACTTTTTTGTATGTCATATTGAATTTTCACATTACATTTTCCATGTGTATTTTTGACTTGGTGTGTCATTGAATTGTACAGCAGTAATTTTGTCCTTTACCACATTTTAGTGTTTTAACCACTTGCCTGGCATTGTCGCATCAGATGCGACCATGCCTGCAAGTGCTCTATCTGACCTGGTCACACGGGATGTGACCAGTCAGATAGAGAGTGTTAGCAGCGGCAGGGAAGAGAAACTTCCCTCCGCTGCTGCTGTCAGAGGAACCGGAAGGTCCCTCTGCCTCCCTGCACTCTCCCCGTGTCTGCCATGCTGCATATCACTGCTGATTGGTCAGCACGGCAGGATCTGTCCCCTCCAGTGGCTGCAGACAATGGCAGCCGCTGGAGAGTGTAAATAAACCCTCCCTAGCTGCCCCCCAGACCCTCCCTGCATACCTCGGGGCTGTCTCGGCTTTCAAAATGAAAGCCGCGATGATCGCAATGTTCCCAATGTTCCGATGGTCGTGATGTTCCAGATCGATGTTTCGATGTTTGGGGGGAAATATTATTTTTAAAAAAATTCAAAAAATATTTTTTTTTTCATTTTTTTCAACTAAAATCATTTGGGATAGGGTTAAATTCATGTTCTTCACCTAATTCACTCATAAAAAAATGACAATTTTGGAGCTTTTTTTGCAAAATAAATCATCAGTTAAGTGGTTAAAGTTGGATTTTTTTTTTAAGTTATCCATGTGCAATGTTCACAAAACAGTGGTTGACATGTTAGAGGCTGGAGTAGTTCAAAGTCACTTTGAAACCAGTTACATGTGTAATTTAATTAGTACAGAATGTAATCATGTTTAAGACAAACCCACTATTTGTTGGTTCAGTTTGAGGCTGTATTTGTACCCTGACACAACACTGCTGACTAAAGCTAGCCATACATCAGACCAACTTTTCTCCAACACTCCAAACTTCCAACCATCCAACTTGTCTGTTCAACTAAAACAGTGCCCCACACATCTCACCAACTTTTTACCAGTGCTCCACACATCTAACCAACTTTTCATCAGACCAACCAACCTTCCAACCTCTGTCCAACTTGTGATGTCACCGAAGTAGGCGGACAGTGCCTGCCTACAGTTCTTCAGTTTTGTTTTGTTTTTTCATTTCAAAACATGCAGAAGTGTCTTTTTTTCAGTGAAACTGGGCTTTTCTTTCACCACCATACATTTATTAGATTTACTAATTTTTATACTGAACTATGGATACCAGCATGGTTGGGCTGCCAAGGCAAATATATATATATATACACCAGATGTAGATATTCGGCACTCCCAATGTAGTAAAATGTACAGCTTGCCTGGTGCCCTCCTGAGCTTCAAAAAGCAAACATATCACAAACGATAGGCGGCACTCTAGGACTTTTCAAAAATCAAGAACATACTTGACCCTGTTCTGACAGCTTAACGTTTCCGTTTCGGTCATTTTCAACCCGCCACAGTTTGCTGGCGGAATCTAATAAAAAAAATTAAAAACATGTTTTTTTTTGGTGTTTTTTTTTTGGTAATAGCATATCTATTTATATTAGAAGGGATTAGGTACTTGGTTTGTCTTTTTTGGAGGCACAAGTATTATTTATATATTTTTTAAAAGATTATTATTATTATTTTTTATTTTTTTTAATGGAATGGGAAAAACCCCCCCAAAAAATTGCGTGGGGTCCCCCCTCCAAAGCATAACCAGCCTCCTGCTCTTCGAGCTGGTCCTGGTTCTAAAAATCCGGGGGAAAAACGGACAGGGGATCCCCCGTATTTTTAAAACCAGCACCGGGCTCTGCGCCTGGTGCTGGTGCAAAAAATACGGGGGGACAAAAAGAGTAGGGGTCCCCCGTATTTTTTACACCAGCATCGGGCTCCACTAGCTGGACAGATAATGCCACAGCCGGGGGTCACTTTTATACAGTGCCCTGCGGCCGTGGCATTAAATATCCAACTAGTCACCCCTGGCCGGGGTACCCTGGGGGAGTGGGGACCCCTTCAATCAAGGGGTCCCCCCCCCAGCCACCCAAGGGCCAGGGGTGAAGCCCGAGGCTGTCCCCCCCATCCAAAGGCTGCGGATGGGGGGCTGATAGCCTTGAGAAAATGGAAAGAATATTGTTTTTTCCAGTAGTACTACAAGTCCCAGCAAGCCTCCCCCGCAAGCTGGTACTTGGAGAACCACAAGTACCAGCATGCGGGAGAAAAACGGGCCCGCTGGTACCTGTAGTTCTAAAGGAAAAAAAATACCCCCCAAAAAAACAGGAGACACACACCGTGACAGTAAAACTTTATTTCACACATGTCGACACACACATACTTACCTATGTTGACACGAAGCAGTCGGTCCTCTTCTCCAAGTAGAATCCACGGGTACCTGAAAATAAAAGCTAATTATACTCACCTGATCCAGGGTCCAGATTATAATCCACGTACTTGGCAAAACAACAAACCGAACACCCGGACCAAACGGACTGAAAGGGGTCCCATGTTTACACATGGGACCCCTTTCCACGAATGCAGAGACACCCCCGTGACAGCTGTCACAGAAGTGTCTCTTCAGCCAATCAGGAAGCGCCACTCCGTGGCACTCACCTGATTGGCTCTGTGCGCGTCTGAAGTGACAGAAGCGCATCGCACAGCTCCCTCCATTAGTTTCAATGGTGGGAACTTTCCGGTCAGCGGTGGGGTTACCCGCGGTCAGCCGCTGACCGCGGGTGACCTCACCGCTGACCGGACAGTTCCCACCATTGAATATGTGTGTGTGTGTGTGTGTGTGTGTGTGTGTGTGTCAGTGTATGTGAGTGTGACAGTATGTGTGTATACCAGTGTATATGTGTGTGTCACAGTGTACATACATGTGTATCAAAGTGTATATGTGTGTGTATCACAGTTTACATATGTGTGTATCAGTTATATATGTGTGTGACAGTGTATATAGGTGTGTCTCAGTATGTGTGTGTGTGTGTGTGTGTGTGTGTGTGTGTGTGACAGTGTGTATATATGTATGTCAGTATGTGTGTGTATCTCACAGTGTATGAGTGTGTCACAGTGTCTATACAGTACGTGTCTATCACAGTGTATATATGTGTGTCTATCACAGTGTATATATGTGTGTCTATCACACTGTATATAAGTGTGTATCAGTGTACATATGTGTCAGTGTGTATATATATATATATATATATATATGTGTGTGTGTGTATATCAGTGTACTTATGTGTCAGTGTGTGTATATATATGTGTGTGTCAGTGTGTATATATGTGTGTGTGTGTCTGTCTGTTGTCGGGCGGGGGGGGGGGAGGGGAGGGGGTGAATTAGTGGTGTGGGAGCCGGTGCGCTGGCTGAGGGAGGCTGGCGGCCGGGGGGGGGGGGTGAATTAGCGGTGGCTGAGGGAGGCTGGCGGCCGGGGGGGTGAACTAGCGGTGCGGGGGTTAAGGGAGGCTGGCGGCCGGGGGGGTGGTGGTGAATTAGCGGTGCGGGGGAGCCGGTGCGCTGGCTGAGGGAGGCTGTCGGCCGGGGGGGGTGAATTAGCAATGGCTGAGGGAGGCTGGTGGCGGGGGGGGGGGTGAATTAGCGGTGCGGGGGCTAAGGGAGGCTGGCGGCCGGGGGGGAGGTGAATCAGCGGTGCGGGGGCTAAGGAAGGCTGGCGGCCAGGGGGGTGAATTAGCGGTGGCTGAGGGAGGCTGGCGGCCGGGGGGGGGGGGGAATTAGCGGTGGCTGAGGGAGGCTGGCGGCCGGGGGGGGGGGGGAATTAGCGGTGGCCAAGGGAGGCTGGCGGCCGGGGGGGGTGAATTAGCGGTGGCTGAGGGAGGCTGGCGGCCGCGGGGGGGGGGTGCGCTGGCTGAGGGAGGCTGGCAGCCGGGGGGGGGAGAGATGGACGGTGCTGTGCGGTGGCTGGTCACTGCGGCTGGGGCGGTGAGGTGGCCGGAGGGGGACTGGTCAGAGAGGGTCCTCTGCTGCCCGAGACAAAAGTAGGCGGACACCAGCAGCCAGTGTCCGCCTACTTATCGTTCAGTTGGGGGGAAAGTTTCCCCTACACCTGAACGATTGGTTGGGAAAATCAAACAGGTTTGATTTTCCCAACTAGTTGGTCAGACCGTTTCTGACCATTTTTTAGCGTGTGGGAGCAAACGGCTGATAATCGTTTGCTCCCACACACTGCCAGATTATCTTTCCAACCAGCCAACTAGTTGGCTGGTTGGAAAGATATCGTCCTGGTGTATGGCTACCATTAGTTACATTACTATTATGACGGTAATGATTTGTAAACAATGCTTTACCTATTTGTTTGCTGATATTGTGCTAGTGTGTGTTTGTAGTGACACATCACAGAGCATTTTCTATATTACATCTTTTATTAATTACATTAGATAAGAAAAGCAAGATGTGTGTGATTTGGCTTGTTAGTGTATGTATTTGTAATTGTGTCCTATGTCTGTGTCCTGTACATTATTTCCTGTGTTGCACTTTCCATAGTGCATATGGCTATTGTGTTTGGTTGCATTTTTTTTTTTTTAGGAT
The DNA here is from genome assembly GCF_028390025.1 of Pseudophryne corroboree. NCBI lineage: Eukaryota > Metazoa > Chordata > Amphibia > Anura > Myobatrachidae > Pseudophryne > Pseudophryne corroboree. The sequence continues at coordinate 188,834,353 of NC_086453.1, forward strand.
GAATTATTTTTGGAATAAAACCAAGACAATTTTTTAAGATGTAATGTTTAAAAACATAATGGTTGGATTTCACAACAATAGCATTATTAAATGTGTGCTTTTATTTGTTTCATGATTTACAGTGTTGAAAAAAAGCACTACTGCTCACCCTACAGTCAGTCCCGTGACATCTGATGATGATGATGATGATGATGATGATGATGATGATGATGATGATGCGGAAGAAGGTAAAGTGTCCATTGTAGTGCAGGTTATGTTTTTAAAGGTATGGCCATACCAATGTTTTCCTTTAAATAATAGGTCCCTCAATAGAAGTCTTGAGCAGCAGAAGGCGGCCTCCTGAACCACACAAAAAAAGGACACATGTGCCAACAAAGAAAGCCAGGTCTGATGGCCACTCCCAAACACAGAAGGCTTTCCCGCCACATAGATTGTCTGCAGTTTCTTCGGTCCCACCACTCCAAATTTTGGACACACCTCCAAGACGCCAACCACACTCCCCTCATCTTGATTGCGAGTAAAAATCTGTAACAGAAAACTATATTAGTCATCTCATAATAATCCATTTAATAATACTCAAACTCGACAACCAGCAAAATCAGCCCTACTTACCAAAGTCACAAAAACATCAAATGGAACCCAAGCAAAATTGCCTTGTTTACATCCAGTAAAGATATGTATGTCCACTTCAGGCATACAGTAGCAGATTGTCTGTAAGATGCTGCAACATAAACACATGTGTAAGCTTCTCAAATAGTAAGGTTGTAATCCTCAGTTTAACGTGTGTGTTTTATCTAACATTGCCACCAACATGCAAAAACATTACTATGTTTTTGGTTTAGACACTAAAAGGCAACACATTATGCTATCAAATGTGTTTTTATGGTGGAGTATGTCTGATCTACCATACAATGCATGTGCTTGCTTTCACAATGAAGTAACCAGACACATTTGCCACAAACAGGCATATGTATGTATTTAAGTTATGAGTGATGATGTTGCTATGCAGGATATCTAAAATTACCATTCAAATTCCATGTTTATTGCTTTTGAGTAATTTTTTTAACATATGGATAACTAACATCAAAATGTTTTTTATTCCAGGTTCTAGTACTGGTACCAGCATCCCTACGCAACACCGGCAACATAGTGACATGGATGAGACAATCATTTTACAAATGCAGCCAGTAATTGAAGGAAACAGCCACCCAGCACCTGTGAGTACACCACCACAGCAAAACACACCACCACCACAACACAGCCCAACAACACCAGTAGCACAAGGCTCTGATCAAGTGTTTTGGGACAGTTGGGCTGCACAGCAGGCCACTAATCAGGATTGCCTGCGTAGGCAGACCCAAATTTTTTCGAGCCTACCATCTCACCTCAGAAGAATCAGCAGAAATATCAGCTGCCAAAATGAACCAACCACGAGAATTGCCAATACCATGGAAATCATGCGTGCAGACATTACACGTCATGGGCAACTTACAACACATAATGGAAGAACAGCACAGACAACAGCAAAGCTACATCAACATTTTAGAAAACAATCAAATGATAAATGAATCTATCACCAGAATTTTAGAAAATCAAAATGCTGCAACACGTGAACTCAATGCCACCCTCACTAACCTCAATGAAACACTCAGATCCCAGCAGCAACATCAACCAAGCAGCAGTTCTGGTATGATTACTCCAATTATATCACCTGTGTCCTCACCACAAAGGTGCTCCACCAGAACACGCCAACATAACAGTGGTAAAGGCAAAGGCCAGTCCAAGCAGCCACCAAAAAAAACATAAATCATATAGATACTGATTTCTGTTATGAGAAGAAAACAAACACAGTTAGTAAGTGTATGATTGTATGAATATATATACCACTTAGCACCTTGTAAATTTATTCAACATCATTAATTAGAACTGTTACAACAACAAAAGGACTTTTTTCATAACAATTATCTTTGAACATCTTTGTATTTTTTTGGAGGAGGGAAATGTTCTTTGAGCTGCACATTGATCTTAGCATGTAGAAATAAGACCACTATATTTGATTATCTAATAAATAGTTCTTGATTCCAATCAGACTAATTGGCAGCCTTGCAGAATGTCTTTAGCATGTAGAAATAAGACCACTTAATTTGATTATCTTATGAATAGTTCTTGATTCCAATCACTCTCATATCCTGCAGTCAGACTAATTGGCAGCCATGCAGAATGTCTTTATCATGCAGAAATAAGACCACTATATTTGATTATCTAATGAATAGTTCTTGATTCCAATCACTCTCAAATCCTGCAGCCAGACTAATTGGCAGCCATGCAGATTAATCCATGACCAATTCAATTTACAATGTGAATTTTAACTCTTTTACATTTCTTCTATAGATGACATTACAATAATAACACTATTGTGTTAGAAAAGAGTGTCCTAATATGTTGTAAACAAATTGAGATCATTATTTTGCCAAATGATTGACATTATTGTTCTGCCATGTTTGTGTGTGGTAAAAAGGAGTAATCTGATTCTAAAACATAAGGAATAACCAAACAAATTGATAATTAAAAAAAATAAAATAATGTGTGTAATAATGGATATATGTGGAAAACTGTGTATTGACTTCCAAATCTGCAAGTTTACTCATGCAAACAACAAAATAAATTATTTTGGATGAGACTAAGTTTGTGTCCCTTAAATCCAATGGAACACCACACATAGGGACACATGTATTCCTCAAGGATAAGATATTAAATGTGGCGGAGTGTTACATTAGGACGTAACACACATTCATAAAGTAAATAACAATCAATTCTTATCAGGATTATGTGTTTTTTTTTACAAATTTCAATTATAATTTATTTAATACTTATCCGGACTTCATACATTTGACTCATAATCTGATGTTTTGACAATTTAAATAAACACAATACACATGCTGCATTTGTTTTGCATATAGCAAGGGTATGTTTGTATGTCTAAAGGAGACAGACACATTCTTAGTAATGTTTTTTTAAATAAAAATTATCGTAATTTATATAGGCTTACAAAACAAATGAAAGAAGCAAAACATACTTTCCTTAAAAATGTGTATTTATGATGTCTTGCCTTGCCTGCCTCCCTACATCTGTACTCAAAGTGTCGCCAGATGTCTCTAACGCCTCTGCTTGCTGACTGCTTTCTTCATCCTCCTCATCAACATGTGGCAGATCTTGTTGAAAACACATGTTATGAAGAAAGCAGCAGCAGAACACAATTTGAGTCACCTTCAAGGGACTATACAACAAAAGCCCACCAGACTTATCCAGACACCGAAACCTAGATTTCAGCACACCAAAACATCTTACTATCACATTCCGCATGGACATTATTTACATTATTGTAATTGTGTTCAGCAGGGGAATCAGGTCGGGACAATGGAGATAGAAGCCAAGAGAAACAGCCATATCCTCCATCACCTGACAGATAGATATAGTAACGTGCTTCATGTTAAGATACAGCAACACATAAGTAACACAGTAGATTTTTGTGTAGTATACAAAGTCATACACATATCAAATTACATACCCAGCAGCCATCCATCTGGCATTTGTCCATCCTCAAGTTATCAAAGAGGGATGACTGACTGAGGATGAAGGAGTCATGGCAGCCCCCAGGGTAACCAGCATCAACACTCATTATTTTTATATTTGCTTCACAAACCACCTGCACATTTGTGGAGTGGTCTAGATGTCGATTATTATATATGTGCTGCCTGCCCCTAGGTGGTCTCAGCTAAATGAGTGTGCAATCTATGGCTCCCAGCACATAGGGCATGCCAGCAAGCTCATAGAAAGCTACCCTGATGGCATGCCACTGAGACTCCTGGGAAGGGAAGCAGATTGAGGCATCGATGTGGGGCTGCAAAACATCCAACACCTGTGTGTATATTTGTGAAAAAAATGTTAATATGATTTAATGACATAACATCATCACTGGCCACTGAGCGTAATTATAACAACAAAGAAACAGATGAGGTTGTTCGGTATACGTCACCTGTGTTAGTATTTTGGAAAAGGTGGGCTGTGAGATTCCAGTGACATCCCCAGACACAGCCTGAAAGCTCCCAGTAGCCATAAATTGCAACACAGCCAGGAGTTTGTGCAGGCCTGAGACAGGGCGAGAGCGTGCTGTCTCAGGGTCTATGCCCAGTTTGACAAGGTCATAAAGACGGAAAATGTTACAATTTAGACGGAACATCTGTATGACCCTGTCATCGGACAATGTGTTCAAGTTTAAACGCCCCCTAAAAAAACGAGGCCTGTGCAGCCTCCGCAGAACCTGTACAACCTGCTGACCATGTTCAGTTTCTTGGCCCTGGTTACTTACAGGCTGATGTCTGAGTCTGAGGAATCCCACAGCACACAAATTATCACTGCACCATACTCCAGCAGCCATTTCTGAGTATATTTTGTTTGAAATGGGCCTAAGATCCTTCTATAGGCATCCTAATTCAGGTGTGAATGATTTTTAAGTTGCAACACATGTAAACATGCCTGAAAAAAGCAGATCTATTTTTTGCTGCTTTTTTTAATGAATCGCAAAAAAATATGACTGCAATTGAGCATTGAGAGTCAAACACCCAAATACGAATAAATATTAAATTCCCATGTTGTATGAACAAACAGCCGCGTTTGACCGATGGTCTATTCATTCGTATTTCTGAACTTTGCCATGAAAACCATTATGAATAGCCCAAACACTGCCGAGATTTGTGCATAGTAAATTCCCGTGTTGCCACTTAGAAAAAAAAAAAAAACGGACAAACTCGGAACTTTAGTAAATAAACCCCTTTGTGGGTTAATGTCAAATGTCAGTTTTAAATTGAATTCATTATCATTGAGGACTGAGATGAACTCTTCCAATTCTGCTCATTCACCAATCCAGATAATCAAGATGTCATCAATGAATCTGTGCCACCCAATAATGTGATCGGTATACTTCTCATTGGTAAGATTGAACACCAACTCCTTCTCCCACCAATCAAGATATAAATTGGTGTATGTCTATGAGACAATCTGGTTCATAGCCATTATGGCTCAACCAAACAGAAAAAGAAAACCATTATAGGATCACATAAATGTGGAGAGTGCAAGGCATGTGACTATATGATAAAAACAATGGAATTCAAGGACAAATTCAATAGAATACATGAGATCAAAGATTACATAAACTGCAAAACTTCCGGCGTGATTTACTGTCTTACATGCACATGCTCAAAAAGATACATTGGCATGACAACGAGACCTTTGAAACAAAGGATATTAGAACACGTAGGATCTATTAGGAACTGTAAAAAAGATCACAGTAAATTCAAACAGTTGACAACAGTGGCCAAAAATTTCTACGATAAACATGCTGGTAGACCAAGTGATTTGAAGGCATTTGGCATTGAACAAGTCCGTTTGGGAATAAGAGGTGGAAACCTCACGCAAGAATTATTGCAAAGGGAAAGTCGATGGACTTTTCTTCTTGGGGGTTTACAACCATATTGACTAAATGAACATATCAATTTTGGAATCTTTTTATAACAATAATATTAAGTAATATGAAGGAATATAGACCATAGGAAAACTAGTGAAGAGAAAGAAGAACAACAGAAATGAAAAGACAAAAGGGAAAAAAAGGAAGAAATAAGCACAAAAGAGAAAGAAGAAAGATATACTACCATTAGACTTCATTTTGCCAGTAGGGATTACACATGAACACAACAGTTATAACACTTTTTTATTTTTTATTTTTTATTATTGATTTTACCCTCCAAATTTTCTTAGTTTATTTTTTAACCACTCATGGCTTTGGAGTTTACACTTAGTTTTTATTAGTTTATCACTTATTGGTATGCTACTTGGTTAAAGTATTCAATCACTATTAGTGAACTGTACAGTTCACTTACACATGTATATATGTATTAAATTCATACACAATTGAATCTCATATCACTATTAATTGAAGGATGATATATATCATCATGGTTTTGTTTCACCATATTTATTGAGAATGAAACAGAAGTTCTCAATAATTGATACACTTTTAGAGGTATTCACAGGGAGATTCTATTATAACATGTATGGTTCGTGTTTATTCCCTAGGATGGGTTTATTTGATAGTATAATGATATTGGGGAAGTTCCTAAGGTTTTCCTAAAGGTTTTTCTTAAATAAACAGGATGAATTTACTTACTCTTCCATGTATATTACATCTGTATATCCTAAGGGTCACATGGTCATATGCTTATAAAACTAGATACATCCAGAATAATTAATATGATTATAAAAATAAAAATAAAAAATAAATAATAAATAAATATAAAACAAAATAATAATAAAGATATAAAAAAAATAAAGATCCAGAATAATAAACAATAGTTAAAATTAAAACCAAGAATAAAACCTGTAAAAATATTGGCTCATGTCAGTTCCTCTACATAGAAACTATATTATTAACATCATATACATATAATCATATGGAGTATGTCCAAATATCACTCAAAGATCTGCTAATAGCCAAAATCTCTCATCTTAATTGAGATTGGTTGAATGATATATCAATCAAAAGAAATAACCAATGAGGTCTAGAGGCAGGCTATTTAACTCCCTTCTGCCCGCATCTCGGGTTCCCTATGATGAAGCTGTAATGCGAAACGATCGTTAGGCAGGACGGGTCACGTCTAAAACGTGTCCGTCTTCTTGTCAGCTTTACCACTGTATATATGGACACTTAAGTCCCTTATATTGCTAAATATGTTTATGTGTGTGTTGTAAATTTATATTCAATTGCTGCTCTGATTACACCAGCCGCTTCATGTGTGATGTGCTTGCTAGCAGCACGAACACACCATAGCGGCTAGACTGCAGGCGCTTCTATACCGCTGAGTGATACCTGAGAGCAGGATCCATCGAGCGGTTTGCCTGTAGTCACCCAGTACATTCAGTCCACTAAACATCCTCTGACCGCGTTAACCGGGAGATACCGACCACGGTCAGCCGTAATAACTGGGTCTGACCGCGTGCATCGGGAGACGCCGGCCGCGGTCCTTTGGATCATTATCTTATAACCCTATGTTATCTCTATACATCTTAGTTGTAGCAGGGAGATACCTGCTGTAATTTATTTAAGTGTTGGGCTTTGTGACACACTGAAACTGTTAATGCCCGGAGACGCCGTCTATCATCAATTAACATCCGACATTTGAACATACTGCCTATTGGATGTTTAATAATGCAGCCTATTATTAGATCACTGGTCAGGGCATATCAATACAGATTTATTTAAAAACGTGGGTGCAAGATAAATATCCATTATGCTCAATGAGATTATTGTCACCCGTTATGTGTACACAAGATAGTTCAGCTCATAAAATAAGTGAATAACATAGGATTCATTTCTATGTACCCCGTATATAAAATACTGATCTCCAATTATGGACACTGATGGGGACATTTAAAACCATATATATAAAGGACTATTGTGTACAATAATCATACTTCACTATTCTTTATGAATGAACTCTATTCAGCAAGCATACTATTACCATCATTATTTCTTATGTGTGTGTTTCTAAATATTCATCAATACGATATTTAATTGTGGTACACAACATTATGCTAAGAGACAGGCGTGCACTATACCTCCATGACACTTAGACGTCAGACATATGTCATGCCTACATGTGAGGTATAATAGTTATCTAGAAATAAGACTACCACAGTGAAATTGATACAGACACTATCCCTGTCATAAGCAGCTACAATTTTGTAATTGCTGTAGCAATATTTTGATGTAACCACAAAACGAAGTGATACATACTTTTTTCATTGGAAGAATCAACAACACACACATTTACAGTGGTTCAGCTTTTTAATATCACATTTAGTTTGTACAATTAATACATTTTTATTATTTTTTCATTATCTTTATTATTTCTTCACTTGCACATATTTCGTAAGCTTTAATGCATATCAATAAAAGTTTTATTTTATCTATTTGTGGTCCTCTCCCCTAAGGGGCGTCGACTTTTAGGATATATTAGTGTATTTGCTCATGAGTGTGCCCTAATACGGAATACCTTTTCTCTTTATTTGTTTCATGCCAAATCTTATTCCAGGAGCATCTCCCCCGGTTCATAACATTGTGATATTTAAGAAGCTTTATGATAAGCGGGGTGTCAATAAATACACATAACTGATTTAATAAGTTAAAAATGATTTAGTCTGTGCGACCATCCTCTTTTCCTCTCTGTGATAAAATTACTGAGGTCTATCCTCAGACTCTGGGTCAGCACGACATTTCCATACGAATACAATATATGTATATAACTTTGTATATTTATTACTGAAGGGAGATAGAAAATGGCTAGCTTCAGCCTCACGGCAGAATTAACAAATAGGAGAGAGAAGTGGAACAGTGATGTTGATACAATATTTTCAGAAACTACGGGGGATATATCTGGACATATGAATAGTTGGAATGAGGCCCTCTTATCTCATAAACATCTTCTCATAAAACAGACGAAAACATGGTGGGAAATGACCACATTTAATAACTATATGAAATACAAAATCACTCCCAGAGGTTTAAGACTAAGACTGTTCCCCGCCTATGAGCTTATTACTGAAAATCTGAAAACTGAATGGGAGGATATATTGAAGAAATGTTCTCATGACCTCATGATGGTTTTGGTCAAACATGATAATCTTCTACTGGAACAATGTAGTAAAGAAATAGAGACCCTAACCAATAAGCTCCAGATCTATGAGAAGGAGATATCATTTCAACAAAATTTTGAAAAATATAAGAATGATCTTAGTAAAATGGAGACGGAGATAATGGATCGGAAAAAGAACAAGTTTGCTAGAGACAAACGAGACTATGCTTTAAATCAGGTCTTCAGATGGAACTCGAAGAAAGGGCCCTTTCATCAAAAAAGAAGACCATCATATAGTCTGACCTCAACTGATCAGGACTCCTCAGAAGCAGAAGACTCCCAACAATCCTTCCAACTTAAAGCCAACTTATCATCATATTCCAATAGGGATTTTTTAGACTCAGGCCCAGGGTCAAGGGAAGACCGTTTGGCCGTAAGAGGAAGACAAGGAGAGGGAGGAAAGACACGAAACCAAGGGAAATGGAACGATCAGGGTCCCACATGCCACTCGAAAAGAACACAGAATCGGCGATAAAGATGAAAGAAGTGGCAGAAGATTGTCTGAAAATTATAAATCTTTCTAATCTAACACTCACGGAAGCACATACCTCCGTATTAGGTAAAGGTCTCTCTTTCTCTCCTGTCAGGAATTTTGACAGATTCAAATGGAAGAGGGATCTTCATTTATTTGGATGGAAGGTATTACTCAATAAATTTTATACTCTTAAAAAACGTGATACTAACATGGACCGACTAGGGGTGAGCACCATCCATGGGTTTACAGATGAAGATCTGCAGATGATTGAACTACTTGAAGAACTAGCCAATGAAGAAAACCCTGTCACATCCAACACGAGACCAATCTGCAAAAGGAGGGGACAATTCTTCCCACAAGGGAATATTTGTCCGAATGTAAGCATCTTTATGGAATTAGTATCCAAAGATTTGGACATACTTGACAAGATCGATAGAAAGTATCTACATAAGATGGATAATCTCACTAAAGAAGAAAGGAAAGCCCTAAATGAGATCAAATCCTGGGATAGTGTCCAAATTAAACCTTCTGATAAAGGAGGGAATGTAGTTATCTGGGATAAACAAATGTATCTGAAAGAGGCGATGATACAGCTAAATAACCCAGGATGCTACAAACGTCTTCCGTCTAATCCTATGGAAATCTTTAAGAAGCAATATGATCGGATAATAACATCAGCCCATGATAATGGCACTATTAATAAAACAGAATATGCATTTTTGGAGGTAGTAGAACCAAAGACACCTACGTTCTATTTACTTCCGAAAATTCACAAAAATGAGAAAGTCCTGTCAAAGTCAGAAAAATATCACGATGCACACTGCCATATTTGCACCTCATATGTGTCCCTGCTGCGCATGCGTGCGCTCTCCCGTGCGTGCGCATACTCGCTGTTGCGGGCACCCGCAGGCGCACGGTATGCGCATTTACGGTAGAGATTGTATGCGTCTAGCGGGCGACTCGTTCGTTACATATTTTCACCATATAATGTATTTTGTAGATTATGGTCCCTTTGATAGAATCTGAAAGTTTGGTTAATGTAGAATGTTCATGGACAGAGAAATCCCTCTTTGTTTGATACGAAGGGTCAGACAGGAGTAATACAGTGGTGTTTAGTATCCATCGGAAGAGTATTTAATTAGCAATATTCCGGTGTTGGTTTGAAGCGAATTAATCGCTCGTGCGAATAGTTATGGACATAAGAAGTTTATGTCCATTTACTATTATTTGCACTTACTTATCCATGCGGCGGGAAACCTAGTTTCCCACCCACCTGAGCAGTTGGAAATTGTCACAGCCCACCTGTATGAATCAACCTATGACCTTTTGTTATAATGCGAGGAGGAATTCCTGTGTCCAATGAACAATGAGATTGTAGGGACCATTGAATTTTATTGTGTGTGGGGCATAAATAGACAAGCCGATCACATCCAGCTCACTCTTCAACGGTTCTCATTGCTGATAATCGGGAGCTGGATGTCCAGAGGCGCATGCGATCGTTCCCCTTTTGTGCGTAAGTTTTCTCCGCAATCATATTGTATTTCTTGTTATTGTGGGCCATATCTCTCTCTCTCTCTTCTCTTTCCCTCTTGTTTCTCTTATATAGTTATTGTACTGATATTGTATTTCACGTGTAGTTTTCTGGTTAGGTAGTCTATGTTATATTGTAGTGTATGACTTGTACTGTATTATTCTTTTTGCAAGTATAACATATTCATAAGGCGTTAGACCCTAAGCCCGGTAGTTGTGTGTTCATTATAGTGTTAAGTATTCTCAGAGCGTCGGTGACGCTCGAACAGCTTTTAAGTTAATAAGGTTACACTGTGTTGCATCTACACCCTATCTCTACACTAAGGTTTTACAGCATATTACATTGTTTATGGTTTAGATATAAAGGTTTAACATTGTGAGCGTCTGCGCCGCTGGTGATCTCCTCGTGGTCCCGAGCGTCCGCTACGCTATAGCGAACCATTACGTTAGTCAGCAGCCAATAGCGTGCCTGCCTGTGATCTCTTGGCCGTGAGCGAACGTGACGCTTGAGCGTCTCGACCACGGCTAAGCGATTGTTACGCAACGTGCGTACCCTTACGGTACTCCATACGTCAATAGCGTACAGTGTTCTTAGGCCTCTTAAAGGGTTTTAAATAAGATAAATATTTAGCTTTATCAATTGGCGGCTCGTCCTGTCCTTCACATATCTCTGCTAGGTAATTTCAGCAGACATTATCCATCAGCAAAGGGCGGGAGATCATATTCTTCGCAGTGCTGACGGGATAAGCGTCTGCTTCGCTTAGTAAAGGGTGCTGAGGAAATCCGGAACCGGAGGTAAGAACAACACGCTAGTGTCTTTTAAAACTGTTTATTTCTGTCTTGCGTACGCACGCACATATCTGCATTTCTTTTTCATTCGTGTATTTTCATATATCACTCTCCTGTTTGCCATTTTATAATTGATAAAACGTGCTAAGAGAGATTTGTCGCTATTTCATAGTTAAAAGTGTAAAAGTAATACATTAAGGGATAAAGTGAAAAGCACACAAGCAACTCTACCTAAAGGTACAAGGAGAGATTGGTGTGAGGTTCAGTAGAGGATCGAGGATCATCTACATTGATAAACGTGTACATTGTGTTACGGTGGACATTGGTTTTGTGTACACGTGTCTCTAACAAAGGGCTGAGACTAGCGTACGCAAAGGCCGACGCACGCAGCGTAAATTACGCAACGGAGCGTCTGGGTACGCCCACGTAACTCAAGTCACACGATAGTGTTGATTTTCAACAGGCGATAAATAGCGCAACAGGCGATAAATAGCGCAACAGGCGATAAATAGCGCAAATCTATTTTAATATCCGAAATTTAAATTAACAGATCCTTCTCCAAATTTACAACACATCTGGTTTAAAGAAAATTTCTGCGCAGAAATAGAAATAGAAACAAAAGTGTACATGTGGTGAGTGAGTGTTTGCAATTATATAAGTTTTTACAATTTTGGGGATTGAACCACAGAAATCATCGAGTTCTCGTGAAGTACATACGTGTAAGTGACATACATGGTGGCTAGGGAGGCATCCCTTGTTAAACATATAAAGAGCATTAGAGTGTAGCAGACCAGGAGGTCATACTGTAACAGACCAGGAGGTCAGACCAGGAGGTCGCATAACAGACCAGGAGGTCCAGGTACAGCAGACAAGGAAGTCCGCTATAGAGTCAAGTAGCCCAACACCAAGAAGGGTTGGAGCGGAACCCATATAGGCCATAAAGCTCAGGCTGAAGGAATTCGCAGCTGCTGAATGTCGATTCCACTGGTCGCTCCGTACATAAGATTAGTTGCTTATGTACTGAACGATTGTACCGCACGTAATTGTGTGCATTAGTTAGTCTGACCAGTACCATTTGTGTACGAACCCGGTCATAAACACTATTTGTACATTCTGACGTGATTTGTGTAATTTTTTATTTTTAAAAGGGAAGTTCGCTGGTCACTCAGGAATTATCCAACAACCCCACAGTTACTGGAAAGGGTTAATGCTCTGCGGATCACACCCACATGTTCCAGTAAACAAAGGTTCATAGGGGCCCTAGGTCGAGTACGCCAGCGCTAAAGCAGTGTGTGGGCGTATTGGTCGGCGTCGGCGAGTAAGTGGGGTACTCGGTAAACCGCCACCGTCAGCCTATCGTGAACATTTTGGTTTTTGTAAGGGTTCGCTGAAGACCCTGATTGAAGGTCAGAGGTGGTGAAAGCAACGCCTGCAAGTTATGGGGGCCAATTGTTCAGGAAGGGGGCGATCAACCTCGGTTCGGGTTGATTTAGTGAACCGACCAATCGGGTCGGCAAGGTACGTAATGTGTGAAAAATACGGCTCACACACAGAAGTTTTATGTGATGAATGGGAGAGAATGACGGTACATGACGGGGAGAAATTCCCAAGAGTAGGCAGCTTCAGCCCAGAAGTGTTAATGAATTTAAGGAGAAGGATATGTCTCATTAAATCAACAAAGAGACGAATCCAACATTATGATTATTTGCAGCTATGGCAACAAGAGGGTGAAATACAGAGAGGATTGGCTCTGGCGGCGGGATCTAATCCTATCAGGAAACTGGTAGCCACGGCCCCGCCGCCACCATACATATCAGGAGAGAAATTGGTTGCGGAGAATGACGCATTAGGGGGTAACAAAAAGGCACTTAGCAACTGTATAAATGTTAAAGATAATGTTAATAAGTTAACCAATGCAAGTATTAACCCGTGCAAGTTGTACCCTGTTTTGAACTTTCCCCAGGAGTGTGATCAAGAGGACGAATCGGCAACAATATCGGCGCTCTCTCTAGCAGCCACCATATCAGAAACAACAGTAGGCACGGCCCAACCCATAAGATTAGTAACAAAGCCCCCTAGCGGAGGGACAGGTGAGGTCGTATCAACGGGTAAGTACGGCACCATACACTATGCTGAAACCATTTCACCACAGACTGTAGAATCTACACAGAATGATGTTGTTAAACTTGCTCCCGTGAGGGTAATAGCAGTTCCAAATGGGAAAACGGACACTACAGGAGTCACTCCTATCAGGAACATTGCCATGTACAGCCTGTTTTCCCAAATGGAATTAAGAACCATAGTGTCTGAATTCCCTGATCCTAGAAAAGACTTAGTTGCTAGCCAGAAATACATCAGAGACCTAGGGAACACTTTAGAGCCCAATAACAAAGACTGGCAGGTATTGCTGAGGGCTTGTTTACCCTCCAATGTCGACGCAGCTCAATTTTTAGCTGACTGTGGATTGGATCAGGATGTACCTCTTACAGATGTGTACAACAAAGACAATGTAAAAAGAATAAATTTACAGTTAAAGGAGTATTTCCCAGCTGTAGCCAAATGGAATAGAATTTTTTCCATTTAACAAAAAGAGTCAGAAACAGCTGCTGATTATTTTCACCGGGCATTATTAGAAATGGCAAAATACACTGGCATAGAGGACATTAGGACCAATGCAAATCATCAAGAAGTAGCATTATCTGTGCTAATGGATGGTTTAAAAGAAGCATTAAAGACAAGGGTACAGACCACGCAACCATGTTGGCGAGGTCTGTCGGTGGCTACTTTGAGAGAGGCTGCTATTGATCACGACCGGAATATCACCAGACACAGGGAGTCACAAGGTGATAAGTTAATGGCCGTAAGTATACAGGCCCTGACCACAAAGCAGCCTTTGTATAGATCACCAAACCCTGTGGGTAAGTCAAATGTGGTAACATGTTATTTTTGTCATAAACAGGGACACATAGCACGAGACTGTAGAGCGAAAAATTCACAAAGATCATACCAACCCCCTAGACAACGACATGACACACGAGATTGGGATCAGGGTCCACAGAGATGGAGTTATGAGCCACATACAGGGGAAACAAAAAGATATCCCCCAAAAGGAGACTGGCAAACTTCTGGCAGTTCCCATTTAACCCCTTCACAAGCAGTTGCTGCCAGCGGGATTCAGGGAGGTCACCATACCCAATAGGGGTGTGGCCATACCTGTAATCTGCAGCCAGTAAAATTGATTGCAAATCTTGGAAGTGAACCCGAAATTGCAATAAATGTAGCTGGTAAATCATTAAACTTTCTTGTAGATACGGGGGCGGCCAAATCAGTGATAAATTCGACAGTGGGCATGAGAACCACTGGTAAGACAATTCCAGCCATAGGAGTAACAGGAGTAGTCCAGCACTACCCTGTTAGCAAACCAGCCGAGATTACAATAGGGCCTTTACATACCAAGCATTCCTTTTTGCTGGCTGCATCGGCACCGACTAATCTCCTGGGAAGAGATTTATTGTGTAAAATGGGGTGCGTCAATTATTGTACTCCTGAAGGTGTATTCTTGGACATACCTGAGAATCACGCTCAGGAAGTGCGAGACATGTTAGACTCCCCATCAAAATTAATGTCACATACCATTATGACAAATAGGACTCCATCCAAAGTAGAAGAAATGACATCCCAGATACCAGAGTCACTTTGGACTAAAGATGGACAGGACACTGGATTAATGGCAAACGTAGCTCCGGTAGTTGTACAAGTAAAAGATGGTAGGATAGCTCCAAAAATCCCACAATACCCTCTGAAGCCAGAGGTGGAGTTAGGAGTGTATCCCGTAATAGAGCGCTTGCTACAAGAGGGCATTCTGGTAAGAACGTCCAGCACTGCCAATAGTCCCATCTTCCCTGTGAAAAAGAGTGGGGGGAGGGGTTACCGGCTAGTGCAGGATCTAAGGGGGATTAACAAAATAGTTGAGAGTCAGTTCCCCGTAGTGCCAAATCCAGCTGTCATCCTTATGCAAATCCCTCCCACTGCGAAATTTTTCACTGTTATTGACCTCTGCTCCGCTTTCTTTTCGGTACCTCTGCACCCTGACAGCCAATATTTGTTTGCATTTACATACAGAGGAGTCCAATACACATGGACTCGATTACCACAAGGTTTCATAGACAGTCCAAGTATATTTTCCCAGGCTTTGCATGATTGTTTACAGTCTTTCCAACCAGAGAGTGGATCAGTATTAATACAGTACGTGGATGATCTACTACTGTGTTCTGATTCAGTGGAAGCATCCCTGAAGGATACGAAACAGCTCCTGTTTCATCTTTCAGACACAGGACACAAGGTTTCCAAAGACAAGTTACAATTATGCCAAACTAAGGTAAAATATTTGGGACACTGTCTAACACAAGGACTGAGACACCTGACCGCTGATAGAATTCAAGCAATTAGAGACATGACTCTGCCTCAAACCCAGCAACAGATCAGAACGTTTTTAGGAATGTGTGGGTATTGCCGTAACTGGATCCCAGGATTTTCCATTCTAGCATTACCTTTGCAGGAGATGGTTTCCTCAAACAAACCTGATCGGATTTCGCATACAGACGAGTCCGAGATGGCATTTGAGAGACTTAAACAGTGCCTAACGCAGGCACCAGCATTAGGTATGCCAGACTATGGGAAACCCTTTGAGCTGTACGGAACAGAAAGAGCTGGTTGCGCGGCAGGCGTCTTAACCCAAAAGCACGGTGATGCCAGCAGGCCAGTAGCATACTATAGTGCTCAGCTAGATACGGTAGCGCGATCCCTCCCCACATGCTTGCGAAGCGTTGCTGCGATAGCATTGCTAGTAACGAAAAGCGAAGATGTAGTGCTAGGTCACAACCTCACAATTCATACACCACATGCAGTGTCAGCCTTGCTAAATTCTGCCCAAACCAGGCACGTCTCATCAGCGCGGTTTACAAGATGGGAATTGGCACTAATGGCCCCCGTAAACATCACCATAAGGAGATGCAGTGCATTAAATCCTGCAACATATCTCCCAGGTGTGCCTGGACAGGCACAAAGGGTGGAGGATGAGAGTGGTGGGGAAGGAGGATTTAATACAAAGGAGGACACACATGATTGTATGGAATATTTGACCCAAAATTTTACCGCAAGGCCTGACATCAGTGACAACCCACTGGAAGATGTAGATCTAACTTTCTACACAGACGGTAGTTGTCACAGACAGTCAGACTCGGGAGACTTGTGTACTGGATACGCAGTCGTATATGACCAAGGCACCATAGAAGCAGAACCGCTAGGCCCACCTCACTCAGCCCAGGTTGCTGAACTGGTCGCCCTAACCAGAGCATGTGAATTGGCTAAGGGCAAATCAGCCAATATCTACACCGACTCTAGATACGCATTCGGGGTAGTCCATGATTTCGGAGCCCTATGGCGCCTCAGAAATTTCATGACGGCAGCTGGTACACCGGTAGCGCATGCAGCTCACATCAAAAGGCTTCTAACAGCGATACAGGAACCCGACAGAGTGGCTGTTATCAAGTGTAAAGCACACACATATAGCCAAGACCCAGTATCACTTGGTAACAGCCGAGCAGACGAAGCAGCTAAGTTAGCAGCTGGTACCCCCAGACAGACAGACACCACACAACTGATGGTATTTAATACCATCAACACACAGAAGCTGTGTGAGATGCAAAATTTGTGTTCCACACAGGAAAAGGCAGTCTGGAAGGCAAAGGGATATGGCCAGGAGTCCTCAGGACTCTGGACGGATGGACAAGGTAAACCGGTGGCCCCCAGAGCACATCTTCCATGTTTAACTGAGGCAGCTCACGGGCTGACTCATCTGGGCAAGGAAGGAATGTGCAAGTTGGTAAGAGCATATTGGTGCGCCCCAGGATTTTCATCTCATGCAAGTAAGAGAGCAATGTCATGCCTTACATGCTTGAGAAAGAATATCGGAAAGGCAATACCAACAGAACCATCTCATATCCCACCTACAGGCGGTCATTTTCAGGTAATACAGATTGACTTTATTCAATTACCCCCTTGTCGAAATTTGAAATACGTACTTGTTTGTATAGATGTGTTCTCAAATTGGGTCGAAGCATTTCCTGCGGCCACAAATACCGCTATGTTTACTGCTAAGAAAATTGTGCTGGAATTTGTATGTAGATATGGTATCCCTAGAATAATTGAAAGTGATAGGGGTACCCATTTTACAGGTGATGTCTTCCAAGGAATGTGTAAGTTGATGGGAATTGATAGCAAGCTGCACACTCCATACCGTCCACAGGCGAGTGTGAAGGTGGAAAGAGTGAACAGCACTATTAAAAATAAACTGAGCAAAGTTATGGCAGAGACAGGATTGACATGGCCAGAAGCTTTACCCATTGTACTGTACAGCATCAGAACCACTCCCAGGTCCCCTCTTAATCTGTCTCCCTTTGAAATCTTGTTTGGTCGACAACCGCATGTTATGATTAACCCTCAGGATGATTTGAAGTGTAACAATGAAGTGACTGTAAAATACTTGATTAACATGAGTAAACAGCTAAGGAATCAAAATGATAATTTGAAGTTGGTGATTCCTGATTTACCAGATAGTAATTGTCATGACATTGAACCTGGGGATTATGTAATGATACGGAATTTTCTACGCTCAGGTTGCCTTATTGACAGATGGGAAGGACCATACCAAGTCTTATTGACTAGCACTACAGCATTGAAGGTTGCCGAGAGAGAGACTTGGGTTCATTCGTCCCACTGTAAGAAGGTTGCTGATCCAGAGAGGTCCCGTGATAAGGAACAGATGGTAGAGGAAGTTGTATCACTGGAGTGTCTGTTCCAGGAGGACTGAGGCGGCACCTGAGCATTGAAAATCACAAGATCAAAAGCAGTTGTCGATTCCCTGTTCCCTTTTATTGTTTTTCTCCACTTCCCATCCCCTCTCCCTCAAATTATTTTTTCCCCCTTCTCATTCTTCTTCGTTTCCTCCTAAGATGGACTTGCCTCAAGAGACTGTGATCCGGATTTTCCTGTTGACCATGATGTTGACCAGAGCAGTCTGTTCCGGCGAGAGTACCATGGAGGTCGAGAGAGGTTCTGGAATGGGTTCTGATGACAGAGATGGAGGCGTAGTTTCCCAAGAACAACATAATCAACAAGCAAAGGCGAGTATCAGAAAACGATCCGATAGCATTGACCATAGAAGGAATTGTGAAGGATTGTTAGCTGAAGAAAACTGTATCTGTAGGCTCTGTGACAATGTGGTTGAGGATGGGTGCATCAAGAAATGCCAATCCAGTTTTAATATCCACATGGACCTGCATCCATTGAGTGACTATCACTCCTTAGTGGGTAGTGTGTTAAATCAGACAGATTGTTGGGTATGCTCCCAAGTACCTCAAGGCCATAGTAAATCAGGCTTAGTACCATTTCCTTTAACGATAGGGGAGGTACTTGAGCTAAGTGGTGGGAGGCCGGTGGACAGGAGGTTTAATATCTCCAGTCCTCCTAGTTTGAAGCTCCACCAATATCATGTGGATAGGTCCCTAATATGTTTTAACATTTCCAATCCCCGAAAGCCGGGAAATTGGGAAGTGTCATGGAGTAACCAAACCATGACCTTTTCATATAGAGCAGATAGAATGCCTACAGATACAGAGCTTATACGCCACATAGCCAGTAGAGGAAAATCTTTCCGATATAGGTATACCCTAGGAAGTAGGATTACGAGAGTTGGAGAGGTATCACCAGGATACTGTGCACATATCGTACAAGCTGATACGTGTACTAGACAGATGGGAGAATTAGGGTTAGGAGATTTCACATGGAAGATGTGTAATATGGTTATGTCCTACTCCGTCCCATATGTTCTCCCCGATGATGCATATTTCATATGCGGGAGGAAGGCGTATAAGTGGCTTGCCCCAAACTCTGAAGGATTGTGTTATATTGGAAAAGTACTGCCTGAAGTAATGACTGTATCACATGCCAAAATGAAAGATATACACCGTGTTGCCCAAGCTCCTTATACTCATACTCATTACGAGCACGTAGTTAAACGGCACCTGATAGAAAGAACAGAGCATCCGGCCTCTGACATGATCCATGAATCCACTGGGATTCAGTTTCTAATCGCGTTAGATTTCACTCGCACCGCCAGAGGAGTGTTGAATTATAAATACATATCTGCGCTCGCAAATTTGTTAGACAATATCACAGAAATGTATGATGACACTTTTAGGTATACTGGAAGAGAGCTTCAGGCTTATAAAACAGAACTGGTTCAGCATAGAATGATTCTCAATTATCTCACGGCAGTGACAGGTGGATATTGTGTCACACTGGCAACGCAGTACGGCGTGAAATGCT
Source organism: Pseudophryne corroboree (assembly GCF_028390025.1). Classification (NCBI taxonomy): domain Eukaryota; kingdom Metazoa; phylum Chordata; class Amphibia; order Anura; family Myobatrachidae; genus Pseudophryne; species Pseudophryne corroboree. Next base: position 188,854,282 of record NC_086453.1, read on the forward strand.
GCACATATATAACGAATAGTACCGAGGACCCGGTCGAGGTCATAGACCAAAAGATGGACGATATTCTCCAATTAAAATGGGAATTTCGCAGGAGACACAATCTCACCCTTGCTGCTGTGAGTAATGAGCTGACTAGTTGGGTGTCATGGTTGAACCCGCGAAATTGGTTCTCTGGTTTAGGAGAATGGGCTCAAGGAGTCATAATGGATGTAGGGAAGTTTCTCCTATGTATCTTAGGTGTTGTCATAACGATTGGCTTGATATTTAGATGCGGTCAGGCTTTAACGAAGTGTAAACGAAGTACTAGGGTGATGAGTTTAAGGAGTGAGGAAATTGTAATTCCAATGGATTTGATTTATGACCCAAATGTAGAAACAATGATGTGATGAAAATGCGATTTCTACGGTCCGTTTCTTTCACCTGTTTTTCTGGTTTTTCCAAGGTAAAAAGACCCACTTTTGACAAGGAATTTGATGATCCTGTATACAGACAACTGATGGATTAAAGAAGAAGTTTTGACAACCTAATACACAGATATTTGATGAACTATGCCATAGACCCCCAGTTTCCCTAGAAATTTTAAAATTACGCTAGCCCAACACTTTTGTAAGTCTATGGACATTGACAAAGCTTTTTGCTTGCACCTTTTGGGCAAAAGCACAAAGAAGACGGCATTCAACAGACACCGAACAAGACTTCAACCGACAAATGTTCATTAACCTGACATAGAATACCACTGCATTTACCGTAATTATGTCTTTTCTTCATCTCTACAACCTTCAGGTAATTACACACATAGTCGATAGAGAATACCAGCACAGATATCAGCAATCACATATTCCCCCATTCATGTATCATCAACTAAAATGTGCTCCCCATTTTGTTACAACCACAGCCGAAAAGAGCTCGGTAAAGTTTGACAGCCCATCCACAGACCCGTACCACGGGATAAGAAGGAATTCAAATGTATACTTCGCAATACCTCGAAGCTTGATTTAAAACACGTACGGCACGATGATACATGACCCCCCAAACACGGATTCATACACACATGCTTCTGCTATCTCACTAGGACATACCCTTTTCCTACCTTCTCCTCTCCTCCCCTACCCAACCATGGAAATGTATTTACACTTGACATATATTTTTCTCTTTTTGAAATGTTTTAGGAAGTGGCAGTTATTGTTGACTGCCAAAGGGTGGACTGTCAAAGTCAGAAAAATATCACGATGCACACTGCCATATTTGCACCTCATATGTGTCCCTGCTGCGCATGCGTGCGCTCTCCTGTGCGTGCGCATACTCGCTGTTGCGGGCACCCGCAGGCGCACGGTATGCGCATTTACGGTAGAGATTGTATGCGTCTAGCGGGCGACTCGTTCGTTACATATTTTCACCATATAATGTATTTTGTAGATTATGGTCCCTTTGATAGAATCTGAAAGTTTGGTTAATGTAGAATGTTCATGGACAGAGAAATCCCTCTTTGTTTGATACGAATGGTCAGACAGGAGTAATACAGTGGTGTTTAGTATCCATCGGAAGAGTATTTAATTAGCAATATTCCGGTGTTGGTTTGAAGCGAATTAATCGCTCGTGCGAATAGTTATGGACATAAGAAGTTTATGTCCATTTACTATTATTTGCACTTACTTATCCATGCGGCGGGAAACCTAGTTTCCCACCCACCTGAGCAGTTGGAAATTGTCACAGCCCACCTGTATGAATCAACCTATGACCTTTTGTTATAATGCGAGGAGGAATTCCTGTGTCCAATGAACAATGAGATTGTAGGGACCATTGAATTGTATTGTGTGTGGGGCATAAATAGACAAGCCGATCACATCCAGCTCACTCTTCAACGGTTCTCATTGCTGATAATCGGGAGCTGGATGTCCAGAGGCGCATGCGATCGTTCCCCTTTTGTGCGTAAGTTTTCTCCGCAATCATATTGTATTTCTTGTTATTGTGGGCCATATCTCTCTCTCTCTCTCTTCTCTTTCCCTCTCGTTTCTCTTATATAGTTATTGTACTGATATTGTATTTCACGTGTAGTTTTCTGGTTAGGTAGTCTATGTTATATTGTAGTGTATGACTTGTACTGTATTATTCTTTTTGCAAGTATAACATATTTCACAATGTCATCCCAGCTGTTAGTTGTTTGAAGGGCTCTCTGTTCTTTTCTGCTAACATTGTTCTCTTTATTCATCCGTCTTTTGGCAACAATACTATTGAATTCTTGAGAAACTAATTCTATAAATACCATTACTTGAGGACAAATTTGTGGATTGGGAAAGAATGTTGATTTTTTTTCCCTCAAAAAGGGTCTTGTTATAGAAGCATTCGCTTCTTGAATTGCTTCCGTATATCCTCTTATTTCTTCCAAAATTGATGTCTTCTCTTTCTTCCTCACTAAGAGAGGACAGAATTCCCTGATCTTCATCCTGTGTGTATTCTTGTTCTTTCTCCCCGTTGCTGTGAAATTTCTTAAGTAACAGTTTCCTATCATAAATCTTTTTGGACCTCAAATTTATCAATATCTTTTGCCAGTGAGAAACTTAAACCTTCAATTGTACTGAGTCAAGTACCTTGTTAGTGAGATTAATAATTTGTAGGTCATCAGCTACTACGTTCTCCTGTAGGGTCACCTTGTTCTCTGTGGATATCTACTCCAATCTCTCCCGTCTCTTTTTCTGATGTTTTCTTCCTCCCCGTCTGGTCTTCTGAGATCATCTGGTCTGAAATCCCCTTCTCTGGGGATGTGGCCAAAGCCTAAAAAATGAAGCTGTTGCCACTTCCCTTTAGATGTATTGCTTGCCCCTTCCCCTTTTGAGGATTCTAATTCTGAGGAGCTGTAATTGATTGAATTGTCCACATCTCTCCTTCTTGGTTTAAGATTCCATTTATAGACTGTATTATGAATGTAATCATTCTTGTATCTTAGGAATTTTGTTCTTTTATGTTCCATAAGTCCATTTTCAAACCTGTCAAGATAATTTTTATATTTTTCATACATTTTCTGGAATTCTTCCACCTTCCCATGTGCTTTAAGATTCTCACTAATTTTATCTATTTCATTAAAACAATGTTCTATTTTTTTATTATCATGTTTGATCAAAATATCCACAAGGTCTTTAGAGCACTTTAAAAGTGTCCCTTCCCACTCTTTTCTAAGATCTTCCTCTAATTCAAATGATAGAAATAGCTTCAGTCTTAGACCTCTTGGAGTCATGTCATATTTAATATAATTTTCAAATGTAATCTTGCTCCAATGTGCCTTTGTTTGCTTATATAATAGGTTTTTCAACTCTACTAAATTCTCCATGCAATGATTCTGTTTATTACTTGTGTGGGCATCACTAAATAATGATCCCTGTTCCTCACTCCATCTCTATCTCCTATTCCCCAATTCTTTACTGAGGCTAAAGCTGTTCATGACTACACAATGGGTGCTGTTGCTTCCTTATATTAAAGAGTAAATTGGTTCTCCTATTATACTGATAAAGACCAGATAACTTTTGGAATGTTACTATAATTATTGAGATTAGTTTAATTACGAAACTGTGCTGGCTGAGAAAGGAGTTTCTATTTTGTAAACTCCCTATTGACATAAAGTTTAGAGTTCAAGAAGCTCCTGCACCAGAATATTAAATAATTAATAATCTATATGGAATATATTGCATGTGATGTATTAACAGAATGAGTATTTTAATATGAAACATGTGTAAATGGTGCTGCTTGCTGATTCAATATACATGTGAAGACTTTGAGGAGAGAAAAAAGGAATCAACTTAATAAGAGCAGCACGCCTTCCCTTCCACAAAAAAAGTAGTTTTTCTTTTTAATAATAATTTTAATACTTTATTAATAGACCATATAGTATCTCAAGGAAAATTCAATACCCATGTGTGATGTGTATCTCTTTAATGGTATCACATATGATGTATTATATGTCCCCTTTCCATGTAGGGGTCATGCAAAGTGAAATATAAAATTTGATAGAAATAGGATAAAGTGTAGAAAAATAAAGAAAAAAACATTTTTTAGGGTGTAAATTAAATGTGATTTAAAAGAAAATGCTTGTGCACTGTCTTTGTTCTGTGTCTTTTTTTTCTGTGATGTTTCAGATTTAATGTTCTGCTCTAAAATAAGTATTTAGTTTTTTCCAGCAGTAGTATCTAGTAAAGGTTACAAATGTAGCAGTACCGCTCAGTATTTACACCTTCTTCCTTCAGTGGTTATAAATGTTAAGTTTGTTTCTTTCATGTGGCATAATAGAAATATTTCTGGGAACATTGCAATATTGGGGTTCATTCCGAGTGGATCGCTAGCTGCCGTTGGTCGCTGCGTAGCGAGCAGTAAAAAAAATGGCTAATCTGTGCATGGGTATGCACCGCAATACGCACGCACGACATATGGGTACAAAGTCCTTTGTGGTTTTGCAAAAGCTTTCAGTTGAGAGAGACCGCACTATTGGCGTGTGCATGCAGTACACAGACGATTAAATTTACAATACTTTGAGGTCGGGAACAACATAATTACCAGGCGCTAGCAAAGTGCCGGATCCCGCAGCCGAGATTTACCTCACATGCTATCAGGACTCTTCCCCACTGTCACTCCTTGTGGAAGCCGCAAGTAAGGCTCTGGTGTGGAGCAGCTTTGTACTGCAACATTGATTTGCTAGTGGCAAGTGATAAAGGAACTGTGATATAAAGTATCCATGCTGGAATTAACTGCAGTTATGGTGATAAGCTAAAATTACAAACAAGTATATGGAATATATAAACAAATTATAGTCCACAGACTGACTTTTTATATATTATATATTTATGTGCACATAATAATTTCAGGATCCACCTCCATAGAGTTATTCAATGCTGTATGTGATTTTTATTATTATTTTGCCCGGTCAAGTTTATAACAAGTAAATTTTTATTAAACTATAGATAATCTAATTTATTGTAAATTGGAATTATTGGACTTTTAGCCATATTGTACATTTTAATATAGTGCAGGGGGATAGTTGTTTTAGACAAAATGATTTTGCAGCCGCTCTGCTGTACAAGCATTTGCACTTCTGCAAAGGGAATATACTTTACCCTGTGGGTGGCGACAAAGCGTTTGCACGGCTGCTAAAAGTAGCTAGCGAGCAATCAACTCGGAATGACCCCCATTGTATATATTCCTGCTTTCTGGATACTGGAAAGTAAGATTTATTCCTGATTATTTAATACTGAATAATTCCAGCTGTTAATATAGCTGCTGATTCCTATATGGGGATAATTTCTCCGGTTCATAAATGTTATACAAAGCTATTCATAAACATTATATCCAGGAATTATGCCACCGTGCATGCCTATACTCCTTACAATTTATTATATACAAAACGGGCTTCATTATTGCTCAGTTGTTTCTTCCTCATATATCCGGATAACAGTAATTTCTACTACATATTACTATGTGAATCACAGGTTTATATTATGTTGAATAACATGGGTTTCATTGATTCATTGATGACATCTTGATTATCTGGAAGGCTGAATGAGTAGAATTGGAAGAGTTCATCTCAGTCCTCAATGATAATGAATTCAATTTAAAACTGACATTTGACATTAACCCGCAAAGTGTCACTTTCTTGGACCTTACCATCATCAAAACAGATGAGGACAAAATTATGACAGACATCTTTCGGAAATCTACAGCTACCAACAGCATTTTACATTGTAGTAGCTCACACTTCCCAGCTACTTTGAAGGGTATACCTAAAGGAGAATACATCAGATTAAGAAGAAATTGCTCTGAAGAAGCCACTTTTGAAAAAAGAGCAGAAAAATGAAAAAATTATTTGGAGAAAAGAGGATATAAGAAGAAAACATTGCAGCAGGCATACAATAACACCAAAAGTATGCCAAGAACGTACCTGCTGACCCCAAAGAAGAAGAGCAAAGGGGAAAATCAGACAAGGTTTATAAATACCTACTGTAAGGAATGGAAAAATATCAATCTGGCCCTACAGAAACATTGTCATGTGTTAATGACAGATGAGGACCTTAAGAAGGTAATAGGAAATAGAATTCAGATCAGTTTGGAGAAAATCTCCCACTCTAAGGAACAAGTTAGCATGCAGCCATTTCATCAGAAAAAAAATAACAAAACCCCAGTACACAAGGGTGTTACCCGTGTGGGAAGTGTAAAGCATGTGGTTTTATACAAACAACTAATATTCGAATAAATACAGTGAGAATGTCAAAATTCGTGGCTTCATCAATTGTACAACACGGAGTCATTTATTGTTTGATTTGTCCTTGTGGGTTAAGAAATGTTGGCATGATCAAAATACATCTCAAGAAACAAGTGTTAGAACATGCTGGTAACATTAGGAATGCACAGAGAGACCATAACAACATGAGACAACTTACAAATGTAGCTAGATACTACAGAAGACAGCATGGAAGTGATCCTACAAATACGAAAGTCTTCGGTCTTGAGAAAGTAGAAATGGGGATCAGAGGTGGAAACATCACAAAGGAATTCTTAAAAAGAGAATCCAGGCAAATCTTTTTGCAGAATAGCCTTACACCATCAGGACTGAATGAGGAAATACATTATTCAGCATTCTTATAATTACAAAAGATAAATGTTGTGAATTTGTGCATGGGGATCGAATTTATAGAATAATATCTGGAATGTCATTAATTTGTATACAAAAAGAAAAGGTCGCACAAGTCGTCTGTTCCTTTAAACCAACCCTCTAAATGTTTACCGTTTTGTTCATATGAATTATCTTTACTGAGGGGTTAAATATTATATAGTTACCAGCAATTCATGTCTTGTTCTTTATTCCTTATTTTCAATATAACCAATAAAGGTCATGTATGACAAGATATACTAATATTCAATCTATATGTAAGAGAATCACTATAGGAGTCTCTAACAAATCAGTGTGCTAGTTAATTTCTTCACAGCAAGATGTTTACAGATGATTTTATTAATTTCTATGTATATACAGTGTGTGTGTGTGACTCCTTGGGATTCATTCATTCCAGTGAACAAAACAGTCTTGCTTGGTTGCGTTTCTAGAATAAGTAACGTCCATTAAAGACCAGATCCATATCCCACAAATGTCTGGACATATGGTAGAGGTCACTATTATTCCATCTTACCATACATTAAGGAGATATACTATAGTGCTAAGAGTCTAATAAATGTTGTTATATTATGTGTCTGTTCTTCATTTATAGTGCACTATTCAGTCTAGCTGTGACTGATATATCGCCACATATATTTCAATGTTATAGTTGAATCTATGGGGTTAATTCCCTTCTACACAGGCAAGTATTGATAATAACGGTCACACAGCGTCTTTGTCTTTTATTAGCAGCACAAAGCAAACAGTCTGACTATAACTCATGTGTGGCTCCAAATGTTTCAATATTGTAGCTATTCCTTAGCTTCTATCAGCACAAGCAATTGTTGATTGATGTTGTTACACTGTCCGTATCCTTTATTGGTAGCCCAGTCACACAGTCTAGCTGTGACTCATACACTGCTGTGAATGTTACAATATTGTAACTATTCCAGTGAGGTTAATGTCTATCAGTACAGACAGCTCTTAGAACATGATTTCTGTTTAAATCCACAGTATGGTTTATTTCTGTGTGATTGATGTGGATTACTAGTGCATTCCTTTATTGCAACTTATCCCACCTCAATAATTAACACAGTATATATCCTTCCCTAATTATCTACAGTATTTTACTGCATATACACCATACACTAGATCTCATAATAGAATGTGCTGATAGTGGTAGTTGATTCTATGGGGTTAATTCCCATCAGCACAGACAGCCACCAGTACATAGAATTACACAGCGTCTGTGTCCTTCATTAGCAGCACGAGTCACACAATCTGACTATAGCTCATGTGTGGCTGCAAATAGCTGTTAATTAATGTTGTTACACTGTGTTTATATTCTTTATTAGTAGCCCAAATACGCAGTCTAGCTGTAACTTATATAGTGCTGTGAGTGTTGCAATATTATAACCATATTCATGGAATCAATTTCTATCCGTACAGACAGCTATTAGGACATGATTACTATTTGGATCCAAAGTATGGTTTATTACTGTGTAATTCTTGTGGATTATTGGTAAATCCTTTTTACAAAATATTCCACCCAAATCAATACATATCACACACTGAGTCTCATGGTGGAGTGTGCTGATAATAACAGCACGTTGAAACACTGCTCTCCGTATGGCTGTCTAAGCACACAGATAAGTATACAGATAAGTATACAGATAAGTATATTATCTATATAATTGTACCCTTCGAGGGGTGTAATATTAGAGTATCAATCTAAATCACTGACATGCTATATCGCATACCTCCCAACATGACCCTCTCCAGGAGGGACACAATGCTCTGCTTCTGGACTTTTCCCTTTCTCTATGATTGCTGGCACCTGTGTTGAACAGGTTAATGGATAAGAAAGATGTTTCAGCACAGGTGATGGCAATCACAAATTAAGAGGGAAGTCCAGGAGCAGAGCATTCTGTCCCTCCTGGAGAGGGTCATGTTGGGAGGTATGATATCGCTGTGGTACAGAAGACTATCTACATACACATTTCTCTATCTAAATGATCATTCCCTTCCGGGAGTGTGTAAGATCTTTGTTTCACTGCCTCGGCATTAAAGCAGTAGCGGACGCCGTGTGCGCAGAAAGGCCTGCTGCGGAGAGCAGTGTTTCAACGTGCTGTTATTATCAGCACACTCCACCATGAGACTCAGTGTGTGATATGTATTGATTTGGGTGGAATATTTTGTAATAAGGAATCACCAATAATCCACAAGAATTACACAGTAATAAACCATACTTTGGATCCAAATAGTAATCATGTCCTAATAGCTGTCTGTACGGTTAGAAATTGATTCCATGAATATGGTTATAATATTGCAACACCAGGGCCGAAACTAGGGGGGGGCTAGGGGGGCAGGCGACCTGGGCGCCGGATTGGAGGGGGCGCCGAGACCCCCAAACACCGCCGCGTCACTTTTAAACCCCCTTCTCCCGAGTGCCCAGCTCGGGGGGCGGGGTTTCGCGGAATGACGCGATTGCGTCGTGACGTCACGGCGCAAACGCGTCATTCAACGAAACCCCGCCGGAGGAGGGAGAACTGAAGGCGGAGCCCGGAGCCGCGCAGACGAGGAGGGAGAGGCGGCTGAAGAGCGGCGAGAACCGCTTCAAATGTAAGTCAGCCCCTCTCCCTTCCTCTCTCTCTCTCTCCCTCCCTCTCCCCACCACCTGCCGTAATGTTTAAAATGGGGACCTGTGCCTGCGTACTGTGTAAAATGGGGACCTGTGCCAGCGTACTGTGTAAAATGGGGACCTGTGCCAGCGTACTGTGTAAAATGGGGACCTGTGCCAGCGTACTGTGTAAAATGGGGACCTGTGCCAGCGTACTGTGTAAAATGGGGACCTGTGCCAGCATACTGTGTAAAATGGGGACTTGTGCCAGCGTACTGTGTAAAATGGGGACCTGTGCCAGCGTACTGTGTAAAATGGGGACCTGTGCCAGCGTACTGTGTAAAATGGGGACACTTGCCAGCGTACTGTGTAAAATGGGGACACTTGCCAGCGTACTGTGTAAAATGGGGACCTGTGCCAGCGTACTGTGTAAAATGGGGACCTGTGCCTGCGTACTGTGTAAAATGGGGACCTGTGCCAGCGTAATGTGTAAAATGGGGACCTGTGCCAGCGTACTGTGTAAAATGGGGACCTGTGCCAGCGTACTGTGTAAAATGGGGACCTGTGCCAGCGTACTGTGTAAAATGGGGACCTGTGCCAGCGTACTGTGTAAAATGGGGACCTGTGCCTGCGTACTGTGTAAAATGGGGACCTGTGCCAGCGTAATGTGTAAAATGGGGACCTGTGCCAGCGTACTGTGTAAAATGGGGACCTGTGCCAGCGTACTGTGTAAAATGGGGACTTGTGCCAGCGTACTGTGTAAAATGGGGACCTGTGCCAGCGTACTGTGTAAAATGGGGACACTTGCCAGCGTACTGTGTAAAATGGGGACCTGTGCCTGCGTACTGTGTAAAATGGGGACCTGTGCCAGCGTACTGTGTAAAATGGGGACCTGTGCCTGCGTACTGTGTAAAATGGGGACCTGTGCCTGCGTACTGTGTAAAATGGGGACCTGTGCCAGCGTACTGTGTAAAATGGGGACCTGTGCCAGCGTACTGTGTAAAATGGGGACCTGTGCCAGCGTACTGTGTAAAATGGGGACCTGTGCCTGCGTACTGTGTAAAATGGGGACCTGTGCCAGCGTACTGTGTAAAATGGGGACCTGTGCCAGCGTACTGTGTAAAATGGGGACCTGTGCCTGCGTACTGTGTAAAATGGGGACCTGTGCCAGCGTAATGTGTAAAATGGGGACCTGTGCCAGCGTACTGTGTAAAATGGGGACCTGTGCCAGCGTACTGTGTAAAATGGGGACCTGTGCCAGCGTACTGTGTAAAATGGGGACACTTGCCAGTGTACTGTGTAAAATGGGGACCTGTGCCTGCGTACTGTGTAAAATGGGGACCTGTGCCTGCCGCAATGTGTAAAATGGGGACACTTGCCAGCGTACTGTGTAAAATAGGGACACTTGCCAGCTTACTGTGTAAAATGGGGACACGTGCCTGCCGCAATGTGTAAAATGGGGACACTTTTTCCTGCCGCAATGTGTAAAATGGGGACACTTTTTCCTGCCGCAATGTGTAAAATGGGGACACTTTTTCCTGGATATGAAATTTATTTTAGAAAAGGCAGTTTTTCAGGTTAAAAAGTTCTGAAAGAGATATATATATATATATATATATATATATATATAATATTTTTATTCATTTATTTATTTATTTATTTTTTATTTTAGTATTTTTATTTATTTATTGTAAAATAATTTTATTTATTTTTTGCGGGGGGGGGGGGGGGGGGGTGTCAAATGACTACCTTGCCCCGGGTGACAGAAATCCTAGTTTCGGCCCTGGCAACACTCACAGCACTATATAAGTTACAGCTAGACTGCGTATTTGGGCTACTAATAAAGAATATAAACACAGTGTAACAACATTAATTAACAGCTATTTGCAGCCACACATGAGCTATAGTCAGATTGTGTGACTCGTGCTGCTAATGAAGGACACAGACGCTGTGTAATTCTATGTACTGGTGGCTGTCTGTGCTGATGGGAATTAACCCCATAGAATCAACTACCACTATCAACACATTCTATTATGAGATCTAGTGTATGGTGTATATGCAGTAAAATACTGTAGATAATTAGGGAAGGATATATACTGTGTTAATTATTGAGGTGGGATAAGTTGCAATAAAGGAATGCACTAGTAATCCACATCAATCACACAGAAATAAACCATACTGTGGATTTAAACAGAAATCACAGACCCTCCAACATGACCCGCCCCACTAGGTACAAAATGCTCTGTTTCTGGACTTCCCTCTTAATTTATGATTTCCATCACCTGTGTTGAACTAGTTAATGGATAAGAAAGCTGTTTCTTCACAGGTGATGACAATAATAAATTAAGAGGGAAGTCCAGAAACAGAGTATTTTGTACCTAGTGGGGCGGGTCATGTTGGAGGGTATGAAATCATGTTCTAAGAGCTGTCTGTACTGATAGACATTAACCTCACTGGAATAGTTACAATATTGTAACATTCACAGCAGTGTATGAGTCACAGCTAGACTGTGTGACTGGGCTACCAATAAAGGATACGGACAGTGTAACAACATCAATCAACAATTGCTTGTGCTGATAGAAGCTAAGGAATAGCTACAATATTGAAACATTTGGAGCCACACATGAGTTATAGTCAGACTGTTTGCTTTGTGCTGCTAATAAAGGACACAGACGCTGTGTGACCGTTATTATCAATACTTGCCTGTGTAGAAGGGAATTAACCCCATAGAATCAACTATAACATTGAAATATATGTGGCGATATATGAGTCACAGCTAGACTGAATAGTGCACTATAAATGAAGAACAGACACATAATATAACAACATTTATTAGACTCTTAGCACTATAGTATATCTCCTTAATGTGTGGTAAGATGGAATAATAGTGACCTCTACCATATGTCCAGACATTTGTTGGATATGGATCTGGTCTTTAATGGACGTTACTTATTCTAGAAACGCAACCAAGCAAGACTGTTTTGTTCACTGGAATGAATGAATCCCAAGGAGTCACACACACACTGTATATACATAGAAATTAATAAAATCATCCGTAAACATCTTGCTGTGAAGAAATTAACTAGCACACTGATTTGTTAGAGACTCCTATAGTGATTCTCTTACATATAGATTGAATATTAGTATATCTTGTCATACATGACCTTTATTGGTTATATTGAAAATAAGGAATAAAGAACAAGACATGAATTGCTGGTAACTATATAATATTTAATGAATATAAAACAAGACATGAATCACTGCTGGGAATTATACAACGTTTATTAATAAATACAGTAAAATATATGAACATTTGCATATTATAAAGGCATACAGAATTTACAGTTTGCGGACGCCCTGTGTGCGAGGAGTCACATATTTTAAAACACTTTTTCTATTTTTTCACCTTTATATTTTATCCTATATTTCGCAATGTTTTTTATTAATACAAATTAAAAGTTACATTTTATATTAGCAATGTGCACCACTAGAAGGCAATCTTGTTTTCTCTTTTTTTGCATATATGTCATTAATTTGGTCATTTGGATTTGAATGATGGAATAATGTCTATGGAACCACGTACTAATAAAAAATTACTTGTGGGCTACCAACTTAAATTCTCTTGGCAAGTAAATATTATGCTGGGACATTTGTTGAAATTTATTGTGCCCCTCTTCCCTTAAATAAATAGGGTTGACTGGGTCAGCATAAAGAGAATGAATTTAATTAGTACCATCTGAGTTTAATGTTCATGTCACTTGTATCTATAACAACTCCTCTTGGGCATTAACAGCAATGAATATCTGTTTGACAAGTACCTATGATGTTGATATATTCATCTGAAATCTAGTTCCCCACATATATATAAAAAAGATGGGGACTCAAATAGTTAGGAACAATCACTACAATAGAAAGAGCAAGAATTATTATCACCTTATTAATCTTATTAATGCATTGATTATAACTAATAAGAAATCTGTAATAATATCATATATCATATGTAGTCCAAATGGGTCGAGGGATCAAAGTATATATAGAATTAGTACCATACATCAGATTGGAGCCATTTGAGGTCACCTAGCAAATTGATAATATGCAATACATCTGGGTAATTTATTTACCTAAGAAAAACAAGGGGTATAATAATGAGCTAGTAACAGAAGGGATATACTTACCCACACCCAGGGAGATGTGCCATAACAAACTGCAAATTATGAGTCTATATTATCATAATATGTAAATATTATGATGTGTCATTTTCATGATGCCTAATCTATATAACATAGTATCTAAGGTTGAAAAAAAGACAATTGTCCATCGAGTTCAACCTATTTGTGGTCTCCTATGCACGATTATTTTGTATAAAATGTTGACTGAAGTTGATACCTGCCGTTATGATATACCCCTCTTTTTTATAATAACCATAGTGCGTGACTATGCCTCGTAACCCTGGATATCCTTATCCATTAGGAATTTATCTAACCCATTCTTAAAGGTGTTGACTGAGTCAGCCATTACAACTCCCTCAGGCAGGGAATTCCAAACACGTATCGTCCTTACCGCAAGAAAGCCTTTATGCCATATTGTGCGGAATCTCCTCTCCTCTAACCTGAGCGAGTGTCCACGAGTTCTCTGTGTTGATCTAACCAAAAACAGATCCTGCGCAAGATCTGTATATTGTCCCCTTATATATTTGTAAATGTTGATCATGTCCCCTTTTAATCTCCTCTTTTCCAGTGTAAACATGCCTAGTCTTGCAAGCCTTTCCTCGTATTCCAGCGTCTCCATACCCTTAATTAGTTTGGTCGCCCACCTCTGAACCTTTTCTAGCTCCAGGATATCCTTTTTGTAGTAAGGTGCCCATAATTGTACACAGTATTCAAGCTGTGGCCTCACAAGTGATTTATATAACGGGAGTATAATACTCTCGTCCCTAGCATCAATTCCCCATTTTATGCATGCTAATATCTTATTAGCCTTCTTTGCTGCAGTCCTACTTTGGGTACTACTGCTTAGTTTGCTATCTATGAGGACACCTAAGTCCTTTTCCAGTACAGAATCCCCTAATTTTACCCCATTTAGTAGGTAGGTGTTATTTTTGTTCTTGTTACCACAGTGCATTACATTAAAGTTGTCTGTATTGAAGCGCATTCTCTATTTTGCTGCCCAGGCTTCTAATTTAACTAAGTCGTTCTGAAGCGACTCAGCATCCCCCTCCTTATTTATAACTTTACACAATTTGGTATCATCTGAAAAAATTGACACCATGCTCTCTAGACCTTCTGTTAGGTCGTTAATGAAAATATTAAACAATAGCGGTCCTAATACTGAGCCTTGCGGCACACCACTAAGCACTTCAGTCCAATTTGAAAAAGATCCATTAACCACAATGCGCTGCTCTCTATTATCTAACCAGTTTTTGACCCAAGTGCATATTGTGCTTCCTAGCCCTGTTTCTTGTAGCTTGTAGATAAGTCTAATTTGTGGTACAGTGTTGAATGCTTTGGCAAAATCTAAAAAGATTACACCCACCTCTTTACCCTGATCGAGGTTTGCGCTTACTGTTTCATAAAAGCCAAGTAAGTTGGTTTGACAGGATCTGTCCTTCATAAACCCATGTTAATTCCTTTTAATGACCTTATTTGCTTCAAGGAACTTCTGAATACTGTCCCTTAGAATACCTTCCAATACTTTCCCCACTATAGATGTAAGACTAACTGGTCTATAATTACCTGGTTCAGCTTTACTTCCCTTTTTGAATATAGGCACTACTTCCGCTATACGCCAGTCTTTGGGAACCATACCTGATATTACTGAATCCTTAAAGATCAAAAATAGTGGTTTTGCAAGTTCAGAGTGAAGTTCCATTAGAACCCTTGGGTGAATACCATCGGGACCTGGTGACTTATTAATCTTTAAATGTTTTAATTGGCCACAGACTACTTCCTCGCTTAAATAAGTACCTATCAGTGGGATATTCTCATTATTGAGATTATTTGATAGTCCATGAATTATTATTATTATTATTATCCTTTATTTATATGGCGCCACAAGGGTTCCGCAGCGCCCAATAACAGAGTACATAAACAAATAATCAAACAGGAAAACATCAACTTACAGTTGATGACAATATAGGACAAGTACAGGGTAAAAAAACATACCTACATCAGCAGATGACACTGGAATAAGTATCAGGTGGCAGAAAACTGCTGGATTTGGTGCAGCTGAAGATTATTAAAGTAAGAAAAGGGTAAGCACATGAGGGAAGAGGGCCCTGCTCATGAGATCTTACATTCTAAAGGGGAGGGGTAGACAGACAGGGGTGAGACAGATGGGGTACATAGAGAGCGTGGAACAGAGGTTTAGGATGAGATTTGGCTGGGTTTGGTGAAGAAGTGGGTCTTGAGAGCCCGTTTGAAGTTTTGTAGAGAGGTGGAGAGTCTGAGGGGGAGAGGTAGGGAATTCCAGAGAAGTGGTGCAGCACGTGAAAAATCTTGGAGGTAGTAGTGGGAGGAAGTAATCCGTAGGCCGGAGAGTCGGCGAGCATTAGCAGAGCGAAGAGGACGGGTGGGAGTGTAAAGCGAGATAAGATCAGAGATGTAGATGGGAGAGGAGTGGGTGAGGGCTTTGTAAGCAAGTGTGAGAAGCTTGAAATGGATTCTGAAAGGGAAGGGGAGCCAGTGAAGGTCTAGTAAGAGAGGAGAGGTGGACGTAGTGCGTTTGGTGAGGAAAATGAGCCAGACAGCAGCATTGAGGATAGATTGGAGTGGAGAGAGGTATTTGTCAGGAATGCCAGTCAGGAGGAGATTACAGTAGTCCAGTCTGGAGATGACCAGTGAGTGGATAAGAGTCTTAGTAGCATCCTGGGTCAGAAAGGGTCTGATCCTGGAAATATTTTTTAGATGAAAACGGCAGGTTTGTGAGAGGTGCTGAATGTGTGGTTTGAAGGAGAGGGAGAAGTCAAGGATTACTCCAAGACAGCGCACTTGGGGGGTAGAGGAGATAGTAGTGCCATCAATAGATAATGAGATTGTAGGAGGTGAGGTTATGCGGGAGGGAAGATGATCAGCTCGGTCTTAGACATGTTAAGTTTAAGAAAGCGCTGGGACATCCAGGAAGAGATAGCAGAGAGACAGTTGGAGATACGAGTGAGGAGAGTAGGGGAGAGGTCTGGAGAGGAAAGATAGATGTGAGTGTCATCAGCATATAGATGGTATTGGAAACCAAAAGAACTAATGAGCTTACCTAGTGAGGATGTATAGAGAGAGAAGAGAAGAGGACCAAGGACAGAACCTTGGGGTACCCCTACAGTTAGTGGAAGTGAGGGGGAGGTGGAGTCATGAGAGGAGACAGAGAATGAACGGTCAGAAAGGTAGGACGACAACCAAGAGAGGGCAGTGTCACGCAGACCAATGGAGTGAAGGATTTGCAGTAGGGGAGGATGGTCCACAGTGTCAAAAGCAGCAGAGAGATAAAGTAGAATAAGTAGAGAGTAGTGTCCCTTAGATTTAGCAGCATGGAGGTCATTGCATACTTTTGTAAGGGCAGTTTCAGTGGAGTGGAGAGGACGGAAGCCAGACTGGAATGGGTCAAGCAGTGAGTGTGAGGAAAGAAAGGAAGTAAGGCGGTTGTAGACAATACGCTCAAGGAGTTTGGAGGCAAAAGGGAGGAGAGAGATGGGTCGGTAGTTGGAGAGAGTGTTTGGATCAAGGGTGTCACAACTGAGGGTCTGGGCTGACAGGAGGAAGCCTCAGTTGTAGGGGCTGGGATGAACTTAAACCTGGAAGGTTTAATCAGACCCCTGGACATGTAAGTGTTTGTAAAGAAGGATCACCCGAAGGTGTGACCATGACAACCAGGGTTTAAAAGTCAATAAAAGTTTTATTAACAAACTCCGTATTTTTGCACAGCAGTAAAATAAAGAATAAGCAGTGATATAACGGTACAGTTCCTGGATCACTAAGACCTTGGCTGGAGCCACAGAGCACTGGTAGGATATGGATTAGATGTTAAAGTCCCATAGATGGATTGTCCTTACCAGGCCTGTCTGTAGTAGTGAGGATAACCAAGGAACATGTCAGCAGATGTAATACTTGGAGCTGGATCTCTAAAGCTGAAAGGACTGCTGTGAATGCTGGATGGAACCAGCCAGATGGTGAAAACACGGAGTGGATACTGGATGGAACCAGCCAGGTGATGAGATGAAGCTAGGGAGCGTGGATACTGAAAAGATGAAAGGTGGTTACCGATGGTTTGTGGATACTGCTGATATGGAGATATCCGCTGGAACAACACCGGCACTTTAAGGAAGCTGGATACTGCTGGAAGCTGATCGCTCGAAGCAGATGGTTTGTAGCTGGAAGCTGGAGTAGTCACGGAGGACTGCAGAGTCAGGCTGCACCGCAAGATGGAAAGCAGGTGCGGGTCTCTAGAGGCTGCTGGTAACAGGAGCTGGAAACCTGGAGAAACAATCACAGGAGAGAGAGAAACTGGAACAAGGTTTGACAACCAAAGCACTGACCTCTTCCTGGCCCAGGCACAGGATACTTATACCTGCAGCAAGGCAGGCATTGGCTGGGCAATTATGCAGATTCCAGGAGCAGCGGATTGGTGGAAACTGAGGCATGTGATTGAAACCAACATGGCTGCGCCCATGTTAGCACTTGGAGGGAAAGTTAGTTTGAGAAACCATGTGGATATTCGGCAGTAATAGCGGCGCAGATCGCGGAGGGCAGGAGACGTCACACTGGCAACCTGCACACTGGAACCACATGGATAACAGCAGGGATCGTGGCAGACATGAAACGCCACACTGACAATCAGTAATCTGGAATCACAGGAGCGGCGGCGGAGGCCGCAGAGTCCGGAGACGCCAAACATGATGCCACTATAACAGCGTCTCAGAGTGACAGGAGGGAGATGTAGAACATGGACATCAGTAACACAGGTTAGATCCGGCCCTGGAACGCTGAGCCAGCCTCAGGAGACATCTAAATGGCAAATAATGGCGTCCAGATACCCGGATCGTGACAAAGGGTAGGTTTTTTAAGAATAGGAGAGATGAGTGCGTGCTTGAAGGCAGAGGGGACAGTGCCTGATGAGAGGGAGAGATTGAGAAGGTGGGAAAGATGGGAACAAGCAGAAGAAGAGAGGTAGCAGAGGAGGCGGGAGGGGATAGGGTCAAGTGGGGAGGTGGTGAGGGGACAGGAACGAATGAGGGCCATGACTTCCTCTCCAGATGCATGGGAGAAAGATGACAGAGTTGGTGCGAGGGATGGGGAGGGTTGGTAAGGGATGGGAGAAGGCTGGTTACTGATGGTCTGGTGTGATGTGATGTCCTGACGTATGGAGTCAATTTTGGATGTGAAGTAAGTGGCAAAGTCAAGAGCAGAGAGTGAGGAAGGGAGACAAGGTGGAGGTGGGCAGAGGAGTGAGTTGAGAGTGGCAAAGAGGCGCCGGGGGTTGGAAGACTGGGAGGAGATGAGGTTCTTGAAGTATGACTGTTTAGCAAGAGAAAGGGCAGCACTGAAGGATGAGAGCATAAGTTTGAAATGGAGGAAGTCTGCCTTAGAGTCTGAAGTATTTTTAGCTAGCAGGAATTTTAGAACCTCCCATTTCTCCATAGTATTTTTTCCTAAAAACAAACCTTCCCATTCAATATCCCTGAAAAATACCCTAATCTTTTCAAAATTCGCTTTGCTAAAGTTTAGAGTCCTAGTTGAGCCAGTATAGGGCTGTTTATGAAAACTGATATTGAATGTGACCATATTGTGGTCGCTGTTTCCTATGGGTTCCCCTACTATAATGCCTGATACCAAATCCCCATTGTTTGTTAATACCAGGTCTAAGATTGCATTGTACCTAGTTGGTTCCTCAATTATTTGAACTAAGTAGTTATCATTAAGCGTGTTTAAAAACATATTGCCCCTAGCAGTATCACATGAATCATTTTTCCAGTTTATCTCTGGATAGTTAAAATCTCCCATCACTACTATGTCTCCTACTCCTGCTGCTCTTTCAATTTACTTTAGTAACAATTCCTCATCAAATACGTTGATACCAGGCGGCCTATAGCATACACCCAATACTAACTTTTTTATTCCTTTTTCCCCGCATGCAATTTCTACCCATAATGTCTCAACAGTGTCTACAGTCCCCTCCTGAATATCTTCCCGTATATCAGGTTTTAAAAACGGCTTTACGTAAAGACACACCCCTCCACCCTTTTTATTTAGTCTGTCTCTCCTAAACAGTGTATAGCCCTCTAGATTGACTGTCCAATCATGAGATTCATCCCACCAAGTTTCAGTAATGCCTATAATATCATACTGTTTGCTTGCTGCAAGTATTTCTAGTTCGCCCTTTTTACCAGTAATGCTTCTAGCGTTTACATACATACAACTAAGATAAGTATTTTCCCTTGCGTTAGGGACATCTTTCACCTTATGTAGCAATGATGACCTGTAATCGTCATTGGTTAGTGCTTTGGTAAAATATCTTTTAGTACCCATGTTAGTAACCTTACTGCCTGCTCTTACCCTCCCCCCAACTTCTCCCCCATTTAGTTTACTACAGCCATTCCCACTATTCTCACTGCATGACCCGTAGTTTCTAGCTAAACCCTCCCCCCAGGCTCTTAGTTTAATATCTCCTCCAACCTTCTAACCATCCTTCTCCCCAGCACCACTGACCCCTCCTCAGTCAGGTGCAATCCATCACGACAAAAGAGATGGCGCCTGACTGAGAAGTCCACCCAGTGTTCCAGGAACACAAACCCCTCTTTCCTGCACCAATCCCTAAGCCACACATTTACCTCCCTAATCTCCCTCTGCCTCCCTGGACTAGCGTGTGGCACGGGTAATATTTTGGAGAATATTACCTTAGATGTCCTTGCCTTAAGTTTCTTTCGTAAGTCCCTATAGTCTTTCTTAAGGACATTCCACCTTCCGCTAACTTTGTCATTGGTGCCAATGTGCACCAAGACCGCCGGGTCTTTCCCAGCCCCTCCCAACAATATATCTACCCGGTCCGCAATGTGCCGTACCCGAGCACCCAGGAGACAACAGACTGTATGGCGATAACGGTCCCGGTAGCAGATTGCCCTATCTGCCTTCCTGATGATAAAATCATCTACCACCACCATCTGACTAGGTACCTCACTATCTTTTATCCCAACTGCTCCAGAGGGACCGCTCCTATGGATGCTAGAGGGAGCAGTCTCCTCCGGCACCATCATTTCTTCACTATCATCCTCCGATTCCTCGTCCAATCGGGCAAATTTGTTCAGGTTTGATAGTTTGGAAATGTCGAGCCTCCCCCTCTTTTTCTTCCTTCTAACTGTGACCCAGCTGGCTACCTGATCATCATCCTCTTCTACCAGTGACCCCTCCCGCAACTCCTCCACCATTCTGTCGAAACTTCGCTCGAGATTGTGAATCTCCCTCAGTCGCGTAACGGTTTGCTCTAGATCAGTTGCCTGGGCTTCCAGGGCAACCGTTCACACACACCTCGTGCAGATGTAATCACACTGGGCCGGTAGCTTCAGGTGTGCATACATCTTGCACGACATGCACTGAGTGAGGTCCCCAATCACAGCCCCTCCCATATTGTTTGTAAGGTCTAGCTCCCTGTTACTCTCAAAGAAAAAGAAGCAAAAAGAAAAAGTAGAAGACAAACAATCTGGGCAAACACTCGCTTATACAATAATTAAGCTGGCTTACACTTATCTATCTTTGTGCGGTTCTTGGTCCTTTGCTTTTATGCAGCCATAGTACTCCAGTGCCCCCTCTGAGTAGGACCTCTCCTGCGGCACCAATACTCCACTTAGCAGTTGCAGTTGTTCCAGCTCATTGCACCTCCTTTTCACTCGGCTTCCAGCTCCTGCTAAAAAAAAAAATGCCCCTCACACACGCACAATCACAGCCCCTCTGCTACTCCAAGTAAGAGACCCTCTCACTCACTCACAAGGTCAGCCCCTTGCAACCTCACCAGAAGTTTAATGGTACTGCAAATATGTGTGTTCCTGATTGCGTATTATAACACTCACCTTTTTCTGTATTCTAACTCACCTTCTGCTGATTCCAACTCACATACACTTACAAATCCAAGCAACACTTTAAAATACAAGCCCTTACAATGAGCAAGCTCCAATGAGTCTAATCACTGATTATATAGGCTCAGCCAGCTGCTTTAGTCAGCCTCTCCTCCTCCTGATTACTCACACCTTATTCAACCCCCTCCCTCTGGCTTTCTCATCACACTTTTTTTTCCTCCAAAAAAAAACAACAAACAGTACAGATACAAACAAAAAAAACAGTACAGATACAAACAACCAACCAATCAGATTCAGATTAACTTTCTCCCACAATATTACTATCCCTATATGGATAGACAGAGAATAATCAGAACTCACCTTCTGCTGATTCCAACTCACATACACTTACAAATCCAAGCAACACTTTAAAATACAAGCCCTTACAATGAGCAAGCTCCAATGAGTCTAATCACTGATTATATAGGCTCAGCCAGCTGCTTTAGTCAGCCTCTCCTCCTCCTGATTACTCACACCTTATTCAACCCCCTCCCTCTGGCTTTCTCCTCACACTTTTTTTTCCTCCAAAAAAAAACAACAAACAGTACAGATACAAACAAAAAAAACAGTACAGATACAAACAACCAACCAATCAGATTCAGATTAACTTTCTCCCACAATATTACTATCCCTATATGGATAGACAGAGAATAATCAGAACTCACCTTCTGCTGATTCCAACTCACATACACTTACAAATCCAAGCAACACTTTAAAATACAAGCCCTTACAATGAGCAAGCTCCAATGAGTCTAATCACTGATTATATAGGCTCAGCCAGCTGCTTTAGTCAGCCTCTCCTCCTCCTGATTACTCACACCTTATTCAATCCCCTCCCTCTGGCTTTCTCCTCACACTTTTTTTTCCTCCAAAAAAAAACAACAAACAGTACAGATACAAACAAAAAAAACAGTACAGATACAAACAACCAACCAATCAGATTCAGATTAACTTTCTCCCACAATATTACTATCCCTATATGGATAGACAGAGAATAATCAGAACTCACCTTCTGCTGATTCCAACTCACATACACTTACAAATCCAAGCAACACTTTAAAATACAAGCCCTTACAATGAGCAAGCTCCAATGAGTCTAATCACTGATTATATAGGCTCAGCCAGCTGCTTTAGTCAGCCTCTCCTCCTCCTGATTACTCACACCTTATTCAACCCCCTCCCTCTGGCTTTCTCCTCACACTTTTTTTTCCTCCAAAAAAAAACAACAAACAGTACAGATACAAACAAAAAAAACAGTACAGATACAAACAACCAACCAATCAGATTCAGATTAACTTTCTCCCACAATATTACTATCCCTATATGGATAGACAGAGAATAATCAGAACTCACCTTCTGCTGATTCCAACTCACATACACTTACAAATCCAAGCAACACGTAAAAATACAAGCCCTTACAATGAGCAAGCTCCAATGAGTCTAATCACTGATTATATAGGCTCAGCCAGCTGCTTTAGTCAGCCCCTCCTCCTCCTGATTACTCACACCTTATTCAACCCCCTCCCTCTGGCTTTCTCCTCACACTTTTTTTTTCTCAAAAAAAAAAAAACAACAACAACAAACAAACAGTACAGATACAAACAAAAAAAAAACAGTACAGATACAAACAACCAACCAATCAGATTCAGATTAACTTTCTCCCACAATATTACTATCCCTATATGGATAGACAGAGAATAATCAGAACTCACCTTCTGCTGATTCCAACTCACATACACTTATAAATCCAAGCAACACTTTAAAATACGAGCCCTTACAATGAGCCACCTTGTCAGGATATACTATACCTTACATTGTAATGATATGTTTTAATGCATCATAATTCAATAATTTTAAGAATCTACTTACCTGTATCAGGATTCTAAAATATGGTCATACTGGAGTTGAATGTAATGATAACCCAGAATAATTGCTATTCAACTCCATTTTTCAAATTATGGATGTGGGACTCGATATATACCTACATGGAGAAGGCATAATACACCTACCTGATAATGATATGGACATCTAAAATATCATAATGTAATAGAAAAATTAATGGCTATCACTTACATGTATCAGGACTTTAAGTAGGAGAATATTTAAGTTGTGGGTATGAAAATCTAGAACACTGTTCGCCTATCGGTTAGTGAATCGCACCCAAAATATGGAATATGATATTATACAAAGTTGGCATTGTGCCTCTTTCTAGAATGTAGGGAGATATATTGTGGTTCATAAAAATAAAATTACAGATGTGCGGCTCCGTGCAGATAGGTGACTGTACAAGACCCCCCCCCCCCCCCCCGAAAGCGCGGCCTACCTCCCGTTTTGAAGCTGGGGCCTTGAGTTTGGAGGAAGCCCAACAAAGGAGCTCCAGGCCTGGAACGCGGCCACGGTGGGACAAGTGTGGCAGCCTGTGGACGTCTCTCCCACTCCCCAAACAGCGGAGACCTTCCCTAGACCTCCAGGTACCTCCTAACGAAGGGGACTCTACAAGATGGATTTGGAATGCTACTGATCTCATATTGTGACTTTCCCGTGTTTCACTGTATATTATTATGAATAGTACCTGCTGATGTGGTAAACTAAGAGAGGGGGCAATATTCTGCAGCCAATAAATCTGGCGACAAGTCTCTACAATCTAATCTGTTTTGATATCTTCAACCGGACATAGAGAGTGAGGACACTCGTTCATCATCCTCTGTTTCCGGTTCTCCTCACAATGCCAAAAAGATGGTGGGAGACGATTCTTCACCGTTGGACCAGGGATCTGAAGCCTCTATGGCTGATATTTTAGCCTTTTTGCATTCTCTTCCTACTAAAAAAGATCTGCCTACCAAAAGACACTTTCTGGATTTGGAACAAAAGATACGAGACACGGTTAAATCTGAGATCTCCATACTTCAGGCAGATATCTCCCAAATATCACATCGAGTTTCAGATATGGAAGACCAGGTAGATGAAGTCTCTTCATTTCAACAGAAACTTTGTGATACTGTCGCACTTCAGGCTCAGGATTTGAAGGCGCAATGGCGCCACCAGGATGACCTTGACAATAGCGTCAGAGGGTTGCCGGAAGATATACAAGGTCCGGGGATAATAGACGCCCTCACTAAGATATTCAATGAGATCACAGATGCTACACCAGACAACACCATATTGTTTGATAGGGCCCACAGAGCACTACAGCCGAAAGGTCTTTCTTCTGAGGCTCCAAGAGACGTTATATGCCACCTTCATTATTATCATATAAAAGAAGAGATACTTACAAAAGCCTGCAAATTAGAGCGATTTGAATTCAACAATACTGTAATTCATATCTTCCCTGATTTGTCATGGTATACATTCCAACAACGCAGATCTCTCAAGCCCCTAACAGATGTTCTTAAAGAGAAGGGTGTACAATTCCGATGAGGCTTTCCCTTTAATATACAATCCACCTATGAGGGTAGACAGGTCATATTACACACACCAGAAGACTTAGACAATTTTTGTTCTACACTGTCTATAATTAAACCTGTCTTAACAGACTGGACACAATCATACCACTCTTTTGATCCTCCGACGCATCCTACCCCTCAGCCATCATGGACCCCAGTCAGTAATAGGAAAAGGGGTACGACACGGTCACCTCCGGATCATATTGAGGCTGGAACCTGATTTATAATGTTTTTTGGGGGGTATAAAATTGCCTATCCGTTTGATACAGACAGTGTCTAGTTAGACAGTCAATAGATAGACACCATATATTAGACAGACATTAGGTCGACAGGGTCAAAAGGTCGACAGGGTCAGGAGGTCGACATGGAAAATGTCGACAGGTCAAAAGGTCGACAGGTCAGATGGTCAACATGGTCAAAATGTCGACATGAAAATGGTCGACATAAAAAGATAGACAAATGTGTTTTTTTTATGTAACATGTTTTTGGATTATTTCATACTTTCTCTATCCTTGTCGGCATAGAGTCGGTTATAAACCTTGTGGTGAGCGCAGCGAGCCACCGTGCCTGAAGCGTGGTGAGCGAAGCGAGCCCCGCGAAGGTATGCCTTTCTACAATTGGGGGTCCCAGATGACAAAACTATCCACACAAACCACAAAAATGCAAAAAACATGGTGTCTACCTTTTTCATGTCGACCATTTTCATGTCGACCTTTTGACCTGTCGACCTTTTCCATGTCGGCCTTTTGACCCTGTCGACCTAATGTCTGTCTAACATATGGTGTCTATCTATTGACTGTCTAACTAGACACTATCTATCTTTCATACCGGAAGCATAAAATTGTCCGATGGAGTCTAGTTTTGGTGGGTCCTGTCCGGTCCTTAGATGTCTGGTAAAGCCTACTTTGAAGCTCAACGCCATACATTTGGACCTCCTCCACACCAAAGATACTGCTTTAGAGTTTAATTACTTAGCGATATTGCCTTATAATGATTGCACCCCTCCCCTTCCCCTGTCATGATTGCTACTTGGATTTGCTGAATTCTATCGCCTCTATGGTTTTTTTTACTTTCTACTTGTTTACATAGAGGTATTTGTTCCCATTGCATTTACTACAATATGGGGATACCTCTAATGTATAATATTGAAGTGAGCTGATTTTCTCTTGTATCTCCTTAGTTATGTACTGTTCTATTCTTGTTCCTGGGTTGTGTTGTTGCTATTGTACCCCAGTTGGGTCTGACCACCTGCCTGTTTTGACTCTTAAGTCATGGATATAAATTCCCTACGACTTAACAGCGGTGGAATTGCCATTCTACAAGACGTGTTGATATTGTCATATAATTTTATGTTCTCTGTATTGGATTTTCTTTTTTTGTTCGTCTTTTCTTGCTCTTTTTCCCTTCCTTTCTTCTCTTGGTTTTTCCTCCTATCACCATTGCAACCTGATGTGTCCAATGCAACCGGATCCTGAGCCTTCCCCGCATACTCGGTAAGTCAATGTTACCTCTAATACTCATTATAGGATACATACTAAAATTTCTTAATGTCTTCTGACCTTAGGTTATGTTCCTTCAACGTGAAGGGACTTAATATCCCTGAAAAAAGGTCCACCTTGCCACGGTAGCTCTGGGCTGAGCGTATAGATAATTCTTTTCTCCAAGAGACTCATTTTAAATGTCAAGCCTCCCCTAAGTTAGGAAATTATTATTATCCGCAGGTATTTTGTAATAACAACTCCCTTAATAAATCTTTAGGGGTTGCGATCTTATTGGCATGTCGGGTCCCGATTACAGATATTTCTGGAAGAAGGGTGATGCCAGGTTGTTAAATGCACAATATATAACCATATTTATACTCTTGCTAATATATACGCTCCTAATCAATGCCAAAGACAGTTTTTTACCAAAATACTACAACAATTAGAACCCATTAAAGAGGGGCGCCTGATCTTGGGAGGGGGGGGGGCGACTTTAATTGGTCCTTGGACCCTGGGATTGACTGTTTTCTGTCACTGGCTAAACGATTGACACGTGACCACCGCCGAGTTAGCCGACTTCTTCGTGAGTTTCAGCTGATAGACTTATGGAGAACTCAACACCCGACAGGAAAGGATTACACTTTCTTTTCCTCTCCCCACACTATATACTCATGGCCAGACTATTTTTTAGTTGAGCATAAAATTCTGCACTTCTTTCCTTCAAGCACGATCAGTCATATTACATGGTCAGATCATGCTACAGTGTATATCTCTGTTGCTCTTTCATCAGCCCCCACCAAACCATGGTCGTGTCAGTTTAATAATGAATTGACTCAGGATCCTTGTTTAAAGGTTAAGCTCGCTTCCGCCATTTCTGATTATATTGCAACAAATGACACCCCAGATTTTAGTGCAGTCACAATTTGGGAAGCACACAAATGTGTGATTCGAGGTAGACGTATACAGCTTGGCTCTCAACTCAAGAAGGAGCGAATGGCAGAGAGACTGCTGCTCATTGAACAAATAGCAACTTTGGAAGCCTCACATCAGTCCTCTCTTGATGCTGAGGTTTTTCTAGATTAACTGAAGCCCGTCAAGCCCTTAATACATTTTTATGGGATAAAACTAAATTAGGAATGACTAAATGTCGCCATAAATTTTATCTTTGGGGTAACAAACCCGGCACTATGCTCGCTCAGGCATTAAGGGCCCAAAGACTGCAGTCCTATGTTCACTCTATCCATGAGATGGGTAGACGTTTTGCATATACATTGCCTCAGATTGCTCATTCCTTCCAAAAGTATTATGATTATCTCTATAATCTTAGAACGGATCAATCTCCTCAAGCCACCTTTGATTTAAAGGTCCTGATACAGAACTAGCAGAGGTCGATTTTCCAAGACTTCCTGAAACAGACCTGGATACTCTGAATCAGCCCTTTACCATTGAAGAGCTAGAAATAGCCTTGGCTGCAACACCAGCTGGGAAAAGTCCGGGCCCGGATGGCTTCTCAGTCGGATACTATAAAGCCTTTAAACAATCCTTATTACCTCTTTTCTTGAAAGCGAGCAATTCTATCTCTGCCGAGAAAGGATTTTCTCCACAGGCCCTAGAAGCACATATCACTGTGATCCCAAAAGAGGGTAAGGACCCCACCCAGTGCTCGAGCTACAGACCTATTTCCCTACTGAATTGTGATATTAAGCTTTTTGCTAAATTGTTTGCGGGTCTTTTGGGCCGCCTTCTTCCGTAGGATCATGGGGACCAGGTGGGATTTATATTAGGATGAGAGGCTAAAGATAACACTTCCAAAGTCATAGATCTCATACATCTTGCTCAGAGTAGCTCATCCCATATGGTCCGCCTGTCCACTGACGCGGAGAAGGCTTTTGAATGGATTGATTGGCAATTCATGGAGGGTCTTCTCAAGCACATGGGTTTGGGTCTGACCTGCCTTAGTCGTATATTAACTCTTTATAAGCTACCATCAGCTAGCGTCCGTGTAAATGGTGCCCTTTACGATCCCTTTCTTATATGAAATGGAACGAGACAAGGATACTCCTTGTCCCCGCTTATATTTGTCCTCTGTATGGAGGCACTAGCAAGAGATATTTGGGATAATCTGAATATTCACAGTGTATGGGAGGGGACAGAATTAGGTTATAAGGTGGTGTTTGGTATCCAGCTGTAGGGTATTTTAAGGGCAATATTCCAGTGTTGGTTTGCAGAAGATCGCACGCTCCTGCGAATAGTTATGAGCAGGAGCAGAATATAAATATTAACTGTGTTTACTGTACATTTGGTATGCAGCGGGAACCCAGAGGAGACCACCTGCAAGTGCACCTGGAACAGACATCGCCCACCTATTCAAACCAACCTATGACCTCTCCTGTACTGTAAATGACTATCCCTGTGTCCAATGGACAAAGATTATAGTATCCATTGTGTTAGGTTTTGGACTATTGTATAAAAGGGCCAGCTGCATGCCCGGTCACACACAGACTCTGAAGGTCACCTACCTTGATGACTGAGGACCAGACTGGGAAGCGCAGGTGAAACTAAAACGTATGTACCATTGATTGTAGCAATTATTCTATTGTATTGTATTGTTATTGTAAAGCCCTTTTCAGTAATTATATGTTGGTGTGTCAGAACCTGGCATTTTAAATACAATCTGGTGTCGTGTCTCCTTTCCCTGCTAAGGTTATAAGTGTATTACAGTCACCCGTGTAGCTGCTAAGTGCTCACGGAGTATCTTTGGAAGTGTACGCACTGAGTGTACTGTGTACGGCCAGCGCGGCATTTTTTACACAAAGTACGTACACGGTACGGGGCTTTGTACGCTAATGGTGTAAAAAGTACGTAGGCTAAGGATTGAGTACATCAGCCGCAGCGGCTCCATTTAAAGTGTATTAAATGTCTTTTTAAAGTGTTGCTTTTAGTCCTGTAAGTAAACCGACATTTACAATTGGGGGCTCGATCCGGTTTTCACATGCTCACAGCCTAACAGGTCATAGCAGACTTAATCTAGCAGCAAAGGGTGGAAAGTTATCTTACGTAACCTTTTCCTGGTCGGTGGATGTTCTGAAAACCCTATTTGTGTGCTGTTAGATTGCGTCTGCTCTGTCTGGTCTGCAGAGGTGCTGATAGAACCTGTAAACAGGAAAAAAGCTATTTAAAGATCTGTGAATTTTATTTTGGCGCCAAGAGAAAACACAAAGGGCACAAAGGGCACCGATACTTTGCATACCCTCTCACATTGTTGCCGCAAGATTTAGATTGCTGGATTTGTTTAGATCTGTGTGAAATCGGATACATTTGTTGCTATATAGTTAAATTTGAAATAAAAGTATTTAAGGAAGTAAATATAAAGCACAACATGCAGGTCTGCCCCAGTCGTAAAGGGTTACACAGAACAAGCGGGGATTGTGTTTGGAAGTGATTATAGTTAGCATTGCTCACATTAATAGAGGTTATGGGATTTGTTCTATTGCGGACGCACGGTTTCGGACAAAGTACAGGACTGCGCATGCAGCGTAAAAGACATGCACGGTCGTGTGTTTATGCAAAGTGCGGACGCTAAGTACAAATTACACGATAGTTTCGTTCAATTAAAAGGTGGGACAGTAGCCATGCTACAATAGCACATACAGATAGAGCCATCTTTATCTTGGCCTCTAATAGGATTAACTGAGCCAGGGAAGTCAGACTTAACCCCCTGCTGTAATGACTTAATCCCCTGCTATATTGTTCTCTCTTATTGTATTGCAGCTGAGAACAATAGATGAAAGGCTTTTGCTAAAAAATCATGGTGTGACTAGGCGCAGCATAGAAGCCAAGATGATCGTGGCTCTATCTGTAACTATCTGGTTTCAAAAGCAGATTAGTAGAAAACTTTTGTTTAAACTGTATTGCCTCTGGGGGAAAAGCTGCCGATCAGAACGAGTGGAAATTTTCTGTACAGAAAAAAAACAAAGTGTATTTGAGTGAGTGAAAGTAGGAATGAACGTATTGAACCCTGGGAATTCGGGATCCCGTCGTTGGTACACCAAGTGAGTGGAGGCTTGGCGGCATGAGGCGGCTGACTCACGTTAGCATAAATTGGAATACGTAAGTCGTGAGGAGACTTACACAGGAGCGTGGTAGGGAATTGTGTTGTGACCCATATAGTTTTTTTTACATGCCCTGGCTGAGGTTTCGCAGCTTGTGATTCGATTCCAGTGGTCGTAGGGCGGATAGGTATCAAGTACCTATACGCTGTATGATTGGACCGCATGTTTGTGGGTGCGATACATAGTGCAACTTGATACCCCTTTATTAGCTTTTGCGTAAAATCGAGGTATCATTATCGCTGTATAAAGCATTCGCAAACGTGATTTGTGTACAAGTGCATAAAGGGAGTTTTCGCTGGTCTCTCTCAGGAAATCTCCAATGACAGATATTTACTGGAAAAGGTAAGTCACTCCTAAAAACTTCCAGTAAATATAGGTCAAAGTAGGGGCCCTAAATTGGGTACATCACCTTCGCTATCGACAGTGTATCGCAGTACCGGCCAACGTGGGTGGGAGTGGGTGAAAGTGCTCTAAGAACTTTCACCGTCGGCTTATATTGATTATTTTGGTGTTTGTGGGAAAAGGCCCACAATTATGGGAGCCAGTTGCTCAACTAAGGGACGTATGGTAGCCAGGGTTCAGGCAGAAGAGTTGCGGCCCAAGGGGTCTGCGAGGTTTAGAATGTGTGAGAAATATGGTCCACATGCTGACGTTTATTGTGACGAATGGGTACGTATGACTGACAAAGATAGGGTATCATTCCCTAGGGTGGGCAGCTTTGAACCAGAGGTACTGCAGAATGTAGGTAGTAAAATATGTCTGATTAAATCCAGAAAACAAAGTATTATACATAACGAGTGTTTAAACCTGTGGCAACAAGAGGGGGAGGTGCAAAGGTAACAAACTCGCAAAGCAAGTTCCAAACCTAGCAGGAATGAGGACACAAACACACCATTATCGACACAGGTCGAGAGAGAAGAGATGGCTACAGTCAATGGTATATCTATGAATGATAGTAGAATGCAAGAAAAATGTATTAACCCTAATTTTTGCAAGATGTATCCTGTTTTGAAGTCTCTTCAAGGTTATAGGTCACAGGAAGATGAAGGACCCAGCCAAATCGCAGCTCACATTCAGGCAGTCGCCTTGCAGGAAACTCAGGTGGGGCCTGTCCATCCAGTTAGAGCAGTAACAATATTCCCCACTGAAAGAACTGATGAGGTCACAACTACCGGTAAGTGTGAGATGGGTCATTGCACAGAGACAACAACACCTTACAGTAAACAGATTAGGAACGGAATGGTAGGATTACATCCTGTCTTGGAAATAGTAACTCCCAATGGGGGAACCGATAGTCAGGGAGAAATCCTCACCAGGAATAATGCAATGTATTGCCCGTGGTCCAGATCTGAGCTGCGGTCAATCATTTCAGAATTCCCCAATCCTTGGAAGCATTAAGCCAGATGTCAGAAGTTTATCAGAGATCTGGGTAATGCTCATGAACCAGCTAACAAAGATTGGCGGATACTTTTGAAAGTGTGCCTACCCCCTAATATTGACACCCAGAAATTCACCAATGATTGTAGATTAGAGTCGGATAGTCCCATGACTGACGGAAACAATCAGGAGAATGTGGAATGAATTAACAGGCAACTAGAGTTGCATTTCCCCACTACTGTTAAGTGGAGAAGAATTTTCTCCATAAAACAGAGGGAAAATGAAATGGCATCTGAATATTTCCATCGGGCTCTGCAAATAATGGATAGATACGTTGGGATATCGGAGATAGGGATCGATGCTGATTACAGGGAGGTGGCTGTCTCTGTGCTAATGGATGGGCTCAATAAGACAGTAAGGGACAGGGTGCAAACATCTTTGCCAAATTGGAGAGGGGTCACAGTAGCTTGTCTTAGAGAGTGCGCAATTGAACACCACAAGAATATTGTTAGGCGCAGAGAACAACAGGAGGGGAAGCTGATGACAATAAGTCTACAAGCTCTTGCAGGAAAGCCCCATCAGACCAAACCACAGACCCCTGCTGTTTGGAAAAGACTGAGAATATGTTACATTTGTAAAAAGAAAGGACATTTTGCCAGAGATTGTAGGAGTAGTAGAACACATAGTCAATATAGACCCCTAGACAGAGAAAACAAGCCACATTATTAAACACATAGACGGGATCAAGGGACATATAGTAAGGAATCACGAGCCATATAGAAAACACAGATTTGGTTACTGGGAAGAACAGAATAAATACAACTTTACCCTATTGACAAAACTTGCTGGGGTTAAGATGAGGCCTCTAAACTTTTGCTTCTTTCTCTAGTAGAAATGGCCCCTGATTAATTTAATAGGAATTTTGTTAGATATGGTATACATATAGCGTGCTCCCGCCCAGGAAGCACAAAGTATGTTGGATACCCACGAATACTAATGTTGCATTTCACGGTTCTAGATGCATGTCCATCACAAGTAGAGGAAATTATCCCACAGATACCGGGTTCCCTATGAACTTAGGATGGACAGGACACTGGATTGATGGCTGGGATAGTCCCAGTAGAGATACGACACATAGAATTTTTTTAGGGGTGTAGACAGTAGAGAATCACTTCGCCATAGTGCCCAATCCAGTTGTCAAATTTTATAAAATCCTCTTTGCCTCTACAAACTTATCTGTTACTAACCTCTATGTGATTTTTCTTCAAAGTTTCCCCTCATATCTTACGTTCACCGACAGGAGGGTACAATACATGGACCCGATTACAGTTCAAACACCACATGCCTACTCGGTCCGTCAGAGTTCTGCCCAAATCCAGTATATCTCACCAGAACAAGGACACCAGTATTAATGCAGTGTGCCTGGTCATGCACAAAGGGTGGAGAATGAGAATACAGGTGAAGGGAGACTGTGTACAGACACCGATATGCATGATGGTGTGACAGCCTGTTGGTGAATGCCAAACCTGACATTTTCTTTTTTTATTTACTATTTTTCCCCTCTCTTCTCTCCTCCAGAGACGGTTTACTTCACACAACTGATAACACACGATAGTAAATTGAAATGCAAAATTTGTGTTCCCTACAGGAAAAGGAAGTCTGGAGGTCAAAGGGATATGGCCAGGAGTCCTCAGGACTTTGGACAGGTGGACACGGTAAGCCGGTGGCCCCCAGAGCATATCTTCCAAGTCTAGATGAGGCAGCACATGGTCTGACTCATCTGGGCAAAGAGGGTATATGCAAGCTGGTAAGAGCCTACTGGTGTGCGCCAGGATTCTCTTCTCATGCAGTTAAGATAGCAATGACATGTTTTACTTGCTTGAGGAAGAATATTGGTAAGACAATACCAACAGAACCATCCCATATCCCTCCGACAGACGGACCTTTTCAGGTAATACAAATCGACTTCATACAGTTACCACCCTGTAGGAATTTGAAATATGTGTTAGTATGTATTGATTTATTTTCCAACTGGGTAGAAGCGTTCCCTGCTGCCACGAATACTGCTACATTCACTGCAAAGAAAATTGTGCAGGAATTTGTTTTTAGATATGGTATCCCTAGAATGATTGAAAGTGATAGGAGTACCCATTTTACAGGTGAAGTGTTTCAGGTCATGTGCAAGCTGATGGGAATTAATAGCAAGCTGCACACTCCGTACCGACCACAGGCGAGTGCAAAGGTAGAGAGAGTGAACAGCACTATTAAGAACAAGCTGAGCAAAGTGATGGCTGAAACTGGATTGCTGTGGCCAGAAGCTTTACCACTAGTGTTGTACAGCATCAGAACCACTCCCAGGTTTCCATTTAACCTATCACCCTTTGAAATTCTTTTTTGTCGACAACTTCATGTAATGATAGACCCCCAGGATGATTTGAAATGCAATAATGAAGTGACTGTGAAATATTGGTTGGGATGAGCCAGCAGCTGAGAAATCAACAAAGAAATCTAAAGCTGGTGATTCCTGACCTAAGGAACAGTAATTGTCATGACATTGAGCCTGGGGATTATGTGATGATACGAAATTTTCTACGCTCAGGTTGCCTCATTGACAGGTGGGAAGGACCATACCAAGTCTTGTTAACCAGCACTACAACATTAAAGGTCGCTGAAAGAGAGACTTGGGTCCACTCATCCCACTGCAAGAAGGTTGCTGACCCGGAGAGAACTCGTGACAAAGTAGTTTGGTAACTGTGTGTTCAAAGTGTACTGTGTGTTCCAAGTGAACTGTGTGTTCAAAGAGCAAGGCAAAGAGAACCTCGTATCACTAGAGTGTTTGTTCCGGGAAAGTTGAGAGGCAGGACTATTGACAGGCACCTGAACACGGAGAGCAACAAGATCTAGGACGGTTGTCGCACCATTTTCTTTTTTCACCCCCCCTGCATTTTCCTTCCTTTTCGCCTCCTTATTTTCCTTCTTTCCCCTAACGAAATGGATCTATCACAAGAGACTGCGTTTCGGGTCCTGCTAGTAATTCTGTTTGTGATCAGGACAATTTGTTTTGGTGAGGGTCCCAGAGAGGTCGAGCAGGGATCTGGAATGGGTTATGATGGCTAGTACGAATTTGTAGGATCTCAGGAGCAGCACATCACTCGAGTAAAGGCTGGTATCAGTAAGCGCTCTGGTAGTCATGGAGCTCGGAGGCACTGTGAAGGGTTATTGTCTGATGAATATTGTATTTGTAGGAATTGTGAGAATATAGTCAAGGATGGGTGCATCCAGAGATGTCAGTCCAACCTTAATATCGACATGGACCACCATCCGCTGAGTGATTACTACTCACTAGTGGGTAAGGTCTTAAACCAGACAGAATGCTGGGTGTGCTCACAGGTACCTCAAGGTCAGAGTAAATCAGTATTAGTACCATACCCTTTAGCAATAGATGAGGTACTCGAATTATGGGGTGGGAGACCGGTGGACAAGAAATTCAATATCTTTAGGCCCCCTAGCTTGAAGCTCCACCAGTATCATGTAGACAGGTCCTTATTGTGTTTTAATATTTCCAATTGCTGAAAACCAGGAAATTGGGAAGTGACGTGGAGTAACCAGACAATGACCTTTCCACACAGAGCTGATAAGATACCCATAGACTCTGAACTTGTACGCCAAATAGCCAACAGTGGGAGGTATTTTCGGTATAGGTAAACCCGTGGAAGCAAGACCATGTGGGTTGGAAAAGTATCGTCAGGGTATTGTGCCCATATCATCCAGCCTGATACTTGTACTGAGCAAATGGGAGAACTAGGGATTGGTTTCTTTACTTGGAAAGTTTGCAATATGGTGATGTTACATTTTGTCCCCTATGTTCTCCCAGATGATGCCTATTTCATATGTGGGAGGAAAGTGTACAAGTGGCTTGCCCCGAGCTCTGAGGGATTGTGTTATATTGGGAGAGTACTACTGGAGCTCATGACCATAACCCATGATAAAATGAAAGACGTTCACCGCAGTGCTCAGGCTCCTTATACTCGTACTCACTATGAACACATCATCAAGAGACACCTCATAGATAGGACAGAGCACGCAGCCTCTGATTTGATCCACGAATCCACCGGGATTCAGTTCCTTCTCACATTAGACATCACCCGTACTGCCAGAGGAACTATAAATTATAGGTATATCCATGCGCTAGCGAACTTGATAGATAATATCACTGAGATGTATGATGACACCTTCAGGTATATGGGAAGGGATTTACAAGCCTACAAGAAGGAACTGATCCAGCACAGGATGGTTCTTAATTATGTTACAGCCGTGACAGGTGGGTACTGTGTTACTCTGGCAACTCAATATGGTGTGAAGTGCTGTACGTATATTACGAACAGCACTGACGACCCCACGGAGATCATCGATCAGAAGATGGACGTGATCTTGCAGTTGAAGTGGCAGTTCAGGAGGAAGCATAACCTTACCTTAGCGACTGTGGGTAATGAACTGACCGGCTGGGTCACATGGTTGAACCCACGCAAATGGTTCTCAGGTTTATGAGAGTGGGCTCAAAATGTCATTATGGGTGTGGGGAAGTTTCTCCTTTGTATCCTGGGAATCATCATAATTATTGGTTTGATATTTAGGTGTGTTAAAATTCTAACGCGGCGCAAGCACGGCACAAATTTGATGAGTCTAAGGAGCGAGGGCGCTGTTACAGCAGCAGATTTAATTTATGATCCATCCATAGAGACAGCGTTGTGATAAGGATTGCAAATTAATTTCATGGCCTGTTTCTTTCACCTGTTTTCCTTTGTCTCCCCCTCTGCCCAGATACATCCAACTGGAAAAGACGTCAGCCCTACCCAAAATGTTTATGTGAATGTATTTTTATATATGTGTCTTATCTTCATCTTTGCAACCTCCAGTTAATGGCACACACAATCGACAGGTGATATCCACATATACCAGCACTCACATATGTTCCCCCTCCATGTATCATCAACAAAATGTGCACCCCATTTGTTGGAACGAGAAGCTGAAAAGAGCTCGGTAGTGTTTGTTGGCCCATTTACAGACCCTTAATACGGGATGAGAAGGATTTAATGTATACATCGCAATACCTCGAAGCTTATTTAGAACATATACGGCACGATGATACATGCCCCTCAGACATGGATTCATACATACATGCTTTTTACTATCCCACTAGGTGATACCTTTCCCACCTACATCCAAGCTTCTGTATATATTGTATAGATATTTTTCTGTTTAGTGATTAGTTAGTGGCAGTTATTGGTGATTGCCAAAGGGTGGACTGTCGAAGTCAAAAAATACACACATCACGTACAAACTACACACAGATGGCCTCCGTGCATGCACATATTCGCAATTTGCGTATGGTCGCTCCCGCGGTCCTGCGTATTAGCGCGTGGTATGGGTAATTACGGTAGAGTTTGTGATCGCATGGAAAAGCCATAAAAACACATTACATATTTAATCCAAATAGTGCACATTGTACACATAGTCTCTTTGCACCACACCAGCAAGTTACAATAGTTTATATGGTATCAGAACAAAGGGATTCACCTTTACAGGATAGGAGGGGACAGAATTAGGTTATAAGGTGGTGTTTGGTATCCAGCTGTAGGGTATTTTAAGGGCAATATTCTGGTGTTGGTTTGCAGAATATTGCACGCTCCTGTGAATAGTTATGCAGGAGCAGAATATAAATATTAACTGTGTTTACTGTACATTTGGTATGCGGTGGGAACCCAGAGGAGACCACCTACAAGTGCACTTGGAACAGACATCGCCCACCTATTCAAACCGACCTATGACCTCTCCTGTACTGTAAATGACCATCCCTGTGTCCAATGGACAAAGAGATTACAGTATCCATTGGGTTAGGTTTTGGACTATTGTATAAAAGAGCCAGCTGCATGCCCGGTCACACACAGACTCTGAAGGTCACCTACCTTGATGACTGAGGACCAGACTGGGAAGCGCAGGTGAAACTAAAATGTATGTACCATTGAT
This sequence comes from Pseudophryne corroboree, assembly GCF_028390025.1. NCBI lineage: Eukaryota > Metazoa > Chordata > Amphibia > Anura > Myobatrachidae > Pseudophryne > Pseudophryne corroboree. The sequence continues at coordinate 188,892,061 of NC_086453.1, forward strand.
TGTAGCCATTATTCTATTATATTGTATTGTATTATTATTGTAAACCCCCTTTCAGTAGTTATATGTTGGTGTGTTGGAACCCGGCATTTTAAATACAATCTGGTGTCATGTCTCCTTTCCCTGCTAAGGTTATAAGTGTATTACAGTCACCCGTGTAGCTGCTAAGTGCTCACGGAGTATCTTTGGGGCTGTACGCACTGAGTGTTCTGTGTACTGCCAGCACGGCGTTTGTATGCAAAGTACATACACGGTACGGGGCTTTGTACGCTAATGGTTTAAAATGTACGTAGGCTAAGGATTGAGTACAGCGGCCGCAGCTGCTCCATTTAAAGTGTATTAAATGTCTTTTTAAAGTGTTGCTTTTAGTCCTGTAAGTAAACTGACATTTACACCTTGAACATTTCAATGCCCACATGAGCAATTGATGGAATTCGAGATTCGTTCCCATTCCAGTGGCATCCTACCCAGCTAAAGTCTTTGGGAGTTCTTTTGACTATAGAAATCACTGATTTATATCATGTAAATTTTCTCCCTTTACTACATAAGATTACTATAGATCTTAATTAATGGTCTGCACTTCAACTTACTTGGTTGGGTAGGATTAACACTGTAAAGATTACAATTTTCACCAAAGTTTTGTATCTACTTCAAACTTTGCCTATAACAGTACCTACTTCCTTTTTTACTACATTGCAGTCATCTGTTGGTCATTTTATTTGGGGTAAAAGAGGACACCGACTCTCTCAATTCACACTGAGCCGTACTCGTAAGGAAGGTGGACTACAACTACCCCATTTTATTAGTTATTATTATGCGGTACATTTGTCCAGAGTTATTGAAATGTCCAGATCCCCGTACACTAAGCAATGGTCACTAATCACTGAAACAGCTGCGGGTACCCCCTCATATTCTCCCCTGGCTTCAAAAAATCCCACGCACAAAACAACCCACCCTTGACCGGACCCTTAAGCTATGGAAGAAATTTAGACGCTTGGACTTTTCTAGCCCGAGACCCGCCTTGTTGACACCTTTATTATTTAACACAGACCTACCCGCGAACCCCTTCACCTTATCTCCCCTATCAGTATAGGCTAATGCCAGGATATCTCGTCTGAGTCACCTGATTGGTTCGATCGTATTCCATCACTTCACAGACTTGCAACGATCTTTTGGTTTACCGCCTAGCTCTTTTTGGGCTTACCTACAAACTCGGCATTATGTAACTGCAATGCCGACTTGTGCGGTGGGATGGAAGCCGACGACTTTCAAATCATTGTGTCTCTCTGAAAATTTGCCACGACACCTAATATCTTTATTGTACAGACAATGTCTTGATAGTACTCCCTCACAACCTCTGCCATTCGTTACAGCTTGGCATGAGGATTTGGGTAAAGAACTGACCACTGACCAATGGTCTTGCATTTTTCAATTTACATTTGCTAGTTCACCTTCACTCCAAGTACTAGAAACACAGTACAAAGTGGTCTCGAGATGGTACTGATGTCCAGATCGGGTTCAACAAATATTTCTGAGTGTATCGGAGCTCTTCTGGAGGTGTGGCAAGTCTCGTGGCACTCCTTGCCATATATGGTGCCGGTGCCCGGGATTGGCTTTCTTCTGGCAACAGGTTCATTCTATCACCAGGAGAAGCACAGGACTCCCAATACCAGAGACGCCTGAGTTTTGGTTGCTTAATTTAATAGACCTTCCCTTATCCCAGTTTAAAAATTCTCTATTGCGACATATAATGAATGCTGCTTGGGCTACCATTCCGTGCTTCTGGAGATCTCATGTACAACCTCCTATTGCCAAATGGTTTCAAAGAATCAACTACTATATGGCAATGGAGGACCTGGCATCATCTTTCGAACAGTCCACATCTCGATTCACAGCCATCTGGTTCGACTGGCTTGAATTTAAGGGAATGCAGGAATACAAAACTTATATGCTACTCTCTCCCCCTACTACATCTTAGGGTTGTGATGGTGATGGCAGTTCTCCTCTCTCTTCTCTTTTCCTTTTTATGTTTCTTCTATGTTCTATTTTTATTTATATTTATATTTGAGGACAATACAGATTAATGTCTTAAATTAAGTGGACTAAAAGTAACATACAATGTTCTCATTTTTTGTATTCTTAGTCTACGACTGAAATGACAGCTCCTATTGCTACAATTTTTGTATTGTATGATATACCCTTCAGCTGTATATTGTTATTTCTTTATTAATAAAACATAATTTGCATTTTAAAAAAATACTGTAAGTGATCCAAAATGTATAAAACACAATTCCAAATAATATTTATACATATATAATTTTTAGTTGTCTCAACAGGGTTAATAATATAGGAACTGTATTTAATCTATTCACTAATAATTTAGAGCAAAAACTAACTTTGCCCTCACTATTCTTATATATTACATATACACAATCACACTTAATGAAAACATTCTATTCACATTCATAATTATATTTCTACAAAAATCACATTATCAGAGGTATGGGAATACTAGTATACCTCTGCACTTAGTGTATGTATATATATATATATATATATATATATATATTTACTATTTAATTATTACACAAGAAACAACAATACTACACAGTTTGATTTTTGCACAGGTTTTATTCTAATTTATACATTTTGTAGCAGTTGTCACTTTTATTTTTTATTTATTTCTTGTTCTATTACATTTACATATATTTAACAATTGTTTTTTTTTTACCTAAGTACAATATTCACAAATACTCACCAGCATTTATTTATTTCTAAATTACTCACCAGCATTTATTTATTTATAAAATAGCTACACTTAATAAGATAAAATTGTCACTTATATTTTTTATGTAATATGTTCTAATACATTTACATATACTCAATAATTGTTTTTTCATTTGAATACAATATTCACAATTACTCACCAGTATTTATTTATTTATAAAATAGCCACACTTAACAGTATTACATTAATGGGGACTAAGACATACTAAACTATAAATATTATCAGTGTAACATAATCATGATCCTAACTTTGTGATTTGCCTTGCAACATGCATGGATAGGGAAAACGGTAACTAATTATAAGTTACTGTAACATGGATATTAATATATGATTGCTAGTGGTATAATAATCCATATCTGTATGTATGGCTATACCTTTTCTTATCATTTATCAGAGAGGAATGTATTATTAATACTAAAACAATGATTAGCAATCCCCAGTAACATGGGGATCTTAGAAGTTATTATGTAAGCACCTTACAGGGTTGTCAAACTGATCAGGTGTGTTCAATGAATAGAACATATTAAACAAACCAACGGGCTGGGACAGGAGAAGCACCATAGATGCTTTTGATTAGCGGTAATTACAGAGCCGCTTACTGAACAGCAATGGATGGGGATTCAAATCCCCATGCCGAGCTATTGATTGGTCGAACTCATTTCAGTCTCTTGCGATTGGCTCCATAATCCTATTTATATGCTTCCTGAGGCGGGCGCTATGTGCTATAGCCCTGACGAAGTTTATTTTAAGTGGATTAACACTGGCAATATGGATGTAATAAGGGGAGTTTAAATCTCCAAGTGTCATGCCACGATTTCTACACAATCATCTAGCCTATAACTAGAAAGCCTCCTATGGAAAAGCTATTACGAATAGCTACTGTGTATCCATTTACAGTATGTATATGTGAAATACGGCATACTTGCCTACCTGACCCTCTCCATGAGGGAGAAAATGCTCTGTTCCTGGACTTTCCTGGTAATGTATGTTTGCCATCACCTGTGGTGAAACACCTTTCTTATCAATTAACTAGCTCACCACAGGTGATGGCAATCATACATTACCAGGAAAGTCCAGGAACAGAGCATTTTCTCCCTCATGGAGTGGGTCAGGTAGGCAAGTATGAAATACGGACATTTGTGGTGTACAGTTTCCCGATTATATGAGAGCAAATTGGGGCACCAAAGGATCTGAGATTGATCCATTAGCAATATAGCTAGTTATATTAAGAACATTGGTGAACTGAGATTGCCTAAAGGATAAAAAAAAAAAGGGCAGACTAGATGGGCCAAGTGGTTCTTATCTGCCGTCAAATTCTTTGTTTCTATGTAACTCATATTAAAATCCTAACGTGAAAGAATGTTATAAAGAGTTATCAAAATGTACACACGTTATTCAGCATAATATAAACCTGTGATTCACATAGGAATATGCAGTAGAAATTACTGTTATCCGGATATATGAGGAACAAATAACCGAGCAATAATCAAGCCTGTTTTGTACATAATACAATTGCAATGAGTATAGGTATGCATGGTGGCATCTCAACGTGTCATGCCATGATTCTTACACAATCATCTAGCCTATAACTGGAAGTCCTCCTATGGAACAGCTATTACAAATAGCTACTGTGTATCCATTTATGTATATGTGAAACACGAACATTAGTGGTGTACAGTTCCTGGATTATATGAGAGTAAATTATTGCACCATAAGGATCTGAGACTGATCCATTAGCAATATAGCTAGTTATATTAAGAACATTGGTGAACTCATATCAAACTCTACACCCATGTTATTCAGCATAATATAAACCTGTGATTCACATAGGAATATGCAGTAGAAATTACTGTTTTCCGGATATATGAGGAAGAAACAACTGAGCAATAATGAAGCCCGTTTTGTATATAATAAATTGTAAGGAGTATAGGCATGCATGGTGGCATAATTCCTGGATATAATGTTTATGAATAGCTGGGTATAACATTTATGAACAGGAGAAATTATCCCCATATAGGAATCAGCAGCTATATTAACAGCTGGAATTATTCAGTATTAAATATTCAGGAATAAATCTAACTTTCCAGTATACAGAAAGCAGGAATATACACAATATTGCAATGTTCCCAGAAATAGTTCTATTATGCCACATGAAAGAAACAAATGTAACATTTATAACCACTGAAGGAAGAATGTGTAGATATTGAGCAGTACTGCTACATTTGTAACCTTTACTAGATACTACTGCTGGAAACAAATAAGTAGTTATTTTAGAGCAGAACATTAAATCTGAAACATCACAGAAACAATATGACACAGAATAAAGACAGTGCACAAGCATTTTCTTTTAAATCACATTTTATTTACACCCTAAAAAAAAGTATTTCTTTATTTTTCTACACGTTATCCTATTTCTATCAAATTTTATATTTTACTTTGCATGACCCCTACACTGAAAGGGGACATATAATACATAATATGTGATACCATTAAAGAGTAACACATCACACATGGGTACTGAATTTTCCTTGCGATATTATATGGTCTATTAATAAAGTATTCAAATTATTATTAAAAAGAAAAACTACTTTACTTGTGGAAGGGAAGGAGTGCTGCTGTTACTAAGTTGATTCCTTTTTTCTCTCTTCAGTCTTCATATGTATATTGAATCAGCAAGCTGCATCATTTGCACGTGTTTCATATTAATACACTAATTCTGTTAATACAATATATCACGTGTGATATATTCCCTATAGTTTATTAATTATTTAATATTCTGGTGTGGAAGCTTCTCAAACTCTAAACTTCATGGTTCCTACAATTCCATACAATTCCAAAGATCTGCTATTTGGCTACATTTTAGTGCTTCAGTGAGTCGCATTACTAATTGTGTTTTCCATCTGTGGTTCTCCAGCTAATCTACCCACCTGTTTACTACAACTCCCAGCAATAACAGTTCCATCCTGGTAAATCCTGTTCTTAGCTCCAACCTGTACACAGTACTGGAGCTACCAGCAATATCTCCAAGCCTTGTTGTCCTTGCCTGTCCGGAGAACTACTGGTACCAGACTGCTACCAGCAATATAGGCTAGTTCCTGTTATCGGCTCCGAGATATCTAGAGAACTACTGATCCCAGCCAGCTGCCTCCAATATCTTTAAGCCTGGTTATCCTGATATCAATTTCTGTCTTTCTGGTGAACTTTTGGTCCCAGCCAGCTGTTAGCAAAATTTAGTCTGGTTCCTGTTATTACTGCCTGTCTTAGCTGGTCCCAGCCCTGTCTCTGAAGCTTAGCAGGTACCTGCCCAGCATCTGTGCCTATAATCCAAAGTTTAGCTGGTCCCAGCCCGATATCTGTGCCGCTTAGCTGGTCCCAGCCGAGCATCTGTGCCTGTTAGTGGGTCCCAGCCAGGCATCCAGTCATCTTCCATATCCAGTAAGGCTCCAGTGCAGTCATCTCCTGGTTCCAAGCCAACTCCAGTCCTGGTCCAGTCAACTACGTACCAGTTCCAGTCTGGTCATTCTAATAAAGAACTTCCCTAGTGTCTATATAAGCAGGGCTGGCACCACCATTAGGCAGCTTTGGGCAGCTGCCTATGAGCGCCAGCACTTGAAGGGTGATGCAGAGTGAAAAAAAAATGAAGGCTGTGTGCTGAACTCACTGTGAAGGAGCTGTCGGGCCGGTGCTGGAGCCACATGCAGAGGTGTAGCTAGGAGCCATGGTGCCCGGAGCAAGGGTATGTTTTACTGAATTGGGTGAATGTTACATTTGAAAAGAAAAAAATATTTAAAAATCTTAAATTGGTGACAGGACTGGTTCTAGAGTTTGTGGAGCTCAGAGTGAACGTTTCCTTTGGGCATCCATATGTTAATAAGAAATATAGAGGTGTGGCTTTATGGTGAAGGGGCGTGGCACATGGTAGTTCCAATTCAGATTACACCGCATAGTATTGTCTTTTATTCACATTACACCACACAGTAGTACTCCTCTTATACACTTTACGCCACACAGTAGAGCCCCTTATACAAGTTACACAACACAGTAGAGCCCCTTATATACGTTATGCCACACTATGAACTACCTGTTACTAAGCAGCTTCTAATGCAGAGAGAGGTGCTGCAACAATCGGGCCAGAGATATATGCTGCAGCAGCAGGGACCCAGAGAGAGAGGTGCTACAGCAGTTAGGCATAAAGAGGTGCAGCAGCATGGGGGCAGAGAGTGGTGCTGCAGCACAGAAGTAACTCTGCTGCACAGCTACAAGTAGACAGTGGGGGTCATTCCGAGTTGATCGCTCAATGCTGTTTTTTGCAGCGCAGCAATCAGGTCTCTACTGCGCATGCGTATGCACCACAATGCGCAGTCGTGTCGTATGGGTACAAAGCGGTTTGTTGCTGAGTGATTGATTTAATGAAGATTCCATTCGCACAGCCGATCGCAAGGAGGTTGACAGGAAGAGGGCGTTTGTGGATCTCAACTGACCGTTTTCTGGGAGTGTTTGGAAAAGCGCAGGCGCGTCCAAGCATTTGCAGGGCGGGTGTCTGACATCAATTCCAGCACCAAAAAGACTGAAGTGATCGCATGGACCTACTTAGAAACTGCACAAAATGTTTTTGCAGAGCTCGGCTGCACAGGCGTTTGCACACTTGCAAAGCGAAAATACACTCCCCTTTGGGCAGCGACTATGCGTTTGCACGGCTGAAAAAAGCAGCTAGTGAGCAAGCAACTCGGAATGACTCCCAGTGAGACATGTAAACAGAGTGGCAGAGCTCCAGCATGTGCCGATGTCAATGTGTCCTGCTGTCACCTCTGACCTACCCTGTTCCTTATTGAGTCTCCGAGTCTCAGTCAGTGTGCACCACCTCTGCTTCTCCTCCTCCTGCTATGTGGCTATCAGTACAGCGGCACACAGTATAGCGGGAGAAGGGAGGGGTAAGTCAGATGGCAGCGCGCCCTCTAACTTTTCCAGCGCCCGGATCTCGTGCTCCACCGGAGCCACCCTCGCTACACCCCTGGCCACATGTCTGGGGCCTGTCCCGCCTCCCCCTCCTGCATCGCTCTCTCTCCCCCTCCCCCAACCCAATGACCAGTGAGAAGATCTGCTCCCTCTGTCGGGATCACAAGCCTTGCAGGAAGCCACTGGAGTAAGAGGAAGAGGTCACACCCGGTGGGCAGCACCTTTATCCAGAGCAACAAGGGCTTTCCCGACCACCAGCTGAACTAAACTAGCACCCTCCCAGCCGGCCCTAACCGGTGGTGGCGATGGGGAGTCCAAGCTCAGCAGCCACTACCGAGTGCATGATTGCATCTTCAAAGGCTGTCCTCTCTCACCAAAAGCCATTGCATCATCCAGGGGATGTCACAACTGAGGGCCTGAGCTGACGGGAGGCAGCCTCAGTTGTAGGGGCTGAGATGTACCGGAACCTGGGAGGTTGTATCAGACCCCTGGACATGTAAGTAACATGAATAATAACTGCCCGAAGGCGTGACCACGACAACTTGGATAAAAGTCAATGATGTTTATTATGACAACTCCGCAACACAGCAGCAGTAAAAGAAAACGTAAAAGTCAGCAAATAATAAATACAGTTCCTGGGTACTACAGGATGGCAGGAGCCACAGGGCACTGGTAGTGTGAGATAGTTCTTATGATCTTCTAGATGGAAAGTCCTTACCAGGCCCGACTGTAGCAATGGAGATAACCCAGGATTGTGCCAGCTGGTGTTCCAGGAAAAGCTGGGTTGCTGAAGGTAAAACAGCTGCTGTGGATACTGGCTGGAACCAGACTGTTGTTAGCACGGAGTGGATACTGGCTGGAACCAGTTAAATAATAGATGAACTTGGGAGCGATTAAATATGAACTGAAATGTAGAACTTGAGAGCGGAGAAATAATAATACCGGTGGAGAGTGGTAAAGTGTAGAAAGGACACCGGCCCTTTAAGGGAAGCTGTACTCTGCTGAAAGCTGAGCTGGAAGCAGGTAATGTTGTAGCTGGAAACAGATGAATCCACAATGGATTGGAGAGTCAGGCTACACCGCAGGTGGAATGCTGGTGCGGGTCTCTATGGTGGAAGTCTTGAGACAGGAGCTGGAACCTGGAAGACAATCACAGGAGAGAGACAAACAGGAACTAGGTTTGACAACCAAAGCACTGACGCCTTCCTTGCTTAGGCACAGATTACTTATACCTGCAGCAAGGAAGGGATTGGCTAGGCAATTATGCAGATTAACATTGCAAACAGCAGATTGGTGGAAATGAACAGATGACAGAATCCAAGATGGCTGCGCCCATGCAGACACTTGGAGGGAAGTTTGGTTTGTAATCCATGTGGTAATGAAAACAGTAATGGCGGCGCCGGCCACCGGAGACAGGAGGCGCCAGGCTGACAGATGCACATCCAACCACGCGGACACAGCGGAGGCCGCGGCTGACGTAATCGCCACTCAGACACTCTGCATGCAGAAGTTCAGGGACGGCGGCGGAGGCCGCGGGAGACGCCATGCCAGGTGTAATATGGCGTTTACTGTGACAGCGTCCCAGAGTGACAGGAGAGGATACAGGAATGTACACATCAGGATAACAGATGGGATCCGGTCCTGGAGCGCAGTGCCAGCCTTAGGAGGCATCTGATGGGTAAGAAATGGCGTCCAGATACCCGGATCGTGACAGCACCCCCCCCTTTAGGAGTGGCCCCAGGACACTTCTTTGGCTTTTGAGGAAACTTGGAATGGAATCTCCGGACCAAGGCAGGAGCATGGACATCAGAAGCATTGGTCCATGAACGTTCCTCAGGACCATAACCCTTCCAGTCAATAAGATATTGTAGTTGACCGTAACGGTGACGTGAGTCCAGGATCTTGGCCACTTCATACTCAACGCCACGTTGAGTTTGGACTTTCGGAGTTGGAGGAAGTGAGGAATGAAACCGATTCAAGATCAGCGGTTTCAACAGGGAAACATGGAATGTCCTGGGTATTTTTAAGAAGGGAGGCAACTGGAGTCTGTAAGCAACAGGATTGATGACTTGTTCAATCTTGAAAGGACCGATATAGCGAGGTGCAAACTTCATACTGGGAACTCTTAACCTCAAATTCTTCGTGGATAACCATACCCGATCACCCACCTTGAGAGCAGGAACTGCTCGACGCTTCTTATCCGCAAACTTCTTGTACCTGAACGATGCCTTGAGCAGAGCTGATCGTACGCTCTTCCAGATATTGGCAAACTGATGCAAGGTGATATCCACTGCGGGAACAGAAGTTGCTGGAAGCGGTTGAAACTCAGGGACTTTAGGGTGGAATCCAAAGTTAGTGAAGAATGGTGTTGAAGCAGATGAAGAATGATACTGGTTGTTATGACAGAACTCGGCCCAGGGAAGTAATTGAACCCAGTCATCTTGAGAGGAGGACACATAGATGCGGAGGAAGGCCTCCAAGTCCTGATTCACCCTCTCGGTTTGACCATTGGTCTGAGGATGGTAAGCCGTGGAAAACTTTAGCTTGACTTGGAGGACTTGACATAAACTTCGCCAGAATTTGGCTGTGAATTGAACTCCTCGATCTGGGATAATTTCTTCAGGAAGACCGTGGAGTCGGAAGATCTCTTGTATGAATACTTGAGCCAACTTGGAAGCTGACGGAAGACCGGTGAGAGGAATGAAGTGTGCCATCTTGGTGAACCGGTCAACTACCACCCAGATGGTATTGAACTTGTTGCACATGGGTAAGTCTGTAATGAAATCCATCGACAAGTGGGTCCATGGTCGACGGGGAACGGATAGTGGAACCAGTTGCCCCGCAGGCGACTGGCGGGATACTTTATGTTGGGCACACTTTGGGCAAGATGCAATAAACTCCAAGACGTCCTTTTTCAGAGTTGGCCACCAATAGGACCTAGAGATAAACTCCAGGGTTTTTTGGATACCTGTATGTCCGGCAAAACGGGAAGCATGGGCCCAATGCATGAGCTTCTTCCTTAGCATCGGCTTCACAAAACTTTTCCCTGATGGGGGCGTAGAGTCCATCCCTACCGTGGAGAATGCCAACGGATTTATAATAGGATGCTTGTCTGAAGACTCTGACTCATTTTCTTGCTCCCATGAGCGGGAAAGGGCATCGGCCTTGCGATTCTGAGAGCCCGGACAGAACTGGAGTTTAAAGTCGAACCTAGAAAAGAAAAGTGCCCATCTGGCCTGACGAGGGTTGAGACATTGTGCGCCCTTCAGGTATAAAAGGTTCTTGTGGTCTGTAAGTATGGTGATTGAATGAGAAGCTCCCTCCAACAGATACCTCCACTCTTCTAGAGCGAGCTTGATGGCTAGCAACTCCTGGTCGCCAATGGCATAGTTGCGCTCAGCTGGGGAGAACTTCCGGGAGAAGAAACTGCAAGGGTGTAAATGGCCATCTTTAGCCCTCTGAGATAACACCGCTCCTACTCCAACGGAGGAGGCATCCACCTCTAAGATGAAAGGAGAGTCGATGTCAGGCTGTTTCAGAACAGGCGCAGAGATGAACCTTTGTTTTAAAAGATGAAATGCTTGCATGGCTTCTTCAGACCACTTGGACGGGTTAGCACCCTTCTTAGTGAAAGCAGTAATAGGCGCCACAATGGTGGAAAAGTCTCGTATAAACTTTCGGTAATAGTTGGCGAACCCTAAGAACCTCTGGACCCCTTTGAGGTTTAAGGGTACCGGCCAATTTTGGATTGCTTGTAGTTTCTCAGGATCCATCTCTAGTCCGGAACCAAACACAATGTACCCTAGAAACGGAATGGACTTGACTTCAAAGATGCATTTTTCTAATTTGCAATAGAGATGATTGACACGGAGACGGGACAGAACCTCTTTAACCCAAAAACGATGTTCCTCTAAATCGTTGGCAAAAATGAGGATATCGTCTAGATAGACCACGACATGACGGTATAGAATGTCTCTGAAGATCTCATTGACAAAATGCTGGAAGACAGCTGGAGCATTGCTCAATCCGAAGGGCATGACGAGGTACTCATAATGTCCGTCACGGGTGTTAAAGGCGGTCTTCCACTCGTCACCCTCACGGATCCGGATGAGATTGTATGCACCTCGCAAGTCCAGCTTTGTAAAGATGGTAGCTCCGCTAACTCTGTCAAAGAGCTCAGTAATCAGGGGTAAAGGATAACGGTTCTTGATGGTAATGTCGTTCAAACCTCTGTAGTCGATGCACGGCCGCAGACCACCATCTTTCTTTTTTACAAAAAAGAAGCCTGCGCCGGCTGGGGAAGAAGAAGGTCGAATGAACCCCTTTGCTAGGTTCTCTTTAATGTATTCCTCCATAGAATGCGTCTCAGGCAGAGACAACGGATAAGTTCGGCCTCGAGGTGGAACCTTCCCTGGAACGAGATCAATCGGGCAGTCCCATTCTCTATGAGGAGGAAGGATATCAGCAGAAGCTTTACTGAACACATCCGTGAAATCTTGATATGGAGGAGGTGGAACATCAGACGACCTGGGGGAGGAAGAACAGACAGGCAATACTTTAAACAAACATGTCTCTGCACAGGAGGAACCCCATGCCAGGATTTGCGTAGTCGTCCAATCAATTGTAGGATTGTGAAGACGGAGCCATGGAAGGCCCAGGACCACAGGATGTGTGGCTCTTGGAATCACTAAAAGTGAAATAAGTTCGGAATGAAGAACTCCCACTCTCAGACGAACTGGTAGAGTCCTTAGAGCAATAACAGTATCAAAAATTTTACTGCCATCCACGGCAGTTAAGGAAAAGGAGGAAGGAAGTCTCTCGGTGGGTAGGGACCACCGTTTAACATAGGCTTCAGTAATAAAGTTCCCAGCTGCTCCGGAATCAAGGAGGGCAATGACGTTCCGATAACGTTGAGCAACTTGAAGCGAGACTGGGAGATTACAATCATGAGGAGATGGAGAGGAGATCATTACTCCTAGCCGGCCCTCTCCTGGGCGAGCTAGGGTTTGGAGTTTTCCCGGACGTTCGGGACAGGCATTGATGGTGTGAGACGGAGCTGCACAGTAAAGACAAAGAGACTCAGAGAGACGTCTTCGGCGCTCAGCAGGAGTTAAACGGGAACGGCCAATTTGCATGGGCTCATCTTTAGATGGTGACAGTTGACGAGGAGGAGGAGCAGAAGATTTTGGAGCAGATGATCTTCCACGCTCAGTTGCTCTCTCTCTGAAACGTAAATCAACTTTCGTGCAGAGTGAGATTAGCTCATCTAACTTAGAAGGTAAGTCTCTGGTAGCTAACTCATCTTTAATAAGCTCAGATAAGCCATGCCAGAATGCAGCATACAGGGCCTCGTCGTTCCATGCCAGTTCGGATGCCAGGATCTGGAACTGTATTAGATATTGTCCTACAGTACGTGACCCCTGGCGTAAACGGAGAATCTCGGATGAAGCTGAGGTTACCCGGCCTGGCTCGTCGAAGATGCGCCTGAATGTTGACACGAATGCAGTGTAAGAAGATAGCAGGGTGTCGGACCTCTCCCATAACGGTGATGCCCAGTCAAGGGCGGAGCCACTGAGAAGAGAGATGATGTAGGCAATTTTTGTACGGTCACTGGGAAAATTGCCAGGTTGTAGCTCAAACTGAATCTCACACTGGTTGAGAAATCTCCTGCAGAATCTTGGAGATCCGTCAAATTTTGCTGGCGTTGGAAGATGAAGACGTAGAGCAGAAATGGGTAAGGTGGGTGGGGTTATAGCTGGAGTCACTGTGGTTGACGCACCAGATGCGCCTGATCCACGGAGAGTTGTCTGAATCCCATCCAGCCGAGTAGAGAGATCCTGGAGACAGCGGATGATGTGGCCCTGTGCAGCCTCCTGATGTTCTAGTCGGGCTGCCAGTTCTTGCATCGGCCTGGCCGCTTGATCCTGGTCTCCGGCTGGATTCATTAGGTCAGTGCTTACTGTCACAACTGAGGGCCTGAGCTGACGGGAGGCAGCCTCAGTTGTAGGGGCTGAGATGTACCGGAACCTGGGAGGTTGTATCAGACCCCTGGACATGTAAGTAACATGAATAACTGCCCGAAGGCGTGACCACGACAACTTGGATAAAAGTCAATGATGTTTATTATGACAACTCCGCAACACAGCAGCAGTAAAAGAAAACGTAAAAGTCAGCAAATAATAAATACAGTTCCTGGGTACTACAGGATGGCAGGAGCCACAGGGCACTGGTAGTGTGAGATAGTTCTTATGATCTTCTAGATGGAAAGTCCTTACCAGGCCCGACTGTAGCAATGGAGATAACCCAGGATTGTGCCAGCTGGTGTTCCAGGAAAAGCTGGGTTGCTGAAGGTAAAACAGCTGCTGTGGATACTGGCTGGAACCAGACTGTTGTTAGCACGGAGTGGATACTGGCTGGAACCAGTTAAATAATAGATGAACTTGGGAGCGATGAAATATGAACTGAAATGTAGAACTTGAGAGCGGAGAAATAATAATACCGGTGGAGAGTGGTAAAGTGTAGAAAGGACACCGGCCCTTTAAGGGAAGCTGTACTCTGCTGAAAGCTGAGCTGGAAGCAGGTAATGTTGTAGCTGGAAACAGATGAATCCACAATGGATTGGAGAGTCAGGCTACACCGCAGGTGGAATGCTGGTGCGGGTCTCTATGGTGGAAGTCTTGAGACAGGAGCTGGAACCTGGAAGACAATCACAGGAGAGAGACAAACAGGAACTAGGTTTGACAACCAAAGCACTGACGCCTTCCTTGCTTAGGCACAGATTACTTATACCTGCAGCAAGGAAGGGATTGGCTAGGCAATTATGCAGATTAACATTGCAAACAGCAGATTGGTGGAAATGAACAGATGACAGAATCCAAGATGGCTGCGCCCATGCAGACACTTGGAGGGAAGTTTGGTTTGTAATCCATGTGGTAATGAAAACAGTAATGGCGGCGCCGGCCACCGGAGACAGGAGGCGCCAGGCTGACAGATGCACATCCAACCACGCGGACACAGCGGAGGCCGCGGCTGACATAATCGCCACTCAGACACTCTGCATGCAGAAGTTCAGGGACGGCGGCGGAGGCCGCGGGAGACGCCATGCCAGGTGTAATATGGCGTTTACTGTGACAGCGTCCCAGAGTGACAGGAGAGGATACAGGAATGTACACATCAGGATAACAGATGGGATCCGGTCCTGGAGCGCTGAGCCAGCCTTAGGAGGCATCTGATGGGTAAGAAATGGCGTCCAGATACCCGGATCGTGACAGGGGATAACCACGGTCAGTGCCTCTGCTCACATCTCAGCTGGCTGGCTGTTGTTCCTGAGAGGTGTCAGCTGCCACAATAAGTAGCCAAAGAGTAAGGTGTGAATATATATATACTGTATAATATATATATGTAAGTATATATGTTTACAGATGTAGCCACACTTATCGTGACTACATCTGATGTGGACAGGCACTCTCGGTGTGGCTAGGCATGCCTGTGCCTAGCTGCATAATTAGCCGCCCCATTTACTACGAATGGGAAGCTTGCACATCTAAGGTGCATGCGAAACTTAGATGTGCATGCTGGGTGCGACTTCGCCAAGATGTAGCCACGATGAGCGATGAGCATGGTTACATATGTATATAAGTATTATATGTGTATATATATATTCCATAGACAAAAAACCTTACGGTTTCACATGTCCCATTAAGGCTTCTTAGACATGATCGAAATTTCAGAAACCTGTTGTAACTCTTCCACTCAAACTCCAAAAAGCAATGAAATTCCGATCATTAAGGCTGACACCTTAATGGACGTGTTCCTTGCGCAATACAGATATGGTATGCCATCACAGCCTGTGGGTAAGTGCAGATTCAGCACTCTCACAGAGTGAGATTGCTGTCACTCACACAATGGTGGAGCTGCTAATTCACAGATTTGTGTGCTCATTGGAATACACACATGCAGTCTATGCAACTGAAGGTCTGAGCAGTTTTGTGGTGCTCCCATCCCACACAGTGCCCACAACCATCCCATTCGGTCACAACAATCCCACCTTGTTACAACAGCTTCCATCTCACTTAGTATACACATTTAGCTCCCTCAAAATATCTTGGTTAATTGCTAAAACTATAATACCCCATCTACTGTCTATGCATCTACACTTGCTTCCCCTATACACCTCCATGCTGCTGTCTTCCCCAATCCCTACTACTGTGTTCTCCCATCTGTGCTAGTCTGTACTAACTTATCTGCACCATCTGTCTTTCCGCACCTGTGCCTTGTCTGTACCACAGTTTCCTTCTCTCTGTGCTGCTCAGTGTTTCCCTCTTCAACGTCACTCTGTCTCCTCCAGTACATGGCACACTGTCTTCTCTCCCATCTGCACCAGTTTTCTACCCATCCATGCCAGAGTTTTCAACCCATCAGCACCATTTCCCCCATCTGCACAGCTCTGTCTCCCTTCCCATACTTGCTGCTTAATCTACCCCATATCCACACCACTCTTACCCCATTCATGTAGCAGACATCCTGAAGGTAAATTTCGTGGGTCCTGCGCTCTTGGCAGGGGGATAACCGCCACAGCCCACCCCCAAATGGTTGGGAAACGCCTCCGTTGTGCAGACCATGCCCTGCCAATGGCATTCTAACGCTGTTTGCACGCCCCCCTCCTTCCCCGCAACCACCTCTGCCTATTAATCAGGCAGGGTGATCGCAACCAGTGAGATGCTGATAGCATCTCACTGGGCTCCTTGGGTACGCACGCGCAGTGCGGCCATTGCACGTGCGCACCTCACAAACTAATTCAGACTGCGATCGCTGCTGCTGCGGTCTGAATTACCCCGTGTTTCTTTGTCCCCCCCCATCAGTGCTGCTTAGTGTTCCCTCTATCCACACACTTCTGTTCCCCCATCCACACCGCTCTCCTCCCTCCAATCAACAACACTCATACCTCATCTGAGCAGCTTTGTCTTCCGCTCAGACCTTCAGTTGCACAGACTGCATGTGTGTATTCCAATGAGCACACAAATCTGTGAATTAGCAGCTCCACCATTGTGTGAGTGACAGCAATCTCACTCTGTGAGAGTGCTGAATCTGCACTTACCCACAGGCTGTGATGGCATACCATATCTGTATTGCGCAAGGAACACGTCCATTAAGGTGTCAGCCTTAATGATCGGAATTTCATTGCTTTTTGGAGTTTGAGTGGAAGAGTTACAACAGGTTTCTGAAATTTCGATCATGTCTAAGAAGCCTTAATGGGACATGTGAAACCGTAAGGTTTTTTGTCTATGGAATTTCATCGCTTTTTTTAAATTTATTTTTTTTATTCAGAAATGTTAAATTTTACTGTAAGAATAAACATTTGATTTTTTAAATGTTTAATGAAAATGTTCGTATAACATCACTGTTCTGTGCAAAATTATTTTATTAACCAAACCGAATTGTTTAAGGTCCGTACACACTTAACGATTTAATGAGCGACGTCGCTCATTTTCCCCCTCCTTGAGCGTCGTCGCTCGTTTTATCGTTAAGTGTGTATGCCGCCAGCGATGAACGATGCTCGGACCCGCGGGTCGGCAAAAATCGTCGCTGTCGGTAGGGCATGCATGAAGGATGTGGACTGTCGTCCACGACCTTCATGCAGGGCTGGCGGGGGCGTGACGTCACTGAGCGATATGAGCGGTCATATCGCTCAGTGTGTACAGTCGGCCGCCGGCCCGGGAGGGGGAAACATTAGACGATGTCGCTCACAGAGCGACATCGTTTAATGTGTATGGGCCTTTAGACTTTGGTCAAAATATTTTGCTGCCTTTGCAGCTGATGCAGGGAGGGGGGTAGGCGGCAGCAGCCTGTAACTGAGGCTGGAGGTAGGCGTGAAATGCATTGCTTGTACGTGTGAGTGCGTGGTGTCAGGTGCTGCGCGTGTATATGTGTGTGTGTCAGGTGCTGCCTGTGTATGTGTGTGTCAGCTCCTGTGTGTGTGTGTGTGTGTGTGTGTGTGTGTGTGTATGTGTGTGTCAGGTGCTGCGTGTATATATGAGTGTGTCTGATGGTGCGTGTGTATGCGTCAGCTGCCGCACGTGTGTGTGTGTCAGGTGTTGCGGGTGTATATGTGTATGAGTATCAGGTGCTCCGCGTGTGTACAAGTGTATGTCTGGTGCTGTGCATGAATACGTATGTCTGTGTCAGGTGCTGCGCATGTACATGAGTGTGCGTCAGGTGCTGCGCGTGTACATGAGTGTGCGTCAGGTGCTGCGTGTGTACATGAGTGTGCGTCAGGTGCTGCACGTGTCTATGTGTGTGTGAGTAAGGTGCTGCGTGTGTATGTGTGTGTCAGGTGCTGCATGTGTATATTAGTGTGCCTGATGGTGTGCGTGTATATGTATGTGTCAGGTGCTGTGTGTATATGTATGTGTCAGGTGCTGCGTGTATATGCATGTGTCAGGTGCTGCATGTATATGCATGTGTCAGGTGCTGCATGTATATGCATGTGTCAGGTGCTGCATGTTTATTTTATTGTGTCTGATGCTACGTGTGTGTGTCAGGTGCCGCACGTGTATATGTGTGTGTGTCAGGTGTTGCGCGTGTATGTGTAGGTCAGGTGCTGCATGTTTATTTTATTGTGTCTGATGCTACGTGTGTGTGTGTCAGGTGCCGCACGTGTATATGTGTGTGTGTCAGGTGTTGCGCGTGTATGTGTATGTCAGGTGCCGTTCCCCTTCTTCCCATCCCAGCTCTCTATGTAGAATACAGCTCTGCACCCAGAGAGAGGGAAAGACCAGGGGGCTGATCACTGCACTGCTCACTTTTTGGTCATGAGTTCGGCCTCCTGTTTCTTCCAGTGCTGTGTTCCTGCAGCCCAGCCCTCCCTGTTGTGCCAGAGAATCAGCCCTTCCTTCCCCTGCCAGAGAGAGAGAGCCCGAGGCAGAGACACTCTTCCCGTAGCTGGCCTACCCCCAGTACTTCAGCACTGGCCATGCGGCAGTCAACAAAGGAGACCAGCAGGGGGTTCTGGCAGCATCAGCTGTGGCCGCAGCTGGATCGGGGAGGCCTGCAGTGTCTGAGGTGGGCAGCACTTCCTCCGCCGCTGTCACCTTCCCCTGCCGGAGAGAAAGCCAGAGACATACCCTTCCCGCAGCTGGGCTACCCCTAGTACCTCAGCGCTGGACAGGCAGAAGTCTATGGAGGGGACCGGCAGGGTTTTCGGGCCGCAGCAGCAGCGGCCGCAGACAGATCAGGGAGGCCTGCAGGGTCAGAGCTGGGCAGCACTTCCACCAACACTGTCACCTCTGTGCTGGGCATGTACACCAGTCCGTACGGACGGAGGTGTCCACAACAGGCAGCAGTATAATGAGTCAGACAAACTCATTACACGCTGCCCACTGCTGCGCCGCATGCCCTCGAAGGAGGAAGCCTAGATGCGGTCCCCAGCGGCAGCGAGGGAGAAGGGTGATCACATCACCCTTCAACCCGGCACCTCACAATCAGCTGGGGATCTGCAGTAGCTTCATCTCTCTCTTCCTCTCCCTCTCTGACAGCACAGCAGCCCCTCTGGGTCCCATGTAGCTCTGCCCCCCTGCTCACAGTTCACTCGGCCTCTCCTGATTAAAAAGAAAATAAGAGCCTGACCTGCTGCTCAGATGCGAGGAGGGGACGGGCGGTAGGTCCTCTGTGAGTACACTACACAGTCAAAATTAACTCTGACTCCTCACAACAGTGTGGACTGCGGGCGACGTCAGACGCCAATTTGGGTGTGCTTGCCGCACTACCTGCCCATCAAGCCCAACGTGGTGCCATGGTGCCAGCCCCACCCACTATACGGATTCCATTTTGTATTAGGAATCCTATAACAGCATTCAGACATCCCTCCCTATGACGCTGCCATCCATACACTGCCGCTCTCATACATCCGCACACCGCCACTCTCATACATCCGCACACTGCCGCTCTCACACAACTGTACACTGCTGCTCTCATACATCCATACACTGCCGCTCTCATACATCCGTACAACCCCGCTCTCATACATCCGTACAACCCCGCTCTCATACATCCGTACAACCCCGCTCTCATACATCCGAACAACCCCGCTCTCATACATCCGCACACTGCCGCTCTCATACATCCGCACACTGCCGCTCTCATACATCCGCACACTGCCGCTCTCATACATCCGTACACTGCTGCTCTCATACATCCATACACTGCCGCTCTCATACATCCGTACAACCCCGCTCTCATACATCCGTACAACCCCGCTCTCATACATCCGTACAACCCCGCTCTCATACATCCGAACAACCCCGCTCTCATACATCCGTACACCGCCACTCTCATACATCCGCACACTGCCGCTCTCACACAACTGTACACTGCTGCTCTCATACATCCATACACTGCCGCTCTCATACATCCGTACAACCCCGCTCTCATACATCCGTACAACCCCGCTCTCATACATCCGTACAACCCCACTCTCATACATCCGTACTACCCCGCTCTCATACATCCGCACACCGCCGCTCTCATACATCCACACACCGCCGCTCTCATACATCCACACACCGACGCTTTCATACAGCCGTACACTGCCGCTCTCATACAGCCGTACACTG
This sequence comes from Pseudophryne corroboree, assembly GCF_028390025.1. Lineage (NCBI taxonomy): Eukaryota > Metazoa > Chordata > Amphibia > Anura > Myobatrachidae > Pseudophryne > Pseudophryne corroboree. The sequence goes on from NC_086453.1 coordinate 188,912,413, forward strand.
CCGCTCTCATACAGCCGTACAACCCCGCTCTCATACATCCGCACACTGCTGCTCTCATACAGCTTCACACCGACGCAGTTATACAGCCGTACACTGCCGCTCTCATACAGCCGCACACTGCCGCTCTCATACAGCCGCACACTGCCGCACTCTTACAGCCGCACACTGCCGCACTCTTACAGCCGCACACCGCCGCACGCATACAGCCGCACACCATCGCACTCATACAGCCGCACACCATCGCACTCATACAGCCGCACACCAACGCAGTTATACAGCCGTACATTGCCGCTCTCATACATCCGCACACTGCCGCTCTCATACATCCGCACACTGCCGCTCTCATACATCCGCACACTGCCGCTCACATCTATACATACATAGCCTCCATACATCTACACATCCAATCCCCGCGCAAGGGGACACTGAAGTCACTATCACTTTTACCCGGGGTGTGACCACAGCCAGCCACTACTCCGGCCACCTTCTTGTGACACCAAAATGCATCTTCCCTATCATCAGGGTGGTGCTGCTGCTGGGGGCGGGTTGCTGGTTGGTGCTGCGATTGGAGGGGGTACTGCTTCCCTGTGCTGCCACTGTCTCCCGGATCATCGTGCCGCTGGCTGAATTGCAGCTTGATGCTACTGCTGCCGGGAGTAACAGCTTCCTGACTGTTGTTGCTGGTGGCTGCCTACTGCTCATTGCCGCCGGAACACTGACCGGCTCGGCAGTGATGCTGGCGGAGGAGTAGTGGCGGTGGGGTGGGGGGGTGCCTGCTCCCTTCCCTCGAGCATGCCGCAGTGTAAAAAAATAAATAATAAATAGAGAGCATACCAGGGTGAGAGTCTGTATGGATCACAGTGATTACACGGGGCACAGCATAAGGACACCTTGCTGTGAGGGGCTCTGCCCACACAGATTGCTGCACCCTCTCTGATGTCAGCCGCTGCCCTCTCGTTCTCTGGGCGGCCAATTCCAGTGTGAGGTAGGAGAGGAAGAGAACACACAGGAGAGCAGCCCTGATATATAACAGAGGTGGAAGTTCTATAGGCAGCAGAGACGGAGACCAGCCAGCCAGTCTCCCAGTGCCCTGATCACTACACGCCGCCAGCACAGCATTACAGGAGGGTCCTATAGTGCTGCCCTGATCTAACTGGTGTGTGTACCAAGTGTACCCCGTACAGTGTGCTACGCCCTGGTGTCTCTGAGAGGGGTGATTCACCGTGCCGCTTTAGTATATGGCTTTTCCTTAGTACTGTACGTTACAGCCCTGTACTAGTAGTGGCAACTCTGCCCTATGTGAACCTGTGAGGTTCTTTTCCTATTTACAGAATAACCGGGGAGAAGGCGGCCATATTGCGGCTCTCAAGTGAAGGCACTCTAGTACACCCCCTGCTGGCGGCCACTGCGCAGGCGCAACAAATTGAAATGCCCGATCTCTATAATGGGGCATATTTCTCTTAATTAAAAAAAAGCTGTAACTTTTTGAAAAACCACAACCCCAAAAGGCACTTCACTGGGACATGCTCTATCTAATAAAACAAACCCCAAGTCTTATTTATTTATTTATATATATATATATATATATATATATATACACACACACACACTCATGTATATACATGCATATACATGTATACACAAATTCACGTATGTACATGTTTATGTATGTATAATACACTGATAGAGTACATTATATTTATGAATTAATTGCTTCCCGATTCTGCAGCAGCATCATCAGCACCACCAGTGTTACTCACAGTCACTTCACACTGACTGCTGCACAACACATCACTTAATTTCCGGGCCGCCCGCCACCTGGTGAAGAGACATGGGAGATGAAGGACCAGCAGTGCCACGTTGAGCGGAAGTATTGTGAATTAGTTACCCACACACTCCTTGTGACACCTGCTCCCCGTCTGCCCTCCCACCCGCCACCTGCCGTCCGGAACCCGCACTGACAAGTAAGTCTCAGCAGAATGTGTCTGCCGGCGGCTCCCAGTCCCTCCTAGAGGAACACTGCCAGTGGCGTGGCGGCTGCGGCACACTAGGACTGAGAGACCGCAGCGGGAGGAAAGCACAGGTGGGCGGGAGGAGAGCATGGGCGGACATCACCACGTCACATTGCAAGGTGACGCCAGTCCCCCTAGTGAGGCCGCCGACGAATGCACTCAGCATAGTATTAGCAGCAGGCAGAGGGGGGGCGGGCGCAGCGGTGGGGGGAGGTACGGAAATGAGCTGCAGGCTAGGCTCCACCGATCACACACTCAGCGATCACTGTGCTACAGCAAGCGTGGCGTGCAGCGGTGCTGGACATTAGGGAGTGCCTGTGCGCACCAGGCACCCCCTGTACGCACGCCTATGCGCTACCACCCCCCATATGCCACACTACATCACTATGCTATAGCCATCTCATATGCTGCACTTCATAATTACACTATACCCCCCATACAACATACTACATCACCACACTACACTACTCACAATAAAATTAAAACATCCCAGTTCCTCATTCTTAATGAGCTCACGTGAGTTCTCTCCCCAACAGAGCTCCAGACCAAGTAACAATGAAGACACCAGCAGCATGTAGGGGGCAGGCCTGGTCCACTTGTCAGGAGAGAGCGGTCACTGGAGAGTAAGAAGGGGGCGGGGCCTAGTCCAACAGACGGGAGAGAGCACAATCAGGAGAGAGCAAGGTACAGGGGTAGAAGGGGACGGCTGATGTGAAGTAGGGAGCGTGGCCTATTCTTACAGGCTTTCAAAACTTGATTTTTTTTAAATTCGACATTTGACAAATTCGACTTTTCTGCAATGGTACAAATGCGGCAATTCGACAAAAGTATATTCAATTGAAGTTTGTAAATTCGACAACAGTGCTTTTAAACAGTAAATTCGTAATTTTCAATCCACCACACTTTGCTGGCGGAATCTAATAAAAAAATTTAAAAACATGTTTTTTTTGCTATTTTCTTTTTTGGTAATAGCATATCTATTTATATTAGAAGGGATTAGGTACTTCGTTTGTCTTTTTTGGAGGCACAAGTATTATTTATATATTTTTTAAAAGATTATTATTTTTTTAAATGGAAAGTGAAAAACCCGAAAAATTTTTTGCGTGGAGTCCCCCCTCCAAAGCATAACCAGCCTTGGGCTCTTCGAGCCGGTCCTGGTTCTAAAAATCCGGGGGGAAAACGGACAGGGGATCCCCCGTATTTTTAAAACCAGCACCGGGCTCTGCGCCTGGTGCTGGTGCAAAAAATACGGGGGACAAAAAGAGTAGGGGTCCCCCATATTTTTTACACCAGCATCGGGCTCCACTAGCTGGACAGATAATGCCGCAGCCAGGGGTCACTTTTATACAGTGCCCTGCGGCCGTGGCATTAAATATCCAACTAGTCACCCCTGGCCCTTGGGTGGCTGGGGGGGACCCCTTGATTGAAGGGGTCCCCCCCAGCCACCCAAGGGCCAGGGGTGAAGCCCGAGGCTGTCCCCCCCATCCAAGGGCTGCGGATGGGAGGCTGATAGCCTTGAGAAAATTGAAAGAATATTGTTTTTTCCAGTAGTACTTCAAGTCCCAGCAAGCCTCCCCGCAAGCTGGTACTTGGAGAACCACAAGTACCAGCATGCGGGAGTAAAACGGGCCCGCTGGTACCTGTAGTTCTACTGGAAAAAAATACCCAAATAAAAACAGGAGACAGACACCGTGAAAGTAAAACTTTATTTCACACCTGCCGACACACACATACTTAACTATGTTGACACGAAGCAGTCGGTCCTCTTCTCCAAGTAGAATCCACGGGTACCTGAAAATAAAAGATAATTATACTCACCTGATCCAGGTTCCAGATTAAATCTGCGTACTTGGCAAAACAACAAACCGAACACCCGGACCAGACGGACTGAAAGGGGTCCCATGTTTACACATGGGACACCTTTTCACGTATGCAGACATCCGAATCTCGCGAGAATCCGACAGCGGGATGATGACGTTCGGGCGCGCTCGGGTTAGCCGAGCAAGGCAGGAAGGTTCGAACCTGCCTCGGACCCGTGTATAATGGGTGAAGTTCGGGGGGTTTGAATTCCGACGAACCGAACCCACTCATCACTAGTATGTACGTGTGTGTCAGGTGCCGTGCGCGTACATACGTGTCAGTGGCGTGCGTGCACGTACGTGTGTGTCAGGTGCCGTGCGTGTACGTACGTGTGTGTCAGGTGTCGTGTGTGTACGTGTGTGTGTGTGTGTCAGGTGGCGCGTACCTACATCTATGTATGTCAGGTGCTGTGCATGTGTGTACGTACACGCCTGTATGTGTCAGGTGCAGCGCGTGTACGTGTGTGTGTGCCAGGAGCCACGCGTGTACATGTGTGTGGGTGTCAGGAGCCGCGCATATACATACATACGTGTAGGTGTCAGGTACCGCGCGTATACATACATACGTGTGTGTGTGTCAGGAGCCGCTCGTGTACGTACATGTGTGTGTCAGGAGCCACGCGCTTGTGTGTGTGTGTGTGTATGTGTGTCAGGTGCCACACGTGTACGTACGTGTGTGTGTGTCAGGTGCCGCGCGTATGTGTCAAGTGCCGCGTGTGAACGTACGTATCTGTGTGCCTGGAGCAGTGCGTGTACATACATGTGTGTGTCAGGTGCTGTACGTGTATGTGTGTGTCTCAGGTGCTGCACGTGTATATGTGTGTATCTCAGGTGCTGCATTTGTATGCGTCAGCTGCCACTTGGGTGTCAGGTGTTGAGCGTGTATGTGTTTGTGTCAGGTGTCGCATCTGTATGTGTGTGACTGTCAGGTGCTGCATGTGCGTGTGTGTCAGGTGCTGCATGTGCATGTGTGTCAGGTGCTGCATGTGCGTGTGTGTCAGGTGCTGCGTGTGCGTGTTGTGTGCGCGTGTGTCAGGTGCTGCGTGTGCGCGTGTGTCAGGTGCTGCGTGTGCGCGTGTGTCAGGCGCTGCGTGTGCGCGTGTGTCAGGCGCTGCGTGTGCGCGTGTGTCAGGCGCTGCATGTGCGCGTGTGTCAGGCGCTGCGTGTGCGCGTGTCAGGCGCTGCGTGTGCGCTTGTGTCAGGCGCTGCGTGTCTGTGAGTGTCAGGCGCTGCGTGTCTGTGAGTGTGTGTCAGGTGTTGCATGTGTGTGTGTGTCAGGTGCTGCGTGTGAGTGTGTGCGTGTGTCAGGTCCGTGTGAGTGTCAGGTGCTGCGTGTGTGCGTGTGTGTCAGGCGCTGCATATGCGTGTGTCAGGTGCTGCGTGTGAGTGTGTGTCAGGTCCGTGTGAGTGTCAGGTGCTGCGTCTGTGTGTGTGTGTGTGTCAGGCGCTGCATATGCGTGTGTGTGTGTGTCAGGCGCTGCGTGTCTGGGGGGGGTGGCCGGACACACAGCAGGGAGGGGGGGGTGGCCGTACACACAGCAGGGAGGGGGGGTGGCGACACACAGCAGGGAGGGGGGGTGGCCGGACACACAGCAGGGAGGGGGGGGTGGCCGGACACACAGCAGGGAGGGAAGGAGTGAAGGGGGGGCGGCCGGACACACAGTAGGGAGGAGGAGGAGGGGGGGGGGGGGGGCTGGACACACAGCAGGGAGGGGAGGGTGACCGGACACACGGCAGGGAGGGAAGGGGGTAGGGGGTGGCCGGACACAGCGAGAGGAGGGGGGTGGCCGGACACACAGCAGGGGAGGAGAGAGTAGCCGGACACACAGCAGGGAGGGGGGGGTGGCTGGACACACAGCAGGGGAGGGGGGGAGGGTGACTAGACACACGGCAGGGAGGGGAGGGTGACTGGACACACGGCAGGGAGGGAAGGGGGTAGGGGGTGGCCGGACACACAGCAGGGAGGAGGGAGGGTGGCCGGACACACAGCAGGGGAGGGGAGGGTGGCCGGACACACAGCAGGGAAGGGGGGGAGTGGCCGGACACACAGCAGGGGATGGGGGGGGGGCGGACACACAGCAGGGGAGGGGAGGGTGGCCGGACACACAGCAGGGGATGGGGGGGGGGGGCGGACACACAGCAGGGGAGGGGAGGGTGGCCGGACACACAGCAGGGGAGGGGAGGGTGGCCGGACACAGCGGGAGGAGTGGGGGTGGGCGAATACACAGCAGGGGAGGGGAGGGTGACCGGACACACAGCAGGAAGGGGGGGGGGTGACCGGACACACAGCAGGGAGGGGGGGTGACCGGACACACAGCAGGGAGGGGGGGTGCTGGACACACAGCAGGGAGGGGGGGGTGACCGGACACACAGCAGGGAGGGGGGGGTGGCTGGACACACAGCAGGGAGGGGGGGGGGGTGACCGGACACACAGCAGGGAGGGGGGGGGGGTGGCTGGACACACAGCAGGGAGGGGGGGGTGGCTGGACACACAGCAGGGAGGAGGGGGTAGGCCGGACACATGGAAGGGGGGGTGGCTGGACACACAGCAGGGAGGGGGGGTGGCCGGAAACACAGCAGGGGGGGTGGCCGGACACACAGCAGGGGGGGTGGCCGGACACACAGCAGGGGGGGGTGGCCGGACACACAGCAGGGAGGGAAGGGGGGGGCGGCCGGACACACAGCAGGGAGGAGGAGGAGGGGGGGTGGCTGGACACACAGCAGGGAGGGAAGGGGGTAGGGGGTGGCCGGACACAGCGAGAGGAGGGGGGTGGCGGCCAGACACACAGCAGGGGAGGAAAGGTTAGCTGGACACACAGCAGGGAGGGGGGGTGGCTGGACACACGGCAGGGAGGGCGGGGTGACCGGACACACGGCAGGGAGGGGAGGGTGACCGGACACACGGCAGGGAGGGAAGGGGGTAGGGGGTGGCCGGACACACAGCAGGGAGGAGGGAGGGTGGCCGGACACACAGCAGGGGAGGGGAGGGTGGCCGGACACACAGCAGGGGAGGGGGGGTGGCCGGACACAGCGGGAGGAGTGGGGGTGGGCGAATACACAGCAGGGGAGGGTGACCGGACACACAGCAGGGAGGGGGGGGGTGACCGGACACACAGCAGGGAGGGGGGGGGTGGCCGGACACACAGCAGGGAGGGAGGGGGGGTGGCCGGACACACAGCAGGGAGGGAGGGGGGGGTGGCCGGACACACAGCAGGGAGGGGGGGGGGGCGGACACACAGCAGGGAGGGGGGGGGCGGACACACAGCAGGGGAGGGGGGGTGGCAGGACACACAGCAGGGAGGGGGGGTGGCCGGACACACAGTAGAGGGGGGTGGCCGGACACACAGCAGGGAGGGAAGGGGGGGGCGGCCGGACACACAGCAGGGAGGAGGAGAAGGGGGGTGGTGGCCGGACACACAGCAGGGAGGAGGAGGAGGAGGGGGGGTGGCTGGACACACAGCAGGGAGGGGAGGGTGACCGGACACACGGCAGGGAGGGAAGGGGGTAGGGGGTGGCCGGACACTCAGCAGGGAGGAGGGAGGGTGGCCGGACACACAGCAGGGGAGGGGGGGAGTGGCCGGACACACAGCAGGGTAGGGGGGGGAGTGGCCGGACACACAGCAGGGGAGGGGGGAGTGGCTGGACACACAGCAGGGGAGGGGGGGGTGGCTGGACACACAGCAGGGGAGGGGGGGAGTGGCCGGACACACAGCAGGGGAGGGGGGAGTGGCTGGACACAGCAGGGGAGGGGGGGTGGCTGGACACTCAGCAGGGGAGGGGGGGGGGGTGGCCGGACACACAGCAGGGGAGGGGAGGGTGGCCAGACACACAGCAGGGGAGGGGAGGGTGGCCGGACACAGCGGGAGGAGTGGGGGTGGGCGAATACACAGTAGGGGAGGGGAGGGTGACCGGACACACAGCAGGAAGGGGGGGGGTGACCGGACACACAGCAGGGAGGGGGGGTGACCGGACACACAGCAGGGAGGGGGGGGTGACCGGACACACAGCAGGGAGGGGGGGGGTGACCGGACACACAGCAGGGAGGGGGGGGGGTGACCGGACACACAGCAGGGAGGGGGGGGGGGGTGACCGGACACACAGCAGGGAGGGGGGGTGACCGGACACACAGCAGGGAGGGGGGGGGTGACCGGACACACAGCAGGGAGGGGGGGGGGTGACCGGACACACAGCAGGGAGGGGGGGGTGACCAGACACACAGCAGGGAGGGGGGGGGGTGACCGGACACACAGCAGGGAAGGGGGGGACCGGACACACAGCAGGGAGGGGGGGGGGCGGACACACAGCAGGGAGGGGGGGGGCGGACACACAGCAGGGAGGGGGGGGGCTGGACACACAGCAGGGAGGAGGGGGTAGGCCGGACACACAGCAGGGGAGGGGGGGTGGCTGGACACACGGCAGGGGGAGGGGGAGGGGGGTGGCCGGACACACGGCAGGGGGAGGGGGGTGGCCGGACACACAGTAGATTGACCCCAACAGTTATGAAGTATGCACTGACCTGTGAGGAGCTTCTTTGGTAATAAATGTACATTTATCCCACTTCCCTCCAGCTCAGCTACAGTCAGCACTATATGGCTTTTTCTCCCCCCAAATCTCCCCCCCCCCCCTTCCCCAGTGGACCCCCTCTGGCTCTCCCCGGTGTCCATTCAATCCCCCTTGGAAGTATTGCTGGGATCTGAGCGACACCTGTTGATTGGGGGTGTGGAGGGTTCCTTCTACTATGCTACGGTGGGAAGGTTAGATGGGATGGGGGGAGAAGATATGGCGGAAGTCATATACTCACTGCTACCGCTGAAGCTCAGGTAAGAGGACCCGGCTTCCTCCGTTGTCGCGGCTCCGGCGATCTCCTCCCGCTGACGCTCCAGTAAGGGTACCCGGCTTCCTTCGTTGTCGCAGCTCCGGCGATCTCCTCCCACTGACGCTCCAGTAAGGGGACCCGGCTTCCTCCGTAGTCGCGGCTCGTAGACGCTCCCACTTCGGGTTAGGGGAGGGGTTTCCTTAGGTCTCCTCAAGTCGCTGTACACTCTCATTAAGACCCACTGTGCTCACGGCTCACACCCAGGGCTGTCCTCCCACCGCCTGCAGCTCCTTCTTGTCCTCCCGCCGCCTGCAGCTCTCCTCTTCATGCACGAGACTGCTTCCCGCTCTCTCCTCGTGCCCAACTGCCATTGCATAGCGCGTGAGGCTACTAGAGCCTTACAACTATTAGCGGTTCTTGCCACGGGCAAGCAGGACTTTTGCCCGGGGCGCCGCCTTCCGGAGGGCGCTGGCGCCATCCGGAGGGCGCCGCACCGTGGCAAGATCCGCCACTGCTGCCCGCTGTGTCCCCCGTCCGCCTCCGCTGCCCGCTGCCGTCCCCGTCCTCGGCGCCTCCTGTGAAGGGAACTAGACGCTATGCGTCTAGTTTCCCTTCGTGGAGAGTAACTGCTGAGCGGTGCGCGATGACGTCATCGCGCACCGCACAGCAAAGGTCCTCTCCACGAAGGGAACTAGACGCATAGCGTCTAGTTTCTCTTCGTGGAGAGGACCTTTTGCTGTGCGGTGCGCGATGACGTCATCGCGCACCGCTCAGCATTCAAGCGGCGCTTTCAATGTACAGGGGGCGTGACTCACCACGCCCCCTGTATTAGGCCACGCCCCTTTCCTGCCCGGGGCGCTCTGCGCCCTTGAACCGGCCGTGCTTACAACATTATGCCACCAATGACAGAGACAGATGTACAGCGTCATCCATCTTCCTACACCCAACTTAGTGAAGCTACTCTCTGTAAACCCCCTGCTGGCGGCCACTGCGCAGCCGCAACAAATTGAAAAGCCCTATCTTTATAATGGGGCATATTTTACTTAATTAAAAAAAATCTGTAACTTTCTGAGAAACCACAACCCCAAAAGGCACTACACTGGGACAAGATCTATCTAATAAAACAAACCCCAAGTCTTAATTCGTCCCCTATCCTGAGTTATGCCTTCCCAAAAAATTTCTAATTCACTCTATAGGAAAACGATGTCAAAAAGCCACAAAGGAAGTCACAGAAAAAAACTGACAGTTGGAACTTTAGGTTACTCCCAATTCCTCATTTTTTATTATTTTGCCCTGAAATTTGGCATGCAGCACCGGGTGACGATTCTACGCGCCCATGCCAAATTTCGGCTCAATACGTCTAATCACTTTTGAGGTGTAGCCCCTCAAACACCATGCCCCCATCTCAAAAGTTCCCTATGGGAGAATTCCGTTTGTTCGATTCAGCCTTAATATAAGGGCACGACCGTGCCCTTATAATATATTTATATATATACAGAAAATTCAGCACTCACCATAGTAAGCTCACTTATCCTCACAACATCAATAAATAAATAAATGATGGGGGTTTAGTTAGTGAATTTCATGCACCCCTATGTAAACTCAATTGTCCTAAACCTGTGTCATCTGTTCCTTAGTAATTTGTCAGCCAGTGTCAGGTGACTAGTGTACCTTTAAAAGCCATAAGGTATGCGGCAGGTGCACATTAAACCTGGTAGGCACATTTGCAGTTATATTATGTGTGATACAGTTGCCAGGTTTTAATTTTTAAGACTCTGTGATAGTGTGGGACCTGCATGAAGATGGGGTACCATGGCGATCGGTTTGCAGGCTTCCGTGCATTGGCCAATTCACTAACTAAACCCCCATCATTTATTTATTGATGTTGTGAGGATAAGTTAGCTTGCTATGGTGAGTGCTGAATTTTCTGTTTGTATATATATAAGTAGGTGGCCTCGGGCTACAAGTGCTGTGGCAAGTGGGGTGGCAAGTGCTGTGGTTTTATATATTTATATATAACCTCCTGTACCTAAGATAAGCACTTTATACACATATACTACAAATCGATGTGTACGTTGTACTTTTATATTTATTTTTCTTTTTAATCATAATTTTGTCCATTTTATATGAATTCTTATGCTTGAGCATTTTTTCTTAAACTAAAGTGTATTATTGTTTTTTAATCATGTAAAATAAATATGCATTCTTTTTATATATGAAAAATCTTTTTACGTTCCTTTACTATAGACACCATTGGTCGCTTGTGCCCATATTCTTGGTTTCTATAACACTTTTTACAGCAGCTTACCACTGCTGTTCTTATTTAGGGGCCTGCTGACACCCTTTGTACCAAGGGAGTGTATTTTTGGACATACATTGTACATATTTGTGAAGGCTAACTTACCACAAGTGGCGCTATTTTTTCTTTTTTATTGCATATATATATATATATATATATATATATATATATTCTAGCTGTTTTACCCGTTCTTCGCATGGGAGTTTCTGACTTTCATGGGTTGGTAAATCTGTAGAGGTTAAGCAAAGAGAAGAAAAAAGAAAGACTCTGTGTTGGGGCACGCTTAGAAATTTGAAATAAGTTTATTAAAATTTAACATTTAATTAATAACGAATAAAAGTAATGAGGAGTTTGATACAAAAAAATTGTTCAAGAACACAAAGTAAACATATATATTGACAGAAATCAGGATAAGCCTGATACAAAATTATGGGCACCTGTGGTGAAAAATATACTGAAAAACATAAAAAATTACAAAAAATTAATATTATTAAGGTGCCTGAGTTAATCAAAATTCAAAATTGGAGTAGCGGTAAATGATATGTACATATAATCACCGCAGTGATAATTGTAGGTAAGCACCTAGTCTAAAACCTCATGAGAATAGATGAGAGGCACAAAGGTTCATAATTGAAATGTCAAATGACTGAGGGTAATCACCTGGTAGAGATTCTGTTTGCTAAAAGGCTAGATCCTTATAGATAACAAAGCATTTAAGATAAAAGTATGATTATTAAAGATACAAAAGAGCATTGATAAATAAGCCTAAAGGCAAAGCCAATTGTAGATAAATAGAAGGTTTGCGGGAAAGTTGGATAAGGAATAGGTAAGTTTCAGAAGTTGCTCTAACACTTCTGCTGTTTGTGATCAGAGGTCACAATCTTACTGCACCTGATATTCCCAAGAGGTCACCCTACTAGGTACTGATCAGGCTTATCAGCGCTTAGCTTCCAAGGTCGGATGAGATTGGGCGTTGCTGCTGAAATATGGCAGTAATAAACACTAGGACACAAATGAGAGAGTGTAATGAGTAGTGAGCAACAAGGTACTTCTGCTGTCCAGTTTCTAGCGCAGATTCTCTGTTGCTGTGAGCATTGCAGAGAGTGGTCTCGCATCTGGATGAGAGGGTACTAAAAATAGAAGTGAGATATGCTCAGAATAGGGAGGAAACCCTGCCTTCTGCTGTCCACTGTCTTATATAGTTATATAGCGGACAGTGGATGAGAGAGGTGGGTTAGGCTTACCTATTGAAAAAAAGGGTGGTGGGAAAATTAGAAGAAGGAGAAGAAATGGTAATGTGGTGAGATCACAAATTAACAAAAAATTAAGTAAATTATGAAATAAAACAATCATGAAATCAACGATTAATTGGAAAAAGGAAAGTAAACACAGGCTGCATGGTAAAGGCTTACCAAAATGGGTATAAGACCCTGTTTATGCAGAAAGGATTCTGCAAAAAAGTATTACATTTAAAAGGAAATACCAGAAAATGGTTTAGAACAATAATTAAGGATCAAAAATAGCAAACATGGAAAAAAACAATATTGATTATATATCAGTATCAGTTAAATAACTGGAGTCCAAATGGGCACATACAATACCAGGGAGTCCCAAAAGTGATCTGAGCTAGAAAGAGTTCAGCATCACTGTGCTCAGTGATGCTGAACTCTTTCTAGCTCAGATCACTTCTGGGACTCCCTGGTATTGTATGTGCCCATTTGGACTCCAGTTATTTAACTGATACTGATATATAATCAATATTGTTTTTTTCCATGTTTGCTATTTTTGATCCTTAATTATTGTTCTAAACCATTTTCTGGTATTTCCTTTTAAATGTAATACTTTTTTGCAGAATCCTTTCTGCATAAACAGGGTCTTATACCCATTTTGGTAAGCCTTTACCATGCAGCCTGTGTTTACTTTCCTTTTTCCAATTAATCGTTGATTTCATGATTGTTTTATTTCATAATTTACTTAATTTTTTGTTAATTTGTGATCTCACCACATTACCATTTCTTCTCCTTCTTCTAATTTTCCCACCACCCTTTTTTTCAATAGGTAAGCCTAACCCACCTCTCTCATCCACTGTCCGCTATATAACTATATAAGACAGTGGACAGCAGAAGGCAGGGTTTCCTCCCTATTCTGAGCATATCTCACTTCTATTTTTAGTACCCTCTCATCCAGATGCGAGACCACTCTCTGCAATGCTCACAGCAACAGAGAATCTGCGCTAGAAACTGGACAGCAGAAGTACCTTGTTGCTCACTACTCATTACACTCTCTCATTTGTGTCCTAGTGTTTATTACTGCCATATTTCAGCAGCAACGCCCAATCTCATGCGACCTTGGAAGCTAAGCGCTGATAAGCCTGATCAGTACCTAGTAGGGTGACCTCTTGGGAATATCAGGTGCAGTAAGATTGTGACCTCTGATCACAAACAGCAGAAGTGTTAGAGCAACTTCTGAAACTTACCTATTCCTTATCCAACTTTCCCGCAAACCTTCTATTTATCTACAATTGGCTTTGCCTTTGGGCTTATTTATCAATGCTCTTTTGTATCTTTAATAATCATACTTTTATCTTAAATGCTTTGTTATCTATAAGGATCTAGCCTTTTAGCAAACAGAATCTCTACCAGGTGATTACCCTCAGTCATTTGACATTTCAATTATGAACCTTTGTGCCTCTCATCTATTCTCATGAGGTTTTAGACTAGGTGCTTACCTACAATTATCACTACGGTGATTATATGTACATATCATTTACCTCTACTCCAATTTTGAATTTTGATTAACTCAGGCACCTTAATAATATTAATTTTTTGTAATTTTTTATGTTTTTCAGTATATTTTTCACCACAGGTGCCCATAATTTTGTATCAGGCTTATCCTGATTTCTGTCAATATATATGTTTACTTTGTGTTCTTGAACAATTTTTTTGTATCAAACTCCTCATTACTTTTATTCGTTATTAATTAAATGTTAAGTTTTAATAAACTTATTTCAAATTTCTAAGCGTGCCCCAACACAGAGTCTTTCTTTTTTCTTCTCTTTGCTTAACCATTACTGACTCTGGGAGCACCACCAACTCAAATAATTATTTAGATGTCTTCATTAAGAATCTTTAAATTTAAACTTAGTATCGTTGGTCATTCCCTGAACAGTTTTCTACAATCTGTGTATTAATCTATGTTCATCATTACCACATTTTTCCTGTGCGGAACCAAAACAAATTTCTGTTAAATCTGTAGAGGTGTAAAGTATATATTAATCCATAATTCTTGGCGTTACCAGAGGAGCACCAGTAGCAGATATGGTAAAAAGTAACAGGATCATATTTGTAGTTTATTACATTCTACACACCGGAGGTGCATTCCAAATTTTGATCCGATCTTTTCCATTTGGGCATTATTGTTCATGCAACCCAAGCCACGCATCAGTAATGACATCATTATGTCAACGCCTTTTCATCCCGTAGGGGAGATTTACTAAAATTCAAATTACATCGTTTTCCTGTTTCCCAGTGAGTGACTGAGGGCTTCCGCATTTATATATATATATATATATATATATACATACACACACATCACCCGCATGGAAATCTTAATGCAATATGACTATTTTCATTGCACCCATCTTAATGTTTAAGTTCACTGCCCAACCCCTAAAAAAATTAGCATGAAGATCCATAGCCTATATGTTAATGGACAGTTTAAGGAACATATAAATTTTCAACACACGATCAGCTTAGCGACCCCGAAAACGATGGATTTGACACTAATGTTGGTCATTTTTGACATTTTATTTTTCACCCCTCCCCCCCTCCACCCTATGCTGATGGGAGCTGAACTTGGACTTAAATGGCACCGGGAGTGTCACTATTCATCTTAGCGACCCCGAAAACTATGGATTTTTACATGTCAGCCCCTTCCCACCTCTAGGGTTGCTAGGGGTGTCTTAACCCCACAGTATTTTTTTTTTTCAGATTGTAAAGTCATGTGTGCACTAAATTTGGTGTAAATTGTTCCAGGCATTCCAGAGTTATGCCCGAAAACTATGGATTTTTACATGACACCCCCTTCACACCACCACCCCTAGGGGTGCTAGGGGTGTCTTATCTCCATGGTATTTTTTTTTAGATTGTAAGTCATATGTGTACCAAGTTTGATGTAAATTGCTCTAAACATTCCATTATGCTGGAACATACATACATACATACACACATACATACATCCATATATATATATATATATATACATATACACACACACACACACACACACACACACACACGTTGAGTATCCCACATATTTGGGTCCCCTCATGAAATAATGACATGTATATTATATAGTATGTGTATATATATATATATATATACATTACAGACAGCGGCGGCACTCGGAGACTTTAATTAAAGTGCATAAAGTGTTTATTCTCAAACATCTACGTTTCGGGGTACGCAGCCCCTTCGTCAGGATAACCAGTATAAATCAAATAAAGTGTTTAAATACCTTCACCCACGAGGACGCCCCGCTCAGCCTCCCTCCGCGTCGCCCGGGTTCCGGATCTGTCTCACAGGAAGTGACGACATCCCGGCCCGACCAGCCAGCGCGTAGGAGCTGTAAACAGAGTAACCATGGTTACCGTGTGAACAAAACATTACACCACATAACTTGTTTGCTTGTATCGTAACATACATACACATAAATCGTACTTGTACCTCAAATAATTAAAATAATTAAAATCATTTACACCAATTATTCCGCCATTAGCCGATACCAGGGTGCCCTGTCTATATGTAATTCATAGCTCCCCATATTACTTAACCATGCTGAGTATACATGAATTTACTCACATAACTACGATGTATCCCCCTCTCACAGATGGTGCATACTGGGAATTAAATGTTACCTAATCCAATTTCCTGATCACACAGAACAACATTCTATAGAAAACATTTGTAATTATTCATTTCGTTGAGACCTTTGGGAAAAATAGTGTTTAATTTATCGATCCACATCGCTTCCACCTGTAGCAATCTTTTGGATCTATCACCTCCTCTTATAGAACGTGGGACGTGGTCTATTAATTTATATCTTAATGTGGATACATTGTGCCTAGCCTGTGCAAAATGCCTTGCTACAGGCTGTTCACTTTGTCCAGATTTGATGGCCTCCCTTATTGCGTACCTGTGTTGGGCCATACGAACTCTGAACTCACAATCCGTTTTTCCCACATATACCAACCCACATGGGCAGGTGAGTGTATACACGACAAACTTGGATTTACACGAAAGTGGGAACCGAATGGTGTATTTCTTTCCGGTGTGTGGATGTTGAAAATATTCTCCCGGGCTAAGAAAACTGCATGTGGTACACCCACTACACCGGAAACATCCCTTTCTAGGTTTCAAAAAATGTGTCGGTTCAGAATTAAATTTTGACAGGTCTGTCTTTACTACCATGTCTCTGATACTTTTATTTCTCGAGTAACTAAATAATAATTTACTACCCACAGTTTTTCCTAGCTCTCTATCTGTGGCTACCACTGGCCACAGTTTTTTTACTTGTTTCGCCAGGTGTGGGCTGCTGGAATTATATTGTGTTACCCATGGAAATCTATTTCCTAATTCTTTCTTCTTAATAGGTGCCAAAAGTTTCTCGCGGGATTTTAGTAGCGCTTTCTTGTTGGCTTTCTCTAGGTCTACTACCAAGTACCCTCTCTGTAAAAATTTCTGAACCATTGTTTCCAATTGTCTATCCCTCTCAACGTTGTCACTGTTGATACGGCATACCCGTAAAAATTGGGAATAAGGTAAACCTTGTGTTGTGGATCTCGGGTGGAAGCTATCCGCCCTCAATAAATTATTTCGATCAGTAGGTTTACTAAACAGACATGTCGTTATATTCCCTTCATTCAAGGTAATGCAGACATCAAGAAAATTAATCTGTCTTTTATCCATGGTGGCTGTGAATTTGACCGGACTGTCCGTTTTATTGTGGTCTTCCACAATCCTGGTCAAACTCTCCTCATCACTGTTCCAAAAGATGATCACATCATCTATGTACCTAAAGTACATTGTCAGTTGCGATGAGATCTTGGGATCCATCAAAAATAGATCTCTCTCTAACTCCCACATATATGCGTTTGCGAACGCCGGCGCCACCGCCGACCCCATCGCACAGCCTGTACATTGGATAAAAAATGTCTTTTCATACAGAAAATTTTTTTTTGTAAGTGTGAATTCTAACAATGAAAGAAAAAATCCAATGTCTGGCCCGATGTATCTAGGGTTGTTAGAGATTAAATGTTTCACCGCTGCCAGTCCCGCTGCATGTGGAATGCAGGTATACAGACTTGTAACGTCTAATGACGCCAAAAGTGTGTTGTCAGGAATTTTCCCCAATTCAACCAACCTTCGTAAAAGGGACGAAGTGTCTTTCAGGTATGTGGGGGTATGTTGAATACATGGCTGTAAAAAACTGTCGCAGTATACTGCCAAAGGTTCATTTAACGACCCCCTGGCCGAAATTATTGGCCTACCTGGGGGTTTCACGGGGTCTTTATGTAATTTGGGGATTACATAAAACACTGGGGTGACTGGGAATTCCACTGTTAATGCCTTGCTAACCGAAGGTAGTATGATGTTTTCCTCCACTGCCTGTGTTAGCATTGCATCCAGCTCATCCTTGAATTTGAGGGTAGGGTCTGACTTCAGGGGTCTATATGTATTAACATCAGAGAGCAATCTCTTACATTCCTGTTTGTAATCTGCTGTGTCCAAAATTACAATTGCTCCCCCTTTGTCTGCACCCCGAATTATTATATCCTCCCTTTTACTTAACCCCCTTAATGCATCAGATTCTTTTTTAGACACATTTGGATGTAAACAATCAGTGCAATCATTTGGTAAATTCTCTAACATTCTACTAAACGTTTTAATAGATGCATTAGCAGAATAGGGTTCAAAAGTTGATTTAGAGAACCTTCTCACCTGTTGCGGGAGAACATCCCTTTGCTTCTCCAAATCAACTGTTGCCACCTTGGAAAAATGTTCTTTTAATTTTAAAGATCTTGATAATTTATAGGAATCTATCTTCCATTGGAAAGGGTCCAGCGACCGTGTCGGCACAAAAGACAGTCCTTTTCCCAGCACCATACTCTCAGCAGGAGATAGTTCCTTAGATGACAAATTATAAATTAATTGTTCTTGGCTCGTGGAGGTCGCGTATTTCCTTTTGCTCCTCTCCTGCCGTCTCTTCTACCCCCCTCGCCTCGTCGGGGCACTTCTCTGCCGGCGATGATGGCCCTTGTGCGTACCCCTAAAGGGATTTCTCGACGGTTTTGTTGTCTCCCTGGGGTATGGTCATCTGCTTCACTAGCTGATGTACTGGATTCATGCTGCCGTGATCCTCTTTCCAATATTGTGGCTTCCGTCCTGGTTGTCCTCTACTGGCTTGATTGCTTAGCCAGGCGTATACTCTGTGTTGTTCATAATCTTGTTGGACTTTCGTCCGTTTTTGTTTTTTAAACTTAATGAGATTATTTTTATAAGTTTCTACTTCTACTGACATATTTTTCAGCCAGTCAGGTAGAGGTTCTTCCCCGATCCCATGTTCCTGTTTCACCTGATTAATTTTCTCCTTAGTGATCCGTCGTTCCTTTGTTGCCTCCTCAATGACCAGGAGCATCAGGTCTAAGGAACATTTATTCAGGATCATGATCCATTTTCTGCAAAACGTGGCATCGTACCGTCCAATTGTTGGCATATTATGGACTCTGAATCCTCTTGGGATCTGTTTAGCTCGATGATAGTCAGAGAGAGTGATTGCATGATACAAGAAATCTGTTTCCCTTTTGTGGAGTTTCAATAATTCTCTATAAATGTCCTCATTCGTTGTGCCAGTCTCTGTGTCAAATAGAGGTTCCTTCACAAGGATGTTTTCAGCCTCTATATCACTAAAACTGAGGGTATCATGTGTGTCACATTGTAAAAAGAATGTAGCCTCCTCAGCTGTAGCATCCCTGGCATTAGCCATTGCGGTGTAACTTGTGCAAAATACAGTGCAAAAATAAAGTGCTTTGTGCCTCACCAGTGTTGGCTTATAAAAGTGCTGAAGCGTGGAAAAATGATCCTGCGGGTGAACGCCTGGGTATTCAGGGTGCCTTGATCTGCCACTTGGTACACCACTGCGGGTTTAACAAGTGTATACAATGTCCAGAGCGATCCGGCACTCCCTCCGTCCCCACGGATTCCACAATAATGCTCCTGTGCCCTCCTCCTTGAGAGACAGCGCGTCCCTCACGAATACATTACAGACAGCGGCGGCACTCGGAGACTTTAATTAAAGTGCATAAAGTGTTTATTCTCAAACATCTACGTTTCGGGGTACGCAGCCCCTTCGTCAGGATAACCAGTATAAATCAAATAAAGTGTTTAAATACCTTCACCCACGAGGACGCCCCGCTCAGCCTCCCTCCGCGTCGCCCGGGTTCCGGATCTGTCTCACAGGAAGTGACGACATCCCGGCCCGACCAGCCAGCGCGTAGGAGCTGTAAACAGAGTAACCATGGTTACCGTGTGAACAAAACATTACACCACATAACTTGTTTGCTTGTATCGTAACATACATACACATAAATCGTACTTGTACCTCAAATAATTAAAATAATTAAAATCATTTACACCAATTATTCCGCCATTAGCCGATACCAGGGTGCCCTGTCTATATGTAATTCATAGCTCCCCATATTACTTAACCATGCTGAGTATACATGAATTTACTCAAGTAATATGGGGAGCTATGAATTACATATAGACAGGACACCCTGGTATCGGCAAATGGCGGAATAATTGGTGTAAATGATTTTAATTATTTTAATTATTTGAGGTACAAGTACGATTTATGTGTATGTATGTTACGATACAAGCAAACAAGTTATGTGGTGTAATGTTTTGTTCACACGGTAACCATGGTTACTCTGTTTACAGCTCCTACGCGCTGGCTGGTCGGGCCGGGATGTCGTCACTTCCTGTGAGACAGATCCGGAACCCGGGCGACGCGGAGGGAGGCTGAGCAGGACGTCCTCGTGGGTGAAGGTATTTAAACACTTTATTTGATTTATACTGGTTATCCTGACGAAGGGGCTGCGTACCCCGAAACGTAGATGTTTGAGAATAAACACTTTATGCACTTTAATTAAAGTCTCCGAGTGCCGCCGCTGTCTGTAATGTATTAGTGAGGGACGCGCTGTCTCTCAAGGAGGAGGGCACAGGAGCATTATTGTGGAATCCGTGGGGACGGAGGGAGTGCCGGATCGCTCTGGACATTGTATACACTTGTTAAACCCGCAGTGGTGTACCAAGTGGCAGATCAAGGCACCCTGAATACCCAGGCGTTCACCCGCAGGATCATTTTTCCACGCTTCAGCACTTTTATAAGCCAACACTGGTGAGGCACAAAGCACTTTATTTTTGCACTGTATTTTGCACAAGTTACACCGCAATGGCTAATGCCAGGGATGCTACAGCTGAGGAGGCTACATTCTTTTTACAATGTGACACACATGATACCCTCAGTTTTAGTGATATAGAGGCTGAAAACATCCTTGTGAAGGAACCTCTATTTGACACAGAGACTGGCACAACGAATGAGGACATTTATAGAGAATTATTGAAACTCCACAAAAGGGAAACAGATTTCTTGTATCATGCAATCACTCTCTCTGACTATCATCGAGCTAAACAGATCCCAAGAGGATTCAGAGTCCATAATATGCCAACAATTGGACGGTACGATGCCACGTTTTGCAGAAAATGGATCATGATCCTGAATAAATGTTCCTTAGACCTGATGCTCCTGGTCATTGAGGAGGCAACAAAGGAACGACGGATCACTAAGGAGAAAATTAATCAGGTGAAACAGGAACATGGGATCGGGGAAGAACCTCTACCTGACTGGCTGAAAAATATGTCAGTAGAAGTAGAAACTTATAAAAATAATCTCATTAAGTTTAAAAACAAAAACGGACGAAAGTCCAACAAGATTATGAACAACACAGAGTATACGCCTGGCTAAGCAATCAAGCCAGTAGAGGACAACCAGGACGGAAGCCACAATATTGGAAAAGAGGATCACGGCAGCATGAATCCAGTACATCAGCTAGTGAAGCAGATGACCATACCCCAGGGAGACAACAAAACCGTCGAGAAATCCCTTTAGGGGTACGCACAAGGGCCATCATCGCCGGCAGAGAAGTGCCCCGACGAGGCGAGGGGGGCAGAAGAGACGGCAGGAGAGGAGCAAAAGGAAATACGCGACCTCCACGAGCCAAGAACAATTAATTTATAATTTGTCATCTAAGGAACTATCTCCTGCTGAGAGTATGGTGCTGGGAAAAGGACTGTCTTTTGTGCCGACACGGTCGCTGGACCCTTTCCAATGGAAGATAGATTCCTATAAATTATCAAGATCTTTAAAATTAAAAGAACATTTTTCCAAGGTGGCAACAGTTGATTTGGAGAAGCAAAGGGATGTTCTCCCGCAACAGGTGAGAAGGTTCTCTAAATCAACTTTTGAACCCTATTCTGCTAATGCATCTATTAAAACGTTTAGTAGAATGTTAGAGAATTTACCAAATGATTGCACTGATTGTTTACATCCAAATGTGTCTAAAAAAGAATCTGATGCATTAAGGGGGTTAAGTAAAAGGGAGGATATAATAATTCGGGGTGCAGACAAAGGGGGAGCAATTGTAATTTTGGACACAGCAGATTACAAACAGGAATGTAAGAGATTGCTCTCTGATGTTAATACATATAGACCCCTGAAGTCAGACCCTACCCTCAAATTCAAGGATGAGCTGGATGCAATGCTAACACAGGCAGTGGAGGAAAACATCATACTACCTTCGGTTAGCAAGGCATTAACAGTGGAATTCCCAGTCACCCCAGTGTTTTATGTAATCCCCAAATTACATAAAGACCCCGTGAAACCCCCAGGTAGGCCAATAATTTCGGCCAGGGGGTCGTTAAATGAACCTTTGGCAGTATACTGCGACAGTTTTTTACAGCCATGTATTCAACATACCCCCACATACCTGAAAGACACTTCGTCCCTTTTACGAAGGTTGGTTGAATTGGGGAAAATTCCTGACAACACACTTTTGGCATCATTAGACGTTACAAGTCTGTATACCTGCATTCCGCATGCAGCGGGACTGGCAGCGGTGAAACATTTAATCTCTAACAACCCTAGATACATCGGGCCAGACATTGGATTTTTTCTTTCATTGTTAGAATTCACACTTACAAAAAAAAATTTTCTGTATGAAAAGACATTTTTTATCCAATGTACAGGCTGTGCGATGGGGTCGGCGGTGGCGCCGGCGTTCGCAAACGCATATATGTGGGAGTTAGAGAGAGATCTATTTTTGATGGATCCCAAGATCTCATCGCAACTGACAATGTACTTTAGGTACATAGATGATGTGATCATCTTTTGGAACAGTGATGAGGAGAGTTTGACCAGGATTGTGGAAGACCACAATAAAACGGACAGTCCGGTCAAATTCACAGCCACCATGGATAAAAGACAGATTAATTTTCTTGATGTCTGCATTACCTTGAATGAAGGGAATATAACGACATGTCTGTTTAGTAAACCTACTGATCGAAATAATTTATTGAGGGCGGATAGCTTCCACCCGAGATCCACAACACAAGGTTTACCTTATTCCCAATTTTTACGGGTATGCCGTATCAACAGTGACAACGTTGAGAGGGATAGACAATTGGAAACAATGGTTCAGAAATTTTTACAGAGAGGGTACTTGGTAGTAGACCTAGAGAAAGCCAAAAAGAAAGCGCTACTAAAATCCCGCGAGAAACTTTTGGCACCTATTAAGAAGAAAGAATTAGGAAATAGATTTCCATGGGTAACACAATATAATTCCAGCAGCCCACACCTGGCGAAACAAGTAAAAAAACTGTGGCCAGTGGTAGCCACAGATAGAGAGCTAGGAAAAACTGTGGGTAGTAAATTATTATTTAGTTACTCGAGAAATAAAAGTATCAGAGACATGGTAGTAAAGACAGACCTGTCAAAATTTAATTCTGAACCGACACATTTTTTGAAACCTAGAAAGGGATGTTTCCGGTGTAGTGGGTGTACCACATGCAGTTTTCTTAGCCCGGGAGAATATTTTCAACATCCACACACCGGAAAGAAATACACCATTCGGTTCCCACTTTCGTGTAAATCCAAGTTTGTCGTGTATACACTCACCTGCCCATGTGGGTTGGTATATGTGGGAAAAACGGATTGTGAGTTCAGAGTTCGTATGGCCCAACACAGGTACGCAATAAGGGAGGCCATCAAATCTGGACAAAGTGAACAGCCTGTAGCAAGGCATTTTGCACAGGCTAGGCACAATGTATCCACATTAAGATATAAATTAATAGACCACGTCCCACGTTCTATAAGAGGAGGTGATAGATCCAAAAGATTGCTACAGGTGGAAGCGATGTGGATCGATAAATTAAACACTATTTTTCCCAAAGGTCTCAACGAAATGAATAATTACAAATGTTTTCTATAGAATGTTGTTCTGTGTGATCAGGAAATTGGATTAGGTAACATTTAATTCCCAGTATGCACCATCTGTGAGAGGGGGATACATCGTAGTTATGTGAGTAAATTCATGTATACTCAGCATGGTTAAGTAATATGGGGAGCTATGAATTACATATAGACAGGGCACCCTGGTATCGGCTAATGGCGGAATAATTGGTGTAAATGATTTTAATTCTTTTAATTATTTGAGGTACAAGTACGATTTATGTGTATGTATGTTACGATACAAGCAAACAAGTTATGTGGTGTAATGTTTTGTTCACACGGTAACCATGGTTACTCTGTTTACAGCTCCTACGCGCTGGCTGGTCGGGCCGGGATGTCGTCACTTCCTGTGAGACAGATCCGGAACCCGGGCGACGCGGAGGGAGGCTGAGCGGGGCGTCCTCGTGGGTGAAGGTATTTAAACACTTTATTTGATTTATACTGGTTATCCTGACGAAGGGGCTGCGTACCCCGAAACGTAGATGTTTGAGAATAAACACTTTATGCACTTTAATTAAAGTCTCCGAGTGCCGCCGCTGTCTGTAATGTATTCGTGAGGGACGCGCTGTCTCTCAAGGAGGAGGGCACAGGAGCATTATTGTGGAATCCGTGGGGACGGAGGGAGTGCCGGATCGCTCTGGACATTATATATATATATATATATATATATATACAGAAGCAGGAATCAGCGGCACTCAGCAGGCTAGGTATTGGATTAAATAATCTTTAATTCGGTCCTACGCCGTTTCGGGGACGACACCACGACATACGTGTATGGTTTGTCCCTGAAGACGGGGTGTCGTCCCCGAAACGGCGTAGGACCGAATTAAAGATTATTTAATCCAATACCTAGCCTGCTGAGTGCCGCTGATTCCTGCTTCTGTACATTGGATCTTGCTTTTGATCGCAGAAGGCACCGCAGCAAGTAATCTTCTATACCCTTCTGAGTGCCGAACCTATCCGATACCTATATATATATATATATATATATATATATATATATAAGAATTTGTAGAGAAGGGCACTCAATCCAGCTTTGAAAAAAAATCTTTTAATATCACCCCACCATGGGCATTAAAAAGTGAACAGCAAATCGCGGTGGCTCAGCATGAAATAACTTGAAATATCATCCGCAAAACACTTGGCGTATCGACGCCTACATATCATATCCAAAAGGTGTGTTTCATAGTCATAGGGGTACAAATGGTAACTTAGCTGTCCGTCGACCTCGGTCACTAAATGACCGTTCAAGACCATAACATCATGTCACTGCCACCCCGCCATAGTGTAGATCCATCTGTATGTGAACACCACCAAATCAAACTTAATATACCCCCCAAAAAAAATGAGAAACAACTTACAGGTGGGCTAGCCGCAAGGTCCACTGCTCCCGGCGTGCGTTCCACCCATCTGCGCATGCGTCACCATGTATGCCAGTTTTGCTCACAGGGAGTGAAAACCCTCTGCGTTCCACCGAATCCTTTGCTTCCTTAGTGTGCGTTCCAAATGCCGCTACGTCACTTCCGGTGACGAGCGGTGGGCGCAACACTAACAGAAGGATTACCTCAGTCACCATGGTAACAGGGCGTCATGAGAGACAGGCTACCGCCCGCACGTTACTGCCCCGTCATCCAAGCCGTGACTACACAGTATACCCCGCTCGGGTCAACTTTACCCTCTATGAGCAAACCGGACAAATCAAAACATGCTCACCCTTTGTGTGAACACTGGGAGATTAATCCGCGGTAATAGTTTCTACCAGCGGGTAGTGCGCAGAATGGGGGTCAGTTCAATCAAGAACTTGCCAGGGACCGACTAGACACACACCAATTATAGTTGCTACTACCTAATAGGTGCCTAATATACCCAAACGCATACCCAATAATAACATGTGGTGTTCAAACAAAGATGCCTCCACAAAAGCAGTCCACCATCAAATGCCCGGTACAATTTTGACAAACATACAAAAAATGACAATAACACACTTACATATAACACGTCAAAAAATGAAAAAGAAAGGCCACGTGTAACTAGTGTTACGTGCCAAACCTATATACACATTAATACACTGATTAAATCAATAATGAAATCCATACTTAATTCATGGTCAGTGAAAAACATAATTAATATTAGAAAATATTAAAGAAAGCATTTCATGTTAATGTTCTCATTCAAACCCCGAGGGGCCTTAGTGTCCAATCTGAAAATCCACCTGGACTCACTTTGAAGGAGTTTTTTCCCCCCGATCACCACCCCTCGGTAGATTAGGTACATGATCTATGATCATACATTTAAGCGTTGCCAGTTGGTGTCCATTAGTCAAAAAATGCCGAGCCACCGGTTTATCACTTTGTTTGTTGATCATCGCTTGTCTGATCGAAAGACGATGGTTAGCCATTCTTTCTCTGAAGGTGGTAATTGTCTTCCCCACATAATACAGCCCACAGGGGCACATTAAAACATAAATCACGTGATCCGTGGTGCAAGTGACATGATGTTTGATAGAAATTTTCCTACCAGTGTGGGGATGGGAGAAGACTTTACCAGAGAGCATACTGTTGCAGGTAGTACATCCCATGCAGCGGAAACAACCATGTTTTTTTGAACGTAACCACGTCTCTTTGGTTTTAGTAGTATATATAATAAAATATATATAATAAAATACACATATATATGTGTCATTATCTCAGTAGGGGAACCAAAAATGTGTGATTTTGAAATTTGGATAAGGGATACTCAACCTGTGTGTGTGTGTGTGTGTGTGTGTGTGTGTGTGTGTGTGTGTGTGTGTGTATATACATACACTGTATATGTGTGTGTGGGTGTACACACACATATACATATATATATATACACACACATAAATATACGGTATATATATACACACACACACATATACAGTATATATATATATATATATATATATATATATAATTCCTTAATGCGCTCTTTAATATAAACTACCGCTCTTTTGGTTATTTTAGATCAGTTAGTTTGTTCTATACTAATAGGTTTAACACTTTGTTTTTCAGGCAAGCTCCAACACAGAGAAAGGATCCCTTGTCGATAGAGATCAATACAAATAGATATACAAAGAGTATCTCTGTGGAGCGCACTTTAGAACAAGACAATAATTAGTCTAATGGAAAATTGTATTCCTGAATATATATATATATATATAAAGAGAGGATGACTTTACACATTTAGACACCCATTTTTTAAAAACATATAACCTTTTATTATTAAGACAATAAAGTCCACATTCACATTTGCATTAAAATGTTCTTTTACAGAATAATATTTGTCATTGGATATACAATTGTTTGTTCAATTTATGCTTCTGTAATAAAATAAATAAAAAAATAAATAAAAAAATTATAAAAAATTTTTATTATTTTATTACAGTAGCATAAATTGAACCCTTTCCTACGTTTTGTATGGATTTTTTCTCCTGGAATTTCTCTTTTTTTCTCTAGCCTCAACGAGTGCCCATGGGTCCTATACAGAGTTCTTTTTTTAAACAAATCCCCTGCTAACTCCTTGTAATGACCCTTTACATATTTGAAGATATTAATAATATTTCCTCTTAGGTGCCTCTTTTCTAGTGCATACATATTTAACCTAGTAAGCCTTTCCTCATACTCCAGTGTCTCTAACCCTCAATTTAGTAGCTCACCTTTGAACTCTTTCTAGTTCCCCAATATCTTTTTTATAATATGGTGCCCAAAATTTAACACAATATTCCAGGTGCGGACGTACCAATGATTTGTACAGCGGCATGATTACATCCTCGTCCCTTGTCTCAATGCCCCGTTTTATGCAAGCAAGCACTATACTTGCCTTCTTTGCTGCATTTTGACATTGTGTACTGTTATTAAGCCTATTGCCACGCGCTAGCCCAGGGAGGCAGAGGGAGATTAGGGACGTAAATGTGTGGCTTAGGGACTGGTGTAGGAAAGAGGGGTTTGTGTTTCTTGAACACTGGGTGGACTTCTCAGTCGGGCGCCATCTTTTTTGTCGTTATGGATTGCACCTGAATGAGGAGAGAGCAGCAGTGCTGGAGGAAGGATGGTTAGGAAGTTGGAGGAGATTTTAAACTAGGAGCCTGGGGAGAGGGTTTAGTTAGAAACTACTGGTCATGCAGTGAGTATAGTAAAGATGGTGCTAGTGAACCAAGTGGGGGTGGTGAAGGGGGAGGGAAAGAGCAGACTCCACGGCCATTAATATGGGTACTAATAAGGGTATTACCAAGGGTATTGCCAAATCACTCACTAGTGAGGGGGAGTACTTATCTTAAGTGTATGTATGTAAACACTAGAAACCTAACAGGTAAAAAGGGGGAACTAGAAATCCTTGCCGCAAGCAATCAGTACGATATTATAGGCATTACTGAAACCTGGTGGAACCAATCTCATGACTGGTCAGTTAATATGGAGGGTTATACGCTGTTCAGGAGAGACAGATCAAACAAACGGAGAGTAGGGGGGTTTGTCTTTATGTAAAACCATTTTTAAAACCTGATGTATGGGAGGATATTCATGAGGAAACTGTAAACACTGTTGAGAAGTTATGGGTTCAAATTACATGCAGGGGAAAGGGAAAGAAAAAGATGGTAGTGGGGCTATGCTACAAGCCCCCTGGCATTATTATATCTGAAGAGGAAATGTTGCTGAAGCAAACTGATAAAGCGGCAGGAGTAGGTGACATAATAGTGATGTGAGATTTTAACTATCCAGAGATAAATTGGACAAACGATTCATGCGATACTGCTATGGGTAGCACGTTTTTAAACACACTAAATTATAACTACTTCAATTAATCGAGGAACCAACTAGGTACATTGCAATCTTAGACCTGGTATTGACAAACAATAGGGATTTGATATAAAATATTATAGTAGGGGAGCCCATAAGAAACAGCGACCACAATATGGTCACATTCAATATCAATTTTCATAAGCAGTCCTATACAGGTTCAACTAGGACTCTGAACTTCAGCAAAGCCAACTTTGACATGATGAGAGAAGCTTTAAGGGACACTGAATGGGAAATTTTGTTTCAAGGAAAAAACACTACGGAGAAATGGGAGGCGTTAAAATCACTGCTGGATGAGATTACTCGTAAATTTATTCCCATGAGCAGCAAACAAAGGACTAAAGACTCCAAACCAATGTGGCTTAATAAAAATATTAAGGAATTAATGGGCAGAAAAAGGCGAGCATTCAGAAAATACAAATCAGACAGGAAGGCGAAGTCATTCAAGTTCTACAGTATAAGATTTGCAACAAAATATGCAAAAAAGAAATAAGAATAGCTAAAGTAGAAACCGAAAAGCTAGTAGCAATGGAAAGTAAATCAAACCCTTACATTTTTTTTAACTATATCAACAGCAAAAGATTAAAGAAGGAGAGTATAGGCCATTTAAAGGACAAACTGGGACGCTTAATAAAAAATGATAACAACATAGCAGATACATTAAACAAGTTTTTTTCATCAATATTTTCAATAGAGGACCAGATGCATGAACTAACACCCAACCTCAATAAGGATAATGTCCCACTGCTGAGTGCTTATTTAAAAAATTAAGATTAATAAGTCTCCTGGTCCAGATGGTACTCATCCAAGGGTTCTTATGGAGCTACACTCCAAACTAGCAAGACCTCTATTTTTAATTTTCAATGATTCACTTACATCAGGCATGGTTCCCAAAGACGCGTATAGTGGAAGTAGTGCCAATCTTCAAAAAGGGAAGAAAAGCTGAACCAGGCAATTATAGACCCGTTAGTCTTACATCTATAGTGGGGAAAGTGCTAGAAAGCATTTTGAGGGATAGTATACTGAAGATCCTTGAAGCCAAAAAGATTATTATTAGGAACCAACACGGATTTGTGAAGGATAGATCATGTCAAACAAACTTACTAGGCTTTTGTGAAACAGTGCGAACCTTGATCAGGGTAAGGAGGTGGATGTAATCTTTTTAGACTTTGCTAAAGCTTGTGACACAGTGCCACACATGAGACTTATCTATACGTTACATGAACTAGGGCTAGGGAGCACAATATGCACTTGGGTTGGTAACTGGTTAGATAATAGGGAGCAGCACATTGTTAGGCCCTGATTGCAATTACTAGACACATATGGATACTTAACATTCATAAGGAAAGATGCTAGGCTGAACAACAGCCAGCTGAACAGGGTTTTATTATAAGGGTTGTTTAAAAGGGTTAAGAAAATATTACAATATAGACTTACCCAGGACTTACCAGGATGAAAACAGACGTAAACATCCCACCGACGTTACAGAAAAACAACCTCCCTTCCTTTCATTCCCAATCATCTGTGCATTTCAGCATATGTATATATTTTACTAACTACAATCCTCATGACCTCTAAGAACAAAATGCAACCAATTTTGTATATAACCATTTACATTGTGATTTTGTGTGGCTGACCACAAACCTAATTGAACAAAACCACAATGATGACCTCTAGTGACCTGACAGCAAAGGGAGGAGGCATGTGTATGTTTGTAGAAGAAGCTTGTTGTAATTGACACATATGATGTAGATGAGGTCATTGAGGACCACCTATCCCAAGTTACAGAGTTAAAAAACAAAAGCACATCATGAAGATGAATGTTTTTTTGGGTGGTTCTCATGGTTAAATCCAGCAAACTGGTTTAAGGGTATCTGAGGGTGGTTTGCGGGTATGTTATTGTTAATTGCTAAAGGATTAGCTTTGCTTCTAATTATCTATATTATTATAAAGGTTGTAATATGACTGAAAGGTAAAATACTCATACTTGATTGTTGTTCCAGGAATAAGAAAAAAGGATCACACCCCGTGATGAAACTCTACCAGTTGTATGAACTTAGGGGGTAATTCAGACCTGATCATAGCAGCAAATTTGTTAGCAGTTGGTCAAAACCATGTGCACTGCAGGGGAGGCAGATATAACATGTACAGAGAGAGTTAGATTTGGGTGGGTTATATTGTTTCTGTGCAGGGTAAATACTGCCTGCTTTATTTTTACACTGCAATTTAGATTTCAGTTTGAACACACCCCACCCAAATCGAACTCTCTCTGCACATGTTATATCTGTTCCCCCCTGCAGTGCACATGGTTTTGCCTAACTGCTACCAAATGTACTGCTACGATCAGGTCTGAATTACCCCCTTAAATGCTCAATTTGTAACAAAAAGCCACCACAAGATGGACAAGATGTTTGTGCTACTTGCAACACTATACTAAAGGGCTAAGCATGTTGGATCATGACAGAAACTATAATGCAAAGAAGATTCACTTTGGAAATAGATTAGGGAAAGTGGTGCCATGCTATGAGGATCAGCCCATAACATCAGCTACAGATGCAACAAAGAAGCAGTGTACCATCAACACTGACTACCAGGGGCACCAGCAACCTTTCCAGGCCCCAGTAATGGGAGGGGGCATGGCAAATGGAAGGGTGCAGAGTAGTGATGAGCACCGGAAATTTTTCGGGTTTTGTGTTTTGGTTTTGGGTTCGGTTCCGTGGCCGTGTTTTGGGTTCGAACGCGTTTTGGCAAAACCTCACCAAATTTTTTTTGTCGGATTCGGGTGTGTTTTGGATTCGGGTGTTTTTTTCAAAAAACCCTAAAAAACAGCTTAAATCATAGAATTTGGGGGTCATTTTGATCCCAAAGTATTATTAACCTCAATAACCATAATTTCCACTCATTTTCAGTCTATTCTGAACACCTCACACCTCACAATATTATTTTTAGTCCTAAAATTTGCACCGAGGTCGCTGGATGGCTAAGCTAAGTGACCCAAGTGGCCGACACAAACACCTGGCCCATCTAGGAGTGGCACTGCAGTGTCACGCAGGATGGCCCTTCCAAAAAACACTCCCCAAACAGCACATGACGCAAAGAAAAAAAGAGGCGCAATGAGGTAGCTGTGTGAGTAAGCTAAGCGACCCTAGTGGCCGACACAAACACCTGGCCCATCTAGGAGTGGCACTGCAGTGTCACGCAGGATGGCCCTTCCAAAAAACACTCCCCAAACAGCACATGACGCAAAGAAAAAAAGAGGCGCAATGAGGTAGCTGTGTGAGTAAGCTAAGCGACCCTAGTGGCCGACACAAACACCTGGCCCATCTAGGAGTGGCACTGCAGTGTCACGCAGGATGGCCCTTCCAAAAAACACTCCCCAAACAGCACATGACGCAAAGAAAAAAAGAGGCGCAATGAGGTAGCTGTGTGAGTAAGCTAAGCGACCCTTGTGGCCGACACAAACACCTGGCCCATCTAGGAGTGTCACTGCAGTGTCACGCAGGATGGCCCTTCCAAAAAACACCCCCCAAACAGCACATGACGCAAAGAAAAATGAAAGAAAAAAGAGGTGCAAGATGGAATTGTCCTTGGGCCCTCCCACCCAGCCTTATGTTGTATAAACAGGACATGCACACTTTAACCAACCCATCATTTCAGTGACAGGGTCTGCCACACGACTGTGACTGAAATGACGGGTTGGTTTGGACCCCCACCAAAAAAGAAGCAATTAATCTCTCCTTGCACAAACTGGCTCTACAGAGGCAAGATGTCCACCTCATCATCATCCTCCGATATATCACCGTGTACATCCCCCTCCTCACAGATAATCAATTCGTCCCCACTGGAATCCACCATCTCAGCTCCCTGTGTACTTTGTGGAGGCAATTGCTGCTGGTCAATGTCTCCACGGAGGAATTGATTATAATTCATTTTAATGAACATCATCTTCTCCACATTTTCTGGAAGTAACCTCGTACGCCGATTGCTGACAAGGTGAGCGGCGGCACTAAACACTCTTTCGGAGTACACACTTGTGGGAGGGCAACTTAGGTAGAATAAAGCCAGTTTGTGCAAGGGCCTCCAAATTGCCTCTTTTTCCTGCCAGTATAAGTACGGACTGTCTGACGTGCCTACTTGGATGCGGTCACTCATATAATCCTCCACCATTCTTTCAATGGGGAGAGAATCATATGCAGTGACAGTAGACGACATGTCCGTAATCGTTGGCAGGTCCTTCAGTCCGGACCAGATGTCAGCATCAGCAGTCGCTCCAGACTGCCCTGCATCACCGCCAGCGGGTGGGCTCGGAATTCTGAGCCTTTTCCTCGCACCCCCAGTTGCGGGAGAATGTGAAGGAGGAGATGTTGACAGGTCGCGTTCCGCTTGACTTGACAATTTTGTCACCAGCAGTTCTTTGAACCCCAGCAGACTTGTGTCTGCCGGAAAGAGAGATCCAAGGTAGGTTTTAAATCTAGGATCGAGCACGGTGGCCAAAATGTAGTGCTCTGATTTCAACAGATTGACCACCCGTGAATCCTTGTTAAGCGAATTAAGGGCTCCATCCACAAGTCCCACATGCCTAGCGGAATCGCTCTGTGTTAGCTCCTCCTTCAATGTCTCCAGCTTCTTCTGCAAAAGCCTGATGAGGGGAATGACCTGACTCAGGCTGGCAGTGTCTAAACTGACTTCACGTGTGGCAAGTTCAAAAGGTTGCAGAACCTTGCACAACGTTGAAATCATTCTCCACTGCGCTTGAGACAGGTGCATTCCACCTCCTATATCGTGCTCAGTTGTATAGGCTTGAATGGCCTTTTGCTGCTCCTCCAACCTCTGAAGCATATAGAGGGTTGAATTCCACCTCGTTACCACTTCTTGCTTCAGATGATGGCAGGGCAGGTTCAGGCGTTTTTGGTGGTGCTCCAGTCTTCTGTACGTGGTGCCTGTACGCCGAAAGTGTCCCGCAATTCTTCTGGCCACCGACAGCATCTCTTGCACGCCCCTCTCGTTTTTTAAATAATTCTGCACCACCAAATTCAAGGTATGTGCAAAACATGGGACGTGCTGGAATTTGCCCATATTTAATGCACACACAATATTGCTGGCGTTGTCCGATGCCACAAATCCACAGGAGAGTCCAATTGGGGTAAGCCATTCTGCGATGATCTTCCTCAGTTGCCGTAAGAGGTTTTTAGCTGTGTGCGTATTCTGGAAAGCGGTGATACAAAGCGTAGCCTGCCTAGGAAAGAGTTGGCGTTTGCGAGATGCTGCTACTGGTGCCGCCGCTGCTGTTCTTGCGGCGGGAGTCCATACATCTACCCAGTGGGCTGTCACAGTCATATAGTCCTGAGTCTGCCCTGCTCCACTTGTCCACATGTCCGTGGTTAAGTGGACATTGGGTACAACTGCATTTTTTAGGACACTGGTGAGTCTTTTTCTGAGGTCTGTGTACATTTTCGGTATCGCCTGCCTAGAGAAATGGAACCTAGATGGTATTTGGTACCGGGGACACAGTACCTCCAACAAGTCTCTAGTTGCCTCTGCAGTAATTATGGATACCGGAACCACGTTTCTCACGGCCCAGAATGCCAAGGCCTCAGTTATCCGCTTTGCAGCAGGATGACAGCTGTGATATTTCATCTTCCTCGCAAAGGACTGTTGGACAGTCAATTGCTTGGTGGAAGTAGTAAAAGTGGTCTTACGAGTACGACTTCCCCTCTGGGATGACCATCGACTCCCAGCAGCAACAACAGCAGCGCCAGCAGCAGTAGGCGTTACACGCAAGGATGCATCGGAGGAATCCCAGGCAGGAGAGGACTCGTCAGAATTGCCAGTGACATGGCCTGCAGGACTATTGGCATTCCTGGGGAAGGAGGAAATTGACACTGAGGGAGTTGGTGGGGTGGTTTGCGTGAGCTTGGTTACAAGAGGAAGGGATTTACTGGTCAGTGGACTGCTTCCGCTGTCGCCCAAAGTTTTTGAACTTGTCACTGACTTATGATGAATGCGCTGCAGGTGACGTATAAGGGAGGATGTTCCGAGGTGGTTAACGTCCTTACCCCTACTTATTACAGCTTGACAAAGGCAACACACGGCTTGACAAATGTTGTCCGCATTTCTGTTGAAATACTTCCACACCGAAGAGCTGATTTTTTTGGTATTTTCACCAGGCATGTCAATGGCCCTATTCCTCCCACGGACAACAGGTGTCTCCCCGGGTGCCTGACTTAAACAAACCACCTCACCATCAGAATCCTCCTGGTCAATTTCCTCCCCAGCGCCAGCAACACCCATATCCTCCTCATCCTGGTGTACTTCAACACTGACATCTTCAATCTGACTATCAGGAACTGGACTGCGGGTGCTCCTTCCAGCACTTGCAGGGGGCGTGCAAATGGTGGAAGGCGCATGCTCTTCACGTCCAGTGTTGGGAAGGTCAGGCATCGCAAACGACACAATTGGACTCTCCTTGTGGATTTGTGATTTCGAAGAACGCACAGTTCTTTGCTGTGCTTTTGCCAGCTTGAGTCTTTTCATTTTTCTAGCGAGAGGCTGAGTGCTTCCATCCTCATGTGAAGCTAAACCACTAGCCATGAACATAGGCCAGGGCCTCAGCCGTTCCTTGCCACTCCGTGTGGTAAATGGCATATTGGCAAGTTTACGCTTCTCCTCCGACAATTTTATTTTAGATTTTTGAGTCCTTTTTTTACTGATATTTGGTGTTTTGGATTTTACATGCTCTGTACTATGACATTGGGCATCGGCCTTGGCAGACGACGTTGCTGGCATTTCATCGTCTCGGCCATGACTAGTGGCAGCAGCTTCAGCACGAGGTGGAAGTCGATCTTGATCTTTCCCTATTTTTGGAACCTCAACATTTTTGTTCTCCATATTTTAATAGGCACAACTAAAAGGCACCTCAGGTAAACAATGGAGATGGATGGATACTAGTATACTTATGGATTGACGAGCGACTGCCGACACAGAGGTAGCTACAGCCGTGGACTACCGTACTGCGTCTGCTGCTAATATAGACTGGATGATAATGATATAAAAAAAAATATATATATATATCACTACTGCAGCCGGACAGGTATATATTATATAATGACGGACCTGCTGGACACTGTCAGCTCAGCACTGCAGACTCCTAAAGTAAGCTACTAGTAGTATCAAGAAGATAGAAAAAAAAAAAACACCACAGGTAGGTGGTATACAATTATGGATGGACTAGCGACTGCCGACACAGAGGTAGCTACAGCCGTGGACTACCGTACTGCGTCTGCTGCTAATATAGACTGTATGATAATGAGATATAAAATATATATATATCACTACTGCAGCCGGACAGGTATATATTATATAATGACGGACCTGCTGGACACTGTCAGCTCAGCACTGCAGACTCCTAAAGTAAGCTACTAGTAGTATCAAGAAGATAGAAAAAAAAAAAACACCACAGGTAGGTGGTATACAATTATGGATGGACGAGCGACTGCCGACACAGAGGTAGCTACAGCCGTGGACTACCGTACTGCGTCTGCTGCTAATATAGACTGGATGATAATGAGATATAAAATATATATATATATATCACTACTGCAGCCGGACAGGTATATATTATATAATGACGGACCTGCTGGACACTGTCAGCTCAGCACTGCAGACTCCTAAAGTAAGCTACTAGTAGTATCAAGAAAATAGAAAGAAAAAAAAACACCACAGGTAGGTGGTATACAATTATGGATGGACTAGCGACTGCCGACACAGAGGTAGCTACAGCCGTGGACTACCGTACTGCGTCTGCTGCTAATATAGACTGGATGATAATGAGATATAAAATATATATATCACTACTGCAGCCGGACAGGTATATATTATATAATGACGGACCTGCTGGACACTGTCAGCTCAGCACTGCAGGCTCCTAAAGTAAGCTACTAGTAGTATCAAGAAGATAGAAAAAAAAAAAAACACCACAGGTAGGTGGTATACAATTATGGATGGACTAGCGACTGCCGACACAGAGGTAGCTACAGCCGTGGACTACCGTACTGCGTCTGCTGCTAATATAGACTGGATGATAATGAGATATAAAATATATATATATCACTACTGCAGCCGGACAGGTATATATTATATAATGACGGACCTGCTGGACACTGTCAGCTCAGCACTGCAGACTCCTAAAGTAAGCTACTAGTATCAAGAAGATAGGAAAAAAAAACACACCACGGGTAGGTGGTATACAATTATGGATGGACGAGCGACTGCCGACACAGAGGTAGCTACAGTCGTGGACTACCGTACTGCGTCTGCTGCTAATATAGACTGGATGATAATGATATAAAAAAAATATATATATATATATATCACTACTGCAGCCGGACAGGTATATATTATATAATGACGGACCTGCTGGACACTGTCAGCTCAGCACTGCAGACTCCTAAAGTAAGCTACTAGTATCAAGAAGATAGAAAAAAAAAAAAAACACCACGGGTAGGTGGTATACAATTATGGATGGACGAGCGACTGCCGACACAGAGGTAGCTACAGCCGTGGACTACCGTACTGCGTCTGCTGCAGTGCTAATATAGACTGGATGATAATGATATAAAAAATATATATATATCACTACTGCAGCCGGACAGGTATATATTATATAATGATGGACCTGCTGGACACTGTCAGCAGAATGCGTTTATAGAATAAAAACACCACACGACGAGTGTTTAACTTTTTCAGGCAGACAATCACAATATACTGGTGGTCAGTGGTCACTGGTCAGTCACACTGGCACTGGCAGTGGCACTCTGGCAGCAAAAGTGTGCACTGTTAAAATATGTACTCCTGCTATAACTGCTCCCCAGTCTCCCCCACAATTAAGCTGTGTGAGCAGTGAGCACTCAGCACAGTCAGATATACAGTATTACATAGATGATGCAGCACACTGAGGGCACACTGAGGCTGAGCACAGATATGGTATGTGACTGTGTCACACTGTGTATCGTTTTTTTTCAGGCAGAGAACGGATTAATTAAACTGGTGGTCACTGGTCACACTATCAGCAAGTAGTACTCCGTCCTAATATGCTCCCCAAAATTAGTAAATCAAGTGTCTCTACTCTCTCTACTACTCTCTAGTCTACTCTAAACGGAGAGGACGCCAGCCACGTCCTCTCCCTATCAATCTCAATGCACGTGTGAAAATGGCGGCGACGCGCGGCTCCTTATATAGAATCCGAGTCTCGCGAGAATCCGACAGCGGGATGATGACGTTCGGGCGCGCTCGGGTTAGCCGAGCAAGGCGGGAAGATCCGAGTCTGCCTCGGACCCGTGTAAAAAGCGTGAAGTTCGGGGGGGTTCGGTTTCCGAGAAACCGAACCCGCTCATCACTAGTGCAGAGAGTATTCGGCTGCAGAGCTGGGGGAAGGGGGAGGCACCAGTCCGCTATGCTGCAGAGGTGGAAGCTGCGGTGGGCTGGTGCGATCGCGATCACTCCCCCCGCTCATCACAGAAGGGGAGAGAGGACTGACTGCTTCTGCCTCTCTCCCCAGCACAGCATACAGCAATATGTGCCATATGCTGCACTGGGGAGAAAGGCTGATGCATCATCCAGTCCTCTCTCCCCTTCTGAGATGAGCGGGGGGAGTGATCGCGATCGCACCAGCCTGACTGCAGCTTGCACCTCTGCAGCATAGCGGTCCGGTGCCTCCCACCTAGCTCTGCAGCCAAATACCTGCACAAAGTACCTCTGCAATGGGGGTAGGGAGGGAGAGGGGGGAAGGGAGGGGTGATCGGGCCCAAGTAAAGAGTACCAGCCCCCCACTCTCTGTGCCACTGCTGACTACTACACATTATTTTTCACTTACTGCAATCAGAACTTTGCTAAAGGCAGTTGCGTAAATGCGTGGGGCAAATGGGGCATAAACACTGGGCTCCAGCACAGTGGGGCACCAGGCAGTGTCAGTTTGGGACCTCTATGTAAATTCTTGGTGGTTCCCAATTCATCAATGTCCCCGTCCCCTACCCTAGGATGACAGTGCTCAAAAAAGCAGTGCATTGCTCCGCGGGCTACACCCTTCAGATTGACTGTTACTGACGTCCACAATGTTGCTTCTTAATTAGGTCACGTCTATGATGCTGTCAGTAGAGAGGAGGAGTGAAGCCGGGGAGTAAAACACGGAATCTAAAAGTTTGGTGAGTGCAGTGATGAAAGGTAGTGAGGGTCGGATAACACCCAGCCTAGTGGTGCAAGTGTGCGGGTACGGGTGGGTACGGCGTACCCTCACACCGACGGGCTGCCGCACCTCACCGCTCCCTCCCTCTGCTGCTCACCGCTGCTTCCCGACGTTCACCGCCGCACCGCCGCTGATGTGAGGGGAGGAGAGCGCAGCCTGCGCCTCTCCTGCCCCTCAGTGTCTTCGTTTAATTCAGCGCCGCCCGTGAGCCAATCAGGGCTGCCGGACCGCGAGCTTTGATTGCCTCACGGATCGGCGCTGAATTGAGCAGACACAGCCGCACCCGCCGCCCGCCGGACACTGAGGGGAAGGAGAGGCGCAGGCTGCGCTCTCCTCCCCTCATACTAGACAGCAGCGGTGAGCAAGGGAGCGCATACTTGGCACTGGGGGCATGTATATCTGGCAATGGGGGCATGTATACCTGGCACTGGGGGCATACCTGGCACTGGGGGCATGTATATCTGGCAATGGGGGCATGTATACCTGGCACTGGGGGCATGTATATCTGGCAATGGGGGCATGTATACCTGGCACTGGGGGCATACCTGGCACTGGGGGCATGTATATCTGGCAATGGGGGCATGTATACCTGGCACTGGGGGCATGTATATCTGGCAATGGGGGCATGTATACCTGGCACTGGGGGCATACCTGGCACTGGGGGCATGTATATCTGGCAATGGGGGCATGTATACCTGGCACTGGGGGCATATTTGGCAAAGGGGGGACATGTATATCTGGCACTGGGGGCATATCTGGCAATGGGGGCATGTATACCTGGCACTGGGGGCATATTTGGCAAAGGGGAGACATGTGTATCTGGTACTGGGGGCATGTATACCTGGCACAGGGGGCATATCTGGCAATGGGGGCATATCTGGCAAAGGGGGGACATGTGTATCTGTCACTGGGGACATGTGGCACTGCGGGGTCATATGTATCTGGCACTGGGGGCATATGTGGCACTGCGGAAATATGTGTATCTGGCACTGGGGGGCATGTATATATAGCACTGGGGACATATCTGGCAATGGGGGGACATGTGTATCTGGCACTGGGGCATATCTGACACTGAGGGCATATCTGGCACTGGGGGATATCTGGCACTGGGGGCATATCTGGCACTGGGGGGACATGTGTATCTGGCACTGGGGTATATCTGACACTGAGGGCATATCTGGCACTGGGGGGACATGTGTATCTGGCACTGGGGGGACATGTGTATCTGGCACTGGAGGCATATCTGGCACTGGGGGGACGTGTATCTGGCACTGGGGGCATTTCTGTATCTGGCACTGGGGGCATATCTGGCACTGTGGGTGCATTTGTGTATCTGGCACTCTGGGGCAATGTGTACCTGGCACTGTGAAGCAATGTGTATCTGGCACTCTTGGGGCATTTGTGTATCTGGCACAGTGAAGCAGTGTATATCTGGCACTGTGAAGCAATGTGTATCTGGCACTCTGGGGGCATTTGTGTATCTGGCACAGTGAAGCAATGTATATCTGGCACTGTGGGGCAATGTATATGTGGAACTGTGGGGCAATGTATATCTGGCACTGTGAAGCAATGTGTATCTGGCACTGTGGGGCAATGTATAGCTGGCACTGTGGGGCAACTTGTATCTGGCACTATTGGGGTCATATGTGTATTTGCCCCTCCCCCCATATGTGTATCACGTCCCCATTTTCATTGGCCACGCCCCATGTGTCATTTGGCCACACCCATTTTTAAGCGCACACAGTACCCGTAAGACATTTTTTCTACTTGCACCACTGACCCTCACTCACCTGGTTATTTTAACTTAGAGACATATACTTTCATGTTATGTTATTGTATTGTGTTATTCCTCATAGACTACTGTACTGTTGTAAACTGTTACATTCTGATCTAGCATGACAACAAAATCAAAATATATCTCCTTTCTCTGCAGGTAATCTACACTCATTTGCAGTTTGGAGCTGCTCTGAATATACATGCAGCAGTGATATTGTTACTATACTAGCAGTAGCGGATCTTGCCACGGGCAAGCAGGACTCTTGCCCGGGGCGCCGCCTTCCTGAGGGCGCAGGGCGCCATCCGGAGGGCGCCGCACCAGGGCAAGATCCGCTGCTGCTGTGTGCCCCCCGCTGCCCGCTGCCCCCCTGCTGCCGCTGGGAAG
Organism: Pseudophryne corroboree; assembly: GCF_028390025.1. Taxonomy (NCBI): domain Eukaryota; kingdom Metazoa; phylum Chordata; class Amphibia; order Anura; family Myobatrachidae; genus Pseudophryne; species Pseudophryne corroboree. Next base: position 188,953,238 of record NC_086453.1, read on the forward strand.
GGAAGCTAGACGCGAACGCATCTAGTTTCCCTTTGTGGAGAGGTCCTTTACTGTGTGGTGCGCGATGACGTCATCGTGCACCGCACACATCTAGTTTCCCTTCGTGGAGAGGACCTTTGCTGTGCGGTGCGCGATTACGTCATCGCGCACCACACATCATTTCAGTCTGTACAGGGGGCGTAAATGACCATGCCCCCTGTACGAAGCCACGCCCCCTAATGCCGCCCGGGGCGCCTAAAGCCCCGGAACCGGCCCTGTATACTAGGTAATCTACACTGTCAATTTGTATATTATAAGCCATATTATATTCTAGGAAGAAACTTTATTGCAGCTTTGAAATAGTTGGTAACTGCTATCTTAGTGTTTTAGTTGAGTTTTATGGCAAGTTCTGTAAACGGGGGTGGGATGTTAGGCCCTGATTGCAATTACTAGACACACATGGATACTTAACATTCATAAGGAAAGATGCTAGGCTGAACAACAGCCAGCTGAACAGGGTTTTATTATAAGAGTTGTTTAAAAGGGTTAAGAAAATATTACAATATAGACTTACCCAGGACTTACCAGGATGAAAACAGACGGAAACATCCCACCGACGTTACAGAAAAACAACCACCCTTCCTTTCATTCCCAATCATCTGTGCATTTCAGCATATGTATATATTTTACTAACTACAATCCTCATGACCTCTAAGAACAAAATGCAACCAATTTTGTATATAACCATTTACATTGTGATTTACATGTGATTGTACATACCTGTTTGTCACTTTGCTCTATCATGCACAGCTAACATACAGCGGAACAACACCAGTAATAGGCACCTGAACTTTTAACTTGAACAAGTGAAACCTTACACTCTCAGCCTAGATAACACTGGTTTAATCTCCAATAAACTATGTTCCACAAATTGATTTTCTGCATTGCTCTTCATGGAGTATTCATAAAGACCATTGCATCATTCAGTCTCCCAGCAACTCAGCCCTCTGTACATGTTGCCCCCTCAATTCTACACTCCCCTCTTATTAGCACTCATGAGCTTTTCACTTCCCTAGACTCATTGACAATAACATCTACAACCTCTCACCATAAAAAAAATTCACAAACCTCTGACAACCACATTTATCTCTCTCTTCTGCTTCTGATAGCTGGTGACATTTCACCAAATCCAGGACCCAGCCACTTGCATCGCTCACATTCACCTGATTCACAGCATCATAGAAATCCAGATAACCTCATAAACATCACGTCTTCCATCACCCTCCAGATCACTAAAATGTGCCTTATGGAATGCACGCTCTGTTTGTAACAAATTAACATCCATCCATGACCTCTTCATATCCAACAACATCAATCTGCTGGCTATAACAGAAACCTGGCTCACACAATCTGACACAGCCTCCCCTGCAGCACTGGCACATGGTGGCCTCCACTTTACACACCTCTAGACCCGGTAACCATAAAGGAGGAGGAATTGGACTTTTACTTTACCAATCTTTTGCATACACTGTTCTACCACAGGTTCCATCACTCACATTTACATCATTTGAAGTACATTCCATTAGGGTTTACTCTCCTTTCTCTCTGCATGTTGCAGCTATCTACCACCCACCTGGGCATCCAAAACAATTTTTGGAAGATTTTTCTGCCTGGCTCCCTCACTTCCTATCCTCTGACATCTCCACCATTATCATGGGTGATTTCAATATTGCTATTGATTGTCCAAAATCTGCTGCTCACGCCTCCAAACTACTCTCTCTAACCTCCTCTCTTGGCCTCTCCCAATGGACTGGCTCCTCTACTCATCAGGAGGGCCACTGCCTTGATCTAGTATTCACCAGACTATGCTCCATCTCTGAAATCACTAACACTCCTTTCCCCCTCTCAGATCACAACCTTATCACCTGCATGCTCTCCTCCGTTAATTCAAACCCTGTGTTGCTGAAGTCCTCCAATCTTCCTCAAACCCGCAGAAATATTAACACAATTAATCTTCAAGAACTTTCCACTTCACTCCAACAACTGCTTTCACCTATGTCTGCATTCACCTCTCCTGAGATGGCTGTATCACACCTTAATGAGACTCTAGAACTAGCCCTTGATGAAGTGGCTCCAGCTACCCATCACACTCCACGTAGGCGTAGATGTCAACCATGGCACTCCAAATTAACAAGACAACTACAAAAACTCACACGAAAACTTGAACGTCAGTGGCATAAATCTTGTATTTCAAGTGACTTCCTCACATATAAGACTGTCTACGATTCTTATAAAAATGCCCTGGACACTGCCAAACAAACATATTTCCAAGCTCTTATCTCTGCTCAAGCCTCTAACCCCAAACGACCCTTTAATACATTTAAATCACTTCTGAATCCTCCCTCATCTACCCCACCAGCCACTATCAAGGTACAGGATCTTGCTTCCTACTTCAAGGAGAAGATTGATAAGATCCGAGATCAAATGGTATGCTCTTCGGCAACCAGTGACCTGCTCCGTTCTTTACCTGAACCCTCTGGCACTCTTTCTTCATTTGATCCCACAAATGAAGATGAAGTATCGTCACTCTTCTCATCCTGCTTCTCTACTACCTCTCCTCTTGATCCTTTACCCTCACAAATAAGTAAAGCTCTGTCTCTGGTGCTCATCCCTACCTTAACTAACATCTGTAATCTCTCTCTCTCTACTGGTATTTTTCCTTCACTCTTCAAGCATGCAGTGATTACTCCCATTTAAAAAAAACAAAATTCTGACCATAATGCTCTCTCAAACTACCGCCCTATCTCTCAGCTCCCTTGTCTCTCTAAGCTACTTGAGAGACTTGCCTACACTCAACTCACACACTTTCTTAACTCATACACTTTGTTGGACCCACTTCAGTCAGGCTTCCGTTCCCAACATTCCACAGAGACAGCACTGACTAAAGTGGTTAATGATTTGGTCACTACGAAGTCTAAAGGCCACTACTCACTACTTATTCTTCTAGATCTGCTGCATTTGACACTGTAGACCACCTTCTTCTCATACAGACACTACAATCCCTAGGGCTTAAAGACACAGCCCTTTCTTGGTTCCTATCGTACCTATCTAATCGCTCCTTCAGTGTTCGCTTCTCTGAATCTACCTCCTCTTTGTTACCTCTTTCAGTTGGAGTACCGCAAGGCTCAGTCTTGGGTCCTCTGCTTTTCTCTATCTATAGATCATCTCTTGGTAAAATAATCAGCTCTTTTGGTTTTCAGTATCATCTGTACACAGATGATACTCAAATCTACCTATCCTCCCCTGACTTGTCCCTATCTGTACTGGACCGTGTCACTGAATGCCTTTCTGCCATTTCATCCTGAATGACATCTCGCCACCTCAAACTGAATATTTCAAAGACAGAGTTAATTATATTTCCACCGGCCAATAGTAGGTACCAACCTGATATCTCTATCACTGTTGAAAACTCGACTATCTACCCTACCCCACAAGCTCGCTGCCTAGGTGTCATCCTTGACTCTGATCTGTCCTTTGTTCCCCACATTCACTCTGTCTCAAGATCATGTTACATGCATCTAAAAAACATATCCAAAATACGACCATACCTTACACAAGACACTGCTAAAACTCTAATCCACGCTCTCATTATCTCCCGCATTGATTATTGCAAAAGTCTCCTAACTGGTCTTCCCAAAACGAGACTCTCACCACTACAATCCATTCTGAATGCAGCGGAGAGGCTTATCTTCCTCGCTAGACGGTCATCGTCTGCAGATCCACTCTGTCAGTCCCTCCATTGGTTACCTGTACTCTACCGCATTCAATATAAAATACTTTCACTCACACACAAGGCCATTAACCAAACTACACCAACGTACATCACTTTGCTTATCTCAAAATATCTCCCAACCCCACACCAACTGCCACCCCAAACATTGCCAAACGTCACTATCCATTACTCACTGGCAGTTGGTGTGTCTCCCCTATTTTAATATTGGACTGCGCTGCAGCCCCACCTCTGTAGCCGCCACTGCTCCCATGACACTCCCATGAGACAGATATTTGCCATGCGTCCACACGGTAGCCCCCCAGAAACACCCCTTTCACAGATTCAGCTGCACACATAGTATACATTCCACTCTAATCACCTACATGAAGAGGCATATGAATGGTGCAGCAGGTGTGCAGTCTGGATTTGTTACTGCAGCACATGCGCAGTCTGCTGTGATCACCAGAAAAGGTCACTTTTGGACTTGCATCTGACTCAGGCCCTTAATGTGTGTTTTAATGTGCCATATGTATAGTCTTCAAATTAACATTCTGTAGATTGTAAGCTTGCGAGCAGGACCTTCCTACCTCTGTCTGTCTGTCTGTCTGTCTGTCTGTCTGTCTTTGCCCAGTTTTGTTCTATAATTGTTGTTCTAATTGTAAAGCGCAACGGAATATGCTGCGCTATATAAGAAACTGCTAATAAATAATAATAAATAACATATAGAAACATAGGGAACAATCCTATTACCCGCGCCGGCAACGGCACCCAATCTCGCACCCTTCATGGGCTGGTTTCTGCCCGAACTCGCACAAAAGTGCTCGGAGCTCTATGGTGCAGTGAGCACTTTTGTGCGAATTCAGGCTGCTGCAAAGTGCGGCCGCTGCTGTGATGATTCACACCCACGATATCACTGTGCTTTATAGGATCAACCCCATAGACTGTGGCAGCAGATAAAAACCATTTGGCACATCTAGTCTGCCCTATTACGGTGTGGTTATAAGGATTAGAGATTAGAGCTAAATTAGGGGTTTTGGCAGGACCGGGTCTACTATTAGGCAGGTTTAGGCAGCTGCCTAGGGTACCGGGATCTGCCTATCACAAAATTAAGGATGTCTCTGAAAGAAACATCCTTGCTGTACTTAATGCAAGTGGTAGCTGTGGAATTTATAAGTCACACTTTCATCTGATGAGCTGGGAAGTGGGTAATGATGGTCATTGAGGGCAGTAGGCTGAAGTTTTGCCTAGGTAGCCAAGAAACCTTGCACCGTCTCTGTGTTAGGGGTTTGGCTAAGGTATTAGAGAATTAAGGTCAGGGTTAGGATTAAGGGTAAGGGTTGGGGTATTAGTGTTAGTGTAGTAGGATTAATTGTGAGGGCTAGGGTATTAGTGTTAGAGTTTAAGATTAAGAGTGAGATTAGGGTATAAGTGTTAGGGTATTAGTGTTTGCGGTTAGGATTATTAATAATAGTAATGATTTTATTTATATAGCACATTTTCTCCAATAGGACTCTCAAGGGAGAGTGCTATGGTATTAGATTTAGCATATGAGGATTAAAGGTGAGGGTTTGGGCATTAGGGTGAGAGTTAGGGTAAGTGGATAGATACATATGGCCAAGACACCATGGTCCAGCTGGGGATAGTGTCCAGGGTGGAGTGCAGGAGCTGTATGGAAAAGTCTTACTACAATCAGAGGTGTAGCAAGCTTTATCTCCTTACAATGTCCAAACAGATGCCCAGCAAGTAGTGTAGAGGACGAGATGTCAATGAATCAAATAACACAAAAAACAAATGCGATTGGCTTAATTACACTGAAATATGGATTCTCCCTATGAATCTCTTATAAAACATACACTTATAATTACACATCCTGTAATCACTTTCAAGTCAGTGACACTGCCCAGTATCCAGTCAGAATTTCAACAGTTACTTCGTTTACATTCATTATGCAAACATGCAAAATATCAACATGCTGCATGTTGACATTCTCGTGTTGACTTTATGAATATTGACATGATGTCTGTCCACATAACATGCCCACTGCCCATTACCAATAATTATTGTGATGAATGTCTCATATTTGCATGCCTATTGAGGATCTAATGTATGATTGATGCCATCTGAAAACTAGAGATGAGCGGGTTCAGTTCACTGAGAACCGATCCCCCCCGAACTTCACTCTCCGAGCCCAGAACCGAGTCTGGCTCAGGACTTCCCATCACACTTGGAAGCAGAAAGAGGCAAAATGTTATCATCCTGCTGTCGTAATCTCACGGGTTTTGGATTCCAGATAAACAGCTGCGCATCGCCACCATTTTCAATCCGGACTTGCAGAGTGAGGGAGGCAGACCTCTGTCTCTCTGTGGGTGGTGGCATCGGATGAGGTTAGTGTGTGGTCTGTAGGGGTGCTGCAGCAGTCACTGTGGTGTACCTGTGCTGTGTTAGGAGTGCTGTCCTGACTGTCACTGGTATTTCATGTGCTGTTACAGGTGCTGCAGCTGTACATCGGTGTTGCTGTCCTGGCTGTCACTGTGTTGTACAGGGAGCAGGGGCCCTGTTCTCCTGTATGCTGTAAAAATCCAGGGGTACAGTTGTTAAAAATTAAAAGCACATTGGTCCTGTATGCTGTACAAATGTAGGGGGGCTGCTGTTAAATAACATTATACTGGCCCTGTATGCTGTAAAAATTAAGGGGTGTAGTTGTTAAAAATTAAAAGCACATTGGTCCTGTATGCTGTAGAAATATAGGGGTGCTGCTGTTAAAATAACATTACACTGGTCCTGTATGCTGTAAAAATTCAGGGGTGCAGTTGTTAAAAATTAAAAGCACACTGGTCCTGTATGCTGTAAAAATGTAGGGTTACTGCTGTTAAAATAACATTACACTAGCCCTGTATGCTGTAAAAATTCAGGGGTGCAGTTGTTAAAAATTAAAAGCACACTGGTCCTGTATGTTGTAAAAATATGGGATTGCTACTGTTAAAAAAATAAGAATTTACTTACCGATAATTCTATTTCTCATAGTCCGTAGTGGATGCTGGGGACTCCGAAAGGACCATGGGGAATAGCGGCTCCGCAGGAGACTGGGCACAAAGTAAAAGCTTTAGGACTAGCTGGTGTGCACTGGCTCCTCCCCCTATGACCCTCCTCCAAGCCTCAGTTAGGATACTGTGCCCGGACGAGCGTACACAATAAGGAAGGATTTGAATCCCGGGTAAGACTCATTACCAGCCACACCAATCACACCGTACAACTTGTGATCTGAACCCAGTTAACAGCATGATAACAGAAGGAGCCTCTGAAAAGATGGCTCACAACAACAATAACCCGATTTTTGTAACAATAACTATGTACAAGTAATGCAGACAATCCGCACTTGGGATGGGCGCCCAGCATCCACTACGGACTATGAGAAATAGAATTATCGGTAAGTAAATTCTTATTTTCTCTAACGTCCTAGTGGATGCTGGGGACTCCGAAAGGACCATGGGGATTATACCAAAGCTCCCAAACGGGCGGGAGAGTGCGGATGACTCTGCAGCACCGAATGAGAGAACTCCAGGTCCTCCTCAGCCAGGGTATCAAATTTGTAGAATTTAGCAAACGTGTTTGCCCCTGACCAAGTAGCTGCTCGGCAAAGTTGTAAAGCCGAGACCCCTCGGGCAGCCGCCCAAGATGAGCCCACTTTCCATGTGGAATGGGCTTTTACAGATTTTGGCTGTGGCAGGCCTGCCACAGAATGTGCAAGCTGAATTGTACTGCAAATCCAACGAGCAATCGTCTGCTTAGAAGCAGGAGCACCCAGCTTGTTGGGTGCATACAGGATAAACAGCGAGTCAGATTTTCTGACTCCAGCCGTCCTGGAAACATATATTTTCAGGGCCCTGACTACGTCCAGCAACTTGGAATCCTCCAAGTCCCTAGTAGCCGCAGGCACCACAATAGGTTGGTTTAAGTGAAATGCTGAAAAAACACCTTAGGGAGAAATTGAGGACGAGTCCTCAATTCCGCCCTGTCCGAATGGAAAATCAGATAAGGGCTTTTACAGGATAAAGCCGCCAATTCTGACACGCGCCTGGCCCAGGCCAGGGCCAACAGCATGACCACTTTCCATGTGAGATATTTTAACTCCACAGATTTAAGTGGTTCAAACCAATGTGACTTTTGGAATCCAAAAAAAAAACTACATTGAGATCCCAAGTGCCACTGGAGGCACAAAGCTAGGCTGTATATGCAGTACCCCTTTTACAAACGTCTGAACTTCAGGGACTGAAGCTAGTTCTTTTTGGAAGAAAATTGACAGGGCCGAAATTTGAACCTTAATGGACCCCAATTTCAGGCCCATAGACACTCCTGTTTGCAGGAAATGTAGGAATCGACCCAGTCGAATTTCCACCGTCGGGCCTTACTGGCCTCGCACCACGCAACATATTTTTGCCAATTGCGGTGATAATGTTTTTGCGGTTACATCCTTCCTGGCTTTGATCAGGATAGGGATGACTTCATCCGGAATGCCCTTTTTCCTTCAGGATCCGGCGTTCAACCGCCATGCCGTCAAACGCAGCCGCGGTAAGTCTTGGAACAGACAGGGTCCTTGCTGGAGCAGGTCCCTTCTTAGAGGTAGAGGCCACGGATCCTCCGTGAGCATCTCTTGAAGTTCCGGTTACCAAGTCCTTCTTGGCCAATCCGGAGCCACGAATATAGTGCTTACTCCTCACCATCTTATCAATCTCAGTACCTTGGGTATGAGAGGCAGAGGAGGAAACACATACCCTGACTGGTACACCCACGGTGTTACCAGAGCGTCTACAGCTATTGCCTGAGGGTCCCTGGACCTGGCGCAATACCTGTCGAGTTTTTCCCAACGGTTTATAATCCTGTGGAAGACTTCTGGGTAAAGTCCCCACTCTCCCCGGGTGGAGGTCGTGCTGAGGAAGTCTGCTTCCCAGTTGTCCACTCCCGGAATGAATACTGCTGACAGTGCTATCCCATGATTTTCCGCCCAGCGAAGAATCCTTGCAGCTTCTGTCATTGCCCTTCTGCTTCTTGTGCCACCCTGTCTGTTTACGTGGGTGACTGCCGTGATGTTGTCCGACTGGATCAACACCGGCTGTCCTTGAAGCAAAGGTCTTGCTAAGCTTAGAGCATTATAAATGTCCCTTAGCTTCAGGATATTTATGTGAAGTGATGTCTCCAGGCTTGACCATAAGTCCTGGATATTCCTTCCCTGTGTGACTGCTCCCCAGCCTCGCAGGCTGGCATCCGTGGTTACCAGGACCCAGTCCTGAATGCCGAATCTGCGGCCCTCTAGAAGATGAGCACTCTGCAACCACCACAGGAGGGACACCCTTGTCCTTGGTGACAGGGTTATCCGCTGATGCATCTGAAGATGCGACCCGGACCATTTGTCCAGCAGGTCCCACTGGAAAGTTCTTGCGTGGAATCTGCCAAATGGGATTGCTTCGTAGGAAGCCCCCATTTTACCCAGAACCCTTGTGCATTGATGCACTGAGACTTGGCTCGGTTTGAGGAGGTTCCTGACTAGCTCGGATAACTCCCTGGCTTTCTCCTCCGGGAGAAACACCTTTTTCTGGACTGTGTCCAGGATCATCCCTAGGAACAGAAGACACGTCGTCGGAACCAGCTGCGATTTTGGAATATTGAGAATCCAATCGTGCTGCCGCAACACTATCTGAGATAGTGCTACACCGACCTCCAACTGTTCCCTGGATCTTACCCTTATCAGGGAATCGTCCAAGTAAGGGATAACTAAAATTCCCTTCCTTCGAAGGAATATCATCATTTCGGCCATTACCTTGGTAAAGACCCGGGGTGCCGTGGACCATCCCTACGGCAGCGTCTGAACTGATAGTGACAGTTCTGTACCATAAACCTGAGGTACCCTTGGTGAGAAGGGTAAATTTTGACATGAAGGTAAGCATCCTTGATGTCCCGAGACATCATGTAGTCCCCTTCTTCCAGGTTCGCAATCACTGCTCTGAGTGACTCAATCTTGAATTTGAACCTCTGTATGTAAGTGTTCAAAGATTTTAGATTTTAGAATCGGTCTCACCGAGCCGTCTGGCTTCGGTACCACAATAGTGTGGAATAATACCCCGTTCCCTGTTGCAGGAGGGGTACCTTGATTATCACCTGCTGGGAATACAGCTTGTGAATGGCTTCCAAAACTGCCTCCCTGTCCGAGGGAGACGTCGGTAAAGTCGACTTTAGGAAACGGCGAGGGGGAGACGTCTCGAATTCCAATATGTACCCCTGAGATATTACCTGAAGGATCCAGGGGTCTACTTGCGAGTGAGCCCACTGCGCACTGAAATTCATTGAGAACGGGCCCCCACCGTGCCTGAGCTTGTAAAGCCCTAGCGTCATACTGAGGGCTTGGCAGAGGCTGGAAAGGGTTTCTGTTCCTGGGAACTGGCTGATCTCTGCAGCCTTTTTCCTCTCCCTCTGTCACGAGCAGAAAAGAGGAACCTTTTGTCAGCTTGCCAACAAAGGACTGCGCCTGATAATACGGCGTCTTATTTTGAGAGGCGACCTGGGGTACAAACGTGGATTTCCCAGCTGTTGCCGTGGCCACCAGGTCTAAAAGACCGACCCCAAATGTCCCCTTTCAAAGGCAATACTTCCAAATGACGTTTGGAATCCGCATCACCTGACCATTTTACTGGTAGAATTGGACAACGCACTTATACTTGATGCCAGTCGGCAATTATTCCGCTGTGCATCATGCATATATAGAAATGCATCTTTTAAATGCTCTATAGGCAATAATATACTATCCTTATCTAGGATATCAATATTTCCAGTCAGGGAATCCGACCATGCCAACCCAGCACTGCACCTCCAGGCTGAGGCGATAGCTGGTCGCAGTATAACACCAGTATGTGTGTAAATACCTTTTTTTGGATACCCTCCTGCTTTCTATCAGCAGGATCCTTAAGGGCGGCCATCTCATGAGAGGGTAGAGCCCTTGTTCTTACAAGCGTGTGAGCGCCTTATCCCCCCTAGGGGGTGTATCCCAATGCATCCTAACCTCTGGCGGGAAAGGGTATGCAGCCAATACTTTTTAAGAAATTATTAATTGTTATCGGGGGGAAACCCACGCATCATCACACATTTTATTTCTCAGATTCAGGAAAACTACAGGTAGTTTTTCCCTCACCGAACATAATACCCCTTTTTTGGTGGTACTCGTATTATCAGAAATGTATAAAACATTTTCCATTGTCTCAATCATGTAACGTGTGGCCCTACTGGAAATCACGGTTGTCTCTTCACCGTCGACACAGGAGTCAGTATCCGTGTCGGCGTCTGTATCTGCCATCTGCCTGACGGCCTATGAGACGTCTGGACAGGCACAAGCTGAGTAGCCGGCTGTCTCATGTCAACCACTGTTTTTTTATATAGAGCTGACACTGTCACGTAATTTTCAACAGTACATCCACTCAGGTGTCGACCCCCTACAGACACTCTGCTCCGCCTCCACATCATTTTCCTCCTCATACATGTCGACACACACGTACCGACACCCAGCACACACACAGGGAATGCTCTGATAGAGGACAGGACCCACTTAGCCCTTTGGGGAGACAGAGGGAGAGTTTGCCAGCACACACCAGAGCGCTATATATGTATAGGGACAACCTTACAATAAGTGTCTATCCCTTATAGCTGCTTATATCTGTTATTTTGCCAAATAAGTGCCCCCCTCTCTTTTTTACCCTGTTTCTGTAGTTGCAGGATGCAGGGGAGATTCTGGGAGCCTTCCTACCAGCGGAGCTGTGTGGGAAAAATGGCGCTGTGTGCTGAGGAGATAGGCCCCGCCCCCTTCACGGCGGGCTCTTCTCCCGCTTTTTACTGGAAAACTGGCAGGGGTTAAATACATCCATATAGCCCAGGAGCTATATGTGATGTATTTTTCGCCAACTAAGGTAAATTCATTGCTTCCCAGGACGCCCCCCCCAGCGTCCTGCACCCTCAGTGACCGGAGTGTGAAGTGTGCTGAGAGCAATGGCGCACAGCTGCAGTGCTGTGCGCTACCTTATGAAGACAGGAAAGTCTTCTGCCGCCGATTTATGGACCTCTTCTTGCTTCAGCATCTGTAAGGGGGCCGGCGGCGCGGCTCCGGGACCCATCCATGGCTGGGCCTGTGATCGTCCCTCTGGAGCTAATGTCCAGTAGCCTAAGAAACCCAATCCACTCTGCACGCAGGTGAGTTCGTTTCTCTCCCCTAAGTCCCTCGATGCAGTGAGCCTGTTGCCAGCAGGTCTCACTGAAAATAAAAAACCTATTTAAACTTTTACTCTAAGCAGCTCAGGAGAGCCACCTAGATTGCACCCTTCTCGTTCGGGCACAAAATCTAACTGAGGCTTGGAGGAGGGTCATAGGGGGAGGAGCCAGTGCACACCAGCTAGTCCTAAAGCTTTTACTTTGTGCCCAGTCTCCTGCGGAGCCGCTATTCCCCATGGTCCTTTCGGAGTCCCCAGCATCCACTAGGACGTTAGAGAAATATTATTACACTGGCCCTGTATGCTGTAACAATTCAGGGGGTGCAGTTGTTCAAATAAAAGCACACTGGCCCCTTACGCTGTAAGAATACAGAGGTGCTGTGAAAATAAAGGGGCACTGTTCTGTGTGCTGTACTAATAATGGGGTGCTGTCCTGTGAAATTTTGGAGGAAAAAATAGTGGAAAATCAGGAACCACTTCCAGTTCCTAGTACTAGTGCTGAAGCTGCTGCCAACAGTCATGACATTGACGATGCAATTCCATCAATGTCATCTGCTAAGGCCAATGCCCAATGTCATAGAGGGCATGTAAAATGAAAAGGAAGTAGGCCCGCAAGAGAGCAGGACAAAAGAAGACTAAATGTCTGACCCGGGGCACGCTTTTTGTATCTATAGATTCAAATTTAACTTTTATTATCATTTAATAAAACTGTAACTTACACAAAATCACTAGGTAATTAAAGCAAATTTGATACATACATGAATATCAGGTCATAAGACCATTCATAAAATATAATCAAAAGTGAATACTAGTTAGTATGGCAGGCCTGTATCTGCCAAGAGCGAAAATATTGGTCAGTAATAATGCTCTAAGTTTTCATGTGGTAAAAATATTCATAACTCATATCAATAATATCATATGTAAGTATGTAAGTATGCTGGTATACCACAAAACTTAACGAGCATCAATATTTAGATTATGCCCTCTCCCATGGTCTATAACCAATTACCACAATAGTAAGGAGAGTGGACTTCCCTGTGCGCGACTTTGAACCACCAGATATGATTTCAACAAAACATCCATACACAATTCATATATATACCATATCATAAATGCAGGTAAATTGAAAACTCTATACTTCCAACCCCAATTATGCATAGATAAGGCTGTAGGCCTCTGTTTTAGAAAGCATAACTCTACAAAGAATGATGTACAATTTATCGTTTGTGTAGAGTTTGTGTGTGCACCAAAACATCATTCAGAATTCATATGCATGGTATACTGTGAAAAATATAGACCGCTATATATTGATATTAAACAAATTCTGTTCAACATTCCTGTCAGTCTATACACCACAAAATAGCATTATAAGTCATTCATAATTAATCAGAATGTGGAGTTGGAAGGTATTACATATCGTTGATTTCGGTTCAAAATTCATATCAATCAATACACCACCATATGAAAGCAGGGGAATGACATTGCACGTTGTTCATGCTTGGTTTCACCACTGTGTGGAGTTTATATGTGCTTCAAACCACAAATAATTTTGTCACTGTGTGGAGTTTGTATATGCTTCAAACCACAACTGAAGGTAAATACACAGTGACTTTCTTCACTTTCTACCTTCAGTTGTGGTTTGAAGCATATACAAACTCCACACAGTGACGAAATTATTTGTGGTTTGAAGCACATATAAACTCCACACAGTGGTGAAACCAAGCATGAACAACGTGCAATGTCATTCCCCTGCTTTCATATGGTGGTGTATTGATTGATATGAATTTTGAACCGAAATCAACGATATGTAATACCTTCCAACTCCACATTCTGATTAATTATGAATGACTTATAATGCTATTTTGTGGTGTATAGACTGACAGGAATGTTGAACAGAATTTGTTTAATATCAATATATAGCGGTCTATATTTTTCACAGTATACCATGCATATGAATTCTGAATGATGTTTTGGTGCACATACAAACTCTACACAAACGATAAATTGTACATCATTCTTTGTAGAGTTATGCTTTCTAAAACAGAGGCCTACAGCCTTATCTATGCATAATTGGGGTTGGAAGTATAGAGTTTTCAATTTACCTGCATTTATGATATGGTATATATATGAATTGTGTATGGATGTTTTGTTGAAATCATATCTGGTGGTTCAAAGTCGCGCACAGGGAAGTCCACTCTCCTTACTATTGTGGTAATTGGTTATAGACCATGGGAGAGGGCATAATCTAAATATTGATGCTCGTTAAGTTTTGTGGTATACCAGCATACTTACATATGATATTATTGATATGAGTTATGAATATTTTTACCACATGAAAACTTAGAGCATTATTACTGATCAATATTTTCGCTCTTGGCAGATACAGGCCTGCCATACTAACTAGTATTTGTCACGATCCGGGTATCTGGACGCCATTTCTTACCTATCAGATGCCTTCTAAGGCTGGCTCAGCGCTCCAGGACCGGATCCCATCTGTCATCCTGATGTGCACATTCCCGCATCCTCTCCTGTCTCTCTGGACGCAGTCACAGTAACGCCTTATACATCTGGCATGGCGTCTCCCGCGGCCTCCGCCGCCGTCCCTGAGCTTCTGCATTCAGAGTGGCGATTACGTCAGCCGCGGCCTCCGCTGTGTCCGCGTGGTCGGATGTGCATCTGTCAGCCTGACGTCTCCTGTCTCCGGTGGCCGGCGCCGCCATTACTGTTTCCCAGACCACATGGATTACAATCCAAACTTCCCTCCAAGTGTCTGCATGGGCGCAGCCATCTTGGATTCTGTCAGCTGATCTTTCCTACCAATCCGTTGTCAGTATTATTAATTTGCATAATTGCCTAGCCAATGCCTTCCTTGCTGCAGGTATAAATAGGTTGTGCCTGAGCAAGGAAGGCGTCAGTGCTTTGGTTGTCAAACCTAGTTCCAGTTTGTCTCTTTACTGTGATTGTCTTCCAGGTTCCAGCTCCTGTCTCCAGACTTCTGCTATAGAGACCAGCACCAGCATTCCATCTGCGGTGTAGCCTGACTCTCCGATCCATTCTGGACTCACCTGTTTCCAGCTACAACATCACCTGCTTCCAGCTCAGCTTCCAGCAGTGTACAGCTTCTCTTAAAGGGCCGGTGTCCTTTCTGCAGTTTACCACTCTCCACCGGTATTATTATTTCTCCGCTCTCAAATTCTACATTTCATCTATATTGCATCGCTCTCAAGCTTTATTTATTATTTAACTGGTTCCAGCCAGTATCCACTCCGTGCCAACACCTGTCTGGTTCTAACTAGTACCCACAGCAGCATTTTATCTACAGCAGTCCAGCTTTCCCTGGAACACCAGCTGGTACGACCCTGGGCTTTCCTCATTGCTACAGTTGAGCCTGGTAAGGACTTTCCAACTTGCAGATAATAAGAACTGTCTCATACCACCAGAGCTCTGTGGCCCCTGCCACCCTGTAGTACCCAGGAACTGTATTATTATTTCTCTGCTGATTTTTATGTTTCTTTTTACTGCTACTGTGATGCATGGAGTTTGTCATAAATAAATATCATTGACTTTTACTCAAGTTGTCGTGGTCAAGCCTTCGGGCGGTTTCTCTTCATGTTACTTACATGTCCAGGGGTCTGATACAACCTCCCAGGTTCCGGTACATCTCAGCCCCTACAACTGAGGCTGCCTTCCGTCAGCTCAGGCCCTCAGTTGTGACAGTAAGCACTGACCTAATGAATCCAGCCGGAGACCAGGATCAAGCGGCCAGGCCGATGCAAGAACTGGCAGCCCGACTAGAACATCAGGAGGCTGCACAGGGCCACATCATCCGCTGTCTCCAGGATCTCTCTATTCGGCTGGATGGTATACAGACAACTCTCCGTGGATCAGGCACATCTGGGGCGTCAACCACAGTGACTCCAACTATAACCCCACCCACCTTACCCGTTTCTGCTCCACGTCTTCATCTTCCAACGCCAGCAAAATTTGACGGATCTCCAAGATTCTGCAGGGGATTTCTCAACCAGTGTGAGATTCAGTTTGAGCTACAACCTGGCAATTTTCCCAGTGACCGTACAAAAATTGCCTACATCATCTCACTTCTCAGTGGCTCAGCCCTTGACTGGGCATCACCGTTATGGGAGAGGTCCGACACCCTGCTATCTTCTTACACTGCATTCGTGTCAACATTCAGGCGCATCTTCGACGAGCCAGGCCGGGTAACTTCAGCTTCGTCTGAGATTCTCCGTTTACGCCAGGGATCACATACTGTAGGACAATATCTTATACAGTTCCAGATCCTGGCATCTGAACTGGCATGGAACGACGAGGCCCTGTATGCTGCATTCTGGCATGGTTTATCCGAGCGTATTAAAGATGAGTTAGCTACCAGAGACTTACCCTCCAAGTTAGATGAGCTAATCTCACTTTGTACAAAAGTTGACTTACGTTTTAGAGAGAGAGCAACTGAGCGTGGAAGATCATCTGCTCCAAAATCTTCTGCTCCTCCTCCTCGCCAACTGTCACCAACTAAAGATGAACCCATGCAAATTGGCCGTTCCCGTTTAACTCCTGCTGAGCGCCGAAGACGTCTCTCTGAGTCTCTCTGTCTGTATTGTGCAGCTCCGTCTCACACTATTAATGCCTGTCCCAAACGTCCGGGAAAACTCCAAATCCTAGCTCGCCAAGGAGAGGGCCGGCTAGGAGTAATGATCTCCTCTCCATCTCCTCAAGATTGTAATCTCCCAGTCTCGCTTCAAGTTGCTCAACGTTATCAGAACGTCATTGCCCTCCTGGATTCCGGAGCAGCTGGGAACTTTATTACCGAAGCCTATGTTAAACGGTGGTCCCTACCCACCGAGAGACTTCCTTCCTCCTTTTCCTTAACTGCCGTGGATGGCAGTAAAATTTTTGATACAGTTATTGCTCTAAGGACTCTACCAGTTCGTCTGAGAGTGGGAGTTCTTCATTCCGAACTTATTTCACTTTTAGTGATTCCAAGAGCCACACATCCTGTGGTCCTGGGCCTTCCATGGCTCCGTCTTCACAATCCTACAATTGATTGGACGACTACGCAAATTCTGGCATGGGGTCCCTCCTGTGCTGAGACATGTTTGTTTAAAGTGTTGCCTGTCTGTTCTTCCTCCCCCAGGTCGTCTGATGTTCTACCTCCTCCATATCAAGATTTCACGGATGTGTTCAGTAAAGCTTCTGCTGATATCCTTCCTCCTCATAGAGAATGGGACTGCCCGATTGATCTCGTTCCAGGGAAGGTTCCACCTCGAGGCCGAACTTATCCGTTGTCTCTGCCTGAGACGCATTCTATGGAGGAATACATTAAAGAGAACCTAGCAAAGGGGTTCATTCGACCTTCTTCTTCTCCAGCCGGCGCAGGCTTCTTTTTTGTAAAAAAGAAAGATGGTGGTCTGCGGCCGTGCATCGACTACAGAGGTTTGAACGACATTACCATCAAGAACCGCTATCCTTTACCCCTGATTACTGAGCTCTTTGACAGAGTTAGCGGAGCTACCATCTTTACAAAGCTGGACCTGAGAGGTGCATACAATCTCATCCGGATCCGTGAGGGTGACGAGTGGAAGACCGCATTTAACACCCGTGACGGACATTATGAGTACCTCGTCATGCCCTTCGGATTGAGCAATGCTCCAGCTGTCTTCCAGCATTTCGTCAATGAGATTTTCAGAGACATTCTATACCGTCATGTCGTGGTCTATCTAGATGATATCCTCATTTTTGCCGACAATTTAGAGGAACATCGTTTTTGGGTAAAGGAGGTTCTGTCCCGTCTCCGTGTCAATCATCTCTATTGCAAATTAGAGAAATGCGTCTTTGAAGTCAAGTCCATTTCGTTTCTAGGGTACATTGTGTCCGGTTCCGGACTAGAGATGGATCCTGAGAAACTACAAGCAATCCAGAATTGGCCGGTACCCTTAACCCTCAAAGGGGTCCAGAGGTTCTTAGGGTTCGCCAATTATTACCGAAAGTTTATACGAGACTTTTCCACCATTGTGGCGCCTATTACTGCTTTCACCAAGAAGGGTGCTAACCCGTCCAAGTGGTCTGAAGAAGCCATGCAAGCTTTTCATCTTTTAAAACAGAGGTTCATCTCTGCGCCTGTCCTGAAACAGCCTGACATCGACTCTCCTTTCATCCTAGAGGTGGATGCCTCCTCCGTTGGAGTAGGAGCGGTGTTATCTCAGAGGGCTAAAGATGGCCATTTACATCCTTGCAGTTTCTTCTCACGGAAGTTCTCCCCAGCGGAGCGCAACTATGCCATTGGCGACCAGGAGTTGCTAGCCATCAAGCTCGCTCTAGAGGAGTGGAGATATCTGTTGGAGGGAGCTTCTCATTCAATCACCATCCTTACAGACCACAAGAACCTTCTATATCTGAAAGGCGCACAATGTCTCAACCCTCGTCAGGCCAGATGGGCACTTTTCTTTTCCAGGTTCGACTTTAAACTCCAGTTCTGTCCGGGCTCTCAGAATCGCAAGGCCGATGCCCTTTCCCGCTCATGGGAGCAAGAAAATGAGTCAGAGTCTTCAGACAAGCATCCTATTATAAATCCGTTGGCATTCTCCACGGTAGGGATGGACTCTACGCCCCCATCAGGGAAAAGTTTTGTGAAGCCGACACTAAGGAAGAAGCTCATGCATTGGGCCCATGCTTCCCGCTTTGCCGGACATACAGGTATCCAAAAAACCCTGGAGTTTATCTCTAGGTCCTATTGGTGGCCAACTCTGAAAAAGGACGTTTTGGAGTTTATTGCATCTTGCCCAAAGTGTGCTCAACATAAAGTATCCCGCCAGTCGCCTGCGGGGCAACTGGTTCCACTATCTGTTCCCCGTCGACCATGGACCCATTTGTCGATGGATTTTATTACAGATTTGCCCATGTGCAACAAGTTTAATACCATCTGGGTGGTAGTTGTCCGGTTCACCAAGATGGCACACTTCATTCCTCTCACCGGTCTTCCGTCAGCTTCCAAGTTGGCTCAAATATTCATACAAGAGATCTTCCGACTCCACGGTCTTCCTGAAGAAATCATCTCAGATCGAGAAGTTCAATTCACAGCCAAATTCTGGCGAAGTTTATGTCAACTCCTCCAAGTCAAGCTAAAGTTTTCCACGGCTTACCATCCTCAGACCAATGGTCAAACTGAGAGGGTGAATCAGGACTTGGAGGCCTTCCTCCGCATCTATGTGTCCTCCTCTCAAGATGACTGGGTTCAATTACTTCCCTGGGCCGAGTTCTGTCCTAACAACCAGTATCATTCTTCATCTTCTTCAACACCATTCTTCACCAACTTTGGATTCCACCCTAAAGTCCCTGAGTTCCAACCGCTTCCAGCAACTTCTGTTCCCGCAGTGGATATCACCTTGCATCAGTTTGCCAATATCTGGAAGAGCGTACGATCAGCTCTGCTCAAGGCATCGTTCAGGTACAAGAAGTTTGCGGATAAGAAGCGTCGAGCAGTTCCTGCTCTCAAGGTGGGTGATCGGGTATGGTTATCCACGAAGAATTTGAGGTTAAGAGTTCCCAGTATGAAGTTTGCACCTCGCTACATCGGTCCTTTTAAAATTGATCAAGTCATCAATCCTGTTGCTTACAGACTCCAGTTGCCTCCCTTCTTAAAAATACCCAGGACATTCCATGTTTCCCTGTTGAAACCGCTAATCTTGAATCGGTTTCATTCCTCACTTCCTCCAACTCCGAAAGTCCAAACTCAACGAGGCGTTGAGTATGAAGTAGCCAAGATCCTGGACTCACGTCACCGTTACGGTCAACTTCAGTATCTTATTGACTGGAAGGGTTATGGCCCTGAGGAACGTTCTTGGACCAATGCTTCTGATGTCCATGCTCCTGCCTTGGTCCGGAGATTCCATTCCAAGTTTCCTCAAAAGCCAAAGAAGTGTCCTGGGGCCACTCCTAAAGGGGGGGGTGCTGTCACGATCCGGGTATCTGGACGCCATTTCTTACCTATCAGATGCCTTCTAAGGCTGGCTCAGCGCTCCAGGACCGGATCCCATCTGTCATCCTGATGTGCACATTCCCGCATCCTCTCCTGTCTCTCTGGACGCAGTCACAGTAACGCCTTATACATCTGGCATGGCGTCTCCCGCGGCCTCCGCCGCCGTCCCTGAGCTTCTGCATTCAGAGTGGCGATTACGTCAGCCGCGGCCTCCGCTGTGTCCGCGTGGTCGGATGTGCATCTGTCAGCCTGACGTCTCCTGTCTCCGGTGGCCGGCGCCGCCATTACTGTTTTCCAGACCACATGGATTACAATCCAAACTTCCCTCCAAGTGTCTGCATGGGCGCAGCCATCTTGGATTCTGTCAGCTGATCTTTCCTACCAATCCGTTGTCAGTATTATTAATTTGCATAATTGCCTAGCCAATGCCTTCCTTGCTGCAGGTATAAATAGGTTGTGCCTGAGCAAGGAAGGCGTCAGTGCTTTGGTTGTCAAACCTAGTTCCAGTTTGTCTCTTTACTGTGATTGTCTTCCAGGTTCCAGCTCCTGTCTCCAGACTTCTGCTATAGAGACCAGCACCAGCATTCCATCTGCGGTGTAGCCTGACTCTCCGATCCATTCTGGACTCACCTGTTTCCAGCTACAACATCACCTGCTTCCAGCTCAGCTTCCAGCAGTGTACAGCTTCTCTTAAAGGGCCGGTGTCCTTTCTGCAGTTTACCACTCTCCACCGGTATTATTATTTCTCCGCTCTCAAATTCTACATTTCATCTATATTGCATCGCTCTCAAGCTTTATTTATTATTTAACTGGTTCCAGCCAGTATCCACTCCGTGCCAACACCTGTCTGGTTCTAACTAGTACCCACAGCAGCATTTTATCTACAGCAGTCCAGCTTTCCCTGGAACACCAGCTGGTACGACCCTGGGCTTTCCTCATTGCTACAGTTGAGCCTGGTAAGGACTTTCCAACTTGCAGATAATAAGAACTGTCTCATACCACCAGAGCTCTGTGGCCCCTGCCACCCTGTAGTACCCAGGAACTGTATTATTATTTCTCTGCTGATTTTTATGTTTCTTTTTACTGCTACTGTGATGCATGGAGTTTGTCATAAATAAATATCATTGACTTTTACTCAAGTTGTCGTGGTCACGCCTTCGGGCGGTTTCTCTTCATGTTACTTACATGTCCAGGGGTCTGATACAACCTCCCAGGTTCCGGTACATCTCAGCCCCTACAACTGAGGCTGCCTTCCGTCAGCTCAGGCCCTCAGTTGTGACAGTATTCACTTTTGATTATATTTTATGAATGGTCTTATGACCTGATATTCATGTATGTATCAAATTTGCTTTAATTACCTAGTGATTTTGTGTAAGTTACAGTTTTATTAAATGATAATAAAAGTTAAATTTGAATCTATAGATACAAAAAGCGTGCCCCGGGTCAGACTTTTAGTCTTCTTTTGTCCTGCTCTCTTGCAGGCCTACTTCCTTTTCAGTTTATTGAACTAATTTCCCGGGAGCACCACCAATCCAGTGCCATAGGTATTACACTAATTGAGCCTTTATGTTGGTCTAGACACTATTGAGCAACTCCTAGTGAGTTGAAATTGTCTGTGGTCACTTTCCACAGGTCTAGTGCGGTTTCAAATTCTTTTGTTTAGGGCATGTAAAATCCAAGAAGAAAAAATTAATAATCAGAAAAAATAATAATTATCTTATGAGAAACATAAAATTGGCAATATGCCATTCACGACACGAAGTGGCAAGGAAAGGCTAAGGCCTTGGCCTATGTTCATGACTGGTGGCTCAGCTTCTCATGAGTATGAAAGCCCTCCTCCCTCTCAAAAATTTTTAAAAATTAATCTTGTTAAAGCACAGGAATAAACAACTCTGCGTTCAGAGATATCACAAATCCCCAAGGAGAGTCCAAGTGTGTCCACGGTTGCGATGTCCAGGCCTGACCTTCCCAAGACTGTATGGAAAGAGGAGGCTCCTAACACCATTTGCACGCCCCCTGCAAGTGCTGGGAAGAGCACTGCCAGTCCAGTTGCTGATATTGAGATTAAGGATGTCACTGTAGACATACACCAGGATGAGGAGGATATTGGCTGTAGCTGGCGCGTTGACCATGAGGATACTGATGGTGATGTGGTTTGTTTGAATAAGGCACCAGTGGAGAAAGTTTTTCATGGGATGAGAAAGCCCATTGTCATGCCTGGGCAAAATACCAAAAAAAGCCACCTCTTCGGTGTGGAATTATTTCTCCACGAATCCGGACAACAGATGTCAAGCCGTGTGTTGCCTTTGTCAATCCGTAATAAGTAGGTATAAGGACGTTAACCACTTAGGAACATCCTCCCTTATACATCACCTGCAGCGCATTCATGAAAAGTAATTGTCAAGTTCAGAAACTTTGGGTAAGAGCGCAAGCAGTCCACTGACATCTAAATCCCTTCTTCCTCTTGTACCCAAGCTCCTGCAAGCCACACCACCAACTCCCTCAATGTCAATTTCCTCTTCAGTCAGGAATGGAAGTAGTCCTGCAGGCCATTTCACTGGCATGACTGACGAGTCGTCTCCTAACTGGGATTCCTCCGGAGGATCCTTGAGTGTTACGCCTACTGCTGCTGCTGCTGTTGTTGCTGCTGGGAGAGGAAGACCACTTGTACTACTTCACCTAAGCAATTGACTGTCCAACAGTCCTTTGCGAGGAAGATGAAATATGACAGCAGTCACCCTGTCGCAAAGCGGATTACTGAGGCCATAACAACTATGTTGGTGTTAGACGTGCATCCGTTATTCACCATTAGTGCAGTGGGATTTAGACAGTTGATGGACGTACTGTGTCCCTGGTACCAAATCCTGTCTAGATTCCACTTCACTAGGAAAGCGATTTCCGGACTGTCCAGGGACATTAAGAAAAGTGTCCTCAGTGTCCTGAAAAATGCGGTCGTACCCAGTATTGACTTAACCATGAACATGTGGACAAGAGGAGCAAGGCAAACTAAGGACTACATGACAGTGAGAGCCCACTGGGTAGATGTATTGCCTCCCGCAGCAAAAACAGCAGCGGCATCAGTAGCAGCATCTCTCAAACGCCAACATGTTCCTAGGCAGGCTACGCTGTGTATCACCCATTTCCATAAGAGGGACACCGCTGACAACCTCTTATGGAAAATGAGGGACATCATCGCATAATGACTTACCCCACTTAGACTCTCCTGGGGATTTCTGATATCGGACAACGCCACCAATATTGTGCGTGCATTACATATGGGCAAAATCCAGCACGTCCCATGTTTTCCACATACAATTAATTTGGTGGTGCAGAATTTTTTGAAGAATGACGGGTGTGCAGGAGATGCTGTCGGTGGCCCGAAAGACTGTGGGCCACTTTCAACATTCAGCGACTACGTGCTGAAGACTGGAGCACCAGCAAACACTCCTAAACCTGCCCTGCCATCACTTGAAGCAAGAGGTGGTAATGAGGTAGAATTCAACACTCTATGCTTCAGAGGATGGAGGAGCAGCAAAAAGCCATTCAAGCCTATACAGCCACCTACAATATAGGCAAAGGAGGGGTAATGCACCTGACTCAAGCGCAGTGGAGAATGATTTCCATGTTGTGCAAGATTCTCCAACCCTTCGAACTTGCCACACGTGAAGTCAGTACAGACACTGCCAGCTTGAGTCAGGTCATTCCCGTCATCAGGCTTTTACAGAAGCAGCTGGAAAAATAGAAGGAAGAGCTAAGATGGAGCAATTCCGTACAGTATGTGGGACTTGTGGATGGAGCCCTTCATTCACTTTGCCAGGATTCAAGGGTGGTCAATCTGTTGAAATCAGAGGACTACATTTTGGCCACTGTGCTCGATCCTAGATTTAAAGTCTTTGTTCTATCTCTCTTTCCGGCAGACACAGAGGTTCAAGGACCTGCTGGTGAGAAAATTGTCAACTCAAGTGGAACGTGACCCATCAACAGCTCCTCCTTCATTTTCTCCCGCAACTAGGGCTGCAAGGAAAAGGATAAAATGTACAAGCCCACCCACTGGCAGTGATGCAGAGCAGTCAGGAGCAAGTGTTGACATCTGGTCCGGACTGAAGGAGTGGCCAACAATTACTGACATGTCTACTGTCACTGCATATGATGCTGTCACCATTGAAAGAATGGAGGAGGATTATATGGGTGACAGCATCCAAGTAGGCATGTCAGACGGACTGTCTGACATGCCTACTTGGATGCTGTCACCCATATAAGCATACTGGCAGGAAAAATAGGCCATTTGGATGCCCTTGCACAAACTGGCTTTATTTTACCTAAGTTGCCCCCCCCCCCCCCCTCCAGTGTGTACTCCGAAAGAGTGTTTAGTGCAGCCGGTAACCTTGTCAGCGAACAGCGTAGGAGGTTACTTCCAGAAAATGTGGAGAAGATGATGGTCATCAATATGAATTATAAATTCCTCCAGGAACACATTTACCAGCAATTGCCTTCAGAAAGTACCAGGGACCTGTGATGGTGGCCAGTGGGGACAAATTAATACTCTGTGAGGAGGAGGCTGTACAAACTGAAAGGGGTGAGCAATTGGAGGACAAGGACAACATCTTGCCTCTGTAGAGCCAGCTTGTGTAAGGAGATATTAATTGCTTCTTGTTTAGTGGGTGGATTAATTGCTTCTTCTTTTGTGGGGGCCCAAACAAATCAATCATTTCAGCCACAGTCATGTGGCAGACCCTGTCGCTGAAATCATTGTTTTTTTTAAAGTATGCATGTCATGTTTAAACAACATAAGGGTGGGTGGGAAGGACAATTCCATCTTGCACCTCATTTTTTTCTTTGCATTATGTGCTCTTTGGGGCCTAGTTTTTAAAACTGACATCCTGTCTGACACTGCAGTGCCACTCCTAGATGGGCCAGGTGTTTGTGCTGCACACTTGTGTCGCTTCGTTTAGTCATCCAACGACCTTTGTGCACCTCTTTTTTTTTCTTTGCATTATGTGCTCTTTGTGGCCTAGTTTTTATAACTGCTATCCAGTCTGCCACTGCAGTGCCACTCCTAGATGGGCTAGGTGTTTGTGCCGCCCACTTGTGTCGCTTAGCTTAGTCATCCAGCGACCTCAGTGCAACATTTTGGATCAAAATTACCCCCAAATTCTGTGAAGTTAGCTGTTTTTAAGTGTTTTCAAAGATCATCCAGATCCAAAACCAAATCCCGAAAGGGTGATTTTGGCAAAACCAATCCAGATCTAAAATACGAGTGGGGATACAGATCCAAAACCAAAACACAAACCCGAAAAGTGTCCGCCACACATCTCTAGTAAAAACTTATTGTGTATGTCCGTGCAGCAAAAAAATTAAGTAATTTTTATTTAGAATTTAAAAAAGGCTGATAAGAGACATTTAAATGAAATATATCTCCACAAACTTCTCTTCCCTACATTAGCTTCTGGCTTCAGATGCTAAGGAGCTGCAAGTGACATCCCTGCAAGACTAAACTGTAATAACAAGTAGAGATGAGCGGGTTCGGTTCTCAGAGAATCGAACCCTACCGGACTTTGCCTTCTGAGTTCGGTTCCAAGCCCGGCTCGGGTTTTCCTGACTGACTTGGAAACCCGAACGCGGCAAAACATCATCATCCCGCTGTCGGATTCTCGCAGGATTTGGATTTCATATAAGGAGCCGCGCGTCACGGCCATTTTCACTCCCGTCTCGGATAGTGTATTGAGAGGACGTGTCCTCAGTGTTCAGTGTCTGTGTGGGGGCGGGAAAGTGGTGTGGCGAGTCTTGTGCTGTCTTGTGCTGCTCAGTCCAGTCCAGTGTAGTGTATTGTGTTGCATCAGTCCAGCCAGTCACAGTGTTGGTGTCCTCTGCTGCCATATATCCAGTGAAGCTGTATAAAGTGGTGCTGTGTTGTGTTGTCCATTCCAGTGTAGTCAGTGTATTGTGCTGCATCAGTCACAGTGTTGGTGTCCTCTGCTGCCATATATCCAGTGTAGCTGTATAAAATGGTGCTGTGTTGTGCTGTCCAGTCCAGTGTAGTCAGTGTATTGTGCTGCATCAGACCAGCCAGTCACAGTGTTGGTGTCCTCTGTTACCATATATCCAGTGTAGCTGTATAAAGTGGTGTTGTGTTGTGCTGCATCAGACCAGTGGTAGTGTTCTGTCTCATCAGTCATTGCAGAGACGAGGCAGTCACAGTGGTATACGCTGCTGCTATATGTCCACTGCTGCCATATAATAATAATAATAATAATAATAACAATAACAACAACAAGTCCCTTACAGTGTTGCTGTGTTTGTGCTGCATCAGACCAGTGGTAGTGTTCTGTTTCATTAGTCATTCTAGTGACGAGGCAGTCACAGTGGTATACGCTGCTGCTATATGTCCACTGCTGCCGTATAATAATAATAACAACAACAACAACAACCATAAGTCCATTACAGTGTTGTTGTTTTGTGCTGCATCAGACCAGTGGTAGTGTGCTGTCTCATCAGTCAGTCCAGTGACGATATACGCTGCTGCTATATGTCCACTGCTGCTGTATAATAATAATAATAATAATAATAATCATCATCACAAGTCCTTTACAGTGTTGTTGTGTTGTGCTGCATCAGATCAGTGGTAACATAGTAACATAGTATCTGAGGTTGAAAAAAGACAATTGTCCATCGAGTTCAACCTATTTGTGGTGTCCTATACATGATGATTTGACTAAAATTTCTGACTGATGCTGCTGTCAGCCATTGCATTTAATCCCTATTTATAGTAACTATAATGCATGACTATGCACCATACCCCTGGATATCCTTATCCAATAGGAATTTATCTAACCCATTCTTAAAGGTGTTGATAGATTCCGCCATTACAACTCCCTCGGGCAGGGAATTCCAAACACGTATTGTCCTTACCGTGAAAAAGCCTTTACGCCGTATTGTGCGGAATCTCCTCTCCTCTAACCTGAGCGAGTGTCCACGAGTCCTCTGTGTTGATCTAACCAAAAACAGGTCCCGCGCAAGCACTGTGTATTGTCCCCTTATATATTTGTAGATGTTGATCATATCCCCTCTTAGTCTCCGCTTTTCCAATGTAAACATGCCTAGTCTTTCAAGCCTTTCCTTGTGTACAGATGGGTCCACCATTATTTTGGCTAGTTTGCTGCGCCTAGGCACAACATGGTTTATTAAAATAAACCCTTCATCTGTTGTTCTCAGCTGCAATACAATACAGAGAACAATACAGCAGAGGATTAAGTCCGACCGCCCAGTCTCAATTAATCCTAATAAAGGTCAAGATAAACATGGACCCATCTGTAGTGTCCTGTTCATCAGTCATTCCAGTGACAATAGACGCTGCTATATGTCCACTGCTGCCGTATAATAATAATAACAACAACCACAAGTCCCTTACAGTGTTGTTGTGTTGTGCTGCATCAGACCAGTGGTAGTGTCCTGTTTATCAGTCAGTCCAGTGACGATATACGCTGCTGCTATATGTCCACTGTAGCCGTATAATATTTATAACAACAACCACAAGTCCCTTACAGTGTTGTTGTGTTGTGCTGCATCAGACTAGTGGTAGTGTACTGTCTCATTAGTAATTCCAGTGACGAGGCAGTCACAGCGGTATATGCTGCTGCTAAATGTCCACTGCTGCCATATAATAATAATAATAAACCACAACCACAAGTCCCTTACAGTGTTGTTGTGTTGTGCTGCATCAGACCAGTGGTAGTGTCCTGTCCATCAGTCATTCCAGTGATGATATACGCTGCTGCTATATGTCCACTGCTGCCGTATAATATTTATAACAACAACCACAAGTCCCGTACAGTGTTGTTGTGTTGTGTTGCATCAGACCAGTGGTAGTGTCCTGTTCATCAGTCAGTCCAGTGACGATATACACTGCCGCTATATGTCCACTGCTGCCGTATAATAATTATAACATCAACCACAAGCCCCTTACAGTTTTGTAGTGTTGTGCTGCATCAGACCAGTGGTAGTGTCCTGTCTCATCAGTCATTCCAGTTATGATATACGCTGCTGCTATATATCCACTGCTGCGGTATAATAATTATAACAACAACCACAAGTCCTGTTCATCAAGTCAGTCCAGTGACGATATACGTTGCTGCTATATGTCCACTGCTGACGTATAATAATTATAATAACAACCACAAGTCCCTTACAGTGTTATTGTGTTGTGCTGCATCAGACCAGTGGTCGTGTCCTGTCTCATCAGTCATTCCAGTGATGAGGCAGTCACAGTGGTATATGCTGCTGCTATATGTCCACTACTGCCGTATAATGATAATAACAACAACCACAAGTCCCTTACAGCATACTTACCGACTTTTTGGCTGTTCTCTCCGGGAGAGAGCAGCCAGGTCGGTTCGGCAGGGGCGCGGGCTGCGATGTGAGTGCAGAGGGGGGCAGACCGGAGGCGTGGCATAGGCGGACCGGGGGCGTGGTGTAGGCGGGCCGGGGCTTGACTACGGGATTGTCCCGTCTAAGCCCCGCCCCCGCTGTGTAATGCTGCTATTACCGGCATTATACAACAGGGGGCGTGGCTATGATGACGCGATTCAACAAGAATCGCGTCATCGCCTGCCCGGACCGCCCACTTTACTCGCTAAGTGGGCGGCCGGGCAGGGGGGGACCCCTGTAATCGGGAGACTTGCCTGCTCTTCCGGGGGGCCGGGAGGGTCACCCGATTTTCGGGAGCCTCCCGGCCGTTCCGGGAGAGTAGGCAAGTCTGCCTTACAGTGTTGCTGTGTTGTGCTCCATCAGACCAGTGGTAGTGTCCTGTTCATCAGTCATTCCAGTGACAATATACGCTGCTGGTATATGTCCACTGCTGCAGTAAAATAATTATAACAACAACCACAAGACCCTTACACTGTTGTTGTGTTGTGCTGCATCAGACCAGTGGTAGTGTCCTGTCTCATAAGTCATTCCAGTGATGATATACGCTGCTGCTATATGTCCACTGCTGCCGTATAATAATAATAATAACAACAACAACCACAAGTCCTTTACAGTGTTGTTGTGTTGTGCTGCATCAGACCAGTGGTACAGATGGGTCCACCGTTATCTTGGCTAGTTTGCTGCGCCTAGGCACAGCATGGTTTATTAACATTTAAAAAATCTATACATATATAACCATGTATATATATATATATATATATATATATATATATATAGAACCCAGCGCTCCTATAAAAACTTATCTATTCCACCAGTTGTTGCTTATTTCATTGGATCTTTATGCATCTGTTTAATTTCACAGTATATTGTAAATTGCTGCTCCCATAGGTAGTACTGTTCTACCAATAGTAAACCAATTTTTAGAGATAATAACACTTGTTATCAAGGGAGCGCAAAAATAAAATATACAAACTCTTTATTTTTAAAATGTATATAAACAGAAAAACCCCACATTCAATAAATACATTGGAGTCAACATACATAAACAACGCTATCCATATCTACATAAAAACCAATATATCTATTTCATATTGCCCTTTATGACAACGGAAAATATCTATTAAAATGTCCAAGAAATCCTCATGGATAAAGCTGTTGTAAATTTATAATCGTTACTTTCCAGTAGTAGTTGATACTTAGAATTCCTTCTTGTGGATAAACAGCAACAATTGTAACCACCGCCTCTATTTAATGTTACTGCGGTTGAAAGTTCATATATAACTCACGTGAGTATTAGAGGAAAGCAGGGGGAGAACGCCGTGGTAGTTGGTGAATCACAGCGGTATGCTACGACCCCCGCTATTCGTGGCTGGATCTTAATGACACTCGCGGTTGGAATATTTCTCCCTCGGGTGGGGTAGAGACCTCCTTTTGCTCAGCCTCAGATTGCTTTTTCCCCACCGCTGTCTTAGCAATAGACGTCCGCCGCAGTGTAGCTTGTTGTAAACGGGCTTAAAGTATCAGCATTCAGAATGTCCGGTGAAGCACCTTTCTTACGCGTTTCTCCGCTGGTTTAGAGCTCACCTGCCAACAGACTACTGGCTTTCGTTAACATAAACCCTTCATCTGTTGTTCTCATCTGCAATACAATACAGAGAACAATACAGCAGGGGATTAAGTCATTACAGTAGGGGATTAAGTCCGACCGCCCAGTCTCAGTTAATCCTAATAAAGGTCAAGATAAACATGGACCCATCTGTAGTGTCCTGTTCATCAGTCATTCCAGTGACAATAGATCAGGGATGGCGAACCTTCGGCCCTCCAGCTGTTGTTGAACTACACATCCCAGCATGCCCTGCAACAGTTTTAGCATGGCCAAACAGCAAAACTGTAGCAAGGCATGCTGGTATGTGTAGTTCAACAGTAGCTGGAGGGCCAAAGGTTCCCCACCCCTGCAATAGATGCTGCTATATGTCCACTGCTGCCGTATAATAATAATAACAACAACCACAAGTCCCTTACAGTGTTGTTGTGTTGTGCTGTGTCAGAAGAGTGGTAGTGTATTGTTTATCAGTCATTCCAGTGACGATATACACTGCTGCTATATGTCCACTGCTGCCGTATAATATTTATAACAACAACCACAAGTCCCGTACAGTGTTGTTGTGTTGTGCTGCATCAGACCAGTGGTAGTGTCCTGTTCATCAGTCAGTCCAGTGACGATATACGCTGCTGCTATATGTCCACTGCTGCCGTATAATAATTATAACATCAACCACAAGCCCCTTACAGTGTTGTTGTGTTGTGCTGCATCAGACCCGTGGTAGTGTCCTGTCTCATTACTCATTCCAGTGACGAGGCAGTCATAGTGGTATACGCTGCTGCTATATATCCACTGCTGCCATATAATAATAACAACAACAACAACCACAAGTCCCTTACAGTGTTATTGTGATGTGCTGCATCAGACCAGTGGTAGTGTCCTGAACATCAGTCATTCCAGTGATGATATTCGCTGCTGCTATATGTCCACTGCAGCTGTATTATAATAATAATAATAATAATAATAATAATAACAACAACAACAACTGCAAGTCCCTTACAGTGTTGTTGTGTTGTGCTGCATCAGACCAGTGGTAGTGTCCTGTTCATCAGTAATTTCAGTGATGATATACGCTGCTGCTATATGTCCACTGCTGCCATATAATAATTATAACAACAAATACAAATCCCTTACAGTATTGTTGCATTGTGCTGCATCAGAACAGTGGTAGTTGTCCTGTCTCATCAGTCATTCCAGTGATGATATATGCTGCTGCTGTATGTCCACTGTTGCGGTATAATAATTTTAACAACAACCACAAGTCCTGTTCATCAGTCAGTCCAGTGACGATATACGTTGCTGCTATATGTCCACTGCTGACGTATAATAATTATAATAACAACCACAAGTCCCTTAGAGTGTTATTCTGTTGTGCTGCATCAGACCAGTGATAGTGTCCTGTCTAATCAGTCATTCCAGTGATGAGGCAGTCACAGTGGTATATGCTGCTGCTATATGTCCACAACTGCCGTATAATAATAATAACAACAACCACAAGTCCCTTACAGTGTTGCTGTGTTGTGCTGCATCAGACCAGTGGTAGTGTCCTGTTCATCAGTCATTCCAGAGATGATATACGCTGCTGCTATATGTCCACTGCAGCTGTATAATAATAATAATAATAATAATAACAACAACAACCACAAGTCCCTTACAGTGTTGCTGTGTTGTGCTCCATCAGACCAGTGGTAGTGTCCTGTCTCATCAGTCATTCCAGTGACGATATACGCTGCTGCTATATGTCCACTGCTGCCGTATAATAATTATAACAACAACCACAAGTCCTTTACAGTGTTGTTGTGTTGTGCTGCATCAGACCAGTGGTACAGATGGGTCCACCGTTAACTTGGCTAATTTGCTGCGCCTAGGCACAGCATGGTTTATTAACATAAACCCTTCATCTGTTGTTCTCAGCTGCAATACAATACAGAGAACAATACAGCAGGGGATTAAGTCATTACAGTAGGGGATTAAGTCCGACCGCCCTGTCTCAGTTAATCCTAAAAAAGGTCAAGATAAACATGGACCCATCTGTAGTGTCCTGTTCATCAGTTATTCCAGTGAAGATATACGCTGCTGCTATATGTCCACTGCTGCCGTATAATAATAATAACAACAACAACCGCAATCCCTTACAGTGTTGTTGTGTTGTGCTGCATCAGACCAGTGGTAGTGTCCTGTTCATCTGTCATTTCAGTGACGATATACGCTGCTGCTATATGTCCACTACTGCCATATAATAATTATAACAACAAACATAAACCCCTTACAGTGTTGTTGTGTGCTGCATCAGAACAGTGGTAGTGTCCTGTCTCATCAGTCATTCCAGTGATGATATATGCTGCTGCTATATGTCCACTGCTGACGTATAATAATTATAACAACAACCACAAGTCCTGTTCATCAGTCAGTCCAGTGATGATATACGTTGCTGCTATATGTCCACTGCTGACGTATA
Source organism: Pseudophryne corroboree (assembly GCF_028390025.1). Classification (NCBI taxonomy): domain Eukaryota; kingdom Metazoa; phylum Chordata; class Amphibia; order Anura; family Myobatrachidae; genus Pseudophryne; species Pseudophryne corroboree. Next base: position 188,985,710 of record NC_086453.1, read on the forward strand.
ATAATTATAACAACAACCACAAGTCCCTTACAGTGTTATTGTGTTGTGCTGCATCAGTCCAGTGGTAGTGTCCTGTCTCATCAGTCATTCCAGTGATGAGGCAGTCACAGTGGTATATGCGGCTGCTATATGTCCACTACTGCCGTATAATAATAATAACAACCACAAGTCCCTTACAGTGTTGCTGTGTTGTGCTCCATCAGACCAGTGGTAGTGTCCTGTTCATCAGTCATTCCAGTGATGATATACGCTGCTGCTATATGTCCACTGCTGCCGTATAATAATTATAACAACAACCACAAGTCCCTTACAGTATTGTTGTGTTGTGCTGAATCAGACCAGTGGTAGTGTCCTTTCTCAAAAGTCATTCCAGTGATGGTATACGCTGCAGCTAAATGTCCACTGCTGCCGTATATTAATAATAATAATAACAACAACAACAACAACCACAAGTCCTTTACAGTGTTGTTGTGTTTTGCTGCATCAGACCAGTGGTACAGATGGGTCCACCGTTATCTTAGCTAGTTTGCTGCGCCTTGGCACAGCATGGTTTATTAACATAAACCCTTCATCTGTTGTTCTCAGCTGCAATACAATACAGAGAACAATACAGCAGGGGATTAAGTCATTACAGTAGGGAATTAAGTCCGACCGCCCAGTCTCAATTAATCCTAATAAAGGTCAAGATAAACATGGACCCATCTGTAGTGTCCTGTTCATCAGTCATTCCAGTGACGATATACGCTGCTGCTATATGTCCACTGCTGCCGTATAATAACAACAACAACCACAAGTCCCTTACAGTGTTATTTTGTTGTGCTGCATCAGACCAGTTGTAGTGTCCTCTTTATCAGTCAGTCCAGTGATAATATACGCTGCTGCTATATGTCCACTGCTGCCGTATAATAATAATAAAAACTACAAGTCCCTTATACTGTTGTTGTGTTGTGCTGCATCAGACCAGTAGTAGTGTCCTGTTCATCAGTCATTCCAGTGACGATATACGCTGCTGCTATATGTCCACTGCTGCCGAATAATATTTAAAACTACAACCACAAGATCAGTAAAGTGTTGTTGTGTTGTGCTGCATCAGACCCGTGGTAGTGTCCTGTCTCATTACTCATTCCAGTGACGAGGCAGTCATAGTGGTATACGCTGCTGCTATATATCCACTGCTGCCATATAATAATAACAACAACCACAAGTCCCTTACAGTGTTATTGTGATGTGCTGCATCAGACCAGTGGTAGTGTCCTGAACATCAGTCATTCAAGTGACGATATACGCTGCTGCTATATGTCCACTGCTGCCGTATAATAATTATAACAACAACCACAAGTCCCTTACAGTGTTATTGTGTTGTGCTGCATCAGTCCAGTGGTAGTGTCCTGTCTCATCAGTCATTCCAGTGATGAGGCAGTCACAGTGGTATATGCGGCTGCTATATGTCCACTACTGCCGTATAATAATAATAACAACCACAAGTCCCTTACAGTGTTGCTGTGTTGTGCTCCATCAGACCAGTGGTAGTGTCCTGTTCATCAGTCATTCCAGTGATGATATACGCTGCTGCTATATGTCCACTGCTGCCGTATAATAATTATAACAACAACCACAAGTCCCTTACAGTATTGTTGTGTTGTGCTGAATCAGACCAGTGGTAGTGTCCTTTCTCAAAAGTCATTCCAGTGATGGTATACGCTGCAGCTATATGTCCACTGCTGCCGTATATTAATAATAATAATAACAACAACAACAACAACCACAAGTCCTTTACAGTGTTGTTGTGTTTTGCTGCATCAGACCAGTGGTACAGATGGGTCCACCGTTATCTTAGCTAGTTTGCTGCGCCTTGGCACAGCATGGTTTATTAACATAAACCCTTCATCTGTTGTTCTCAGCTGCAATACAATACAGAGAACAATACAGCAGGGGATTAAGTCATTACAGTAGGGAATTAAGTCCGACCGCCCAGTCTCAATTAATCCTAATAAAGGTCAAGATAAACATGGACCCATCTGTAGTGTCCTGTTCATCAGTCATTCCAGTGACGATATACGCTGCTGCTATATGTCCACTGCTGCCGTATAATAACAACAACAACCACAAGTCCCTTACAGTGTTATTTTGTTGTGCTGCATCAGACCAGTTGTAGTGTCCTCTTTATCAGTCAGTCCAGTGATAATATACGCTGCTGCTATATGTCCACTGCTGCCGTATAATAATAATAAAAACTACAAGTCCCTTATACTGTTGTTGTGTTGTGCTGCATCAGACCAGTAGTAGTGTCCTGTTCATCAGTCATTCCAGTGACGATATACGCTGCTGCTATATGTCCACTGCTGCCGAATAATATTTAAAACTACAACCACAAGATCAGTAAAGTGTTGTTGTGTTGTGCTGCATCAGACCCGTGGTAGTGTCCTGTCTCATTACTCATTCCAGTGACGAGGCAGTCATAGTGGTATACGCTGCTGCTATATATCCACTGCTGCCATATAATAATAACAACAACCACAAGTCCCTTACAGTGTTATTGTGATGTGCTGCATCAGACCAGTGGTAGTGTCCTGAACATCAGTCATTCAAGTGACGATATACGCTGCTGCTATATGTCCACTGCTGCCGTATAATAATTATAACAACAACCACAAGTCCCGTACAGTGCTGTTATGTTGTGCTGCATCAGACCAGTGGCAGTGTCCTGTCTCATCAGTCATTCCAGTGATGATATACACTACTGCTATATGTCCACTGCTGCCGTATAATAATATTAACAACAACCGCAAGTCCCTTACAGTGTTGCTGTGTTGTGCTCCATCAGACCAGTGGTAGTGTCCTGTTCATCAGTCATTCCAGTGATGATATACGCTGCTGCTATATGTCCACTGCTGCCGTATAATAATTATAACAACAACCACAAGTCCCTTACAGTATTGTTGTGTTGTGCTGAATCAGACCAGTGGTAGTGTCCTTTCTCAAAAGTCATTCCAGTGATGGTATACGCTGCAGCTATATGTCCACTGCTGCCGTATATTAATAATAATAATAATAACAACAACAACAACAACCACAAGTCCTTTACAGTGTTGTTGTGTTTTGCTGCATCAGACCAGTGGTACAGATGGGTCCACCGTTATCTTAGCTAGTTTGCTGCGCCTTGGCACAGCATGGTTTATTAACATAAACCCTTCATCTGTTGTTCTCAGCTGCAATACAATACAGAGAACAATACAGCAGGGGATTAAGTCATTACAGTAGGGAATTAAGTCCGACCGCCCAGTCTCAATTAATCCTAATAAAGGTCAAGATAAACATGGACCCATCTGTAGTGTCCTGTTCATCAGTCATTCCAGTGACGATATACGCTGCTGCTATATGACCACTGCTGCCGTATAATAACAACAACAACAACCACAAGTCCCTTACAGTGTTATTTTGTTGTGCTGCATCAGACCAGTTGTAGTGTCCTCTTTATCAGTCAGTCCAGTGATAATATACGCTGCTGCTATATGTCCACTGCTGCCGTATAATAATAATAAAAAACTACAAGTCCCTTATACTGTTGTTGTGTTGTGCTGCATCAGAACAGTGGTAGTGTCCTGTTCATCAGTCATTTCAGTGACGATATATGCTGCTGCTATATGTCCACTGCTGCCGTATAATAATTATAACAACAAACACAAGCCTCTTACAGTATTCTTGTGTTGTGCTGCATCAGAACAGTGGTAGTTTCCTGTCTCATCAGTCATTCCAGTGATGATATATGCTACTGCTATATGTCCACTGCTGCGGTATAATAATTATAACAACAACCACAAGTCCTGTTCATCAGTCAGTCCAGTAACGATATACGTTGCTGCTATATGTCCACTGCTGACGTATAATAATTATAACAACAACCACAAGTCCCTTACAGTGTTATTGTGTTGTGCTGCATCAGACCAGTGGTAGTGTTCTGTCTCATCAGTCATTTCAGTGATGAGGCAGTCACAGTGGTATATGCTGCTGCTATATGTCCACTACTGCCGTATAATAATAATAACAACAACCACAAGTCCCTTACAGTGTTGCTGTGTTGTGCTCCATCAGACCAGTGGCAGTGTCCTGTTCATCAATCATTCCAGTGACAATATACGCGGCTGGTATATGTCCACTGCTGCCGTAAAATAATTATAACAACAACCACAAGACCCTTACACTGTTGTTGTGTTGTGCTGCATCAGACCAGTGGTAGTGCCCTGTCTCATCAGTCATTCCAGTGACGATATACGCTGCTGCTATATGTCCACTGCTGCCATATAATAATAATAATAATAATAATAATAACAACAGCAACAACCACAAGTCCTTTACAGTGTTGTGTTGTGCTGCATCAGACCAGTGGTACAGATGGGTCCACCGTTATCTTGGTTAGTTTGCTACGCCTAGGCACAGCATGGTTTATTAACATATACCCTTCATCTGTTGTTCTCAGCTGCAATACAATACAGAGAACAATACAGCAGGGGATTAAGTCATTAAAGTAGGGGATTAAGTCCGACCGCCCAGTCTCAGTTTATCCTAATAAAGGTCAAGATAAACATGGACCCATCTGTAGTGTCCTGTTCATCAGTCATTCCAGTGACAATAGACGCTGCTATATGTCCACTGCTGCCGTATAATAATAATAACAACAACCACAAGTCCCTTACAGTGTTGTTGTGTTGTGCTGCATCAGACCAGTGGTAGTGTCCTGTTTATCAGTCAGTCCAGTGACGATATACGCTGCTGCTATATGTCCACTGCTGCCGTGTAATATTTATAACAACAACCACAAGTCCCTTACAGTGTTGTTGTGTTGTGCTGCATCAGACTAGTGGTAGTGTACTGTCTCATTAGTCATTCCAGTGACGAGGCAGTCAAAGCGGTATACGCTGCTGCTAAATGTCCACTGCTGCCGTATAATAATATTAACAACAACAACCGCAAGGCCCTTACACTGTTGTTGTGTTGTGCTGCATCAGACCATTGGTAGTGTCCTGTACATCAGTCATTCCAGTGATGATATATGCTGCTGCTATATGTCCACTGCTGCCGTACAATAGTTATAACAACAACCACAAGTCCCTTACAGTATTGTTGTGTTGTGCTGCATTAGACCAGTGGTAGTGTCCTGTCTCTTCAGTCATTCCAGTGATGATATATGCTGCTGTTATATGTCCACTGCTGCGGTGTAATAATTATTACAACAACCACAAGTCCCTTACATTGTTGTTGTGTTGGGCTGCATCAGACCAGTGGCAGTGTCCTGTCTCATCAGTCATTCCAGTGATGATATACACTGCTGCTATATGTCCACTGCTGCCGTATAATAATATTAACAACAACCGCAAGTCCCTTACAGTGTTGTTGTGTTGTGCTGCATCAGAACAGTGGTAGTGTCCTGTTCATCAGTCATTTCAGTGACGATATATGCTGCTGCTATATGTCCACTGCTGCCGTATAATAATTATAACAACAAACACAAGCCCCTTACAGTATTCTTGTGTTGTGCTGCATCAGAACAGTGATAGTGTCCTGTCTCATCAGTCATTCCAGTGATGATATATGCTGCTGCTATATGTCCACTGCTGCGGTATAATAATTATAACAACAACCTCAAGTCCTGTTCATCATTCAGTCTAGTAACGATATACGTTGCTGCTATATGTCCACTGCTGACGTATAATAATTATAACAACAACCACAAGTACCTTACAGTGTTATTGTGTTGTGCTGCATCAGACCAGTGGTAGTGTTCTGTCTCATCAGTCATTTCAGTGATGAGGCAGTCACAGTGGTATATGCTGCTGCTATATGTCCACTACTGCTGTATAATAATAATAATAACAACTAGAGATGAGCGGGTTGGGTTTCTCTGAATCCGAACCCGCCAGAACTTCATGTTTTTTTTACGGGTCCGAGCGACTCGGATCTTCCCGCCTTGCTCGGTTAACCCGAGCGCGCCCGAACTTCATCATGACGCTGTCGGATTCTCGCGAGGCTCGGATTCTATCGCGAGACTCGGATTCTATATAAGGAGCCGCGCGTCGCCGCCATTTTCACACGTGCATTGAGATTGATAGGGAGAGGACGTGGCTGGCGTCCTCTCCATTTAGATTATAAGAGACTGAGAGAGATTTACTGGAGCTGACTAGGAGGAGTACTGTTACTGTAGAAGTGTAGAGACTGAGTGGAGAGAGTTTACTAGTGAGGACAGTGCAGTTTACTTTATAATCCGTTCTCTGCCTGAAAAAAGCGATACACAGCACACAGTGACTCAGTCACATACCATATCTGTGTGCACTGCTCAGGCTCAGGCCAGTGTGCTGCATCATCTATTATCTATATATAATATTATATATATCTGTCTGACTGCTCAGCTCACACAGCTTATAATTGTGGGGGAGACTGGGGAGCACTACTGCAGTGCCAGTTATAGGTTATAGCAGGAGCCAGGAGTACATAATATATTATATAGTGAGTGACCACCAGACACACAGTGCAGTTTATTTAATATATCCGTTCTCTGCCTGAAAAAAGCGATACACACAGTGACTCAGTCAGTCACATACCATATCTGTGTGCACTGCTCAGGCTCAGGCCAGTGTGCTGCATCATCTATATATATTATATATCTGTCTGACTGCTCAGCTCACACAGCTTATAATTGTGGGGGAGACTGGGGAGCACTACTGCAGTGCCAGTTATAGGTTATAGCAGGAGCCAGGAGTACATAATATTATATTAAAATTAAACAGTGCACACTTTTGCTGCAGGAGTGCCACTGCCAGTGTGACTAGTGACCAGTGACCTGACCACCAGTATATATAATATTAGTAGTATACTATCTCTTTATCAACCAGTCTATATTAGCAGCAGACACAGTACAGTGCGGTAGTTCACGGCTGTGGCTACCTCTGTGTCGGCACTCGGCAGCCCGTCCATAATTGTATATACCACCTAACCGTGGTTTTTTTTTCTTTCTTTATAGTCATACTAGTTACGAGTATACTATCTCTTTATCAACCAGTCTATATTAGCAGCAGACACAGTACAGTGCGGTAGTTCACGGCTGTGGCTACCTCTGTGTCGGCACTCGGCAGCCCGTCCATAATTGTATATACCACCTAACCGTGGTTTTTTTTTCTTTCTTTATACATACATACTAGTTACGAGTATACTATCTCTTTATCAACCAGTCTATATTAGCAGCAGACACAGTACAGTGCGGTAGTTCACGGCTGTGGCTACCTCTGTGTCGGCACTCGGCAGCCCGTCCATAATTGTATATACCACCTAACCGTGGTTTTTTTTTCTTTCTTTATACATACATACTAGTTACGAGTATACTATCTCTTTATCAACCAGTCTATATATTAGCAGCAGACACAGTACAGTGCGGTAGTTCACGGCTGTGGCTACCTCTGTGTCGGCACTCGGCAGCCCGTCCATAATTGTATATACCACCTAACCGTGGTTTTTTTTTCTTTCTTTATACATACATACTAGTTACGAGTATACTATCTCTTTATCAACCAGTCTATATATTAGCAGCAGACACAGTACAGTGCGGTAGTTCACGGCTGTGGCTACCTCTGTGTCGGCACTCGGCAGCCCGTCCATAATTGTATATACCACCTAACCGTGGTTTTTTTTTCTTTCTTTATACATACATACTAGTTACGAGTATACTATCTCTTTATCAACCAGTCTATATATTAGCAGCAGACACAGTACAGTGCGGTAGTTCACGGCTGTGGCTACCTCTGTGTCGGCACTCGGCAGCCCGTCCATAATTGTATATACCACCTAACCGTGGTTTTTTTTTCTTTCTTTATACATACATACTAGTTACGAGTATACTATCTCTTTATCAACCAGTCTATATATTAGCAGCAGACACAGTACAGTGCGGTAGTTCACGGCTGTGGCTACCTCTGTGTCGGCACTCGGCAGCCCGTCCATAATTGTATATACCACCTAACCGTGGTTTTTTTTTCTTTCTTTATACATACATACTAGTTACGAGTATACTATCTCTTTATCAACCAGTCTATATATTAGCAGCAGACACAGTACAGTGCGGTAGTTCACGGCTGTGGCTACCTCTGTGTCGGCACTCGGCAGCCCGTCCATAATTGTATATACCACCTAACCGTGGTTTTTTTTTCTTTCTTTATACATACATACTAGTTACGAGTATACTATCTCTTTATCAACCAGTCTATATATTAGCAGCAGACACAGTACAGTGCGGTAGTTCACGGCTGTGGCTACCTCTGTGTCGGCACTCGGCAGCCCGTCCATAATTGTATACTAGTATCCAATCCATCCATCTCCATTGTTTACCTGAGGTGCCTTTTAGTTGTGCCTATTAAAATATGGAGAACAAAAATGTTGAGGTTCCAAAATTAGGGAAAGATCAAGATCCACTTCCACCTCGTGCTGAAGCTGCTGCCACTAGTCATGGCCGAGACGATGAAATGCCAGCAACGTCGTCTGCCAAGGCCGATGCCCAATGTCATAGTACAGAGCATGTCAAATCCAAAACACCAAATATCAGTAAAAAAAGGACTCCAAAACCTAAAATAAAATTGTCGGAGGAGAAGCGTAAACTTGCCAATATGCCATTTACCACACGGAGTGGCAAGGAACGGCTGAGGCCCTGGCCTATGTTCATGGCTAGTGGTTCAGCTTCACATGAGGATGGAAGCACTCAGCCTCTCGCTAGAAAAATGAAAAGACTCAAGCTGGCAAAAGCAGCACAGCAAAGAACTGTGCATTCTTCGAAATCCCAAATCCACAAGGAGAGTCCAATTGTGTCGGTTGCGATGCCTGACCTTCCCAACACTGGACGTGAAGAGCATGCGCCTTCCACCATTTGCACGCCCCCTGCAAGTGCTGGAAGGAGCACCCGCAGTCCAGTTCCTGATAGTCAGATTGAAGATGTCAGTGTTGAAGTACACCAGGATGAGGAGGATATGGGTGTTGCTGGCGCTGGGGAGGAAATTGACCAGGAGGATTCTGATGGTGAGGTGGTTTGTTTAAGTCAGGCACCCGGGGAGACACCTGTTGTCCGTGGGAGGAATATGGCCGTTGACATGCCAGGTGAAAATACCAAAAAAATCAGCTCTTCGGTGTGGAGGTATTTCACCAGAAATGCGGACAACAGGTGTCAAGCCGTGTGTTCCCTTTGTCAAGCTGTAATAAGTAGGGGTAAGGACGTTAACCACCTCGGAACATCCTCCCTTATACGTCACCTGCAGCGCATTCATAATAAGTCAGTGACAAGTTCAAAAACTTTGGGTGACAGCGGAAGCAGTCCACTGACCAGTAAATCCCTTCCTCTTGTAACCAAGCTCACGCAAACCACCCCACCAACTCCCTCAGTGTCAATTTCCTCCTTCCCCAGGAATGCCAATAGTCCTGCAGGCCATGTCACTGGCAATTCTGACGAGTCCTCTCCTGCCTGGGATTCCTCCGATGCATCCTTGAGTGTAACGCCTACTGCTGCTGGCGCTGCTGTTGTTGCCGCTGGGAGTCGATGGTCATCCCAGAGGGGAAGTCGTAAGCCCACTTGTACTACTTCCAGTAAGCAATTGACTGTTCAACAGTCCTTTGCGAGGAAGATGAAATATCACAGCAGTCATCCTACTGCAAAGCGGATAACTGAGGCCTTGACAACTATGTTGGTGTTAGACGTGCGTCCGGTATCCGCCGTTAGTTCACAGGGAACTAGACAATTTATTGAGGCAGTGTGCCCCCGTTACCAAATACCATCTAGAAACAAACAACAGCTTGGCGCTAATTGTTAATTAGATAGTGTGTGCATAAATTACCATAAAGGAACACTCTTGGTTTAGATGGCAGCTGTTACAGAGGGAAAGTACACTACCCTCTAACTGAACAAACCATACAAACAAAAATACCAGCGCTAATCCAAAACATATGTGTTCCTTTATTATAAACAATTTAAAAACAATTTATACATATAAATACCATATTCCTCGGTACCTGATTATTCCTGCAAGCATAAAATATTCCACATGAGTAGTACTATGCAGTCTAGAAGAGAATTAGTGATAATTTAGACCATAAATAGTTAATCATATCATATGAGTGTGATCACTCTAGCCTAACAGTCTCTTCCAGCAATGATGAAACGGCTTAGTATAAATCAGTCAATTAATAGCAGCTGTAGGTAATTGTAACAATTCCCACTAAGACAAATTTAATAGTGGGTTCCGTATTTCAAATTGAGTGATGATAATTCAGTGCTTGTAAATCAAGCTATCACAAAACCGTGTAAATGTCCGTGTAGCTACTGCATACAACCTGCCTTTATAGGTTAGAATTTAACCTTTGTGGTCCGATGCGTTGGTATCTCCCGACTCCTGGTGCATAAATGGCCGTTTTAAATGGGTCTTATCCGGAGTGTCCAACCAAGGGTCCAATTAAGAGCAGGTGAGGTAAGCTGAGGCAGGCTTAGATAACCGGTACCGGGTGGGTGAATAGCTCTTACGCGTTTCTCCGCCTATCGATTGTTCAGCGGCTTCCTCAGAGAAATATATCACCGTCTCTCCGTGCAGCATTTAAATAGCAAACAGTCTCCCGCTCATAGGGACGTCCTACGTATGTATTTCTCTGAGGAAGCCGCTGAACAATCGATAGGCGGAGAAACGCGTAAGAGCTATTCACCCACCCGGTACCGGTTATCTAAGCCTGCCTCAGCTTACCTCACCTGCTCTTAATTGGACCCTTGGTTGGACACTCCGGATAAGACCCATTTAAAACGGCCATTTATGCACCAGGAGTCGGGAGATACCAACGCATCGGACCACAAAGGTTAAATTCTAACCTATAAAGGCAGGTTGTATGCAGTAGCTACACGGACATTTACACGGTTTTGTGATAGCTTGATTTACAAGCACTGAATTATCATCACTCAATTTGAAATACGGAACCCACTATTAAATTTGTCTTAGTGGGAATTGTTACAATTACCTACAGCTGCTATTAATTGACTGATTTATACTAAGCCGTTTCATCATTGCTGGAAGAGACTGTTAGGCTAGAGTGATCACACTCATATGATATGATTAACTATTTATGGTCTAAATTATCACTAATTCTCTTCTAGACTGCATAGTACTACTCATGTGGAATATTTTATGCTTGCAGGAATAATCAGGTACCGAGGAATATGGTATTTATATGTATAAATTGTTTTTAAATTGTTTATAATAAAGGAACACATATGTTTTGGATTAGCGCTGGTATTTTTGTTTGTATAAATACCATCTAGGTTCCACTTCTCTAGGCAGGCGATACCGAGAATGTACACGGACGTCAGAAAAAGACTCACCAGTGTCCTAAAAAATGCAGTTGTACCCAATGTCCACTTAACCACGGACATGTGGACAAGTGGAGCAGGGCAGGGTCAGGACTATATGACTGTGACAGCCCACTGGGTAGATGTATGGACTCCCGCCGCAAGAACAGCAGCGGCGGCACCAGTAGCAGCATCTCGCAAACGCCAACTCTTTCCTAGGCAGGCTACGCTTTGTATCACCGCTTTCCAGAATACGCACACAGCTGAAAACCTCTTACGGCAACTGAGGAAGATCATCGCGGAATGGCTTACCCCAATTGGACTCTCCTGTGGATTTGTGGCATCGGACAACGCCAGCAATATTGTGTGTGCATTAAATATGGGCAAATTCCAGCACGTCCCATGTTTTGCACATACCTTGAATTTGATGGTGCAGAATTTTTTAAAAAACGACAGGGGCGTGCAAGAGATGCTGTCGGTGGCCAGAAAAATTGCGGGACACTTTCGGCGTACAGGCACCACGTACAGAAGACTGGAGCACCACCAAAAACTACTGAACCTGCCCTGCCATCATCTGAAGCAAGAAGTGGTAACGAGGTGGAATTCAACCCTCTATATGCTTCAGAGGTTGGAGGAGCAGCAAAAGGCCATTCAAGCCTATACAATTGAGCACGATATAGGAGGTGGAATGCACCTGTCTCAAGTGCAGTGGAGAATGATTTCAACGTTGTGCAAGGTTCTGATGCCCTTTGAACTTGCCACACGTGAAGTCAGTTCAGACACTGCCAGCCTGAGTCAGGTCATTCCCCTCATCAGGCTTTTGCAGAAGAAGCTGGAGGCATTGAAGAAGGAGCTAAAAGGGAGCGATTCCGCTAGGCATGTGGGACTTGTGGATGCAGCCCTTAATTCGCTTAACAAGGATTCACGGGTGGTCAATCTGTTGAAATCAGAGCACTACATTTTGGCCACCGTGCTCGATCCTAGATTTAAAGCCTACCTTGGATCTCTCTTTCCGGCAGACACAAGTCTGCTGGGGTTGAAAGACCTGCTGGTGACAAAATTGTCAAGTCAAGCGGAACGCGACCTGTCAACATCTCCTCCTTCACATTCTCCCGCAACTGGGGGTGCGAGGAAAAGGCTCAGAATTCCGAGCCCACCCGCTGGCGGTGATGCAGGGCAGTCTGGAGCGACTGCTGATGCTGACATCTGGTCCGGACTGAAGGACCTGACAACGATTACGGACATGTCGTCTACTGTCACTGCATATGATTCTCTCAACATTGATAGAATGGTGGAGGATTATATGAGTGACCGCATCCAAGTAGGCACGTCACACAGTCCGTACTTATACTGGCAGGAAAAAGAGGCAATTTGGAGGCCCTTGCACAAACTGGCTTTATTCTACCTAAGTTGCCCTCCCACAAGTGTGTACTCCGAAAGAGTGTTTAGTGCCGCCGCTCACCTTGTCAGCAATCGGCGTACGAGGTTACATCCAGAAAATGTGGAGAAGATGATGTTCATTAAAATGAATTATAATCAATTCCTCCGCGGAGACATTGACCAGCAGCAATTGCCTCCACAAAGTACACAGGGAGCTGAGATGGTGGATTCCAGTGGGGACGAATTGATAATCTGTGAGGAGGGGGATGTACACGGTGATATATCGGAGGGTGAAGATGAGGTGGACATCTTGCCTCTGTAGAGCCAGTTTGTGCAAGGAGAGATTAATTGCTTCTTTTTTGGGGGGGGGGTCCAAACCAACCCGTCATATCAGTCACAGTCGTGTGGCAGACCCTGTCACTGAAATGATGGGTTGGTTAAAGTGTGCATGTCCTGTTTTGTTTATACAACATAAGGGTGGGTGGGAGGGCCCAAGGACAATTCCATCTTGCACCTCTTTTTTCTTTTCTTTTTCTTTGCATCATGTGCTGATTGGGGAGGGTTTTTTGGAAGGGACATCCTGCGTGACACTGCAGTGCCACTCCTAGATGGGCCCGGTGTTTGTGTCGGCCACTAGGGTCGCTAATCTTACTCACACAGCTACCTCATTGCGCCTCTTTTTTTCTTTGCGTCATGTGCTGTTTGGGGAGGGTTTTTTGGAAGGGACATCCTGCGTGACACTGCAGTGCCACTCCTAGATGGGCCCGGTGTTTGTGTCGGCCACTAGGGTCGCTAATCTTACTCACACAGCTACCTCATTGCGCCTCTTTTTTTCTTTGCGTCATGTGCTGTTTGGGGAGGGTTTTTTGGAAGGGACATCCTGCGTGACACTGCAGTGCCACTCCTAGATGGGCCCGGTGTTTGTGTCGGCCACTAGGGTCGCTTATCTTACTCACACAGCGACCTCGGTGCAAATTTTAGGACTAAAAATAATATTGTGAGGTGTGAGGTATTCAGAATAGACTGAAAATGAGTGTAAATTATGGTTTTTGAGGTTAATAATACTTTGGGATCAAAATGACCCCCAAATTCTATGATTTAAGCTGTTTTTTAGTGTTTTTTGAAAAAAACACCCGAATCCAAAACACACCCGAATCCGACAAAAAAAATTCGGTGAGGTTTTGCCAAAACGCGTTCGAACCCAAAACACGGCCGCGGAACCGAACCCAAAACCAAAACACAAAACCCGAAAAATTTCAGGCGCTCATCTCTAATAACAACAACCACAAGTCCCTTACAGTGTTGCTGTGTTGTGCTCCATCAGACCAGTGGCAGTGTCCTGTTCATCAATCATTCCAGTGACAATATACGCGGCTGGTATATGTCCACTGCTGCCGTAAAATAATTATAACAACAACCACAAGACCCTTACACTGTTGTTGTGTTGTGCTGCATCAGACCAGTGGTAGTGTCCTGTCTCATCAGTCATTCCAGTGACGATATACGCTGCTGCTATATGTCCACTGCTGCCGTATAATAATAATAATAATAATAATAATAATAATAATAATAACAACAGCAACAACCACAAGTCCTTTACAGTGTTGTGTTGTGCTGCATCAGACCAGTGGTACAGATGGGTCCACCGTTATCTTGGTTAGTTTGCTACGCCTAGGCACAGCATGGTTTATTAACATATACCCTTCATCTGTTGTTCTCAGCTGCAATACAATACAGAGAACAATACAGCAGGGGATTAAGTCATTAAAGTAGGGGATTAAGTCCGACCGCCCAGTCTCAGTTTATCCTAATAAAGGTCAAGATAAACATGGACCCATCTGTAGTGTCCTGTTCATCAGTCATTCCAGTGACAATAGACGCTGCTATATGTCCACTGCTGCCGTGTAATATTTATAACAACAACCACAAGTCCCTCACAGTGTTGCTGTGTTGTGCTGCATCAGACTAGTGGTAGTGTACTGTCTCATTAGTCATTCCAGTGACGAGGCAGTCAAAGCGGTATACGCTGCTGCTAAATGTCCACTGCTGCCGTATAATAATATTAACAACAACAACAACCGCAAGACCCTTACACTGTGGTTGTGTTGTGCTGCATCAGACCATTGGTAGTGTCCTGTACATCAGTCATTCCAGTGATGATATATGCTGCTGCTATATGTCCACTGCTGCCGTACAATAGTTATAACAACAAGCACAAGTCCCTTACAGTATTGTTGTGTTGTACTGCATTAGACCAGTAGTAGTGTCCTGTCTCTTCAGTCATTCCAGTGATGATATATGCTGCTGTTATATGTCCACTGCTGCGGTGTAATAATTATTACAACAACCACAAGTCCCTTACATTGTTGCTTTGCTGGGCTGCATCACACGAGTGGTATTGTCCTGTTCATCAGTCAGTCCAGTGACGATATACATTGCTGCTATATGTCCACTGCGGCCGTATAATATTTATAACAACAACCACAAGTCCCGTACAGTGTTGTTGTGTTGTGCTGCATCAGACCAGTGGTAGTGTCCTGTCTCATCAGTCATTCCAGTGACAATATACACTGCCGCTATATGTCCACTGCTGCCGTATAATAATAATAATAACAACCACAAGTCCCTTACAGTGTTATTGTGTTGTGCTGCATCAGACCAGTGGTACAGATGGGTCCACTGTTATCTTGGCTAATTTGCTGCGCCTAGGCACAATATGGTTTATTAACATAAATCCTTCATCTATTGATCTCAGCTGCAATACAATACAGAGAACAATACAGTAGGGGGTTAAATCCGACCGCCCATTCTCAGTTAATCCTATTAAAGGTCAAGATAAACATGGACCCATCTGTAGTGTCCTGTTCATCAGTCATTCCAGTGACATATACGCTGCTGCTATATGTCCAATGCTGCCGTATAATAATAATAACAACAACCACAAGTCCCTTACAGTGTTGTTGTGTTGTGCTGCATCAGACCAGTGGTAGTGTCCTGTCTCATCAGTCATTCCAGTGATGATATACGCTGCTGCTATATGTCCACTGCAGCTGTATAATAATAAAAATAATAATAATAATAATAATAACAACAACCGCAAGGCCCTTACAGTGTTGTTGTGTTGTGCTGCATCAGAACAGTGGTAGTGTCCTGTCTCATCAGTCATTCCAGTGATGATATATGCTGCTGCCATATGTCCACTGCTGCGGTATAATAATTATAACAACAACCACAAATTCTGTTCATCAGTCAGTCCAGTGACGATATACGTTGCTGCTATACAGGGCCGAAACTAGGGGGGGGGCTAGGGGGGCAGGCGACCTGGGCGCCAGATTGGAGGGGGCGCCGAGACCCCCTAACACCCGCCGCGGCACTTACTTTTAAAAACCCCCTTCTCCCGAGTGCCCAGCTCGGGGGGCGGGGTTTCGCGGAATGACGCGATTGCGTCGTGATGTCACGGCGCAAACGCGTCATTCCACGAAACCCCGCCGGAGGAGGGAGAAGGGGGAGCCCGGAGCCGCGCAGACGAGGAGGGAGAGGCGGCTGAAGAGCGGCGAGAACCGCTTCAAATGTAAGTCAGCCCCTCTCCCTTCCTCTCTCTCTCTCTCCCTCCACCACCTGCCGCAATGTGTAAAATGGGGACCTGTGCCTGCCGCTATGTGTAAAATGGGGACCTGTGCCTGCCGCTATGTGTAAAATGGGGACCTGTGCCTGCCGCAATGTGTAAAATGGGGACACTTGCCAGCGTACTGTGTAAAATGGGGACCTGTGCCTGCCGCTATGTGTAAAATGGGGACACTTGCCAGCGTACTGTGTAAAATGGGGACCTGTGCCTGCCGCAATGTGTAAAATGGGGACACTTGCCAGCGTACTGTGTAAAATGGGGACCTGTGCCTGCCGCTATGTGTAAAATGGGGACACTTGCCAGCGTACTGTGTAAAATGGGGACCTGTGCCTGCCGCAATGTGTAAAATGGGGACACTTGCCAGCGTACTGTGTAAAATGGGGACCTGTGCCTGCCGCAATGTGTAAAATGGGGACCTGTGCCTGCCGCAATGTGTAAAATAGGGACACTTGCCAGCGTACTGTGTAAAATGGGGACCTGTGCCTGCCGCTATGTGTAAAATGGGGACACTTGCCAGCGTACTGTGTAAAATGGGGACCTGTGCCTGCCGCAATGTGTAAAATGGGGACACTTGCCAGCGTACTGTGTAAAATGGGGACCTGTGCCTGCCGCTATGTGTAAAATGGGGACACTTGCCAGCGTACTGTATAAAATGGGGACCTGTGCCTGCCGCAATGTGTAAAATGGGGACCTGTGCCTGCCGCAATGTGTAAAATGGGGACACTTGCCAGCGTACTGTGTATAAAATGGGGACCTGTGCCTGCCGCTATGTGTAAAATGGGGACACTTGCCAGCGTACTGTGTAAAATGGGGACCTGTGCCTGCCGCAATGTGTAAAATGGGGACACTTGCCAGCGTACTGTGTAAAATGGGGACCTGTGCCTGCTGCTATGTGTAAAATGGGGACACTTGCCAGCGTACTGTGTAAAATGGGGACCTGTGCCTGCCGCAATGTGTAAAATGGGGACACTTGCCAGCGTACTGTGTAAAATGGGGACCTGTGCCTGCCGCAATGTGTAAAATGGGGACCTGTGCCTGCCGCAATGTGTAAAATAGGGACACTTGCCAGCGTACTGTGTAAAATGGGGACCTGTGCCTGCCGCTATGTGTAAAATGGGGACACTTGCCAGCGTACTGTGTAAAATGGGGACCTGTGCCTGCCGCAATGTGTAAAATGGGGACACTTGCCAGCGTACTGTGTAAAATGGGGACCTGTGCCTGCCGCTATGTGTAAAATGGGGACACTTGCCAGCGTACTGTGTAAAATGGGGACCTGTGCCTGCCGCAATGTGTAAAATGGGGACCTGTGCCTGCCGCAATGTGTAAAATGGGGACACTTGCCAGCGTACTGTGTAAAATGGGGACCTGTGCCTGCCGCAATGTGTAAAATGGGGACACTTGCCAGCGTACTGTGTAAAATGGGGACCTGTGCCTGCCGCAATGTGTAAAATGGGGACACTTTTTCCTGCCGCAATGTGTAAAATGGGGACACTTTTTCCTGCCGCAATGTGTAAAATGGGGACACCTGTCTGCCGCAATGTGTAAAATGGGGAATGGGGACACTTGCCTGTCGTACTGTGTAAAATGGGGACACTTTTTCCTGGATATGAAATTTATGTTAGAAAAGGCAGTTTCTCAGGTAAAAAAGTTCTGAAAGAGATATATATATATATATATATATATATATATATAATATTTTTATTCATTTATTTTTTATTTTTTTTATTTTATTTTATTATTTTTATTTATTTATTTATTTTTTTTGCGGGGGGTGGGGGGGGTTTGGGGGGTGTCAAATGACTACCTTGCCCCGGGTGACAAAAATCCTAGTTTCGGCCCTGTGCTATATGTCCACTGCTGACGTATAATAATTATAACAACAACCACAAGTCCTGTTCATCAGTCAGTCCAGTGATGATATACGTTGCTGCTATATGTCATCTGCTGACGTATAATAATTATAACAACAACCACAAGTCCCTTACAGTGTTATTGTGTTGTGCTGCATCAGACCAGTGGTAGTGTCCTGTCTCATCAGTCATTCCAGTGATGATATACGCTGCTGCTATATGTCCACTGCTGCCATATAATAATTATAACACCCACAAGTCCCTTACAGTATTGTTGTGTTGTGCTGAATCAGACCAGTGGTAGTGTCCTTTCTCAAAAGTCATTCCAGTGATGATATACGCTGCTGCTATATGTCCACTGCTGCCGTATATTAATAATAATAACAACAACAACAACCACAAGCCCTTTGCAGTGTTGTTGTGTTTTGCTGCATCAGACCAGTGGTAGTGTCCTGTCTCATCAGTCATTCCAGTGATAATATATGCTGCTGCTATATGTCCACTGCTGCCGTATAATAATTATAACAACAACCACAAGCCCCTTACAGTGTTGTTGTGTTGCGCTGCATCAGACCAGTGGTAGTGTCCTGTCCATCAGTCATTCCAGTCATCCCTGTGCCACATATGGGCCCTCATTCTGAGTTGTTCGCTCGCTAGCTACTTTTAGCAGAAATGCAAACGCAAAGCCGCCACCCTCCTCTGGGAGTGTATGTTAGCATAGCAGAATTGCTAACGAAAGATTTGCAATTCTGCTATTAAGTATTTCCTTGCAGTTTCTGAGTAGCTCCAGACTTACTCTTAGATTGCGATCATCTCAGTCCATTTAGTTCCTGGTTTGACGTCACAAACACGCCCAGCGTCCGGCCAGTAATTACCCCGTTTCTCCAGCCACTCCTGCGTTTTTACATGGCACGCCTGCGCTTTTTAGCACACTCCCTGAAAACGTCCAGTTTCCGCCCAGAAACACCCACTTCCTGTCAATCACTCTACGATCAGCAGAGCGATTGAAAAGCTTTGTTCGCCCGTGAGTAAAATAGCATAGTTTTGTATAAAAATACTTAGCGCGTGCGCCCTGCTGTGCATACGCATGCGCACAACTGCCGGATTTTAGCCTATTAGCAATTCTGCTAAAAATAGCAGCGAGCGAACAACTCGGAATGAGGCCCATTGTCTCATATAACTCCCAAAATATAATGGAGAACAAAAGTTTTGAGGATAAAATAGGGAAAGATCAAGAAGAACCTCTTCCTTCTAGTGCTGAAGCTTCTGCCACTAGCCATGACATAGACAATGAAATGCCATCAACATCGTCTGCCAAGGCCGATGCCCAATGTGATAGTAGAGGGCATGTAAAATCCAAAAAGCCAAAGTTCAGTAAAAAGAACCAAAAAAAGAAATTTAAATAATCGGAGAAACGTAAACTTGCCAATATGCCATTTACAACACGGAGTGGCAAGGAACAGCTGAGGCACTGGCCTATGTTCATGGCTAGTGGTTCAGCTTCACATGACAATGGAAGCCCTCATCCTCCCACTAGAAAAATTAAAAGAGTTAAGCTGGAAAGAGCACAGAAAAGAACTGTGCATTCTGAGATGGTATCACAGTGTTCGCAGTTGCGATGCCTGACCTTCCCAACACTGGACGGGAAGAGGTGGCTCCTTCCACCATTTCCACACTCCCTACAAGTGCTGGAAGGGGCACCCACAGTCCAGTTCCTGATATTCAAAATGAAGATGTCACTGTTGAAGTACACCAGGATGAGGATATGGGTGTTGCTGGCGCTGAGGAAGTTGACGATGAGGATTCTGATGGTGATGTGGTTTGTTTAAGTCAGGCACCGGGGGAGACACCTGCTGTGGAATGAAGAAGCCCACTGTGATGCCTGGGCAAACTACCAAAAAAGCCACCTCTTCTGTGTGGAATTATTTCTCCACAAATCAAGACAACAGGTGTCAAACCATCTGTTGCCTCTGTCAATCTATAATAAGTAGGGGTAAGGATGTTAACCACCTAGTAACATCCTCCCTTATACGTCACCTGCTGCATATTCATCAGAAGTCAGTGTCAAGTTGTGAAACTTTGGGTAAGAGCATAAGCAGTCCACTGACACCTAAATCCCTTCTTTCTCTTGTACCTAAGCTCCTGCAAGCCACACCACCAACTCCCTCAATGTCAACCTCCTCCTCAGTCAGGAACATCAGTAGTCCTGCAGGCCATGTTACTGTCAAGACTGAGGAGTCCTCTCCTAACCGGGATTCCTCCATAGGATCCTTGAGTGGTACGCCTGCTGTTGCTGCCGCTGCTGTTGTTGCTGCTGGGAGTAGATCGTCATCCCAGAGGGGAAGTCGGAAGACCACTTGTACTACTTCCAGTAAGCAATTGACTGTCCAACAGTCCTTTGTGAGGAAGATGAAATATGACAGCAGTCTTCCTTTT
Organism: Pseudophryne corroboree; assembly: GCF_028390025.1. NCBI lineage: Eukaryota > Metazoa > Chordata > Amphibia > Anura > Myobatrachidae > Pseudophryne > Pseudophryne corroboree. Next base: position 189,006,357 of record NC_086453.1, read on the forward strand.
GCAAAGCAGATAACTGAGGCCTTGACAGTTATGTTGGCGTTAGACGTGCGTCCGGTATCCGCCATTAGTTCAGTGGAACTTAGAGAATTGTTTGATGTACCGTGTCCCTGGCATCAAATCCCATCTAGGTTCCACTTCTCTAGGCAGGCGATACCGAGAATGTACACAGATGTCAGAAAAAGAGTCACCAGAAAAATGCGGTTGTATCCAGTGTCCACTTAACCACGGACATGTGGACAAGTGGAACAGGGCAGATTAAGGACTATATGACTGTAACAGCCCACTGGGTAGATGTATGGTCTCCAGCAGCAACAACAGCAGCGGCACCAGTAGCAGCATCTTGCAAACGCCAACTTGTTCCTAGGCAGGCTACGCTATGTATCACCACTTTCCTTAAGAGGCACACAGCTGACAACCTCTTACGGAAACTGAGAAACATCATCGCAAAATGGCTTACCCCAATTGGACTCTCCTGGGGATTTGTGATATCAGACAACGCCACCAATATTGTGCGTGCATTACATCTGGGCAAATTCCAGCATGTCCCATGTTTTGCACATACAATTAATTTGGTGGTGCAGAATTTTTTGAAAAATGAAAGGGGTGTGCAGGAGATGCTGTCGGTGGCCCTAAAGATTGCGGGCCACTTTCGGCATTCTGCCACTGTGTGCCAAAGACTGGAGCACCAGCAAACACTCCTGAACCTGCCCCGCCATCAACTGAAGCTAGAGGTGGTAACGAGGTGGTATGCTTCAGAGGATGGAGGAACAGTAAAAGGCCATTCAAGCCTATGCATCCACCTACGATATAGGCAAAGGAGGGGTAATGCACCTGACTCAAGTGCAGTGGAGAATGATTTCTGTCTTGTGCAAGGTTCTCCAACCCTTCGAACTTGCCACACGTGAAGTCAGTTCAGACGCTGCCAGCTTGAGTCAGGTCATTCCCCTCATCAGTCTTTTGCAGAAGCAGATGGAGAAATTGAAGGGGGAGCTAAGACGGAGCGATTCTGCAAAGTATGTGGGACTTGTGGATGGAGCCCTTCATTCACTTTACCAGGATTCAAGGGTGGTCAATCTGTTAAAAAATCAGAGCACTACATTTTGGCAACCGTGCTTGATCCTAGGTTCAAAGCCAACGTTGTATCTCTCTTTCCAGCAGACACAAGTGTGCAGAGGAGCAAAGACCTGCTGGTTAGTAAATTGTCAACTCAAGCGGAACGTGACCCGTCAACAACTCGTCCTTCAATTCCTCCCGCCACTGGGGCTGCAAGGAAAAGGATAAGATTTCCTAGCCCACCCGAAGGTGGTGATGCAGGGCAGTCAGGAGCGAAAGCTGACATCTGGTCCGGACTGAAGGATCTGCCAACGATTACTGACATGTCTACTGTCACTGCATATGATTCTGTCATCATTGAAAGAATGGTGGAGGATTATATGAGTGACAGCATCCAAGTAGGCATGTCAAACAGTCCGTATGTATACTGGCAGGAAAAAGAGGCAATTTGGAGGCCCTTGCAAAAACTTGCTTTATTTTACCTAAGTTGCCCCCCTCCAGTGTGTACTCCGAAAGAGTGTTTAGTGCAGCCGGTAACCTTGTCCCGCGATTGGCGTAGGAGGTTACTTCCACTAAATGTGGAGAAGATGATGTTCATCAAAATTAATTTTAAATTCCTTAGGGAAGACCTTTACCAGCAATTGCCTCCAGAAAGTACACAGGAACCCGTAATGGTGGATTCCAGTGGGGACGAATGAATACTCTGTGAGGAGTAAGAAATACACAGTGAAAGAAGAATCAGAATCAGAATCAGCTTTATTGGCCAGGTATACTTGCGTATACTAGGAATTTGTCTTCGGTTTGCTATACAACAGCCAAGTAGGTAACAGATAAGCAGGTGGGGGGGTAAGCAAAGTCACACAGATAGGTATACGGTAGGAACACAAGTGAGTTACATGTACGTCTAGTCAGTCAATGTTCAGGAGTTCAGCAGGCGGACCGTTTGGGGAAAGAAACTTTTGAGGCTTCTGGTGGATCTGGCGGGGACAGCCCTGTAACGCCTGCCTGAAGGAAGCAAGTTAAACATGCTGTGGCCGGGGTGTAGCTGGTCTTTTACTATCTTCATTGCCCGCTTTGTAGCTCTGGACAAGTACAGGTCCTGGACTGAGGGAAGGTCGGCCCCGATGATCTTCTCTGCGGTTCTGACCACCTTTTGGAACCTGCATCTGTCCCTCGTGCTGGCGGAGCTGTACCATACGAGTATCGAGGAGCACAGTACAGACTCCACAATCGCGGAGTAGAAGAGGAGCAGAAGCTTCTGTGGGATCTTGAACTTCCTTAGTTGCCTGAGGAAGAACAACCTCTGCTGCGCTTTCCCAACAGTGGCATCAGCGTTGGACCCCCATTTAAGGTCCCGGGAGATTGTGGTCCCTAGAAACTTGAAGGAGTCCACTAGCGATACCACACTGTCAGCAATCGTTAGCGGAGGTGCACTAGATGACTTCTTCCTGAAGTCCACTATCATCTCGACAGTTTTGAGGGGGTTGAGCTCGAGGTTGTTGTGGATGCACCACTGGGCCAGCCGGTCTACTTCCCGTCTATAGGCCGATTCGTCCCCATCCTTGATGAGGCCGATGACGGTGGTGTCATCGGCGAATTTGATGATCCTTACTGATTGCGCCTCTGAGGTACAGTCATTTGTGTACAGGGAGAAGAGCAGGGGTGAGAGGACACAGCCCTGAGGGGCCCCTGTACTAATGGACTGCGCTTGAGAGGTGAATTCCCCCGCTTTCACCACCTGTGTCCTATCTGTCAGGAAGTCTATTATCCAGGAACAGGTAGCTTCTGGGACCCCTAGGCGAAGTAATTTGGGGTGGAGGATGCTGGGGACGATTGTATTGAAGGCCGAGCTGAAATCGACAAACAGGACCCTCGCGTATGTACCGGGAATGTCTAGGTGCTGTAGAATGTAGTGCAGGCCCAGGTTGACTGCATCCTCGACACACCGATTCGAGCGATAGGCGAACTGCAGGGGGTCCAGTTGGGGGCCAGTCACAGTTTTCAGGTGATTCAAAACCAGACGCTCGAACGTTTTCATGACCACAGACATCAGTGCTATCGGCCTGTAGTCGTTCAGGTTCGTGATAGTGGGTTTCTTGGGGACCGGGACTATAGTAGACCTTTTGAGGCAGGAAGGGACTTTCTGTAGCTCCAGCGATTTATTGAAGATCTTGGTGAATATGGGGGCGAGCTGACCCACACATGCTCTTAGGGCAGATGGTGACACTCCGTCAGGACCCGGAGCTTTCCTGGTTTTGGCCCTTTTGAACAATGCCTCCACCTCTTCTTGGGTGACTTGCAGTGCCTGGGGTTGGCCGTCGGTGTTCGGGGCATCATAGAGGTGATTGTTTGGGTTGCAGGGGACTTCTTTTGCGAACCTGCAATAAAAGTGGTTCAGTTCATCTGCAAGGTCTTGGTGCATGGCGGTGGACTTTGATGTTTTCCTATAGTTGGTTATGGATTGCATTCCTTTCCATACAGATACGGGGTCATTGGTGGAGAAATCGTTTGTCAGCTTGTCCGAGAACCGCTTTTTTGCTAGCATGATTCCTTTAGTCAGAGAGATTCCTAGTACGGTTGTATAGTGCTCTGTCACCGCTGCTATAGGCCTCCTCTTTGGCTCGACGAAGTTGCCTGAGCTGGGCATTGAACCATGGCTTGTTGTTGTTGTAAATGCGGTAAGTCTTGGTAAGTACACACATGTCCTCACAGTAACTGATGTAGGATGTGACAGTGTCTGTCAAGTCATTCAGGTCGGTTGCCGAGGCTTCAAAGACCCCCCATTCCGTGCAGTCAAAGCAGGCCTGGAGCTTCATCTTGGCCTCATTGGTCCATTTCTTAACAGTCTTAACGACAGGCTTAACTGCTCTCAGCTTCTGTGTATAGGTAGGGAGTAGGTAGACGAGGCAGTGGTCAGATAGGCCAAGTGCAGCACGCGGGATAGACCAGAAGGCAGACTTGAGGGTAGTATAGCAGTGATCAAGGGTGCACCCTTCTCTAGTGGGACACGTGACTTGTTGTTTGTACTTAGGTAGCTCCTTGCTCAGGTTAGTTCTATTGAAGTCACCCAGTACTATAAGCAGAGAGTCTGGGTGTTTTTGTTCTATGTCGGATATACATACGGCCAAAGGGGTGAGGAATCGGAGGATGAGGTCGACTTCTTGACTCTGTAGAGCCAGTTTGTGCAAGGAGAGATTGATTGCTTCTTTTTTGGTGGGCACCCAAAAAAAACAGTCATTTCCGCCACAGTCATGCGGCAGACCCTGTCGCTGAAATGATTGGTTTGTTAAAGTGTGCATGTCCTGTGTATACAACATAAGGGTGGGTGGGAGGGCCCAAGGACAATTCCATCTTGCACCTCTTTTTCTTCTTTGCATCATGTGCTGTTTGAGGACTAGTTTTTGAATAGTACCATCTTGTCTGCAATTGCAATACCACTCCTAGATGGGCCAGGTGTTTGTGCCGCGTACTTGTATCGCTTAGCTTATTCATACTGCTACCTCGGTGCAACTTTTAGGCCTAAAAACATTATTGTGAGGTGTGAAGTGGTCAGAATAGACTGGAAAAGAATGTTATTGAGGTTAATAATACCATAGGAGCAAAATTACCCCAAACTTTTGTGATTTTAGCTGTTTTTATGTTCTTTTTAGAATTTTTAGTAAATTATATATCCAAACTGTGCAAATTGCTATCTACTTGGTGTCAATTCTAAGTATTGTAACATGGCATGCAGTCAGTATGGCAATGCTCACTATGTCGACATTCATCGACAGCCTGCAGTACACCGGCAACCAGATATCGATTTTCCCAATATATTGAAAAATTGATAAGTATCGGTAATCGGTGCAGACACTGGATCCTGGGGCACTTTTATGTTTATATACTTCTCGGGAACGGATCCAAAGATGCAGAAGGGCCAGTAGGTCCCTCTGCAATTGGTGGCTGCTGGAAGTGCCACATATAAAGGGAACTGAAACGTTGTCTGATATTATTCCACTGTGACTGTGTTTTCATTTTGTCTTGAGTGATGCACCATGTGGGGAATATATTGGTAATTTTGTGCTGGCACCCGGCACTGCTGACACGTTACAGGGAGAGCCCATAGGCAAACGCAAGGGGGTTTCTGGTTGCATGGAAACCCCACCCCCCCTCCTCTTGGCAAATGGCTCTAAATATGACAATAGCAATGGCATATAATATGATTACTAGAGCTGTGTGGTTCTGAGCAGGGCAGTAACTAGGTGTGTGCCAGTGGTGCCTTGCCCAAAGCGCATATGCACTGTGGGCACACCATCTGGCAGCGCCACTCCACAGCCCGCTAGCTTCATTCACTGCCGTCCACCTCCCGCCGCTGCAGCGAGGGCTGCCCGGCCCATTGTACAGGCGCATACGGCACCAAGCTGTAATGGCGCCGCAACTGCCACTGCCACCACCAGACACTGGCCGGCAGGGCCATCGTCAGTGGGGGGAGCTCCTGCCATTAATACCTGGAGTCTGCATAGGTCACTCACACCGGGACAGGCACGGTATCAACTCGGAGGCATGCAGGAGGAGCACTGGGTTAAGGTGCCGGCTGGCTGCCTGCAGGTGATCTGCAGATCAGACTCCAGGGACAGGTCTCACGTAAGCAGGAAGAAAGAGGTGAGTGGCTGGCTGCAGACCCTGTGCACTGCAGCTCATGTTCCACAATTAGGCTCCTGGAAGTGTTTTGAATTAAACTTTTTTCAGTGCATGTGTGCATTGAGTGAGGCACAGTGTGTGTGGGGGGCAGCATGTGCATGCAGTTATACATAGGTAGGTGTGTATGGGGAGCAGTGCCGTAACTACATTTGCAGTGTGGGTGCATTATCTGGAATCCCACTGATAGTCCGCAACTGTTTGTGACCTTGCTGTATATATTGTAGGCAGCACAGTGCATTTTCTATACGCACCGCCCCCGTCCCTTTCTGTCCTGTCTTCCATGCACTCTGACCCCGCTTCCTCCTGTTCTGTAGAGTGCTCTCCAGAGCAGGAGGACGGGTGATGCTAGAGACAGCATCGGGCACAGGATCCGGTTTGCTAAACATATAGGACAAGTAAGGCCACACAGACACACACAGACCACCACCACCTCTCTCACTCTCTGTCACATGGAATGCAGAATAGGGGTTTTACCTAGCGTTTATGTTTAGAAGGGGTTGAACAAGTCATAAGGTTTATAATGGGCTCTACCTGGTGTAATATGTATAAGGTCCTGTACCTGGCATAATGTGTATAAGAGCCTGTACATGGAATAATGGGGCAGATGTATTAACCTGGAGAAGGCATAAGGAAGTGATAAACCAGTGATATGTGCAAGGTGATAAAGGCACCAGCCAATCAGCTCCATTATGTAAATTAACAGTTAGAATCTGGTTGGCTGGTGCCTTTATCACCTTGCACATATCACTGGTTTATCACTACCTTATGCCTTCTCCAGGTTAATACATCTGCCCCAATGTGTATAAGGGTCTGAAGCTGGCATAATGTGTATAAGAGCCTGTACCTGGAGTAATGTGAAGAAGGGACTGTACCTGGCGTAATGTGTAGAAGGGGCACTATTCTGTGATGTAATGTGTAGAAGGGCTCTATTCTGTGATGTATGTGTATAAGGGGTACTGTGCAGTGTAATGTGAATAATGGACACTATTCTGTGGCCACGCCATAAAGCCGCAACCCTATATTTTTTATGTGCTCCTTCCGCATGCACTGCACCTATTTTATATATGGGAGGGGTCACCAATTCTCTTTCTGGCACAAGGCACCAAAATGTCTAGTTACGGCACTGGTTCTGAGTCCTCATTCAGTGCACTGGACCAGAGAGTAGCTGCCAGGAAAAACAGACAGGAGCCTTACCATGAGGTTGGAGAATGTGTCTAGAAAGTGCAGTTCTGTATTCTACTGGTTCTATTATGTGTGTGTATTTATTTATTATAGTATGTTTAACCATTTCCTGACCACTTATCTTATTTATATTATTTATAATTGGGAATGTGGAAATTATGGCAGGCCGACTGTGGACTAAGGGACTCCATACCCTATGCATTGGAGTGCACTACTGCAATCTTGGACCATCGCTCCCTGGAAAACCCCAGCAATGCCACAGGATCAGTAAATATCTATTACGAGTCTGGACAAACACCCCCCAAAAAAACTGATTATCTGCCATTTGAATTTCTTCGAATTACCAGGCCTGGGATCCATTTATACAAGCCCAGTGAATGAGCCCATGCAAATAGACCCCATAAGGAAGGACAAGGTCTTTTTATATTTGTTTTTATATATGCATAACTTTTATTATACTTCGGTTTAACTATATGTTTTCTTAATGACCATTAAATGTGGGTTATGAATTTTTCAATGAGCACTGTGTAGATAATCTTTAAAGTTATACAGTTTAGCGCTGTACATCTTTTTCACTATATTATTTAAATATGTTTGATATACAGCCTATACTATAGACCAGAGGTTCTCAAACTCGGTCCTCGGGGGCCCACACAGTGCATGTTTTGCAGGTAACCCAGCAGGTGCACAGGTGTATTAATTACTCACTGACACATTTTAAAAGGTCCACAGGTGGAGCTAATTGTTTCACTTGCGATTCTGTGAGGAGACCTGCAAAACATGCACTGTGTGGGCCCCCGAGGACCGAGTTTGAGAACCTCTGCTATAGACCATCTATAGTGTTAAATATTAATACTGTATTCCATGTTCCGCAGAGTGGGAGATTGTGGATTGAATTTGGAAACCCCACTCTAGAAATCCTGCGTTTGCCTCTGGAGCTGGACCTCCTTCTATGCTACAGTATATATACACCAAGATGCCTTCCCTCTATGTAACATACACATTGCAGATTTCCCCTGTAAAAAAAAAGGCTGCACTCATTTGTTTTTGTTGCAAAGCAAAGTTATTATTAGCAGGTAGAGCTCTCAATACATAGTTACCAGGTACAGCCTGGCATATAAGCAGACGGTCAAACATTTTGTCAACGTTTCAGATATGCATTATATATCATAGATATATGTTTAAGTGTGAGAGTGTGTGTGTGTACACAGAATCATTTATGGAGAAACTTGTTGGCATCCCTGTGGATGTCTCTTGCCGCTTTCAGACCACTTTTTATGGCAGTGTCTATCCAACCATGAGGAGAAGATGTGTGTTCTCCAGCAAAATATATTCTGCCTTCAGGTTGAGCTAATGCTTCATACATGTTACCATACTGGTAAGGGGTAAAGTAGGCAAATGCCCCCATAGAATGTGGATCCAGACTCCACTTCTTCACCACTGATTTTGGGCAGAGTTTCTTGAGCTCATCCTTTGGTCTCCTGTGGATGACAGCCAAGTCTTCCAAAACCACATCGACACAGTCTTCATCACTGAGTGCTGTGAAGAACATTGAATCATCTGTATCTGTGTAGGATGCGAGGAGGACACCTATTCCATTGGTGAAGTTATGACTTGGGTAGTAGATGTATCGAGATGGGCGATCAGTAACACTTCTACCACCCACTATGCCATCCTTCTCCCAGAATCTCTCGTTGCATTTTAGGTAAATCTTTGTTGCACTTGCATAGTGAATGAAACTCAATGCATTGTACTTCTCATGACTCAGTGGAGGGCTGAACTCCATCAGCCTAGTGGCTTTTGCAGTGGAGGTGATGATGACATAGTCTGCTGCTATGCTGGTGAGATCTGAGGATTCATCTTTGCGGTACTGGACAATCACAGATTTCTGCCTCCTTATGACTTTAACTACAGTGGAATTTAGTCTGATCGCACTTCCAAGACGGCGGGCAAAGGCCAATGGCAACTGATCAAAGCCACCAGTGATCTCATCAAGCCTAGTGAAACACAATGAAAATGTAAAACAGTTATTTAAATTCATCCTCATTTCTATATGATTTATACCTATTTTACTCTTCTATAGACTCCTATATAATTCCTATGTAACTGCTGTCTAGTGTCCAGCAAATCCTATACAATTCCTATGCAACTCCTATCCAGCAACTTCTGAGTCAGTAGGGGCTCTTTCCACGGGCAAGCAGGCTTTTTACCTGAGGCGCTGCTGTTCCGAAGGCGCCGCAGCTGTGGCTAGAGCCACCATCCTGATCTCCGCTCCCCCTCCCCGGCTGCAGCCGGCGCCACTGACTGATGATAGAGGTCATAATTGACCTCTCGTGTCTGTGCGGCGCTGCTATGGGAGAGACGTCATGACGTCTCTCCCATAGAGAGGAGTGGGCGGCCAGAGACGGAGGGCAGCGCAGCAGCGGACAAGAAGCAGGAGCAGGACTGGTAAGTATTGTGTTGTTTTTTTTGTGTGTGTGTGTTTGTAAACGGCGATACTGGGGCACACCTACAGGAGTCACAACTACCGGGGGCACTGCTACAGGGGTCACAACTACAGGGAGCACAGCCACTGGGGGCACTGCTACAGGGGGCACAGCCACTGGGGGCACAACTACTGAGGGCACAGCTAGGGGGCACTGCTACAGGGGGCACAGCTACAGGGGGCAAATCAACTGGGGGCATAGTTACAGGGGGCACAGCTACAGGGGTCACACCTACTGGGGGCACTGCTACAGGGGGCACAACTACAAGGGGCACTGCTGCAGGGGTCACAACTACAGGGGGCACAACCACTGGGGGCACTGCTACAGGGGGCACAGCTACAGGGGGCACAGCCACTGGGGGCACAACTACTGGGGGCAATGCTACAGGGGGCACAGTTACTGAGGGCATAGCAACTGGGGTACATCTACAGGGGTCACAACTACTGGGGGTACTGCTACAGGGGGAACAACTAAAGGGGGCACAACCACTGAGGGCACTGCTACAGGGGACACAACTATGGGGGGCACAACCACTTGGGGCACTGCTATAGGGGTTACAGCTACAGGGGGGCACAGCCACTGGGGGCACAGCTACAGGGGGCAAATTAACTGGGGGCAAAGTGAATGGGGGCACTGCTAGAGGGGTCACAGCTACTGGGGGCACAGCTACTGGGCTCACAACTACTGGGGCACTGCTACAGGGGGCACAGCTACAGGGGTCACAGCTACAGGGGGCACAACTACAGGGGTCACAACTACATGGGTCAGAACTACAGGGGGATAACTGTGGCCATGCCCCTTCCCTATGAAGAAGCCATGCCCCTATTTTTGGGCGCTCATCTTCGCAGCGCACAAACTATTTTACCTTGGGGAGTAGGGGGGCACCACAGGGTCTAGAACCGGCCCTGTTATGAGTGCTGCTCCTGTAAAGCAATTCCTATATAATTCCTGGGCATAACTGTACAACAGCTGTTTGCAATTCCTTTTTGCAAGCTCTGACCAGCAGGTGCCATGTGCCAAAGCTTACTACCCTAATGTCACCCACACAGTTTAATATGAGTATGCCAGACATACAGTGTTTGCTCATTGTACACCAACCATGGGCATAAAGAACTTTGTAGGCCCCATAGCAGTGTAAGGGGCGCTACTTTTACTGTGTGTGCATAATGTGTAAGGGGCACTACCAGGGCCGGACTGTCCATCAGGCACTAATGGCAAATGCCAGAAGGGCCGATGGGCTGGTGGGACAGTCCTATCATTCAGAGAGCTTGTAAGGCAGTATGCTGCGCAGCCTTCCGGCTCTCTGTTGTGGAAGCTCCCCCGCCCCCCTGCCCATCTCCATGGAAATGGAGGTGTGCCGCGAGTCCATGTTCCCTGACTCGCGGCCTGCCCCCGCCCGTTTCCATGGAAATGGAGGCAGGCTGTGAGTCCATGCCCCATTGACTCGTGGCTCTTCCCCATCACTAGTGTCTGCGCACCCCTTTTAGAGGCACGCACACCCCTGTCATCTGCGTGAGCCCCCAGTCCATCCCAGGGCACTACTATTGTGTAGAGGTACTATTGTGTGGTCAAGCCCCTTCCCCACAAGACAACACACACTTGTTAGCATGCGCTTGCCTATGACGTGTACTATCCCTATTTTAAATATAGGGGAGGGGACACCAATGCTCTTCCTGGCACAGGGCACCAAAATGTCTAGTTACAGCTCTGCATTTTAATTATCGACATACACACTGCATACCGACACTCTGTCTACATCATGCTGCTTCTCCTTACACAATATCACCATAGGGGCAGATGTATTAAGCCCGGAGAAGTGATAAAGAAGTGATGAATGGAAGGTGATAATGCACCAGTCAGTCAGTTCCTGACATTTTTCAAACCCAGCCTGTAACTTGACAGTTAGGAGCTGATTGGCTGGTGCGTTATTACCTTCCACTTATCACTTCTTTATTACTTCTCTAGGCTTAATGCATCTGCCCCATATCCCTTCCTTAAACAAGAGGCCATGAATCTCCTGATCAATTCTCTGTATTATCAAGTACATCCTCGTAACTGCCCTGCACATGCCAAAACTATCTCATTTGCAGCAAATCATGAAATCTGCTGCTTAATATAGCAAAATTTTATTATTACTATAACATCCCCATCAGGGGCATTTTAAAAGAGGTGGGTCCCATGTGCAGACTCCGGGTGTGCCCACTCCTCTCCATAGCGTAGTAGACTCTGGCATTGTGCCAGAGTCTACTGCATATGTGCAGGTCTCTGGAAATATGGTGCTCACATTGTTCCGGTGACAAATCACTACTGCGCTTGTGCAACGGCTATGTTGCTGGCAGCTGTGGCAATGCAGGACTCCGGAAAGGTAAGTAATTAAACATAGAAACATAGAATTTGACGGCAGATAAGAACCACTTGGAACCACTTGGCCCATCTAGTCTGCCAATTTTTCCATCCTTTAGGTAATCTCAACCCTTTTTGAAACTTAATTCTTTGTAAGGATATTCATATGCCTATCCCAAGCATGTTTAAATTGCTCTACAGTCTTAGCCTCTACCACCTCTGATGGGAGGCTATTCCACTTATCCACTACCCTTTCTGTGAAGTAATTTTTCCTTAATTTTCCCCTGAACCTCCCCCCCTCCAGTCTCCGTGTATGTCCTCGAGTTCTAATACTTCTCTTACTTTGAAGAATGTTTCCCTTCTGAACTTTGTTAAAACCTTTGGTATATTTGAAAGTTTCTATCATGTCTCCCCTTTCCCTTCTCTCCTCCATACTATACATCAAGCATTCCCAACCACGGTCCTCAAGGCACACCAACAGTGCAGGTTTTAGTGATATCCAGGCTTCAGCACAGGTGACTTAATTAGTAGCTCAGTTATTTTGATTTAACCATCTGTGCAGCAGCCTGGATATCACTAAAACCTGCACTGTTGGTGTGCCTTGAGGACCGTGGTTGGGAATGCCTGCTATACATGTTAAGATCTTTTAGCCTTTCCGGGTAAGTTTTGTGATGTAGGCCATGCACCATTTTATTTGCCCTTCTTTGTACACTCTCTAATGTATTTATATCCTTCTGGAGATATGGTCTCCAGAACTAGACACAGTATTCCAGATGAGGCCGCACCAATGACCTATACAGTGGCATTATTACTTCTCTTTTCCTGCTACTGATTCCTCTCCTTATGCAACCAAGCATCTGACTTGCCTTTCTCATTGCTTTGTTGCATTGCTTTCCTGCCTTTAAGTCACTTGAAATAGTGACTCCTACATCCCTTTCCTCCTCAGTAGTTTCCATTATAGTACCCTTGATACTATATTTAGACTTTGGGTTTTTGAGACCCAAGTGCATGATTTTGCATTTTTTAGCATTAAACTGTAGTTGCCATGTTCTTGACCATTTTTCAAGCCTAGCTAGGTCATCAATAATTTGTTTTACCCCTCCTGGTGTGTCTACCCTGTTGCATATCTTTGTATCATCTGCAAAAAGGCATACTTTCCCTTCAATACCAATTGCAATGTCACCAACAAAGATATTAAAGAGAACTGGTCCGAGTACAGATCCCTGGGGTACTCCACTGGTAACATTTCCCTCCATAGATTGCACTCCATTTACTACAACTGTCTGTTTCCTATCCTGCAACCAGGTTCTTAGCCATTTAACTGTTTTATAATCCACCCCCACGCTTTCAAGTTTATTTAGCAGTCTGCGATGTGGGACAGTGTCAAAAGCCTTACTAAAGTCTAGATATGCTACATCTACAGCTCCCCCTTGATCTATTATTTTCATCACAGAGTCAAAAAAGTCAATAAGATTTGTTTGGCATGATCTCCCACCAGTAAATCCATGCTGTTTTGGATCCTGTAAGTTGTTTGAGTTAAGATATTCTACAACCCTTTCTTTTAGTAGTTTTTCCATTACTTTCCCTACTACTGATGTAAGGCTTACTGGTCTGTAGTTACTTGCTTCTTCCTTGTTTCCACTTTTGTACAGTGGAACTACATTTGCTCTTTTCCAGTCCTCTGGAATGGCACCTGTATTTAGTGACTGGTTAAATAATTCTGTTAATGGTGCCACCAGCACATCTTTTAGCTCTTTTAGTATCCTTGGGTGTATCCCATCTGGCCCCATTGATTTATCCACTTTTAGTTTTGAAAGTTGAGTTAGGACCTTCTCCTCTGTAAATGTACTTTCATCTACCTTATTTTTATGAATGTCCTTGCAACATAACTGGGGGCCCTTCCCTTCTTCTTCTGTAGTAAATACTGAGCAAAAATATTTATTTAGGTGATCTGCCTTGTCTCCCTCCACCAAATTCTCACTCTCTGTCTTAAGTCTTATTATTCCTCTATTTGATTTTCTACTTTCATTTATATACTTAAAAAAAGTTTTGCCCCCTGTATCTACTGACTGGGCCATTTTATCCTCAGCTTCTGCCTTTGCACGTCTAATCACTTTCTTAGCATCCTTCCGTCTGTCAAGATACACCTCTTTGTCATTATTATTTTGAGTCTGTTTGTATTTCCTAAAAGCCATCTTTTTTGCTTTCACACTAGTTGATACTTCTTTTGTGAACCACACTGGCTTCGTTTTCCTGGTGCTTTTCCTAACCCTTTTGATACAAAGGTCTGTTGCCCTTAGTATTGCACTTTTCAGTTATTCCCATCTCTCCTGCACCCCTTCCAAGTTCCTCCAGTCCGCCAATGAATCACTTAAACATCTCCCCATTTTTGCAAAGTCAGCATTTCTAAAATCTAACACCTTTGTTTTTGTGTGACAGGAGTTGGATCCTGTCTTTATACTAAACCATACTGCTTGATGATCACTGGATCCCAGGTGCTCACCCACATATATGTCTGATATCATGCAGTGTGTGCAGTGTGGGCCTCCCTGGATCCATTATAGATACTCCAATGATCACCATGCTGTCATTTTCATAACTTTTATTAAAAAAATTCACACTGTTCACTTTTGCTTACAAATCCATTCACAACTCTGATTTCATAGATACTTGTATTCATTCATAAACACTTGTCCTATAACCATCTATACTACCCCAATGACCTTCTATTGTCATCCTTAAAAATCTGGGTGGGGCTTACCGGGCCACCGGGGACAGGGTTAACTCTGTGCCGGGAAGAAAAATAACTATTTTGTTCCACTTAGCCATTGATGTCAGAGAACCATTGGTTCTCTGCCATCGATAGCAAAACCAGCATTCATCGGTAGTTAGCCATCGATGTTTGGAAACTATCAATGGTTGATGGCCATTCTACTCCGCCTGCATTCCAAACAGCAGAGCTGCTGATACATATATATATATATATATATATATATATATATAAAATTCTAGAGGTCCCAGAATTTGCACCCCACCTTTTGACATTGCCCAAAAGTTTTCAAAACCTATGTGGCCTGGGGGGGCAAATGTGACCCAGTCTGTCCAGCCTGCCCCTGCCCACTGATCTCCTCCCTGTTCTCCCGTTCCCTGGCAGGCAGAGGTGTTTGCGGGGCGTGGAGGGGGCATTGTGGGAGCGTTTTCGGGGCGAGGCCTGGGGCAGGCCGCGGTGGCTACATGACATCACATGCAGCCGATGTGACCCGAAAACAATGAGGGCAGCCGACTGCCTTCGTAGCTAGGCTGCGTAGGCAGAGGGCTACCCTGAACATGTGACAGCACCGTCACCATTTGTGTGTGTGTGTGTGTGTGTGTGTGTGTGTGTGTGTGTGTGTGTGTGTGTGTGGTGTTGGATTGCACATGCGGGGCGGACTTGCCCTGTGGTGGGTGTCCCGCCACTTGTCAGAGAAATGGACCGTAGATGTGCATTTTTTCGCACATCTACAATGCATGCTGAATTAGGCCCTTAGTTCCTATAGATGTTCCTGCATAGGGCAGAATGCCGACAGGGGGGAGAGCGCATCGAATCCCCTTGCGGGCTCGCTGTACTCGTCATGCTGCGCTCGCCACAGGTTCTATTCCCACTCCATGGGTGTCGTGGACAACCAGGAGTGGAAATAGCCCTCGGCACCCTGTCGGCATTCTGGCGGTCGGGATCCCGGCATCTGTATGCTGACCTACAGGATCCTGACCGCCAGTCCCGTATCTACATCCCCCAGCATAATACTAGAATTGTTCTCACAGATACACGTGTGCTCACAGATACACATATGGGTGTTGGAGGTGGAGCAGAGCATACAGTGGACTAGCCAGTCATGTAGAAAGACACTGGCAGCAGAATTTTGCAGAGTCCCCCACGGACCTAAGTGGTACACAGCCACATACCGCTGTGGAGCTCAAACAGATGGTACAACTTAGACTAACCTTCAGTGGCCATCTTGGTGAAGAAAGATGCTTCAGTTATGGAGCATCATGGGGGAAGTGCAGTAGTGCACTCCATATTCCAACAATACCACACAGGCTGGATCAAGTAGTTCAGCAATGTACAGTGTATCTCTAAATACAACTCAGTCAGTAGTGGAAAGTGAAAGTGGCAGTTCTGTGATTTATTGGAGAACCCTTTGAATGCACATGAGGTTATGGCTTAAAGTGGTCCTGGAGAGGTGGTGGAACTCATTTCCTCGCCACCTACCCCCCTTCCCCAATAAGGCTATGGTTTTTGACACCCTCTGCAACCTTTAAATTTGTGCCCTACCTCCCATACTTTAGAAAGGGACAGTGTGCACCAAAGGAGCAAAAGACGGGGTGTGGCGTAGTAACACAATAGTACCTCCAATTCAAATGATGCCACACAGTAGTACACTCTTGTCCCCATTACACCGCAAGATGTGCTCCTGATTCATATTACACCATATAGTAGTGCCCCTTATTCATGTTACGGCACACAGCAGTTCCCCTTATACATGTTATGCCACACTTAGTGCCCCTTATACACAATGCCCACAGTAGTAGTGCTCCTTACACATAATGCCCACAATAGTAATGCAGCACACACACATAATGCCCACAGTAGTAGTGCTCATTACACATAATGCCCACAATAGTAGTGGTCTTACACATAATGCCCACAGAAGTGCTGCTTATACACATACTTTGTCACACCAGCAGCTCACCACCCATGTCCCTTCAGCAGCACCATCCCATGTGTCCCTCCAGCCCCCTCTTACCTTGTCTTCAGCATGCACAATGCCTGCTCCTCTTTGTGGTTCTTCTTCACTTCAGCGGTGGTGATAGCATGACATTGCATACACCGTGCTGGAAAAGGAAGCCACTGGGATCTGAGGAGGGGACGAAAGCCATCCAACAGACATACCAGGTGGGTACCAGGCAGAGGAGAACCACGTAGCCGCCAGGCTCTGAGGAAGGGGGAGGTGGCTGTAGCTCCTCAGTGACACTAGTGCTGCCTGCATCATCTATTGACATGTGTGGTGGGGTGTGCTTTTCTGTTGAAATTACTGTGCATGGTTGTGGTGGAGGCGGAACTAGTTTACAGGTGAGGAAACTAAGTTCAGCTCTGTTCCTCCCAACTTTAACCACTGCCTGGGGTTATGCAGTGAACATTTGTGTTTCTTTACATTGAGGTCTCAAAAGACCTTACAGCCATGAAAATTGAAAAAGTCAATACATGATCTACTACTGCCTTACTATTTAAAGTATCACGATCAGAATTTGTATTCTTCTCATTACATCTAAATGTAAATAACATGTAAATTCATCCAAAATCAATATACATTAGCTGATGTGCCTTGTTTCAACTGGTCAAAGGTTTGATGGGCGGAATTTTTTATCCCTTTTCGCCCCTTAGGAGTCGACAAATCCTTGCTCAGTGGGTGGCTGCAATTAACTGTCACAGTTTCCAGACCACCCAGCAGGTGCACAGGGAGAGTTCACCAACTGTCACGTTTTCAAAGAGCATGACGGTGATGCATTTTTCCCCATAACTTCAAAACCAATTACAACGCCAATATGATTCTGCAAATCTTCACACCAAGAGCTTTAATTTAGTATATGATGTGCTGCTCATGTAATGGCATCATAGAAATAAGTAACTCATGGAGGGGGTGGCCTGGATATTGCTCTGTGCAGACGTGCACTCTTAGAGCTCCTGCTGGCAGAGGTTTATTTTCCCTCCTGCAAACTGCCTCTGTTGCTGGTACTGACCCAATTGGACCTGCCCACAGTTGTGCACAGCTTGTGAGGCTCGGGGAGGCTGGAGAGTGGCCCCCTGCAACTTTAAACACTTGAGGCCTACCTCCTGCTCAGAGAACGGGACCTGGCGTTTGGGACTCCCCCAGAATCGAGCTCCAGGATCGGAACGCGACCGCACCGGGACTCATAGCAGCTCCCCCCGGCCCTTCTGACGATCCCCCCACAGCCTCTTACCTGCTCCAGACCCTCGGGAGCGAGAACAAAGAAGAGGCACCCCTGTTTTGCCCTCCGGAGCCGCGACTACTGCCTCTCAGCTCCTGCACCTCTCTTGCCGGTGGCCATCTTGCTCCACCCGGCCTGCTTCTCACCCCCTCCGGCCTGCTCACACATGCACCGGACGCCCTCCCGGTGCTTCCCATACCCCCTGGGCGGCCTCCCACGGTGGAGTGGTGTTGTCTGCCGCCTCCCCTGAAGCTCCTGCGGGTCGCGGCCTACGTGAAGACCGGGAGCCGCGGTCTAGATTTCCAGCTCTCCCCCACCGGAAGTGCCCTATCGGCGCGGAGGCCCGAAATTGGCCTCTCCTAACCTGGCAGCAGCTGTGGGCGGCCTGTTCCTCTTCTGTACACATCTCCTACATCCTGGCCCCTGTAAAGAGATGCAGAAGTATCCCTGGAGCGGAGTTTAAATACACAGTGAGACTTTGCCTATCTGACCCCTGGATCACTGTGCTGCTGGTTGCTGGCTGATTGTCTGACTTCTCACTCCCCTCTGCCAGCTGAGAGCCCATCTTCTAGGCTCTACGGGCAGGTGATGGTCTGCTATCTGGCCCCTTGTGATACCGACCTTCTGATGTAGTCAAGACCGCTTATACGCCACCACCCTTGCCCTTTGTCCTTTATGCTTACCTAACTCTCCGTCATATCTTCTACGGGATCCCCGGCTTTCCTAGCTCCGCCGCCTCGCCTTTGGAATTACATCTACTGAGAATGCCCCCTAAAAAGGTTAAAGAGGTCCTGCCTCCCAGAATATCTTTCCCATCTCAGAAAGCGGCCCCTACCTCCTCCTCTGTACGGAAGTCTCCTGCTGCTATTTCTGCACAAGATACTCCCTGCAGCCCTGCCTCTATGCCGGGGTTTGACCCTGACTCCGACGCTCCGCTCGCGGTCAAAACTCTGTATCAGGCCCTCTCCGCGTTTAAAACGGAGTTGTCTCAAGATCTTACAGCGGCTATCCGCGAGGTTAAGACGGAACTGACCGCTGTAGGAGACCATACAGATCATCTGGAACGGAAAGTAGAGGAACTGGTCTCGTCCCATAACGACCTCATAGCGGCCCATGATCAACAGCAAAGTGATCTTGAGGCGTTTAAAGTCAAGATCGCGGATATACAGGACCAATCTCGGCGTAATAATATCAAAATTCGAGGCATCCCCGACTCCGTGTAGAACTCTGAATTGGAAGATTACGCCACCGCATTATTCAGGAAGCTTTTGCCTAGAGCCGAACCCAGGGAGCTGCTTATAGACAGAATTCATAGACTGCTGAGACCACGCTCGGTAGCCCCCTCACTCCCGAGAGATACGCTCATGAGAGTGCATTTCTTTACGACAAAAGAACACATCCTGAAAGCGGCTCGGGAGGCGGGCGACTCTGCTTCTGATGTGCTTGGCGGTTTGCAACTTTTCCCGGATTTCTCTGCTTTGACTTTGGCCAAACGACGTTCGTTCATCCCTATCACTTTGGCACTCCGCTACCAAGAGATCACTTATAGATGGGGTTTTCCGGTAAAGCTCATCATCTCGTATGAAAATAAGTTTTACACAGTCGCTTCATTGGACGCTGGAGTCAAGCTACTATCGGAGTGGGATATCCCTGTCACAGTACCTCCTGGATCCAAGAAACAGTCTACTCTCCACTCGGAGTGGTCCATCGCCTGAAGTCGACCCTTCAGGTTCGACTATGTACTTTACTTTGTACAGTTGTCACGGATGGGACTCACTTGCTCTCTTTGGTGTGGTCACGTGAGTTACCCGGTTAATAGTTATGTTGAAGGAGTCCCGACTCCGTGTTTATTGCTCAGATCATATATATCTGTGTTCTGTTTTCTTCTATATTGTTGGTAAGCATATTTGTATTTGTCTCTGCTTTCCCTTTTTCTTATCTAGGTTCTTGGGTGGTGGCGCCAGGCCACATGTTCCCCCCTGTTAATGTACTACTGCATTTTTTTGCTTCCCTTGCAGTAGTTATACCGACCCGATGTACTGGGTCGTTTTGGTTTGTTTTTTCCCCCTCCCCCCCTGTTACTCCCCTTCTCCCCCCCTCCTCCCGTGTTCTGATATCGGTATTAATCGCCTGAGACAATTTTTTCTTCACATAGGTCGAAGTCACTCACCATTCACAGCATGCATTAGTTTGGTTCGATGGTTCAGGCTTTATCCATGAATGTTAAGGGGTTGAACTCCCCTAATAAGCGAAGGTTAGCATTGGGCAATTTTGCTAGGCACAAGGCGGATATTGTCACATTGCAAGAGACACACTTTTAATCTTTGGCGGCCCCTATTTTTAAAGACCGCAGATTTCCATTGGGGTATTTTGCTAACGGTCCCTTTAAGAGGAACGGTGTGGCTATATTGTTTAAACATTCCGTCTCCTTCACCTTGCATTCCCAGATAGCTGATAAAAATGGCCGTTATCTTATCCTGAGCGGCCTTTTAAATGACAAACCGGTTACTTTGTATCACTGACCTGGTCGGAGGGTGTTGTGGACTCGGGGCTTCTTCCGGTGACCGGGAAGAGGAACCGCTACTGGGTCGCAGTAGAGATGGCCGGATGTAGGTCTTCCTCATATAGGATGAAGACGGTAAGCAGGAAGCACAGAGGAATGCTTGAAGGTCTCCTGGAAAACAAGACTTGTAAAAGTGATGAGTGCTGAGGTACAGAGGTGCTGGTAATATTGAGGTGCTGAAGGCACAGAGGCGCTGAGGTGCTGAGGCACTGAGGTGCTGGAGGCACTGAGGTGCTGGAGGCACAGAGGTGCTGAGGTGCTGAGGCGCTGAGGCACTGAGGTGCTGGAGGCACAGAGGTGCTGAGGTGCTGAGGCACTGAGGTGCTGGAGGCACAGAGGTGCGTAGAGGCGCTCGGGCGCTGAGGCACGGAGGTGCATGATGGCGCTCGGGCGCTTGGAGGCACGGAGGTGCGTGTTGGTGCTCGGGCGCTTGGAGGCATGGAGGTGCGTGATGGCGCTCGGGCGCTTGGAGGCACGGAGGTGCTGGGAGGCGCTCGGGTGCTTGGAGGCACGGAGGTGCGTGATGGCGCTCGGGCGCTTGGAGGCACGGAGGTGCGTGTTGGTGCTCGGGCGCTTGGAGGCACGGAGGTGCGTGATGGCGCTCGGGCGCTTGGAGGCACGGAGGTGCTGGGAGGCACTCGGGCGCTTGGAGGCACGGAGGTGCGTGTTGGCGCTCGGGCGCTTGGAGGCATGGAGGTGCGTGATGGCGCTCGGGCGCTTGGAGGCACAGAGGTGCGTAGAGGCGCTCGGGCGCTGAGGCACGGAGGTGCGTGATGGCGCTCGGGCGCTTGGAGGCATGGAGGTGCGTGTTGGCGCTCGGGCGCTTGGAGGCACGGAGGTGCGTGATGGCGCTCGGGCGCTTGGAGGCACGGAGGTGCGTGTTGGTGCTCGGGCGCTTGGAGGCACGGAGGTGCGTGATGGCGCTCGGGCGCTTGGAGGCACGGAGGTGCTGGGAGGCGCTCGGGCGCTTGGAGGCACGGAGGTGCGTGTTGGCGCTCGGGCGCTTGGAGGCATGGAGGTGCGTGATGGCGCTCGGGCGCTTGGAGGCACAGAGGTGCGTAGAGGCGCTCGGGCGCTGAGGCACGGAGGTGCGTGATGGCGCTCGTGCGCTTGGAGGCATGGAGGTGCGTGTTGGCGCTCGGGCGCTTGGAGGCATGGAGGTGCGTGTTGGCGCTCGGGCGCTTGGAGGCACGGAGGTGCTGGGAGGCGCTCGGGCGCTTGGAGGCACGGAGGTGTGTGATGGCGCTCGGGCGCTTGGAGGCACGGAGGTGCGTGATGGCGCTCGGGTGCTTGGAGGCACGGAGGTGCTTGGGAACGCTGAGATGCTGGAAACACAGATATGCTTGGAAGCACAGCGGTAACAGGAACAAGGGAGCTCTGGAGATCACGGTTTCTGACAGGCAGAATTGATGATACACCTGCGCCGGATCTCTGCTCGGCGTCTGGCTTTAAACCTCCCGCCTTTGCCTGATTGGCGGAGCGGGCAGATGACGTCAGCCCCGCTCCGCCTACCTAGTCCCAGTCAACATGGCGGCGCCCTCGCTCCGGGAAGCCGCCGGAGAGACCCGCCGACCTGACGCCGGACCCCCGAGACCGCCGGAGGAGAGAGGCGCCAGGCCATCCAGGACACCCGCAGAGGCAAGCGCGGCCGCCGCTGCCCGCGAGGTGTGACTGTACCCCCTCCTCCAGGAGTGGCCCCTGGACACTTTCCGGGCTTAGTTGGATGTCTGGAATGGAAGATCCGAACCAGTCGGGGAGCCATTACCTCAGTAGCATTGATCCAACTTCTCTCTTCAGGACCATAACCTTTCCACTCTACCAAGTACTGTAGTTTTTTATGAAGATAACGAGAGTCAAAAATAGCTTTGATTTCAAATTCTGTCCCAGCTTCAGACACTATAGTAGTTGGCCTAGGAGACGCTGAGTGGAACCGATTCAGAATGAGGGGGCGGAGGAGAGAGACGTGGAAGGAGTTTGGAATTCGAAGGTGGGAAGGCAACTCCAATTTGCAAACGACCGGGTTTAAGACTTGCGGCACTGAGAAAGGACCAATGAACCTTGGGGCAAATTTCATAGTAGGTACTTTCAAACGAAGATTGCGGGTAGAGAGCCATACCTTGTCACCAACCTTATATTGAGGAGCTGCTCGTCGCTTCCTATCCGCAAAGAATTTATAGCGACCGGAAACTCTCTTAAGATTGGCATGAACTCGACTCCAGATTTGGGTGAAATGTCGGAGAGTTGAAGCTGCAGCAGGAACTTCTTCTGGAGGACAAATGGGCAACTCCGGAACTTGGGGATGAAATCCATAATTAATAAAGAATGGAGACTCACCAGTTGAAGAATGATATAGATGGTTGTGGGCAAACTCAGCCCAAGGCAACAACTCCACCCAGTTATCTTGAGAAGGGGAAAGGTAAACACGGAGAAAAGTCTCTAGATCCTGATTGACGCGTTCAGTTTGCCCATTAGTCTGTGGATGGTAAGCAAAAGAGAACTTGAGTTTAATTTGTAAAGTTGAACAGAGGGCTCTCCAGAATCTTGCTGTAAACTGTACTCCCCGATCTGAGACTATTTCCAGAGGTAACCCGTGCAGGCGGAAATGCTCCTGGATAAATAACAGGGCCAACTTGGAAGCAGATGGTAATCCGGTCAACGGAACAAAATGTGCCATCTTAGAGAATCGGTCAATGATCACCCAAATGGTGTTATGACCCTTAGAGAGAGGTAATTCAGTAACAAAGTCCATCGAGATATGAGTCCAAGGCCTTTTAGGAATGGATAAAGGATGCAACAAACCCACAGGCGGCAGACGTGGAGTTTTGTGCTGAGCACATTGAGGACACGAATTGACATACTCTTGAACATCTTTTTTCATAGTGTCCCACCAGTATGATCTTCGCAGAAATTCCCACATTTTCTGAACTCCCGGATGACCAGAAAACTTAGAAGTGTGAGCCCACTGCAACAGTTTCGGTCGAAATTTAACTGGTACCGACATTCTTCCAGGAGGAGGGCCCAACCTAGTGGGAGCTGCAGAAATAGAGATGGGACTAAGGATTAATGCCTTCTCCATTGTATTCTCCTCATCCGAAGCCATCACTGAACGGGATAGGGCATCCGCCTTGGTATTAAGAGTTCCAGCCCGATACTTGATGATAAAGGAAAATCTGGCAAAGAAGAGCGCCCATCTTGCCTGACGGGGATTCAAACATTGGGCCGTCTTTAGATACAGTAAATTCTTGTGATCCGTAAAATTGTAATTAAGTGTTTAGCACCCTCCAGAAGATATCTCCATTCTTCTAATGCAGATTTAATTGCCAGTAGCTCTTTGTCTCCAATGGTGTAATTTAATTCAGCAGGGGAGAACTTGCGAGAATGAAACCCACACGGATGCAACTTCCCATCTGATGCGTACT
This sequence comes from Pseudophryne corroboree, assembly GCF_028390025.1. NCBI lineage: Eukaryota > Metazoa > Chordata > Amphibia > Anura > Myobatrachidae > Pseudophryne > Pseudophryne corroboree. The sequence goes on from NC_086453.1 coordinate 189,030,071, forward strand.
GCGAAAGTACAGCACCTATGCCTACCGTGGAAGCATCAACCTCCAGAAAGAATGGTTTTAGGAAATCTGGCTGCTGAAGTACGGGAGCGGATATAAAGGCTGTATTCAGCTGTTTGAACGCTGCTACTGCTTCAGAAGGCCAATTGCTTGGGTCAGCCCCTTTCTTAGTCAGAGCCGTAATAGGTGCCACGATAGTAGAGAAACCTCTTGTAAATTTCCGATAATAATTTGCGAATCCTAGAAATCGTTGCACTGCTTTCAAGGAAAGAGGTTGAGTCCAATCTCGGATGGCCGAGAGTTTCTCCGGATCCATACGCAATTCAGTTCCAGAAATAATGTAGCCCAAAAATGAAATAGAAGGAACCTCAAAGGTGCACTTGGAGATTTTGCCATAAAGATGATTCTCGCGCAACCGAAGGAGTACTTCCTTAACTTGTAGTCGGTGCTCGGAAAGATTGTTTGAAAAAATCAGAATGTCATCCAAATGGACTACTACATTCAGATACAACATGTCTCGAAAGACTTCATTAATGAATCCCTGAAAGACGGCGGGGGCGTTGCTGAGGCCAAATGGCATTACCAGGTACTCATAATGCCCATCTCTAGTATTGAAAGCCGTCTTCCACTCATCTCCTTGTCGAATACGTATCAGATTGTATGCTCCCCTTAAGTCAAGCTTAGTAAATACTCGAGCTCCACGCACTCTATAGAAAAGCTCTGTGATGAGCGGCAGAGGATACTTGTTCTTAATGGTGACTTCATTTAAACCACGATAGTCAATACATGGTCTCAGCCCTCCATCTTTTTTCTTTACAAAAAAGAAGCCAGCTCCCGCTGGGGAAGTGGAGGGACGGATGAACCCCTTCTGCAAATTCGACTTAATGTACTCTGACATAGCTTGTGTCTCTGGAACCGACAAAGGATAAGTGCGACCTCGGGGCGGCATTTTCCCAGGAATGAGCTCAATAGGACAGTCCCAGGCCCAATGCGGAGGTAATTTATCAGCCGCCTGTTCCGAGAAGACATCTAAAAATTCTCGATAAGCCTCAGGAACTGACTCCACGTCCAACTTGGCCGATGCACGGAGTGGAATGACAGGAGTAAGACAATTCAATCGACAGAAAGGAATCCAAGAAATTATTTGTGTCGACCCCCAGTCGACATGAGGGTTGTGAAGCCTGAGCCAGGGAAGACCCAAAACGAGATCATGAGACATCTCCTGAATAACCAGAAACTTCAGTTGTTCTCGATGCAAAGCTCCCACTTGTAGCTGAATTGACTCAGACTGACTCGTAATCAAGGCGTTAGGAATTTGAACACCGTTAATAGCGGTTATCGTAATAGGTCGTTCGACCAACTGTAACTTCAAGCCCAAACTCTGGGCGCAGGGGAGAGAAATAAAATTCCCCGCAGCTCTTGAATCCAAAAGAGCCATAACAGTTTTGACTTCTGTTTCAGTAGACAAAGATACTGAGAGTAAACAGTCCACTTCTGGAGAAGATTGAGAAACCACACCCAGCTTGACTTCCCCGGAACAGGCTAGGATTGCCCGTTTCCCGGGTGAACCTTGCAAGACTTGAGAAAGTGATCCGCGGCTCCACAGTAGAGGCAAAGTCTATTCTCACGCCAACGCTGTCGCTCCTCTGGAGACAGTCGAGACCGATTAATCTGCATGGGTTCGTCTGGAGCTGTCATAACCGATTGTTTAGACGGAGGAGCCCGGAATCTGCATCGATCAGACCGAGAACGTTCGCCAACTCGTTCCTGCATGCGGAGATCCACTTTCACACAGAGCGAGATCAACTGTTCCAAAGAATCTGGCAAATCTCTTGTAATCAATTCGTCTTTAAGACGGTCGGACAGCCCGTTCCAGAAAGCGGCCCGTAAGGCATCATTATCCCAGCGCAATTCGGAGGCTATGGTCTGAAAATGAATCACATACTGACCCACTGAACGGGAGCCTTGTCGCACTCGGAGAAGATCTGAAGAGGCAGCGGTCGTTCTGCCAGGCTCATCAAAGATCCTGCGGAAAGATGAGATGAAATTGGTGTAGCTGGAAACCAAAGGATCAGATCGCTCCCATAACGGAGACACCCATTCCAGCGCAGAGCCCTCAAGCAAGGAAATAATGTATGCTACTTTGGATCGATCCGTGGGAAAGTTGTGTGCGAGGAGTTCAAACTGTACCTCGCACTGGTTAAGAAAACCACGGCAATTCTTCGGGTTGCCGTTGTAGCGAGAGGGAGTGGGAAGCTGAAGGCGTGACCTGGTTCCGGACACTGCGTGAGCATTATCGGGGGCGACTACCGGAGTGGGTACCGGAGCTGGAACCGGAACTACTGAAGCCAGGGAAACCTGAATTTGATCCAGCCTGCCGGATAGTTCTTGGAGATACCGCATCACCTGGTTTTGCGCCGCTTCCTGACTCTGAACACTGGAAACCAGATCTTGAATGGCACTCGCTTCTGGGTTCCGATTCCCCGGGTCCATGGGGCCTGTGTATACTATCACTGACCTGGTCGGAGGGTGTTGTGGACTCGGGGCTTCTTCCGGTGACTGGGAAGAGGAACCGCTACTGGGTCGCAGTAGAGATGGCCGGATGTAGGTCTTCCTCATACAGGATGAAGACGGTAAGCAGGAAGCACGGAGGAATGCTTGAAGGTCTCCTGGAAAACAAGACTTGTAAAAGTGATGAGTGCTGAGGTACAGAGGTGCTGATAATATTGAGGTGCTGAAGGCACAGAGGCGCTGAGGTGCTGAGGTGCTGGAGGCACTGAGGTGCTGGAGGCACAGAGGTGCTGAGGCACTGAGGTGCTGAGGCGCTGAGGTGCTGGAGGCACAGAGGTGCTGAGGTGCTGAGGCACTGAGGTGCTGGAGGCACAGAGGTGCGTAGAGGCGCTCGGGCGCTGAGGCACGGAGGTGCGTGATGGCGCTCGGGCGCTTGGAGGCACGGAGGTGCGTGTTGGCGCTCGGGCGCTTGGAGGCACGGAGGTGCGTGATGGCGCTCGGGCGCTTGGAGGCACGGAGGTGCGTGATGGCGCTCGGGCTCTTGGATGCACGGAGGTGCGTGATGGCGCTCGGGCGCTTGGAGGCACGGAGGTGCTGGGAGGTACAGAGGTGCGTAGAGGCGCTCGGGCGCTTGGAGGCACGGAGGTGCGTGATGGCGCTCGGGCGCTTAGAGGCACGGAGGTGCTTGGGAACGCTGAGATGCTGGAAACACAGATATGCTTGGAAGCACAGCGGTAACAGGAACAAGGGAGCTCTGGAGATCACGGTTTCTGACAGGCAGAATTGATGATACACAGGCGCCGGATCTCTGCTCGGCGTCTGGCTTTAAACCTCCCGCCTTTGCCTGATTGGCGGAGCGGGCAGATGACGTCAGCCCCGCTCCGCCTACCTAGTCCCAGTCAACATGGCGGCGCCCTCGCTCCGGGAAGCCGCCGGAGAGACCCGCCGACCCGACGCCGGACCCCCGAGACCGCCGGTTGGAGAGAGGCGCCAGGCCATCCAGGACACCCGCAGAGGCAAGCGCGGCCGCCGCTGCCCGCGAGGTGTGACACTTTGGTCTCGGCATATGCCCCTAATTCAAACCAAGTAGCTTTTTTTCGTAAATTATGTTTGGCTATTCAGAAGATTCGTACAGGCTCTCTTCTTCTCGCAGGGGACTTTAATTTAGTCCTTGATCCTAAGTTGGACAGGTCTCCCAGGCCTTCTTCCTCCTCTTTAGCCTCCTCTAACGCCCCATGTTTAGCCTTTTCGTAATCTCTTAATTGAATTTGATCTCTATGATATTTGGCGAGTCCAAAACCCTTCCGGTCGCGAATACACCTACTATTCTCCCGTTCACAATTCTTATTCCCACATTGATTTTCTGTTTTCGGATAAATGGACCCTCCAATTTGCCAGATCTGTAGACATTCTCCCTATCACCTGGTCAGACCATGCCCCGATGATTCTTAAATGGGATATTGCTAGTCAACATTCCCCTCCCCGTCAACTATCTCCTCATCTACTGGCTAATCCCATATCTAAAAAAATTAAAGTTGACAGTATCACGTCTTATATGGAATTTAATTGCCCCGCGGACACGTCCACCCTGAATTTTTGGTGCGCCCTTAAAGCTGTTACTAGGGGGGCGACAATACAAGCAGGAGCGCAGCTTAAAAAACGTAATCAACAATGTCAGAATGATTTGGAGCTTAAATTAAAGGAGTTGGAGAACAAAAATCAAACTAGACCCTCGAAATCCCTCCAGAAAGAGTTGGTTGACACTCGGTCCCAACTCCAGAAATTGCTTATGGCACGCACCCAGGCCTCACTAAACAGGATGCGTCAAAAATTTTATTTAGCAGGGAATAGACCGGGGAAAATGCTTGCTCGTAAGCTTAGGGCTCAGCAAGCCAGGAATAGAATTAGACTTATTTAACCCCCCGCGGGCGCCAAAATATCTAACCCGTTGGAGATATCGAATCAGTTTGCCAACTTCTATTCCCAACTCTATAACCTTTCGACTGACCCCTCTACTCCACAACCCACTCTCTCCTCTATCAAGTCCTTTCTTGCTGATTTGAGACTCCCTTCCATTTCAGACGATCAATTAGAGATGCTAAATGCCCCTTGGTCCACATCAGAAACCCTTAGGGTGATCAAGTCCCTCCCCAAAGGTAAAGCACCAGGCCCTGATGGTTTTATTAATGATTTTTATGTCTCCCTTCAGGATCTCCTGGCTCCTTCTCTAGTGGCAGTTTACAATGATATTACTTCTCAGGGCACCCTCCCGAAAGAGATGCTGGAGGCTCGCATTGTCACGATCCCCAAACCAGGTAAAGATTTGACTCTTTGCCAAAATTACTGCCCCATTGCATTATTAAACGGGGACATTAAAATATATGCTAAACTAATAGTTTACCGACTGAATGCCCTCCTTCCCTCCCTGATACACCCAGACCAGGTCGGATTTATACCTGGAAGACAAGCGTCTGACAACACCCGTAGGGTATTTAACCTCGTAGACTCCTTAGCCCGTAAGCAAGGTCTCCTTCTGTTATCTTTGGATGCGGAGAAGGCTTTTGACCGCTTAAATTGGTCTTATATGCGAGAAGTGTTATTGAAATTCGGCCTTCGAGATCAAATCCTGTCATCCATACTAGCCTTGTATAGCTCTCCGTCGGCCCGGGGCTTTAGTAATGGTTTTCTATCTTTTCCCTTTTCAATTTACAATGGCACCCGCCAGGGATGTCCTCTCTCCCCTCTCATGTTTGTCCTGGCAATTGAGCCTTTAGCAGCTAAGATTCGAGCGGTCCCGCAGTTCCCAGGACTTCAGTTAGGTTCCACCCTTCATAAACTTTGTCTGTTCGCGGACGATGTTCTTTTATTTGTAACTAACCCGTGCACTACACTTCCACATTTACATAAAATTTTAGATATGTACTCTGCAGCATCCTATTATAAATTAAACGCATCTAAAACTGATGCCCTGCCGATTAATCTTACCCACTCCTTTGCCTCTTTGCGTGCTAATTACCCATACAATTGGCAAACGACCTCAATACGATATTTGGGTATTTATATCCCCCCGTCTTCCTCTTCTGTTTTCGAAATTAAACTCCCTCCTATATTGGCCTCGCTTCAGTTGTTCACCAAATCATGACTTAACTATGAGATATCTTGGCTGGGGCGTCTGGCCGCTTTTAAAATGTCGTTGCTTCCCAAATTAATGTTCCTGTTTCGTACAATTCCCTATATTTTTCCGAAGAAATATCTAGGTAAGGCTACTGCTATTCTCACCAATTACATATGGTCTTCGCGCCCACCTAAACTCGCCCGCGCTAGGATGCATTTACCAAGGAGAGATGGTGGCTTGAATATGCCTAATCTCTCACTATACCAGGAGGTCTGCCTCTTAGCTCAGATTAAAGATCTTTGTAGTGATACACGTTTGGGGTGGACGTGTCTGGAAGAATTAGCTTGCCCCAGATTTCCCTTGAGAGATCTCTTCTGGCTACCTAAATTGCTGCGGCCACCGGGTTTAAATCTCCTTCCCTCAACTCGAGCCACATTACATGTCTGGGACAAACTGACTGTGGACCTATCACCTTCCTTTCACAATTTGTCTTTAGTCTCGTTACGCACAGTGGCCACCCTGGTCCCTAATCTTAATCTTGCAAATTGGCGTTCTAGGGGAATCGGTTTCCTGGGAGACTTGTTTAATGGGTCTGTGCTTGGTTCCTTTTCTGACATTCAGGGACGCTTCTCTTTACCTAACTCTGAGAGGCTCCGATACTATCAAATACGACATTGGTGGAATAGTCTTCACCATATCCTCACCCCACCACTCCCTTCTATAGCACAGGTCATAGGCCGACTCTCTAATGATACTTCTAAAGGTGAGATCTCGTTCTGGTACAAGACACTACTAGCACTGATCCCCGTTTCTAAAACTAAAGCCCAAATCCGGTGGGAGGAGGATATTGGTTGTACCTTACATGACACACAATGGCAACACATTTTTCTGTCTTCTTTTACAATGTCTAAATGCCTGAACCACACCGAGATGCACGTTAAGTTACTGCATAGATTATACCTTACACCTGATAGGTTGCACACAATTTGGCCTGCATGTTCAAAGTTCTGTTGGCGTCTATGCGGTGAGGTGGGCCACCTCTTCCATATTTTTTGGACCTGCCCTCATATTAAACTATATTGGGTCGAGGTATTTGGGCTAATTAACAAAGTTCTTGAGCTTAACCTGCCCCCCTCCCCTCTCATAGCTCTATTGAACGTATTCCCGCGACCCGTAGGGGCCCATTTACATTATGTTTTAGGCCATATTTGCCTGGCTGCCCGTGCGGCCCTGGCTCAGAACTGGAAACAATCCTTACCGCCCCCTCTATTGAAAGTCATACACAAAATCCAGCTACACTTTTTGATGGAGACTGAGTACATCCCATATTCCTCTTCTGCTAAGTCCCCTCTAGTACGCTGAATGCCTTGGCATCTTTTTGTCACGGAGGGTGAGGGTACACAATTGGTACTTTGTTCCACCTCCCCGGACATACACCCTCAGAGCCTCTCTGCTGCTGGGGACCTCCCCCTCCCTTGAGTCTAGATGTGCCCCCTTCTCAACGCTGTAATTTGTGTTATTACGCTGTGCCCAATGTCACCTTTGTTTGCCTTTATTTTATTCGCCTCTATACTACGCTATTCTTTCTTATTTTCTATTTTACTGGGTCCACTGCAGTTTTCCTAATGAACATATATGACTGGCTTTGAAATGTATGTAAATTTTCATCATTCTGTTGTCTCATGTATTTTTGTATTGATCCCCCCCCCTATTTTCCTTCTGTACCCCTGTTTTGCAAAACAAAAAATTGAATAAAAATGACTGATGAAAAAAAAAAGAAAAAGAAATAAGTAACTCATAAAAGTCATCATTTCTCTTACGTCCTAGAGGATGCTGGGGTCCACATTAGTACCATGGGGTATAGATGGGTCCACTAGGAGCCATTGGTACTTTAAGAGTTTGAGAGTGTGGGCTGGCTCCTCCCTCTATGCCCCTCCTACCAGACTCAGTTTAGAAAATGTGCCCGGAGGAGCCGGTCACAGCTAGGGGAGCTCTCCAGAGTTTCTCTAGTAAACTTATTTTTTAGAGTTTATTATTTTACACGGAGGCTGCTGGCAACAGTCTCCCTGCTTCGAGGGACTAAGGGGAGGAGTAGTGTCCGCCCTGCGGGGTCTGAGCCACTATCTCTGCTGACAGGACACTGAGCTCCAGAGGTGATCGATCTTTCCCCGCCACAGGGGATCGCTCACCCAGGCAGCATGCCGCCACCCCCTTATAGAGCCAGAAGATCAGAAGATGGCGAGATATGGCGGCACAAGGGTAGGAGCGCTGAGTGGCTGCGCTCCGGGCAGGCTCAGCGTCACACAGTGTTGGCGCTATGAAGGGCGTCCTGAGCCAGCGTCTTAATACCATACACTGGTCACAGACGCTAACCGGAGACTGAATCCCCAGGCTAGCGTCAGAATCCGCAGTACACAGATGCTAACCGGAGACTGAATCCCCCAGCTAGCGACGGAATCCTCAGGCCAGTATAAATAATTTGTGCGGGAAGACGCGCCATCTTCAGGAGTTGGAGCTTCTCCTCAGAGCGGACCCAGCAGAATTCAGCGCTATATTCCTGCCTACAATTCCTGTACACTGGGAGCTGTCCCTCCAAGCAACTCCAGCTATCCTGAGCGGTACCAGGGGGTTGTAGAAGGGGGAGGGAAAGGCTGTGTAAAATCTAAGTAGTCTATTAAGGTACACAGATAGCGCTGGTAGTTTTATATGTTCTACCTCAGAAAGCGCTGTGTGTGGGTTGGCTCCAATCTCTGTGTCTCACTCTGCCATACTTGGGGGGGGGGGGGGGGGGGGCTGTGACTGACAATCAGTAGCAGCTCTTGCCACGGGCAAGCATGCTTTTTGCCCGGGGCGCCGCTACCCTGAGGGCGCTGCCGCCGTGGCAAGAGCCGCTACTAATTCTCCCTCCCTCCCTGCAGCGAGCGCCATGTGCGCCAGCTGCAGCCGGCATCGCTGACTGACGCTAGAGGTCAAAATTGACCCCTAGTGTCAGTGCGGCGCTGCTATGGGAGAGATGTCATGACATCTCTCCCATAGAGAGGAGCCGGCGCCCGGAGACAGCAGCAGCAGCGGCAGCAGCAGTCTGGAAGCAGGAGCGAGGCTGGTAAGTATAGGTTTTTTTAGGGTTGCAAAGTGGCGCAACTACAGGGGTCACTACTACTGGGAGCACATACAGGGGACAGAGCTACAAGGGGCACATACTGGGGGCACTGCTACAGGGGGAACAGCTACTGGGGGCAAATCAACTGGGGGCACAGCTACAAGGGGCACAGCTACTGGGGCACTACTACAGGGGGCACAACTACTAGGGGCACTGCTACAGGGCGAACAGCTACTAGGGGCACAGCTACTGGGGGCAAATCTACAGGGGGCAAATCAACTGAGGGCACAACTACTTGGGGCAAATGTGGGGGCACAGCTACTGGGGGCATAACTGTGTCCACGACCCTCCCCTATTTGTTTGCCTTTATTTTATTCGCCTCTATACTACGCTATTCTTTCTTATTTTCTATTTTACTGGGTCCACTGCAGTTTTCCTGATGAACATTTTTGACTGGCTTTGAAATGTATGTAAATTTTCATCATTCTGTTGTCTCATGTATTTTTGTATTGATCCCCCCCCCCCTATTTTCCTTCTGTACCCCTGTTTTGCAAAACAAAAAATTGAATAAAAATGATTGATGAAAAAAAAAAAAAAGAAATAAGTAACTCATAAAAGTCATCATTTCTCTTACGTCCTAGAGGATGCTGGGGTCCACATTAGATCAGAAGATGGTGAGATATGGCGGCACAAGGGTAGGAGCGCTGAGTGGCTGCACTCCGGGCAGGCTCAGCGTCACACAGTGTTGGCGCTATGAAGGGCGTCCTGAGCCAGCGTCTTAATACCATACACTGGTCACAGACGCTAACCGGAGACTGAATCCCCAGGCTAGCGTCAGAATCCGCAGTACACAGATGCTAACCAGAGACTGAATCCCCCAGCTAGCGACGGAATCCTCAGGCCAGTATAAATAATTTGTGCGGGAAGACGCGCCATCTTCAGGAGTTGGAGCTTCTCCTCAGAGCGGACCCAGCAGCATTCAGCGCTATATTCCTGCCTACAATTCCTGTACACTGGGAGCTGTCCCTCCAAGCAACTCCAGCTATCCTGAGCGGTACCAGGGGGTTGTAGAAGGGGGAGGGAAAGGCTGTGTAAAATCTAAGTAGTCTATTAAGGTACACAGATAGCGCTGGTAGTTTTATATGTTCTACCTCAGAAAGCGCTGTGTGTGGGTTGGCTCCAATCTCTGTGTCTCACTCTGCCATACTTGGGGGGGGGGGGGGGGGGGGGCTGTGACTGACAATCAGTAGCGGCTCTTGCCACGGGCAAGCAGGCTTTTTGCCCGGGGCGCCGCTACCCTGAGGGCGCTGCCGCTGTGGCAAGAGCCGCTACTAATTCTCCCTCCCTCCCTCCCTGCCTGCAGCGAGCGCCATGTGCGCCAGCTGCAGCCGGCATCGCTGACTGACGCTAGAGGTCAAAATTGACCCCTAGTGTCAGTGCGGCGCTGCTATGGGAGAGACGTCATGACGTCTCTCCCATAGAGAGGAGCCGGCGCCCGGAGACAGCAGCGGCAGCAGCAGTCTGGAAGCAGGAGCGAGGCTGGTAAGTATAGGTTTTTTTAGGGTTGCAAAGTGGCGCAACTACAGGGGTCACTACTACTGGGAGCACATACAGGGGACAGAGCTACAAGGGGCACATACTGGGGGCACTGCTACAGGGGGAACAGCTACTGGGGGCAAATCAACTGGGGGCACAGCTACAAGGGGCACAGCTACTGGGGGCACTACTACAGGGGGCACTGCTACAGGGGGCACAGCTACAGGGGGCACAACTACTAGGGGCACTGCTACAGGGCGAACAGCTACTGGGGGCACAGCTACTGGGGGCACAGCTACTGGGGGCAAATCTACAGGGGGCAAATCAACTGGGGGCACAACTACTTGGGGCAAATGTGGGGGCACAGCTACTGGGGGCATAACTGTGTCCACGTCCCTCCCCTATGAAGCCACGCCCCTATTTTTCACAAACTGTTTTGCCATGGGGGGGTGCCAGTGGAAACCTTTGCACTGGGCGCCACAAGGTGTAGAACCGGCCCTGCTGACAATTCCCTGTGTGTGTGTATGTGGGTGTTTAATACCTTCCATAGCCATGTTTAGGGACTCGGTGTCATATGCCGCTGAAGTGGTTTCCTCTCAGGAGGAATCCATTTCATGTACACAGAAATGTAATCACGGTGCTGATCCAACTTCTAAATACCTTAAACTGGTCACAGTCACTAACCGGAGACTGAACCCCCAGGCTAGCGACAGAATCCTCAGTACACAGATGCTAAAAGGGGACTGAATCCCCAGACTAGCGACGGAATCCTCAGGCCAGTATATAGAAGTTGCGCGGGAAGATGCGCCATCTTCGGAGTGCGGAGCTTCTTCTCAGAGTTTGGCTACATTTTCCTGTCTGCAGCTCCTATTCCATAGACTGCAGACGGTGATGGGGACATGCTGGGGGGGCAGCACCCCTTGCAGGAGGTGCAGCTCATGTTTGAGGCCATTAGAGATATGTTAAATATTGCTGACATGTCGCCTGAGCAGGTTGAGTAGACTTACTTTACTGACAATAAGAAAGCCTCGCTAACCTTCCCTGTGTCTAAAGTATTAAACGCTATTTGCAAAATCCTGAGTGAAAGGATTCCAGATCCCTAAAAGGGTTCTGGTTACTTTCCCCTTCCCTGAGGAGGATTGAAAGAATTGGGAAAAACCCACCCATAGCTGACGCATCTGTGTCCAGACTGTCAAAGAAGGTGGTTTTACCTGTCCCGGGATCTGTTGCATTGAAAGAAATGGCTGATCGCAAGATTGACACTACGCTTAAATCCATATACATGCCTTAAGGGGCGATACTACGGCCTACCATTGCCTGTGCATGGATTTTTAAAGCTATAGTAAAGTAGTCTGGCACGTTACTTGAGAAATTGGTTACAATGGATAAAAGTGACGTTGAATTGTTCTTTCGCAACATACAGGATTCTGCAGGGTTTACGGTGGAATCCATGAAAGACCTGGGTTCGATGGCTGCAGGAATATCCTCCATGTCTGTCTCAGTTCATAGAGGACTCTGGCTGCGCCAATGGTCTGCCGACACGGAATCAAGGAGAGGTGTGGAGACCCTACCCAACACAGGTCAGGGAAAACGTTGGATGCGTGGATTTCCACGGCTACAGCGGGTAAATCTCATTTTCTTCCCTCAGCTGCACCTGCCACGAAGAAACCCTTTTCTTCAGCTGCATCACAGTCCTTTCGGACTGCCAAGCCAAGAAAGGCCAAACCGTCCAACACTTTCTTTAGAGGAGGTCGGCCAAAATCCAAGAAACCTGCTGCTGCGGGTTCCCAGGAACAGAAACCTGCTTCAGGTACGCCAAAGTCCTCAGCATGACAGTGGACCGCGTGGCCTGGAAGTGGGGCTGGTGGCGGGAGAGACTTTCCTACAGGAAGCCATCCAGAAGTTGGTGGAGGCACAGCTTATTGTATCAGTCCCACCCCATATGCAAAACAAAGGTTGCTGTTCGAAACTTTTCGTGGTACCGAAATCGGATGGTTCGGTCAGACCCATTCTGAAGTTAAAGTCGCTAAACCCCTTTCTGAGGGAGTTCAAGTTCAGAATGGAGTCTATAAGGGCGGTGATATCAGGTCTGGAAGAGGGGGAATTCATGGTATACCTGGATATCCAGGATGCGTACCTCCACATTCCAATTTGGCCATCGCATCAAGCTTATCTCCGAATCGCGCTATTGGACTGTCATTTTCAGTTCCAGGCCCTGCCATTCGGCCTATCCACAGCACCAAGGGTATTCACTAAGGTGATGGCGAAAATGATGGTTCTCCTTCGCAGGCAGGGGGTGAACATAATTCCGTATCTGATCTGCTGATAAAGGCATCGTCCAAGGAGAAGCTGTTACGGTCCATAGCTCTCATGACCCAGCTTCTAAGGGGACAGGGTTGGATCCTGAATCTCTCAAAATCACATTTGGAACCAACCAGGAGGTTGTCCTTTCTGGGAATGATCCTCGACATGGAAGTGCAGAGGGTGTTTCTTCCAGAAGAAAAAGCATTGGTGATACAAACAATGGTCCGGGATGTCCTGAAGCCAGCCCGGGTGTCGGTTCATCAGTGCATTCACCTTCTGGGAAAGATGGTGGCCTCTTACGAGGCTCTGCAGTACGGGAGGTTTCACGCTCGGTCCTTCCATCTGGATCTCCTGGACAAGTGGTCGGGATCCCATCTACACATGCATTAGAGAATGCTTCTGTCACCAAAGGCCAGGATTTCAATCCTCTGGTGGCTGCAATTACTGTACCTCACCTTCTGGAGGGCTGCAGGTTCGGCATTCAGGACTGGATCCTTCTAACCACGGATGCATGTCTCCGGTGCTGGGGCGCAGTCACTCAAGGGAAAACCTTCCAAGGTTTGGAAACCGGCCTGCCGATAAACATTGCTGGAGCTAAGAGCCATCTACAACGGTCTTCTCCAAGCGGCCCATCCTCTGAGAAATCGGGCCATTCAAGTGCAGTCGTACAATGTAACAACAGTGGCTTACATAAACCGACAGGGTGGAATGAAGAGCAGAGCTGCAATGTCAGAGGTAAAAAGAATCATCCTCTGGACAGAAAAGCATGCATTGGCGCTGTCAGCGATCTTCATTCCAGGAGTAGACAACTGGGAAGTGGACTTCCTCAGCAGACACGATCTCCATCCAGGGAAGTGAGGTCTCCATCCGGAGGTGTTCAAGGAGGTAACAGATCTTTGGGGCATACCCCAGATTGACATGATGGCCTCTTGTCTCAACAAGAAGCTTCGGCGGTATTGTTCCAGGTCGAGGGACCCGCAAGCAGTGGCGGTGGACGCCCTAGTGACTCCGTGGGTGTTCCAGTTGGTGTACATGTTTCCTCCACTCCCACTCATTCCAAGAGTTCTCAAACTCGTAAGGAAAACAAGAGTTCAGGCAATCCTCATCGCTCCAGACTGGCCGAGAAGGGCTTGGTACGCGGATCTTCTGGGTCTACTTCTAGAAGAGCCGAGGCCTCTGCCTCTTCGGGAGGACCTGCTGCAGCAGGAGCCGTTCGCCTATCAAGACTTACCGCTGCTACGTTTGACAGCATGGAGGTTGAACGCCAGATACTAGCTCGGAAGGGCATTCCGAACAAGGTTATTCCTACCCTGATACAGGTTAGGAAAGGAGTAACGTCAAAACATTACCATCGTATTTGGAAAAAATATGTATCTTGGTATGAGTCCAAGAAGTTTCCTGCGGTGGAGTTTCAGCAGGGATGTTTTCTCCTCTTCCTGCAAGCAGGTGTGGATATGGACCTGAGGTTAGGATCCATAAAGGTCCAAATTTCAGCCCTGTCCATTTTCTTCCAGAAACAGTTGGCTGCCCTCCCTGAGGTTCAGACTTTTTTGAAGGGAGTTCTGCACATCCAACCTCCCTTTGTACCGCCTACGGCGCCTTGGGATCTTAGCATGGTGTTGCAGTTCCTCCATTCGGACTGGTTTGAACCTCTACAGGAGGTTGAGGTCAAGTATCTCACGTGGAAGGCTGTCACTTTGTTGGCCTTTGCTTCTACTAGACGTGTGTCGGAGTTGGTGGCTTTGTCATGTAAAAGCCCATACTTGATCTTCCATGAAGACAGAGCTGAGCTTCGGACACGTCAGCGGTTTCTTCCGAAGGTTGCGTTGGCATTTCATATCAACCAACCTATTGTAGTGCCAGTTACGACTGACTCCTCAATTTCATCAAAGTCCTTAGATGTTGTAACGGCTCTAAAAATCTATGTGGTGAGGGATGCTTGTCACAGAAATCGAACTCTCTGTTTGTCCTTTATGATTCCAAGAAAATTGGGTGTTCTGCTTCTAAGCAGACGATCTATCGCTGGATCAGGTTCAGTTTCCAGCATGCGTATTCTACGGCAGGCTTGCCGTGTTAAGGCCCACTCTACTCGTAAGGTGGGTTCTTCCTGGGCAGCTGCCCGGGGTGTCTCGGCTTTACAACTCTGCGAGCAGCTACTTGGTCGGGGTCGAACACGTTCGCAAAGTTCTACAAGTTTGATACTTTGGCCTCTGAGGACTTTAAGTTTGGTCAATTTATTCTGCAGGAGCCTCTGCGCTCTACCTCCCATTCAGGGAGCTTTGGTACATCCCCATGGTACTAATGTGAACCCCAGCATGGATGTAAGAGAAAATAGGATTTTAATTACCTACCGGTAAATCCTTTTCTCGTTGTCCGTAGAGGATGCTGGGCGCCCGCCCAGCGCTTCGTTTTCCTGCAGTGGTTATCTGGTTCAGTACAACTTTGTTTTTCGTTGAGTACTGCATTGTTACTTGGTAAGTAATGTTTCAGCGGTTGCTGAGTTTCAAGCTAGTTAACTTGGTTTGCCTTGTATATGTGAGCTGGTATGAATCTCGCCACTATCTATGTATAATCCTTCTCCCGAAGATGTCCGTCTCCTCGGACACAGTTTCTAGACTGAGCCTGGTAGGAGGGGCATAGAGGGAGGAGCCATCCCACATTCTCAAACTCTTAAAGTGTCAATGGCTCCCAGTGGACCCGTCTATACCCCATGGTACTAATGTGGACCCCAGCATCCTCTACGGACTACGAGAAAAGGATTTACCAGTAGGTAATTAAAATCCTATTTTTGGTATTAATAAATAGATGTAAGAACCAGACACTCTGGAGGAGACCAATCTTAAAACGAACAGGATAGGAAACGTGGGAGATTAAGGGGTTGTGAGGCTAAAGTGATGTGCAAAAAGGGTAAAATGTGTTGGGTAGAGTCAAAGCATTCTGCTCTGTAAAGACAACACCAAGTGGTAAATGTAAAGGGGCGGAGTTCTTAAAAAGAGTTCAGAGCTAAACTCACACATTTTTAGCACTCACACATGTAATAGGGTGCAGGAACATGTAAACTTGCTATTTAAAAAAAAAAAATAGCGCATGCTATGTAAAAAAAAAAAGCACGCACACAGCGTCTATTTACGCAGACAAGAGGGACTGGGGGCGTGGCCAGCAGCTCACATAGCGCTGGCCATGTCCCCATAGTGACTGAAAATGGGGGGGTGGCTCACGATCGTGGCATTACCGCGAAGCCACGCCCTCCTTTATGGAAGCCACGCTCCCTTTTTCCAGGCGGGCGCGGCTACGCCGCACTTGAGTCCCAATTCATACCTCCTGAAAGTTGGGAGGTATGTCTTACTGAGGCAAACTATAATACTGTGTGATACTGGGACATACTGTTACAGGGACATACTGTGCTACTGGGACATAGGGCCTAATTCAGACCTGATCGCAGCAGCAAAGTTGTTAGCTAATAGACAAAACCATGGCCCTCATTCCGAGTTGATCGCTAGCTCGCAGCGCAGTGATCAGGTAAAAAAACCGGCAATTCTGCGCATGCGTATGGGGCTCACTGCACACGCGCGTCGTACTTTCGCAAAAGGCGATGCAGTTTTACACAAGCTCTAGCTACGCTTTTCAGTCGCACTGCTGGCCGCAGAGTGATTGACAGGAAGTGGGTGTTTCTGGGAGGTAACTGACCGTTTTCTGGGGGGTCTGGGACTCCAGGTCAACAACAAAAAGGTCGACACACCTTAGGTTGACGCCAATTGGTCGACACACCTTAGGTCGACATGGACAAAAGGTCGACTTGGACAAAAGGTTGACAGGAACAAGGTCGACATGGAAAAAGGTCGACATGAGTTTTTTATGTTTTTTTGGTGTCGTTTTCTTCGTAGAGTGACCTGGAACCCCAATTAGTGCACCGCGTCCCCTCGCATGGCTCGCTTCGCTCTCCATGCTTTGGGCATGGTGCCTTCGCTCCGCTCCGCTTCCCTCGGCACAGATTACCGTTCCAATCGTAGTCCACGTGGATCGTTAAGAATGAAAAAGTTCCAAAAAAGAAAAAAATTGTGAAAAACTCATGTCGACCTTTGTCCATGTCGACCTTGTTCCTGGCGACCTTTGTCCATGTCGACCTTTGTCCATGTCGACCTAAGGTGTGTTGACCAATTGACGTCGACCTAAGGTGTGTCGACCTTTTTGTTGTCGACCTGGAGTCCGGATACCTTTCTGGGAGTGTGTGAAAAAATGCAGGCGTGCCTGATAAAAACGCAGGAGTGGCTGAAAAAATGTAGGAGTGGCTGGGCAAACGGAGGGTGAGTTTATGACGTCAAAACAGGAACTAAATAGTCTGAAGGTAGGAGTAGGTCTCGAGCTACTCTGAAACTGCACAATCTTTTTTTGTAGTAGCGCTGCAATCCTTTCGTTCGCACTTCTGCTAAGCTAAGATACACTCCTAGAGGGCGGCGGCTTAGCGTTTGCACGGCTGCTAAAAGCAACTAGCGAGCGAACAACTCGGGATGAGGGCCCATGCAGGCAGCTGCCTATGAGCGCCGGCCACTGGAGGGCGGCAGAACACACTGATGAGAAAATGCTGTCTCTACAAATCTGTCGCCCCCCACCTCCGTGATAGCGCCGCCTCACATATTCACTTGAGGGCTCAGGCATGTTGCCTGCACCCTTACCACCCCCCCACCCCCAGGGCCAGGGCACTTTTATTTTCCCTTTGCAGCCACATGCTGCAGTGTGCTCATACAGAAGCCGACGCTCTGCTGAGTTTGCTTCCTGCATGGACAGGAACAGGAAGTCACATGTGACTGTGAGAGAGGAGAGGAGCCTTCAGACGTGAGGAGTAGCAGCCCAGCAGGTCTATCAGAAAGCCATACCATACGGGGGAGCACAGACTCATGTACATTCTGCTGCTAATGAGGGAAACTGGTAATTTTAGTGTGTGCAGGGGAGGGGAGGGGGGGGGGGTTTGTATATTAGTGTGTGCAGGGGAGGAGGGGTGGTATATTAGTGTGTGCAGGGGGGGTATATTAGTGTGTGCTGGGGAGGGGGGTGGTATATTAGTGTGTGCAGGGGGGGTATATTAGTGTGTGCAGGGGAGGGGAGGGGGGGGGTTTGTATATTAGTGTGTGCAGGGGAGGAGGGGTGGTATATTAGTGTGTGCAGGGGGGGTATATTAGTGTGTGCTGGGGAGGGATGTGGTATATTAGTGTGTGCAGGGGGGGTATATTAGTGTGTGCAGGGGAGGGGTGGTATATGAGTGTGTGCAGGGGGGTATATTAGTGTGTGCAGGGGAGGGGGGGTGGTATATTAATGTGTGCAGGGGAGGGGGGTATATTAATGTGTGCAGGGGAAGGGGGGTATATTAGTGTGTGCAGGGGGGTATATTAGTGTGTGCATGGGAGGGGGGTGGTATATTAGTGTGTGCATGGGAGGGGGGGTGGTATATTAGTGTGTGCAGCGGAGGGGGGTATATTAGTGTGTGCAGCGGAGGGTGGTATATTAATGTGTGCAGCGGAGGGGGGTATATTAATGTGTGCAGCAGAGGGGGGTATATTAATGTGTGTAGCGGAGGGGGGTGGTATATTAGTGTGTGCAGCGGAGGGGGGTGGTATATTAGTGTGTGCAGCGGAGGGGGGTATATTAATGTGTGCAGCGGAGGGGGGTATATTAATGTGTGCAGCGGAGGGGGGTATATTAATGTGTGCAGCGGAGGGGGGGTGGTATATTAGTGTGTGCAGCGGAGGGGGGGTGGTATATTATACCCCTTTTCCACTAGCTCAAAAAACACGGGTAAATGCACGGGGGCGCGCATTTACCCGTGTTTTTGGCAAGTGGAAAAGGGTCAACCCGGATCAAGTGACCCGTGAATCCTACCCGGCTATTTACCTGGGTAGGACACGGGAATGATCCGGGTAGGGTTCTAGTGTAAACGGGAGCCGTGTCGATGCGACACGGCTCCCGTTTACACTGTATGGAAGGGCGGCGCTGGGAGATCATGTGATCTCCCTGCGCCGCCCCTGCCGCGTCACTAGAAGCGTCACCAACCCGGCATATGCCGGGTTGTGACTGCTGATGGGAAAGGGGACGAGCACGGGTCGCAGCAGTGGGCAGCTCCCGTGTCAGGCTCCCGGCTGCGACCCGTGATCGTAAGTGGAAAAGGGGTATAAGTGTGTGCAGCGGAGGGGGGGTGGTATATAAGTGTTTGCAGCGGAGGGGGGGTGGTATATTAGTGTGTGCAGCGGAGGGGGGGTGGTATATTAGTGTGTGCAGCGGAGGGGTGGTCGTATATTAGTGTGTGCAGCGGAGGGGGGGTGGTATATTAGTGTGTGCAGCGGAGGGGGGGTATATTAATGTGTGCAGGGGAGGGGGGTATATTAGTGTGTGCAGGGGAGGTTGGGTGGTATAGTAGTGTGTGCAGGGTGGTATATTAGTGTGTGCAGGGGGGTATATTAATGTGTGCAGGGGAGGTGGGGTGGTATATTAGTGTGTGCAGGGGGTATATTAATGTGTGCAGGGGAGGGGGGGTGGTATATTAATGTGTGCAGGGGAGGGGGGTGGTATGGTGGTATATTAATGTATGCAGGGGAGGGGGTGGTGGTATATTAATGTGTGCAGGGGAGGGGGGGACGGTATATTAAAAATTTGTATGGGGGAGTGGCATATTAATGTGTTTTTGTTTTTTAATTAATGCAGTTTCCCACTGCCTATCACCCACTGCCTCTCCCCGCCCGTCACCTCTCTCCTGAGACCCTCTCCCTATCACTCACTGACTCTTATACCGCTTTTAGACCAACAGCGCGGGTCGCAGCCGGGAGCCTGACACGGGTGCTACCCGGCTGCGCCCTGCGTCAGCTCCCTTTCCCACTGCACTCGCCAACCCGGCATATTGCCAGTGACGCGGCGGGGGTGGCACTTGGAGATCACATGATCTCCAAGCGCCGCCCGCACATTCACTGTACACTGCAAAGTTTGCCGGGTTGAACACGTGTTCAACCCTGCAAACCACCCGAGTTGGAATACCGGGTCACTCGACCCGGATTATTCCAACTCGAACCTTTTACACCAGCCAGCAACACGGGTTATGCACCTTCAAGTGCAATAATCCGTGTTATATGCTGGCGGTGTAAAAGGGGTATTGCCCTCACTCCGTCACCTCTCTTCTATTACACTCTTCCTGTTGTTCACCATTTCCCCATCACCTCTCTCGCTTGTTACCCAGTGACTCTCACCCTCTCAATGTCACCCTCTGTTTTCACCCTCTGCTTGTCACCTTCCTCCACTCACTGGTCACTGCCTGTCCCTAGCTTCACTCTCTACCCTTCTCCCACTGCCTCTCCCTGCTGTTACCCTTTTCCCGTCCGCTCTCTCTCCTGTCACCCTCTCCCTGTCACCTACTGACTTTTCTGTCAGCCACCGTCTCTAACACTCACCCGATCACCCTCTCTCTTTTCACATTTCTGTGGGGTCTATTCATGAAGCAGTGAAAAGTGTGGAGAAGTAAGTCAGTGAAGAAGTTGCCCATGGCAACCAATCAGCTTATATAATTGTATAGAATACACTTTATAAATGTTACCTCAACACTGATTGGTTGCCATAGGCAACTTCTCCACTGTTTACACTGCATCATGAATAGACCCACATCCTCCTCCCCCCCCCCCCCACACACACACACACACCTTGCGATTTCAGTCTCAGGCGTGTTTTTGACTACCACCCCTTCAGCGATTGCAGACTCCCGCATGTTGCCCGCTAGCCCCCACCCCCACAATTGCAGACTCCTGCATGTACGGCATCCACCACGTACCACTATGTAAGCATGCAGGGGGGGGGGGGGGGGGAAGGTTAAAGTTTTGCATAGGGTGTCAAGAAACCTTGCACCGGCCCGGGGTCCATGTGCACTGCAGGTGGGTCAGATATAACATGTGCACAGAGGTTAGATTTGGGTGGGTTATTTTGTTTCTGTGCAGGGTAAATACTGACTGCTTTATTTTTACACTGCAATTTAGATTTTAGTTTGAACACACCACACCCAAATCTAACTCTCTCTGCACATGTTATATCTGCCTCACCTGCAGTGCACACGGTTTTGCCCATTAGCTAACAAATTTGCTGCTACGATCAGGTCTGTATTAGGCCCATAGTCTTACTGGGGCATACTGTAATACTGTGCTACTGAGGCATACTGTGTAATGCTGTGCTACTGGGGCATACTGTTACTGGGGCATACTGTAATACTGTGCTGCTGGGGCATACTGTATTACTGTGCTACTGGGACATACTCTTCCTGGGGCATACTGTAATACTGTGCTACTGAGGCATACTGTGTAATGCTGTGCTACTGGGGCATACTGTTACTGGGGCATACTGTAATACTGTGCTACTGAGGCATACTGTAATACTGTGCTGCTGGGGTATACTGTGATACTGTGCCACTGGTGTATACTGTAATACCCCTTTTACACTCGCAGGAAAATCCCGGGATATTGCACGTGAACGCGCATCATCCCGGGATTCTTCTCAGTGTAAATGGGTACATGGACAATTTCCCGGGACGAGCATCCCGGGATTTCATCCCAGGTCAAAAGCAGGGTTGAACCCGGGACCGTCCCGGGAAGCTGTGTAGTGTGAAAGGGTCCGTCCCGGGATTCACTATCCCGGGACTGTTAAAAGGACTTGGATTGGAGCTTTCTTGGGCTCAGAAAAGCTGATGTCATCTTTTCTGAGCCCAAGGCCATTTCTAATGACATACTAATGCATTTGCAGGGATATCCCGGGATCAGTGTAAATGGGGCTGTCCCGGGTCGATCCCAGGTCTTAATGCAGTGTGAAAGGGGTCAGTCCCGGGAATGCATCCCGGGATGCATCCCGGGAAGCATCCCGGGAGTGACCCGGGAGTGCGAGTGTAAAAGTGGTATTACTGATGCATACTGTAATTCTGTGCTGCTGGGGTATCCTGTAATACTGCGCCACTGGGGCATACTGTATTACTGTGCTACTGGGGCATACTGTAATAATGTGCTACTGGGGCATACTGTGTATTAATGTTCTACTGTGGCATACTGTTACTGGGGTATACTGTAATACTGACTATTGGGGCATACTGTGTAATACTGTGCTACTGGAGCATACTATAATAATGTGTTACTGGGACATACTCTTGCCATACCTCCCAACTGTCCCAGTTTTCGCGGTACAATCACATCTTTTTGTGACTGTCCCGCTGTCCTACCTGCGGGCCTCAGTGTCCCGTGGTGGTGGTGGTGGGGGAGGGGGGGGGGGGGGCAGTTGGGAAGCTCCTGCCACTCGCTGCTCTGCTTAGCAGAGCAGCTGTGAATAGATGCTGTGAGCATGCACACAGCATCTATTTATGGAATCAAGAGGGACTAGGGGCATGGCCAGCTGCTCACAGAGCGCTGCCCATGTCCCCATAGTGATGGAAAATGGGGGCGTGGCTCACGATTGTGGCATTACCATGAAGCCACGCCCCCCTTTATGGAGACCACGCTCCCTTTTTCCAGGCACCAGAGTCCCGATTCATACCTCCTGAAAATTAGGAGGTATGTCTTACTGGGGCAAATGGCAGTAGTGTGTTACTGGGGCATACTGTTACTGGGACATACTGTACAGTACTTCTGTGCAACTGGGGCATACCGATTTTATTAAAATCATACACATATTGTGACACTGTAGGTGGTACGTGCTTTGTTGTACATAAAGGGGTCCCCTGCCAATCTATGGGTACTCTCCACCACTTCTAAAAGCTAAATATATCATTAAATTTTTTTTTTTTTTTTTATTGCTAGACCCCAGGGTACTATACTATTATTTTTCTGTGACACTGCCGGTCATACCACAGTATCATACACGTATTGTGAAACAGTAGGTGGTCCATGCTTTGTTATACATAAAGGGGTCCTCTGCCGATCTAGGGGTGTTCTGCACCAGTTATAGCTAAATATATTATTTTAAAAATATATCTTTTTTTTTTTTTGGGTGCTAAAAAATTAGAGGAAATCATGAACCAAGCACCAGTGCTGAAGCTGCTGCCACTAGTCCTGACAATGCAAGTCTATCAACGTCATTATTATTATTATTATTATTATCCTTTATTTATATGGCACCACAAGGGATCCGCAGCGCCCATTACACAGTACATAAATGAGCAAACAAGAAAATAGCACTTACAATTCAAGACAATATAGGACAGGTATACAAAACCCGGGGTTAGGTGTCATCAAAGGGTGTATGGAGTAAAAGATAGTGTAAGTAAGAAAAGGAAAGACACATGAGGAAAGAAGTCCCTGCTCTTGCAAGCTTACAATCTAAAAGGTGAAGGGCTAACAGACCGGAGTGACACAGAAGGGGTAGACAGTGCGCATAGACAAGAGGAGAGTTGGCTGGGTTTGGTGAAGAAGTAGGTCTTGAGAGCCCGTTTGAAGTTTTGTAGAGGGGTGGAGAGTCGGATGGGGAGAGGTAGGGCATTCCAGAGATAGGGAGCAGCACGTGCAAAATCTTGTAGGAATGAGTGGGAGGATGTAATCAGTTAGCAGGAGAGACGGCGTGCATTAGCAGAGCGAAGAGGACGGGTGGGAATGTAAAGAGAGATAAGATCAGAGATATAAGAGGGAGAAGAGTGGGTGAGGGCTTTGTAGGTGAGTGTGAGAAGCTTGAATTGGATTCTGAATGAGAAGGGGAGCCAGTGAAGGTCCTGCAAGAGAGGGGATGTGGATGTAGTACGTTTGGTGAGGAAGATGAGACAGGCAGCAGCATTGAGGATAGATTGAAGTGGAGAGAGGCATTGTTGAGGGAGGCCAGATAGGAGGAGATTGCAGTAGTCCAATCTGGAGATGACCAGTGAGTGGATGAGGGTCTTAGTAGCATCCTGGGTGAGAAAGGGTCTGATCCTGGAGATGTTTTTGAGATGGAAATTGCAGGTTTTTTAGAGGTACTGAATGTGTGGTTTGAAGGAGAGGGAGGAGTTAAGGATTACTCCAAGACATTGCACTTGGGGGCTAGAGGAGATAGTTGTGCCATCAATGCATAATTAAATTGTGGGAGGTGTGGTTATGCAGGAGGGAGGGAAGATGATCAGCTCAGTCTTAGACATGTTAAGTTTAAGACAGCGCTGGGACATCCAGGAGGAGATAGCAGAGAGACAGTTGGAGATACAGGTGAGGAGAGCAGGGGAGAGGTCAGGGGAGGAAAGGTAGGTTTGAGTATTGTCAGCATAGAGATGATATTTTAAGTCAAAAGAGCTAATGAGCTCACCTAATGAGGATGTGTAGAGAGAGAAAAGGAGAGGCTCAAGAACAGAACCTTGGGGGACACCTACTGGTAGACGCATTGGGGAGGAGGTAGAGTCATGAGAGGAGACAGAAAAGGAATGGTCAGAAAGGTAAGAGGACAGCCAGGAGAGAGCAGTATCACGCAAACCAAGGGAGTAAAGGATTTGCAGGAGGAGAGGGTGGTCTACAGTGTCAAAAACGGCAGAGAGGTCAAGGAGAATTAGCAGAGAGTAGTGGCCCCTGGATTTAGCAGCAAGGAGGTCATTACAGACTTTCGTGAAGGCAGTTTCAGTGGAGTGCTGAGGACGGAAACAAGACTGGAAAGGGTCAAGCAGTGAGTGGGAAGAAAAAAAGACAGTGAGGCGGTTGTAGACAATACACTCAAGGAGTTTGGAGGCAAAAGGGAGAAAAGAGATGGGTCGGTAGTTGGAGAGAATAGTTGGATCAAAGGTAGGTTTTTTAAGAATAGGGCAGACAAGTCATCTGCTAAGGCCAATGCCCAATGGCACAGAGAGCATGTCAAATTAAAGCTGGTGTATGTAAAATAAAAGCAGCAATATAATTTTACAGTGCTTAATAAAAAAAAAAAATCACAAGTAAAGTTAGTGGCAGAGAAACATAAAATTGGCAATATGCCATTCACTACACGAATTGGCAAGGAAAGGCTAAGGACTTGGTATTTGTTTATGACTGGTGGTTCTGTATCTCATGATGATGTAAGCCCTTCTCCCAGAAGAAGATTTAAAAAAATAAACTTGTTAAGGCACAGGAGCAAACTGTGGGCCTAATTCAGTAATCCTTTTATTAGCATGCTGACCGCCGCCTCCCCCCCCCCCATCTCCCCACCCCCTTCAACAAGCAGAAATTGCAAACACATCGCAATTTCTGCTTGGTGTCAGGAATTAAGGATGCCTCCTGCCGCCGCAGTTTAGCTGCACCAGCAGGAGGCCAACCGCCATGTTCCTGATCGCGGCGGCTGCATGTGACAGCATGTAGCCACCGTGATCACGCCCCCACAATGCCCCCGTTTGCACCGCACCCCACCATTTGGCTGCCCTTGAAACAGAGCATTGCTGCCCGCCCCGCGACCGCCTCTGCCTGATTGACAGGCAGAGGCAATCGCATTTTCTGCGCCCCCCGCAGAAAATGCGAGCGCATGTGCAGGACGGGTGCTGCGCATGCGCCCGCATCTTTTTCTCAGTCTATGCAGTTGGATCGCACACTGCAATCCAACCTGAATTAGGCTTTGTGTGCTCAGAAATATCAAAAATTCCCGGGTATTGTTTTTGCACATGGTATGAAAAAGCCCATTGTCATGCCTGGGCAAAAGACAAAAAAAATCCAACTTTCCTGTGTGGAATTATTGCTACCCAAATCCGGACAACAAGTGTCAAGCCGTCTGTAGCCTTTGTAAGCCATAGTAAGTAGGGGTAAGGACATTAACCACCTAGGAACATCTTCCCTGTTACGTCACTTGCAACGCATTCATCAAAAGTTATTGTCAAAATCAGAAACTTTGACTAAAAACATAACAGCCAGTCCAGCATGAACTAGCTGCTCCCTTCTATCTGGAAGTAATTCAGACCTGATCGCTGCTGTGCGTTTCACACAGCGGGCGAACAGGTCTGAACTGCGCATGCATATGCACCGCAATGCGCAGATGTGACGGTCCGCAGCGACAGGGAGCAACGGTCAGCAAAAGGATGGTGCGACAAATCCGAGAGCATCGGCGATCGCAAGAAGATTGACAGGAAGAGGGTGTTTGTGGGTGGCAACTGACCATTTTTAAGGAGGGTCCGGAAAAACGCAGGAGGTAACAGCTGTTTGGAGGGAGGGTTTCTGATCAATGCACTGGAAGAGTAAGTCCTGGGCTGCGCAGAGACTGCACAAAATTATTTTGGCGATCATACTTGATGCTAGATATAAATCTTATGTTGTATCTTTCTTTCTGACGGACACAAATCTGAAGAGATGCAAAGAGCTGTTGATGAGAAAATTGTCAGCTCAAGTGGCACGTGACATGACAACATCTCCTCCTTCAGTTTCTCTGGCAACTGCGGCTATGAGGAAAAAACTAAATTTTCCTAAATTTTTTGCTGGCAGATAAGTCAAGTTTTGACATCTGGTCCAGACTGAAGGAGCTGCGTACAATTACTGATATGTCTACTGTCAGTGCATATGATACGGTCACCATTCAAAAAATAGTTGATGATTATTTCAGTGATAGCGTCCAAATAGGCAAGTCAGACAGACTACTGACAGGGAAAAAACGCAATTTGAATGCTCTTGCACAAACTGGCTTTGCTTAATTAAGTTGCCCACCCCCCAGTTTGTACTCAAAAAGAGTTTTTAACACAGCTGGGAACCTTGTCAGCAATTGGCATAGGAGGTTACTTACCCAAAATGTAGAAAGGATGATGTTCATAAAAATGTATTACCATTTCTATGAGGAAGACCTTTACCAACAATTACGTCCACAAAATAAAGAGGCCCCTAATACAGTGGATTCCAGCGGGGATTAATATTATGTGAAGAAGAGAATGTACACACTGATGGGGATGAGGAATCGGATGCTGATGATGACATCTTGCCTATGTAGAGCCAGTTTGTGCACTGCCCATTGTCAGCTTGTTTTATGGGGGCCCAAACAAACCAATCATTTCAGCCACAAGTGACAGTCCCTGTCGCTGAAATGATTGGTTTGTTAAACTTTGCATGTTCTGTTTAATATACAACATAAGGGTGGTTGGAAGGGTCCCAAGGACAATTCCATCTTGCACCCTTTTATTAAATTATGCGCTGTATGGCGCATTGCTTTTTTTTGGAAGTTTAAGCGCCACATGTTGTGCCGCCCACTGCTGTTGCTTAGCTTAGTCATCCAGCTACCTTGGTGCAACCTTTAGGCATGAAGTGGATGAAAATAATATTGTGAGCTGTGAGGTGGTCAAAATTGACTGTAAATGAGTGGACATTAAAGTTATTGAGGTTAATAATACTACAGGAACAAAAACAGGCTAAAATTCTGTGATTTTAGCTGTTTTTATAATTAAAAAAAAAACAGATCCAAAACCAATACAAATCCAAAACATGCAAGGGCGGTTTTGGCATAACCAATATAGATCCAAAACAGGAAAGAGATACAGAAACAAAACCAAAACACAAAACCCATGAAAAGGCCCAGGGCACATCTCTACAAATAGCCCAGTTACTCAACCAGTGGAGTGGTTTAACTGAAGATAAAGCAGGTACAGCCGTACTCACTGTTATACACACAGGAAGATGCAGCAGAGCATGAGTGGAGTGGAGCTCACCAGCCGGTGAATGTATGTAGGTATTGGTGCAGGATGGTGGAACAGTGGTTATATCATCAGCAGGTAATCGCAGGTCTCACTGGAGCTAAGTGAAAGATTGTTATCTTCCACTGTGAGACTCTCCCATAGATGCAAATGCTCAGTAGTAGCCTCTGTAGCCATCTTGTAACATAGAATGAAGCTTCCCTTGAGGAGTAGCAACATAAAGTCTGCACAGTAGTGCACTCCACTTTCAACAATTTGCATATTTGAATAGCGTAATCTCCAGAAACACTCACATCTGTGCCTTTAACATATAGATTGTTACAGGTTATTAGAGCCATAACTAGACATTTTGGTGCCCTGTGCCAGAAAGAGAATTGGAGCCCCCTCTTCCCCCATATTGAAAATAGGGACTGGGCACGCTGAAGGCAATATAGGGGCGTGGCATTATGGGAAAGAGGTGTGACCACAGAATCAGGAGCTGTTTTAGGTGCGGGCAAGCAGGGTGGCCATCTAGGGCAATGCCACTGCAGTCACCCGGCTGGAGCCTGCTATCCGCCCACACTTCACACACCGGTTGCAGCAGGAGCATGGGATGCACAGGTGCCCGGTGCAGCCAAGACCATTAACAGAGACTGTCTTAAGCTAGAGGTCCCACTAGAGTCTGGAGGAGAGCAGAGAGAAAGATGGTAGAGGTTAAGTGGAACCTCTAGCATCTTACTGTCTACTTCAATGGTGTCGGTTGCAGCGGGTGCCCACGCAGCCCACGGTGCCTTTTGCGCTAATGTGCAGGAGGCATAGGTGGATTTGGGCAGGGGGGAGGCACCAAGGCACGTACCCCCCTGTCATTTTCTGGCATTTTTTATTATTATTATTGTATTTGTTACTGGTCACGGGGAGCTGCTGCTTTCAGATGCTGGTACTGCCAGCCAGAAACAAAGTATCTGCAGCAGCATGCTTGGAGGCTGAGTAGCTCCGCCTCCTTGAACTCTGCAAGCTTCCGAGCTGCTTGTGGTAACAAGCATGAACCCCGTGGCAACAAGCAAGAAACCCCTGGCAATGAGCATGAAACCCCTGGCAACAAGCATGGAACCCAGAGCATGAAACCTCTGACAATGAGCATGAAACCCTTGGCAAGGAGCATGAGACCCCTGGCAATGAGCAGGAAACCTCTGGCAAGGAGCATGGAACCCAGAGCAGGAAACCCCTGGCAACA
Organism: Pseudophryne corroboree; assembly: GCF_028390025.1. Lineage (NCBI taxonomy): Eukaryota > Metazoa > Chordata > Amphibia > Anura > Myobatrachidae > Pseudophryne > Pseudophryne corroboree. The sequence goes on from NC_086453.1 coordinate 189,058,428, forward strand.
AGCATTAGATCCCTAGCAATGAGCATGGAATCCAGAGCAGGAAACCCTTGGCAATGAGCATGAGACTGGTGGCAACAAACATTAGGCCCCTGGCAACAAGCAGGTAATTTAAAAGTAATTAGAAGCCTTACTGTGGGGAATAATTTGTAAGGGACATTATTGTGTGTGGAGCATAAAATGGTGTCGGGCATAGCTGTATGTGGCTTAATGTGTAATGGGCATTACAGTATATGTCATAATGTGTGGCATAACGTGTAATGGGCATTACATTGTGCAGCATAATGTGTAATGGGAATTACGGTATGTGGCATAAGTTGTAATAGGCATTACGGTATGTGGCATAATGTGTAATGGGCATTACGGTGTGTGACATAAGTTGTAATAGTTATTATGGTGTGTGGCATAACGTGTAATGGGCTAATGTCCATTACACGATATGCCACAAACTGTAATGACTATTACAACTTATGCCACACACCATAATTCCCATTACACGTTATGCCACATACCATAATGGTGTGTGGCATAATGTGTAATGAGCATTACGGTGTGTGGCATAATGTGTAATGGGCATTATGGTGTATGGTATAACATGTAATGGGCATTATGGTGTGTGGCATAACGTGTAATGGGCATTACGGTGTGTGACATAATGTGTAATGGTATTAGATGTGTGGCATAATGCGAAATGGACATTATGGTGTGTGGAATAATGTGTAGTGGGTATTACGGTGTGTGGCATAATGTGTAAGGGGCAGTACTATAAGGAGGAAAAATTACAAATAATGAAAAAAGGGCATGAAATTGTTTTTTTTTTTTTACCTGTGTTGTGTAAGGGGCTCTACCTGGCGCATTGTGGGGGTACTACTGTGTGGTATAATGTGACTGATGGACACTACTGTGCAGTGTAATGTGAATTGGTACTATTCTATGCCCACGCGCATCCCCATGAAGCCACTCCCCTAATTTTTGCTGCGTGCCTTCGCAGCACACCAACCATGATTTTAATGTGGGGCGCAAAAGAAAACTTTCAACCTGGTCTACAACCGCCCCTGGAATAGTTCAAATCACATTATACAGGAGGGAGGACAAGTGCTGCAAGCCTGTAATGAGGACCACTTACCCGAGGGGCAGACTGGGGTCAGTGATCGGGTGCCGGAGACTGGAGCATGCAGTGCTGAGAAAATACACTAGGGAAACTGCAGGCACCACTGAGGATGCACTCCTTCACCGGTTGGAGGACCCAGAAGGACCCCATAGAGAAGAGGACTCCTGTGAGAGAATGGGCAGCCCACATCACTGCCAGACTGCATGGGAGTGCCCAAGAGGAGCCGAATCTAGAGGGGTTGCAGCAGCACTGAGGAGGGAAGAAGACAGGACAGATAAAAAGGTAATGGACGACCTTAGGCTGATCGGAACTGGCAAGAAAAGAAGAGGATGAATGTATCAGAAAGGTGGGCAGAGTCAAGGAAGACTCATCGAGGTCAGGACCCCAATCAAGTCCCATGGAGCAGCTGGCTGCAACAACCAAAAAGGACATTTGCAAAGGACATCGCTGGAGAGAGCAGTGAAGACCCCTGCAGGGCCAGAGATGACCCCGGTGGTGTGAGGACTTTTCCTAACATCCAGACAGGGAGATGTTGGACAAAGAGCGCATCCCGTTGCAGTGCACAGAATCTCGGACATGCTGTGGAGTTCAGTCCAGAAGGAGTCGTGAGGTGGCGGAAGAGAAGCAGCAAGGGGATGAGACACTGGATATTAACGTAAGCCCCCTCTGCTGCCTACTCTACCCTTTTGGCCATCCACTGTGCGTTCTGCATGTTGGGGACAAAGTAAAGTAGGGGGTAGGCTCCCCTTTTGCCCCAGTGCCTACATTGTTTAAAAATTATGAAAGGGGTTATGCCCCTTTTGTTACCTTCTGGTGCCCTATTGGTTAAAGAGCTATTTAGGAGGTGTGCTCCCTGCGGGTACTGCAACATGTGTTGAACTGTTTCTTATGCAAAAGCTCATTGATTGCATAGACTGCTGAGCTTAACCTGGTGCACTAAAAGTACTACAATGGCCTGCTCAGTGGCGTAACTCCAGCCCCCACAGCCACTGCTATCCATATGTCAATCTGCCAAATGTCCCTACTAAAATGGCCGCCGCCATGGAGGAGACAGATGCTAGAGGTCATATTTGACCTCTAGATTCTGACAGAGCCAGGAAGTTTAGGGAGCGCATGGCGCTGATGGCAGCCTTACACCCCCTGGCAATGAGCATGACACTAAGAGCATGAAAACCCCTGGCAATGGGCATTACACACCCCTGGCAACAAGATGACACCCAGAGCATGAAACACCTAGCAATGAGCATTGCACATCACTGGCAATGAGCATGACACCCAGAGCATGAAACCCCTGGTAATGAGCATTACACTCCTGGCAATGAGTATTACACATCCCTGGCAACGAGCATGACACCCAGAGCTTGAAAACCCCTGACAACAAGCATTACTCACCCCTGGCAATGAGCATGACACCCAGAGCATGACACCCCTGGTAATGAGCATGATGCCCAGAGCATGAAAACCCCCGACAATGAACATTACACCCCTGGCAACAAGCATGACACCCAGAGCATGAAACCCCTGGCAACGAGCATGACACCCAGAGCATGAAACCCCTGGAAACAAACATGGAACCCAGAGTCTGAAACTCCTGGCAACAAACATGGAACCTAGAGCATGAAACCCCTGACAACATGCAGGTAATTTAAAAGTAATTAGAAGCCTCACTGTAGGGCAGGCATTCCCAACCGCGGTCCTCAAGGCACACCAACAGTGCATGTTTTAGTGATATCCAGGCTTGAGCACAGATGGTTAAATCAAAATAACTGAGGTACTAATTAAGTCACCTGTGTTCAAGCCTGCATATTACTAAAACCAGGACTGTTAGTGTGCCTTGAGGACCGCGGTTGGGAAACACTGCTGTAGGGCATAATGTGTAATGGGCATTGTGGTGTGTGGCATAATGTATCATGGACGTTGCGGTGTGTGGCATAATGTATAACAGGCATTGTGGTGTGTGGCATAATGTATAACGGGCATAATGTGTCACAGGCATACTGTATCACGGGCATTGAGGTATGTAGTATAATGAGTCAGAGGCATTGTAGTGTGTGGCATAATGTACCATGGGTATTACGGTGTGTTGCTAATGTATAATGGGCACTGAGGTGCATGGCATAATGTGTCACAGGCATTATGGTGTGTGGCATAATGTGTCACAGGCATTACGGTGTATGGCATATTGTGTAATAGGCATTATGGTATGTGGCATAATGTGTGAGAGGCAAAATGCCAAATAATGTAAGGGGCATGAATCAGGATTTTTTTTTTCCTGTGGTGGCCAATGTCTGGGGACGCAGTTTGCAAAATCGTGGTGTAAGGTACTCTTTTCCTGCAATGCCACTCCCCTTGCATCTAGGCAATGCCCCTTTTTAGGAGCACGTATGCAAATTGTTTACTTTTCGAATAGCATTGGGGGGGTACAATAAACTTTTTTGGCTTGGTGCAGCAAAATCTCTATCTACGCTACTGGGCCCGTTTGTTTTGAACTGATCCTTATTCAAAAGCTCATTGAATGCATAGACTGCTAGAGTTGAACTTTTTGTTTTATTTAAAGCTCATTTGTTTGCATAGTCTGTGTTATTCGATTGATTGCTTAAATTACCTCAGTGTTTGATACTGTTTCAAATTGTAGCACAATATCTTCCTTGGAATTGTATTCTAAAGAAAGTACTTCTTGTAGCAATTTATCTCCTTTTGCCATTTTAAACAAACAAAATAGCGTTGTACCTTTAATACTGGTTACGATTGTGACTCCAAAAAGGGGAGTTACACCTACACTTGTCTCTGTGTCATGGTGTGCCTTCAATGGTCGACCCCTAAGAAGAAATCCATGGCCACAAGACAAGCACACCTGAGTACCTGGGCATTACACCATGTAGAGCCCCTATTCCTCCTTTCCATAGCCATTCCTCTCCCCCTCCCGCTCCCCACCCCCACAGGCTGTAGTGTAGTGTAGTGTAGTGTAGTGTAGTGTAGTGTAGGTGTGTGTGTGTCAATAACCAAAACATGTAACAAACCTAAAATACAGTATTTATGGGTCTTCATTTACAGCACAAAAGTCATAATGTCAATTACACACTTGTGGCACAGTCTCCAGGTGTCGTTATTTATGGGCTAAGTAGCAGCAGAACAGCCGTGCAGCCCGCTATCTGCCTCTCACCCTGTGACACATACCTGCGTCTCTGTAGCGGCATGTGTACCGGCAACACCCGACACAGACAATGCACAAAGCTTCCTCCCATTCCCATGTGTGCGATATGATGTCACTGTCCACTCGCACACAGACTACTACTGCTGCTGCTCCGGTTTGATGAGAGCAGAGTGTATCAACGGGCTCCAATACCCGGAAGTCTGCTTCAAAGTTCGAACACTACAGGAGAGGAAGGGGGAGGGGCAGAGCACACAGGGGAGACACACTCACACTCTATCTGCCCGTTGCTGCCTGCTACAATATATACAGTGGACACATAAAGCGGCGGCCAATCGATGTCATTGTGGATGGTGCGCTCACACACTAAATGCAAAGCATTGTCTGCACCATCCTAGTTACAGCTCTGCGGGTTATCATCATCATCCTGAACTTATACCTGCCCTATACTAGGTGCAAATAATACATCTTCAACAGAGGTATTTACACAGGATCGGTATGAAAATCTGGTGGCCGGGATCCCGATTGTCAGCATTGCAACAGCGGGATTCCGGCCACCGGTATGACGGTAGCAGGGCTGAGTGCTAGCAAGCCCCTTGCGAGGCTCACTGCGCTCACCACAAGTTATATTCTCCCTCTATGGGTGTTGTGGAGACCCATAGAGGGAGAAATGCCTGTGGCGCCGTGATTCCTGCGTTGGTATTTCACCACTGGTCAGGATTCCAGCATTGGCATTGTGACGTCCGGGATCCCGACTAGCGGTATTGTAACCACCTCCCATTTACATTTCCACCCAAGTCTGTATAGGATGAATTTACATTACTATGTCCTCACTTATCTATGACTATGTGAGAACACCCTCTCACCAGGGGCGGAACTAGCGCCATTGAATGTATTGCACTGGGGCCTGCCTCAATGAAGAGACCTGCAGCTGGTGGCATTATAATAAGCCAGACTGACCCATTATAGTCACTGGTGCATCGCAGGCCATAACAAGGAAGGGATGCTGTCAGAAGAGTAGCTTCTCTGCCAGTGCCTCCTCTCTGAAGCAGTTCTGCTCTTGTTGCTGGCAATCTTGTGGCGCAAACCCCCAGGGAGGAGAGGAGGAGTCAATTTCCACATGTTGCCGTTGTATTGTGGACCGTGGACCGAGGTAAGTATATTGTACTTGGAATAAGGACTCATAACCACAGTGACAGATACTGTAGAATAGCATACACAGGCTTGGGCCTGGTCACACAGGTACATACGGAAAATAAACTAATGAACATAAAAGGTCCTAGCACTTAACATGCTCAGTAGTCATTCTGCTGCAGTGGCTTCCAGCCATACATGCCATGCTCCTGTGGTACGGCCAATGTCCACAGTCCCTGGCACTACAAACTCTGCCCTGCTAACTGGCCTCTAACAGGCATCAGTACACAGAACTCTGGGTAAATGGAAGTTTTAAACTTTTAAACATTTCCCCTGCACATGACTTCCTGCTGTCTCTGGGTGTGATGGAAAACCAGACCTCTGTTTCTCCAGTTGCAGCTGTGCAGAATGTGCAGGTCCTGTTTTCTTCTCCCTAGGAGGGAGCTGGAGGGATCCGGAATGTGAACAAATCAGGTGAAAGACCAATTCTCTCACAATAAGATATATATATATATATATATATATATATATATATATATATATATATATATATATATATACATACATACAGGTTGAGTATCCCATTTCCAAATATTCCGAAATACGGACTTTTTTGACTGAGAGTGAGATAGTGTAACCTTTGTTTTTTGATTGCTCAATGTACACAAACTTTGTTTAATAGACAAAGTTATTAAAAATATTGTATTAAATGACCTTCAGGCTGTGTGTATAAGGTGTATATGAAACATAAATGAATTGTGTGAATGTACACACACTTTGTTTAAAGCACAAAGTTACAAAAAATATTGGCTAAATGACCTTCCTGCTGTGTGTATAAGGTGTATATGTAACATAAATGCGTTCTGAGCTTAGATATAGGTCCCATCACAATGATATCTCATTATGGTATGCAATTATTCCAAAATACGGAAAAATCCGATATCCAAAATACCTCTGGTCCCAAGCATTTTGGATAAGGGATACTCAACCTGTGTGTATATATATATATATATATATATATATATATATCTAAGATGTGCTGTTCAGTTCTCCAGAAATCCAAACCAACCCGAATTTTGAGTATCCAAACCAAAACTCAAACCAACAAAAATTGGCCATTGCACATCTCTAAGATGTGTGTGTGTGTGTATGTGTGTGTGTGTGTGTGTGTGTGTGTGTGTGTGTATATATATATATATATATATATATATATTTATCTATTTTGTGGTAATGGGGGTGTATTCAGGAAAGCAGAAATGATCTGGAGTGAATTACTACTTCTCCCTGTCGCCCACTGCCTCTCCTCGTCACCCTTTGCTCTCCGTCACCCACTGCCTCTTCTCATCACCCTCTGCTCATCACCCATTGCCTCACCCTCTCAGTCTGTCTCTCATTTTCTGCCTTTCCCTGTCACCCTCTACCTCTCCCTGTCACCCACTGCTTCTACCTGTCACTCTCTACTTCCCCCTATCACTCTATTCCTCTCTGTCACTCACTCACTGCCCTCCCCATCAGTCTCTGCCTCTGTCTGTCACCCTCCATCACTCCCTGTTACTCCCTGCCACTACCCATCACCCACTGCCTCTCCCTGTCACCTATTGCTTGTTAATATGCCACACTTCCAAGTGAAAATTATGAACTTGGGGGAGGAGGGGAAACCAGCAAACCACCTGGGCCTACCACTACCTCTGAAACCACCTCTTTGGTCATAAAAGTAACCAAAATGCATTTAACTCTGCCTGCGTGGTGTGAATTCACATACAGATGCTCATTTTGGCTACAGTACATCTCCCATTTACATGCACATGCGGTGCAGTTTGGTGCCCCCATGCAGAGCTGCGTATTTTGCAGCCTTATTCAAAGTGAATGGAGCAAGTGTGCGTTTAAGGCACACATGCCTTAGACGCAGATATGGCTGTGGCAAACAAGGAGCGAATGTGCCTAGATGTAGCCACGATGAGCGTGGTTACATCTGTAAGTTACTTTCCGCTAACAGCCATAGGTTCAACTCTGCCTCATCCCCAGTACAGTAGGTTAAGATTAGAGATGTGCGCCGTCCCAAATCTTCGGTTTTGGATTCTTGTTTTGGTTCTGTATCTCCTTCGTGTTTTGGATCTGTATTGGTTTTGGATCTGTATTATTATTTTTTTTAATATCAATTTTGACCACCTCACAGCTCACAATATTGTTTTCATCCAGTTTAGGCCAAAAGGTTGCATCGAGGTACCAGGATGACTACGCTAAGTGACAGCAGTTGGCGGCACAAACATGTGGCAATTAAACTTCCAACATGGCACATCTAGGAAACAAAATGGCACTGCAGTGGCAGACAGGGTGGCAGTTTAATAAACTATACAAATGTTTGTCGTCTACACAAGAAGACAGTCAGCAATGCTCCAAACAGCACATAATGCAAAGAAAAAAGGTGCAAGATGGAATTGTCCTTGGGCCCTCCCACCCAACCTTATGTTGTATATATTAAACAGGACATGCACTGTTTAACAAAGCAATCATTTCAGTGACAGGGACTCTCACTTGTGGCTGAAATTATTGGTTTGTTTGGGCCCCCACAAAACAAGCTGGAAATGGACAGCGAACATTGCTGGCAGTGATCTCAAACTGGCTCTACATAGGAAAGATGATGTCATCATCTTCATCATCATTCCTCATCCCCATCAGTATGTACATCCTCTTCTTCACACAGTATTAATTCATCCCCGCTGGAATCTGCTATATTAGGTGCCTCTCTATTTTGTGGACGTAATTGTCAGTAAAGGTCTTTCTCGTAGAATTGGTCATTCATTTTGATGAACATCATCTTTTCCACATTTTGGGGGAGTAACCTCCTACGCCGATCACTGACAATGTTCCCTGCTGCACTGAAAACTCTTTCTGAGTACACACTGGAGGGTGGGCAACTTAAGTAAAGTAAAGCCAGTTTGTGCAAGGGCCTCCAAATTTGGCTGCTATCACTGAAATAATCATCAACCGTTCTTTGAATGGTGATTATATCATATGCAGTGACAGTAGACATGTCAGTAATTGTAGGCAGCTCCTTCAGTCCAGGCCAGATGTCAACAGTTGTTCCTGACTGATCAGCATCACTGCCAGCGGGTCACTTAGGAAAATTTAGTTTTTTTCTCACAGCAGCAATTTGACGGAGAAACTGCTCTTTGCATCTCTTCAGATTTGTGTCCGTCAGAAAGAAAGAAACAACGTAGGACTTAAACCTAAGATCAAGTCTGGTTGCCAAAATATAGAGATCTGATTTCAAGAGATTGACAACCCTTGGATCCTGGCATAGCCAATGAAGGGCTTGATCTACAAGTCCTACATGCTTACCGTACTCGCTTCCTTTCAGCTACTCCTTCAATTTGTCCAGCTTCTTTTCTAAGAGTCTAATAAGAAGAATGACTTGACTCAAGATGTCAGTGTCTTAACTAACTTCACATGTGGCAACTACGAAGGGTTTAAAAACCTTGTACAACACGGAAATTATTCTCCAATGAGCTTGACTAAGGTGCATTCCAGCTCCTTTCCCTATATCATAGGTAGATGTGTAGCTTTGGATAGCCTTTTGTTGCTCCACCATCTGCTGAAGTATATGGAGGGTTGAATTCCACCTCTTGCTTCAGCTGATGACAGGGCAAATTCAACATTTCTTGCAAGTGCTGCAATCTTCTACATGCACTTGCAGAATGGCAAAAATTTACCAAAATTTTCTGGCCCACGGACAGCATCTCCTGTACACCCCGGTCATATTTAAAAAAAATTCCACCACCAAGTTGTGTGAGCAAAACATTTTACTTGTTGGAATTTGCCCAGATGTAATGCTCTCACAATATTGGTGAAATTGTCATATATCACAAATCCTGAGGATAGTCCAAGTGGAGTAAGCAATTTTGCAATGATTTCCCTGAGTTTTTCTAAGAGGTTGTTAATGTTATACCTCTTAGTGAAACCTATGATACACAGAGTAGCCTGCCTCTGAATGAGCTGGCATTTGTGAGATGCTACTGCTGTTGGGGCTGCTGAAGGCAGTACAACTACCCAGTGGGCTGTCACAGTCATGTAGTCTTTAGTTTGCCCTGTTCCACTTGTCCACATATCCGTGGTTAAGTGGACAGCGGATAAAACGGCATTTCTGAGGACACTAATAACGCTTTTTTTAATGTCCTTGTACAGACCGGGAATTGCTTTTCTACTGAAGTGGAATCTAGATGGGATTTGGTACCTCAATCAACTGTATAAAACCCACTGCAATAATAGCGGATACTGGACGGACATCTAATACCAGCATAGTTGTTATGGCATTCGCTGTGCAACTGGGTGACGGCTGTCATACTTACTCCGCCTTGCAAAGGATTGTTTAACAGTCAATTGTTTTATTAAACTACTACAAGTAGTCTTCCTGGTCCAATTCTGGACAGTAGTAGCAGCAACAGGCGTAGCACTCAAAGATGCTTCTGAGGAAGGCCGGATAGGAAAGGAGTCACTCACGCTTATGAGATTGGAAGCAGGACTACTTCTGATTATGACTGAGGATGTTGATGAAGGTGTGGGTGGTGGAGATTGCAGGCCCATGGATCTAACAGAGAGAAGGGAGCAGCTAGGTGACACTGGACTGACTGTTACTTTTGTTTTAGCCAAAGTTTCTGAATTTGACAATACCTTTTGATGAATGTGCTGCAAGTGATGTAACACGGAGGATGTTCTTAGGTGGTTAACGCCCTTACCTCTACTTACTATGACTTTACAAAGGCTACAGATGGCTTGACACTTGTTGTCCGGATTTAAGTAATAATAATTTCACACGGAAGAGGTGGATTCTTTTGTCCTTTGCCTAGGCATGACAATGGGCTTTTTTATATAATGGGCAACAACTGTTTCCACTGGTGCCTGATTTGCACAAACAACATCCTCATCAACATCCTCATCATTAACATCCTTATTAGCGCGAGCTACACAAATATACTCCTCATTCTGGTGCACTTCTACAGAAGCATCTTCAATTTCTATGTCAGCATGTTGACTTGTGCACATTTGCAGAGGGAGCACAAATGGTGGAAGAAGCATCCTCATTCCCACAGTATTGGAAAGGTCATGCTCACACATGGCACCTGCAGACACACTTAGACACTCCTGAGGGATGTGTGATTTTTCTGAGCACACAGTTGGCTCCTGTGTCTTAATGAGTTTCTCCCGGCCAGCCGCAGGAGCTGTGCTGGCCGGGAGTTACTCCTTAAATGCAAAAGCATTGCCGCTATGCAATGCTTTTGCACTTTTGCGTGGGGGGCCGGCACTGACATGCAGGGCGGACCAGCCCTGTGCTGGGCGTCCCCCCGCATGTCTGAGTGCCTGATCGTAGCTGTGCTAAATTTAGCACAGCTACGATCAACTCGGAATGACCCCCAATATGTGTATGAGATAAGTACAAAAATATATTATTGTGGTACCACCTTTACCCACAGTGTCTCACAATATGTGTATTAGTCAGGAATAGTAATCAAACAATGCGGTTTAATTTCACCAACAGTGTCGTACAAAATGTGTATGAGACTACGAGTATGGAAATATATTACTGTGGTACCACCTTCACCCACAGTGATCACAATATGTGTATGAGTCAGGAATAGTAATAAATCACTGCATTTTAATTTCACCCACAGAGTCGCACAATATGTGTTTGAGTCAGGAATAGGAATAATAATCAAACACTGCAGTTTAATTTCACCAACAGTGTCACACAATATGTGTATGAGACTATGAGTACAAAATAATAATATACTGCAGTCTGAACGGCAGTGTCACAGTAATTATGAAAATAAAATAAAAATTGTATAGTACACTGGGGTACAGCACAAACAAAAATATATATATTTTTTATAATTATATTTTAGGCTTTTTAGCTTTTATTATTTTAATTTCACACTGGAGCGGAGACCCTGGATGGATGGACAGAGCACCTCTTGTCAGATACACCAGATGACAGATAGAGCACCCCTGGACTGATACTGATAGGAATCGGACACACCAGCCCCTGGATATATACTGGGTTTTTTAACACTGGGGCAGAGCCCCTTGATGTATATAGACAGATCACTCCTTGTCAGATACACCACCAGACGACAGACAGAGCACCCCTGGACTGATACTGAGGACACACCAGACCCTGGATGTATATAGACAGATCACCCCTTGTCAAATACACCACCAGACGACAGACAGAGCACCCCTGGACTGATACTGAGGACACACTAGGACACACCAGCCCCTGGATGTACACACAGTATACTGGGTTTTAACACTGGGGCAGAGCCCTTTGATGTAAATGGATTATGCACAGAACAACCTTTCTCTAACGTCCTAAGTGGATGCTGGGGACTCCGTAAGGACCATGGGGAATAGCGGCTCCGCAGGAGACTGGGCACAAGAGTAAAAGCTTTAGGACTACCTGGTGTGCACTGGCTCCTCCCCCTATGACCCTCCTCCAAGCCTCAGTTAGATTTTTGTGCCCGAACGAGAAGGGTGCACACTAGGTGGCTCTCCTGAGCTGCTTAGTGAAAAGTTTAGTTTTAGGTTTTTTATTTTCAGTGAGACCTGCTGGCAACAGGCTCACTGCACCGAGGGACTAAGGGGAGAAGAAGCGAACTCACCTGCGTGCAGAGTGGATTGGGCTTCTTAGGCTACTGGACATTAGCTCTAGAGGGACGATCACAGGCCCAGCCATGGATGGGTCCCAGAGCCGCGCCGCCGGCCCCCTTACAGAGCCAGAAGACTGAAGAGGTCCGGGAAATCGGCGGCAGAAGACGTCCTGTCTTCAATAAGGTAGCGCACAGCACCGCAGCTGTGCACCATTGCTCTCAGCACATTGTTATATTGTACACTTCACACTCCGGTCACTGAGGGTGCAGGGTGCTGGGGGGGGGGGGCGCCCTGAGACGCAATAAAAACACCTTAGATGGCTAAAAATACATCACATATAGCTCCTGGGCTATATGGATGCATTTAACCCCTGCCAGTTTTTCCTTAAAAAAGCGGGAGAAAGGCCGCCGAGAAGGGGGCGGAGCCTATCTCCTCAGCACACAAGCGCCATTTTCCCTCACAGCTCCGTTGGAGGGAAGCTCCCTGACTCTCCCCTGCAGTCCTGCACTACAGAAACAGGGTAAAACAAGAGAGGGGGGGCACTAAATTTGGCAGATTAATAATACAGCAGCTATATAAGGGAAAAACACTTATATAAGGTTATCCCTGTATATATATAGCGCTCTGGTGTGTGCTGGCAAACTCTCCCTCTGTCTCCCCAAAGGGCTAGTGGGGTCCTGTCCTCTATCAGAGCATTCCCTGTGTGTGTGCTGTGTGTCGGTACGTTGTGTCGACATGTATGAGGAGGAAAATGGTATGGAGGCGGAGCAATTGCCTGTAATAGTGATGTCACCCCCTAGGGAGTCGACACCTGACTGGATGGTCGTATGGAAGGAATTACGTGATAGCGTCAGCACTTTACAAAAGACTGTTGACGACATGAGACAGCCGGAAAAACAGTTAATACCTGTCCAGGCATCTCAAACACCGTCAGGGGCTCTAAAGCGCCCGTTACCTCAGATGGTCGACACAGACCCAGACACGGACACTGACTCCAGTGTCGACGGTGAGGAAACAAACGTATTTTCCAGTAGGGCCACACGTTACATGATCACGGCAATGAAGGAGGTTTTGAACATTTCTGATACTACAAGTACCACAAAAAAGGGTATTATGTGGGGTGTGAAAAAACTACCCGTAGTTTTTCCTGAATCAGATGAATTAAATGAGGTGTGTGATGAAGCGTGGGTTTCCCCCGATAAAAAACTGCTAATTTCTAAAAAATTATTGGCATTATACCCTTTCCCGCCAGAGGTTAGGGCGCGTTGGGAAACACCCCCTAGGGTAGATAAGGCGCTCACACACTTATCAAAACAAGTGGCGTTACCGTCTCCGGATACGGCCGCCCTCAAGGAGCCAGCTGATAGAAAGCTGGAAAATATCCTAAAAAGTATATACACACATACTGGTGTTATACTGAGACCAGCAATCGCCTCAGCCTGGATGTGCAGTGCTGGGGTGGCTTGGTCGGATTCCCTGACTGAAAATATTGATACCCTGGACAGGGACAGTATATTATTGACTATAGAGCATTTAAAGGATGCATTTCTATATATGCGAGATGCACAGAGGGATATTTGCACTCTGGCATCAAGAGTAAGTGCGCTGTCCATTTCTGCCAGAAGAGGGTTATGGACGCGACAGTGGTCAGGTGATGCGGATTCCAAACGGCATATGGAAGTATTGCCGTATAAAGGGGAGGAGTTATTTGGGGTCGGTCTATCGGACCTGGTGGCCACGGCAACGGCTGGGAAATCCACCTTTTTACCCCAGGTCACCTCTCAGCAGAAAAAGACACCGTCTTTTCAGGCTCAATCCTTTCGTCCCCATAAGGGCAAGCGGGCAAAAGGCCACTCGTATCTGCCCCGGGGCAGAGGAAGGGGAAAAAGACTGCAGCAGGCAGCCTCTTCCCAGGAACAGAAGCCCTCCCCCGCTTCTGCCAAGTCCTCAGCATGACGCTGGGGCCTTACAAGCGGACTCAGGTACGGTGGGGGGTCGTCTCAGGAATTTCAGCGCGCAGTGGGCTCACTCGCAAGTGGACCCCTGGATCCTGCAGGTAGTATCTCAGGGGTACAAATTGGAATTCGAGACGTCTCCCCCTCGCCGGTTCCTGAAGTCTGCTTTACCAACGTCTCCCTCCGACAGGGAGGCGGTATTGGAAGCCATTCACAAGCTGTATTCCCAGCAGGTGATAATCAAGGTACCCCTCCTACAACAGGGAAAGGGGTATTATTCCACGCTGTTTGTGGTACCGAAGCCGGACGGCTCGGTGAGACCTATTTTAAATCTGAAATCCTTGAACACTTACATACAAAGGTTCAAATTCAAGATGGAGTCACTCAGAGCAGTGATAGCGAACCTGGAAGAAGGGGACTATATGGTGTCTCTGGACATCAAGGATGCTTACCTCCATGTCCCAATTTGCCCTTCTCACCAAGGGTACCTCAGGTTTGTGGTACAGAACTGTCACTATCAGTTTCAGACGCTGCCGTTTGGATTGTCCACGGCACCCCGGGTCTTTACCAAGGTAATGGCCGAAATGATGATTCTTCTTCGAAGAAAAGGCGTCTTAATTATCCCTTACTTGGACGATCTACTGATAAGGGCAAGGTCCAGGGAACAGTTAGAGGTCGGAGTAGCACTATCTCAAGTAGTGCTACGACAGCACGGGTGGATTCTAAATATTCCAAAATCGCAGCTGATTCCGACGACGCGTCTGCTGTTCCTAGGGATGATTCTGGACACAGTCCAGAAAAAGGTGTTTCTCCCAGAGGAGAAAGCCAGGGAGTTATCCGAGCTAGTCAGGAACCTCCTAAAACCAGGCCAAGTGTCAGTGCATCAATGCACAAGGGTCCTGGGAAAAATGGTGGCTTCTTACGAAGCGATTCCATTCGGCAGATTCCACGCAAGAACTTTTCAGTGGGATCTGCTGGACAAATGGTCCGGATCGCATCTTCAGATGCATCAGCGGATAACCCTGTCTCCAAGGACAAGGGTGTCCCTCCTGTGGTGGTTGCAGAGTGCTCATCTTCTAGAGGGCCGCAGATTCGGCATTCAGGACTGGGTCCTGGTGACCACGGATGCCAGCCTGAGAGGCTGGGGAGCAGTCACACAGGGAAGAAATTTCCAGGGCTTGTGGTCAAGCCTGGAGACATCACTTCACATAAATATCCTGGAGCTAAGAGCCATCTACAATGCTCTGAGCCTAGCAAGACCTCTGCTTCAAGGTCAGCCGGTGCTGATCCAGTCGGACAACATCACGGCAGTCGCCCACGTAAACAGACAGGGCGGCACAAGAAGCAGGAGGGCAATGACAGAAGTTGCAAGGATTCTTCGCTGGGCAGAAAATCATGTGATAGCACTGTCAGCAGTGTTCATTCCAGGTGTGGACAACTGGGAAGCAGACTTCCTCAGCAGACACGACCTCCACCCGGGGGAGTGGGGACTTCACCCAGAAGTCTTCCACATGATTGTGAACCGTTTGGAAAAACCAAAGGTGGACATGATGGCGTCCCGCCTCAACAAAAAACTAGACAGATATTGCGCCAGGTCAAGGGACCCTCAGGCAATAGCTGTGGACGCTCTGGTAACACCATGGGTGTACCAGTCAGTGTATGTGTTCCCTCCTCTGCCTCTCATACCCAAGGTACTGAGGATCATAAGAAGGAGAGGAGTAAGGACTATACTCGTGGCTCCGGATTGGCCAAGAAGGACTTGGTACCCGGAACTTCAAGAGATGCTCACAGAGGACCCGTGGCCTCTACCTCTAAGAAAGGACCTGCTCCAGCAGGGACCCTGTCTCTTCCAAGACTTACCGCGGCTGCGTTTGACGGCATGGCGGTTGAACGCCGGATCCTGAAGGAAAAAGGCATTCCGGATGAAGTCATCCCTACCCTGATCAAAGCCAGGAAGGATGTAACCGTACAACATTATCACCGTATTTGGCGTAAATATGTTGCGTGGTGCGAGGCCAGGAAGGCCCCTACAGAGGAATTTCAACTGGGTCGTTTCCTGCATTTCCTACAAACAGGACTGTCTATGGGTGTAAAATTAGGGTCCATTAAGGTTCAGATTTCGGCCCTGTCGATTTTCTTCCAAAAAGAACTGGCTTCAGTTCCTGAAGTACAGACGTTTGTCAAGGGGGTACTGCATATACAACCTCCTTTTGTGCCTCCAGTGGCACCTTGGGATCTAAATGTAGTTTTGGGATTCCTAAAATCACATTGGTTTGAACCACTTTCCACTGTGGACTTAAAATATCTCACATGGAAGGTGGTAATGCTGTTAGCCCTGGCTTCAGCCAGGCGTGTCTCAGAATTGGCGGCTTTATCCTATAAAAGCCCCTACCTAATTTTTCATACGGACAGGGCAGAATTGAGGACTCGTCCTCAATTTCTCCCTAAGGTGGTTTCAGCATTTCACTTGAACCAGCCTATTGTGGTGCCTGCGGCTACTAGGGACTAGGAGGACTCCAAGTTGCTGGACGTAGTCAGGGCCCTGAAAATATATGTTTCCAGGACGGCTGGAGTCAGAAAATCTGACTCGCTATTTATCCTGTATGCACCCAACAAGCTGGGTGCTCCTGCTTCTAAGCAGACTATTGCTCGCTGGATTTGTAGTACAATTCAGCTTGCACATTCTGTGGCAGGCCTGCCACAGCCAAAATCTGTAAATGCCCATTGCACAAGGAAGGTGGGCTCATCTTGGGCGGCTGCCCGAGGGGTCTCGGCTTTACAACTTTGCCGAGCAGCTACTTGGTCAGGGGCAAACACGTTTGCTAAATTCTACAAATTTGATACCCTGGCTGAGGAGGACCTGGAGTTCTCTCATTCGGTGCTGCAGAGTCATCCGCACTCTCCCGCCCGTTTGGGAGCTTTGGTATAATCCCCATGGTCCTTACGGAGTCCCCAGCATCCA
The DNA here is from genome assembly GCF_028390025.1 of Pseudophryne corroboree. NCBI lineage: Eukaryota > Metazoa > Chordata > Amphibia > Anura > Myobatrachidae > Pseudophryne > Pseudophryne corroboree. Next base: position 189,075,383 of record NC_086453.1, read on the forward strand.
CTTAGGACGTTAGAGAAAATAAGAATTTACTTACCGATAATTCTATTTCTCATAGTCCGTAGTGGATGCTGGGCGCCCATCCCAAGTGCGGATTGTCTGCAATACTTGTACATAGTTATTGTTACAAAAATCGGGTTATTATTGTTGTGAGCCATCTTTTCAGAGGCTCCTCTGTTATCATGCTGTTAACTGGGTTCAGATCACAGGTTGTACGGTGTGATTGGTGTGGCTGGTATGAGTCTTACCCGGGATTCAATATCCTTCCTTATTGTGTACGCTCGTCCGGGCACAGTATCCTAACTGAGGCTTGGAGGAGGGTCATAGGTGGAGGAGCCAGTGCACACCAGGTAGTCCTAAAGCTTTTACTTTTGTGCCCAGTCTCCTGCGGAGCCGCTATTCCCCATGGTCCTTACGGAGTCCCCAGCATCCACTACGGACTATGAGAAATAGAATTATCGGTAAGTAAATTCTTATTTTGTCAGATACATCACTTAACGACAGACAGAACACCCCTGGACTGATACACCAGCTCTACAGGAGCCAGCAGTCCCAGGCCCCACTCAGCACAACCCAGCACTGAGATGGACACGTCTGTACAGTGCACTCTCCACAGCTGGAGTGAAAATGGCACCGATCATCTGGCATTTGTAGAATCCAAAACCCCACAAGAATCCGACAGCGCGATGATAACGTTTTGCCTTGTTTTGGAATCAGAGTCTGGCAGGAAACCCCGGAGAACCAGACCCGCTCATCTCTAGTTAAGATTAAGACTTAAGCTGGGTACACACTCGGACGATATCAGCCCAATTTGATGTTTCCAGATTAATCAGAATGACATATCGGGCATATCGCTAAGTGTGCATGCCCAATTTGCAGGTGAATGTGGTCGCTAGCACATACTTCCCAACATTTCTAATCTCCTCTCCAGGAGATGCCTGGAGAGGAGAAGCAGGTGGACGGTGATGAGGGAGGGGCTGAGCTTATTGCGTCATTAGGCCCCGCCCACCCATTGGAAAATCAAGCGATTGGACAATATTTGCATAGAAGCGGAGCTAAAATGATGTGATTAGCATATAATAACATAATTAGGCACCGCCCCCTCCTTCAGGTCTGCGATTTCAACATATTGTTCTTCCCTTACCTGCCCACTTCACTAGGAAGTAGGCAGAATGCGGTAGGGGTGCCCACTCTTCCGTGGCTGCGGAGGACTACCCGAGAAAATGTGTGTCTCCCGCAAAATCCGGGAGAGCAGGTAAGTATGCGCTAGCAACATTGCCCTGTCGGCCCTGCTGCATGGCTAACCAGGTGATAACGCTATGGACCGCAGCGCATGTAATGAAGGTATGTCGCTCCAACCTTCATTTCACCGCTCAATGGGGGTCATTCCGACCCGTTCGCACGCAGCGGTTTGTCGCTGCGGTGCGAACGGGTCTGGAATGCGCATGCGCGGCGGCCGCACTGCACATGCGCGACGTTGCTGTTGCCAGGTTACGTCCAGGACAACGAAGAAAGCGGTCACAGAGCCGACCGCAAGAAGATTGACAGAAAGAAGGCATACCTGGGCGTCACCAAACTGTTGCCAGCCATTTTCGGGGAGTGGAGAAGTCAAAGCCGGCCCCAGCATCGCCGAGATCGTCGCACAGGGTAAGTCTGTCCAGGGCTGGTCTTGTTTTACTTGAATTTTTTTTAGCTTAGCAGGGCTGCACAAGCGATCGCAGCCCTGCTAAGCTAAAATACACTCCCCCATAGGCGTGTACTAGTTGATCGCAGCAGCAGCAGCAAAACGTTGCTAGCTGCGATCAACTCGGAATGACCACCAATGTGTAACCAGGATCGTCTGGGTACACATTATCCCATTGTACCCAGCTTTAGTGTGCTTCAGCACACGCTGACATTATCTGTATTATCTTGGGGCTCAATGCTAATAATGAAAACAGAAAAGTTAAAAGCAATTATTATCTTCTTTACTGTACCTGGTAGTGTTAAATACAATGTCGTCTATCAATGATTCAATGAATGAGATATATAAATTACTATTCAAATCCATGTAGTGTCCAAGCATTTCAACAGCTCCTGTGCTCAAACCTAATTCATTCTCCAGGAAAGACTGTTTTAAAAGAAGATAAAAAGACAAAATTGTCACAGTATTTATTATTGAACTAGAACTGAAAACGAAGTACAGCATTTAGTCAATTTTGAAAAGTAAATTGTGAAAAAAATCAAAACTATAATACATAATATCAATGGCGTCAATACATAATATCAATGGCGTCACCAGGTGTGGTAATACCCGGTGTGTTAGCTGAGAGTGACACAGGAAAAAGAAGGTGGACACTTTGGGCGCACGAATGTGTAAATAAAAGCTGCCTAGAAAACCAAATGTCCCCCACCTAAAAAGGGGAAATGGAGTGCAATAAAAAAGCAATCTGGTGTATGGTTCCTTGCCCGCTATTACATTAGCTCACACGTATATACAGTAGATCAGAAAGTATAAGTGCGTGCCATACTTTTTGAACTGTATAAGCATTAGCTGAGAGTGTTCGCACAGTAGGTGCACACTTGCAAAAGGAGCAGGGGTATGTGCCACCAAATCCACGTCCCCTGGAATGCCATTTTGGGGCAGTGCCCGATAACAGAGCCGGTGGAAACTCTGTACTGCCAGACAAATCCTGTCGCCTCTGTAGCCTACTGCAGTGCTGGCGGCTTACATTCCCTGGTGGACATCCTGCTGCAACTCCTGCCTTCCTTAGGGGGGAAAGGGGGTGTGGCCTGCTGTTATGCATTGGGGTTTGGCTGCACTGTTCTCATGGATGACAGCATTATAGCAGAGCAGCTCTGCTATTTAAGTGTCACCCTCTCAGATTGTGTCACACAGTGCGGACTGCACCCTCTGCATTCCTCTATTGATGCCACTGCATAATATAGTTATTATAAGAAAAATATAATAACAATGTATATTGTGGCACTAATGTCTAAAAGTTGACACTCATAATGAATTTTTGATGGAAAAATCTCCCTGCAGGATTGAGAGTAGAAACTCTTCCAAATACATAGGGTAAGTCCTTTACTTTGCCACTCTTTATAGAGGTGAATATGAGTCATACAGATGCAAATGGCAAGTTTGTATGTACAGCGCATGTGCAGATGCATTCTTGGGAGCACTGTCAAAGTGTTTTGCGCATTTATGTAGATCCGTGAGTATGGGAAAGGGAAACATGTATCTGACGGATCTCTTGCACCTACCATGGGGCCAGTGCCAGATTAAGGTCCACATGGGCCTGGAGCTTAGATTTAGAAAGGGCCTGTTATGTGCCATCGCAGGTAGTGTGATCAGCGCCGTAGAGAAGTTCTACCAGGTGGGAAGAGGGGGTGTGGTGATCTCCCCACACTACGGGGTCTATTCATGAAGCAGTGAAATGAGTGGAGAAGTGAGCCTGTGGAGAAATTTTCCATGGCAACCTTTCAGCTGCTCCGTAGAATTGTGTGGTATGCAAATTATAAATGTCACTTCAATGCTGATTGGTTGCCATAGGCAGCTTCTCCACTGGCTCACTTCTCCACACTTTTCACTGCTTCAAGAATCGACCCCTACATCACTAAGCTACCTCCCTTCACTACATCACTATGCTAGCTCCCCACATTACATTACTGTGCTACTTCCTCACACTATGGGGGTTATTCCGAGTTGATTACACAAAGCTACTTTTTGCAGCCCATGCGATCAACTAGACGCCGCCGATGGGGAGGGATTTTTTGCATAGCAAGGCTGAGAACGCTTGTGCAGCCCTGCTATGCAAAAAAAGTTTTGTGCAAAAGAAGACCAGGGTCAGACTTACTTACCCTGTGCGATGGATCTAGCGACGAAGGTCCTGGAATTGACGTCAGACATCCACCCTCCAAATGCCTGGACATGCCTGCGTTCACCTCACCACGCTTTGAAAACGGTCAGTTTACACCTCGGAACGCCTCCCGCCTGTCAGTCTTCTTGCGAATGCTGCTGCGATCACTATTTCCACTGGTCGCGTCGCTGGCCGGTAACAGCCGTCGTCAGGCAACGACGCGCATGCGCAATGTGCCCGCCACGCATGCGCAGTTTCGACCCGTTCGCACCGCTGTGACAAACTGCAGCATGCGAATGGGTCGGAATGACCCCCTATGGGCGTAATTCAGAGTTGATCGCAGCAGCAAATTTGTTAGCAGTTGGGCATAACCGTGTGCACTGCAGGTGTGGCAGATATAACATGTGCAGAGAGAGTTAGATTTGGGTGGGTTATTTTTGTTTCTGTGCAGGGTAAATACTGGCAACTTTATTTTTACACTGCAATTTAGATTTCAGTTTGAACACACCTCACCCAAATCTAACTCTCTCTGCACATGTTGTATCTGCCCCTCCTGCAGTGCACATGGTTTTGCCCAACTGCTAACAAATTTGCTGCTGCGATCAACTCTGAATGAGGCCCTATATCACTAAGATAGTTTTTCACACTACATCACTGCATTATATCCCTGCAGTAAATCACTACTGTACATCTCCACACTATTTAACTGCACTACCTCTCCAAACGACATTCCCGCACTATATCTACCTACCCACACCACAATACTGCGCTACCTTCCCACACCACCGTACTGCGCTACCTTCCCACACCACCGTACTGCGCTACCTTCCCACACCACCGTACTGCGCTACCTTCCCACACCACATTACTGAGCTACCTTCCCACACCACATTACTGTGCTACCTTCCCACACCAACGTACTGTGCTACCTTCCCACACCACTGCGCTACCTTCCCACACCACTGTATTGCGCTACCTTCCAGCACCACATTACTGCACTACCTTCCCGCACCACATTACTGTGCTATATTCCGCACCACATTACTGTGCTATCTTCCCACACACTACATCACTACACTACCTACCCACACTACATCACTACAATGTTCCCCACACATGCATTACATAACAGCTGTAAATCCCCACAGTATATCACTGCACTACACTTCACTAATCCTCCCTCCCATTACATGAGAACATACCCTACACAGTCAGTTACCTGGAAGACAAATGTGTCAGACCTGCACCAGACAACAATCTCTCTGAACAATTTTTCACCCTGACTGACATACAGTGTTGGACTGGGGAATGAAGGGCCCACCGGGGGAATGCTGTTGTACGGCCCATGCTTAAGGGTGTGGCCAGCCACCACAGAGGTTTGGCTAACCATTACAGAGCACATGTTCTGTGCCCCTTGGTAAATATATAATAAACCATGTTCTTATGAAGTATAATGTAACATATGTATAACTAGGAGATTCATCGCGCCCTACGGGCGCTCTTCACACCGTCATAAGGGGCTACGCCCCTGTGGACTGAGGGGGCAGGAGGTGTTGGGCTTGTTGGAGTTGTGGGTGTGTGTGGCAGGGGGATTGGGGAGGGTATGTCCGAGGCTGCCATAGGTGGTGGAGTTCCACATGTGGTGTGTGGGTGGATGGTGAAGGGTATGGGGGGCTTTGTAGTGTCCATGGGAGGGGTGGAGAGTAGGGTAGGGGGAGGTTGATGGTTTTGTTGAGGTTTCGTGTGAGCTGCAGGGGTGTAGGGGGGAGGGGAAAGTGAAGTTGAGGGTGCGGGCATGTTGGTAGGAGTGTGGAGGGTGAGTGTGTGTAGGGGAGGAGGGGAAAGTGAAGTGGGGGGTGCGGGCGTGTTGGTAGGAGTGTGGAGGGTGAGAGAGTGTGTGTGTGTTGGGGAGAGGCGAAAGTGAAGTGGAGGGTGCGGGCGTGTTGGTAGGAGTGTGGAGGGCGAGTGTGTGTGTGTGTAGGGGGGGAGGGGAAAGGGAAGTGGAGGGTGCGTGCGTGTTGGTAGGAGGGTGAGAGTGTGTGTGTGTTGGGGGGAGGGGAAAGGGAAGTGGAGGGTGCGTGCGTGTTGTTAGAAGTGTGGAGGGTGTGTGTGTGTGTAAGGTAGAAGTGGTTGCCGTGTATGTGGTGATAGGTGTTGGTATATGTGGGGCCATGAGGCTGCTACTTGTTTTCCCCCTTGTGATGGATGGGGTGCAAGTGGGGCTTGGTGCACCTGGTGGGATGGGTGATATGGGGGGCACGCCATATGTGAGTGGGTGGGTGAGGGCGCTGTCTGCACAACACGGAGTAACAGTAACACAGGCCATAGCTGTACATGCGGCATCACCCTGACAGCACGCCGCAACTGACTCTGTACCAGCGTTATCTCTCTCGCCGCTGCTGGCTCGGACCCGACGACCCTGCTGGATGTTTGGAAACAGACAGATTCGTCGGGTTGGAGGCAGCAGCGGCGAGAGAGATAACGCTGGTACAGAGTCAGGTGCGGCGTGCTGTCAGGGTGATGCTGCATGTACAGCTATGGCCTGTGTTACTGTTATTCCGTGTTGTAGACGGCGGGTCCCGGACAGCGTGTCAGTGGCTGCATGTGGGAACAGGCGACGGGCTAGTGCAGAGGCAGGGGTGTGGGGTGCGGGTGTCAGTGGGCTCCCGGGCAGTGTGTCCCGTCTGTGCCATCGGTGGCTGGATGCTGTGCTCCCCCCACCACCGGCCCCGATTCCTGGATCACACAGCCGCAGCGGCCTCTGCTCCCCCCACCGCCGGCCTCGATCCACGGGTCACGCATGCGCAGCGGCCTCTGCTCCCCCCACTGCCGGCCCCAGGTCACACAGCCGCAGCGTCCTCCATTCCCCCCCACCGCCGGCCCTGTTCCCCGAGTCATACAGCCGCAGCGGCCTCCGCTTCCCCCACCGCCGGCCAGTGTGTGCAGCGGTAGTGGGGAGGGGGGGAGCGGTGTGTGCGGGCGGGGTGTGGAGGGCGTTTGAGCTGTGAGTGTGTGGCCACGGCGCGGCTGCAATCTTACAGATGGTAGGGGGGGTTAGCGGCGGCCTAGGTTGCGGGTGTGTGTCCCGCCGTGGTGGGGAAGGTGGGTGTGCTAGGTGGTGGTGGGTGTTTGCAGGGGAGGGGTGGTGTTGGGTGAGGCTGTGTGGGTGTCCATGCTTACCTGTCAGTGTGGGGCGTCAGTGCACTGCTGGCTTGTGCCTGGGAATGGTGTGTGCAATCTCTGGCTGGTCCCTTCTGCTAGTGGTGTGCTGACACTGGGACAGGCCAGGAGGTGCTAAGTCCGCCCAGGTCTGTGACTCCACCCAGTGTAAGAAATGCAGGCACAGAGTCACAGGGCTAATATATAGGAGATGCATAATTCATGTGCACTAGGATAGAGACTGGAACCTAATCCCTAGAGGAGGAGGAGGGCCCACAGGTAGTGGGGCCTATCAGTGGTTTCCCCTGTTCCCCTGTGGGCCAGTCCGACTCTGCTAACACCCCCTCCACCATCCACCCCCCATATATGTCTCCCCCACACCTGCCCCCTCCACCCACAGCATCTGCAGACACCCTCCTCCATCTGCGGTCCCCCCCCCCCCTCACCCACCCCTCCCCCACCCATGGCACCCCCGCACCTGCCCCTCCACCACCTGCAGCGCCTCCGGACCCCCTTCCCCCTCTGCCGCACCACCCGTACCTGCCCCCCCCCCTACCCAGGGCGCCTCCAGACCCCCTACTCCACCCCCGGCACTCCCGCCCCTTCCCATCCCACAGCACCTATGGAACCCTTCACCCATCCGCAACATCCCCGCACCTGCCCCTCTCCCACCCGTGGCACCCCTGCCACTCCCCCACCTAAGGTGCCTCCGGACCCCTCCCCATCTGCAGCCCCCACTCCTCTGCCCCTCCCCCACCCGCAGCACCTGCCGACCCTTCCCCATCCGGGCCCCCCCCCGCTTCCGCCCCCCCTCCACCCGCAGCATCTACAGACACCCTCCCCCATCCGCAGTCCCCCCCGCACCCACTACATTCTGTACATCGTGCCCCGCAGGTGCTGTTCACGCCGTCGCAAGGGGCTGCGCCTCCTTCACCATCGCAATGCCCTTTCATTGTGCAATATTTAACCACTAACAAAGGAATGCAGGTAATACTCCATATAATACAAATATTGAACCCCAGAAAGGCATGCAAGGGTTAAGGGGGCGTAGCCCCTTGCGATGGTGTGAAGAGCGCCCGTAGGGCGCGATGAAGCACCTAGTTATTTGATAAGAGTGCCCCCAAAAAGAGGTTTACTTCTTTTTCCTGATTGCTTCTTTTTGTTAAAGTGAAAAACTTTCTGTTGATACAGTCAGTTACCTGCAAGGAGGATGTCTCTGTCCCCTTCCTCGGGTTCCTGGCTGCATGCACAGAAGTTCCGCCTCCGCAGAATCAGCATGGAGCGGACAGGCTAAGGTAGGACAGAAGTCAAGGAGTGGCAGGCCTGAGGATTGGTACTGGTGGAACAGAAGAAAAGAGGGAGGCAGCTGGGTGGGTATAGGAGCTAGAGGCGGGCGGGCCTGGTCCTAGAGGTGGGAGGGGCTATCTGGATGTTTCTGCCTATTCACTTAAAATACAGCAGCAGCAGGACAGCCAATGGCTGGGGGATGGACCAGCCACAGCATCCCAGCATGTACACCAGCAGAGGTGAGTAGCAGGACGGGCTGGACTTGGCATGGAGGTAGAGGGGGCTGGAGGCTGCAGTAGAAGGAAACATTTGTTTCACAGAGATCTGCAGAAGCTGTGGGCCTAAAGCTGCAGCTCCATCATCCCCATTGTTAATCCAGCCCTGTATGGGGCTGATGCAAGCACCTATACCAATAGTGATGGTTGCGGCAGTTGACGTAAAATCAATGTGCGAGATGAATTTGAAATTCCAGGCCCCAGGGCTGGTGACATGGGGGGTCAAAGGGGACACCTGTACCAGGACCCAAGGATCAGAGGGTCTCCAAGGATATGGCAATTAGTGCCCAGCAGGGATATGAGTCGTCTTGTCCAAATACTGCAGTGAGCTGTAGGTGGTGTGGTCTCAAAGTGACCGGAGCCTCTCACACACAGTGACTTTGCGGCGTGAGTCTGTGCCCACTCTACCGGGTCCTGTTCTGTTGCAGGCAGTTACAGGACATGGCAACAGCTCTGCTGGTCAGGATCCCTTGCCCTGTGCCGGCCTCTCTGGTGGGGTGTGAGGGCCACATGGTACCTGCTGCGCTGGTGCTGGGTACTGGGGAGTTTAGCGCAGGTGAGACTCTCCCCGGGGTAAGAGTGGATTGGTGAACAGATACAGGGCTTTGGGATGGGGTGGGGGAGCTCGGAATGCAGCATGGAGTCATAAGTAGATACAGACTGTGGGGTGTATGGGAGGAGAGAGAGAGGGAGACAGACTGTGATGTGTGTGGGGGAGTAAGGAGAAATATAGATAGATAAATATATATATATATTTATTACGTTTCTAATAAAGCGCAACAAATTGCATTGCGCTTTAATATATATATATATATAATATATATATATATATATATACTGCACTGCAAGATCCGGCACTCCTTGTCCCTGCTGGGTACCTGCTCCGGTGCCCTACTTAGGCAATGATGGCTCAGTATATATACAATGGAAGGCGACACTCGGAGACTGTCATCAGTTGAAAATATATATATAATCTGAGGGGGGCCCCAGAGATATCACTGTAATGGGCCCCAAGATTTCTATTGCCGGCACTGCCAGGCGCACGAGCCCCCGCATTAGCCCTATGGATTCTTGCATTAGCATAAGGCTTCTGCAGATGCCCACAACCACTTTATTTATTTTTACTACTGTGTCCTGTACACTATAATCATAATGGAATCAGTGTTAATATTTGGAAGCCAAAGCTTTGAAGAACATGAACATTGCTACAATGGTATACTGTTAAGCTCTAGCCAAAACCATGTTAATGTTGTTTCATCTTACAGAAAATCTTTTAAATTATTTTGTAGATACAGTAGGTTTTCAGTTACTGTAATTTTCAAAATCTGTCCAGAGTTAGTTACCTGTTCAGAAGCTTTGTCAAATTTCTGCCATATTTGAGAGCAATACCTGGCACTGACTTTCTTCAGAAACTAAAGAGGATAAATAAGAACAGCTTTAGTATCTGCTTAGGGAGTGAACAGTCAGATGGAGCAACAGTTATATTTCATTTCACAAAAATCACTATTTTAACCAATAGCTAGCTTAAAATATTTGCTCTCGCTCGGAAAATCACCCTGTGTGTATTTTTTTATTACGACTGGTGGGCAATAATCTACAGGACATGCAGGAGGGATAATGAGATTGACCACCCAGGAGAGGATCACAAATTGAGGCCGTAGGGGAATTCAAAAGCAGGCAAAGGGTACAAATTACCGTTCAAGAGCACAGCATCTCACACACATCGCCTGACTGAATCCCAAATGTGCACAAAAGTGCTCCCTACTCTATGTAGCAGCGAGCTGTTTTGTGTGAGTAAGGGCTGCCATAAAGTGCGGCTTATTCGGCCGGGCGGATGTCTTCGCTTGCAATTGAATTCCAACCTCCGTGTTATGGGAAGGGTGAGGTAACCTAAAAATATTTGTCATTTTATTTGAAAATATAAAAATGCCTTAAGTTACACATTAATATATGTTGCAGTCAGTGTATGTACATGCATTTTATATGAAACTAATCCATTATAAAAAAAATTACATTATAGCAAGAGTAGTATTGTAACCGAGGTAAGAGAAACTGGAATTAATACATATTCATGTGCAGAAGTCTAGCATTGGTGGCAAGTAAGGCTAGCGTTTTAAGGGGGGGGTTTACAAAGAAGGAGCACATGCAGTAGAAAAATTGTATACTGTACTTTTTCTACTGATCCAGAATACAGATCTTCAACAGATTTTCCTTCTTCCTCAGATGTCAGTTGGAATCCGAACAGGTTTGGTGTCTTCTCAACGTCCTTGTATGTTTTTCTTATATTGTTGAAAAAATAAAAATTGTCTTCATCTGACACAATAAAAGGGTTCAGTTTCAAACCAAACTGCTGAATATATTCACGCACGATCCTATAAAAATGAACAGAAACACTTTCTAGATCCAATCAGATACTATGATTCAGAGGTGGCAATACACAAATATTTACCATTCCCATAATTTATTCATAAATTTTCAATATTCTATTTCATTACAGTGAGCAATAATATGAAAGTGTAGTATATCATTAATAATTTAAAAGTTTGCTAATACCAACAATGCAACTCACTAGTAACAATCAAAAAATAGGCTTACATTCCCAATACTCCACAGAGACAGCACTGATTAAGGTACTGTAGTGAATGATGTGATCACTGCTAAGTTAAAGCATACTTTCCAACATTCTAGCTATCCCCTCCGGGAGTGGGAAAGCCAGGTCAGTACAACAGGTGGGGTGGCACAGTATCGGGGGCATGGAAAAAGTATGTAAAATTGGGGGTGGAACAGGGAACATGACCACACAATTATGTCATCATGGCCCTGCCCCTGCCACACAATGCCAATATTACGGGCATTGTAGGTCAGGAGGTGGGGCCACAATGACACAATTCAGTGCGACCGCGGACCGCCCAATTTTGACGAGTGCATGGGGAGTTTGTGGGTAGGTGCGGGGTAGTTGCAGTGGTGTGTGGGCAGGTGGTGTGGCCCAGAAACTTGCTCACTCTTCTGGGATGCTGGGAGCGCCACATAATTTTCAGGAACCTCCTGGCTGTTCCGAGAGAGTAGACAAGTATGGTCTAAAGGCCATTACTCACTTCATTGCTGCTAAATAAACCTGGTAATTCTAGATAACCTGCACAAAGGAAAATGCTGTACGTGCAGCAACCAAATTTATTTTTTAAGGTTACTATAATATTCCTGTTGGAATCTCCACCATATCCACAAATGGCTAACGCTAGTGTCCCTTCACTTGAAGCTGACCCCTTTTCCTTAAAGCTAGTATACTACAGTAGTACTCGGTTGCTAGCGCATGGACTTTGCAGAAGTTGAGCCTGGATTCTGTTTGCTCAGTACCAATGATTGTATCAAGTGAGCCATGGCACATGTTTGTTTTAGGCTACTGTTAAGTAAAACAGAAACATCATGTTTTTGTACCTTGCACTATATTCTAGATGTTCCCTTGGCTTCATCTGGAGTCCACTATGGTTCTGATTCACCTTGCTTTTATTTCCCTGATATTGTCAATGGAATACCAGCAACAGATTTCTGACTGCCTCAGTACAGAACATGTCTCCGGTTAACTCCTTGGTTACCAACAGTTGGGGTCCATCCCTGAAATTTTTAAAGTAACAACTGCTTTTCTGTACAACTGATTACAGTAGTCAAACATCTCATTATTTCTGAGGAAGCCGCTGAGAGTGATAGGAGGCAGGGACACACGTCAGGATCAGTGGCGTAAGTTTGTCACAGTTGCCCGGAGGCAAGTTCATACCAGTTGCCCCCCCTTATATTTAGATAAATACAGTATATGTATGTATGTATGTATGTATGTATGTGTGTGTGTGTATATGGAGTGTTCTGATTTTTTTTTATATACTGTATATATACATTTCATTGTCTCTTATTTTAAATCACACATTTCTTAGCAGTCGTACCCAGGATTAGAACCCACTGACAGCAGACACTTTACTGATGGAGCTATTTGCTCCAGTACAGGAAGCATGAGAATTGTAACTATATGAAGTTATGTGTAATTGTCAGAGAAGTAAGTTCATATAGTGAAAAGATAGCAGCAGCCATCAATTAACTTACCTCAAATGTGTCACAGAATGGGGGGGGGAGAAGAGCCCCCCTTCAGAGCAGGAGCCCGGCGGCAGATGACTCCGTTGCCTCCCAGAGTTCTGCCTCTGGTCAGGATATCTCTACTTTTATTGCACATGCCAGATTGTCCACCAAATGTCTGAAAAATGGCATCTCCCCTATATCACAAAACTCCAGAAGGCGCTGCATCAAAGGATAAGCACCAACAGCCCGGAGCATGATCAGGGTTGGAGACCAGAGGTAGAAAGAATTATCATAGACCATTTATCTATATCCAGTTACAGAATCTGCCTGGTCAGATAATTATAATCCCTCCTAATTGAGTTATATGGATATCTAAAAAGAAACAATGGGAGGAAATAGCCTAATAAATGATAATGTCGATATTATCTTAAACCATAAAGCTATACCTCTAGATACACTTTTATCGTGGAGCCGCTATGGCCGCCAGACTGAATACACGCGCTACGCACTTTGTACGCTATTTGCGTACAGAGTCCCGTACGTGGTACGTACTTGGCGTACACACGCCGCGCTGAGTGTACAGAGTTGATAACCTTAAAACCTTGTTAGTGATACAATGTAATGATATGATTACACTTTAAACCTTTAGCAGAAAAGTACTCCAACGATGTTATACCTTAAACCTTAAGTAGCGCTGGCGGTATAAAGTACCCGCAGTGCGTACACCTTATCAATACTTATAAACCTTATACAGTTAAATACGCTTTAAACCCTAGCAGGGAAATGAGGACACAACACCGATATGTAGTTGAACCACAGGGTTCTAAGGCCACAGTGGATTATTTCAAAAGGGATAACAGTACAAATCATACACTACAGGCTAACAAGATAAATCTAAACAGAATAATGGCTACAGTCAATGTACATACGTGAGAATGTTCGCTTGCGCAACCTGGACCAGTCCTCCGCTTATCAGGTAGAAAGCGTTCAGAGTTTTCTGACCGGCCAGGCAACAACCGGCTTTTTATACACAACTTACATACACAATACAATGGTTACTGTAATCTCATTGTCCATTGGACATCAGAGATGCATCTTCACATTACAGGAGAGGTCATAGGTTGATTTGAAAAGGTGGGCGATGTCTTTCTCAACTGCTCTTGGGGGTGGTATCCCCTGGATTCCCGCCGCATACATAATATACAGTAAATACAGTTTATACCTATATTCTACTTCTGCACATAACTATACGCTGGAACATACGATCTTTCTCTAACCAACACCGGAATGTTACCCTTAAAATACCCTGCAGTTGGATACTAGACATCACCTTCTAACCTTTATCTGACCCTTCCTATCATGCAAAGGCGAATCCCTTAGTTCTGGAACTGTTTAAACTGTTGATACTCGCTGATGTGGTGCGGGGTGGCTATGTGTAAAATGTGCACTATTTGGGTTAAATATGTAATGTTCTAATAACCCTCTATGCGCTCACAAACTCCGCCGTAAATACCCATACCACGCTCAGGAACGCGGGAGCGATCATACGCAAATTGCGGATATGTGCACGCACGGCGGAATAAGTGCACGCGCAGCGGGCATGTGTAAGGGGTTTGTACATGGTGTATGCATTACAATATTTTTTGACTTTGACAGTCCACCCTTTGTCAGTCAACAATAACTGCCACTATCTAAACATTAAACAGAAAAATATACAATACAATATTTACAGATGATTGGATAAAAATATACAATACATTATCCACAGATGATTGGATAGTAGGAGGAGAGGTGTAGGCGGGAAATGTATGACCTAGTGGGATAGTAAAAGCATGTATGTATGAAATCCATGTCTGAGGGGCATGTATCATCGTGCTGTATATGTTCTAGATAAGCTTCAAGGTATTGCGAAGTATACATTAAATCCTTCTTATCCCGTATTAAGGGTCTGTAAGTGGGCCAACAAACACTACCGAGCTCTTTTCGGCTTCTTGTTCCAACAAATGGGGTGCACATTTAGTTGATGATACATGGAGGGGGGAACACATGTGAATGCTAATATGTGGATATCACCTGTTGACTATGTGTGTCACTACCTGAAGGTTGTAGAGATGAAGATAAGAAACATATCAAAAATACATTCACATAACATTTGCGTAATCATTCTTGGGTGTTGATTGAAGTCTTCTCCGGATGGGTGTATTTTTGCTGAGGGAAAACAAAGGAGAAACGGGTGAAAGAAACGGACCGTGGAATTACGTCTTATCACAACATTGTCTCTATTGATGGGTCATAAATTAAATCAGTTGCTGTACCAATGCCCCCGCTCCTTAAACTCATCACTTTGGTACCGTGCTTGCGCCGCGTTAAAATTCGAACACACTTAAATATCAAGCCAATAATTATGACAACTCCCAGGATACAAAGGAGAAACTTTCCCACACTCATGATAACATTTTGGGCCCACTCTCCTAAACCTGAGAACCAATTTCGTGGGTTCAACCATGAGACCCAGCCGGTCAGTTCATTACTCACAGCAGTAAGGGTAAGGTTGTGTCTCCTTCGGAACTCCCACTTCAACTGTAAGATATCATCCATCTTTTGATCTATGACCTCGGTTGGGTCATCAGCGCTGTTTGTAATATACGTGCAGCACTTCACACCATACTGAGTTGCCAAAGTGACGCAGTACCCGCCTGTCACTGCTGTGATTATAATTGAGGACCATTCTGTGTTGGATCAGTTCCGTTTTGTAAGCTTGCAACTCCCTTCTTGTATACCTGAAGGTGTCATCATACATCTCGGTGATATTATCTATTAGGTTCGCTAGCGCATAGATATACCTATAATTTATAATTCCTCTGGCGGTGCGGGTGATGTCTAACGCGAGTAGGAATTGAATCCCGGTGGATTCGTGGATTAAATCAGAGGCTGCGTGCTCTTTCCTATCTATGAGGTGTCTCTTAACGATGTGTTCATAGTGAGTATGAGTATAAGGAGCTTGAGCACTGCGGTGAACGTCTTTCATTTTATTATGGGTTATGGTCATAACTTCTGGCAACACTCTTCCAATGTAACACAATCCCTCTGAGTTTGGGGCAAGCCACTTATACGCCTTCCTCCCGCATATGAAATAGGCATCATCGGGGAGAACATATGGGACAGAATATGACATTACCATATTGCAAACTTTCCAAGTGAAAAACCCAATCCCTAGTTCTCTCATCTGTTCAGTACACGTATCAGACTGTATGATATGCGCACAGTACCCTGGTGATACTTCTCCAACCCGCATGGTCTTACTTCCTAGAGTATACCTATACCGAAAATACCTTCTATTGTCGGCTATTTGGCGTATAAGTTCAGAGTCTACGGGTATCCTATCAGCTCTGTGTGAAAATGCCATGGTCTGGTTATTCCATGTCACTTCCCAATTTCCCAGCTTTCGGGAATTGGAAATGTTGAAACATACTAAGGACCTATCCACATGATATTGGTGGAGCTTCAAACTAGGGGGCCTAGAAATATTAAATTTCTTGTCCACCGGTCTCCCACCCCGTAATTCAAGTACCTCATCTATTGCTAAAGGGTATAGTACTAGTCCTGACTTGCTTTGACCTTGAGGTACTTGTGAGCACACCCAGCATTCTGTTTGGTTTAAAACCTTGCCCACTAGTGAGTGATAATCACTCAATGGATGACGGTCCATGTTAATATTAAGGCTGGACTGACATCTCTGGATGCACCCGTCCTCAACTATGTTTTCACAATTCCTACAAATACAATTTTCCTCACCCAATAACCCTTCACAGTGCCTCCTAGTTTCCTGACTACCAGGTCGTTTTCTGATACTCACCTTTGCTCGATGGATGTGTTGCTCTTGGAATTCTACAAATGCGTCCTTGCCATCAGAACCCATTCCAGATCCTTTCTCGACCTCTCTGGTACACTCACCGAAACAGACTGCTTTGGTCAACAACAGGGTCAACAGGAAAACCCGGAACGCAGTCTCTTGGGGTAAGTCCATCTTGTTAAGGGGAGAGAAAGGGGAACAACAAGGGGGAGGAAAGGAGGGTAATGGGAGATGGAGAAAATAATAAAAAGGAAAAAGAAAATTGGTGCGACAACCGCCTCTGGTCTTGTAGTTCTCCGCGCTCAGGTGCCGTGACAACAGTCCTGCCTCTCAAACTTCCCGGAACAGACACTCCAGTGATACGATGTTCTCTACACTCTGCTCTTTGTCACGGGCTCTCTCTTGGTCAGCGACCTTCTTACAGTGGGACGAGTGGACTCAAGTCTCTCGGCAACCTTTAATGCTGTTGTGCTGGTTAGTAAGACTTGGTATGGTCCTTCCCACCTGTCAATGAGGCAACCTGAGCGTAGAAAATTTCGAATCATTACATAATCCCCAGGTTCAATGTCATGACAATTACTGTTTGGTAGGTCAGGAATCACCAGCTTTAGATTTCTGTTCTGATTCCTCAGCTGCTGGCTCATCTTAACCAAATATTTTACAGTCACCTCATTATTGCATTTCAAATCATCCTGGGGATCAATCATTACATGGGGTTGTCGACCAAAAAGTATCTCAAAGGGTGATAGGTTAAGGGGGGACCTGGGAGTGGTTCTGATGCTGTACAATACAAGTGGCAAAGCTTCTGGCCACAACAATCCAGTTTCAGCCATCACTTTGCTCAGCTTGTTCTTAATAGTGCTGTTTACTCTTTCCACCTTCGCACTCGCCTGTGGGCGGTATGGAGTATGCAGCTTGCTATTAATCCCCATCAGTTTGCACATAACCTGAAAGACTTCACCTGTAAAATGGGTTCCCCTATCGCTTTCAATTATCCTAGGGATACCATATCTGCACACAAATTCCTGCACGATTTTCTTTGCAGTGAACGTAGCAGTATTTGTGGCAGCCGGGAATGCTTCTACCCAATTTGAAAACACATCAATACAGACTAACACATATTTTAAATTTCTGCAGGGTGGTAACTGTATGAAATCAATCTGTATTACCTGAAAAGGGCCGTCTGTTGGCGTGATATGGGATGGTTCTGTTGGTATTGACTTTCCAATATTCTTCCTCAAGCAGATAAGACATGTCATTGCTCTCTTACCCGCATGAGAAGAGAATCCTGGCGCACACCAGTAGGCTCTCACTAGCTTACACATACCCTCTTTGCCCAGATGAGTCAGACCGTGTGCCGCCTCAGCTAAACTTGGAAGATATGCTCTGGGGGCTACTGGCTTACCTTGTCCATCTGTCCAGAGTCCTGAGGACTCCTGGCCATACCCTTTTGTCCTCCAGACTGCCTTTTCCTGTGGAGAACACAAATTTTGCATTTCACTTAATTTTTGTGTATTGACGGTGTTGAATATCATCAGTGATGTGATATCCGTTTGTATGGGGGTGCTGGCTGCTGATTTAGCAGCTTCGTCTGCCCAGCTGTTACCAAGTGACACTGGGTCTTGACTGTAAGTGTGGGCTTTGCACTTGATAACAACCACGTTGTCAGGTTCCTGTATCGCTGTTAGAAGCCTTTTTATGTGGGATGCATGCGCTACAGGTGTGCCAGCTGCCGTCATGAAATTTCTGAGGCGCCATAGGGCCCTGAAACCATGCACTACTACATAGGCACACCTAGAATCTGTATATATATTGGCTGACTTACCCTTAGCCAATTCACACGCTCTGGTTAGGGCGACCAGCTCAGCAACTTGTGCTGAGTGCGGTGGGCCCAGGGGTTCAGCTTCTATGATACCTCTGTCATCTACAACTGCGTATCCAGTACTTGTAATGCAAAGTCTACAACCAAGCAAGTTTAAGCAGGAGACAACTTGAAACACATATGAAGTGGTTGTATTAAGTGCCAGATGCCATAACACAATGCTGAATGCAAGTTAACCATACACAGGTGAAAATAATGAATAGCACCTGAAGAAAGTCTCTTACTGCAAAAGGTGGAGGCTGACTGTAGCAGAAGTTGGAGCTGAAGTAAATGCTGGGACTTGTAGTTCCACAGGAATACTGGAACTGGGAGATCACTTGAAGATGCCAGAAATAGGAGATCGCTGGAAAACATGAAATTGAAGACTGGAGACTGGAAACTGGGGATTGGAACTGGAGACTGGAAACTGGAGATTGGAAACTGGAACCAGGAGACGCTATGCAGCAATTCGACACGTTGTCTAAGGTGATGAGACTGAGCCGATGCTCTGGACTTATACTCCCCTGGTCGACAGTCATTGGATACTTGGATCATGTGAGCAATCACAACGCAGGATTGGGTGCTCTCCGGTCAGCTGACCGCAAGTGTCATGACGGCACCCATGCTGTACAGATGGCCGGTACACAGGAGGGCACCCGCAAAATGGACTTCAGGGGTTCACCACAATAGTGGGTACTGCGCTCCGCAGACAGGATGCTCATACAGCCACAGACTGGGGCCTTGACCTCCGGAGGCCTGCACACCAGCACTCCGGTAAGTGAGACATCACTGAATGCTGATTCCTGACAACTACTTATCAATATCAACTGTATATGCAAATTTATCCCCCTCCAACTTTCACTCTATGAACACTATGCAACCCATTTGCAGAAAGGAACATATGTAAGATCAAGTTTGCATCCATAATCAGGGTCACAAAGATCTTCATTGGCACAATTGTGAGTTCACCTTCTTACCACATCTAGCAACTCCTGTCTGTGTAACCTAAACAATAAGCACTGTATTTCTATGTTTTTGACGCACTTACAATTTTTAATTTCTCCTTCAGTTACTTGTATATTTATTTGCAGTATTCACAAACCTCTTCATGCACATGCATGTAACCAAATTTTAATGCCACTGAACACTTCCAACACTGTGCTTTCACCTGCATTTCTGCAATTCTACTGCTCTGTTCATCGTACAACCACCACTCCTATTTCCAAATTTATAATCCTTTTTACCTCATGCATACTACAGCATGTCCAGCCTGTCACTAACACACCCCAACACTGCTTGTCTGCCCTATCCTTTTCTCTGTTCCCTGCTCCCACCTCTATCCTTCTCCCCTAGTCTCCTACATTTCCTTCTCTCTCCCCTCCTTTGTCTCCCATCCACTCCACTGCCTCACTTCCACTCCTCCCCAGATATCCCACTGTCATTCACCTCTACCCTACCATGGGCCCAATCGTCCACCACTCTGCCCTGCTCCCTCCCTCCTCTCCCAAACCTCACCTCATATACCTCTGTACCACACATTATGTCCTACATGCTCAACTGCTGCAGTGTCCCTTCCTAGCCCAGGAGCCAGCACCCTCACTACATCCTCTGTATCCCTGCCTTCTAAATCCATCTCACTTCATTGCTACAGCAACCTTGATAATCTCATTCCCATCACTCCCTCAGACTCTCTCCCTCTTTCCTGTGCCCGCTGGAAGGCCAGATCTGTCTGTAATAAACTGGTCCCCACCCATGACCTTTTCATCTCAAATTCCATGCATCTCCTAGCCATCACTGAATCTTGGAATACCCCCTCTGACACAGTTTCTCCCACTGCTCTCCCTGCTGGGGGTCTCACATTCTCACACACACCCTGACCAGGGGGTCGCCATGGGGGTGGTGTTGGGATCCTACGACCCTCTAGCTACTCATACCAACTCATATCACCAGAACCATCCCTTACATTCTCTACATTTGAGGTCCATGACATATGCCTCTTCTAACCTGTTCATCTTTGAGTAGCTGTCATTTACCACCCCACTGGCATGCTCTCCAAATTCCTTGATAATTTTGCTTCCTGGCTTCCTCATTTCCTCTCTTCTGACATTCTCTCCATTATCCTAGGTGATTTCAACATCCCTATAGATAACCCCACAAAATCACCTGCCTCTAAACTCCTTAACCCCACCTCTTCTCTTGGTCTCTCCCAGTGGACCATCTCCTCCTCCCATGTGAGTGGAAGCTCACTGGATCTGGTCTTCACTCGCCACTGTGATCTTTCTGATTTCTCCAACTCATTGTTCCCCCTCTCTGACCATCACCTGCTCACTTTTAACCTATCTCTATCTGCTTCTCCATCTTTACCACCTAAGACTACCATCACAAAGCATAACATTGAGGCTATTGACACCACTCCCCTATCTTCCCTGTTTGACTCGCTACTCTCTCCTATTCTCTCTCTTTCCTGCTCTGAACAAGCTACTTCCCTATACAGTACATCCCTTACCTCTGCTCTTTACTTTGTCGCCCCACCAACCACTATTCACCCTCGCACATCGACTCCTCAACCCTGGCACACCAAATGCACCAGATATCTGCAAAAATGCTTACGTACCGCTGAGCGACAGTGGAGGAAATCACACTCTAAGGCCGAATTCCTCCACTACAAATTTATGCTCTCATCCTACTTTGCTGCCCTTACTTAATAAACCTACCCTTGATCCAACCAATCTCTCCAACTACCGACCCATCTCTCTTCTCCCTTTTGCCTCCAAACTCCTTGCCTTGAGCTTATTGTCTACAACCGACTCACTGTCTTTCTTTCTTCCCACTCACTGCTTGACCCTTTCCAGTCTCGTTTCCATCCTCAGTCCTTATGAAAGTCTGCAATGACCTCCTTGCTGCTAAATCCAGGGGACACTACTCTCTGCTTATTCTCTTTGACCTCTCTGCTGCTTTTTACACTGTAGACCACCCTCTCCTCCTGCAAAATCCTTTACTCACTTGGTTTGCATGATACTGCTCTCTCCTGGCTGTCCTCCTACCTTTCTGACTGTTCCTTCTCTGTCTCCTCTCATGACTCCACCTCCCCACCCACTTACTCTACCAGCAGTTGTCCCCCAAGGTTCTGTTCTTGGGTTTCTCCTTTTCTCTCTCTACACATCCTCATTAGGTGAGATCATTAGCTCTTTTGACTTAAAATATCATCTTTACGCTGACGATACTCAAATCTACCTTTCCTCTCCTGACCTCTCCCCTGATCTTCTCACTCATATTTCCAACTGTCTCTCTGCTATCTCCTCCTGGATGTCCCAGTGCTTTCTTAAACTTAACATGTCTAAGACTGAGCTGATCATCTTCCCTCCCTCCCGCATAACCTCACCTACCACAATTTCATTATCCATTGATGGCACAACTATCTACTCTAGCCCCAAGTGCGATGTCTTGGAATAATACTTGACTCCTCCCTTTCCTTCAAACCACACATTCAGTACCTCTCAAAAACCTGCCATTTCCATCTCAAAAACATCTCCAGGATCAGACCCTTTCTCACCCAGGATGCTACTAAGACCCTCATCCACTCACTGGTCATCTCCAGACTGGACTACTGCAATCTCCTCCTATCTGGCCTCCCTCAAAAATGCCTCTATCCACTCAAATCTATCCTCAGTGCTGCTGCCTATCTTATCTTCCTCACCTAATGGACTACATCCACATCCCCACTCTTGCAGGACCTTCACTGGCTACCCTTCCCATTCAGAATCTAAATAAAGCTTCTCATACTCACCTACAAAGCCCTCACCCACTCTTCTCCCTCTTACATCTCTGATCTTATCTCTCTTTACATTCCCACCCATCCTCTTCGCTCTGCTAATGCACGCCATCTCACCTGACAACTGATTACCTCCTCCCACTCCCACATACAACATTTTGCACGTGCTGCTCCTTATCTCTGGAATGCTCTATCTCTCCCCATCCGACTCTCCACCTCTCTACAAAACTTTAAACGGGCTCTCAAGACCCAGTTCTTCCCCAAACCCAGCCAACTCTTCTCCTAACCCTCTTGTCTATGCTCACTGTCTACCCCTTCTGTGTCACTCCGGTCTGTTAATTCCTCACCTTTAGGATTGTAAGCTCGCAAGAGCAGGGACTTCTTTCCTCATGTGCCTTTCCATTTCTTACTTACACAATCTTAAACTCCTTACTCCCTTTGATGGCACCTAACCCCTGATTTTCTATACCTGTCCTATATTGTCTTGAACTGTAAGTGCTGTTTTCTTGTTTGCTCATTTGATTATGTACTGTGTAATGGGTGCTGCGGATCCCTTGTGGCACCATATAAATAAAGGATAATAATAAATAATAACTGGTTTTCAAATTGAATAATATCTCCCCCCCCCCTCCACTGACCTTACACTAAAGGGTTTAGCTTGCCTCATTCCAAATCTGCAGTTTGATACTTGGCTGTCACACGGTATTTCGTCTCTCAATGAGGTTACTGTGACCTGCTCCCTGTTATCATTTACTCAAATTCAATCACCGTTCTCCTGATCACATAAGAATTTCTATACATTTTTACAATTAAAACACTGGCTGATGGAGGCCACACATCTCCTCATAGAGTATCCCTAATACCTTAATACATACGAGAATTAATAGCTAAAAAGGACAGTAGAGGGGGTATAACCAGGTGGTACAACCTTCTAATAATTCTCAAACTCCGCTGAAATTCTCCAGGCAAAATTTGAGACTGACCTTGTATGCACTGTTTTGGGGGAGGAGTGAAAACTAGTTTTCCAAACCAGTTTCTGCAACACAGCTATTTTTAAATAACATATTTAATGTACAAGTTGCACTCACATAAATAAAAACTTTAAAAGCATATATAACCACAACAATGGTGTTTCCAACCAAACATTCTGTCAGTCCAGGGGCCTGGAGACCATCTGTAGCCAGATCTAATATGGCAAGGTATAATAACTCCCGGGTGCTGTCTGTAAATAGCTTTAGCAGTATCAGGTAGCCAGGTAACCTTAGTGCGGGATTCAGAGGAAAAAGTCCCTGTGCTCAAACGTAGGTTATGGACAGGGTACATTATATTGCAGAAATAGATTGACAAATGATGGTGGTACATACAGTAAATTGAAGGCTGATCCCACTGCTAGAATAGTCAAATCATTGATTACTCTTACTGATGGTGCGTTATCAAAAAATGTAATCACTAAATCTGAATGAGTATATCAACATAAAATATCCTTCAGTTCCCACCATCTATACTCTGCCAAAGGTCCGCAAGGACCCACTCCACCCTCCCAGTAGACCCATCATATCAGTTAGCAACAGCATCACATATAACTTGTCGGCAATAGTCAATCATTACTTGCAGCCATTAGTAAGAAAGACAAAATCATATCTTAAAGACACTGGAGATGTGTTAAAATTATTAATAAATACCATTTGGAATGAGAATTACATTCTAGTGTGTGCTGATGTGTCAACTTTATACACTATAATACAAGAAGAAAATGGTCTGCAAGCAGTGAGCTATTTTTTAAACCAATCAGACTATTCTACTAAACTAAAGGATTTCCTAATTGGAAGTATCAGATTTATTTTGAATAATAATTATTTCATATTCAACAGTACATATTACCTGCAGCGTGTTGGTACTGCAATGGGCTCCAGGTTTGCCCCCAGTTACACAAATCTATTCATGGCCTACTGGAAAGACCTTAAAGTATGGCAGATTTGATGACCAGCTGTTTGTTTGGGAGGGCTGTATGGAAGAACATCAAACTTTCTGCATGTCCTTGAATGAAAATAATTTTAATATTGAGCTTAAGGTCAATATGAGTACAAAGGAGATTGTCTTTTTGGATCTGTGCATATATATTAAAGGCGACACATTACAGACCACAATGTATCACAAACCGACTGACTCCAATTGCTTTATTGAAAAAAGTAGTCAACATCATGGAAACTGGCTTAATACCATTCCGTATAGGCAGCATATGAGGATCAAATGAAATTGCACTGAATCTGAGGTCTATGAAGGTCAAGTAACTGATATGACTAACCACATCTTAGAGAAAGGTTATGAAAATGAACTCCTTAGAGGGGTTCTACAAAAAGTAGATACCTTTAAAAGGCAAGATTTAATTTCTAACACGAAAACCAAAATTTAGAATGGTAAATTGCAATGGTCATTTATAACAAAATTCAACTCTCAGCATAGAGAGATTGAACAAGTGTTCAAAAAACATTGTAAGGTCCTTAAAAAAGACCCTATTTTCGGTAATAATTTACCTTATAAACCTGGTGTCATATATAGAAAGTCGAGTTCCTTGAAAAAGAAGTTAGTTCACAGCTCAATTGAAACATCTAAAAGAAGCAGTATACGCACACAAGGATTTCATTGGTCTGCTATGTGTAACGTGTAGAGCAACTAAAGGCAACAGCAAGCTAAAAGAATTCACAGTTAACAGTATTCAATATAACATTAGAGAATTTATAACCTGCAACTATAGGAATGTTATATATGCTATTGAATGCCACTGCGGACTACTCTATGTAGGCAAAACTAATAGATGTTTTAAACCTAGAATGTCTGAGCATCTGTATAACATTAGGAAGAGGCTAGAGACCCACTGCCTATCTGCCCACTTCAAAATGGCTATAATCCCAATGGCTGTAATCCCAAAGGAATTAAATCCTTTTGGGGTATTCAGCTAATTAATTACACCTGGCGCAACAAGGATGTTGAAATAAGACTGGCAAAATCAGAGATGCACTGGATCTATAAACTGGAGACTTTAGCACCACAGGGTCTGAACAGTGACTGTGAGTTAAAGTGGTTCCTGCAGTTTTAAGAAAAAGATTAAACTCCTTCTATTCTTCTATTCTTTTTACTCTTTATTGTGCTGTTTTGAGATATGTTATGTTTTTTTATGGTTATTAAATGTAACCCCTGTAAGTGATGGTTGTGCCTCCACCCATGCTATATTTTCACCCCAGGCTTGCTTGGGTAAGCCTGATACAAATAAGCATTTACTGTACCTGTAATACTAAGATAACTGTGCGTTTACCTGTTTTTTCCTTTGTATCTCGTTCCAGGAACCTTAACAAGGATGTTATCAAACTCACTTGGCCAGTACGGTAAGTATTAACTTTATTAATTGCAATATACAGCTTAATGTCTCATAGCAGGGTATCGTATCTAGGACAACATACTAATAACATAACCACTTCCCAGGTATAACCCAAAATAGTAATATATGCAGTAGGTACCCTATTCCTATACAGCTTTTGTGCGAGCAATACAAAAATTACCAAAAATTACCTCTGTTTATAACAGGGGAAAAAATATTAGTATTAGTTCAAGAATACCCAGGTTTCTCTTACGTCCTAGAGGATGCTGGGGACTCCGTAAGGACATGGGGTATGGACGACTCCGCAGGAGACATGGGCACTGTAAAGACTTTAGAATGGGTGTGCACTGGCTCCTCCCTCTATGCCCCTCCTCCAGACCTCAGTTAGTTCCTGTGCCCAGTGGAGACTGGATGCACTGCAGGGGAGCTCTCCTGAGTTTCTCTGAAAAGACTTTTGTTAGGTTTTTTATTTTCAGGGAGCACTGCTGGCAACAGGCTCCCTGCATCGTGGGACTGAGGGGAGAGAAGCAGACCTACTTAAATGATAGGCTCTGCTTCTTAGGCTACTGGACACCATTAGCTCCAGAGGGTCGGAATGCAGGTCTCACCCTCGCCGTTCGTCCCGGAGCCGCGCCGCTGTCCTCCTCACAGAGCCGGAAGATAGAAGCCGGGTGAGTATAAGAAGAAAGAAGACTTCAAAGGCGGCAGAAGACTTCAGATCTTCACTGAGGTAACGCGCAGTGCTAACGCTGCGCGCCATTGCTCCCACATACACACACAGGCACAGCATGGGTGCAGGGCGCAGGGGGGCACCCTGGGCAGCAATAAACACCTCAATTTAATCTGGCAGCAAGTTTAGAAACTGCAGGGGCAGTATGTTATAAAACCCCCGCCAGTATAAAGATATGAGCAGCACCGAAGCCCGCCGTCGAGTGGGCGGGGCTTGATCCTCCAGCACTAACCAGCGCCATTTTCTCCACAGCATGCTGCAGAGACTCTGCTCCCGGACTCTCCCCTGCTGCACACAGTAACAGGGGGCAAAGATGAGGGGGGGGGCACATTATTTGGTGCAAATATTATATGTTATAAGCGCTATTTAGACTGGGACTTTTGTTTTCAGTATATTGTGACACTGGGTGTGTGCTGGCATACTCTCTCTCTGTCTCTCCAAAGGGCCTAATTGTGGGTCAGTCCCCATATTTCAGTTATCCCAGTGTCAGTACGTGTATGTCGACATGTCTGAGGAGGAATGCTTGTTTAGGGATGATGCAGAGCAGATGGTGATCGTGTCTCCGTCGGCACAGCCGACACCAGATTGGGTGGACATGTGGAATGTTTTAAATGCTAATGTGAATTTATTACATAAGAGATTGGACAAACAGTGTCCAGGGATAGAGCAGGGAGTCAATCCATGGCTTTGACTGTGTCACAAGACCCATCAGGGTCACATAAACGTCCCCTTTCCCATATAGCAGACACTGATACCGACACGGATTCCGACTCCAGTGTCGACTATGATGATGCACGGTTGCACCCAAGAGTGGCCAAGAGTATTCAATGTATGATTATTGCAATAAAAGATGTTTTGCATATCACTGAGGACCCCTCTGTCCCAGACACGAGGGTCTGCATGTTTAAGGAAAAGAAACCTGAGGTAACGTTTCCCCCATCTCATGAGCTGAACGCTTTATTTGAAAAGGTTTGGGAAACTCCTGACAAGAGACTGCAGGTTCCCAAGTGAATTATTATAGCGTATCCTTTTCCCGTGACGGACAGGTTACGGTGGAAATCCTCGCCCACGGTGGACAAGACCTTGATGTGCTTGTCCAAGAAGGTTGCATTACCGTCCCCAGACGCAGCAGCCCTCAAGTATCCTGCGGTTTGCAGACCGGAAACTACCTTAAAATCAATTTATGCGACTACGGGTGCCCTGCTCAGACCGGCAGGGGCATCGGCATGGGTGGGTACCGCTATTGCAGCGGGGGCAGATAACTTGTCATCTGACATAGACACCCTAGATAAAGATAGTATTTTGTTGACCTTGGGTCACATTGAGGACACAGCCTTATATATGAGAGAGGCTGCGAGAGATATTGGGCTGCGGGGTTCAAGAGCCAATGCCATGGCAGTTTCTGCTAGAAGGTCCCTGTGGACCCGTCAATGGACAGGTGATGCGGATTCAAAGAGACATATGGAGGCTTTGCCTTACAAAGGTGAAGTGTTATTTGGGGACGGCCTCGCGGATCTGGTTTCCACGGCTACCGCGGGTAAGTTCTTCTTTTTTGCCTTAAGTTCCCCCACTGCAAAAGAAAACACCTCAATACCAGATGCAGTCCTTTCGGGCGCATAAGTTCAAAAAGGGTCGGGGCTCTTCCTTCCTCGCCAGAGGTAGAGGTAGAGGGAAAAGAACTCCAGCTACGGCTAGTTCCCAGGAACAAAAGTCCTCCCCGGCCTCTACAAAATCCACCGCATGACGCTGGGGCTCCGCTGCGGGAGTCCGCACTGGTGGGGGCACGTCTTCGGCTCTTCAGCCAAGTCTGGGTTCAGTCGGACTTGGATCCTTGGGTGGTCGATATAGTATCCCAAAGCTACAAACTGGAGTTCGAAGATGTGCCTCCACGCCGATTTTTCAAATCGGCCTGGCCAGCTTCCCCCCCAGAGAGGGAAATAGTTTCAGCAGCCATACAAAAGCTGTGTCAACAGCAGGTGATTATCAAGGTTCCCCTAGTGCAACAGGGGAAAGGGTTTTATTCGACCCTATTTGTGGTTCCGAAGCCAGATGGTTCGGTCAGACCAATTCTGGATCTAAAATCCCTGGACCTATATTGGAAAAGGTTCAAATTCAAGATGGAATCTCTCCGGGCAGTGATCTCCAGCCTGGAAGGGGGGGATTTTATGGTGTCACTGGACATAAAGGATACATACCTTCATGTCCCCATATATCCGCCTCATCAGGCGTACTTGAGATTCGCTGTACAGGATTGTCATTACCAGTTTCAGACGTGCCGTTTGGGCTTTCCACGGCCCGAGATTTTTCACCAAGGTAATGGCGGACATGATGGTGCTCCTGCGCAAGCAAGGAGTCACAATTATCCCATACTTGGATGATCTCCTGATAAAGGCAAGATCAAGAGATCAGTTGCTAAAAAGCATGGCTCTCTCCCTGAGAGTATTACAACAACACGGCTGGATTCTAAATCTTCCAAAGTCGCAGTTGGTTCCGACAACTCGGCTGTCATTTTTGGGCATGGTTCTGGACACGGAAAAAAAGAGGGTTTTTCTCCCAGTGGAAAAAGCCCAGGAGTTCCAGAACATGGTCAAGGACCTGCTAAAACCAAAAAGAGTGTCAGTTCATCAATGCACTCGAGTATTGGGAAAGATGGTGGCTGCCTACGAGGCCATTCCGTTCTGCAGGTTCCATGCGAGAACATTTCAGTGGGACCTTCTGGACAAGTAGTCAGGGTCCCATCTACAAATGCATCGGAGGATAAGCCTGTCCCCCAGGGCCAGGGTATCTCTCTTGTGGTGGCTCCAGATCAATGTGCCTGAGTTAAGGGCCATATACAAAGGCCTACTACTAGCGGGGAATCTTCTTTGCAACCTACCCGTTCTGATTCAGTCAGACATGTCACGATCCGGGTATCTGGACGCCATTTCTTACCCATCAGATGCCTCCTAAGGCTGGCTCAGCGCTCCAGGACCGGATCCCATCTGTTATCCTGATGTGTACATTCCTGTATCCTCTCCTGTCACTCTGGGATGCTGTCACAGTAAACGCCATATTACCCCTGGCATGGCGTCTCCCGCGGCCTCCGCCGCCGTCCCTGAACTTCTGCATGCAGAGTGTCTGAGTGGCGATTACGTCAGCCGCGGCCTCCGCTGTGTCCGCGTGGTTGGATGTGCATCTGTCTCCGGTGGCCGGTGCCGCCATTACTGTTTTCATTACCACATGGATTACAAACCAAACTTCCCTCCAAGTGTCTGCATGGGCGCAGCCATCTTGGATTCTGTCAGCTGATCATTTCCACCAATCTGTTCTCAGTATTGATAATCTGCATAATTGCCTAGCCAATCCCTTCCTTGCTGCAGGTATAAATACACTGTGCCTGAGCAAGGAAGGCGTCAGTGCTTTGGTTGTCAAACCTAGTTCCTGTTTGTCTCTCTCCTGTGATTGTCTTCCAGGTTCCAGCTCCTGTCTCAAGACTTCTACCATAGAGACCCGCACCAGCATTCCACCTGCGGTGTAGCCTGACTCTCCAATCCATTGTGGATTCATCTGTTTCCAGTTACAACATTACCTGCTTCCAGCTCAGCTTCCAGCAGAGTACAGCTTCCCTTAAAGGGCCGGTGTCCTTTCTACACTTTACCACTCTCCACCGGTATTATTATTTCTCCGCTCTCAAGTTCTACATTTCAGTTCATATTTCATCGCTCCCAAGTTCATTTATTATTTAACTGGTTCCAGCCAGTATCCACTCCGTGCTAACAACAGTCTGGTTCCAGCCAGTATCCACAGCAGCTGTTTTATCTTCAGCAACCCAGCTTTTCCTGGAACACCAGCTGGCACAATCCTGGGTTATCTCCATTGCTACAGTCGGGCCTGGTAAGGACTTTCCATCTAGAAGATCATAAGAACTATCTCACACTACCAGTGCCCTGTGGCTCCTGCCATCCTGTAGTACCCAGGAACTGTATTTATTCTTTGCTGACTTTTACGTTTTCTTTTACTGCTGCTGTGTTGCGGAGTTGTCATAATAAACATCATTGACTTTTATCCAAGTTGTCGTGGTCACGCCTTCGGGCAGTTATTATTCATGTTACTTACATGTCCAGGGGTCTGATACAACCTCCCAGGTTCCGGTACATCTCAGCCCCTACAACTGAGGCTGCCTCCCGTCAGCTCAGGCCCTCAGTTGTGACAAGACAACGTCACAGCCGTGACACATGTAAACCGCCAGAGCAGGACAAGGTGCAGAGCAGCAATGGCAGAAGCCACCTGGATTCTTTGCTGGGCGGAAAATCATGTAAGTGCTCTGTCAGCAGTCTTCTTTCCAGGAGTAGACAACTGGGAAGCAGACTTCCTCAGCAGACACGATCTCCATCCAGGAGAGTGCGGGCTTCATCAAGAGGTCTTTGCAGAGGTAACAAGTCATTGGGTACTTCCTCAAATAGACATGATGGCGTCACGCCTCAACAAGAAGCTTCGGACGTATTGTTCCAGGTCGAGAGACCCTCAGGCAGTGGCGGTGGACGCCCTAGTGACACCGTCTGTGTTTCAGTCGGTCTATGTGTTTCCCCCACTTCCATTCATCTCAAAAGTATTGAGAATCATGAGAAAAACAATTCTCATTGTCCCAGTTTGGCCTCGAAGGGCCTGGTATTCAGATCTTCAGGAAATGCTCAGAAGATCCGTGGCCTCTTCCTCCCAGGGAGGACCTGTTGCAACAGGGGCCCTGTGTGTTCCAAGACTTACCGCGGTTGCATTTGACGGCATGGCGGTTGAACACCAAATCCTAGCTAGGAAAGGTATTCCGGGGGAAGTCATCCCTACTCTGATCAAGGCTAGGAAGGAAGTAACGGTGAAACATTATCACTGTGTCTGGGAAAAATATGTATATTGGTGTGAAGCCAAGAATGCTCCTATGGAGGATTTTCAGCTGGATCGTTTTCTCCACTTCCTGCAGACAGGAGTGGATATGGGCCTCAAGTTAGGCTCCATCAAGGTGCAGATTTCGGCCTTATCTATTTTCTTTCAGAAGGAATTGGCTTCTCTCCCAGAAGTCCAGACTTTTGTAAAGGGAGTGCTGCACATCCAGCCACCTTTTGTGCCCCCAGTGGCACCGTGGGACCTTAACGTGGTGTTACAGTTCCTTAAATCACACTGGTTTGAACCTCTTCAGACGGTTGACTTAAAATTTCTCACTTGGAAAGTAGTCATGTTGTTGACCTTGGCATCTGCAAGGCAGGTGTCCGAATTGGCGGCTTTGTCTCACAAGAGCCCCTATCTGATTTTCCATGTGGATAGGGCGGAGTTAAGAACTCGCCCTCAGTTTCTACCTTAGGTGGTTTCGTCGTTTCATATGAACCAACCTGTTGTGGTGCCTGTGGCTACGGGTGACTTGGAGGATTCCAAGTCCCTAGAGGTAGTGAGGGCCTTAAAAATTTATGTAACCAGGATGGCTAGAGTTAGGAAAACAGAGGCACTGTTTGTCCTGTATGCAGCCAACGAGGTTGGCGCTCCTGCTTCAAGGCAGACTATTGCTCGCTGGATCTGTGATACGATTCAGCAGGCTCATGCTACGGCTGGATGGCCGTTACCGAATTTGAAAAAGGCCCATTCTACTAGGAAGGTGGGCTCTTCTTGGGCAGCTGCCCGAGGTGTCTCTGCAGTACAGCTTTGCCGAGCAGCTACTTGGTCGGGTTCAAACACTTTTGCAAAATTCTACAAGTTTGATTCCCTGGCTGATGAGGACCTCCTGTTTGCTCAATCGGTGCTGCAGAGTCATTCGCACTCTCCCACCCGGTTTGGAGCTTTGGTATAATCCCCATGGTCCTTACAGAGTCCCCAGCATCCTCTAGGACGTAAGAGAAAATAAGATTTTAAACCTACCAGTAAATCTTTTTCTCCTAGTCCGTAGAGGATGCTGGGCACCCGTTCCGGTGCGGACAAATTCTGCAAGGCTTGTATATAGTTGTTGCTGACATAAGGGTTATGTTACAGTTGAGATCAGTCTTTGGCTGATGCTGTTTGGTTCATACTGTTAACTGGTTTGGTTCATTCCATATTGGCCCTCATTCCGAGTTGATCGGTCGCAAGGCGAATTTAGCAGAGTTACACACGCTAAGCCGCCGCCTACTGGGAGTGAATCTTAGCTTCTTAAAATTGCGACCGATGTATTCGCAATAATGCGATTACTAACTACTTAGCAGTTTCAGAGTAGCTCCAGACTTACTCTGCCTGTGCGATCATTTCAGTGCTTGTCGTTCCTGGTTGACGTCACAAACACACCCAGCGTTCGCCCAGGCACTCCCACCGTTTCTCCGGCCACTCCTGCGTTTTTTCCGGAAACGGTAGCGTTTTCAGCCACACGCCCCTGAAACGCCGTGTTTCCGCCCAGTAACACCCATTTCCTGTCAATCACATTACGATCGCCGGAGCGAAGAAAAAGCCGTGAGTAAAAATACTTTCTTCATAGTAAAGTTACTTGGCGCAGTCGCAGTGCGAACATTGCGCATGCGTACTAAGCGGATTTTCACTGCGATGCGATGAAAAATACCGAGCGAACAACTCGGAATGAGGGCCATTGTACGGTATGCATGGTGTGGGCTGGTATGTATCTTGCCCTTAGATTAACAAAACTCCTTTCCTCGTACTGTCAGTCTCCTCTGGGCACAGTCCTGAGGTCTGGAGGAGGGGCATAGAGGGAGGAGCCAGTGCACACCCATTCTAAAGTCTTTACAGTGCCCATGTCTCCTGCGGAGCCGTCTATACCCCATGGTCCTTACGGAGTCCCCAGCATCCTCTACGGACTAGGAGAAAAAAATTTACCGGTAGGTTTAAAATCTTATTATTTCATACATGTAAGCAGCTGCTATACTTGACTCTCATTGGGGCCCTTACTGTTAACGTGAAGACTTTTTATCATGCAGTAGGTTGCTCCTACATTCTGATCTGTAGCCGTGGGTGACACTGTATCTATATAGATGTCCTCCCTTGGGAGAATACAAAAGTCCAGGGGTAGTGTTTAACTCTGCACAGTTCCTAGTATATGTGTTAGTCTGTTCTCCTCACTGAATTAATGCTAGTGGATGATCCAAGATAGTGACAGTAAATTTATAGCTGTAATCCTTTCCATGGGGTTTTACTTGCAATAGGTAAACCTGGTCCCGTGAGTAGGGTTAATAATAGCACTCTGGTCAGCGGAAGGGGTTTGATAACTGTAGTTGATTACTATGTAGCAGCTAGGAGTTTGTTTATCTAAACTGAAATCTTAAGTAGTCTCTCTAGTAGTAGTCGCATCCACCGCTGCACGTCGTCAATTCCTGACCCCCTGTATATCTTTCCCCCCATTAGCCTTTAGTAGTTATAAAAACAGTAATAATCTGTAACCAATAAGGAAGTTTACTCATCTCATAGACAGCCTATATGTTAGTTAAATCACTCTCCATCTATTAGCACCCTTATGATACAGTTCTGCATAAGGGGAGGCTGTTTCCACCTGGTGAGGATAGAGGCACCATACTCTGAGTAGGCAATCTCATTGACGAGCATTCCCTATCTACCGTCCACTCTTCACTCCTCCCCCGACTCTCGCTACTGTGCTGCAAAGTTGCTGGGACTTAGGCAATGTAGGAGGATAGTTAGCCCCGCTGAATAAGTAAACCTGTGCGCCAGTCCTTAATCACCTCCGGGGTGCCCTTGCTCTGTAACAGACCAGCTGTCAATTATAATATGGGGGTCTTACGTCCCTCTATTCCTGTGTGCTGTATAGGCTGGCACCTGTCAGTCTCCCACAGTAGCGCCTCCTCCTGGGTCAAGCCGACCGGTATGAATGGGAGGCTGCTCCCCTTGTGCCGCCTATGTACCCGCCTTCCACTCACTGCACCTCTGTGGCCGGGTACGTAGTTCAGCTCCAGTCCCCTCTACAGAGCTCTGAAACTGCCGCCTCCTGCCTTTCACCATGGGTCACCTCCCTGGCTATCTCCTCCGGAGCCTCCTGTCGCTGCGCTCCCCAGATCTCCGGTAAGCTGGGGGCCTCACACCGATCACAGTCCACCACCATCTCCCGGGACTTACCTTTTTTTCTGTTGCTCCCCACCTGTAACTGTTGGGTTTTTTTTCTCCTTCAACTGTCGCGCCCCGAGCTCAGCCTCCCCCCCTGGGCTTCCAGATCCTTTCCTCACACTGACCACCAATGTATGCCATCATAAATACACAATTGTTAACACAAAAAACATACATATCCTATGCTAGGAACAGGTCAGTATTAGCTACCGTACAGTGCTGTTATTACTGTTTCAACTTATAGTATATAATACATTAAGTAATTCACAATTCACCAGGGGACTACACTCTCCCCCTGATGATTACATGAAATATATAAAAGTGGAATTCATCACATATTTACACTGGGCATGCATTTCAGACAAGTCCAATAAATTTATATAACATATTCGAAATATGGCCAAGGCATCACTACTCTCGGATGTAATACCAAGGGAACCTCTGTGGGAGTTCCTAAATTATCATAGGTAAGTATTTTCATGGGCCTACGCTCCCTTTGGGGCCTAAGGGGTGTCTCATTTCTTAAATCTGACACCATACTTAATTCTCCAGAGGACCCATTCTCTGAGGGGCAATCATTAGGACTCTCCCAACCCCTTTCCTGAGATAGGTGAACATCCTCCACTCCCCATTCA
The DNA here is from genome assembly GCF_028390025.1 of Pseudophryne corroboree. Classification (NCBI taxonomy): domain Eukaryota; kingdom Metazoa; phylum Chordata; class Amphibia; order Anura; family Myobatrachidae; genus Pseudophryne; species Pseudophryne corroboree. Next base: position 189,110,290 of record NC_086453.1, read on the forward strand.
TCGGTAATAGGGGTCAACAGGGGATCCAGGTGATGAGCCTCCCTCCCTTTCCCACTATGGTTCAGCAAAGGGATAGTGTCTTTATAATATCTCCCAGGTCCATACTGCTCTTTTTCTCTATAACAACCCTCATCCATGTGTTCAGTATCAGCCTCTGCAGGCAATGGTACTTCAGTGGAAGTCAAATTAGCCTAACTTAGATCGGGGCCAGAATCTTCGGATCTAACATGCTGCACTATCGGTAATAAGTGCTGTCTATGATAGGTCAGGAGGGACCCTTGTCCATTTTCCAGCAGTAGTTGATACACCGGGATATTTGGCAGCTGCTTTACTACTATATAGGGTTGAGACTTCCAGCGATTGCTGATCTTCTGTCACCGTGGCAACCCTAAGAGTTTAATTAAGACTCTATCTCCAGGCAATAATCGGTGAACCTTTACATGAGTATCATATCTTTGTTTGTTCCGTTCTCCCATTTTTCTAGCTTCGTGCTGAGCAAGTTGATAGGCTTCGGTCAACTGCTGTTTTAATTGTCAGATGTACTGACTATGGGAAGATGCATTAGAAATATTGACCTTAGTTCCTAAACTCACATCAATGGGTAATCGAGCTTCTCACCCAAACATTAGTAGATACGGAGTGTACCCAGTGCTCTTATTCTTGGTACAATTATAGGCATGTACTAAATGTGAAATGTACTGCTTCCAATAAAGCTTCTTCTTACAATTCAATGTACCCAACATGTTTAATAAGGTTCGATTGAATTGCTCGGGTTGAGGGTCTCCCTGAGGATGGTAGGGAGTCATTCTAGACTTTCGGATGCCACAAAATGTGCATAGTTCATGAATTAACCGACTCTCGAAGTCCCGCCCTTGATCAGAGTGTATCCGAGCCAGTAACCCATAATGGATAAAAAACTTTTCACATAATGTTTTTGCTACAGTTATCGCTTTCTGGTTAGCTGTCACATAAGCCTGTGCATATCGGGTAAAATTGTCAGTGATGATCAATATATTGCTATCTCTTCTGCCTGGACCTTCAAGTGCCAGAAAGTCAATGCATATTAAATCTATGGGGTCCGTACTAACAATGTTCACCAGGGGGGCTGATTTCTCTGGTAATCTCTTTCGGACTATGCAATGTCCACAGGTCTTACAGTACTGGTCGATATCTTGATTCATGTATGGCCAGTAGAAGCATTCCAAAATCAACCCTTGGGTTTTTTCATATCACAAATGCCTATGATTGTCGTGTAAAGACCGTTACACACTTGGAGTGTATTTAACTGGTAATACCAACTGCAACCTATAGGTACCAACCCTCTTCCAAGTTTTTTGATATAAATATTCCTTGTTTTAGCATCAACTCATGCTTCTGTCTTGCTAAGATTTGGCGGACAATTGGGACACCGGGGTAATTATGGAACGCCAGTCTAACATCTGAATAATCGGCAATATATCTATGTCAGCATGCTGCTCATGCCTCATCTGTTCAGGTGTCACCATATCTAGGCCATTGAGGACTGCTCTTTATCCAGCCAACAATACATAGGGGGCAAGACAGCAGTAGACGTCCCCATGGAAACAATTGCTGGATTTGAATTGCGATATAATATACTAATCTGGTAACATAGCCCTTTCACCGTGGCCGCAGGGACTTCCACTTACTCATCAGGAGTAGCATACCCTTCTTGACGTGGCATTCGGGATAAGGCATCTGCCTCAAGGTTGTTGATGCTGGGCTTATATTTGATGATAAAATCATAATTGGATAATGCCGCCAACCATCTATATCCAGTGGTATCAAGTTTGGCAGTTGTCTGAACATAGGTAAATGGATTATTGTCTGTATGTACCGTAAATGGTACACCATACAAATAGTCATGAAATTTGTCTGCCACGTCCCATTTTAATGGCAGAAATTCCAATTTGTGAACAGGGTAATTCTTCTCACTGGCAGATAATCCACGACTAACATAAGAAATGGGTTCACCATTCTGCACTTGATAAAGTCCTACGTAAGAGGCATCTACATGAACCTTATAAGGGAGAGAACGATTGGCATAACCTAACACTGGGGTGTTGGTCAGTCTCTGCTTTAGATTGCAGAAAGCTTCTTCACATAGCCCATCCCACCTTTCTCCAAAAGGATCCTGGTGCCATAAATAACTTTTCTCCCCTTTCCAGGGGCAAACGCAGGATTTCATAAGGGGGGTTTCGTGGGTGCTTGGGTGTGAGTGTGTATGTATGTATATATATATATATATGTATATATATATATATATATATATATACACACACACACACACACACACACACACCCCCACCCACCCACCCTCTGTGCAGTAGAAAGCAGGAGGCACTCAATGTTCTTTGTGAGTAGATTAATGTATAAAAGTACAAAAGGCATAGTGTACCGATGTTTCAACACCGAGCAGGGGATTTGTTTCAAACCTACAGCATAGCACCTTGAAAAAAATGCCCTGCGCAGCGTTGAAACGTCGGTACACTATGCCTTTTGTACTTTTATACATTAATCTACTCACAAAGGCCGCTGAGTGCTGCCTGGTTTCTACTGCATGGAAGGGAGCGCGGTGCAAGCCAGTCTCCACCCAGGGAACCTTTGCAAAAAAATAAATAACTATATATATATATATATATATATATATATTTATATATATATATATATATATATATATAGTTATTTATTTCATACATATATGCACACATACATACACAAGCTATATACATACATACACAAACAGAAACACACAACCATACATACATACACAACTACAAATAAATACATACATACAGGACATACATAGTGTTCCACCACTGGCGGGCAGCAGTATGAGGACAGAGGGAGCTGCTGTGGCTGAGCATGCGCAGCCAGCAGTTCCCCCCTCCACCCCTCCGGACGTTCTACAAGCAGAGAGCTACTGTAGCTCTCTGATGCGGCTTTTAACTGACATGGAGACAGCTGTGTCTCCATCTCAAAAATAGAAGATTCAGCTCGTCAGGAAGGGGGGGGGGGTTTCCAGGTACTTGGAAACCCCCCTGCGTGCGCCACTGCTTTCAGCTTAAGCCTGTCCTTTGTATTGTTTGGTGGGTATCCTTTGGTTAGATCGGTGAGAGATCGCGCCACTTTAGAGACTGTGGAACGAACTTTCGATAATAACCGCAGAATCCCAGAAAAGACCGTAGATCCTTCATAAAGGTGGGTCGTGCCCAATCCTTGACTGCCTGTACTTTATCAGGATCTGTGGCAATCTCATGCCTGCTTACAATATGTCCCAAGTACTTTACTACAGATTGACACAACCGACATTTCTCAACTGACAGTTTTAGGCCTCAGGCTTGTAAGCAATCTAGCACCTTTAACAACCGGACATTGTGTTCCTCGGGAGTTCTTCCAAAAATAATTATATCATCAAGATATACCAATACTTCCCGATAACACATGTCACCGACGTTTTTTTCCATCATCCTTTGGAAGGTTGCGGGGTCCCCCTTTATACCCTGCGGCATCTTCAGAAACTTAAAAAACCCTATCGGACAGATAAACGCCGCCTTGCACCTGTCGTTGACACTCATAGGGATTTGGTAGTACCCACTATGTAGATCAAGTATGGAGAACCACTGACTCCCTTGTAGACAATCCAGAGCCTGTTCAATCTTGGGCACGGTATATTGGTCAGTTACTGTACGGTTATTCAAGGTGCGATAAGCTATACACAGTCTAATTTCCCCATTTTTCTTTCTGGCTACAACTATGGGTGACGCATATGAACTTTCTGAATCAGCTATCACTTGATTCTCCAGCATATCTCATAGATGTTTTCTTACATCTTCAAAATCGGCTGGAGCTAACCGCCTAGATCTTTCTCTAAAAGGGGTATCATCTGTCAGCTTGATATTATGTTCCACATCTTTTGCTGTTCCTAAATCCCAATCTCGCCGGGAAAATACTTTTTCTCGTATATGCAATAGCTCAAATAACTTCAGTTTGTCTCCCTCATCAATATCACTACTAAGAAAGCATCCATCCAGAGCGAAAGGTTTGTCTAGTGATATATGTTATGATCTCAGATCGGTCTCCAGGGGAGCTACGCCACAGTCAATCTTTTGGCTTCCGGGGCAATTGTCAGACGAAGTTCTTGTATGGGCTTGCCCTTGCTTCTTACACCAATCTCAGAGGTTCTTAAATAAACTGGTGTTGGTTCCCACAATCACCGGCAGCTTCCCATTGTCCCCTGGGGAGTCAGGACAAACTAGGGCAACTGGGGGAACAGTCTCATTAGTTGTACCCAGTCCAAGGTCGAAGGTTATATTGGTGACAAAGAGGGTCATTCCGACCCGTTCACATGCAGCGGTTCTTCGCTGCGGTGTGAACGGATCAGAACTGCGCATGCGCGACATGCGCATTGCACACGCACGTCGTTGCCCAGTGGTGGACGTCGCCAGGCAACGGTGTGCACAGCGAAAAAAGAAGATGCAGCGCCGATCGCAAAAAGATTGACAGCGGAGAGGCGTTCCGAGGCGGATACTCACCGTTGGATGCCATTTTCGAGAAAAGGTCGTCCGAATGCAGGCGTGTCCAGGCAAACGGTGGGCAGATGTCTGATGTCAAAGCCAGGAGGAATGTCGCTGGATCCGTTGCACAGGGTAAGTAGATCCAGCCTTACTCGTCAACAGCACAAAACTTTTTTAGCTAAGCAGGGCTGCACAAGTGAACGCAGCCCTGCTAAGCTAAAACATAGGCGGGGATTAGTTGATCGCACCAGCAACAAAAAGTTGCTGGCTGCAAGCAACTCGGAATCACCCCCAATATACCGTAGATAAGGATACTTTTGCTCGCTAAATGGGTATGATATCAGTTCTCAAATACAATAGAAACTTGCAATCCACTGTCCATTAGTACGGTGCATTCCTGCCCGTTTACCATGGCTTTCACCACGGGTGCAGGCCCTATTAGACTACCTGGAATATTGTCCACCCACTGAGCACTCCCCATGGCATGTACAGTTATAATTCGGGAGCCTGTGTGGTTGTCTCAGGACTCCCGTTGGGGTTTTCCGATGGTTCAGACCTCCGTCTATTATAGGCACTATTCCCTTGTCGGCTATTATCATTCATGGGTTACTAAAATGAACGATGGCTGAGCTGTCCACAGCATACTATGGATGATCTGTTTTCTCCTCTACGCATCATCCATCATCGCCTGCCTGAAGGCAAGAAAGGCCTAACACTTTGTTAGTCTGCAGAGAAATCAGCTGATCCATTTTCTTGTTTTGCTCTTCTAACAGTTTTAATAGTCTGTCATCCATAACCATTTTCTCACCATTGGGTACCACTATCTTTACTTGTTTTATGGATTTTTACCTGGTTTCAATCTGGACTTCCTCCAGTGTAACCTCTCTCACCAGTTCATTCAGGTTAGGTGGGGTAGTTTTAGATACGGTGCACAGTAATTTCTGGGCCACAGGGCTATTTGTAAGGGCCCCTTTAAGTACTTGTATAATCTACTTTTCATCAACCTGCTCCTTAGCAAAACCCCCTTTGTCAACAATCTTGTATATTAATCAATCCACACGATAAATATACTGTGTCAATGTTTCTCCATACTCCTGGTATGTACTATTCAATCTGGCTAAGAGGTCTCCTACGTCTTCCAATGTTCCGTAGGAGAAATCTAACGTGCCAAAATAATCCACTAATGTAGCCTGAGGATTGCTTATCCGAGTAGCTTGAATTACCCCCATGGCTGGCCCCCTCAAGCTCTCTACAACACGTTGATGCTTGATATGCTCAGAGCATTGCCACTCCTCAGAATGCTGAATAGCTGCCTTTCACCATAATTCATAGGTTCCTTCGCCAGCGGGCACTGGCGTAATTCCCGAGAATATCCGTAATCGCATGTATCCTCCTTCAAAATGCCATCGTTCTAATTGATTTACTACTTCACCCACCACCACTTCTGAATGAGACTCAGCTGATGCATCTTTCTCATTTGAAGGCTCCTTTTGGGTTGGCTATTTTTGGGATCTCCCCTGGAATATGGTTGCCCAGGACCAGCACTATAGTCTTCTCCGGAGGTAGCTGCCTCCTCTACTGCATTGCTAGCTTCTGGCCATAACAACTGAAATTTTCTCCCAGGATTAGTCTCCAATATAACCATACTCAGGAGCAAAGTAGGATCTAATGGAGTGCTGTTGGTGATAAGCAATGCAAAGGTATCTCCGACGGGTCTTCTCCACCGATCTACCACATTTGAAGGCTCCTTTTGGGTCGGCTATTTATGGGAACTCCCCTGGAATATGGTTGCCCAGGACCAGCACTATAGTCTTCTCCGGAGGTAGCTGCCTCCTCTACTGCATTGCTAGCTTCTGGCCATAACAACTGAAATTTTCTCCCAGGATTAGTCTCCAGTATAACCATACTCGGGAGCAAAGTAGGATCTAATGGAGTGCTGTTGCTGATAAGCAATGCAAAGGTATCTCCGACGGGTCTTCTCCACCGATCTACCACATAGGCCTGTCTTATCCTGTATAACTTGGATACTGCTTTTATGACAACATCGTCATTTACAGCATTAAAATTTCCCCCTAAGCCAAAACTATGTGATTTTTCTACTCCCATCTCAGTGCACCAGCAAGAGATGTCTCGTCCATTCACAATCTCCATCACTAGTCAATATATAACAGGTGCTTCTAGAGGTTCAGGATCTCAGCAGTGCCTCCATAAATGTAACCCCTGTCTTCCCTTGGGGCTACTAAGATATGTAAGTGATGGTTGTGCCTCCACCCAAGCTATATTTTCACCCCAGGCTTGCTTAGATAAGCCTGATACAGATAAGTATTTGCTGTACCCATAATACTAAGCTAACTGTGCGTTTACCTGTTTTTTCCTTTGTATCTCGTTCCAGGAACCTTAACAAGGATGTTATCAAGCTCACTTGGCCAGTACAGTAAGTATTAACTTTATTAATTGCAATATATAGCCTAATGTCTCATAGCAGGGTATCGTATCTTGGACAACATACTATTAACATACCCACTTCCCAGGTATAACCCTAAATAGTCATATATGCAGTAGGTATCCTATTCTTATACAGTTTTTGTGCAAGCAATACAAAAAATTACCAAAAATGAACTCTGTTTATAACAGGGGAAAAATATTAGTATTAGTTCATGAATACCCAGGTATTTCATACATGTAAGCAGCTGCTATACCTGACTCTCGTTGGGGCCCTTACTGTTAATGTGAAGACCTTTTATCATGCAATAGGTTGCTCCTACATTCTGATCTGTAGCCGTGGGTGACACTGTATCTATATAGATGTCCTCCCTTGGGAGAATACAAAAGTCCAGGGGTAGTGTTTAACTCCACACAGTTCCTAGTATATGTGTCAGTAATGTGACTTGGGAGTACTGTGTTGCATAAAGTGTACTGGGAGACCTACAATTTCCCATAACATGAACTAGGCCAGTACTATGGTTCATTAAATAAACTAGAGCACTATTATCGGGCATAACATTAACTAGGGCACTACTGTAGTTCAGAAAATGAGATAGGGCACTATTATAGGGTATAAAATTAACAACTACTGCATACCTCCCAACATGACCCTCTCCAGGAGGGACACTATGCTCTGCTCCTGGACTTTTCTCTTAGTTTATGATTGCCAGCACCTGTGTTGAATAGGTCGATGGATTAGAAAGGTGTTTCAGCACAGGAGATGGCAATCATAAAGTAAGAGAGAAGTCCAGGAGCAGAGCATTTGGTCCCTCCTGGAGAGGGTCATGTTGGGAGGTATGCTACTGCGGACTGGTGTCTCTCTAGAAGCAGTGGTATTGGGGCTCCTTCAAAATGTTACTGTGGGGCCCACAAAGTTCTGGCTACCAGGGATGTGCAGTCCGGGGAGGCAGGGACGGCAGTGCCTCCCCTGTCATTAATGATTAAAATAATATAAATAAGATACATAAGACACATATTATGTGTCATATATATCCTCTTTATATTATTCTAATCATTTTAGAACATTTAATTAGTTTGGGAGGCACTGATAGCTAGTGCCTCCCGTAGGTAGTGGGAACGGGAACATAGTGGGGGCAGGGCCAAGCACTGGGCTGTAAAAGCCCATTAGAAAAAGAGGGGAATGCGGTACTTATGCAAGTACCTCGCTGGCAGGGAAAGCACGCCCCTACCAGCGAGGCACATGTGATTGGACAGCAGATCCAAGGCTGGATTCGCTGACCCAATCACACATACGCGGAGGGGTGAAGTGGCGGCGGGACCCGGCAGTTATTGTTACAGCAGCGGCGGCCCCGGGAAGCCCAGACCAGGAGTGCATGCAGCGGCGGTGGCCAGCACTCTCCCCTCTTGTTCCTCCTCCATCCAGCAGCAGCGACAGTGGCGCCTACACTCTGGGACACGTCTCAGGTGAGAGAGGGGGCAGATGGATATATGTATATATATATATATATGTATATCTCTCTCTCTCTCTCTCTCTATATATATATATATATATATATATATATATAGAGAGAGAGAGAGAGAGAGCAGGATAACGTGTATTACATGTGGTTCATCAACGTTTTGGGGGTCCTCGAAACGTTCATGAACCACATGTAATACACGTTATCTTGCTGTTTGAAAGTCGCCGAGTGCCGCCTCTTTTTTTACCCACTACATTGAAGGCTTACTGATTGCGGAGGGCACCAGAGCAAGACGATCCCAGCGTGGACATCAGGAGCGCCGGGGTACAAATACGTGTGTATATATATATATATATATACAGGTTGAGTATCCCTTATCCAAAATGCTTGGGACCAGAGGTATTTTGGATATCGGATTTTTCCGTATTTTGGAATAATTGCATACCATAATGAGATATCATGGCGATGGGACCTAAATCTAAGCACAGAATGCATTTATGTTACATATACACCTTATACACACAGCCTGAAGGTCATTTTAGCCAATATTTTTTATAACTTTGTGCATTAAACAAAGTGTGTGTACATTCACACAATTCATTTATGTTTCACATACACCTTATATACACAGCCTGAAGGTCATTTAATACAATATTTTTAATAATTGTGTGTATTAAACAAAGTTTGTGTACATTGAGCCATCAAAAAACAAAGGTTTCACTATCTCACTCTCGCTCAAAAAAGTCCGTATTTCGGAATATTCCGTATTTCGGATATTTGGATATGGGATACTCAACCTGTATATATATATACTGTTTTTGGACCGGCACTCACCCTTCAGCGTTGTTTGGCTCCGGTGCCCTCTGGAAATATTGCATATAAGTCTCACATCAAACAAGCAGCGGCACTCGGAGGCTCTATCATGGTGAAAACTAAAGTGCAAATTTATTCCATATCACAACAAGGCCAACGTTTCGGGGCTCGTCTACCCCTTTGTCAAGGTGAGTCAAAAGTGAAATATACATGAAATTGCATTACCTTTATAGGGTGAAGAAGACCCGTCTGCGGGAACTGTGCTGTGAAATCGGGAACGCGCCATACCGATTTCACAGCACAGTTCCCGCAGACGGGTCTTCTTCACCCTATAAAGGTAATGCAATTTCATGTATATTTCACTTTTGACTCACCTTGACAAAGGGGTAGACGAGCCCCGAAACGTTGGCCTTGTTGTGATATGGAATAAATTTGCACTTTAGTTTTCACCATGATAAAGCCTCCGAGTGCCGCTGCTTGTTTGATGTGAGACTTGTGTATATATATATATATATATATACATGTGCCTCCCCAGACAAAGACTTTACAGCACGTCACTGCTGGCTACACCCCTGCACTCACTCACTGTATAAATGCTTTGCACACAGTGAGCAGCAACTGCTGTAGTGAGTGTCATTCACAGGGTTACTAAACCTAATACATATACATGCAAGGAGTTTCTGATCTGTCCACACACCTGAACATTACCCACTGATAATTACAATTCAGGGATTAATACTATGACTTATTCACCACACCAGCCAATTTTTTTGTATTTATGTGTGAGTTAGGTGTATCTACAAGAGGCTCACAAAACACTAGAGATGAGCGGGTTCAGGTGTTCTCAAAATGACATCTTATTGGCTATCCAAAACACGAGACATCCATGAGCTAATAAGATGCCGTTTTGAGAACCGCGTAAAACTTAAAAAAACCGTCTCTACAAAACACACACAGCAGCTGCCCTGTGATGATTAGAGATGAGCGCCGGAAATTTTTCGGGTTTTGTGTTTTGGTTTTGGGTTCGGTTCCGCGGCCGTGTTTTGGGTTCGACCGCGTTTTGGCAAAACCTCACCGAATTTTTTTTGTCGGATTCGGGTGTGTTTTGGATTCGGGTGTTTTTTTCAAAAAACCCTAAAAAACAGCTTAAATCATAGAATTTGGGGGTCATTTTGATCCCAAAGTATTATTAACCTCAAAAACCATAATTTACACTCATTTTCAGTCTATTCTGAATACCTCACACCTCACAATATTATTTTTAGTCCTAAAATTTGCACCGAGGTCGCTGTGTGAGTAAGATAATCGACCCTAGTGGCCGACACAAACACCGGGCCCATCTAGGAGTGGCACTGCAGTGTCACGCAGGATGTCCCTTCCAAAAAACCCTCCCCAAACAGCACATGACGCAAAGAAAAAAAGAGGCGCAATGAGGTAGCTGACTGTGTGAGTAAGATAAGCGACCCTAGTGGCCGACACAAACACCGGGCCCATCTAGGAGTGGCACTGCAGTGTCACGCAGGATGTCCCTTCCAAAAAACCCTCCCCAAACAGCACATGACGCAAAGAAAAAAAGAGGCGCAATGAGGTAGCTGACTGTGTGAGTAAGATAAGCGACCCTAGTGGCCGACACAAACACCGGGCCCATCTAGGAGTGGCACTGCAGTGTCACGCAGGATGTCCCTTCCAAAAAACCCTCCCCAAACAGCACATGACGCAAAGAAAAAAAGAGGCGCAATGAGGTAGCTGACTGTGTGAGTAAGATAAGCGACCCTAGTGGCCGACACAAACACCGGGCCCATCTAGGAGTGGCACTGCAGTGTCACGCAGGATGTCCCTTCCAAAAAACCCTCCCCAAAACAGCACATGACGCAAAGAAAAAAAGAGGCGCAATGAGGTAGCTGACTGTGTGAGTAAGATAAGCGACCCTAGTGGCCGACACAAACACCGGGCCCATCTAGGAGTGGCACTGCAGTGTCACGCAGGATGGCCCTTCCAAAAAACCCTCCCCAAACAGCACATGACGCAAAGAAAAAAAGAGGCGCAATGAGGTAGCTGACTGTGTGAGTAAGATAAGCGACCCTAGTGGCCGACACAAACACCGGGCCCATCTAGGAGTGGCACTGCAGTGTCACGCAGGATGGCCCTTCCAAAAAACCCTCCCCAAACAGCACATGACGCAAAGAAAAAGAAAAGAAAAAAGAGGTGCAAGATGGAATTGTCCTTGGGCCCTCCCACCCACCCTTATGTTGTATAAACAGGACATGCACACTTTAACCAACCCATCATTTCAGTGACAGGGTCTGCCACACGACTGTGACTGATATGACGGGTTGGTTTGGACCCCCCCAAAAAAGAAGCAATTAATCTCTCCTTGCACAAACTGTCTCTACAGAGGCAAGATGTCCACCTCATCATCATCCTCCGATATATCACCGTGTACATCCCCCTCCTCACAGATTATCAATTCGTCCCCACTGGAATCCACCATCTCAGCTCCCTGTGTACTTTGTGGAGGCAATTGCTGCTGGTCAATGTCTCCGCGGAGGAATTGATTATAATTCATTTTAATGAACATCATCTTCTCCACATTTTCTGGATGTAACCTCGTACGCCGATTGCTGACAAGGTGAGCGGCGGCACTAAACACTCTTTCGGAGTACACACTTGTGGGAGGGCAACTTAGGTAGAATAAAGCCAGTTTGTGCAAGGGCCTCCAAATTGCCTCTTTTTCCTGCCAGTATAAGTACGGACTGTCTGACGTGCCTACTTGGATGTGGTCACTCATATAATCCTCCACCATTCTTTCAATGTTGAGAGAATCATATGCAGTGACAGTAGACGACATGTCCGTAATCGTTGTCAGGTCCTTCAGTCCGGACCAGATGTCAGCATCAGCAGTCGCTCCAGACTGCCCTGCATCACCGCCAGCGGGTGGGCTCGGAATTCTGAGCCTTTTCCTCGCACCCCCAGTTGCGGGAGAATGTGAAGGAGGAGATGTTGACAGGTCGCGTTCCGCTTGACTTGACAATTTTCTCACCAGCAGGTCTTTCAACCCCAGCAGACTTGTGTCTGCCGGAAAGAGAGATCCAAGGTAGGTTTTAAATCTAGGATCGAGCACGGTGGCCAAAATGTAGTGCTCTGATTTCAACAAATTGACCACCCGTGAATCCTTGTTAAGCGAATTAAGGGCTCCATCCACAAGTCCCACATGCCTAGCGGAATCGCTCCGTGTTAGCTCCTCCTTCAATGTCTCCAGCTTCTTCTGCAAAAGCCTGATGAGGGGAATGACCTGACTCAGGCTGGCAGTGTCTGAACTGACTTCACGTGTGGCAAGTTCAAAGGGCATCAGAACCTTGCACAATGTTGAAATCATTCTCCACTGCACTTGAGACAGGTGCATTCCACCTCCTATATCGTGCTCAATTGTATAGGCTTGAATGGCCTTTTGCTGCTCCTCCAACCTCTGAAGCATATAGAGGGTTGAATTCCACCTCGTTACCACTTCTTGCTTCAGATGATGGCAGGGCAGGTTCAGTAGTTTTTGGTGGTGCTCCAGTCTTCTGTACGTGGTGCCTGTACGCCGAAAGTGTCCCGCAATTCTTCTGGCCACCAACAGCATCTCTTGCACGCCCCTGTCGTTTTTTAAAAAATTCTGCACCACCAAATTCAAGGTATGTGCAAAACATGGGACGTGCTGGAATTTGCCCATATTTAATGCACACACAATATTGCTGGCGTTGTCCGATGCCACAAATCCACAGGAGAGTCCAATTGGGGTAAGCCATTCTGCGATGATCTTCCTCAGTTGCCGTAAGAGGTTTTTAGCTGTGTGCGTATTCTGGAAAGCGGTGATACAAAGCGTAGCCTGCCTAGGAAAGAGTTGGCGTTTGCGAGATGCTGCTACTGGTGCCGCCGCTGCTGTTCTTGCGGCGGGTGTCCATACATCTACCCAGTGGGCTGTCACAGTCATATAGTCCTGACCCTGCCCTGCTCCACTTGTCCACATGTCCGTGGTTAAGTGGACATTGGGTACAACTGCATTTTTTAGGACACTGGTGAGTCTTTTTCTGACGTCCGTGTACATTCTCGGTATCGCCTGCCTACAGAAGTGGAACCTAGATGGTATTTGGTAACGGGGGCACACTGCCTCAATAAATTGTCTAGTTCCCTGTGAACTAACGGCGGATACCGGACGCACGTCTAACACCAACATAGTTGTCAAGGCCTCAGTTATCCGCTTTGCAGCAGGATGACTGCTGTGATATTTCATCTTCCTCGCAAAGGACTGTTTGACAGTCAATTGCTTACTGGAAGTAGTACAAGTGGGCTTACGACTTCCCCTCTGGGATGACCATCGACTCCCAGCAGCAACAACAGCAGCGCCAGCAGCAGTAGGCGTTACACGCAAGGATGCATCGGAGGAATCCCAGGCAGGAGAGGACTCGTCAGAATTGCCAGTGACATGGCCTGCAGGACTATTGGCATTCCTGGGGAAGGAGGAAATTGACACTGAGGGAGTTGGTGGGGGGTTTGCGTGAGCTTGGTTACAAGAGGAAGGGATTTACTGGTCAGTGGACTGCTTCCGCTGTCGCCCAAAGTTTTTGAACTTGTCACTGACTTATTATGAATGCGCTGCAGGTGACGTATAAGGGAGGATGTTCCGAGGTGGTTAACGTCCTTACCCCTACTTATTACAGCTTGACAAAGGGAACACACGGCTTGACAAATGTTGTCCGCATTTCTGGTGAAATACTTCCACACCGAAGAGCTGATTTTTTTGGTATTTTCACCAGGCATGTCAACGGCCATATTCCTCCCACGGACAACAGGTGTCTCCCCGGGTGCCTGACTTAAACAAACCACCTCACCATCAGAATCCTCCTGGTCAATTTCCTCCCCAGCGCCAGCAACACCCATATCCTCCTCATCCTGGTGTACTTCAACACTGACATCTTCAATCTGACTATCAGGAACTGGACTGCGGGTGCTCCTTCCAGCACTTGCAGGGGGCGTGCAAATGGTGGAAGGCGCATGCTCTTCACGTCCAGTGTTGGGAAGGTCAGGCATCGCAACCGACACAATTGGACTCTCCTTGTGGATTTGGGATTTCGAAGAACGCACAGTTCTTTGCGGTGCTTTTGCCAGCTTGAGTCTTTTCAGTTTTCTAGCGAGAGGCTGAGTGCTTCCATCCTCATGTGAAGCTGAACCACTAGCCATGAACATAGGCCAGGGCCTCAGCCGTTCCTTGCCACTCCGTGTGGTAAATGGCATATTGGCAAGTTTACGCTTCTCCTCCGACAATTTTATTTTAGGTTTTGGAGTCCTTTTTTTACTGATATTTGGTGTTTTGGATTTGACATGCTCTGTACTATGACATTGGGCATCGGCCTTGGCAGACGACGTTGCTGGCATTTCATCGTCTCGGCCATGACTAGTGGCAGCAGCTTCAGCACGAGGTGGAAGTGGATCTTGATCTTTCCCTAATTTTGGAACCTCAACATTTTTATTCTCCATATTTTAATAGGCACAACTAAAAGGCACCTCAGGTAAACAATGGAGATGGATGGATACTAGTATACAATTATGGATGGACTGCCGAGTGCCGACACACAGGTAGCTACAGCCGTGGACTATTGTACTGTACTGTGTCTGCTGCTAATATAGACTGGATGATAATGAGATGTAGTATGTATGTATAAAGAAGAAAGAAAAAAAAACCACGGGTAGGTGGTATACAATTATGGATGGACTGCCGAGTGCCGACACAGAGGTAGCTACAGCCGTGGACTACCGTACTGTGTCTGCTGCTAATATAGACTGGTTGATAATGAGATGTAGTATGTATAAAGAAGAAAGAAAAAAAAAACCACGGGTAGGTAGTATACAATTATGGACGGACTGCCGAGTGCCGACACAGAGGTAGCTACAGCCGTGGACTACCGTACTGTGTCTGCTGCTAATATAGACTGGTTGATAATGAGATGTAGTATGTATAAAGAAGAAAGAAAAAAAAACCACGGGTAGGTGGTATACAATTATGGACGGACTGCCGAGTGCCGACACAGAGGTAGCTACAGCCGTGGACTACCGTACTGTACTGTGTCTGCTGCTAATATAGACTGGATGATAATGAGATGTAGTATGTATAAAGAAGAAAGAAAAAAAAACCACGGGTAGGTGGTATACAATTATGGACGGACTGCCGAGTGCCGACACAGAGGTAGCTACAGCCGTGGACTACCGTACTGTACTGTGTCTGCTGCTAATATAGACTGGTTGATAAAGAGATGTAGTATGTATGTATAAAGAAGAAAGAAAAAAAAACCACGGGTAGGTGGTATACAATTATGGATGGACTGCCGAGTGCCGACACAGAGGTAGCTACAGCCATGGACTACTGTACTGTGTCTGCTGCTAATATAGACTGGTTGATAAAGAGATGTAGTATGTATGTATAAAGAAGAAAGAAAAAAAAACCACGGGTAGGTGGTATACAATTATGGACGGACTGCCGAGTGCCGACACAGAGGTAGCTACAGCCGTGGACTACCGTACTGTACTGTGTCTGCTGCTAATATAGACTGGTTGATAAAGAGATGTAGTATGTATGTATAAAGAAGAAAGAAAAAAAAACCACGGGTAGGTGGTATACAATTATGGATGGACTGCCGAGTGCCGACACAGAGGTAGCTACAGCCGTGGACTACTGTACTGTGTCTGCTGCTAATATAGACTGGTTGATAAAGAGATGTAGTATGTATGTATAAAGAAGAAAGAAAAAAAAACCACGGGTAGGTGGTATACAATTATGGACGGACTGCCGAGTGCCGACACAGAGGTAGCTACAGCCGTGGACTACCGTACTGTACTGTGTCTGCTGCTAATATAGACTGGTTGATAAAGAGATGTAGTATGTATGTATAAAGAAGAAAGAAAAAAAACCACGGGTAGGTGGTATACAATTATGGATGGACTGCCGAGTGCCGACACACAGGTAGCTACAGCCGTGGACTACTGTACTGTGTCTGCTGCTAATATAGACTGGTTGATAAAGAGATGTAGTATGTATGTATAAAGAAGAAAGAAAAAAAAACCACGGGTAGGTGGTATACAATTATGGATGGACTGCCGAGTGCCGACACAGAGGTAGCTACAGCCGTGAACTACCGTACTGTGTCTGCTGCGACTGGATGATAAATAATGATATAAAAAATATATATATATCACTACTGCAGCCGGACAGGTATATATTATATAATGACGGACCTGCTGGACACTGTCTGTCAGCAGAATGAGTTTTTTATAGAATAAAAAAAAAAACACCACACAAGTCACACGACGAGTGTTTAACTTTTTCAGGCAATCACAATATAGTATACTACTAACTATACTGGTGGTCAGTGTGGTCAGGTCACTGGTCAGTCACACTGGCAGTGGCACTCCTGCAGCAAAAGTGTGCACTGTTTAATTTTAATAATATGTACTCCTGGCTCCTGCTATAACCTATAACTGGCACTGCTCCCCAGTCTCCCCCACAATTATAAGCTGTGTGAGCACAGTCAGATATATACATAGATGATGCAGCACACTGGGCTGAGCAGTGCACACAGATATGGTATGTGACTGAGTCACTGTGTATCGTTTTTTTCAGGCAGAGAACGGATTATATTAAATAAAACTGCACTGTCTGGTGGTCACTGTGGTCAGTCACTACTAAACTCTGCACTCTCTACAGTACTCCTAAGCTCCAGTAAATCAAGTGTCTCTGTCTCAAATCAATCTCACTCTCTCTCTTCTAATCTAAATGGAGAGGACGCCAGCCACGTCCTCTCCCTATCAATCTCAATGCACGTGTGAAAATGGCGGCGACGCGCGGCTCCTTATATAGAATCCGAGTCTCGCGAGAATCCGACAGCGTCATGATGACGTTCGGGCGCGCTCGGGTTAACCGAGCAAGGCGGGAAGATCCGAGTCGCTCGGACCCGTGAAAAAAAACATGAAGTTCGGGCGGGTTCGGATTCCGAGGAACCGAACCCGCTCATCTCTAGTGATGATGTATTAATCCCCATAAATAATTTTTGCTATGATGGGATTTTGTTATAAATGTATATATCTTATAAACACTGAAACAGTAAGTCTATGTGATTCTATGATTATCCTAGTGTGACATAAGAATTTGTAACCTTGTTATAACCTGTATTGCACTGGTCGGTTATACAGTATCAGGACTGTTGGGGATGGTGCCAAGTTACAAAAGGAACATTTTGTTTCCATTATGATTTATGGAATATGACACCAC
This sequence comes from Pseudophryne corroboree, assembly GCF_028390025.1. Taxonomy (NCBI): domain Eukaryota; kingdom Metazoa; phylum Chordata; class Amphibia; order Anura; family Myobatrachidae; genus Pseudophryne; species Pseudophryne corroboree. Next base: position 189,127,845 of record NC_086453.1, read on the forward strand.
CCGGATTGTTGATTACATTTTCGCATTGCTCTTGAGTTATCAGTAACTCAGATTATTGAAGTCTATATTTTTCTTTGCTACATTAAGACTGGTTCAGTCTTTATACAATTTTTTTTCCATACAAACCTTTTTCTATGTTAAATGTGATGTCTTTTTGTGTATGTAGGAAACGCCCTGTTTTCATGAATCCTAATAAATTTTAATTTTTAAGATATAAATAGATAAGAGTGCCCCCCCCCCCCAAAAAAAAAAGAGTGCGTCTTTCCTCTGCCTCTTCGTATATATACCCACACTCTTATGGGCGCAACTCCACCTGAGATATTTAAGAGTGGTACCTCTTAGGAGAGCACCACACTAAACTCTTGCATATTGTGGAATATTTGATTCCTACTGCAAACTATAATATTTTACTGTACATACGTGCGCTCGGGTTTTACCCTCTCCCCATTCCCCTTCCCTTTGTCAGTTACTGAACAGGGCCCAGTATGGAGTCTCATGGTGACTTACAGCCAGGAAGATATCTGGCTTGCCAGGCTAAGGCATGCTGTGGGCACAGAGGTTAGCATTGCTTCCTCCCACAGTCCTGCTTATAGTATGAAATGAGTTTGGACTGTAGAGTGGTAAACTCCACTAGAGCAGGGGCTCAATAACGAAAAAATTTACTGCACAGTCGTGCTTCGTACTTTACCGAACCCACCCAAATTCAATTAACCCCATCCGGGGCTGCTCTGGGGGCTCAGGAGAGGCTGCTAAAACATCTAAGGAGCTGCTTTATTTAAAAATAAAATATTAAAAATAAACAAGACACACAGGTATGGTCACATGCATGAAACTGGAACACACAGGTATGCTCACATGCGTGTAACTGGGAGCTGTGAAAAACAAAAATAAGGCATCAGGCACAAAATATGTAAATAAAAATGCAAAAAAAAAAAGGAAAAAAAGACTCCGTGGAGGGGAAAATATCCAATCTTGATCCTGTGGTATACACCAGTTTATTTGCATCCCAGCATTAAATCCGAGATTATCTTAATCCCTTAAAATGGAGAAGGGGGTACAATTTTGGAGGCTTTGGCCCCTAGTTTTTTAGTTTGTACAGTAATGTGGCAATTAATAATTATATATTTGCTTAGTTGAAGTCCTTTCTGTTCCACACCAAGATAGGTGTGGAGGTGAAAGCCTGTGTGCTGCTCCTGATTGTGCATGCCTCTCTAATTTTTAATCACCTTCTTGACACTGTCCTCTTCCTCTTGCCTCTTCTCATAATGTGAAAAGTCATCAAAAAAGGAGGTGGTATGTTTGTAAATAGCTATGATTCGGCGAACTTGGCAAGCTTTTTCCAGGACGACCACCTGTCTCTGAAATGATGGGTTTATTAAACTGTGCATGTCCTGTTTAAACAACATAACGGTGGGTGAGAGGTCCCAAGACAATTCCATCTTGCACCTCTTTTTTTTTCTTTGCATTATGTGCTCTTTGGAGCCTAGTTTTTAAAACTGCCATCCTGTCTGCCACTGCAGTGCCACTTCTAGATGGGCAAGGTGTTTGTGCTGCCCACCAGGGGCGTATCTACCTATTGGCCAGGATGGCACTCGCCAGGGGCGCCAGCCAAGGAGGGGCGCCGCCCAGCGGTGCCACCCGCGGCCAGTAGGTAGATTTAATATTAATGTCAGCAACTGTCCAATCCGGCCCCCCAAGGTGTGTCTCCCCCCACTCCCTGGTAGTTCGTCTCCCCGAACTGACACCTGGCAGGCTGGCCGCACTGAAGACCATAGCAGGAAGCCGCAGCAGTGGCAGTCACTGTAATTGGCGCCGGGGTCCGACACCGCGCTACAATCAAGAAACTACAGCTCCCAGCAGCCCTTGCTGCCGGGAGGTCACTGCAGAAAGGGCTGCTGGTAAGGTGTAGTTTCTTGATTGTAGCGCGGTGTCGGACCCCGGCGCCAATTACAGTGACTGCCGGTGCTGCAGCTTCCTGCTATGGTCCAGGGCGTCAGTGCGGGTGAGGAACTAACGGGGGGGGGGGGGGATGGGAGGGGGGGGAGTGCTCGGGGTATAATTATATTCTGCAAAGTTGTGCCTTCACAATTAAACTGAACATGCACATTGTTCCAGAGTTGCCACTAAACATACAGATTGAGTAATAAAGTCAGCATGTTATGCTCCCATACAGAGAACTGCCAGCAATACCTCACTTGTTGAATGGAGCTATCCTTATCACCCTAGCACACATTTACCAGAGACTAAACAGATGTGTTAACATTTACAACTTTCTATATTGACAAAATATAATGGCTCCTCTTTGAGTACAAAACATTTTAATCAATATCAATCCAGGCAGCATGTATTTGTCATCTTTAATAGTGCAAAAAAAGGGTTGTTTTTGTATGATTATTGAATTTAAACACATAAAAAGGTATGTGTGTATGTATATATATATATATATATAGAGATAGAGATAGATAGGCAGGTGTGTGCGGCACTCACGGCGACTTTCAATAAGCAGACTTTAGACAGCAAGAAGTTAGCAACGTTTCAATGCTTAAAGCATTGAAACGTTGCTAACTTCTTGCTGTCTAAAGTCTGCTTATTGAAAGTCGCCGTGAGTGCCGCACACACCTGCCTATCTATTGAAACCTTCACATGCAGGCACCCGGTGCGTTATTAGGAGCTTATGGGAGAGCCGGCACCTGCTGAGTTGTGTGTATATATATAATATTGATAAGAGGACGTTGTCCAGTATTTCTTTGTGAGACCAGTGAGTGCCGTCTTTGGGTATATCTATATATATATATATATATATATATATATATATATTTCAAATGGTGATGCCGTGGTCATAGGGACCGAAGACCATCTCCACAGAGCCGCTGCCCCGGGCTTCCTCCTCTTCACCGCTGCTGCCCATGTCCTCCGCCGCTGCCCATGTCATCCTCCGCTACACCACCCGGGGCCTTCTCCTGGTCACCACCACTGCCCAGGGCCTCCTCCTCACCATCGCTGACTTCAGCCTCTGCACCGCCGCTGACCACAGCCCCATCAGCTGCTCAGGTACTCACTCTTTCTGTCCCTGTCACTGCTGTCACTCTCTCTGTCACTGCTGTCACTCTCTGTCCCTGCTGTCACTCTCCCTGTCTCTGCTGTCACTCTCCCTGTCCCTGCTGTCACTCTCTCTGTCACTGTCCCTGCTGGCTCTCTGTCACTATCCCTGCAGTCACTCTCCCTGTCCCTATGTCCCTGCTGTCACTGTCCCTGAATTTTGGCTCATACTGTGTGGGGTAATGTGAATTTTGGATCATACTGTGTGGGGTAATGTGAATTTTGGCTCATACTGTGTGGGGTAATGTGAATTTTGGCTCATACTGCGTGGGGTACTGTGAATTTTGGCTCATACTGTGTGGGGTAATGTGGGTGGGGTAATGTGAATTTTGGCTCATACTGTGTGCGGAAATGTGAATTTTGGCTCATACTGTGTGGGGTATTGTGAATTTTGGCTCATTCTGTGTGGGGTAATGTGAATTTTGGCTCATACTGTGTGGGGTAATGTGAATTTTGGCTTAGTCTGTGTTGCATAATGGGAATTTTGGCTCATTCCATGTTGCATAATGTGAATTTTGGCTCATTCCGTGTTGCATAATGTGAATTTTGGCTCATGCAGTGTGGCATAATGTGTATGGGGCACCAGTACTAGATGGTATAAGGGGTCCTACTATTGTGGTGCATAATGTGTATAAGGGGTATATGATGTGGTACACTACACTTAAGGACAACAATGGGCATTACTGTGCTGTGTTATGTTAGTAAGGAATGCTACTGAGTGGTGTAATTCGTATTTGAGTATTATTGAGTGGCCACGCCCCCTTTATGGCACATGCGTCTTCGATATTTCAAATATGGGTGGGTGTGGGGCGCCAGTCCTTTACTTTGCCAGGGGCGCTCAGACCCCTAGATACACCCCTGCCGCCCACTTGTGTCGCTTAGCTTAGTCATCAGGCTACCTTGGTGCAACCTTTTAGCCTAAAAACCATATTGTGAGGTGGGAGGTGTTCAGAATAGTCTGTAAATGAGAGGAAATTAATGTAATTGAGGTTAATAATACCATAGGATCAAAATTACCCCCAAATTCTGTGATTTTAGTTGTTTTTATGTTTTTTTTCAAAAATCATCCAGATCCAAAAACAAAAATAAAACCTGAAAGGGTGGTTTTGGCAAAACCAATCCAGATCCAAAACACGAGCGGGGATTCGGATCCAAAACCAAAACACAAAACCCGAAAAAGTGTCCGCCGCACAGCTCTGATATAGATTAAACAACGAATGTCTTGCGACACAAAATATGTTGTGTACGTTATCTGGTGTCCCTGCAGATTGATTTACTGTATGTGGGGAAAACCTAGAGGATGCTAAAGGAACGGATATCAATGCATCGCAGCTCCATCAAAAAAGCATTGACAAAAATTGATACCAGCACATCGCCAGTAGCACGCCATTTTTCGGCAGCAAATCATGGTATAAAGGACTTGAAGGTTATGCCAATTGAGCAGGTTCCTCCTTCCAAAAGGGGAGGAGATAGGAACCGAATATTGCTGCAAAAGGAATCTCAATGGATTTACAATTTGGGATCAATGGCACCCAATGGACTAAATGAAGAATTGCTGTTTACTCCCTTTTTAAAAAAGACTTAGTATGGGCATAACGGTGTGAGGAATCATCTGATGGATCCCTGATATTTTAGTCTTATAGGTTTTGATATTATGTGACAACTCACTTATTTGATAGATATAGAATGTGATTCATCTATTTTTTGTACCTCTTAAGATAGAACCGTTTTTTTGGTTACCTGCACCAATTAGCGCCGTAGAGACTAACCAGTAGATTCATATTTTAAAATGTATGCTTTCCGATAGATCTGTACATCATCGATAGGGTCTGGCCCTAACTATATAGTTAGCGGCTGATATGTTGTTTATTAACATTAGCCTTCGATCGGATGCACGGACAGGCAATATATAACGCCCATAAGGTTTAAAGACTCGGTGACGCCACTTTGAGTCTCAGTTGCCGTGGTAACACTGTGTGTGACACTAGATCCGGTGACGCGTCACTTCCTGTGATGCGGACGGGATCGCGTTACAGTGCAGTGGCCGTGGGGCATGATGGGCGAGGTACCCGGAAGTAAGGGGAGATGCGCCGCACGTACTGGGCAGAGCACGTGCTGGTCAGAGACACATGTGGGGAGGACTTGTTACCATGGACACTTAGCTGATGCCATGACCCTATTGGATGGGAAGTAAATGAGGCGCAGATTGGAGCAGGTGACACAGGTGTTGGTAATGTTTATGTGTGTGTATTGGTATATAAGACGTAGTGGATTTGTTTGTGAGCATGCATGGATGGCTTTTTTGACATTGGTATGGCTCCTTGTACCTGACGAAGGTGCTGTGGCACCGAAACAGCTGTTGGTGGAGCTGCTGACTGGTAACATGTACTGAAACCATAAGTAACCTGCATATTGACTGCTATCCATTTAACTGCACATTATTGCACGATGCACTTTATTTCAAGAAAATTATGGATTAACAATAAAAATAATATTTTCTGCTACTGTGCTGGTACAAGTGGATTTTCTGCTTTTGCTATCAAAGGAAGTGTGTGTGATTCAATTTGCTTTGTTTATATATATATATATATATATATATATATGGGTTGGGTATGTGTAACTAGCGGTCAGGAGACCGCTAGTCACAATAACAATGGCAGGATCCGGCTGTTAGGTGGCTAGCATGGCGGCGAGTGCAACACAGCCCCAGTTTCTATTCCCACTCTATGGATGTCATGGGAATAGTCCCCGACCAGTGGGATTTTCAGATGCCGGGATCCCGGCGTTGTCACACAAACGCATCCCTGTTTCCTTCCTGTTGTACTAACTAATTACGGAAGGAACAGGTGACATTTGCTCTCTCTCTCTCTCTCTCTCTCTCTCTCTCTCTCTCTATATATATATATATATATATATATATATATCTGGAAGTGCCCGGCACTCTCTCAACTTTGCCCCTGGTCCCGGTGCCTGAATCCAAAAACAATACAATACGAGGATAATGAACGGCACTCAAGGGACAACTTATTTTGAATGCAAGAAATGGTCTGCGTTTCGGAGACCTTTAATCTCCGTCGTCAGGACAAATATAACAACAATAAAACAAACAAACCTTAAGTACTTTTTTACTCAAGTGCTGGGAAGCGGGCGCGGGCCCGGGGAGCACTTGAGTGAATAAGTACTTAAGGTATGTTTGTTATATTGTTGTTATACTTGTCCTGACAACGGAGATTAAGGGTCTCCGAAACGTAGACCATTTCTTGCATTCAAAATAAGTTGTCCCTTGAGCGCCGTTCATTATCCACATATAATATATATATATATATATCTCTTTTTGTGTATCCGGCACTCGCTTGACAAACGGGACCATTCAACTTACTTTACCCCTGGTGCCTTCACGTGGTGCATTTGCTTACACCCCTTTATGCATAGATAGACAGGGCGGCACTGCCGGATTTGAAAAAGTTAAAAACTAGTGGTTTATTTGAACATTTTGGGGGATGACACCCCGTCATCAGGGCTGCTTGGCCCTGATGACGGGTTATCATCCCCCGAAAAGTTGAAATAAACTACTTGCTTTTTGTTTTTTTTCAAATCCGGGGGTGCCGCCCTGTCTATCATGGTTGCCGCCCTGTCTATCTATGTGTATTATATATATATATATATATATATGTATATATGTATATATATGCATGTATAATAATTTGTATTTAGTCTTCTAAAGCAATGTTGTTGTGTGTATGTTTATATACAGTACAGCAGTACTCATATGCAGGGACATAGCCAGAACATTGTGTGTAGCAACATTTAGAAAGGGCCCCTGTTCCAATGATCTGGAGCAATGTTTTTCAACCTTTTCTTATTTGCGGCACACCGAACAATACTTTAAAATTGCAGTGGTTTCACGTGGACAGATGTCCCTATAGGGGAAGTCTTATCATTTTCTGAAAGTGAGACAGAAGCAGCACTTTTCAAAGAAAGATTTGCTGAGACGGAGGGAATTACCCCTAATAATGACGTCTTTAATTTATCATTGAGACAGAAAAAGAAGGAAATGGACTTCCTACTACATGGAATTACTCTGTCAGAGTATATCCGGGAGAAGAAAATTCCCCGCGGCTTCAGGGTGCGAAATACTCCCACGATTGGTCGGTATAATAAGGAGTTTGTGCGCCGCTGGATAGCAGTATTGAACAAATGCTCGCTGGACTTGATGACATTAGTGGTGGAGGAGTCTGCAAGGGAATTGCAGTTAGTAAGAAACAAAATTGAATCAACAGAGAAGGAATTTAAAGAACAACTGATGCAGGACAATACTTGCAATTGGATGGAGAAACTCCGTTTACAAGTCACGAATCACAAAAAGGAACTGATAGCATTTAAGAAGCGCAAATTTGAGAGAGTTAATTTGGATTATGAAGAGATAAACGTATATCGTTGGCTATCAGGAGACCAGGAGAGCAATCATGCTGGATGGAGATGGCAAACGAATAGAAGAGAACGTGGCTTTAGAGATCACAATTTCCACAGCGATGTACCCTCTTCCTCAGGTGAAGATTCTACGGATCTAGATGGCCCGTCCACTTCTTCTGGAAAGCCCCCTTTAGGGGTAAAAACCCATGCTGGGCACAGGGGAAGAGGAAACACACGAGACGGGGCGGCCAGTGTAAAAGGAAGAGGAAGGAGAAACAACAAGTCAAAGAAGTAGAAGTTGTATTCAATCTCTCTAGACACACCTTATCTGAGGCTGAAAAATCTGTTCTTAGCAAAGGACTGGGGTTTGTACCCACCACCCCATTCGATTCATTTGAATGGAAGATTGAGCAGTTTCGATTAGGTAGACAACTGAGATTGAGAGTTTTTTGGTGAGACAGAGGGCACAGGATCTCAGGATACAACTGCTATATTTAAGAGAAAATCCCAGTTTGATCCTATATCTAATAACATTACCATTCAAGGATTTATGAAGGCTTTGGATGCTCAGGTTTTGTATGATCAAAAAGCTTCTGCACCCTATAAGAACAATTTGACCAAAGATGAATGGACAGCCTTAAGGGACTTGAGTAAAAATAATGATATCGTAATCATGTCTGCTGATAAGGGGGGAGGGGTAGTGGTGATGGATGTTGATGCATATTGTGCTGAGATCTACAGACAGTTATCAGATAGTAACGTGTATGATCTTCTGCCCACCGACCCCACCAATTCATTCAAAGCAGAGATAGATCTGATCCTAGATAAAGCCATGGAAGAGGGTGTCATTGACAGTGATGTATGTAATTTTTTGAAGGTTGATGCACCAAGGGTGCCTTTATTATACACTCTCCCCAAGATCCACAAAAGTATGTGTAACCCGCCTGGCCGTCCGATTGTTTCAGCTAGAGATTCGCTGTACAATAATAATCCAAATAATGTGATATGTTATTTGCAGCCATGCGTCCAGGCGGGGAACACATACTTGAAGGATACTACTGATTTGTTGTTGAAAATGGAGGATATAGGAGAATTACCTCAGAACATGTGGATGTGCACTTTAGATATTGGTAGTTTATATACCAATATCCCTCATGATGAGGGACTTGAGGCAGTTTTTACAACCCTGAAAGACAATCTTCTATACAATGGCCCTAACTTAAAAAAAATTCTGACATTGCTTGAATTAGTTTTAAAATGTAATTACTTTTATTTCAACGGTAAATACTACAAGCAGTGCTCTAGCTGTGCCATGGGGTCCCCTGTGGCACCGGTATATGCTAATACTTACATGTCAGTACTGGAAGAACAACTTTTCTTTAATCGAGAGATGCGTGATCATATAGTGTTTTACAAACGCTATATAGATGATGTCATACTGTTTTGGAATGGGACATATGGGGAATTGGTCAACCCCATTGAACAAATCAACAGGTTGGATTGTCCCTTCAAGTTCACACACACCATCAGTCGTGAAGAAATCACATATTTGGATGTAAGGATCCAATTGGATGGAGACAATAAGATCCATACTGGCATATATTCAAAAAATACAGACAGAAATACTTTGTTGAGGGCAGATAGTTTTCACCCACAGGCCACAATTAACAGCCTTCCATATTCTCAATTTTTGAGAGTAAAGAGGATTACCAATGATACAAGGTTGCTGGAAAGCAATCTTGATATCATGACCAATAAATTTAGAGAACAAGGTTACAAAGATGACACACTTAAGGCTGCCAGAAACAAAGTATCTCTGGGATCTAGACAGGGTACCCTTCTGAAAAGTAAGAAGGATGACTCTGCGAATGCCCTTAATTGGGTTCATAAATATACCACAGCCCATAAAAAAATTAGAGATAGCAGTACTGATTTATGGCCCATGATACAGAATGACATTAAGAGTTTGAAACACACAAGAATTAGGCATTGTTACCAGAGGGGAAAAAATATTAGAGATTGGACCGTGCATGCGGATATCACTAAACAATTGCAATCGAGGGATGGTACAACCAGACGTAGCAATGGTTGTCACAAATGTACAGGTTGTACTACCTGCAGCCATATGATGGCTGGCAAATATTTCTTCCATCCACATACGGGCCGCAGGTATGAAATTAGACATTCTGTAACATGCACAAGTTCATACATTGTCTATATGATTAAATGTCCATGTGGACTTTGTTATGTAGGGTCGCAAGCAATAGTAGTGAAGCTTCTTGTTGAGGCGAGACACTATCAAGTCGATCTGTAGGCATCTCCACCTTTCGATGATCTGTTGAAACACCTGACGGTGTAGTCCCCACTCCCCCGGGTGGAGATCATGGTGACTCAGGAAGTCCGCTTCCCAGTTGTCCACTCCCGGAATGAAGATTGCGGACAGTGCTCTTACATTTCTTTCCACCCAGAGGAGTATCCTTGACACTTCTTGCATGCAGACCCTGCTTTTTGTCCCTCCTTGTTGATTGATGTACACCACAGCCATGGCGTTGTCCGACTGAACCTGGATTGACAGATTCTGGAGCAGAGGGGAGGCCTGAATCAGAGCATTGTAGATTGCCCAAAGTTCCAGGATGTTGATCGGAAGTAGGGCCTCTTGGGCAGACCACCTGCCCTGGAACTGCGCCCCCTGGGTGACAGCTCCCCATCCTCTTAGACTTGCATCCGTCGTGAGGAGGACCCAATCCTGAATTCTGAAGAGTCGACATTCCAGGAGATTGGAAGACTGTAGCCACCACAGGAGAGAAATCCGGGCCTGGGGTGACAGCTGAATCATCCGGTGCATCTGGAGATGGGAACCGGACCACTTGTTCAGGATGTCCGATTGGCATGGAACCGTCCATACTGTATCGCCTCATACGATGCCACCATCTTTCCCAATAAATTTATACAAAGATGAATGGACACTCGAGCAGGTCTGAGGAACATGCAAACCATTTCCTGGAGTGTTCCCGCATTGTCCACTGGGAGGAACACTCTCTATGCTACAGTATCTAGTAAAAATGGAGCCGCTGAGACGGTTCCAGGTGGGAATTCTGTAGATTGAGCATCCACCCGTGGTGAGACAGAAGTTGGATAGTGCTATCTATATGGAGCAGTAGAAGCTCCCGGGAACTCGATTTCATCAGGAGATCATCCAGGTAAGGGACTATATTGACCACCTGGACTCTGAGTTGAAACATCATTTCCGCCATCACCTTCGTGAACACCCTCGGAGCTGTAGACAATCCGAAGGGTAACGCCTTGAACTGGTAATGATCGTTCAGCAGGGAGTACCTTAGATAGGCCTGATGAGGGGACCAAATTGGGATATGAAGGTAGGCCTCCTTGATATCTAGAGACACTAGGAACTCCTGGTGTTCCAGGCCTGTGATCACTGCTCTCAAAGATTCCATCTTGAATTTGAACACCTTCAGGTAAGTATTCAAGGTCTTCAGATTCAAAATGGGTCTCACAGACCCATCTGGTTTTGGTACTACGAATAGGCTGCAGTAGTAACCTTGTCCTTGTTGATGCAGGGGCACCGGAACAATGACCTGGGACTGGACCAACTTTGTGATGGCCAGTAGCAGCGTAACACGCATATTTTTCAAAGCTGGTAAGCTTGATTTGAAAAATCATTGGGGAGGAGCACCGTCGAACTCCAGCTTGTAACCCTGAGAGATGAGGTCCTTTACCCAGGCATCCTGGCAGGAACCTTCCCAGATATGACTGAAGCGACATAACCAAGCTCCCACCACGAGATCCTCTCGGTGTGGGTGGACACCGTCATGTTGAAGCTTTTGCGGAAGCTGAACTGGTGCTCTGTTTCTGAGAGCCAGCAATGGCTGGTTTCTTAGGCTTACCTCTGGTGCCTCTAGCTGTGTTGGAGGCCCCCCTGGACCTAGATCGAAATCTGGTGGATAGAAAGGACTGGGTAGATGGTCCCGGGTAGGTACGTCTAGCAGTTGGAGCCCCAGAGGGAAGAAACGTGGATTTTCCAGCAGTAACCTTGGAAATCCATGCATCCAATTTACCTCCAAAGAGTCATTCACCTGTAAAGAAAAGAGATTCCACATTTCGTTTGGAGTCAGCATCTGCAATCCACTGACGCAACCATATGGCTCTGCGTGCAGATACAGCCATAGTGTCAGGAATCAGCATTCAGTGATGTCTCACTTACCAGCGTGCTGGTGTGCAGGCCTCCGGAGGTCACGGCCCCAGTCTGCAGCTGTATGAGCATCCTGTCTGTGGAGCACAGTACCCACTATTGTGGTGAACCCCTGAAGTCCGTTCTGCGGGTGCCCTCCAGTGTACCGGCCATCTGTACAGCATGGGCGCCGCCATGACACTTGTGGTCAGCTGACCGGAGAGCACCCAATCCTGCGCTGGGTTTGCTCACATGATCCAAGTATCCAATGACTGCCGACCAGGGGGTATAAGTACAGAGCATCGGCTAAGTCTCATCACCTTGGACAACGCGTCGCATTGCTGCATAGCATCTCCTGGTTCCAGTTTCCAGTCTCCAGCTTCAAGTCTCCAGTTTCCAATCTCCACTTTCCAGTTTTCAGTTCCAGTCTCCAGTCTTCAATCTCCTGTTTCCAGCGATCTCATATTTCTGGCATCTTCAAGTGATCTTCCGGTTCCAGTATTCCTGTGGAACTACAGGTCCCAGCATTTACTTCAGCTCCAACTTCTGTTACGATCCTGATGCTCAGGACAGGGGAGATCTTATGTAGTGAGTCCTGAGCACCAAGACGGAATGCTGGGATTGGGAGATGGGAAGGAAATAGCCCCTAGCACCCTACCTCCGTTGTCTTACCCGTGTTATCAATTCACGCCTGAACGACTATGGTTTCTTGGGCCCATGGCAGCCGCGTTTGAAGGGCGGATTAGGTCTGCCCAACTCCGATGCCCCCTCAGGTCTTAAAGAGAGACAAGGCGTGAACTGAGACAGGGTAATAACAAGGGGACCTCTAACTGAAACAACCACGCTAGGGGCTATAAACTACCTAAAAACTAAACGTATGTGTGGCACGCCGCCAAAGGAAAAGAACTACAAAGAAACCACTGTCCACTCCCCTACACGGCACCGCCGAGTTCCGGGGAGGACAGTGAAAACGGAAACCTCCGCAAATGCACCAATTCACAGTAAAGTAAACACTAAGTGGCATAGGCCGCAACACGCGGCAGAAGCCGCTACTCACGAAACCGGGCGAGAACCCCAGATGACAAATAGGTTCGCAAGGACTTAGAAGGATTCCCAGGACTGGCTTCGGACCTCCAAAGTACCAAAGGGCAGGGAGCAAGATCCACCAAACACGGCTGACAGGAACAGGAACAGCATACAAGAAGCTATCACCGGCGGGGCTGCAGTGTGCTGGCTCACATAAAAAGGTCCTGCTGGCCAGCAGGAGGGCCAGCAGGACCAGCCCCCAGACCCTAATTACTAGTTGCCGTGCAGCTGCCCTGCTGCACGAGCAACCTACTTAATTATTCTTAGCAACGGGGAATGCGGTCCACCTGTGGCGTCCCCGTTGCTATGCACCCGGCGGCCCTGCACGCACGGCATCCTGCGTTGCCAGGGACCCGGCGGCTATCATGCGCACGGCGTCCTGGCGTTGCTAGGCGCCGTGTGGGGGACAGGGAAGGAGAGAGGCGCGGCAGCCGTGACCGCTGCTCAGTCAGGGCACGGCCGAAGACCGCCGCGCCTAACAGTACCCCCCCCCTTGAGGAGGGGTTAAAGAACCCCTAGAGCCAGGTTTCTGAGGAAACTCCTGAAAGAAAATCCTCTTCAGCTTGGGAGCATGTAAATCTTTATCCAACACCTAAGATCTTTCTTCAGGGCCATAACCTTTCCAGTAGACCAAAAAATAGAGCCGACCCCGAGAAAGCTTAGAATCTAAAACCTTCTCCACCAAGAACTCTTGTTGCCCCTGAACATCCACCGGAGATCTACCCTGGGAAGTCCTCCGAGGAAATCTACTGGAAGAAAAATACTGTTTCAAAAGAGAACAGTGAAAAGTATTGCCAATTTTGAGAGATCTCGGCAAGCGTAGCCGAAAAGCAACTGGGTTGACCTTCTTAATGATAAGGAATGGTCCAATAAATTTGGGTCCCAATCTAGCCGAAGGTTGTCAGAGCTTGATGTTGCGAGTTGACAACCATACCTTATCTCCCACCTTAAAAGTGCAAGGACGTCGGAGCCTATCAGAAAATTTCTTTTCCCGGAAGGCAGCTTTTCTCAAGGCAAGGTGCACCTTTCTCCAAATTGTTCTGAGATGGGAGGTTAAGGTCAACGAGGAGACTGGAGAATGAGGAAAAAAATAGTTGGCTCTAGGATGAAAGCCAAAGACTGAAAAGAATGGGGACTCCTTGGTGGAAGAATGACAAGAGTTATTATAAGCAAATTCGGCTAACGGAAGAAATTCAGACCAATCATTCTGGAGTTTGGCCGAATACAACTGTAAATACTGTTTTAATGACTGGTTAACTCGTTCGGTTTGTCCGTTAGATTGTGGATGGTACCCAGATGTTAAAGAGAGTTTCATATTGATTGGGCGTGGCCTGGCTAGCAGTGGGAGAAGCTGCACCTTACAAGAGCTCCTGCCACCTAAGGGCTCAAAACCCCGATTCACCCCCCAATCAATGCCCTGGTGCCCCCTGCACTCACCCCATATCCTCTGCCATTAGTGCCCTGGTCCGGGGAAAAGCGCTGCGGAGTCGGGAGGCGGCCTTGGCTGCCTTTGCGGACTGCGGCCTATCCCCTCTCGTGAAGCCGGGGCCTCGATTTCTGCGCCCTGTGGGGCCGGGCTCCGGAGCCGCCCACGGGAGCCGTGACTCTTCTCTCCCCCCTCCTGGATCACCTGTTCCTGCCTGCAGTGTCCTCGCTCCCCCCGTGGGTCCCTCCGGCGGAGCTGTACGGCTGACGGGCCGCGCCTGCGGCCTCCTGCTGCCTCCGGCCGACGCGGCCTTCTGCGCGCCCTGCAGCCGGGACCCGGAGTTTGGGGATACCCCGGTCGGGAGCTCCAGGACCGGAGCGCGGCCGCGGCGGACCCCCCGGGACCGCGGATTCCTTTAAATCTTCTCCCCTTAGCGGGGATGGACACCCCCTGACGCCGGGAGAGAGCCTCTGAGCCACAATTAGCCCCACAGGGGTTAGAAGAAAGGAGAGGAGAGGCCCTGTGTGTGCTGCGGCGGCCATTTTGGGTTCCTGGGACACAGGCTGGAGGAAGCTGTACACCCCTACAGGCAGCCCTGAAGAGCTTTATTCCACACCAAACAGGCTGAAATATATTCAGGGCCCACTTCACCTGGAAGATGGTGAGTACCTGCTGCTGTCACAGCTGCCTTCCCTGATCTGCACCCCTGCTCCATAGAACCCTGTGACAGGAGCCCAGTGCCGCCATCTTGCTTTCTGGCATCCCGCCAGGGTGAAGATAAACCGCACTATACCATATACTCCTCACCCCTGCAGGTTTACAGTTTCACCCCACATTACTGCCCGCAGTGGCGACAACCATGAAAGTGCTTTAATATCCACTGTACGTGCCAGGGCCATAAGATGAAAAGTTAAGCTACAATCTACCCCGACTGCGGAATTGGTGCCTGGAGGAGTCTCGGCCTCAGCGTTATGACACTCGGATCCACATATCCCTAACCCATTCTTAAGATGAGTTAACGCACAACAATAAAATACAGCAAGTGCCATAATCAAGTAGCTGGACTTTATCTATAACACTCTGGCACAATACCCCCAACTCCGCGGCTGGAACACCTGAAGGAGACAAATTCATCCCCCTCTGGAGGCCGTTACGGTGAGCCGTTTGATATACAATAATGGAAGTCAGGAACACGTCATAATCTTGAATACCGATCAACTTTTACGAATCTGCTGTGCCACCTTCCTCCACCCTCCAAGATCCCTGGAGTATTCATTACTTACTCTACCAGTCACACAGGAGATCAGAGCGAAGTTGAAAAGCAGCGACCTGACCTCAACGGACTGTCCGCTCACTATACTGTCAAAGTCAGAAAAATATCACGCTACACATTGCCATATTTGCACCTCATGCGTGTCCCCGCTGCGCGTGCATGAGCTCTCCCGTGCGTGCGCATACTCGCTGTTGCGTGCACCCGCGGGCGCACGGTATGCGCATTTACGGTAGAGTTTGTATACGTCTAGCGTGCGACTCAATCGTAACATATTTTAACCATATAATGTATTTTGTAGATTATGGTCCCTTTGATAGAATCTGAAAGTTTAGTTAATGTAGCATGTTCATAGACAGAGATCCCTCTTTGTTTGATACGAAGGGTCAGACAGGGGTTATACAGTGGTGTTTAGTATCCATCGGAAGAGTATTTAATTAGCAATATTCCGGTGTTGGTTTGAAGCGGATTAATCGCTTGTGCGAATAGTTATGGACATAAGAAGTTTATGAACATTTACTGTATTTGCACTTTATTACCCATGCGGCGGGAAACCCAGTTTCCCACCCACCTGAGCAGTTAGGAATAGTCACAGCCCACCTGTATGAATCAACCTATGACCTTTTGTTATAATGCGAAGACGAATTCCTGTGTCCAATGAACAATAAGAATATAGGGACCATTGTACTGTATTGCGTGTAGTGTATAAAAGGACAAGCCGATCTAGGCCAGCTCTCTACTCTCTTCAACGGTTCTCAGTGCTGATAATCGGGAGCTGGACATCCAGAAGGCGCATGCGATTGTTTCCCTTTGTGCGTAAGTTTCTCTGCAATCATATTGTCTTCATTGTTATAAGCCATTCTCTCTCGTTCTCTCTCACTTTCTCTCTCTCTCTCTCTCCCCTTCCCCCTTTAAAAGTAATTGTATCTTTATTGTATTTTATGTGTAGTTACCTGGTTAGATATTCTATGTTATTTTGGTAGTGTATAACTTGTACTGTATTATTCTTTTGCGATTGAACGTTCATTCATTTCCTTAAAAGGCGTTAGACCCTTAGACCGGTATTTGAGTGTTTATTATATTGCTAAGGGGTTCTCTGAGCGTCACATACGCTCATACAGCTTTAAAACTAACAAGGTTACACTGTGTCACATTTACACCTTATCACTGCATAAAGGTTTACTGTATAAATACATTGTTCAAGGTATAGTTGTTAAGGTTTAACACTGTGAGCGTCAGCGCCGCTTGTGATCTCCTCGTGGTCCCGAGCGTCCGCTACGCTGATAGCGTATCATTACGTTAGTCGGCAGCCTATAGCGTGCTTGCCTGTACGCTCTAAGCCGTGAGCGAACGTGCCACTCGTGCGTCTCGACCACGGCTAAGCGTTTGATATGCAATGTGCGTACTCTTACGGTATTCCATACGTCAATTGCGTACTGTGTTCTTTAACCTTTTACAGTGTTTTAAATAAGATAAATATTAGGCTTTATCAATTGGCGGCTCGTCCGTCCTTCACATATCTGCACTAGGTAATTTCAGCAGACATTATCGGTCAGCAAAGGGCGGGAGGTAATATTCCTCATAGTGCTGACCAGATAAGCGTCTGCTCCGCTTAGTAAAGGGTGCTGAAGGAATCCGGAACCGGAGGTAAGAACAATACGCTAGTGTCTTTTAAAACTGTTTTTTTTTCTTTCTCTGTTCTGTCTTGCGTACGCACGCACGCATATATCTGCATTTCTTTTCATTAGTGTATTTTCACATATCACTCTCCTGGTTGCCATTTCACAATTGATAATGTGCTAAGAAAGATTTGTTGCTATTAGTAGTAAAAGAATAAAAGTAATACATTAAGGGGTAATTTGTAAAGCACGCACACAGCTTTGCCTAAGATACAAGGAGAGACCTGTGTGGTGCTCGGTAGATGAATACAATTAAAGATCATCTACATTGATAAACGTGTTAATTGTATTTCTGTGGACATATCTGGCTGGCATACACGTGTTTCTTACAAGAGGGTGAGACTAGTGTACGCAACACAAAGGCCGACGCACGTAGCGTATATTACGCAACGGAGCGTCCGGGTACGCCCACATAATTCAAATCACACGATAGTATTATTTTTAACAGGCGAAAAGGAGGCAACGCGATAAATAGCGCAAGTCAATTTTAGTGTCCAAAATTTTAAGCTAATAGATCCTTCTCCAATTTGTGACTCATCTGGTCTAGATTGTTTACTGAATGAAAGGAATTTCTGCGCAGAAATAAAATTAAAGTGTACATGTGGTGAGTGTTTGTATATATAAGTTTCTACAATTTTGGGTTGAACCACAAGAAGTCGAGTTCTCGTGAGGTACATACATGTAAGTGACGTGCATGGTGGCTTGGGAGGCATCCCTTGTTAAACATAAATTTGAGCATTAGAGTATAGCAGACCAGGAGGTCTACTGTAGCACAGACCAGGAGGTCCGGAACAGACCAGGAGGTCTAGGTACAGCAGACTAAGAAGTCCACTATAGAGAAAAGTAGCACAACACCAGGAAGGGTTGGTGCGGAACCCATATAGGCCATTAAAGCTCTGGCTGAAGGAATTCGCAGCCGAAATTTTCGATTCCACTGGTCGCTCCGCACATAAGATTAGTTGCTTATGTGCAGAACGATTGTACCGCACGTAATTGTGTGCATTAGTTAGTAACCTGACCAGTACCATTTGCGTACGAAAGGGGTCATAAACGCTATTTGTACACTCTAACGTGATTTGTGTAATTTTTTTTATTTTAAGGGAGGTTCGCTGGTCACTCGGGAACTATCCAACAACCGATACTTGCTGGGGACTGGTAGGTCCAACACGCCCCAGTAAGTAAAGGTTCATAGGGGCCCTAGGTTGGGTACAGCAGCTCTGAATCAGTGATTGCAGTACTGGCCAACGTGGGCGAGGAGTGAGTGGAGTATTCGGTAAACTTCGCCGCCGGCCTGCCCCGGACATCTTGGTTTTTGTAAGGGTTCGCTGAAGACCCTGATTTGAAGGTCAGAGGTAGTGAAAGCAACACCTGCAAGTATGGGGGCCAGTTGTTCAGGTAGGGGGCGATCAACCTCGGTTCAGGTTGATTCAGTAAACCGGCCAATCGGGTCGGCAATGTATGTAATGTGTTAAAAATACGGTTCACACACAGAGGTTTTATGTGATGAATGGGAAAGGATGACTGTGCATGACGGGGAAAAGTTTCCCCGGGTAGGTAGTTTTAGCCCAGATGTGTTACAAAATCTAAGGAGAAGGATATGTCTCATTAAATCAACAAAGAGACGGATCAAACATTATGACTACTTACAGTTATGGCAACAGGAGGGTGAAATACAGAAAGGATTGGCTCAGGCGGCTGGATCTAACCCTATCAGGAAACTGATAGCTACGGCACCACCGCCACCTTACATAACGGGAGAGAAGTTGGTTGCAGAGAATGACGCACTAATGTGTAATAAACAGGCACTTAGTAACTATATAAAAGTTAAGGATAATATGAATAAGATAAGTAATGCAAATATTAACCCGTGCAAGTTGTACCCTGTTTTAAACTTTCCCCAGGAGTGTGATCAAGAGGACGAGTCAACAACACTATCGGCACTCTCTCTAGCAGCCACCATATCAGAAACAGCAGTGGGCACGACCCAACCCGTAAGATTAGTATCCAAGGCCCCTAGCGGAGGGACAGGTGAGGTCGTATCAACGGGTAAGTACGGCACCATACACTATGCTGAAACCATTTCACCACAAGCTGTAGAATCTACTCAGAATGATGTTATTAGACTTAATCCCGTTAGGGTAATAGAAGTGCCAAATGGGAAAACGGATACTTCAGGAGTTACTCCTGTCAGAAACATTGCCATGCACTGCCCATTTTCCCGAATGGAATTAAGAGCAATAGTGTCTGAATTCCCTGATCCTAGGAAGGATCTAGTTGCTAGCCAGAAATACATTAGAGATCTAGGGAATACTGTAGAGCCCAATAACAAAGACTGGCAGATATTGCTGAGGGCATGTTTACCCTCCAATGTCGACTCAGCACAATTCTTAGCTGACTGTAAATTAGATGAAGATGTACCCCTTACGGATGTGTACAACCAAGACAATGTAAAGAGGATAAATTTACAGTTAAAAGCGTATTTTCTAGCTGTAGTTAAATGGAACAAAATTTTCTCCATTAAACAAAAAGAGTCAGAAACAGCTGCTGAGTATTTTCATAGGGCACTACTGGAAATGGCTAAATACACAGGCATAGAAGACATTAAGACAAACGCCAATCATAGAGAAGTAGCAGTATCTGTGTTAATGGATGGTTTAAAGGAGGTATTGAGGACAAGGGTACAGACCACGCAACCATGTTGGCGAGGTCTGTCGGTGGCTACTTTGAGAGAGGCTGCTATTGATCACGATCGGAATATCACCAGACACAGGGAGTCACAAAGTGATAAGTTAATGGCCGTAAGTATACAGGCCCTGACCACAAGGCAACCTTTGTATAAATCTCCAAACCCTGTGGGTAAGTCAAATGTGGTAACTTGTTATTCCTGTCATAGAGAGGGACATTTTGCACGAGACTGTAGAGTGAAAAACACACAAAAATCATATCAACCCCCTAGACAACGACATGACACACGAAATTGGGATCAGGGACCGCAGAGACGGAGTCATGAGCCACATGCAGGGGAAACAAAAAGGTATCCCCCCAAAAAGAGACTGGCAAGTCTCTGGTAGTTCCCATTTACCCCCTTCTCAAGTAGTTGCTGCCAGCGCGATTCAGGGAGGTCACCATACCCAATAGGGGTGTGGCCACACCTGTAATCTGCAGCCAGTGAAATTGATTGCAAGCCTTGGAAGTGAACCCGAGGTCACAATCGATGTAGCTGGTAAATCATTAAACTTCCTTGTAGATACGGGGGCGGCCAAATCAGTGATAAATTCGACAGTGGGCATGAGAACCACTGGTAAGACAATTCCAGCCATGGGAGTAACGGGAGTAGTCCAGCACTACCCTGTTAGCAAACCAGCAGAGATTACAATAGGGCCCTTGCATACCAAGCATTCCTTTTTGCTGGCGGCATCGGCACCGACTAATCTCCTGGGAAGAGATTTATTGTGTAAAATGGGGTGCGTCATTTATTGTACTCCTGAAGGTGTATTCTTAGACATACCTGAGAATCACGCTCAGGAAGTGCGAGACATGCTAGACACTCCCCATCAAAATGAATGTCACATACTGTTATGATAAATAGGAATCCATCCCAGGTAGAAGAAATGACATCCCAAATACCAGAGTCACTTTGGACTAAAGATGGACAAGACACTGGATTAATGGCAAACGTAGCTCCAGTAGTTGTGCAAGTAAAAGATGGCAGGATAGCTCCAAAAATCCCACAATACCCTCTGAAGCCAGAGGTGGAGTTAGGAGTATACCCCGTAATAGAGCGCTTGCTACAACAGGGCATTCTGGTAAGAACATCCAGCACTGCCAATAGTCCCATCTTCCCTGTGAAAAAGAGTGGGGGGAGGGGTTACAGGCTAGTACAGGATCTAAGGGGGATTAACAAAATAGTTGAGAGTCAGTTCCCCGTAGTGCCAAATCCAGCTGTCATCCTTATGCAAATCCCTCCCACTGCGAAATTTTTCACTGTTATTGACCTCTGCTCCGCCTTTTTCTCGGTACCCCTGCATCCTGACAGCCAATATTTGTTTGCATTTACATACAGAGGAGTCCAATACACATGGACTCGATTACCGCAAGGTTTCATAGACAGTCCAAGTATATTTTTACAGGCTTTGCATGATTGTTTACAGTCTTTCCAACCAGAGAGTGGATCAATATTGATACAGTATGTGGACGATTTACTCTTGTGTTCGGATTCACTGGAAGCGTCCCTGAAAGATGCGAAACAGCTCCTGTTTCATCTTTCAGACACAGGACACAAGGTTTCCAAAGACAAGTTACAATTATGCCAGCCTAAAGTAAAATATCTGGGACACTGTCTAACACAAGGACTGAGACACCTGACCGCTGATAGAATTCAAGCAATTAGAGACATGACTCTGCCACAAACCCAGCAACAGATCAGAACGTTTTTAGGAATGTGTGGGTATTGCCGTAACTGGATCCCAGGGTTTTCCATTCTAGCATTACCGTTGCAGGAGATGGTCTCATCAAACAAACCTGATCGGATTTCGCATACAGACGAATCCGAGATGGCATTTGAGAGACTTAAACAGTGCCTAACGCAGGCACCAGCATTAGGTATGCCAGACTATGGGAAACCCTTTGACCTGTACGGAACAGAAAGTGCTGGTTGCGTGGCAGGCGTCCTAACCCAAAAGCACGGTGATGCCAGCAGGCCGGTAGCATACTACAGCGCTCAGCTAGACACGGTAGCGCGATCCCTCCCCACATGCTTGCGAAGTGTCGCTGCGATAGCATTGCTAGTTACAAAAAGCGAAGATGTAGTGCTAGGACACAACCTCACAATTCATACACCACATGCAGTGTCAGCCTTGCTGAATTCTGCCCAAACCAGGCACGTCTCATCAGCGCGGTTTACAAGATGGGAATTGGCATTAATGGCCCCCGTAAACATCACCATAAGGAGATGCAGTGCATTAAATCCTGCAACATATCTCCCAGGTGTGCCTGGACAGGCACAAAGGGTGGAGGATGAGAGTGATGGGGAAGGAGGATTTAATACAAGGGATGACACACATGATTGTATGGAATATTTGACCCAAAATTTCACGGCAAGGCCTGACATCAGTTACAACCCACTGGAAGATGTAGATTTTACTTTCTACACTGACGGTAGTTGTCACAGACAGACGGACTCGGGAGACTTGTGTACTGGATACGCAGTCGTAGATGACCAAGGCACCATAGAAGCAGAACCGCTAGGCCCACCTCACTCAGCCCAGGTTGCTGAACTGGTTGCCCTAATCAGAGCATGTGAATTGGCTAAGGGAAAGTCAGCCAATATCTACACCGATTCTAGATACGCCTTCGGGGTAGTCCATGATTTCGGAGCCCTATGGCGCCTCAGAAATTTCATGACGGCAGCTGGTACACCGATAGCGCATGCAGCTCACATCAAAATGCTTCTAACAGCGATACAGGAACCCGACAGAGTGGCTGTTATCAAGTGTAAAGCACATACATACAGCCAAGACCCAGTATCACTTGGTAACAGCCGAGCAGACGAAGCTGCTAAGTTAGCAGCTGGTACCCCCAGACAGACAGACACCATACAATTGATGGTATTCAATACCATCAACACACAGAAGTTGTGTGAAATGCAAAATTTGTGTTCCACACAGGAAAAGGCAGTTTGGAGGGCAAAAGGATATGGCCAGGAGTCCTCAGGACTCTGGACAGATGGACAGGGTAAACCAGTGGCACCCAGAGCATACCTTCCATGTTTAGCTGAAGCAGCACATGGGCTGACTCATCTAGGCAAGGAAGGGATGTGCAAGTTGGTAAGAGCATATTGGTGCGCCCCAGGATTCTCATCCCATGCAGGTAAGAGAGCAATGTCATGCCTTACCTGCTTGAGGAAGAACATCGGAAAGGCAATACCAACAGAACCATCTCATATCCCACCTACAGGCGGCCCTTTTCAGGTAATACAGATTGATTTTATACAATTACCCCCTTGTCGAAATTTGAAATATGTACTTGTTTGTATAGATGTGTTTTCAAATTGGGTCGAAGCATTTCCTGCGGCCACAAATACCGCTATGTTTACTGCTAAGAAAATTGTGCAGGAATTTGTGTGTAGATACGGTATCCCTAGAATAATTGAAAATGATAGGGGTACCCATTTTACAGGTGATGTCTTTCAAGGAATGTGTAAGTTGATGGGAATTGATAGTAAGCTGCACACTCCGTACCGCCCCCAGGCGAGTGCGAAAGTAGAAAGAGTGAACAGCACTATTAAAAATAAATTGAGCAAAGTTATGGCAGAAACAGGATTAACATGGCCAGAAGCTTTACCCATTGTACTATACAGCATCAGAACCACTCCCAGGTCCCCTCTTAATCTGTCCCCCTTTGAAATTCTGTTTGGTCGACAACCGCATGTTATGATTAACCCTCAGGATGATTTGAAGTGTAACAATGAAGTGACTGTAAAATACCTGGTTAACATGAGTAAACAGCTAAGGAATCAGAATGACAATCTGAAGTTAATGATTCCTGATTTGCCAGATAGTAATTGTCATGACATTGAACCTGGGGATTATGTAATGATACGGAATTTTCTACGCTCAGGTTGCCTTATTGACAGATGGGAAGGACCATACCAAGTCTTATTGATTAGCACGACAGCATTAAAGGTTGCCGAGAGAGAGACTTGGGTTCATTCGTCCCATTGTAAGAAGGTTGCTGATCGAGAGAGGTCCCGTGATAAAGAGCAGACGGTGGAGGAAGTTGTATCACTGGAGTGTCTGTTTTCAGGAGGATTGAGACGGCACCTGAGCATTGAAAATAATAAGATCGGAGGCAGTTGTCGATCCCCTGTCCCCTTTTATTGTTTTTCTCCACTTCCCATCCCATCTCCCTCAATTATTTCTTTCCCCCTTCTCATTCTTCTCCATTTCCTCCTATAAGATGGACTTGCCCCAAGAGACTGTGATCCGGAATTTCCTGTTGACCATGATGTTGACCAGAGCAGTCTGTTCCGGCGAGAGTACCATGGAGGTCGAGAGAGGTTCTGGAATGGGTTCTGATGACAAATATGGAGGCGTATTTTTCCAAGAACAACATAATCAACAAGCAAAGGCGAGTATCAGAAAATGATCCGATAGCATTGACCATAGAAGGAATTGTGAAGGATTGTTAGCTGAAGAAAATTGTATCTGTAGGCATTGTGACAATGTAGTTGAGGATGGGTGCATCAAGAAATGCCAATCCAGTTTTAATATCCATATGGATAGGCATCCATTGAGTGACTATCACTCCTTAGTGGGTAAAGTACTAAATCAGACAGACTGTTGGGTATGCTCTCAAGTACCTCAAGGTCACAGCAAGTCAGGACTAGTACCATTTCCTTTTACGATAGGGGAGGTACTTGAGTTAAGTGGTGGGAGGCCGGTGGACAAGAGGTTTAATATCTCTAGTCCTCCTAGTTTGAAGCTCCACCAATACCATGTGGATAGGTCTTTAGTGTGCTTTAACATTTCCAATCCCCGAAAGCCAGGAAATTGGGAAGTGTCATGGAATAACAAAACCATGACATTCTCACATAGAGCCGACGGATTGCCTACAGATACAGAACTTATACGCCACTTAGCCGGTAGTGGAAGATATTTCCGATATAGGTATACCCTAGGAAGTAGAACCATGAGAGTTGGAGAGGTATCACCAGGATACTGTGCACATATCGTACAAACCGATACGTGTACTAAACAGATGGGAGAATTAGGGTTAGGAAATTTCATATGGAAAATGTGTAATATGGTTATGTCCTACTCCGTCCCATATGTTCTCCCCGATGATGCATATTTCATATGCGGGAGGAAGGCGTATAAGTGGCTTGCCCCAAACTCAGAAGGATTGTGTTATATTGGAAAAGTACTGCCTGAAGTAATGACTGTATCACATACTAAAATGAAAGATATTCACTGCGGTGCCCAAGCTCCTTATACTCACACTCATTACGAGCACATCGTTAAACGCCACCTAATAGAAAGAACAGAGCATCCGGCCTCTGACCTGATCCATGAATCCACCGGGATTCAGGTTCTACTCGCGTTAGACATCACTCGCACCGCCAGAGGAGTGTTGAATTATAAATACATATCAGCGCTTGCAAATTTATTAGACAATATCACTGAAATATATGACGACACTTTTAGGTATACCGGAAGGGAGCTCCAAGCTTATAAAACAGAACTGGTTCAGCATAGGATGGTTCTTAATTATCTCACAGCAGTGACAGGCGGATATTGTGTCACACTGGCAACGCAGTACGGCGTAAAATGCTGCACTTATATTACGAATAGCACCGAGGACCCGGTCGAGGTCATAGACCAAAAGATGGACGACATTCTCCAATTAAAGTGGGAATTCCGCAGGAGACACAATCTCACCCTTGCTGCTGTGGGTAATGAGCTGACCGGTTGGGTGTCATGGTTGAACCCACGAAATTGGTTCTCTGGTTTAGGAGAATGGGCTCAAGGAATTATAATGGATGTAGGGAAATTTCTTCTGTGTATCTTGGGTGTTGTCATATCGATTGGTTTGATATTCAGATGCGTTCAGGCTTTAACGAAGTGTAAACGAAGTACTAAGGTGATAAGTTTAAGGAGTGAGGACATTATAATTCCAATGAATTTGATTTATGACCCAACGATAGAGACAATGTTGTGATGAAAATGTGATTCCACGGTCCGTTTCTTTCACCCGTTTCTCCTTTGTTTCTCTCCAAGGTAAAAAGACATCCGCTTGGAAGAAGAATTTGACAACCTTTTACACAGACAACTGATGGACTATGCCATAGACCCCCCATATCCCTAGTACCTTTAATTTTACGCTAGCCCAACACTTTTTGTAAGTCTATGGACATTGATAAAGCTTTGCTTGCGTTTATTGGCAAAAGCACAAAGAGACTACAGTCAACATGTACATCAAGACAAGACTTCAGACAAGACTTCAATCAACAAATGCATATTAACCTCACATAGAATATCACTGCATTTACCATAATTGTTTCTTATCTTCATCTCTACAACCTTCAGGTAATGACACACATAGTCGATAGGGAATACAGGCACAGATATCAGCACTCACATATCCCCCCATTCATGTATCATCAACTAAAATGTGCTCCCCCATTTTGTTGCAACCAAAAGCCGAAAAGAGCTCGGTAAAGTTTGACAGCCCATCCACAGACCCGTACCACGGGATAAGAAGGAATTCAAATGTATACTTCACAATACCTCGAAGCTTGATTTAAAACACGTACAGCACGATGATACATGACCCCCCAAACATGGATTCATACACACATGCTTCTGCTATCTCACTAGGTCATACCTTTTTCCTAGCTTCTCCTCTCCTCCCCTACCCAACCATAGAAATGTATTTACACATGACATATATTTTTCTCTTTTTGAAATGTTTTAGGAAGTGGCAGTTATTGGTGACTGCCAAAGGGTGGACTGTCAAAGTCAGAAAAATATCACGCTACACATTGCCATATTTGCACCTCATGCGTGTCCCCGCTGCGCGTGCATGAGCTCTCCCGTGCGTGCGCATACTCGCTGTTGCGTGCACCCGCGGGCGCACGGTATGCGCATTTACGGTAGAGTTTGTATACGTCTAGCGTGCGACTCAATCGTAACATATTTTAACCATATAATGTATTTTGTAGATTATGGTCCCTTTGATAGAATCTGAAAGTTTAGTTAATGTAGCATGTTCATAGACAGAGATCCCTCTTTGTTTGATACGAAGGGTCAGACAGGGGTTATACAGTGGTGTTTAGTATCCATCGGAAGAGTATTTAATTAGCAATATTCCGGTGTTGGTTTGAAGCGGATTAATCGCTCGTGCGAATAGTTATGGACATAAGAAGTTTATGAACATTTACTGTATTTGCACTTTATTACCCATGCGGCGGGAAACCCAGTTTCCCACCCACCTGAGCAGTTAGGAATAGTCACAGCCCACCTGTATGAATCAACCTATGACCTTTTGTTATAATGCGAAGACGAATTCCTGTGTCCAATGAACAATAAGAATATAGGGACCATTGTACTGTATTGCGTGTAGTGTATAAAAGGACAAGCCGATCTGGGCCAGCTCTCTACTCTCTTCAACGGTTCTCAGTGCTGATAATCGGGAGCTGGACATCCAGAAGGCGCATGCGATTGTTTCCCTTTGTGCGTAAGTTTCTCTGCAATCATATTGTCTTCATTGTTATAAGCCATTCTCTCTTGTTCTCTCTCACTTTCTCTCTCTCTCTCTCCCCTTCCCCCTTTAAAAGTAATTGTATCTTTATTGTATTTTATGTGTAGTTACCTGGTTAGATATTCTATGTTATTTTGGTAGTGTATAACTTGTACTGTATTATTCTTTTGCGATTGAACGTTCATTCATTTCCTTAAAGCGTTAGACCCTTAGACCGGTATTTGAGTGTTTATTATATTGCTAAGGGGTTCTCTGAGCGTCACATACGCTCATACAGCTTTTAAACTAACAAGGTTACACTGTGTCACATTTACACCTTATCACTGCATAAAGGTTTACTGTATAAATACATTGTTCAAGGTATAGTTGTTAAGGTTTAACACTGTGAGCGTCAGCGCCGCTTGTGATCTCGTGGTCCCGAGTGTCCGCTACGCTGATAGCGTATCATTACGTTAGTCGGCAGCCTATAGCGTGCTTGCCTGTACACTCTAAGCCGTGAGCGAACGTGCCGCTCGTGCGTCTCGACCACGGCTAAGCGTTTGATACGCAACGTGCGTACTCTTACGGTATTCCATACGTCAATTGCGTACTGTGTTCTTTAACCTTTTAGAGTGTTTTAAATAAGATAAATATCAGGCTTTATCAATACGGACCCTGAACTGTGTCCCCCCGTCAATAATTTCTCACCCCCTTTTCTTTTACACACCCACCGTTATCCTTCCCCCTTTTTGTACTTACACGCCACTATGTCCAAGAACAAAAAAACAACACAAGTTCCGACTAACTTCTTTGGCTCAAAATCAAAGGGCCCGCAGAACCCCAACATGTCCGCAGGCTCCCCCCCATCACCGTGTTCCTCGGAGGCAGGTATCGACCCCCAGATACAAGCGGTCATGTCGAGCCTGCTGGAGGGGGTACAATCTGCATTCAAGCAGGAACTATCGAACGCTATAGCAGAATTTAAATCGGACCTTACAGCTCTCGGTAATAGAACGGACACATTGGAAACGAAGACGGACGATCTCTGCCGCTCCCAACACCGCATTGACAGCGAGCTCTCTAGATTACACGAGGAAATGGAGACCCTCAAAGAGCGACAAGAGGACCAAGAAAATCGCTCACGTAGAAATAATCTACGCATACGCGGTATCCCAGAATCGGTCCTTGGACCATCGCTGCCGTCTTTTCTGAAAGAATTCTTCACACACATTGCACCAGACCTTACGGACGAAGAATGCCTCTGCGACAGGGCACATAGAGCACTCCGTGCAAAACCGTCGCCCGCCCAACCGCCCAGGGATGTTATTGTCCGTTTCCATTATTTCCGCTCGAAAGAGAAAATTTTGTCCTCCGTTCGAGATTCATCGGAGATCCTGTTTAAGGGTATGCAACTGCAGATATATCAGGACCTGGCCCCCTCCACGTTACAGAAAAGACGGGACCTCCAGCCGGTCACCCGGGTCCTCCGTCAACACCAGATCAGATACAGATGGGGATTCCCCTTTCAACTTCACGTCTCGGTCAATAACTTTGTTCACTCAGTCAAGACCTTAAACCAAGGGCAGGAACTGTTGGCAAAGTTAGATCTCCTCCCAGCATCGTCCGTAGTCGACATGGCGACTTCTTCATCTAAATCACCGCACTCTCAGCCTCCTCTTCCTGACTGGACGAGGGTGACCCGACAACGCAATACGGACAAAGAGCCCCCCTGATCTGGGGAGCCCCCAGCTGCTGATTGCGTGCAAAATGTTGGCGCAACACCTCCGCGCCTCGACCTGAGCCAGAACCGTGGAGGACTCGACCTCCATCTACATGCCAGTGTCGTAACTATTCTCTGTTAATGTCGTTATAATTCAGTTATACTTGTTTGCACCCCCGCAGTATGCACCCTTCCCCCCCCCCTAATTATTATTTTTTATTTTTTTTGTCGCCCCCCCCCTCCTTTTTTTTTTCCCTCTTCCTCCCCCTAACCTCCCCCCTCTTCCTCCCCCCCCCCCTTCTTTTTTTTTTTTTGGATTTATGTGTGAGGTTCTTGTTATCTGGACACAGTTCTCAATGTCCTATATTGTAATATGTCCGATGTAGATGAAAACGGCCATTGCCATTCTCAACCCTTGTGGCCCTGGCACCCTACACCCTCCCACATGGTACCTTGGTTACCCCCCCATAATCCCTTACTGTTGCTTACAATGTTAATTATGCAGTGTTTTTTCCCTGGCGGCCCCCGAATGGGACCCACAACCTTAGGGATGTCTCCCCGTTTGGGGTATCTTTTCTTCTTCTCTATGTTCTTCCTTCTCTTTCTTTTCTCGTGGCCTTTGCTTGACCTTCCTGCTCCTTTCCCTGCTGGCCCAGAGGGGTGGCCCTCTCATGGCGCGAATGGTACGTTACTGGACCATCTCGGGCAACATGCCATACTCCCTTATGTAAATAGCCATGTCCCTTAAAATATTCTCGGCCAATGTAAATGGCCTAAACTCCCCTAGGAAACGCACCATGTTCTTAAGCGCCTGCAGGCGTGAGAAAGTCGACATAGCGTTTCTCCAGGAAACACACCTCACCAGCCCCCACACCCAGCTTAAGGGCAAATGGTTCTCCCAGTCCTACTTCGCCTCGGCAGACTGTAAAAAACGGGGTGTGGCCATCTTAGTTCGCCGCAACATCCCGTTTACTCACTCTAGGACAGTGACAGACCCAGAAGGACGGTTTCTTATGGTAATGGGTACCCTCCGCTCTACTGCTCTCACTCTGGTCTCCACCTATGCCCCCAACCAAGACCAGTCTCTGTTCTTTGACTCTCTCTCTAAACGCTTATCACAAGAAGCACAGGGAAGCATCATAATGGGTGGCGATTTTAACACTATAATTGACCCGTTGCTAGATAGATCCGGCCCTCCACCTCACGCTTCCATGACGACCCTTCCTCGGGCCTCCCGCACACTTGCCGCCATCATGAAACACCACGGCCTCTGTGACACTTGGCGTTCCCAACACCCCCACACCAAAGACTTCACGCATTTTTCAGCTGCACACCAGCACTACTCCAGGATCGATATGATCCATATCTCCTCGACCCTCGACGGACACGGGCATCACACCTCTGTCATGGACGGACCACGCTGGGGCCTATCTCCTTATAGATATTTACCGCGCGCCGCGTAGGAGATACAAATGGCGTCTAGACGACTCGCTTCTACAACACCCCTCAGCACTAGAGGAAACTAGACTAGCAATCCCACACTATTTCACCGAAAATACGTCCCCCGACATCTCACTTAACGTTCTCTGGGAAGCCCATAAAGCCACGATTCGCGGCGCATTACTGGCAAAATCGTCAGCACTTAGGAAAAAAGCAGCGCAGGAGATATCCTCCCTCGAAGCAGAAATAGCCACCCTACTATCCAAACATAAAGCATCCCCCAGTCCTTCCCTACTCACCCAGATAGATTCCCTCCGGGGGCAACTTAACACCCTTCTATCCAATCGAGCGGCACTAATCCTTCGGAAACTGCAACAATGCTTTTATGATAAAATGGATAAAATAGACTCCCTACTGAGTGATGGCCGAAGACTTCCGTCTGTTTTATAGCTCCCTTTACAACCTACCTGGCCTACCCCAGCAGTCTCCTGACGAGTCCGGGGGAGTACGCTCATACTTGTCTGACACCCTCCTCCCAACCCTATCGGACACTCAGTTGGAAGCCCTTAATAGTCGAATCTCGGAGGAGGAGATAATAGCTGCCATACGATCCATGCGCTTGTCGGCTGCCCCGGGTCCGGACGGTTTCACAGCCCAATATTCTAAACGTTTCGCGAAGGAGCTGACCCCACATCTAACCTCCCTATTTAACGGGATTCTCGAGGGAGCCTCCTTCCTGCCAGAGACGACCCGGGCCGACATAGTGGTAATCCCAAAGCCCGACAAGGATCCGACTAGCTGCTTAAACTACAGACCGATCTCGCTATTGAATGTCGACCTGAAGATATACGCGAAAATATTGGCTAACCGTCTGGGTCCCTTGATGCCCGAGCTGGTCCATCCGGACCAGGTCGGCTTCATCCCTGGACGCCAGGCACCTGATAATATACTCAATTCAAAAAAGGAAATCTCCCTCTCTTATTCTAGCCCTTGATGCGGAAAAGGCCTTCGACCGTATATCGTGGTGTTTCGCCTTTGCTGTCCTTGGAAAAATGGGATTTTCCGGAAAATTTTTGGAAGGGATTAGAGCGCTTTATCGCTCCCCAACGGCCCAGGTTATGGTTAACGGTGTCTCCTCCTCCACTTTCGGGATTGCCAACGGTACCAGGCAGGGGTGCCCCCTCTCCCCTTTAATCTTCGCACTAGTCATGGAGCCCCTAGCAGCAAGAATCCGTAATAACGTTGCTATACATGGAATTTCCACAGGTCTATCCGAACACAAGATAGCGTTATATGCCGACGATGTCCTGATATCCCTCACGGACCCAGCACAATCTCTCCCCGCTCTCTTATCTGAGATTAACTTATACTCTCAGTTTTCGGGATACAAAATAAATGTCAACAAAACAGAGGTCCTCAATTTTTATATCCCGGCAGCTCTCAAACGAGACCTGCAAACTACCCTCCCCTGTAACTGGTATACAAAGAAGATTAAATACCTCGGTGTGTACTTGACCCACCATCATCACCAACTTTTCCAAGCAAATTATCCCCGTTTACTGCAGACAATCAAGGAGGATCTAGCGGAATGGTCCAGCTACTTTATCTCATGGATAGGCAGAATTAACTCCGTCAAGATGAGCGTGCTCCCCCGACTTTTGTATCTATTTCAGACCCTCCCGATTTATGTTCCCACCTACGTGTTCAAGACCCTGCAACGCCAATCCTCCCTTTTTATCTGGAACCACAAACGTCCCCGCGTTCGACTTAAACTGCTTCAACGCCCCTCCAGAGGCGGAGGCCTGGGTATCCCGGATTTTAAGAAATACTTTTATGCTGCACAACTGGCTCAATGCGCACAATGGTGTAACGAGGGGGGGACACGGAAGGTCTGGGTGGGGATAGAGGCAGAGGAGATAGGCTTAGCTACATTGTCCTCCCTATTGTGGCTCCAGCGGCACCAGCGCCCCCGCGCGGCCCTCTCGCACCCCGTAGTAAGCCGCTCACTAGCCACATGGGACCTGACATATAGACGGTTCAGCTTGGCCCCATACCCGTCCCCGCTCATCCCGTTATTTCATAACCCAGCCTTCCCTCCAGGCATGTGTAAAGCCTCGCATGCATCTTGGCGATCGAGTGGTATACTATACTTTAACGATATTACCTCCGATGCCACCTTCCCACAATTTGCGGATGTACGTGAGGGAACAGTAATCCCCTCTTCGGACTTCTTCCGCTATTTGCAAATCAGACACTTCCACTCCA
The DNA here is from genome assembly GCF_028390025.1 of Pseudophryne corroboree. Classification (NCBI taxonomy): domain Eukaryota; kingdom Metazoa; phylum Chordata; class Amphibia; order Anura; family Myobatrachidae; genus Pseudophryne; species Pseudophryne corroboree. The sequence goes on from NC_086453.1 coordinate 189,160,671, forward strand.
CCATTACCACTACCCTCCTCCACAGACATTTATCTTCCTTCGAATACATTAGCTGGAAGCGCACTAATACTAAAGGCCTCATATCAGATATTTACACTCTACTTGATGACCACCTCAACACACCCCGGGCCCCTCACGAGTCGGCATGGGAAAAGGAACTAGGAGTAACTATTGACAACGAGGACTGGGTAGATATATGGGACAATGCGGCTTCCAGCTCTATCTGTGTGAGAATTAAAGAAAACATTTATAAATTACTCTACCGTTGGTACTACGTACCTGCCCGTCTACATACCATGTTCCCCGACACTCCAGATGGATGCTGGAGGGGCTGCACGGACAGTGGTTCGTTCTTACACATATGGTGGGCTTGCCCCAAAATTCATAAAATATGGGGTGAACTCATTATATTGCTATCGCGCTTATTTGATACCTCCATCCCCGCTGACCCCCAATACTTTTTGCTCCCCATGACTCTCCCTACCCTCAATAGACTCCAAAACAAACTATTCCGACATGTAGTTTCGGCAATGACATGCCAAATCGCCACAGACTGGAAGAGCCCGACCCCCTCGCCAATGCCGGTGATAATCTCCCGGATATGGTATGTCTACAAAATGGAATATATGACCGCAGTCATACGTAACACTTCGAAACGATTTGACAAAGTATGGTCCCCGTGGCTAACCCTCCAACAGGCCTCCTCCCCATTTGTGACCTGACGTGGCACGCCATGGCCTTAGCCACCTCCTGCCCCAGAGGGCCACCCCTCCACCCCCCCCCCCCTATTTCCCCTGCTTCTTTCTCTGCTTGGAGGCGCTCAGCCTCAACCGCTTTCCTGTCCTCTCCTACTCGCTCTCTGAGTATTCTTTTCTACTTACTGCCTTTGCTGACTCTCTATGACGGAATGCCACTCCGTTGCCGAGAGTTCCCCATCGCATATGTCTCAACTTTAACCTTTAAAATGAGGGGAAAACAAAAATCCAAAAAAGGATCGAATTTACTGTAATTACACTTGTTCTTTAAACACCCAAATTGTCCGGGTGTTCTGTTACCAATGTATTCTTTTTATGATCCACCCAATAAAACGTGTTTAAAAAAAAAAAAAAGAGAGTTTCATATTTAATGAGGCACAAAAACGTTTCCAGAAACGACCAATGAATTGCGGACCCCGATCAGAGACAATATGCCTGGGCAACCCATGGAGCCTGAACACATGACGGAGAAACAAGACTGCCAACCCTTGAGTAGAGGGTAATCGGGGAAGAGCAATGAAATGAGCCATCTTACTAAAACGATCTACTACCACCCAAATGACTTGAAATCCGGCTGAAAGAGGAAGGTCCACCACGAAATCCATGGATATATGTGACCATGGCCTGAGAGGAACGGCTAAAGGTACGAGTTGCCCGATCGGCAATGAACGAGGAACCTTATGCCGTGCACAAACCTGACAGGAATGGACAAATTCCCTTACATCTTTAGAAAGACTAGGCCACCACACCGAGCGAGAGACTAACTCCAAGGTCTTAGTGATACCTGGATGACCAGAGACTTTGTTGTCATGAAACTCAGCTAAAACAATGCCTCTCAGAAATTCAGGGACAAAGAGACGATCAGCAGGAGTCGGTTTAGGAGCCTGCTGTTGAAGCTGGACTAACTGAGTAAATAAATCCTGTGTGAGGCCTGCCCGGATGACAGATGATGGAACTATGGGGGTAGTAGCAGGATGGTTATTGTGAACCGGAAGAAAACAACGTGACAGGGCATCAGCTTTAGTATTTTTGGAACCGGGCCTGAAGGTGATAATAAACCTGAAACGAGTAAAAAACAATGCCCAACGTGCCTGCCGAGCATTAAGCCGTTTAGCTGACTCAATATACTGCAGGTTCTTATGTTCAGTAAACACTGTAATAGTATGCCTAGCTCCCTCCAGCCAATGCCTCCACTCCTCGAAAGCCCATTTAACTGCCAGCAATTATCGATTACCAACGTCATAGTTGGATTCTGCGGAGGAGAATTTCCTGGACATGAAGGCACAAGGGTGTAATTCCTGAGACTCCGGATCTTCCTGAGATAGGATAGCCCCCACTCCAACCTCTGAGGCATCAACCTCGACTATAAAGGGGAGCTCCGGGTTAGGGTGCCTGAGAACAGGAGCCGAGACAAAGGCCTGCTTTAAGGCCCGAAAGGCAGACTCGGCTGCAGGCGACCAATTGGAAGGGTCCGCTCCTTTTTTAGTCAATGCTACTATAGGAGCGACCAAATCAGAAAAGGTATGAATGAACCGCCTATAATAGTTTGCAAACCCTAAAAAGCGCTGAATTGCTTTTAAATTTGTGGGTTGCGCCCAATTAAGGATGGCCTGGAGTTTTTTCGGTTCCATGAAAAATCCCTGGGGAGAAATAATATACCCCAAGAAGGACACTTCCGTGATGTGAAAATCACATTTCTCTAGTTTTGCGTATAAATGATTCTCTTGTAGTTTTTGAAGAACCAGACGCACATGGGTAATATGTTGTTCCATAGACTCAGAATAAATCAAAATGTCGTCTAAATAAACGACAACGAACTTTCCAAGAAAGTCACGAAGAACATCATTGATGAGGTCTTGAAATACCGCAGGAGCATTTGACAACCCAAAGGGCATCACCAGGTATTCATAATGACCCGACTGTGTGCTGAAAGCCGTCTTCCACTCATCCCCAGATCTTATTCGGATGAGATTGTAAGCTCCTCTAAGATCGATTTTTGAGAAGATAACGGCAGAGCGTAACTGATCAAAAAGTACTGAAATCAAAGGCAAAGGGTAGGTGTTTTTAACAGAAATGTATTCAGAGCCCGAAAATCAATACATGGTCAAAGCGACCCATCTTTTTTCTCAACAAAAAAGAATCCTGCACAAAGGAGATTTCGAAGGCCTAATGAAGCCTTTTTTCAGGCTTTCCTGGATATAATTATCCATAGCCGTGGTTTCTGGCCCGGAGAGGGCATATAATCTCCCCTTAGGTAAAGTGGCCCCGGGAACTAAATCTACAGCGCAGTCATAGGACCGATGGGGAGGCAGAACGTCCGCATTACCCTTGGAGAACACATCAGAAAAATCCTGATATTTCAGAGGAATAAGTTCTGGGGTAACTGCCGCAACCTGGACAGGATGGGAAATACACTCCTTAACACAAAAAGGACCCCATTGGGAAATCTCCCCAGAATGCCAATCTATGGTGGGATTATGAAAGGCAAGCCAGGGGTGACCCAAAACTACTGGAACTGCCGGACAATGTGTAAGGTAAAATTCTATTTCTTCTGAATGTAGGGCCCCCACTGTTAGCAATACTGGAGGTGTGCGGTGAGTAATAATCCCATTGGAAAGCGGACCCCCATCCAAGCCGTGCATGGTGATACGTCTATCTAAGGGTATCAGTGGAACGCCTAAAGCCTTAGCCCAAGCTAAATCCATAAAATTTCCTGCAGCTCCACTGTCGACGAAGGCCGACACCAACGAACTGAGGCTGCCAAAGGAAATCTTTACCGGAACTAATAGAGAATTATTAGAGGAGATTAACTGCAGACCCAAGTGAACCCCCTCACAATTCACTTGGTCAGAGCGTTTCCCGGCTTGTTCGGGCAGTTACGTGCGATATGTCCCTTACCACCACAATACACACAAAGACCAGAACTTAACCTTCTGGTTCTTTCCTCTGGGGACAGCCGGGAGAGACCCATTTGCATGGGCTCCTCGACGTCCTCAGGAAAAGTATATACACATGGATTAGGCCTAAAAGTTGTTCCTCTTTCAGCCCTCCTCTCTCGGAGACGACGATCAATTTTAATAGCGAGCTCCATGAGTTTGTCTAGAGTCTCAGGAGCGGGGTACTGAAGGAGACTGTCTTTAATCACTTCCGACAGACCGAGGCGAAACTGACTGCGCAGGGCCGGGTCATTCCAGCCACAGTCGTTCGACCAACGGCGAAATTCGGTACAATACACCTCTGCTGGATTTTTGCCTTGCTTAAGGGCACGCAGGTGACTCTCCGCTGATGCTTGTCTATCTGGGTCGTCATATAAGAGGCCTAAGGATTTAAAAAAGGCGTCTACTGATAACAAAGCAGCATCATCCGCTCTTAGCCCAAACGCCCAGGTCTGTGGATCACCCTGAAGTAGAGACATCACAATCCCGACCCGCTGAGACTCAGTACCAGAGGAACGGGGCCTTAAACGGAAATAAAGCTTACAAGCTTCCTTAAAATTAAAAAAATCCTTTCGGTTACCCGAAAAACGGTCAGGTAAATGCATCTTTGGTTCTGGAACCATACTCGGGGAGGCTCGCAAAAGATCTTCCTGCGATCTCACCCGAAGAGTAAGGTCCTGAACCATCTGAGTTAATTCCTGTATTTGGTTAACCAAAAGCTGACTGGGGTTTGGCCCTAAACCTGCCGGATTCATGAGGCCGAATTTCTAGGCCCACCAATACAACGGGAAAAATTAAACCCCATTTTTTTTTTATGTGGGCCGGTGATAATGTTACGATCCTGATGCTCAGGACAGGGGAGATCTTATGTAGTGAGTCCTGAGCACCAAGACGGAATGCTGGGATTGGGAGATGGGAAGGAAATAGCCCCTAGCACCCTACCTCCGTTGTCTTACCCGTGTTATCAATTCACGCCTGAACGACTATGGTTTCTTGGGCCCATGGCAGCCGCGTTTGAAGGGCGGATTAGGTCTGCCCAACTCTGATGCCCCCTCAGGTCTTAAAGAGAGACAAGGCGTGAACTGAGACACGGTAATAACAAGGGGACCTCTAACTGAAACAACCATGCTAGGGGCTATAAACTACCTAAAAACTAAACGTATGAGTGGCACGCCGCCAAAGGAAAAGAACTACAAAGAAACCACTGTCCACTCCCCTACACGGCACCGCCGAGTTCCAGGGAGGACAGTGAAAGCGGAAACCTCCGCAAATGCACCAATTCACAGTAAAGTAAACACTAAGCGGCATAGGCCGCAACACGCGGCAGAAGCCGCTACTCACGAAACCGGGCGAGAACCCCAGATGACAAATAGGTTCGCAAGGACTTAGAAGGATTCCCAGGACCGGCTTCGGACCTCCAAAGTACCAAAGGGCAGGGAGCAAGATCCACCAAACACGGCTGACAGGAACAGAGTTCTGCAAGGCAGGAATAGCATACAAGAAGCTATCACCGGCGGGGCTGCAGTGTGCTGGCTCACATAAAAAGGCCCTGCTGGCCAATAACAGGAGGGCCAGCAGGACCAGCCCCCAGACCCTAATTACTAGTTGCCGTGCAGCTGCCCTGCTGCACGAGCAACCTAATTAACTATTCTTAGCAACGGGGAACGCGGTCCACCTGTGGCGTCCCCGTTGCTATGCACCCGGCGGCCCTGCACGCACGGCGTCCTGCGTTGCCAAGGACCCGGCGGCTATCGTGCGCACGGTGTCCTGGCGTTGCTAGGCGCCGTGCGGGGGACAGGGAAGGAGAGAGGCGTGGCAGCCGTGACCGCTGCTCAGTCAGGGCACGGCCGAAGACCGCCGCGCCTAACACTTCTGCTACAGTCAGCCTCCACCTTTTGCAGTAAGAGACTTTCTTCAGGTGCTATTCATTATTCTCACCTGTGTATGATTAACTTGCATTCAGCATTGTGCTATTGTATCTGGCACTAAATCATACTTGCCTACCTGACCCTCTCCATGAGGGAGAAAATGCTCTGTTCCTGGACTTTCCTGGTAATGTAGGATTTCCATCACCTGTGGTCAGCTATTTAATTGATAAGAAAGGTGTTTCACCACAGGTGATGGCAATCATACATTACCAGGAAAGTCCAGGATCAGAGCATTTTCTCCCTCATGGAGAGGGTCAGGTAGGCAAGGTTGCACTAAATACAACCACTTCATATGTGTTTCAAGTTGTCTCCCGCTTAACCTTACTTGGTTGTGGACTTTACATTACAAACTGACTGTGTGGAGTATCGTTGCTGGTTTCCAAACCAACTGTGGGAGTGATCAACATCTGATTGCTATACTAGTTTCTAGACTAGTTCATTGCCTGTATTTCATTGCCTAATTACTGCACTGGTTTCCAGACCAGCTAAATACCTGTGATTGTTTATTTCATCGTTGTCAGCATTCCTTGTACCATTCATCTCAAGTTTTCATCTGCTTCAATTACTGTTTATACTCGTGAGCATTTAATAAACATCATTGCGCGCATGTGCAGGAATCTCTTACAGCCTCCTCTGTGTCTCCATCGCACCACCATTGACCCACTAGTGCCCCCTCCGGGAACAGACATAACCACAGATCTGACACATAGCAGTGGTCCTAGCATTAATATTGCCAATCTCTTTTAGGGAGTCACAGAGGACTCTAGCCATGTCCTGAATGTGTTTTTGGAAAGCAACTGTAGTAACCAGGGTCATATCCCCCGAGAGACCCTCCCGAATTTGAGTAGCCCAGGAATGAATTGCATGTGTCATCCAGCAACCTGCAATGACTGGTCTTTGAGATACACCTGCAGAAGTGTAGATAGCTTTCAGTGTGGCCTCAATTTTCCTTTCCCTGGGTCCTTTACCGTAAATGGGGCATGGAGTACTGCCATGGGGCATGGAGTACTGCCTTTTTGGAAAGGTGAGAGACAGAGACATCTACAGCTGAAAATTCTTCCCAGAACTTTCTGCCTTCAGGGGCAAAGGGAAAGGTATGCAAATACTGTTTTGACACCTGATATTTTTTATCAGGAGTTTTCCAGGCTAATTTAACCAAATCATCTAATTCCTTGGAATCAGGAAAAGTGACTGTCAGTTTGTCTTGTGGGAGGAAAAATTACTGCTGATTTGTAGCATCCTCCAGGGGGAGTTTTAGCACATCCCTTATAGCCAAATGAGGGGTCAAATACCCTGTGCAAGGGTGGAGTCCCCACTTATGGGGTCCACATCATCCCCATCATCCTGTATATCATCATCAGTATCTGATAGGAGTGCAGGTAAAGCACATTTACGTGCACCTGTAGTAGACAGGGGGAAATGGGGGGCATCAGCCTTGGCAGCTAGACTTGCTACTGCTTGTTGCAGTTCTTGTGTTTTATTGGCATTAGCCATTAATTGAGATGACATATCAGACATCATATTTTTTTATAGCCCCCAGCCAGGAGGACTCGTGACTCTCCCCCACATTGTCAGCATTTTGTGATGACTGACTACACTGCTCACATGATAAGGAACCAGGTGAGAGAGGGGAGAATCTGGCATTACAAACACTGCATAATCTTTGTTTCACCATTATAGAGTAACACACAATAACACACACAACACAGACTGACTTACAAACAAGCCTGCCCTATTGCATGTGAGTGGAGACAGAGTAAGAGAGGACACCAGCACAAAAATTCTGTAGAGCCCCAGTGAGGCTGTCAGCGTTTTTATATAGATATATCAGTTAAACTGTTTCTAACTAGGATTCCCCTAGAGGAATATTGTGCACAAATAGCAGCTATCCCCCTACTCAAACACTCTGTACCAGTGATCCAGCGTGTGATGGAGGAAGCTGGCAGTTAACACCAGCGAAACGCGTTGAGACGACATTATTGGACATCTTCACTAAACACCCCCTCTTTAAAAATTGGAGAACTTTTCTTTACAACTTACCCGGACGGCACCAATTGGACTCTCCACTTTGGACCCTAAACATCAACGGTGAGACTAGAGAAAACCCTATCTGCATGAGAAAGCTTGCACGGTGTGCTTAAAAAGGGACTTAGCAAAGTTGCTACTCACCTACAACCATATCTGTGGACCATATCTGGAGAGAATCCTAGCCTGGAGTATGATATACTTCTCCTAAGGGGACTAGTGAATGTCTTGTGACCCATGAATTGATTTGATCAAGATGATTTTATATGCCAGACATCTTATGTGTTTTTAGTAATTCTATTAAATTTGTATATTAATTCAACCTAAAACCTACCGTCCTTTTATATTCATTTATAATTATTTATTAATTATTTTTTAATTGTTGGATTATTATTAGAGGGATATACCCTTATTAACAACAGAGCGCAGGTGTTTTCTATTTTTTTCTGTGATCACATGATAAGGAACCAGGTGAGAGAGGGGAGAATATGGCATTACAAACACTGCATAATCTTTGTTTCACCATTATAGAGTAACACACAATAACACACACAACACAGACTGACTTACAAACAAGCCTGCCCTATTGCATGTGAGTGGAGACAGAGTAAGAGAGGACACCAGCACAAAAATTCTGTAGAGCCCCAGTGAGGCTGTCAGCATTTTTATATAGATATATCAGTTAAACTGTTTCTAACTAGGATTCCCCTAGAGGAATATTGTGCACAAATAGCAGCTATCCCCCTACTCAAACACTCTGTACCAGTGATCCAGCGTGTGACAGACCGGAGGGGCTGTGTGAGGCTGCTGCTGCTTATGCAGAGGAAGGTGCCAAAATGCCGATGAGCCTGCTCTGACATAGCTCCACCCCCTGTAATGGTGCTGGAGCTACTGTTACATATTTATACTGGCTATGTCTCCTAAATGCGCTGTAGTGTCACATAAATGTTAAGCACAGCAAGTGTCAGCCAGTGTCATGCAGGGGCTACAGCGGGTCCCCCCCCAGGAGGGACCCGTATGTCTCACCCGTGCTTTTGCCGCACAATGAAGCGGGGACCCCCCTAGCGGGGCCCCCGGTTTGTACTCACCACCGACGATCACCTTCAGGCAGCATTAGGGGTGTGCGGCATGCTGCGACTGCAACAGCTAAGGCGCAGTGCCCGCTGAACAAATAGCCCCTCAGGACGGTGGTCCTGCAGTGGGGAAGTGGCTCTGCACCTCACGAGGCAGGTGACCATCCACCCCCTAACTCCAAACAGCATACCAAATATAATACAATTTTAAAAGAAACTGGAGAAATATCTCTAGAGCTCCAGAGTGTGCATCCTCTCCTGAGGGCACTGTAACTTAAAGGCACAATTGCAGTGTTTCACCTTAAAGGCACAGTACAGTATTCCATAGTCTCAACTTAAAACCACAGCTGCAGTAGTCTACCGTCACAGCCGCAGGGTTCTTCTGCCTCGTACTAGAGTTACAGCCACAGTCTTCGTTCTACTTACAGTTGCATCGCAGTCTCACCGGTAACCAGCCCGGTTATCAGTCTCACCAGTAACCAGTCCGTCTTACTATCTTGTCAGTAACCTTGAGTACATAAGCACCTACTCCTGTGACACTACATCCAGTACAGTCTCACCTATACATTTATCATCCTGCTATCAAAGTCCCTGGTGATCCAGTGGTCAGGATACGGCTTCCTCTGCCGAGGCCCGGGTTCGATCCCCGGTCAGGGATTGCTCCTTCTTCTCACTGATTCCTACAGATCAGTCTAATATTCACATAGTCCTCCAGTTGCCCGCACAGACTTCACTAACACCGGGTTCACAAAACCACAGTCATGACAGGGCCGACATTTCTTTATTTAAAATCCTTTTTTTATTGATTTTATGTAATATTCTAATTTTCTGATTATTTTGGATTTGGGGTTATCTTAAATTGAAAGCCACAATCATCAAAATTATAACAAATAAAGGCTTGTATTTGCATGTAATGAGTCTATATAACATATTAGTTTCACCGTTTTAGGTTGAATTACTGAAATAAATGAACTTTTGCACAATTTACTAATTTTCTGTGTTTCACCTGTATACATGACTTCACTAAAAAGTGTATTCCAAAAGAGTTACATTTATTTATTCATGAATGTTTAGGTATATAGAAATGGAAAGTAAATATATGGTTTTGGAAAATTGGTTTATAATGTTCGGAGTGGGACGGGACGGGGACTACCTAATGTAATAAGGAATTAAGGAGTTGTGTTAATGGTCTGTACATAACTTAAAGGAAAAAAGAGAAGAAGTACTTCCATCAATAAGCAGCATTAGTTAGAGCTGGACCTGGATAATTGAAATACACATACCCAAGTAAACTACTTATTGATAATCGTATGTGAATATGAATTTTCAGTTGATACATTATGTACTTGTATATGATTAGAAAAGAGCTGTTTTAACATGCCCTAATAGCGTTACTATGGCAAGGTATGCTAGGATGTGTACTTCCACAGCAGCTGGAGAGCTACATATTGAATACTCCAGGACTAGAGGGTAAAAGTATTTTACAAATACAGTTAAAATGACCCACACATGCAGCCAATTTGGTCAGTTTGATTACATTGACAGACCATAGCAGGTAAGTGTGAACAGATCAACTACTGTAATTTTATCCAGCTGTTCAGTAAATGAGTTTAGTTGTAAAGAATGTTTGCAGCAAAATTTATGTTTACTTTCTGTTGCCTACACAATCGGATCTACGTGAAGGTCAGAGTGCTCAATGGTCCTGTTTTGTGATGATCATGCAAAACAGAAAGATTGCATTATTGGTGTTAAGCTTTACCTTTGTGATATAGGCAGACGCATAGGTCCTAAGTCTGCATACCAGCCCTCTGGGTCTCTGTGTGTTAATACACGACCTCCTACACGATAACTGGCTTCTAGTACAGTCACCTGGAATAAAAAAGACTAATTTTAGATTTATTTTTAGTTTCATTCTCTTCTCTTGGACCACATTGTTTGACCTTCTTACATTCATTTTGTCCTTCTGAATACTGTAAGTATATATATTTATTAGCAGTAAGCTCCCAATTCATCTCATATTCTCTCAATATGTCATTGGTGTTTCTATAATGGGTGCAATGTGTGCGGAGCACATGGGCCCCTGAGTCCAGGGGACCCCACACGGTGCACACTGCACCCATATTTTAATACTTACCTTCTGGAGTACAGCGTCGGGCGCTGCATTCTCTGCAAACATTGCAGCCAAAATGGCCACTGCACATGCGCAGAAGTCAAATTGGTCTCCGGAACATGGTGGGCGCCATGCTTCTGGAGACCTGCGCTTGCACAGTAGACTCCGGCATAATGCCTGAGACTACTATGCTGTGCAGAGGAGGGGGCCCACCCGGAGGTGCACATGGGCCCCCTCCTTTGTAAACATGCCCCTGCACCACATGTATTCTGTCTAACCTCTTCACTTATGTTTTTCCTACGGTAAAATATTACTTAAATTCCTCCATTATTTTCGCTCAAACAATCAGCAGTGACTTCCCAACCAGAGCAAGACCACTGATTTTCAAATTTGCCTAGGTGTAGCTTCCCAGTGTTCCAAGCCACTAGTGGCACACCTGTGTTACTGCACTCCAGCAGCTAGATTCCTGCATGTATCCCTGTGTTCAGCCTCAGCTGCTGTATAATTAGTAGTTTGCCTCTGTGTGTCTAGCTGTCCAGCTGCATTGTATCTCCTCATCAGGAGGCTTGTTTTTTCTGGCTGCTCTGATTGGGAGTGTCTCACTTTATATTCCCTTCCTGTTTCCTCTCCTGTGCTGGTTATAGTTCCTGCTACGTGTGAGAACCTGTCAGCTCAGTGTGTTCCTGAAATCGGTTACCTTGTCTTGATCATGTTCCTGATCAGGTCCAGTCCACCTAGAAATCAGGTTTTTGTGTGGACCTTCCACATAGATTATTACCTTTTGCTCTTTTATTGTTGACCATCTTGTGCATTGTTGCATTTATATACAGTTATACTCAGTCGCTTATTCCAACCTGTGCATTGTTGCATTCACATACAGTTAATGTTTAGTCGCTGATTCCATCCTGTGCATTGTTGCATTTATATACAGTTATACTCAGTCGCTTATTCCAACCTGTGCATTGTTGCATTCACATACAGTTAATGTTTAGTCGCTGATTCCATCCTGTGCATTGTTGCACTCACATACACTCTGTTATAAATATCAGTTTGAGAATTGGGCAGTCTGTCTTGGTTGCATTCGGTGAGCATCTTTCCACACTATACCTTACTCTTGCTCAGCCTCCAATAGCTGCCTTGTCCATCCATAAGACATGGGGGCATCTGAGTATGGGGTGGACCTAATTCACCCTGGAAAGGTGGCTGGTTAAGGTGAAGCCTAGCTTAGCAGGAGGCTACTGGACTGCTGCGCAAGCGTAAATGTATGAGCGCCACCGGGTGCCACCTGGAAGCCCTTTGAAACAGAGTAGTCCCCGTAACAGTATAACCAGCCACAACCATAGCCTCTTGGGTCATTTGTTTTCCTGATGGATCCAACTCAAAATCCAGTTTAGATTTTGGAAGGCCAGATCCAGGGTTTGACAGAGCAGCTATAAAAACCCAAGAGGAGAGTCATTATAGGTCTCGGGCCATCTCGTCACCTGCTGCGAGGGAGCCAAAACTCAACCTCCCTGATAGGTGTTCTGGAGACTGTAAACAGTTTATTAACTTCCAGGAAAACTGTAAGCTTTATTTTAAGCTCAGGCCTCACTCCTCAGGTTCTGAGGCCCAGTGAGTGGGAATCATTATTTCCCTTTTGCAAGGCGATCCGCAATCTTGGGCCTTTGGCATCCCAACAGATCACCCCAGTCTATGTTCCATGGATGCATTCTTTAAAGCCCTGGGAGTACTCTAAGATGACCCAGATCGGGCAGCATCCTCAGAAGCCAATCTTCATTCCCTGAAGCAAGGGAAAAACTCAACTGAGGTGTATTGTACTGAATTTCGCCGATTGGCCAATGATTGCGGTTGGAATTACCTGCCACTACGGAGTCAGTTCCATTTGGGACAAACTGAGCAAATTAATGATTCACTCGTTCAATATCCTTCTCTGGCTACTTTGGATGCTCTTATGCAGTTAGCCATTAAAGTGGATAGGCGGTTCTGGGAACGGAGGATGGAAAAAGAGGTTCCCACACAATCTTCTTGTTGGACGGTGCCTGAAGTTGCGGGGGATATGGAGGAACCTATGCAGATTGGGGCTTTCCGCTTACCACCCCAAGAGAAGTCCAGACGTCACAATTGGGGATATCTTTATTGTGGAGCAAAGGGGCATCTGGCGAATGCTTGTCCGCAAACGATGGAAAACAAGTAGACTCAAGAGATTCCGGGGGAGTTTTCTCAGGTCTCTGTTCCCCAAATAATTAATTCTTGTTCCCAGCTAAGATTTCTACTTGAAGTTGAAGTCCTGGCCTTCTCGGATTCCGGTGCCACTGGAAATTTTATGGATTTGGAGTTTGCTTGTGCCCAAGGAATTCCTATACAATATCTTGATTCACCAATTTCCGTCTGTGTCTTGGATGGGAATCCGCTAATCAACGGTCGGATTACCGCTCGGACATCAGTTCTACATTTTTCCGTTGGAATATTTCATCCTGAGTAGTTAGCCTTTCTCCTCATTCGCTGCCCACTTACTTTGGTTGTATTGGGACTACTTTGGCTAAAAACACATAATCCAACATTCAACTGGAGTACTGGCGATCTTATTTCCTGGGGTTCTGAATGTATTGCAAATTGTTTGACCATACCAATTAGGTAGGCACAACCGTTTCCGGAGGGGTTGCCAAACCAATACTTGGCTTATGAGAATGTCTTCTCCAAGCAGCAAGCTGAGTCAATGCCTCCTCATCGATCCTATGATTGTGCAATCAATCTTATGCCTGGAGTAAAGCTTCCTAAGGGTCGGCTTTATGCATTATCTTTGCCTGAGACTAAAGCCATGGAGGAGTACATCCAGGAGAGTTTGGAGAAGGGTTTTATTCACCCTTCCAAATCACTGGTAGGAGCAGGTTTTTTCTTTGTGGGCAAGAAAGATGGCTCGTTGCAGCCATGCATTGACTATAGGGGTCTGAATAAGGTGACGATAAAAAAATCATACCCCTTACCTTTAATTTCTGCTTTGTCTGATCAGCTGAAGGAGGGCAACAATTGTTTCTGAAATTGATATGCGTGGCGTGGAGCATACAACCTTATACGGATCTGGCAGGTGGGTGAATGCAAGACCGCTTTTAATACTCATACAGGTCATTATGAGTATTTAGTTATGCCGTTTGGACTTTCTAACGCTCCTGACGTCTTTCAGGATCTCATTAACGATGTTCTCCGAGAGTTCCTGGGAACATTTGTGGTCATCTATTTAGATGATACCTTGATTTATATACAGTTATACTCAGTCACTTATTCCACCTTGTGCATTGTTGCATTTATATACAGTTATACTCAGTCACTTATTCCACCTAGTGCATTGTTGCATTCACATACAGTTAATGTTTAGTCGCTGATTCCACCCTGTGCATTGTTGCACCCACATACACTCTGTTAAAAATATCAGTTTGAGAATTGGGCAGTCAGTCTTGGTTGCATACGGTGAGCGTCTCTTCGCACTATACCTTACTCTTGCCCAGCCTCCAATAGCTGCTTTGTCCATCCATGGACCTAATTCAACCTGAAAAGGCAGCTGCTAAAGGTGAAGCCTAGCTTAGCAGGAGGCTAAGCATAATTGTATGAGCTCCACTGGGTGCCACCTGGTAGTCCTCGAAACAGAGTAGTCCCCGTAACACCCAGAGATTATACTATGTGTAACTTGTTAAACACAGGGTGTAAGTAAAGAGGAAGCCATAGTTTTATCGTTTTGGGAACAAAAGTTATCTAAGAAAAAAATTGACCATGTGTGATCACGCTCTGGACACCTCATGTCACAACAGATCCTGGCAACACTACGCAAATGTTCAGAGCCTTGAGAACAGAGTTAAAAAATCTTGATAACAATTACCATACTGAAAAAAGCCTATAGTAGTATACGTGATAAGTGTGAGGGTTGGGATTAAACATTTAGGGGACCCGGGGCACTTAAGACAGATTTACATACATATATATATATATATATATATATATATAGTCTCTTTCCCTCTCCCAGCTGCTCATCAAATCCACCCATATATATTAAATGGTCCTCCACCCCTTATATATGATCCCCCACCCTTTAAATATTTAATGATCCCCCACACCTTAAAAATCTAGATTAACGATTCCCACTCCTCCCCCCCCTAATATCTTTACACACTGACCTGTACTGGTGTGACCAATAATCAGGAGACTTCCCGCCTACTCGCGCCTTGTTGCCACAGCTCCAATGTCAGATGCACAGGCTGCACTGGCTTTTACTAGTCACCGGTGCTGTAGGAGTAGGTGAGCATGCAGTGTCGCGGGTAGTGAAGCCTGGAAAGATGTAGCATTGTCCATGTACAGCAGCTCTGGCAGGAGGGCCCCTAAGATAGGGGGGGCCAGGGATTCGTACACCCTGTCCCCCCCTTAATCTGGCACTGGAGGGTGTGATCGCACTAATCACCTTTCCCTCTAGATCCACCCAGGTTTAGATCAACTACTCCCTTTTATTCTACTCATTGTCTTTTTGGTATTCATATATGCTGCAGTGACTGACTCTGCTGTTGGATTGTGACTGCTCATTTTATTTGGTACTGCATCCTCCATAACATCGTCTGGTGTGGTACCATCAGATTAGACATTTTTTATTATGTAATTTCCTGCTCATATTTGAGACCTGCTCTGAACAAATTGCTAATACCTATACTTTAACTCTTGGGAATAACCAAGCACAGTGGAGAGTAGTCCATTGTCAACAGCTAAAGTTTTGGCCAACCAGCTTTAAGCACTGGCACAGATTATCCTCTCGTTAGACTTGCTATTCAAAGTGATATTCATTGCATCTCAAACTCAAGTAATGAGAACCTAAACTATACTTTCATCATCTGGCAGCAGAGGGCTGCTCTGTAATTTCAGAGACAGTTGCAATTTGTACTTTTAATTTAGCCCATGTTCTTAGAGGCGGATTTAGACATCATGGGGCCCTAAGCAAGACACGAATTTGCCCCCCCCCCCCCTTTTACTAAAACAATACTCAGCATGCCCCCACCAATTGTAGCAGACAGGTCACCACTGTCAAAGTCAAATTGCATATTTAAATATTTAGAATACACTATGGTATTTACGAATGAACGCGTCTATGACTCATGAGTCTACTACGCATGCTATAGGCAATACGGTAGGGCGCGAATGACCATAACGGTGAGTTTCTGTGCACATTATGGTAGAAGACTCATTTGTTAATAAATATCATACAGTAACACATAGCAAATATTTCTTACTTACAGATAGTATACACAAAGGCACCATCTACCCAACACACCTTTTATATATATATATATATATATATATATACATGTAACACATGTGTAATAATGACAATTGCGCAATAACGCTTATAGACACACAGGGACATATTATCAGATATGTGAACATAATATGAATAAGTAATTAGGTACACAGAAACTAGTTGTCTGGTGAGACCCTAAGGACAGTAACAGTAGCATTCCTGAAGACAATACCTTTCAAGGGGACCAATGGACTATCAAGATTTGAAACTGTGTACTTTACTGACCAATTGTAGCAGTGCATCCCCCACTGCACGGTGTGGGTTGGAAGTCCTGTATAAATATAGGACAAGCCACAGTAAGCATTGGCTCTCCTATATCAAATCATCGCGGTTATATGCTGACGACTGTGGCCTGGATCCAGGGATGCCTGCGTATGTATTTGGTCTGTTACCTGTAAGTCCTTATTAGTGTATTATACTGTACTTTCATTTCTCTGTATATTTGTGTTTATTGTTTGATCAATCGTTACTGCATTCTGTATCTGTTTTCCCCTTTTCTCTTTATTAAATGTTTGCGGGTTGGAGCACAGTACACTTGTAACAATGTTCATTTGAGGAAAAGTGCCGCACTTTTCATCAGAGTTGCGTACATATGCTTACAGGTTTGAGTTTACGTATTCATAGCACCGGAGGTGCCGTAATGTTTACATTGACGATTGCACTGGTTTTTAAATATTGTCAACTTTTACAGTTTGGGGGCTCTTCCGTGGCTTTATATTTTTGCAGATTTTGCGCAGAAGCAGCGGCAGACTTTGGTTTGTCAAAGGGTGGATGACGCGTCATTTAAGGTAAACAAAATTGTTTAGATTTTTTTTTCTCTTTTTCATCCAATGCTGACAAATTACGTCTGCTGTTTTGTGTAAGTCTGCAAAGTACTAAAGTGAATCCAGGGATGGTAAGGAACATTTATTTCCTTATCTATACTGGGTGCAATTAATAAGTTTTACTGTATTATCTTTCTTTTGTGGGTTGCTGTATTGTTGCCACAGGTTTATGCAAATCATTTAGGGCTTAATTCAAGGTGGATTGTTTGTTTGCTAAAAGTTTAAAACCGTGCGTATATTCTCCTATAGTAAAATCATAAGCCTGTAATCAAAACTTGGTCGCAGTTAACACGCGTCTGAGCGGAGATTCATCTGCAAACAGCGAGTGTTTTCACAATAAGACACTCGGTTCCTGCAGGGAGAGCTATAGTATGCTTTTGCAAGCACTAAGGTAATCCTTGGTGAGCGCTAGAGTATGCTTTGGCGAGTGCTAGGGTATGCTTTGGTGAGTGCTAAAGTAATCATTGGTGAGTTCTAAAGTATGCTTTGGGGAGTGCTAGAGTATACTTCATGAGTGCTAAAGCATGCATTGGTTAGTGCTAAAGTATGCTTTGGTGAGTGCTAAAGTACGCTTTGGCGAGTACTAAAGTACATTTTGGAGAGCGATAAAGTACATTTTGGCAAGTGCTAAAATACGCTGTGTAGTCACGTCATATTTGGAGCGCCTTTGCGGCTCAAGCCTCTGATGCACGCTATAGGAAACACGGTTTAAATTGAGTAATAACAGATATAGGTTGCTTTAAGTAAAAGTGCGCAAGTAGAATAGAGTTAAGTAAGCGTATAAGAAACGCATTGTGTAAATTGTCACGGGAAATCGGAACCCAGACGCGAAAATAAGTATAGAAGTGCGAAGTATATAGGGTGCAATATAACAATCCAACCTTAAAGGGGCCATTACTAGTGTACATCTTGCTAGGTTATAGAAAGACCTCTGGGACATTACCAGTTTTGGGAAGTGATTATTTTCAGTACAGAAAAAATATTGTGAATTTGTGTGAGTTGAAAGTAAAGTGTGTGTGGAGTGAACCCAGAAAAGGGTATACCGAGGTGACACCAGGGTAAAGAGACCCAGCGGCATACGGGCTTTATACCATATGTTAAAGTGATTTGCGTATAGCCTACGGAGGAGGGGGGTAATTCCAAGTTGATCGCAGCAGGAAATTTTTTAGCAGTTGGGCAAAACCATGTGCACTGCAGGGGGGCAGATACAACATTTGCAGAGAGAGTTAGATTTGGGTGGGTTATTTTGTTTCTGTGCAGGGTAAATACTGGCTGCTTTATTTTTACACTGCAATTTAGATTGCAGATTGAACTCACCACACCCAAATCTCTCTCTCTCTGTACATGTTATATCTGCCTCCCCTGCAGTGCACAAGGTTTTGCCCAACTGCTAAAAAATTTCCTGCTGCGATCAACTTGGAATTACCCCCGAGGTCAATTTGTAGAAGGTACAATTAGCGACAATACGAAGGACTTATAGGCAGGGTTAGGAGAGGCGTACCTTCACCAAACATCTCCATAGCCATAAGACATATATATAGGAAGTACCTGTGTGTTTTATAGCAGGACCATGCGTCTGTGTGTCAATCCACATTGTCAGGTCAAAAGTACCAGACTAGTCATGCAAACAACTTCGCTGGTGTGCGACACTGTCGTTTGCATTGTGTATTAAACGCAAATGTGATTTGTGCAAAGAAAGCAGGTCAAAAGAACCAGACCAGTCATACAAACGTCTCCGCTGGTGTGAGATACTGTGAGGAAATCTGTTGTCCTCTCACAACAGAGCGTACAGGCTGCATAACGTCTTCTAAGTTATAGCTTCTACTAAGGGGGAGATAAGGATTGAAAGACACAGGTCAAAAGAATCAGACCAGTTGTGCAAACTGCTCCGCTGGTGTGAGACACTGTAACGCACAATCTATCTCCAGCATCCTAGTAACAAGTGGCGGACATAGGCGACTCCGCTGGTTACACTAACTTCTTACTTGTTTGCTAGTTGTTCCTCAGTTGGAGGGAGTGTGTGAGGGCAGCTCAGGAACCCCTCACCGGCATTTCTCAGGGAAACCTTTAAGGATTGCAGAATGGCGCAATGGGAGCTAAAGGTTCACGTGGAAATGCCGTTGTTGCAACTCAGGTTCAGGTTGCCGGAGATATCAGGCCAAAAGGGTCAGCGATAGCTATAATGATGCAGAAATATGGTAGGTAGACACTGGCTTTCGTGAATGTATGAATGAGAATGGTAAAACAGCATTTCCTATTATTGGTAGTTTTGACCCGGAGGTATTACATACTGTAAGAAATAGAATATGTCTTATAAAATCCCATAAACTGAGGATAAGACATAATGATTGTTTAAATTTGTGGCAGAATGAAGGTGATGATCAGAGTGAAATGGGGTATGCAGCAAATGCAAGTATAACACCAATAAGGGCAACTGCACCACCACCATATGTGGATGGGGAAAAGGTAACAGCCAATACAAAAAGTGTTAAGACTAACCTTGTAATTTATGTCCTGTCTTAAGTAAGTTCCAAGGAAACGGTGCAGGAGATGTGGATGAAGCTGCACTAATCTCGGCTATTTCACATGCCATTAGTATTAGCGAGCAGGAGGGGCAAACCCAACAAGGAAAAGGGGGGGCTGCTCCTCAGGATGAGGAGACAGCTGAGATCAGTGAACAGTGTGAGTATGAGGTCGTTCATAGCACTGAAACAGTACTTCCTGTAATCATCAGTAAGTAATGCAGTGACAGGAATGTACCCCATAGGTACTCTAGCTGTCCCAAGCAGGGAAGCAGACAGACAAGGTGTAAATTCCCATTAAAAATATCACCATGCACTGCTGAGTTAAGGTCCATTATGAGAGAGTTTCCAGACCCTAAAAATGATTTAGTCGGGTGTCAGAAAATCATCCGGGACTTGGGCAATACTCATGAATCCACGAATAAAGACTGGCGGGTAATATTGAGGTCCTGTTTGCCTCCTTACATTGATAGCTTGAAATTTATAAAAGATTGTCAATTGGAGGAAGATAAGACCTTATCGGATGCTGGCAACCAATTAAATGTGACCCATATAACTACCCAATTAGGAATATGCTTTCCAGTAGTAGTGGACTGGAGCAAATTTATTTTTCCATAAAACAAAAGGACAATGAAACAACCGTGGATTATTTTGCTTGAAGTTTGCTAGCAATGTTTAAATACACAGGAATTACTGATATCAAAGACAACGTGCACCATAGGGAGGTGGCTGTCTCAGTGCTTATGAATGGCCTAAAGGAAAGTTTAAAAGTAAGAGTGCAAACATCCTTACCAAAATGGCGTGGGATAACTGTAGATGCCCTCAGGGAATCTGCACTAGAACACGATAGGAACATAGGTAAGTAGAAAGAAAGACAAAATGAGAAGCTAATGATGGTAAGTATCCAGGCATTAGAGAAAACAACAAGACCAAAACAGATTAATATGCACTGGGAACCACATAAAAGACCTATCAGATGATACACGTGTGGGAGAGATGGGCACTATTCCAGAGACTGCCCAGGACATAGGAACACTAGGAGTTATGACACACATTGAAGTAATTATGATTCATATAGGGGTAACCAAGGTCCACCTAACAGGGGAGCACATAGACACCCCCCAAGAGGAGACTAGCGAGACTCAGAAGTGTCTCCAAGTATACCTGCACACATCATAGCAACTAACGCTATGAGGCACGACCAAGGAAGTCAATAGGGAGAAGGTCACACCTGTATCCTACAACCAGTTTGGTAAACTAATGATCTTAGGAAAGAACCCCAAGTGATGGTTGACATAAATGGTACAGAGCAAAACTTTCTTGTAGATACAGGGGCAGCCAGATCAGTATTGACTTAGTTTAGAAATGACTGGGAAGACTATTTTGGCAATGGGGGTAACGGGAACTGTGCAACATTACCCTTTAACTAAGCAAGCAGAGGTTACTATTGGTCCACTGCACACCAAACACTCTTTTCTCCTGGCTGCAGCGGCCCCTACTAACTTACTTGGAAGAGATTTGCTTTGTAAAGTGGGATGTGTGATTTATTGTACCCCTGATGGTGTATTTTTAGACACCCCAGGAAACTTTGCTTAGGAAGTACAGGACATGTTGGACACTCCCCAAAGACTAATGTTGCATTCTCTTGTTCTAGATTCGCATCCATCTCAGGTAGAGGAAATGATATCGCAAATATCGGGTTCCCTTTGGACCAAAGATGGAAAGGACGCTGGATTAATGGCGAATGTAGCACCCATAGTAATCCAATTAAAAGACGGTAGGACAGCTCCAAGAATACCATAGTACCCCCTGAAGCCAGAAGTGGAATTAGGGGTGTATCCTGTAATAGAAAGGTTGCTCCAACAGGGAATTCTAATCAGAACTTCCAGCACAGCCAATAGTCCCATCTTTCCAGTAAAGAAAAGTGGGGGGAGGGTCTTCAGGCTAGTGCAGGATTTAAGAGGGGTAAACAAAGCAGTTGAGAGCCAATTCCTCGTAGTGCCTAATCCAGCTGTTTTCCTAATGCAAATTCCTCCTCATTCTACCCACTTTACTTTAACTGACCTATGTTCTGCTTTCTTTTCTGTCCCACTTCACCCTGACAGCCAGTATCTGTTTGCCTTCTCCTATAGAGATGTACAGTATATAAGTACCCATCTTCGAACACCCAGGTAAACTGTCTCTCAGATGCTGTAGGAGACATTATCATGTGGCCTTACACTGGGCTATTAGACCCAGACATATTTGTCATTATTTATGGGGTGGGTTTGGGATGCAATTTTCCCTGTGTTGGTATGGCTAGGCTGCTTAAGGTTGGTACACCCTAACTCTTTATAAACACTTATGTTTTTCCCTGTCACATTGCATACATTTTTGTATTATGTTAATCACACCTCACGTAGCACTTATGTGCTTCTTATTAACCCTTACTAATTTTCACCTGTGTGCTGCCCTGGGGTAGCCGACCTGTGCCGACATGATGGGGTCCCGCACTCCGGACCCACACCTAGTATTAGGGACCCCCCAGTGACAGAGATGCCTTGCCGTTCCGTCTGGGGGCTTAACCCTATATCTGCAGATATACGCAACTAAGATCTCTGTATTATCTGATTATTATGTAGTGTTATTTCTCACTCAGTGTGCATTAGGGATAGCTATATGTTTTTCCCTTACCCAGAATAACCCCTCCCTTTTAGCACCTGAGTGACATCACAATCTAATTGAGCTGCTTACCAATAAATGTGCATTGTATTTCAGAGAGGCATGGATGGGTCAGCATTAGGAGGGATTGCTGACTCCAGAGTGCCATTGGAGAAGTTAGGGGTGTCTCCAGGTAAGCTGGCTCTCAGATGCTGTAGGAGCCATTATCATGTGGCCTTACACTGGGCTATTAGACCCAGACATATTTGTCATTATTTATGGAGTGGGTTTGGGATGCAATTTTCCCTGTGTTGGTATGGCTAAGCTGCTTCAGGTTGGCACAGCCTAACACTTTATTAACACTTATTTTTTCCCTGTCACATTGTATATATTTTTGTATTATTTTAATCACGCCTCACTTACGTAGCACTTATGTGCTTCTTATTAACCCTTACTAATTTTCACCTGTGTGCTGCCCTGGGGTAGCCGACTGTGCCGACATGATGGGGTCCCGCACCCCGGACCCACACCTAGTATTAGGGACCCCAGTGACAGAGATGCCTTGCTGTTCAGCCTGGGGGCTTAACCCTATATCTGCAGATATACGCAACTAAGATCTCTGTATTATCTGATTATTATGTAGTGTTATTTCTCACACAGTGTGCATTAGCGATAGCTATATGTTTTTCTCTTACCCAGAATTACCCCTCCCTTTTAGCACCTGAGTGACATCACAATCTGATTGAGCAGCTTACCAATAAATGTGCATTGTACAGTCTGATACTTTGCTCAAAGCAGGAGTGAGTAAGTCTGGAGAGTATGGAGTTCGGATACAATGTAAGGGGTTATTGTCTGAGGAATACTGTATTTGTAAGTATTGTGACCCTATAATTGAAGATGAGTACATCCAAAGATGTCAGTCTAGCAATAATGCAGAATTTGACAGACATCCCTTGAGTGATTACCACTCACTAGTGGGTAAGGTCTAAGGCAGGGGTGGGGAACCTTTTTTCTACCAAGGGCCATTAGGATATTTATAAAATCCTTCGGGGGCCATACAACAATTCTCAACTTAAAAATGACCCTGCCCCTCAGTAGGTCTGCCCCTTAAAGGTACTGTATGTAAATAAATGGGTGTGGCCAATTAAAATGGGATGTGATACACATATGCCCCAAATAGTGCAGTGTCAGATCCACAAATGCCCCCACAGTGCCAGATCCACAAATGCCCTCACATTGCCAGGTATACAAATGCCCCCGCAGTGCCAGATATACAAGTGCTCCCAGAGTGTCAGATGATATACAAGTGCCCCCAGAGTGTCAGATGATATACAAGTGCCCCCAGAGTGTCAGATGATATACAAGTGCCCCCAGAGTGTCAGATGATATACAAGTGCCCCCAGACTGTCAGATGATATACAAGTGCCCCCAGACTGTCAGATGATATACAAGTGCCCCCAGAGTGCCAGCTGATATACAAGTGCCCCCAGAGTGCCAGATCACTCACCGCTGCTGCGGCGGCGGCGTGTCTCAGCTGTCGGGTCATGGCAGGGAGGAGAGCGTGGCTATGTCAGGCTGCAGCGGCGTGTAGGACCTCAAACCAGCCACCCGTTCGTGAGCCAATCAGAGCTCGCGGACCAGCAGTGGCAGCTCCTGATTGGCTGCCGGTCCACGAGCTCTGATTGGCTCATGAACCGGCGGCTGGTTTGAGATCCTACCCGCGGCTGCCGGACATAGGGCAGGGAGGAGAGCGCAGCTACTAACAGCTGAGACACGCCGCCGCTGGACTGAGTGGCGGCGTGTCTCGCTGCCAAACTAGCAGGTGGGCCAGAACAAACAGCTTTGCGGGCCGTATACGGCCTGCGGGCCTGAGGTTCCCCACCCCTGGTCTAAGGGTATGCTCACAGGTACCTTAAGGACAAAATAATGTAGGCTTAGTCCCATACCCACTAAAGTTATCTGAGGTACTTGAATTGATGGGAGGGAGACCGGTGGATAAAAAAAATATAATTTAACTAAGTCGCCTATGGTATGGGTCGTTCGGTCGACCCAAACTTAGGTCATCATGGGCCTTAGGTCAACATGAACTAGGTCGACATGTATTAGGTCGACAGGTCAAAAGGTCGACATGAGTTGTTGGACTTTTTTTGTGTCATTTTCTTAGTAAAGTGATGGGGAACCCCAATTAGTGCACCGTGTCCCCTTGCAAGGCTTGCTTTGCTCGCCATGCTTCGGGCAAGGTGCCTTGCTCCGCTTCCGCTGCGCTCGGCACAGGTTACCGTTCGCAATTGTAGTCCATGTGGATCGTTAAGTATGAAAAAGTCCAAATTTTTTTTATTTATTTTTTTAAACTTATGTCGACCTTTTGACCTGTTGACCTAGTACATGTCGACCTAATGCCCATGTTGACCTAGTGCATGTTGACCTAATGCCAATGTCGACCTTCAGTGGTTGACCTAATGTCTCCACCAGTACCATGTAGACAAATCCCTGATATGTTTATATTTTCCCAATTACCAGAAACCAGGAAATTGGGAGATTATATGGAATAATCAGACAATGACCTACTTACATTGAGCTGATAGGGAGCCTCTCGATACAGAAACAATAAGAGGGTACAGCAAGATAATGGTCGGCAAAGTGGTGAAAGACTATTGTATGAAAACCATAAAGCCAGAAACTTGTTAAACCCAAATGAAAGAAATGGGCTCAGGAATTGATATCCAGCATAGGGAAGCTGCTCCTGTGTCTCTGTGGTGTCATCATTATTATCGGTTTGGTGATTAAATGTGTTCGGGTGATAAACCAGAGAAAAAGTAGGCGTGAGAGACCGGAAGATGTTTGCACAAAATGAATGAGCTTAAGGAGAAGCAGTACTGTGGAAGAAGACCTAGTCTATAACCCTGAAGTGGAAACGGTGATCAGATAAGGGAGACCATGTAAATGCCAATATTTGTATGCACTGTTTTCTCCCCCCCTCTCTGCGCCATTGATCGTCATCTCAACAACGCCTGGTTTTGGACTTCCTAAACATCCTTTATAGGTTGGATGCACTCCCACGTTGTACCCATGGGCCTTATATACCCGCTGAGTGTATATATAGGTTGTCTTACCTTCTTTTCTGTAATCTCCAGTTAATTATACACATAGCCGATGCAGGGACATTATCCACACATAATAGCATACACATACATCTCCCCAAATGTATCATCGGGTAAATGTACTTCCCCATTTATTAATAATCTAAACAAGATGAGGGCAGCTAGAAATGCCCTTAGGTAAAAAGCTTGGTATGTTTGTTTGAACATCTTCAGACCCTTGATACGGGATGAGAAGGACTAAATGAATGCTTCGCAGACCTTGAAGCTATTTGTAGAACTAGGACTTATTATGGCACAATGATACATTCCCCTCAAACACACACCCATACATATACGCATTACCTATCCCACTAGGTCGTACAATAATAGATATATTCCCATCTACAATTCTTCTTCTAAGGTACTTACTGAAATATTGTGTATACGTATTAAGAAATATGAATTATGAAATGTATGTGATAGTTTTGGTTACTATCAAAGTGTGGTCTGTCAAAGTCAAATTGCATATTTGTGTTTATTGTTTGATCAATTGTTACTGCATTCTGTATCTATTTTCCCCTTTTCTCTTTATTAAATGTTTGCGGGTTGGAGCACAGTACATTTGTAACGTGTTCATTTAAGGTAAAGTGCCGCACTTCTCCTCATCAGAGTTGCGTACATACGCTTACAGGTTTGAGTTTGCGTAGTCATAGCACCGGAGGTGCCGTATGCTAATTGACGCAGAGTTACATCCGGTTACATTAACGATTGTACTGATTTTTAAATATTGTCAACTTTTACACCACTCAATATGCCGCCGCCTAGTCAATGTATGCTCCCCAATCTGCCCCCAGCCGATTATAGCAGGCACATGGTAGTTATACTAGTGTATTGATTATTGTTTATTACCAGTTATTTATAAAGCGTACATATATTCTGCAGCGCTTTACAGAGAACATTTGGCCATTCTCATCAGTCCCTGCCCCAGAGGAGTTTACAATGTATATTCCCTACCACATTAACACATTCACACTAGGGTTAATGTTGTTGAGAGCCAATTAACCTACCAGTATATTTTTGGATTGTGGGAGGAAACCGGAGTACCTGGAGGAAACCCATGCAAGTACTGGGAGAATATACAAACTCCACACAGTTAGGGCTATGGTGGGAATGGACCCCATGACCCGATTGCTGTCAGGCAGTAATGCTAACCATTACACCGTCCATGCTGCCCTTAAAATCACACCTGGCCTATCTAGTCACTGACAGGCTGCCAGGAGTACTCAGCCAGCCCAGCACTCAGACATTTTTTACGTAAATCAGAAATGCCCTCCTGACTCCATGATCTGTTGGTGAGCCCCTGGGATTGGCCAGGCCCTTGCAGCTGCTTTGGTTGCCTAGTGGTAAATGCGTTACTGCACGGTGGAGAGTTCGCTAACTTACAGTAATTGTCAGACCTTGTATAATGGAGTCACACTAAAGGTACTGATATATAGTCCATACAGTCACTGACTGAGAGGTGTAATAATGGATATCATAAGGGATGGGGGACTTGCTAATAGGGGATGGGCGACGTGCTACAATCAGTGTGTGTGTAGGAGACACTGATATTTAATGCAATACTGATTGTAGCAGCCTAGTAGGTCCCCTATCCCTTATAATACCCATTATTACACCTCTCAGTCAGTGTGACTATATTTATTACATACTGTATCAGTTCCCCGCTGATTGTAGCAGGCATTTCCCATACACAGCAGTACTTAAAATAGAGTATTATAGCATATTGATAGATCACCAGTCAGTGTGTGCCTCCTCCCCAGCCATGATTGTAGCAGGCAAATGTTAGATACTGTACTAAAAATAAAACTGTCCATTCCCCCCACACACACACCTCCCCTGCCATCCCCACTCCTGTCTGACTGGAATTTGAAGTAGGTGGATGTTATATAACATTTTAAAAATACTGTAATAAGCTACACTGGGAGACCTCATGTTATTTTCTGTGCACATCCCGGCTCTTCTCTCTAAGCATCTGAAGTCATACATACGTGTGTCTCGACTGGTCACACACACAGTACTGCAGGACTGGAGACACAGGTATGCGTTGTAGCCGACACCCATCAACTGTGTAATTATTGACAGCCTGCTGGGAGTAATCAGTCAGCCCTGCTCTCGGACAATTTCGGTGAGGCTCGTGGTCTGTCAGAAGTGCCCTTTATACAGCCTTGTCAGCTGGCCCTCTGGGACCAGCAGGGCCCTCTGGGACCAGCAGGGCCCTAAGTAGTCACTTTGGTTGCCTTGTGGTAAATCCTCCTCTGCATGTTCTTCAGCTCACACACAACAATATGTGGGATTAAGCATTTATCTCCTTCAAAGAAGTAGGCATTTAGATTGGATCATGATAACCATATGCTTTTCAGGCTCTGGGTCTTTGTGTGCTCCAGATAAGACTATGGGAGTGGAGAAGTGTGCCAGTGGAGAATTTGCCCATGGCAGCCAATCAACTGTTACGTATAATTTTATAGAATGCACTTAATACATGTTACTTTAAAGCTGATTGGTTGCCATTGGCAACTTATCCACTGGTACATTGAAAGCTGGGTACACATTAGACAACAATATGAATGATATGCCTGATTCCGATGGATAGGAATGACATATCGTACAAATCATACAGTGTGTACGCACTGCATCGTTAACGATACACGCTCCCATGGGTTGTTAATGACATCGCCAGTCATCTGTACATGCAGTCCAATCTGGGGATGTCGTTAACGATGTCATGCTGCCGCACTTGGGATGTCATTTGCCGCTGCTGGTATCGGCAAGTGTGGGGTGCCGGGACCCGACGCTGACGATATCGCTGGGTACACATTATCGTCTAGTGTGTACCCAGCTTTATCCACTCTTTTCACCGCTTCATAAATATCCTATGTCTGAGAAGCACATTTATGTCTTTATGGCAAGGCTGCCCCACTGTGGAGAAACATTCCATAGAATTCCATCTTTGGTCATCAGACTGTGGGCTGTACATTTCCCAAACTACAGTAGATTATATTTTCTCTTTGCTCATGAATCCATAGCTATGGAAGAATATACTTCTGAATACATAGGATCAGGGGTGGAGTAACAGAGAAACTGGCCTGTGTGCAGACTCCGTATGGGTTCCCTTCAGTCTACGTTGCAGTAGACTCTGGCATTGTGTCAGAGTCTACTGTGCATGCGCAGGTGTCCAGAAACATGGAGTCCGTCATGTTCCCACGACTAATCACTACTGTGCAGGGGCTGTTTTCCAAGTGATTTTTTGCCACGGCTGTAGCGCTGACTCCAGAATGATTTGTATTTAAACATGGGTTGGGTGCAGTGTGTGCAGTGTGGGACTTCAGGATCCAGGGGCCCATGTGCACCCATTATAGAAACACCAATGCTTAGGAAAGGGTTATCAGGCCATCAGTCACCACTGGGAACTATTTTATTTCTTGTTGCCAAGAAAGATGGTGGGTTTCGCACATGCATTGAGGTCTGAATCAAGTCACTATTAAAAACAAGTATATATTACCTCTAATTTAATTGTTTAATCAGTTCAGTCATCAATAGTGCTATCCAAAATTAACTTTGTGATCTAAAAATCTTATTTGCCCTTTTTGTGGAGAGTAATAGAAAAGACCCCTTCTGGACACTATGGGCAGATGTAGAGTATAGGGCTGCTTTGCGTGCTCAGGAAAATTGCAGCTGTATCTCTCTCCAGCTCTATTCAGAGATGGATGCATCTATACAGCACACCACCCCTAGACGTCTGCATGATAAAGTAGCTGTCATCACTATCAGCATGCATTTGCCCCAGCTCTATGCTTGGTGCAAGTGTTCCATCTAAAATCAGCTGGATCTCTGTGGGATCAGTATGGGATCCCGGCAGTCAGGAGACCGATGCCTGGAACCTGACAGCCAGAATCTCTGCAGCGAGCACAGTGTGTCCGCTCACCATACTTCGGGCCTGGTGGCAAACTATTATATTCCCCCTCGGTTGGACCACCACCTGAGTGGGAATACCAGGCTTGGGTCGGGATTCCAACCGCCAGCGTTTCACCGGTAGTTGGGATTCCGACAGCCGGTAATTTAACTGCATACCATCCTGTTGCTGTCTAGTTACACCCACTCAGGCAAATATTAGCGTTACACACATCCATACTTGTTGACTTTTACCTGAGACTCGATGCAGAGACACAGGCCCGCCCACCCATTATACAGTGGCATGATTTGCAGCATTGGGGATTTTAATAGTTTAGGACAACATTTAATGATTTAACTTTCTCAGAAATGATAAAACTTTTATTGTAGAGTTCTAGTGCTACCACTTGTGTAAAGGTGAGGAGGTGATTGAATTAGTAAAACATATAGGGTGTTATTCAGAGTTTTTAGCAGGGCCGGTGCTAGAGTGTTTGGTGCCCCCCTGCAAATGATAAATTTGTGCCCTCCCATCCCCAAAAAAAGAACAGTGCATGCCGCAAAATAGGGTGTGGTCACATAAGGAAAGGGTGTGGTCACATAAGGAAAGGGTGTGGCCGCAATGGTACACACAATTCAAATTACACCACACAGTATTACAATCTTATTCACAATACCCAAAACGTAGTGCCCCTAATTCATATTACACCACATAGTAGTGCCCCTTATTCACATTACGTCACACAGTAGTGCCCCTTCTTATACACGTTACACCACACAGTACTTCCCCTTTTACACAAGGCCCACAGTAGTGCCCCTTATCAGAAGTGTAGCTAGGTGCCATGGTTCCCGGAGCAAGGGTATGTTTCATTGCCCCTTTCCCTTTAATGAATTGGGGGCATGTTACATTTGAAAAGAAAAAGCTATTTTAAAATCGATGACAGGGCTTGTTCTAGACCTTGAGGAGCTCAGAGCGTAAGTTTCCTTTGGTGCCCACCATGCTCAAGATAGGGACAGTGTGCACCGAAGCCGCGCACCAAAAATATGGGGCCATGGCCACAGAATAGTACCAGATCACATTACACCTCACAGTAGTGTCCGTTAGTCACATGACACCTCACAGTAGTGTCCGTTAGGCACATGACACCTCACAGTAGTGTCCGTTAGGCACATTACACTGCACAGTAGTGTCCGTTAGGCACATTACACTGCACAGTAGTGTCCGTTAGGCACATTACACTGCACAGTAGTGTCCGTTAGGCACATTACACTGCACAGTAGTGTCCGTTAGGCACATTACACTGCACAGTAGTGTACGTTAGTCCCATTACACTGCACAGTAGTATCCTTATACATGTTACGCCACACAGAAAAGCCGCTTATACACGTTACACCACAGTAGAGCACCTAATACATGTTATGCCAGGTAGAGTGGCTTATACACATTATGCCAGATAGAGTCCATCATACACGTTACGCCAGGCAGAGCCCATTATACACGTTATGCCAGGTAGAGCCCATTATACACGTTATGCCAGGTAAAGCACATTATACACATTATGCCAGGTACAGCCCATTATACACGCTATGCCAGGTAGAGCCCATTATACATGCTATGCCAGGTAGAGCCCATTATACACGCTATGCCACGTACAGAACATTAAACACATGTTAGGATCTCCTGCTCTGTGCTGCCACGTCGCCATGGCAACCGGGAGGCAAGTGTTAGCGAAGTAACCTGAGCGCAGCTGATACTCCGGTCCGGGTTTTTACTGTGTAGTGGTTACAGGCTCTGTGCACGGCAGGGAATCCGGCGCTGGTTTTGTGCTCACAGTCTGTGAGGTCTGAGTGGGGCGTGGACAGCACCTGCTATATAAACCATCCTCTCAGGCTAGGCAAATGCTGCTGAATCTTTGTTTGTTAGTCAGTTCCAGAGAGTTAGCTAGTACTGTGTGACTTTGTATTTACTTGTTGCTTACTGCGAATAGGCCTTGGGATTCGGTACTTCATTCTGCCAATCCGGACCTAGCAGTAAGACTGGAGTCAGTTGTTTGACCTGCTGGGGTTCTTTTGCTATTCTGTGAACCCAGCAGGTTTGCGGCTGTACTCTCAGACCTGCTTGCTTAATCCTCCCTCACTGTGCAGGGCGTCCAGGTGTCAGTTTAGTGGCAGTAAGCTGAACCTGTGCCCTGCAAGTGGGGGTTAGGATTGTGGATACTCTCCTTGTGTCTATATTTCTATCTCTGACCAAGGAGTTTATTCCCACACCCGTTGGTAACCCTTTGGGGTTTTTTCTGTTGCTCTTAGCAACATCATTTCAGGTGCTCCACATGTTAAATCACTACACCTCGCTTCATTGTCCGCTCTATTCCATCTGAGCATTCCTGACACTAGGGAGACACCCAATTCCTGAGCCTTTGGGCTTCTCCGTTCACTTTGTGTTTATTAGTTATTCCATCACCTCCTGTGTATGTTATGTTATACTGTCTGTGAGTTCGTTTGCTTCGCTTCCCTCTCTGTTCATACACCGGTATACTCCTGTTAGCACTGGTGTGCGTGACATATTCAGCAGCCCTACTCCTGTTAAAATTTTGTGGGAATATGGAGCATACCCCTCAAAATACTTTGCAACAGGTGGTCGATCAGGTGCAGGTCCTGACTCGACAATTTAATGAGATGTCCATTAAAATGAACACCCCGCAGGCCGCTAGCGGAGCTCCCGCAGCAGCAGCGGCAAGTTCAGGGGTTAAGGAGCCGAAAGTAAATCTCCCGGATCGTTTTTCTGGAGATCGCTTGCAGTTCTTTTGTTTCAAGGAGAGCTGTAAGCTATATTTCAGGCTTAGGCCCCAGTCTTCTGGGTCGGAGATTCAGCGGGTGGGCATGGTGATTTCCTTGCTACAAGGAGACCCACAGGTCTGGGCATATGGGTTACAGCCTGACTGTCAGTCGCTTAAAAGTGTTGATGCTTTTTTTACGGCACTGGGCATTTTGTATGATGACCCTGACAAGATGGCTTCAGCCGAGGCTCAGATTACGGTTCTTAAGCAAGGGCGACGGCCAGCTGAGGTTTATAGTACGGAGTTTCGGAGGTTGGCTCATGATACCCAATGGAATGACCCAGCCCTGAGAAACCAGTACCGAAGGGGCCTTTCTGACCAGATAAAGGACCAACTGGTACAATATCCCTCGCCTGATAGCTTAGATCAGCTCATGCAGTTATCCATCCGGGTGGATAGACGGCTGAGAGAGCGTAGGCTTGAAAGGGAGACCGCAGTTTCCTTTTTTCCCAAGGGAACCTCAGACTCTGAGGAATATTCCGAGGAGCCTATGCAGATTGGGGCTACCCGCCTCTCCTCGCGTGAGAAGACGCGGAGGAGACAGCAGGGTTTGTGTTTGTACTGTGGGAATAAAGGTCATGTTGTAGTATCATGCCCAGAAAAACCGGAAAACTTCAGGGCCTGAGGGTGATGGGAAATATCCTGTCAGGCCAGAAGTCAGAGTTTCCCAAAAAGACTTTTCTCATTCCGGTGACTTTGGAGATCCTCGGTCAAACTGTCAAGACTGAGGCCTTTGTTGACAGTGGGGCCGATGGGGTTTTCATGGACCGTCAATTCGCCCTGGAACACTCTGTTCCCTCAGTACCTTTGGCATCAGAGATTGAGATCTGTGGGTTAAACGGGGAACCATTGTCCCAGGGTAAAATTACCTCCTGCACCAGCCAAATTCCTTTGTTTATTGGAGCCACACACTCTGAAAAATTGTCTTTTTATGTGACTGTCTGTTCTTTTGCCCCATTGGTTTTGGGGTTACCCTGGTTAAGGGCCCATAACCCTCAATTTGACTGGGTCTCTGGGGAAATTCTTAGTTGGGGTAGTGATTGTTTCAGGAGTTGCTTGAGCCTTCCAGTCAGGCTCTCGCAGCTAAGTTTGCCAGGATTGCCAGGATGTTATGCAGATTTTGCGGATGTGTTCTCCAAAAAAGTTGCGGAGGTACTACCTCTCCATCGCCCCTATGACTGTGCCATTGATTTGTTGCCGGATGCTAAGCTTCCCAAGAGCAGGTTGTACTCCCTGTCACGTCCTGAGACTCAGGCTATGGCAGAGTACATTCAGGAGAACTTGGCTAAGGGATTTATCAGACCCTCACAGTCCCCAGTTGGGTCGGGGTTCTTCTTCGTGGGTAAAAAGGACGGTTCGTTGCGACCCTGCATCGACTTCAGGGAATTGAACCGTATCACGATTAAAAACTCGTACCCACTGCCTCTCATTTCGGTTTTGTTTGACCAGCTTCGTACTGCCACCATTTTTTCTAAGATTGACCTACGCGGTGCTTACAATCTAATCCGAATAAGAGAGGGGGATGAATGGAAGACTGCCTTTAATACCCACTCAGGGCATTATGAATATTTGGTGATGCCTTTTGGGCTCTCTAATGCCCCGGCAGTCTTCCAGGAATTCATGAACGATGTGCTCAGGGAATATTTGGATAGATTCTTAGTTGTTTATCAAGATGACATCCTAATCTTCTCTCATTCCCTGGAGGAACATCGGAAGCATGTACGCTTAGTCCTCCAGAAACTCAGAGACCACCAGCTTGGGGCGAAGCTGGAGAAGTGCGAGTTTGAAGTCCAGCAAATCGCATTTCTAGGGTATATTATCTCCTCAGAAGGTTTCCCAATGGAGGGTTCTAAGGTACAGGCAGTCCTGGATTGGGTGCAGCCCACTAGTTTGAAGGCGCTTCAGCGTTTTCTGGGCTTTGCGAATTTTTATAGACGGTTTATCGCTGGATTTTCGTCTATAGTGGCCCCCTTGGTGGCACTCACTAAGAAAGGGGCGGATGTTGCTCACTGGTCTTGTGAGGCCAAAGCGGCCTTTGCCCGTCTCAAAAGGGCATTTGTCTCGGCCAAGGTGCTGCGACACCCAGATCCAGAGCGTCCTTTTGTGGTAGAAGTGGATGCCTCTGAGATAGGTATTGGGGCAGTGCTCTCTCAGATGGGGGTGTCTGATAATCGCCTTCATCCCTGTGCTTACTTTTCCCGTAATTTTCGTCTGCATAGATGAATTATGATGTGGGTAACCGGGAATTGTTGGCTATAAAGGATGCACTCGGGGAGTGGAGACACTGGCTTGAGGGGGCTAAGTTTGTGGTCTCAATTCTCACCGACCATAAGAATCTGGCATATTTAGAGTCAGCGAAGCGGGCTCAATGCCAGGCAGGCACGATGGGCTTTGTTTTTTGCTCGCTTTAATTTTTTGATAACATATCGCCCTGGGTCAAAAAACATCAAGGCTGATGCGCTCTCGCGGAGTTTTGCTCCAGTTCAAGAGACCACCGAGGAGCCATTGCCCATTGTGTCCCCATCATGTATTAAAGTGGGCATTACCCAGGACCTCTTGTCATTAGTCCTTAGAGCACAGGAGCAGGCTCCTCCAGACCTTCCGGTAGGTCTCTTGTTTGTGCCTCCTAGGTTAAGACAGCGAGTGTTCCTGGAATTCCATGCCAAGAGGTCGGCAGGGCATCCGGGTATTGCCAGAACTCGGGAGTTGCTGTCTAGGGCGGTGTGGTGGCCCTCGGTGGCTAGGGATGTGGATCAGTGGGTTCGGGCATGTGACGTTTGTGCCCGAAATAAAACTCCTAGAGGGGTTCCTGTCGGCCCATTACATCCACTCTCTATTCCGTCTAAGCCATGGACCCACATTTCCATGGATTTTGTGGTGGACTTGCCCAAATCCTCGGGGATGACAGCCATTTGGGTTGTCATTGACAGGTTTTCGAAGATGGTGCATTTCGTTCCACTGGTTGGGTTGCCATCGGCCAGACGCCTGTCTGAGTTATTTATGCAGCATGTTGTGCGCCTCCACGGGTTGCCACTTGATGTGGTCTCTGACCGTGGATCCCAGTTTGTTTCCAAATTCTGGAGGGCATTTTGTTCTGATCTCCAGATTTCTGTGAGCTTGTCGTCAGGCTACCATCCACAGTCTAATGGGCAGACTGAGAGGGTGAACCAGTCCTTGGAGCAGTTCCTCAGGTGTTATGTCTCCAAATGTCATACTGACTGGGTTGCTCATCTGTCCATGGCGGAGTTTGCCTATAACAACGCGGCTCACTCTGCTACAGGGATCTCTCCCTTCCTTTGTGTGTATGGGCATCATCCTAAGGCCAATTCTTTTGACCCCCTGGATTCCACGCCTGGTGGTTCCTCTGTTGTTTCGGTCCTTAGGGGTATTTGGAGGAAAGTGAAGAAAGCCCTTGTGTCTGTGTCATTAGTGACCAAAAGGGTTTTTGATAAGCGGAGAAGACCCTGCAGCTTCAAATTAGGAGACTTCGTCTGGTTGTCCACCAAGAATTTGAAGTTGAGACAGCCATCTCATAAGTTAGGCCCCCGGTTCCTCGGCCCTTATAAGATCACCAGGGTTATCAATCCGGTGGCATTTCAGTTAGATCTGCCCCGTTCATTGGGTATCAATAAAACATTTCATTGTTCCCTTTTAAAACTGGCGGTTAGTAATCCTTCCAGTGGAAGACCTTCTCCTCTTCTGATACGGGGTCAGAGGGAGTTTGTGGTTGAAAGGGTTCTTGACTCCAAGATGGTTCGGGGTCGGCTGTCATTTTTGGTGCACTGGAAGGGGTATGCCCCGAGGAGCGGTCGTGGGTGCGCAGTTGTGATCTTCATGCCCCCAGACTGATACGCTCTTTCTTCTCGCAGTTCCCCGATAAACCCGGTGGTAGGGGTTCTTTGACCCCTCGTCAGAGGGGGGGTACTGTTAGGATCTCCTGCTCTGTGCTGCCACGTCACCATGGCAACCGGGAGGCAAGTGTTAGCAAAGTAACCTGTGTAGTGGTTACAGGCTCTGTGCACGGCAGGGAATCCGGCGCTGGTTTTGTGCTCACAGTCTGTGAGGTCTGAGTGGGGCGTGGACAGCACCTGCTATATAAACCATCCTCTCAGGCTAGGCAAATGCTGCTGAATCTTTGTTTGTTAGTCAGTTCCAGAGAGTAAGGTAGTACTGTGTGACTTTGTATTTACTTGTTGCTTACTGCGAATAGGCCTTGGGATTCGGTACTTCATTCTGCCAATCCGGACCTAGCAGTAAGACTGGAGTCAGTTGTTTGACCTGCTGGGGTTCTTTTGCTATTCTGTGAACCCAGCAGGTTTGCGGCTGTACTCTCAGACCTGCTTGCTTAATCCTCCCTCACTGTGCAGGGCGTCCAGGTGTCAGTTTAGTGGCAGTAAGCTGAACCTGTGCCCTGCAAGTGGGGGTTAGGATTGTGGATACTCTCCTTGTGTCTATATTTCTATCTCTGACCAAGGAGTTTATTCCCACACCCGTTGGTAACCCTTTGGGGTTTTTTCTGTTGCTCTTAGCAACATCATTTCAGGTGCTCCACATGTTAAATCACTACACCTCGCTTCATTGTCCGCTCTATTCCATCTGAGCATTCCTGACACTAGGGAGACACCCAATTCCTGAGCCTTTGGGCTTCTCCGTTCACTTTGTGTTTATTAGTTATTCCATCACCTCCTGTGTATGTTATACTGTCTGTGAGTTCGTTTGCTTTGCTTCCCTCTCTGTTCATACACCGGTATACTCCTGTTAGTACTGGTGTGCGTAACAACACATTATGCCAGGTACAGCTAAACCACCTCATACCTACCACCTCAAACCCACCCTGCTACTGTAAATGTAGTACCTTCTGCTTCACCACTTACACTGCCTCTTACACATAATGCCCACAGTCATAGTGCCACATATAATGCCCACGGTAATAGTGCCCCTTTCATATAATGCCCACAGTAGTGTCACAAATAATGTCCACAGTATTGTGTGCCCCTTACACACATGTCTCCACAGCGCTACCCCGGGACCTGCAGGAGGTCCCGGCTCGGGCGCTGCTCCTTCTCTGCCTTCTCCCTCTTGCAGACTCCATTACTCCAGCAACAACAGCTCTGGAGAATGTTGGAAGTGATGCAGAGAGGGGAAGAATGGGTACTACTTACCCGAGCCCGTGACTGATGGAGGGGCGCGGCGGGGGGCCCTGGTCCACTGCACTTCTTCCCTCCCTCCTTACTGGACTTCAGCAAAAGGGCTGTAGTATGTTATACCGGCGGTCGGGCTCATGGCGGCCAGCATACCGGTGCCGGAATCCCGACAGTTGGCATACCGACCAGAGCCGGCCATAGGCATAGGCAAACTAGGCAATTGCCTAGGGCATCTGATATACCTAGGGGCATCAGCAGCTTCTGCTGATTAAAATGATATGCGGCATGCTTATATTCTGTATGTAGCAATCATATGCAGATACAGCCACAGTCTCACACAGTATATAGGCATGTTGCATATCAGTTTAATCAGCAGAAGCTGCTTGTGCATCCTAGCCACATAGCAATGCAAATAAGATGCATTTTCATTAAAAAAAGGTGCCCGACGTTAGCATTGATGCAAGATTTTTGAGGACACATCTGTATCCAAGCAGAGGCAGAGGTCACAGTGTTAATGGCAGTGTGAGTGCTGTGTGCATGTGACTGGGTTGGTTGTGCAGTAATGTTCGGAATATGTGTAAGGAGCA
The DNA here is from genome assembly GCF_028390025.1 of Pseudophryne corroboree. Classification (NCBI taxonomy): domain Eukaryota; kingdom Metazoa; phylum Chordata; class Amphibia; order Anura; family Myobatrachidae; genus Pseudophryne; species Pseudophryne corroboree. Next base: position 189,198,409 of record NC_086453.1, read on the forward strand.
TTATGTGTGTCATGTAAAAATGCATTAATAATGTGCAACATATGTGTAAAGGGCCACTATGTGTATCATTATGGGGGTAATTCCAAGTTACTCCATTATACTTAGAAAGATTACAATGGAGAGAGATAAAAGCTCCTCCCTAAGTTCCTGGATGCCAAATCACTGTACTTAGTATCTCTGTACAGTATGTTCTACTAGTGTACTAATTAGCACGAGCAGCTTGTAGCATACAGCGGCAAGTTTAATCTTTCTAAGTATAATATAGAGAGATAAAAGCTCCTCCGTAAGTTCCTCATTGCCAAATCACAGTCCTTAGTATCTCTGTATAGTATTTTCTATCAGGGTACTAATTAGCACGAACAGCTAATTAGTACCCTAATAGAACATACTGTACAGAGATACTAAGTACGGTAATTTGGCATCCAGGAACTTACTGAGGAGCTTTTATCTCTCTCCATTATACATAGAAAGATTAAACTTGCCGCTGTATGTTATAAGCTGTTCGTGCTAATTAGTACCCTAATAGAACATACTGTACAGAGATACTAAGTACGGTTATTTGGCATCCAGTTAAAAGCTGTTCGTGCTAATTAGTACACTAGTAGAACATACTGTACAGAGATACTAAGGACAGTGATTTGGCATCTAGGAACTTAGGGATGAGCTTTTATCTCTCTATTATACATGGAAAGATTAAACTTGCCACTGTACGTTACAAGCTGTTCGTGCTAATTAGTACACTAGAAGAACATACTGGGTACTCGGACTCATACAGTACCTGCATTTCAAAAGCACGGTATTTTCCACCGCCTCCCACTAGCCCATCGCCCTTCCCCCGTGGAAGCCTGCACAGGTCATGCAGTAGACAGGGAGGGAGATATTAACATAAACCAGGGCAAAGCTGCAGGAGCGGTTGTACTGTTAAGGTTCTATGCACCATACGGTACACATACAATTCTGTAGCAGGGCAGACTCAATTGAAATGGCTACCGCCTGTGACTCCTTGCCCCATGGAGGCCCTCTGCTATGGAGCAAGTAACAGCACAGATTTTGTAGGTCACGGGGCAATGCTGAAGGAGCGTCAGAATCCCCTAGCTAAAATACACAGGGTCGATAGGGATAAGCGAGGTCTATGCACTTAACGATACCCCAACCCCATTGCATCACAAAGTGACAAAATGTCCAAGGCACATGAACATCCACCTTATGTCAGCACTCAGCTATGGAGCGAGTGACGGCATAGGTTTTGCAGGCTTCTGGGAAGTGCTGAAGGAGCGTCGGAATCCCTTAGCTAAAATACACAGGGGCGATAGGGTTAAGCGAGGTCTATGCACATAATGCTACAAGGCGGGGGTTCATGTGCCTCGGACATTTTGTCACTTTGTGATGCAATGGGGTCTGGTGTATCGTTATGTGCATAGACCTCGCTTATTCCTATCGACCCCGTGTATTTTAGCTAGGGGATTCTGATGCTCCTTCAGCATTGACCCGTTCTTTGAACACAGTATTTTCCACTGCCTCGCCCTACCCCATCCCACTTTCCCCTTCCTCCCTGGGAGCCTGCACAGTTCATGCAGTAGACAGGTAGGGAGTTCCAATCTGGTTACAAGACAAGATTTATGTGAAACCTGTGTGCACCCTTCCATTGAATGTAAAACAAAGAAAAAAAATTATAATAAAGTGAATGTCACGGGAACTCGGACGCTCATACTGTACATGTATTTCAAAAGCACGGTGTTTATGCATTGTACATACTTCCTTTTACACAATTAGTTGCGTCTCCATACACAATCTTGCGTCTGCATACATAAGTGTTTTAACATGTTCGCTTGTGTCTGTATGAACTATTTATTTATATTGAGAACTCTCACCATCTGACCATCGGTCACCATCTATTAACATTACAGTCGTCACTGACCATTTGCTAGAGCTGTAGATCAATCTGCCGCTATACGATCGAAAGTACTGGATTAGTGGAGCATTAGCCACCCAGTGGTGGAGATGTGTAATGCATGCTGAGTATCTAGAATCTCCTCAACGCGCCTGCCTGTGATTAAACTCAGCAAGCTAAGCTATCGCCTTAGCGTGACTAAACATCCGTCTAGGCGGAGAATGGGTCAAGATAAAGGTGGCTACATCTGTACTTTAATTGGCTACTGACACACACAAAAAAAAACTGGTGTGTTTGAGTGCGAACATGTGTGAGGGAATATATACTGAGGGCTGATGTGAAGAGACAATATTCTCTGTAAAGCGCTGTGAAAAGTGTGCACTATATAAATAACTGTAAATAAAAATAAATAATTTATGATGAGAACAAGCTTTGCAGTATAACATAGACTCATCTACTTACTCTGTGGCCGGCGTTTAGTAAAGTTTTAGCTGCAGAAAGTCCAGACATTCCTGCACCAACAATTACAATGTATTTTTGATGAAGCATCTTAGTAGAAGGCAATCCATATTTGGCAATATCGATTACCTCTTCATATTCACGATCTTGAAAGCATTCTTGCAACAAATTCATATCACTTCTCATCCCACAGATCATTGCCAAGAATACCAAGGAGAGAAACACTGTAATGAGAAATGTACAATTCATTTTATGCACAATTTTCATTTAATGGCATAGCCGCACATTACTTCCTCAATATAGATTATGTGAAATGTCTGTCATATATAAATGGGAAACAGTGCCCCCAGTGGTCACACTGCATAATACATCAGCATGTTTGCATCCAAAGAAAACACCTACTAGACATCACATTACAGGAACAAAAACTTTTGCTGACTGATAAGCAAACGGAAATGTGTTGCTGCAAACTAATGTGAGTTATTGTGGTGTATACTATATCTATAAAATACTCCCCCATGCCCTGAAGAAGTATTACTTCAGTCATGATCACACTAGTACTGATGCAACCCACAAGATTTAAGCCTGGCTAATATATTGGCCTTTCAATTGATCGGACAATATATTCGGGTGTGTAGGCGCACTGTGGACAGGTAGCGTTCACAGATATATCACGTTGGCCCTACAGAACAGCCAATGGTTGATATATCCACAGATATATCGGCGCATCATGCTGTGTGTATTTGTAGATTTGCTGTAAAGCTCAAACTGTGAGCCGTGGCACCCCGAGGTGTCTCAAGTCACTCTCAGTGGTGACTTAATTGGTGGTCCAGGACCAATTCAATTTATTTATGGTCAACGTAAAAGGGAAAACAAGTGCTGGTGGCTGTCAATCATAAATTACGTGGACTAACAGAAGCAAATTTCGCCCCTCACCACACAATTGAACCTGATGATGACATATATACCCAATTACGCAATTTAATATTTTTCAAAATTTCTCAATAGGAAACTTTTGACCTAGATGTGTCGTGAAAAAATTCTGATACTCTAGGGCGCCGTGATTCAAAAAAGTTTGGGAACCACTGATCTAAACTATGGGTACTAGTTGTGACGTTCAGTGGTACTTGTAAAACTAATAGAAACATTGTCTGTTCTCCCAGGTGGCAATAATTAATAGGGATATGTGGCAGGCACTTTTCATGTTTTGGTTTTGGAACTGGATTCCCACTCGTGTTTTGGATCTGGATTGGTTTTGCCAAAACCACCCTTTCGGGTTTTGGTTTTGGTTTTGCATCTGGATGGTTTTTGAACAAAATACAAAAACAACTAAAATCACAGAAGTTGGGGGTAATTTTGATCCTACGGTATTATTAACCTCCATAACATTAATTTTCACTAATTTCCAGTCTATTCTGAACACCTCACAATATTGTTTTTAGGCCAAAAGGTTGCACTGAGGTTGCTGGATGACTAAGCTAAATGACACAAGTGGGTGGCACAAACACCTAGCCCATCTAGGAGTGGCACTGCAGTGGCAGACAGGATGGCAGTTTTTAAAACTAGGTACTAAAGAGCACATAATGCAAAGAAAAAAAGAGGTGCACCGAAGTCGCTTGGTGACTAAGCTAAGTAATACAAGTGTGCGGCACAAACACCTGACCCATCTAGGAGTGGCACTGCAGTGGCAGACAGGATGGCAGTTTTTAAAAAAAGGCCCCAAAGAGCACATGATGCAAACAAAAAAAAGAGGTGCACCGAGGTCGCTGGGTGACTAAGCTAAGCTACACAAGTGTGCGGCAAAAACACCTGGCCAATCTAGAAGTGGCACTGCAGTGGCAGACAGGATGGCAGTTTTAAAAACTAGGCCACAAAGAGTACATAATGCAAAGAAGAAAAAGAGGTGCAAGATGGAATTGTCCTTGGGCCCTCCTACCTACCCTTATGTTGTATAAACAGGACACACACACTTTAACAAACCAATCATTCAGTGCCAGGGTCTGCCACACAACTGTGGCTGAAATGATTGGTTTGTTTGTGCCCCCACAAAACAAGCTGGAAATTAATCTGTCCCTGCACAAACTGGCTCTACAGAGGCAGGATGTCATCCTCATCCTCACCGACCGATTCCTCACCCCCTTCAGTGTTGTGTACATCTTCATCCTCACAGAGCATTAATTGGTCCCCGCTGGAATCCACCACCACAGGTCCCCCTGTATACTATTTGGAGGCTGGCCTTCCCGCGAGGAATGATAATTCGTTTTGATGAACATCATCTTCTTCACATTGTGTGGAAGTAACCTCCTACGCTTATCGTTGACAAGGTTACCGGCTGCACTAAAACTCTTTCGGAGCATACACTGGAGGAGGGGGGGGGGGGCAACTTAGGTAAAATAGAGCCAATTTGTACAGGGGCCTCCAAATTGCCTTTTTTTCCTGCCAGTACAGGTATGGACTGTCTGACATGTCTACTTGGATGCTGCCACCGATGTAATCCTCCATCATTCTTTCAATGGTGACAGCATCATATGCAGTGACAGTTGACATGTCTGAAATTGTTGGCAGGTCCTTCAGTCCAGACCAGATGTCTAAAGTTGGTCCAGCCTGCACTGCATCACCGCCAGTGGGTTGTTTAGGAATCGGATATCTAAGTTTTTTCATGGCAACCCCAGTTGCCGGAGAAAAAGAGGGAGCTGTTGCCGTGTCACTTTCCGCTTCAGCTGACAGTGTTTTCACAAGCAGGTCTTTGCACCACTGCAGGCTTGTGTCCACCGGAAAGAGAGATATCATGTAGGCTTTAAACCTAGGATCAAGCACGGTGGCCAAAATGTAGTGCTCTGATTTCAACAGATTGACCACCCTTGCATCCTGGCAAAGCGAATTAAGGGCTTCATCCACAAGTCCCACATTCCGAGCAGAATTACTATGTCTTAGCTCCTCCTTCACTTTCTCCAGCTGTTTCTGCAAAAGCCTGATGAGGGGAATGACCTGACTCAAGCTGGCCGTGTCTGAACTGACTTCACGTGTGGCAAGTTCGTAGGGTTGGAGAACCTTGCACAATCCGTAAATCATTTCACTTGAGTCAGGTGCATACCCCCTCCTCTGCCTATGTCATAGGTGGATGTATAGGCTTCAATGGCCTTTTGCTGCTCCTCCATCCTCTGAAGCATATAGAGGGTTGAGTTCCACCGCGTTACAATCTCTTGCTTCAGGTGATGGCAGGGCAGGTTCAAAAGTGTTTGTGCTGGCGCTCCAGTCTTCAGCACGCAGTTGCTGAATGGCAAAACCAACATTTTTCAGGCCACCGAAAGTGTCTTCTGCTTGACCCTGTCATTTCCCAAAAAATACTGCACCACCAAATTTATTGTGTGAGCAAAACATGGGACATGTTGGAATTTGCCCTGATTTAATGCCCGCACAATGTTGGTAGTGTCTGATATCACAAATCCTCAGAAGAGTCTAAGTGGGGTAAGCCATTGGGTGATAATTTCCCTCAGGTCCTCTAAAAGATTGTCTGCGGTGTGCCTCTTACTGAAACCGGTGACACAGAGCGTAGCCTGCCTTAAAGCGAGCTGGTGTTTCTGAGATGCTGCTACTGGTGCCACTGCTGTTGTTGCTGTGCAAGACGATACATCTACCCAGTGGGCTGTCACTGTCATATAGTCATTAGTCTGCCCTGTTCCACTTGTCCACATGTCTGTGGTTAAGTGGACAGTGGGTACAACCGCATTTTGTAGAACAATGAGGACACTTTTTCTGACGTCTCTGTACATTCTTGGTATCGCCTGCCTAGTGAAGTGGAATCTAGATGGGATTTGGTACCGGTGACACACTACCTCCATCAATTGTCTAAAGCCCACTGCACTAATGGTGGATACCGGACGCACGTCTAACACCAACATAGCTGTCAAGGCCTCAGTTATCTACTTTGCAACAGGATGACTTCTGTCATAATTCATCTTCCTTGCAAAGGACTGTTGGACAGTCAATTGCTTAGAGTTCGTAGTCCAAGTGGTCTTCTGACTTCCCCTCTTGGATGGCGATCGACTTCCAGCTGCAATAACAGCAGCGGCAGCAGCAGCAGTAGGTGTACCACTCAAGGATCCTCCGGAGGAATCCCGGTTAGGAGAGGACTCGTCAGTCATGCCAGTGACATGGCTTGCAGTACTACTGACATTCATGGCTGAGGAGGAAATTGACATTGAGGGGGGTTCACTACGATCTGCCGGCGGCCGGCCTCCCGGCGACCAGCATACCGGCGCCGGGAGGCCGGCCGCTGGCTTACCGACAGTGTGGCGAGCGCAAATGAGCCCCTTGCGGGCTCGCTGCGCTCGCCACGCTACGGGCACGGTGGCGTGCTACGCGCGCCACACTATTTTATTCTCCCTCCAGGGGGGTCGTGGACCCCCACGAGGGAGAATAAGTGTCGTATGCCGGTGGTCGGGCTCCCGGCGCCGGTATGCTGGTCACCGGGAGCCCTACCGCCGGCATACTGAAGACCACCCATTGAGGGAGTTGGTGGTATGGCTTGCAGGAGCTTGGGTACAAGAGGAAAAAGAGATTTAGGTGTCAGTGGACTGTTTACACTCTTACCCAAAGTTTCTAAACTTGACAATAACTTCTGATGAATGTGCTGCAGGTGACGTATAAGGGAGGATGTTCCTACGTGGTAAACATCCTTACCCCTACTTATTACAGATTGACAAAGGCAAAATGCTACACACGGCTTGACACCTGTTGTCCGGATTTGTGGAGAAATAATTCCACACCGAAGAGGTGGCTTTTTTGGTATTTTGCCCAGGCATGACAATGGGCTTATTCATCCCACGGACAACAACTATCTCCCCCAGTGCCTGATTTAAACAAATTACATTGCCATCAGAATCCTCCCCGTCAACTTCCTACTCAGTGCCAGCAACACCTATATACTCATCCTGGTGTACTTCAACAAAGACATCTTAAATTTGAATATCAGAAACTGGACTGTGGGTGCTCCTTCCAGCACTTGCAGGGGGCGTGCAAATGGTGGAAGGAGCCACCTCTTTCCGTTCAGTGTTGGGAAGGTCAGGCATCGCAACCGCTGACACACATGGACTCTCCTTGGGGATTTGTGATACCATCTTAGAATGCACAGTTCTTTGCTGTGCTTTTGACAGCTTAACGTTTATCATTTTTCTAGTGGGAGGATGAGGACTTCCATGGTCATGAAGCTGAACCACTAGTCATGAACATAGGCCAGGGCCTTAGCCGTTCCTTGCCACTCCATGTCATGAATGGCATATTTGCAAGTCTACATTTCTCCTCAGATGATTTAAATTTATTTTTTCGGGTCATTTTACTGAACTTTGACTTTTTGGATTTTACATGCCCTCTACTATGACATTGGGCATTGGCCTTGGAAGATGACGTTGATGGCATTTAATTGTCTATGTCATGACTAGTGGCAGCAGCATCAGCACTAGCAGGAAGTGGTTCTTGATCTTTCCCTATTTTATCCTTCAATATTTTTGTTCTCCATTATTTTTCTGGCATTATATAACAATATGCGGCACAGGAGAGCATACCCCTACACCACACAGGGCAAACCCTGTAAAAACTATTTAGCTTAAATATTAATAACCCTTTTATTTGCAATAAAAAATATACAGCACAGGACAGCACCACTGGACGTATACGGCAGACCACTGGACTGGACTTATACAGCAGTACCCCTGGACTTATACGGCAGCACCACTGGACTTTTACGGCAGTCCCACTGGACTGGACTTATATGGCAGTACCCCTGGACCAATATGGCAGCACCACTGGACTGGACTTATAAAGCAGTACCCCTTGACTTATACAGCAGCACCAATGGACTTATATGGCAGTACCACTGAACTTATATGGCAGTACCCCGGATTTATACGGCAACACCACTGAACTGGACTTATACGGCAGTACACCTGTACTTATATGGCAGCACCACTGGACTTATATGGCAGTAACACTGGACTGGACTAATACGGCAGTAACCCTGGACTTATATGGCTACACCACTGGACTGGACTTTTATGGCAGTACCCGTGGACTTGTACGGCAGTACCCCATGACTTATATCACAGCACCATTGGACTGGACTTATACGGCAGTATCTCTGGACTTATACTGCAGTACCACTGGACTGGACTTATGTGGCAGTACACCATGGCTTATACGCCAGTACCCCTGGACTTATACGGCAGCACCACTGGACTGGACTTATACAACAGTACCCCTGGACTTATACGGCAGTACCCCATGATTTATATTGCAGCACCACTGGACTGGATTTATACGGCAGTACCCCAGGACTTATACGGCAGCAACAGTGGACTTATATGGCAGCACCACTTGACTGGACTTATACGGCTGTACCCCTGGACTTACACATCAGAACCCCTGGACTTATACGGCAGCACCACTGGACTTATACTGCAGCACCAATGGACTGGACTTATACAGCAGTAACCCTGGACATATACGGCAGTACCCCATTATTTATATCATAGCACCACTGGACTGGACTCATACGGCAGTACCCCATGACTTATACGGCAGCAACAGTGGACTTATACGGTAGCACCCATAATCCTATATGGCAGTACCCCTGGACTTATATGGCAGTACCCCCGGACTTATATGACAGTACCCCTGGACTTATAAGGCAGCACCACTGGACTTATAAGGCAGCACCACTTAACTGGACTTATACAGCAGTACCCTTGGACATATATGGCTCTACCACTAGACTTATACGGCAGCACCACTGGACTTATACAGCAGTACCACTGGACTGGACTAATATGGCAGTACCTCTGCACTTATATGGCAGCACCTAGGACTTAAACGGCAGTACCCCTAGAATTATATGGCAGCACCACTGGATTGTACTTAAACGGCAGTACCCCATGACTTATATGACAGCACCACAGGACTTATACAGCAGCACCACTGGACTGGACTTATACGGCAGTACCCCTGGACTTATACGGCATTACTCCTCGACTTATATGACAGCACCACTAGACTTATACAGCAGTACCACTGGACTTATACGGCAGCACCACTGGACATATACGGTAGTACCACCAGACTGGATTTATATGGTAGTACCTCTGGACTTATATGGCAGCACCACTGGACTTATACGGCAGCACCACTTGACTATACTTATACGGCAGTACTGCTGGACCTATACGGCAGCACCACTGGACTTATATGGCTGTACCACTGGCCTGGACTTATACGGTAGTACTGCTGGACTTATATGGCTAAACTACTTTACTGGACTAATACAGCAGTACCCCTAGACTTATACGGCAGTACCCCATGACTTATATCGCAGCACAACTGGACTGGACTTATACAGCAGTATCCCTAGACTTATACTGCAGCACCACTGGACTTATATGGCAGTACCACTGGACTGGACTTATATGGCAGTACCCCTGTACCAATATGGCAGCACCACTGGACTGGACTTATACGGCAGTACCCCTGGACTTATACGACAGTATCCCTGGAATTATACAGCAGCACCAATGGACTTATACAGCAGTACCACTGGACTTATATGGCAGAACCCCAGACTTTATATGGCAGCACCACTGAACTGGATTTATACAGCAGTACCCCTGTACTTATACGGCAGCACCACTGTACTTATACGGCAGTATCCCTAGACTTATACTGCAGCACCACTGGACTTATATGGCAGCACCACTGGACTGGACTTATATGTTAGTTCCCCTGGACCAATACGGCAGCACCACTGGACTGGAATTATACGGCAGTACCCCTGGACTTATACGACAGTATCCATGGACTTATACAGCAACACCAATGGACTTATGCGGCTGTACCACTGGATTTATATGGCAGTACCCCGGACTTTATATGGCAGCACCAATGAACTGGACTTATACGGCAGTACCCCTGTACTTATACGGCAGCACCACTGGACTTATACGGTAGTAACACTGGACTGGACTAATACGGCAGTAACCCTGGACTTATATGGCAGCACCACTGGACTGGACTTTTATGGCAGTACCCGTGGACTTATACAGCAGTACCCAATGACTTATATCACAGCACCATTGGACTGGACTTATACATCAGTATCCCTGGACTTATACTGCAGTACCACTGGACTGGACTAATGAGGCAGTACACCATAGCTTATATGGCAGTACCCCTGGACTTATATGGCAGCACCACTGGACTGGACTTATATGACAGTACCCCTGGACATATACGGCAGTACCCCATAATTTATATTTCAGCACCACTGGACTGGATTTATAAGGCAGTACCCCTGTATTTATATGGCAGTACCCCTGAACTTATACAGCAGAAACTGTGGACTTATATGGCAGCACCACTGGACTGGACTTATTTGGCTGTACCCCTGAACTTACATGGCAGTACCCCTGGACTTATACGGCAGCACCACTGGATTTATATGGCAGCACCAATGGACTGGACTTATACAGCAGCACCCCTGGTCTTATACGGCAGTACCCCTGGACTTATATGGCAGTACCCCTGGATTTATAAGGCAGCACCACTGGACATATAGAGCAGCACAACTTAACTGGACTTTTACAGCAGTACCCTTGGACATATACGGCACTACCACTGGACTTATACGGCAGCACCACTGGACTTATACAGCAGTACCACTGGAATGGACTAATATGGCAGTACCTCTGGACTTATATGGAAGCACCTAGGTCTTAAACGACAGTACCCCTAGAATTATATGGCAGCACCACTGGACTGTACTTATACGGCAGTACCCCTGGACTTATATGGCAGCACCACAGGAATTATACAGCAGCACCACTGGACTGGACTTATACGGCAGTACCACTGGACTTATACGGCATTACTCCTCGACTTATGTGACAGCACCACTGGACTTATACAGCAGTACCCCATGACTTATATGGCAGCACCACTGGATGTATATGGCAGTACGACTGGACTGGACTTATATGGCAGTACCTATTGATTTATATGGCAGCACCACTGTACTTATATGGCAGCACTACTTGACTATACTTATACGACAGTACTGCTGGACTTATACAGCAGCACCACTGGACTTATATGGCTGTACAACTGGACTGGACTTATACAGTAGTACCCCTGGACTTATATGGCTATATCACTGTACTGGACTAATACAGCAGTACCCCTAGACTTATACGGCAGTACCCCATGACTTATATCGCAGCACAACTGGACTGGACGTATATGGCAGTATCCCTAGATTTATACTGCAGCACCACTGGACTGGACTTATAAGGCAGTAACTCTGAAATATAGTATACGGCAGTACCACTGGACTTATATGGCAGCACCATTGGACTTATACGGCAGCACCACTTGACTATACTTATACAACAGTACTGCTGGACTTATATGGCAGCTCCACTGGACTTATACAGCTGTACCACTGGACTGGACTTATACGATAGTACCCCTAGACTTATATGGCTACACCACTTTACTGGACTAATACAGCAGTACCCATGGACTTATACGGCAGTAACCCATGACTTATATAGCAGCACAACTGGACTGGACTTATACGGCAGTATCCCTAGACTTATACTGCAGCACCACTGGACTTATATAGCAGTACTACTAGACTGCACTTATATGGCAGTACCCCTGGACTTATACAGTAGCACCAATGGACTTATACGGCAGTACCACTGGACTTATATGGCAGTACCCTGGACTTATACGGCAGCACCAGTGAACTGGACTTATACGGCAGTACCCCTGTACTTATACAGTGTAAATGCCAAATTGCTTTCTAACAAATATTTAAAATGCCCGCTCTAATATATACTGCGGACGCCAGGCGCATCTTATTACCATATATGATATAAGTGCTCTGTATGTCGCAAAACACTACATCCCTTAAGAGAAAGCAATACACCCACACATTGTCTGAGTTCCAAAGCTCATTGATGTATATATTTGTTATTAAAAGGATATGTATTCAATATACCACAATGTACAGTATATATATATATAGTTACATGGTTACAATTTATACAGTAAGCAGTTAATACAAACTGAATTAAATACATACAGTTACAGGCCAGCATACAATACCATTCCCTCAATGCATCTTCCGCTCCATATATCTCTCTCTCAGCAAATAAATACAGGAACTGGGCAGACAGCATCTCGAACAGCACCCAGGGAAAAAGAACAGAGACCTCTGTGTGTCTCATCAGCAATGTACTATATAGTTTGGGGGAGTGCACAGACTAGTCTAGGGGAGGGAACTTTCTCATTCATGATGAGTCACTGGTCAATTCATATGCAAACGAGGTTCAGCCTTGAAGACATCAAAAGGGCTGGCCTGAGTTTCCTGTCCTTCAAATGCTTGGAATATCCTTTGTTCTAATAAGAGTGACTTTAGCTTTCATACATTTAATCATAACTACTCATAGCAATGTGCTACAACTTAATAACAAGCATCAAATGAATATACACATTAATCTGGTTACTGTGACACCAAACACGACATGTCTATCTTGCTTCATTACAGTAATACACATACATGACGTTACTCCATTAAATACATTTAAAACTTTATGATGTCTGGCGCTTGATATGTTATAATTATGTGCTGTATGAAATATGTGTCGAATCTATATCTGTGGCATGTCTGTGTAAATGCATATGTTACCATATATTGCTGTGCTCACTGCGAGTATTTGTAAGCTTAGCGACTCATATGTGATGAGTCTGTATGTTCTCTCTATGTAATATTTTTGACTTCGACAGTCCACCCTTTGACAGTAAACAATAACTGCCATGAATAATTAACACAAGCAAAAATATTTCAGACAAATAATTGGTGACCTAGACACACGTATGTATTCATTTTGCAAATCAGACACTTGACTATATTTGGGGAAGACAGGGAGGAGGACGAGACATCCTCTATATGCACTCAGCGGTCACGGGACCACTGGTTGGGTGTGGGACAACATTCAACCTATAGAGTATGCTGGGACAGTGCTTTGGCCTATAACATCTGATTTGGACGAACATTTCAAACATACATGTACCTACATCTTTGTACACTGATGTTCGGATTCGACTGAGGTTCTGCTAGGTAGATGAAAAAGACACAAACAAATTGTGAAAGTGACATATAAAATTCTCATGATTTACATATTCCTATCATTTTCTGAACATTGTTTCCATTTCTGAAATGTATGCTAGGTCTGTTTAATCATTGAACAAGGGCTATAAGTAGTGTCCTTCCTAAATAACATAAACCTTCGGAGTTCGGGGAGAGCCACTCATAAACCTTTCTTCCACACATATTAATGAGCTCTTTATCTGCTATGTGTGAATAGCCATTGTCTGATTGTTCCTGATTACCTCCCAATTTCCTGAAATTGGTGAGATTTAAACATACCAAGGATTTATCTATGGTACTGGTGGATCTTAAGGCTAGGGGGTCTAGTTATATTATACTCTTTGTCCACCAGTACCCTCCCCCTTCCGTGTAATTCAAGTACCTCAGCTAACTCTAAAAAAAATATGGCACTAATCCTGCATCTTTTCATCTTAGAGGTACCTGTGAGCACATCCAACATTCCGTTTGGTTTAAGACCTTTACTCACTAGTGAGTGGTAATCACTCAAGGGATGTCTGTCACCTTATTTCTAGACTGACATCTCTGGATGCTCTCATCTTCAAATATGGGGTCACAATAACTACAAAATACAGTATTCCTCAGACAATAGCCTATCACGTTACCTCCGAACTCCGTAACTACTAGACCTTTGATTTTTCTCTGGCTTTAACAAACTGATCGGCTAATCCTGGGATCCTATAAGGAAATCACTCCTTCCTCCTTGCGATCTCACTCCATTTACGAGTTCCTTCCGGACTACCGACTTTCCTGCAATGGGAATCGTGGACCCAAGTCTCTCTCTCAGCTACTTTCACTGGGATAGTGCTGTCAACAAAACTTGGTATGGTTCTTCGCACCTGTCTATTAGACAACCTGAGCATAAGAACAATCTCACAGTCTCTTGGTTCACAATCAAGACAGTTAGTATTTGGCATACCAGGAATCAACAGTTTCAAGTTCTTTTGTCAAGTTCTCAAATGCGGGCTCATCTCAAGTACTGTACTGTCACCTCATTGGTGTATTTCTGATCATTGTGCGGATCAATCATGACATGAAGTTGTCTTCCAAAAAAAAAAAAAACACAAAAACCAAAACAAAAATTTCGAAGAGGGTGATTCGTTAAGTGAAGTTCTGGGAGTGGTTCCGATGGTACATAATACTAGTGGCAGTATCTATGATCACAATAGTCCAATTTCAAGCTTTGATCCTACTTCTAGGGGTACCATTATCTACACACAAATTTCTGCACAATCTTTCTTTGCAGTAAACACAGCAGCATCCGTGGCGGCAGGAAATGCCTCTACCCAGTTTGAGAAAACATCAGTGCACACCAATCCATAACAATAATTCCTAAAGGGTTTAACTGTACGAAGACGTTGTGTGTTTGCAATGTAGAGTACCATGAGCATAACTCAAAAAAAGAAAAAGAAAAAAAAAAACATCTCTAGAGGAGAGAAAGAAAAAGAAAATGAAAAAGAAAATGTCAGGTTTGCCATTCACCAACAGGCATATCAGTGTCTATACAAAATTTCCCTTCACCAGTATTCTCATCCTTCCTCCACCCTTTGTGCATGACAAGGCACACTGCAGTAATACTGGTGTTATCGTGCTCATGAGATATACTGGTTCAGGCAGAACTCTGTAGGACCAATTAGGCTTGTAGTGTTTGAACTGTAATCGGGTCCATGTATTGTGTGAACGCAAAAGATGAAGAGGAAACTGTGGAGAAACAGAATAGAGGTTGGTGACAGATGAGTTTGTAGAGGTGGAAAAGATTTTATTAACTACGGGGAAGTGATTCTCTACTTGGTCTACTCCCCTTAAAAAAAAATCTGTTTGTTGTATCGCTATTGGGACTATCCCAGCCATCAATCCAGTGTCCTGTCCATCCTAAGTTCATAGGGAACCCGGTATCTGTGAGATAATTTCCTCTACCTGTTATGGACATGCATCTAGAACAGTGAAATGTAACATTAGTCTTCGTGGGTGTCTAACATACTTTGTACTTCCTGAGCGGGAGCACATTGTATGTATATCATTGCTAACAAAGCTCCTGTTAAGTTAATCAGGGGCCATTTCTGCTAGGAAAAAGAAGCAAAAGTTTAGAGGCCCCATCTTAATCCCAGCAAGTTTTGTCAAAGGGTAATGTTGCATTTATTTTGTTCTTCCCATTAGCCGAATCTGTGTTTTCTATATGGCTTGTGATTCCTTATTATATGTTCCTTGGTCCCATCTATGTGTTTAATAATGTGGCTTGTGTTTTCTGTCTAAGGGGTCTATATTGACTATGTGTCCTACTACTCCTACAATCTCTGGCTAAATGTCCTTTCTGTCTACAAATGTAACATAGCTTTGTTCGTGCTGTACCATCAGGGGTCTGGGGTTCAGGCTGATGGGGCTTTCTTGTATGTGCCTGTATACTTACCGTCCCCAACTTCTCCTCCTGTTCTCTGCGCCTAGCAATATTCTTGTGATGTTCAATAGCACACTCTCTAAGATTAGCTACTGTGACCCCTTTCCAATTTGGCAAAGAAGTCTGCACCTTGACCCTCAATGCCTTATTGAGCCCATTCATTAGCACAGAGACAGCCACCTCCCATTTGCCGAATTAGTGTTTACCAGTGATCTTATTCAGACGGAGAGTTTTCTATTACTGCAAAAGACAAAAAATTTTTTTTACCAAGCTTCTAGATCATGCGAAGTATTCATTCAATCCTTCTCATCCCGTATTAAGGGTCTGTACATGGTCCAACAAACATTTTCGAGCTCATCTTGACTAGGGGCATTACTAGGAATGAATACTTCTTATATGGTAAGTAAAAGAAATACCCGGGGGTTACCCTGTCTCTGTCCACTTTCCTACTGGCAAATACTAATGTGCGGACAGGTTTTTCTCCATTTCTGACGTTACTTTCTTGATTTTTATTTTATTTTTGCGTTTTACTGTATATGTACACGAATGTTACCATACTTACCAGTTCCACTGGTCTCAGCCCCTTCCCCCACAGGCTACTGCTCTTCTTTAACTGGTTGGATACTCCTCTGAGTGCATGAGAAATGGCTGAAACCAATCAGGTTGCCTTCTCCTCCTAGATAAAACTTCAACATTCATTAGTACATATAGAGGTTACAGTCATATTTTTCATATTTTTATTATTTTCTATAGTTTGTATGCTGGCCGTAACTGCTTCCACATCTACATATGGCAGTGTACTTGCTTTCTCTTTTTCTTCCTACTTGTTTATTGTTGATACAAGTTCAAACAGTTCTTATATTTCCATTCCTGTCTTATATGATTTTGGTTAGACATACCACCTGCAATACCTTAGGATCAAACTCACCAACCCCTCTTGTTGCCACAGGTTTAAACAATTTGTATATCTGACCCTTTGTTTTCTAGATTTTATCAGACATATTCTAATCTTTACATTCTGCAGTACCTCTGGCTCAAAGCTGCCCATCCTAGGGAATGATGCCCTATCTTCCGCAGTCATACGTACCCATTCAGAACCAGAAAGTCTCTGCGTGTGGACCATATTTCCCACACATAATAACTTCAGCATAATAACTTCAGCCTGAACCCTGGCTACCATACGTCTCTTACTGGAGCAACTGGCTCCCATATTTGTGGGTCTTGCCTTCTCGGCCGTTCCCACCAGGGACGTGCAGTCAGGGGAGGCAGGGGAGGCAGTGCCTCCCCTGTCATTAATGAGTAAAATAATACAAAGAAGATACTTATGACACATAAGTATCTTCTTTATTATTTTACCTATCATTATATATGTTCAAATCACTTTGGGAGGCACCGATCGTGGTGCCTCCCGTAGTGATTAGGAAAAGTATGGGGAGCGGGGGGCGGGCACAGGCGGGCCCTAGCAATGGGCTGGAAAAGCCCATTGAAATAACATGGGAAAGCGGCACCATTAGTGGTGCCGCTTTCCTACAGGGACGTGCTTTCAACCTATGAAAGCACGTCCCTGTGAGTGAGGCCACAGTGATTGGCCAGCGGATCCGTCACTGGATCCGCTGTCAATCACTGTATGGGGCGGCATCGGTACCTGCGGAGGTGCGGCGGCGGAGGTACGGGAAGCGGCGGAGGTACGGGATGCGGAGGTACGGGATGCGGAGAGGCGGGCGGCGGTAGCGGCGGCGGTAGCAGAGTTTTGGCAGCGGAAGCGGTACCCATTTCAAAAAATGGCGCCTCAGTGTCATTTTTGAAATTCAAGATGGCCGCCGCGAGCCAATCATGGCTCGCCGCGTCATCGCCCCGCCCCCTCCCGCTGACTTATATAAGTCAGCGCGAGGCAGCGGCTGTCAGTCCGACGGCGGAGGAGGAGCGGAGAAGAGCTCCTGAAGACGCCGTGGAAGTCCTGGATGGGCGGCGGCTATGCAAAAGAGCTTAGCAGCCGCCGCCCACCAGGTGAAGTTGCTGGAAGTCCTGGGAAGGCGGCGGCCATGCAAAAGAGCTTAAAGGCCGCCGCCTCCCAGGTGAAGACGTCGTGGAAGTCCTGGATGGGCGGCGGCTATGCAAAAGAGCTTAGCAGCCGCCGCCCACCAGGTGAAGACGCCGGAGGAAGACCCCAGAAGCCCTGGGGAGGTGGCGCCCTCCCAGGTGAAGACGCCGGAAGCCCTGGGAAGGCGGCGGCCATGCAAAAGAGCTTAAAGGCCGCCGCCCCCAGGTGAAGACCCAGTTTAATAAAGAATTTTTTAAAGAATGTGTTGTGTTTTTTTTTTTAATATTTTCTTTACAGGTGGACTACAGGTGCCAGCGGGCCCTTTATGTCCGGGCATGCTGGCACTTGTGGTTCTCCAAGTGCCAGCATGCTGGGGCAGGCTTGCTGGGACCTGTAGGCCACCTGTAAAGAACAATATTACTATTCTTTGCAGGTGGACTACAGGTGCCAGCAGGCCCTTTATGTTCGGGCATGCTGGCACTTGTGGTTCTCCAAGTGCCAGCATGCTGGGGCAGGCTTGCTGGGATCTGTAGGCCACCTGTAAAGAACAGAACATACAATGAACCCCGCACCCACCGCCACCAGGGGTGCGGGGCATAGCACTGGGCTATCAGCCCAGTGCTGGTTGTTGCTCGGGAGGGGGGACCCCATTTTGATTTTTTGGGGACCCCACTTTCCGAGGAATTCCAGCCCTGGGCTGACTGGTTTGGGGGGTGTTTAATGGCATGGCAGGGGGACCCCACACTGAGTGTCTCCCCTGCTATGGCATTATCCCCCCTGGCTGGTTCTGCCTGGTGCTGGTTTTAGTGGTGTGGGGGGACTGCACTTTTTTTTTTTTTTTGGGGGGGGGGGGGGGGGCGAGTTTAGCTGCAGTGCCTCCCCAGGCCCTGACCTCACCGCACGTCACTGGTTCCCACAAACACCAAAATACTCAATGCAAGCAGACGGTGAAAGTTACTCGAGCGCCTTTCACTCGCTCTCGCCCACGCTGGCCAGTACTACGATACACTGTTGATAGTGGAAGGCAATGTACCCAACTTAGGGCTCCTATAAGACCTTACAGCACTGTAACTTCTTTCGTTGGAGGTTCTGTTGGAATATTTTCCTGAGAGAGGCAGCGAAAAATTCCTTTTCGGTATCTTTCCACTGGATTTTTTTGGTAGGGTGAAAAACAGAGAAATTAGATATCTATTGTTCACTCTTTCCAGTGGAAGCCCACCAGGGAGATTTCCCAACTTTATCCAAGAAAAACCCCTTTGTCTATTCAATCACGTCTGTGTATGCTTTTCCATAGCGCATATGACACAATGGTATCACATTGTGCTATGTAGAACACACGGACGTGCGATTCAATCACACAGCCTATAGATACTAGTTATCTATATGCCCTATGATTGCTGTAGACCACCTAGAACACCTAGACCACTCTAGACCACCTAGATTTGGGACACCTAGACCACCTAGATCACCTAGGCCACCTAGTTCTGATCACGCAAGGTAGCGAACCCTACGCCACTGGGCCTCTACTAACCCAGTGTACCAACGACGGGATCCCGAATTCACGGGGTTCAATACACTCACTCTTACTTTCAGCTCACACAAATACACCTTGTTTTTCTTTTCTGTACAGAAAATTTTTACTCCCTTAGGTCAGCCGCTTTACCCCAGAGGTACTTATAGTTTTTAAACTATATTTTTAAGGTAACCTGTTTTTGAAATCGGATAGTTACAGTATGTGCTATTGTATTAAATGTATACTATCCCGCCTTTAATTGAACAAATATCGTGTGTTTTGTACTTAGCGTCTGTATTCCTACCCAACCTTGCGTAAACACGTAACCAGCGTGCCTTTTACGACGCCGGTGCGACCCTGTACTTTGTCCGTACCACGTGTACAACGTACGTCTGCAATTCAACAAACCACACAGTCTCTATAAATGTGAGCTGTACTAACTATAATCGCTCACTTACCACAACCCACACTTGTTCAGTATAACCCTTTACGACTGGGCCAGAACTGCATTTTGTGTTTTTATAATTACTCCCTTAAATACATTTACTTCAAATTTATCTATATAGCAAACAAATGTATCCGATTTCACACAGATCTATAATGACTAATCTATAATTTAAATGATATGATTCAGATTGGATAGCTATCTTGCAGAACATACACTGATATAAATATACACATAATTATAATATTATTATATATATGTATCAATTACTAGCCTCCTATGAGACACCTTACCTCTTCACTGCCTCTAATTTGCATATCAAAGATATTTGCTGCTCACTACTAAAAAAATGTAGTTACACAGGTTAATTTGCATTTCAATGGCTATACTCCACAAGTCTTGGAAGAAAAGAAAGAAGAAAAAAAAACCTCTTTTTTTTTCTTTTTCACAGACAGAAAGGGGAAAAAAACACTTATCTCACCATTTACTCTCACTAGGCCCAATTGAAACTATTTGTAATTGACTATGGCATGGGTTAAATAAATTCATTGGTAACTCATAAATGGTGCTATGAATGTGACAAAGGAAACTGATTGTTCTAAACAGACTGAAAAACAGCTATTTAGAAAGTGTCCATCCTAAAATGGCCACTGCTCCTCCCCCATCCACATCCATGAGGTTTACACAAGATGGTGGACACACCATGTGGCTAGGCCAAAATGGAGGACAAACCATGCGGCTCCTTTGTCACAAAGAAATCACACCCTATACAGGCACCAAAGTTACTTTAGGCCTGAGTTTAAAAAAGTATACAAAATTTCTCAGCATGCTAACACAGCCATATCATGGATATGCAGCAACTTTTAAATGTACTTTTAAATTCTACTTAACAGATAAACAATCCAATCTGAATTAAACACAATATGACTTATTTGAACTTTGTTTTGCAACAATAAAAATAGATTTTAGCATTTTAAATATTATGAGAAACACACTGTCCCTTGAATTTCCTATCAGCGGCTTACTAACACAACAGAACACACGGATGTGATTTCTCATTTCGTTAGCTGATCTACCACAGCGTCGCGTTTGTAATGTACAGTGCATCATTAAGACCGTGATATCGCAGACGCAGCCCCCATATGTAAATGCCAAATTGCTTTCTTACAAATATTTAAAATGCCCGCTTTAATATACACTGCAGACGCCAGGTGCCTCTTATTACCATATACGATAAAAGTGCGCTGTACGTCACAAAACACTACATCCCTTAAAAGAAAACAATACACCCACACATTGTCTGAGTTCCAAAGCTCATTGATGTATATATTTGTTATTAAAAGGATATGTATTCAGTATACCACAATGTACAGTATATATATATACTCTAATTGTAAAGCGCAACGGAATATGATGCGCTATATAAGAAACTGTTAATAAATAATAAATAATAAATATATAGTTACATGGTTACAATTTATACAGTAAGCAGTTAATACAAACTAAATTAAATACATACAGTTACAGGCCAGCATACAATACCATTCCCTCAATGCATCTTCCGCTCCATATATCTCTCTCTCTCTCAGCAAATAAATACAGGAACTGGGCAGACAGCATCTCGAACAGCACCCAGGGAAAAAGAACAGAGACCTCTGTGTGTCTCATCAGCAATGTACTATATAGTTTGGGGGAGTGCACAGACTAGTCTAGGGGAGGGAACTTTCTCATTCATGATGAGTCACTGGTCAATTCATATGCAAACGAGGTTCAGCCTTGAAGACATCATAAGGGCTGGCATGAGTTTCCTGTCCATCACATGCTTGGAATATCCATTGTTCTAATAAGAGTGACTTTAGCTTTCATACATTTAATCATAACTACTAATAGTAATGTGCTACAACTTAATTACAAGCATCAAATGAATATACACATTAATCTGGTTACTGTGACACCAAACACGACATGTCTATCTTGCTTCATGCCAATAATACACATACATGACGTTACTCCATTAAATACATTTAAAACATTATTATGTCTGGCGCTTGATAAGTTATAATTATGTGCTGTATGAAATATGTGTCGAATCTATCTCTGTGGCATGTCTGTGTAAATGCGTATGTTACCATATATTGCTGTGTTTGCTGTGCGTATTTGCAAGCTTACTTAGCGACTCATATGTGTGGAGTCTGTATGTTCTCTCTATGTAATATTTTTGACTTCAACAACAGCAGTACCACTGGACTTCTACGGCAGCAACACTGGACTGGACTAATACAGCAGTAACCCTGGACTTATATGGCAGTACCACTGGACTGGACTTTTATGGCAGTACGTGTGGACTTATACAGCAGTACCCCATGACTTATATCACAGCACCATTGGACTGGACTTATACATCAGTATCCCTGGACTTATATTGCATTACCACTGGACTGCACTAATGAGGCAGTACACCATGGCTTATACGGCAGTACCCCTGGACTTATATGGCAGCACCACTGGACTGGAGTTATATGACAGTACCCCTGGACTTATACGGCAGTACCCCATTATTTACATCGCAGCACCACTGGACTGGATTTATACAGCAGTACCCCTCGACTTATACAGCAGCAACAGTGGACTTATACGGCAGCACCACTGGACTGGATTTATACAGCTGTACCCCTGTACTTACACGGCAGTATCCCTGGACTTATACGGCAGCACCACTGGACTTATATGGCAGCACCAATGGACTGTAATTATATGGCAGTAACCCTGGACTTATACAGTAGTACCCCATTATTTATATTACAGCACCACTGGGCTGCACTTATACGGCAGTACCCCAAGACTTATACGGCAGCAACAGTGGACTTATACAGCAGCACCCCATGTCTTATACAGCAGTACCCCTGGACTTATATGGCAGTACCCCTGGACTTATAAGGCAGCACCACTGGACTGGACTTATATGGCAGCACCTATGACTTAAACGGCAGTACCTCTAGAACTATACGGCAGCACCACTGGATTGTACTTATACGGCAGTACCCCTGGACTTATATGGCAGTAGCCCTGGACTTATATGGCAGCACCACAGGACTTATACAGCAGCACCACTGGACTGGACTTATATGGCAGTATCCCTGGACTTATATGCATTACTCCTCTACTTACATGACAGAACCACTGGACCTATACAGCAGTACCCAAAGACTTATATGGCAACACCACTGGATGTATACGGCAGAACCACTGGACTGTACTTATATGGCAGTACCTATGGACTTATATGGCAGCACCACTGGACTTATATGGCAGCACCACTTGACTATAGTTATACGGCAGTACTGCTGGACTTATACGGCAGCACCACTGGGCTTATATGGTAGTACCCCTGGACTTATATAGGTACACCACTTTACTGGACTAATACAGCAGTACCCCTAGACTTATACGGCACTACCCCATGACTTATATTGCACCACAAATGGACTGGAATTATACAGCAGTATCCCTAGACTTATACTGCAGCACCACTGGACTGGACTTATAAGGCAATAAATCTGAAATACAGTATACGGCAGTACCACTGGACTTATATGGCAGCACCACTGGACTTATACGGCAGCACCACTTGACTATACTTATATGGCAGTGTCAAAGTCAAAAAATATTACATAAAGAGAACATACAAACCACACACATTTAAGTTGCTATACTTGCAAATATGCGCAGTGAGCACAGCAATATATGGTAACACACGCATTTACACGGACATGCCACAGAAACGGATTCAACACTTATTTCATACAGTACATAATTATAATAATATCAAGCGCCAGACATCATGGTGATTTAAAATCACCTAATGAATTAATGTCATGAATGCGTATTATTTGAATGGAACCAGATACACCTGTCATGTTTACTTTTAAAACAAGCAGATTGGTATGTAGATTAATTTGATGCTTGTTATTAAGTTGTAGGACATTGCAGCGGATAGTTATGATTGAATGTATAAAAGCTAAAATCACTTTGTTAAAACAATGAATGATACAGTGAACAGGGCTGAACCTGATCAGCATATGCAAAGAAACTGGTGACTCATGAGTCCCCTCCCCCAGAAACTAGATAACATATTGATTACACTGGAGCCCACTTGCTTTTTGGACTCAGACAGAGATGAAGGTCTTGCATGATTTTACAGAGGAAAGAGAGGAAGAGAGAGTCATATGGAGGGACAAATTTATATGAGAAAGACCTGGTAATTGTATCGCTGGCATTTAACTGTAACTATATGTAACTGTGTTTTAACTATGTTCTAACTGTTTACTGTGTGAGTTGTATTAATGAAACTATAGGTATACTGTACTTTGTAATATATATTGAATCCATATCCTTTTAACAACAAATATATACATCAATGAGCTTTGGAACTCAGATAATGTGTGAGTGTATTGTTTTCTCTTATGGGATACAGTGTTTTGCGATGTACAGCGCACTTTTATCGTATATGGTAGTAAGTGGTGCAGGCATTTACAATATATATTAGAGCGGGCATTTTAAATATTTGTGAGAAATCAATTTGGCATTCATAGATGGGGGCTCTCACGGGATATCACGTTATTAATGATGCACTTTACATTACAAACGCGGCTGTGATCGACCGGCTAATGATGGACGCATCGCAAAATGCTGACGAATCACATCCACGTGTATTGTGTTGTGTTATTAGTAATATGCTGATATGAAATTTAAGGGACAATGCGTTTCTCATAATATTTAAGATGCTAAAATGTACTTTTATTGTTGCAAAACAAGGTTCAAATAAGTCATATTGTGTTTGATTCAGATTAGATTGCTTATCTGTTAAGTAGGGTTAAAAGTACATTTAAAAGTTGCTGCAATAGCCTTGATATAGTGTTTTTTTTTTAACTCAGGCCTAAAATAACTTCAGGTGCTTGCATGGTGAGTGATTTCTTTGTGACAAAGGAAGCCACATGGTCTGTCCTCCATTTTGGACTAACCACATGGCCTGTCCACCATTTTGTGTAACCCTCATGGATGTGGAAGGGGGAGGAGCAGCGGCCATTTTGGGAAGGTAATTTTTTCTAAATGGCTGATTTTCAGTCTGCTCAAGAATTATCAGCTTTCCTTTGTCACATGAAACACAATTTATGAGTTACCAATGCATTTATTTAACCCATGCCATAGTCAATTACAAATAGTTTCAATGGAGCTTAGTGAAAGTTATTAGTGAGATGAATACTTGATGTAAGAAGTACACACAGAAAAAAAAAGTTTTTTGTTTTTTTTTACCTCTAGGATTTAGGTAACTCTGCTTGCTATAAGATAGCCATTGAAATGTTAGTTAACCTGTGTAACTGCTTTTTCTTAGCAGTGAACAACCTCTTGAACAGGCAGTCAAAAGCACACAGCTTTGATATGCAAATTAGAAGCACTAAATGGGTAAATGAGTTTCAGAGGAGACCAGTGAATGATACATATATACAATATTATTATAATTATGTGGGTGTTTATATCAATGTATGTTCTGCAAGATGGCTATCCAATCTGAATCATATAATTTAAATTATTGATTATTGCTAGAGTCATTATAGATCTGTGTGAAACCAATGATATTTGTTGCTATATAGTTAAAACTAAAATAAATATTTAAGGAAGTAAACGTAAAACACAAACACAGTCTGGCCTAGTTAAAAAGGTTTATACAGAAAGAAACTGTATTGTGTTAAGTGAGCGATTATAGGTAATATCGCTTACATTTATAGAAATGTGGGATTTGTACTATTGCGGACGTACTGTTTTTGTACACGTGTCTCGGACAAAGGACGGGACTGCGTACGCAATGTAAAGACATACACACGGTCGCGTGTTTACGCAACGTGCGTAAGGGTACGAACGCTCTGTACAAATTACACAATAGCATTGTTTAGTTTAGGGGCGGGACAGTAGCCACGCTAAATTAGCACAAATTGCTCGGTTTCCAAGATTTAGTTTAAATAAAACCTTTTTTACTGTATTGCCTCTGGGAATAAAGCTGTTTATCTGAATGAAAGATAATTTTCTGTACAGAAAAAAACAAAGTGTATTTGAATGAGTGAACGTGAGTGAGCAAACGTAACAGAGAACGTAGTGGACCCAGGGAATTCGGGATCCCGTCGAGTGGTACATCAAGTGAGTGGAGACTTGGTGGCGTGAGGCAGCTGACTCATGTTAATATAGATTGAAGTACAAAGGAGCAAGGTAGCAGAGTACCGCGGCCCAGGAGGTCAGCGAGGTTTAGAGTACCGCGGCCCAGGGGGTTAGCGAAGGTTTACCCATTTAGTTTTTTTTTATGCGCTCCGGCTGAGGTCTCGCAGCCTGAAAATTGATTCCAGTGGTCGTATGGCGGATAAGTAACAAGTACCTATACGCTGTGCGATTGGACCGCGCGTTCGTGGGTGCAATATTTAGCGCAACGTGATAACCTTTTTACGAGCTATGCATAAAATCGCGGTATCATTAGCGCTGTATATAGCATACACAAGCGTGATTTGTGTATAATAAAGGTTTAGGGAGTTTTCGCTGGCCTCTCTCAGGAAATCTCCAACGGCCTATATTTACTGGAAAGGGTAAGTTATTCCCAGAAATTTCCAGTAAATAGAGGTTACATAGGGGCCCTAAGTTGGGTACATTGCCTTCGCTATCGACAGTGTATGGTAGTACTGGCCAACGTGGGCGGTGAGCGGGTGAAGAGCGCTCGGAGAACTTTCACCATTGCCTTATATTGAGTATTTTGTTTTTTTGTGGGATTAGCCGAAAGGGCAATACCTGCAAAATATGGGGGCCAGTTGCTCAAGTAAGGGACGTTCAACCAGGGTTCAGGTTGACATACCGCGGCCCAGGGGGTCAGAGAGGTTCATAATGTGTGAGAAGCATGGACCACACACAGAAGTTTTATGCAATGAATGGGAACATATGACTGCGGGAGATAGGGAACCATTCCCTAAGGTAGGCAGTTTTGAACCAGAGGTATTGCAGAATTTAAGGATTAGAATATGTCTGATAAAATCCCGAAAACAAAGAGTCAGACATACAAATTGTTTAAACCTGTGACAGCAAGAGGGTTTGGTGAGTTTGATCTAAAGGTATTGCAGGTGGTATGTTTAACCAAAGTCATATAAGACAAGAATGGAAATATAAGAACTGTTTGAACTTGTAGCAACAATAAATAAGTAGGAAGAGGGAAAAAAAGAGAATGCAAGTACACCGCCTTATGTAGATGTGGAAGCAGTTACGGCCAGCGTACAAACTATAGAAAATAATAAAAAAATATGAAAAATATGACTGTAACCTATATATACTGTATACTACAGGTTGAGTATCCCATATCCAAATATTCCGAAATACGGAATTTGTTGAGTGAGAGCGAGATAGTGAAACCTTTGTTTTTTGATGGCTCAATGTACACAAACTTTGTTTAATACACAAAGTTATTAAAAATATTGTATTAAATGACCTTCAGGCTGTGTGTATAAGGTGTATATGAAACATTAATGAATTGTGTGAATGTAGACACACTTTGTTTAATGCACAAAGTTATAAAAAATACTGGCTAAAATAACCTTCAGGCTGTGTGTATAAGGTGTATATGAAACATAAATGCATTCTGTGCTTAGACCTAGGACCCATCACCATGATATCTCATTATGGTATGCAATTATTCCAAAATACGGAAAAATCCGATATCCAAAATACCTCTGGTCCCAAGCATTTTGGATAAGGGATACTCAACCTGTAATGAATTTTGAAGTTTTATTTAGGAGGAGAAGGTGACCTGATCGTTTTCAGCCATTTCTCATGCACCCAGAGGAGTATCCAACCAGTAAAAGAAGAGCAGTAGCCTGTGGGGGAAGTGGCTGAGACCAGTGGAACAGGTAAGTATGGTATCATTCGTGTACATATATAGTAAAATCCAAAAATTAAACAAAAAAAAATCAAGAAAGTAACGTCAGAAATGGAGAAAAACCTGTCCGCACATTAGTATTTGCCAGCAGGAAAGCGAGCAGAGACAAGGTAACCCCAGGGTATTTCTTTCAGTTACCATATAAGAAGAATTAGTTCCTAGTAATGCCCCTAGTAAAGATGAGCTCGGAAATGTTTGATGGACCATGTACAGACCCTTAATACGGGATGAGAAGGATTGAATGAATACTACGCATGACCTAGAAGCTTGTTAAACTTTTTTTTGTTTTTGTCTCTTGCAGTAATAGAAAACTCTCCATCTGGATAAGACGACTGGTAAACACTAATTCGGCAAATGGGAGGTGGCTGTCTCTGTGCAAATGGACGGGCTCAATAAGGCATTGAGTGTCAGGGTGCAGACTTCTTTGCAAAATTGGAAAGGTCACAGTAGCTAATCTTAGATTGTGTGCTATTGAACATCACAAGAATAGTGTTAGGCGCAGAGAACAACAGGTGGAGAGGTTGAGGACGGTAAGTATACAGGCACATACAGGAAAGACCCATCAGTCCAAACCCCAGATCCCAAATGGTCAATAATATGTTACACTTGTAGGAAGGAAGGGCATTTTGCCAGAGATTGTAGGAGTAGTAGGACACATAGTCAATATAGATCCCCTAGACAGAAAACACAAGCCACATTATTAAACACATAGACGGGACCAAGGGACATATAGTAAAGAATCACGAGCCATATAGAAAACACAGATTCGGTTAATGGGAAGAACAGAATAAATGCAACTTACTAATGTTACATTTCACTGTTCTAGATGCATGTCCATCACAGGTAGAGGAAATTATCTCACAGATACCAGGTTCCCTATGAACTTAGGATGGACAGGACACTGGATTGATGGCTGGGATAGTCCCAGTAGAGATAAGACACACAGAAATGTTTTTTTAAGGGGAGTAAACCAAGTAGAGAATCGCTTCCCCGTAGTGCCCAATCCAGTTGTTAAATTTTTATAAAATCTTCTTCATCTCTACAAAACTCATCTGTCACCAACCTCTATTCTGTGTCTCTACAGTTTCCTCTTCATCTTTTGCGTTCACACAGGGTGGTACAATACATGGACCCAAGTACAGTTCAAACTCCACATTCCTAGGTCCCTCAGAGTTCTGCCCAAACCCAGTATATCTCAACAGCACGATAACACCAGTATTACTGCAGTGTGCCTTGTCATGCACAAAGGGTAGAGAATGGGAATACTGGTGAAGGGAAATTTTGTATAGACATTGATATACCTGTTGGTGAATGGCAAACCTGTCATTTTCTGTTTCCATTTTCTTCTTCCTTCTCTCCTCTAGAGATGTTTTTTTTTCTTTTTGAGTTATGCTCATGGTACTCTACATTGCAAACACACGATAGTTAAATTAAGATACAAAAATTTGTGTTCCCTGCAGGAAGAGGCAGTCTGGAGGACAAAGGGGTATGGCCAGGAGTCCTCAGGACTGTGGGCAGGTGGACACGGTATGCCAGTAGCCCTCAGAGCATACCTCCCAAGTCTAGCTGAGGTGGCACATGGTCTGACTCATCTAGGCAAAGAGGGTAGGTACAGGCTGATGAGAGCCTACTGGTGTGCGCCAGGATTCTATTCTCATGCAGGTAAGAGAGCAATGACCTGTCTTACTTGCTTGAGGAAGAATATTGGTAAAGCAATACCAACAGATGCATCCCATATCCCTCCTGCAGACGGATCTTTTCAGGAAATACAAATCAACTTCGTACAGTTAACACCCTTTAGGAATTATTGTTATGTATTGGTGTGCACTGATGTTTTCTCAAACTGGGTAGAGGCATTTCCTGCCGCCACGGATGCTGCTGTGTTTACCGCAAAGAAAAATTGCGCAGAAATTTGTGTATAGATAAGGATACCCCTGGAAGTAGGATCAAAGCTTGAAATTGTACTTTTGTGATCATAGATACTGCCACTAGTATTATGTAGCTTCTGAACCACTCCCAGATCTTCACTCAACGAATCACCCTCTTCGAAATTTGTTTTTGTTTTTGTTTTGGTATTTGTGTCTTGTTGGGTTGTTTTTGGAAGACAACCTCATGTCATGACTGATCCGCACAATGATTAGAAATACACCAATGAGGTGACAGTACAGTACCTTGTTGAGATGAGCCAGCATTTGAGAACTTGACAAAAGAACTTGAAACTGTTGATTGCTGGTATGCCAAATGCTAACTGTATTGATTATGAACCAAGAGACTGTGTGATTGCCCTTATGCTCAGGTTGCCTAATAGACAGGTGGGAAGGACCATACCAAGATTTGTTGACAGCACTAAAGGTCGCCGAAAGAAAGACTTGGGTCCACTCGTCCCACTGCAAGAAGGTCGCTGACCCGGAGAGAACTCGTGACAAAGTAGTTTATTGCTCACATTCATCGAGTTTGTGAACTGTGTGTTTGAAGTGAACTGTGTGTTCCAAGTGAACTGTGTATTCAAAGAGCAAGGCAAAGAGAACCTCGTATCACCAGAGACTCTGTTCCGTGAAGACTGAGAGACGGCACTGTTGGACACTACCTGAGCGTACTAAAGGACTGCAGAAAGACCAGTCATTGTAATTGATTTGTTATGAACAAGAGTTGTTTTGTTCTATTTCTCTTTTCTCTCTTTCCCGCTGACGAACATTTTCTTTCATGATATTCTATTTTTGCAAGGTTTTTTTATGAGGAGTCGAGTGTGGGACTGGAACTGGTTCTGTAGGAAGGAGTGATCTCCTTATAGGATCCCAGGATTAGCTGATCAGTTTGTTACAGTAGAGAAAAATCAAAGGTCTAGTAGTTATGGAGTTCAGAGGTAATCAGGAACTGTCAGACAATGGCTATTCACACACTGCAGATAAAGAGCTCACTAACATATGTGGAAGAAAGGTTTATGAGTGGCTCTCCCTGAACTCCGAAGGTTTATGTTATTTAGGAAGGACACTACTTATAACCTTTGTTCAATGATTAAACAGACCTAGCATACGTTCCAGAAATGGAAACAATGGTCAGAAAATGATAGGAATATGTAGATCACGAAAATTTTATATGTCACTGTCACGATTTGTTTGTGTCTTTTTCACCTACCCAGCAGAACCTCAATAGAATCCAAACATCAGTGTACAAAGACGTAGGTACATGTATGTGTGAAATATTCACCACAAATTAGACATTATAGGCCAAAGCACTGTCCCAGAATACTCTATAGGTTGAATGTTGTCCCACACCCAACCAGTGGTCCCATGACCGCCGAGTGCATATAGAGGATGTCTCATCCTCCTCCCTGTCTTCCCCAAATATAGTCAAGTGTCTGATTTGCGAAATGCATACATACTTGTGTCTAGGTCACCGATAATGGTATGAAATATTTTTTTTCTTATGTTAATAATTGATGGCAGTTATTGTTTACTGCCAAAGGGTGGACTGTCAAAGTAAAAAAATATTACATAAAGAGAATATACAAACCACACACATTTAAGTTGCTATACTTGCAAATATGCGCAGCGAGCACAGCAATATATGGTAACACACGCATTTACACGGACATGCCACAGAAATGGATTCGACACTTATTTCATACAGTACATAATTATAATAATATCAAGCGCCAGACATCATGGTGATTTAAAATCACCTAATGAATTAATGTCATGAATGCGTATTATTTGAACGGAACCAGATACACCTGTTATGTTTACTTTTAAAACAAGCAGATTGGTGTGTAGATTAATTTGATGCTTGTTATTAAGTTGTAGGACATTGCAGCGGATAGTTATGATTGAATGTATAAAAGCTAAAATCACTTTGTTAGAACAATGAATGATACAGTGAACAGGGCTGAACCTGATCAGCATATGCAAAGAAACTGGTGACTCATGAGTCCCCTCCCCCAGAAACTAGATAACATATTGAATACATTGGTGCCCACTTGCTTTTTGGACTCAGACAGAGATGGAGGTCTTGTATGATTTTACAGAGGAAAGAGAGGAAGAGAGAGTCATATGGAGGGACAAACTTATATGAGAAAGACCTGGTAATTGTATCGCTGGCATTTAACTGTAACTATATGTAACTGTGTTTTAACTATGTTCTAACTGTTTACTGTGTGAGTTGTATTCATGAAACTATAGGTATACTGTACTTTGTAATATATATTGAATCCATATCCTTTTAACAACAAATATATACATCAATGAGCTTTGGAACTCAGATAATGTGTGAGTGTAATCAATCAATTTGGCATTCATAGCAGATGCAGTACTGCTGGACTTATGATGTAAGATGTAATTCATAAAAAGCAATTTAAATTGAGTTGTTCATTTAAGCCTCTAGGGTGGATACGAACAACTCAATTTAAATTGCTTTTTATGAATTACATCTTGCTTCAGAAGCCTGTTATTATTTATTATTTTTTGTTTTCTTATAATAATATCTCAGAGTACTACAGATATTTCACAGTCAGATTAGTTTCTGAAGTATAGTGTTTTCTAATCTGTTTACAGGTACAACAGGTTTCATCTTGCATGTTTAGGTCGTTATCAGCATCTTATCATCTATTTATCATCTATATGTTAAGTATTGAAGTACATTTCACACGTTATTTGATGTTTACATTACATGATAAATGCAGGATACTTCACCCAATTCCATTTTGCAGGATTAGTTCCTGTATTTAGGTTTACTTGTGGTTACACATGTTCGGTGTTAACAGGTAGCCCTTGCAAATACAGGTTGAGTATCCCATATCCAAATATTCCGAAATACGGAATATTCCGAAATACGGACTTTTTTGACTGAGAGTGAGATAGGGAAACCTTTGTTTTTTGATGGCTCAATGTACACAAACTTTGTTTAATACACAAAGTTATTAAAAATATTGTATTAAATGTCCTTCAGGCTGTGTGTATAAGGTGTATAGGAAACATAAATTAATTGTGTGAATGTAGACACACTTTGTTTAATGCACAAAGTTATAAAAAATATTGGCTAAAATTGCCTTCAGGCTGTGTGTATAAGGTGTATATGAAACATAAATGCATTCTGTGCTTAGATTTAGGTCCAATCACCATGATATCTCATTATGGTATGCATTTATTCCAAAATACGGAAAAATCCCATATCCAAAATACCTCTGGTCCCAAGCATTTTGGATAAGGGATACTCAACCTGTATACATATTTCATTTTTTCAGCTGATCGCACTATCTAGTAGTGTGTCTTAAACACTTGTTTTTATCAATATTGATCATTGTATGCACTTTTAACAATGTTTTCACTGATATGGTTTGTTATTGTTGTGTCACGTGACGCTGCGCGGCATTTGATTGTCGCGCCGCGTCTCCATGGTTACCTGCTCCCTTCTGTCCACAGCCACGTCATCAGCGGGTCCGTGTAGCGGGATGACGCTACTTCCGGGCGCCGTATGCCACACGCTACCGGAAGTGCGGGCTCCGTGCACTGGATGGCGCGGACACGGCCGGAGACGCTGGGACCCGGGAAAGGTGAGGTATTTAAGTTGTTTTCACTGTATTGTCACTAGTTTGCAGTGTCCTGAGGAAGGGGGTCCGTCCCCTGAAACGTTGACAATAAATGCACTATTTGCTTTGATTCAACTAATTGTGAAAGACTCTGAGTGCCGCCACTACTTTCTCTTCTGCATAATGGGGCTGCCATACCCCTAGGAGGGCACCGGAGCGATACCCCTACGGGGACAGCGGAGTGCCGGGCTGCTTCTATGGATTATATATATATATATATATATATATATATATACACACACATGTGTATAGCATGCACATGGCGTCTTTAAAATAAAGTGTGCCCAGTAAATGGATTGGATATACACACACACATACAGTGTGTGTGTGTGTGTGTGTGTGTGTGTGTGTGTGTGTGTGTGTGTAAAAAAAAATCAATATACAGTATGACACACACACATACACTGTATTGGGACCAGATGCACACTGATACACACACACACACACACATACACTGTATAGGGACCAGATGCACACTAACTGACACACACACAAACACACACATTGTATGGGGACCAGATGCACACTGACACACACACACACACACACACACACACACACACACACACATACACTGTATTGGGACCAGATGCACACTGACACACACACACATACACTGTATAGGGACCAGATGCACACTGACACACACACACACACACACACTGTATAGGGACCAGATGCACACTGACACACACACACATACACTGTATAGGGACCAGATGCACACTGACACACACACACACACACACACACACACACACTGTATAGGGACCAGATGCACACTGATACACACACACACACACACACTGTATAGGGACCAGATGCACACTGACACACACACACACACACACACATACACTGTATAGGGACCAGATGCACACTGACACACACACACACACACACACACACACTGTATAGGGACCAGATGCACACTGACACACACACACATACACTGTATAGGGACAAGGTGCACACTGACACACACACACACACACACACACTGTATAGGGACCAGATGCACACTGATACACACACACACACACACACACACACACACACACACACACACACACTGTATAGGGACCAGATGCACACTGACACACACACACACACACACACACACACATACACTGTATAGGGACCAGATACACACACACACACACACACACACACACACACTGTATAGGGACCAGATGCACACTGATACACACACACACACACACACACACACACACACACACTGTATAGGGACCAGATGCACACTGACACACACACACACACACACACACACACATACACTGTATAGAGACCAGATGCACACTGACACACACACATGTTGTACAGGGGGAGCCAGCCAGCTCACCCTCCTTCAGGCGCTACTGCACTGTGCACTGTATCCCACCCCCTGTTCCCAGCATGGGGGAGGGCTGCTGTGTGTGTTCAGAGCTGATGGAGTCTGACAGGCAGTGTCCGTGAAGGCTCCCATCAGAGGAGCCTGTAATATCCACAGCGCGGATTTCTGCAGCAGGAGTGACAGTGACTCACTACGCTGGCCGCCGAGGGGTGAGTGTGCCGGCTGGAGAGGGCTCTCTGTGTGGCTGCCGGTCCGTTCTCTCCGCTGGTGGGGTCTCTGATGCAGGCTTCCTTCCATCTTCCGGAAGCAGCCGCACTGTGCATGACGATGCCTAGTCCTCCTGTGCACTGCACATGTGGCTGCTTCCGGAAGTTCAGGCAACACTAGCGGCGCGCTGAAGCTGTGATCGCGATCGCGGTAGCGGTTGCGATCGCAGTTTGTATTGAGAAAGAGACAAAGCTGTCTCTGTCTCTGAAAACAAGAATTTTCCCTAAGAGGGGGGTTTCTGGGTACTCAGAAATCCCCCCTGCGTGCGCCACTGGGCTTATACGGCAGTACCCCTGGGCTTATACGGCAGTACCCCTGGACTTGTACGGCAGCACCACTGGACTTATACGGCAGCACCAATGAAATGGACTTATACGGCAGTACCCTTGAACTTGATTTGTTTTTCTTTTGGGATGGGGATTTAACACAGCCTCACAATTTGTTACTTCACTAAATACCAACACTTTTAATTTATCCTTCACCTACACTTTTGACAGATGTAAAATTCATTATTTGGACCTTACTTTGGAGATCGTTGATAATAAGATTCAAACTACCAAATTCATAAAAGAAACCAGTAGTAATGCCTATTTGCACTTTAGTAGTGCACATCATGCCCCTTGGAAGGAGAATATTCCTAAAGGACAGCTGTTGTGTATTAAACGCAACTGCTCTAAAAAAGAACTGTTCTCCGACCAGGCACAGTCCATGATTGAATCATTTAATTCCCGAGGATATCCCAAGAAACTACTTTCAAAAGCTTATGATGAAGTTATAAAGGTAGATAGAGAGTCTCTGATAAATGATCTGGCATTTATCTCTAAATTTAATAACAAGTCAGGAGAAATTAAACAGGCATTTAATTGTAATTATAATATCTTAAAACAAGATCCTTTGTTAAAAAATGAACTTCCATCCCAACCAAAAGTTATTTTTAAAAAGAATAGATCCCTTAAAACAATATTAGCACCTAGTATGTTGAAAAGTCAATCAAAAACAGACGATTGAAAGTTAGAAGGGGAGTGGCTGTCCACAAAACCTAATGGATTTTATAAATGTGGGAAAACTCGATGCACAACATGTAAACACGTGATGGATCGAACAAAGACTGTGGATATAGATAAGGATGGGAACACCCACAATATAAAAAGTTTCATCAGTTGTGACACGAATTGGGTCATCTACTTATTGCAGTGTGGATGTTGTTAAAGCAGATTATTTATCTTATATAATACCCTTTATGAGGTCTAAGAACACTGTACGCTAACTACGTATGAAGTACCGTAAGGGTACGCACGTTGCGTAACAATCGCTTAGCCGTGGTCGAGACGCTCAAGTGTTACGTTCGCTCACGGCCAAGAGATCACTGGCAGGCACGCTATTGGCTGCCGACTACCGTAATGATTCGCTATAGCGATGCGACCGCTCGAGACCACGAAGAGATCACCAGCGGCGCATACGCTCACAATGTAAAACCTTTATATCTAAACCATAAACAGTGTATTATGCAGTAAACCCTTTGTGTAGTGATATGGTGTAAATGCAACACAGTATAACCTTACTAGCTTAAAAGCAGTTTGAGCGTCACCGACGCTCTGAGAATACTTAACTCTATAAGAAATACACAGATACCTGGGCTTAGGGTCCAACGCCTAATATATATATATTTTGAATGATATACTTGCAAAAGAATTAATACAAATACAAATCATACACTACAATATAACATAGACTAACTAACCAGGTAACTACACAGTAAATACAATACAATTAAGTTTAAGAGAAAAATAAGAGAAGAGAGAGAAAGATATGGCCCATAATAACAAGAGAGAAACAGTATGATTACGGAGAAAAACTTACGCACAAAGGAAACGATCGCATGCGCCTCTGGACATCCAGCTCCCGATTTTCAGCAATGATAACCGTTGAAGAGTGAGAGCTGGATGTGATCGGCCTTTCTATTTATGCCCCACACACAATGCAATTCAATGGTCCCTACAATCTCATTGTTCATTGGACACAGGAATTCCTCCTCGCATTATAACAAAAGGTCATAGGTTGATTCATACAGGTGGGCTGTGACTATTTCCAACAGCTCAGGTGGGAGGGAAACTGGGTTTCCCGCCGCATGGGTAATAAAGTGCAAATAAAGTAAATGTTCATGAACTTCTTATGTCCATAACTATTCGCACGAGCGATTGATCTGCTTCAAACCAACACCGGAATATTTCTAATTAAATATTCTTCCGATGGATACTAAACACCACTGTATTACTCCTGTCTGACCCTTCGTATCAAACAAAGAGGGATTTCTCTGTTCATGAACATTCTATATTAACCAAACTTTCAGAATCTATCAAAGGGACCATGATCTACAAAATACATTATATAGTAAAAATATGTAACGATTGAGTCGCACGCTACGATCACATAAACTCTACCGTAAATACGCATACCGTGCGCCTGTGGGTGCCCGCGACTGTGAGTATGCGCACGTACGGGAGAGCGTACGCATGCGCAGCACGGACCTGTGTGAGGTGCAAATATGGTAGTGTGCATAGAGATATTTTTCTGACTTTGACAGTCCACCCTTTGGCAGTCAACAATAACTGCCACTTCCTGAAAACATTTCAAAAAGAGAAAAATATATGTTAGGGGTTAATACATTTACATGGTTGGGTAAGGGAGGAGAGGAGAAGGTAGGAAAAGGGTATGACCTAGTGAGATAGCAGAAGCATGTGTGTATGAATCCGTGCTTGGGGGTCATGTATCATCGTGCCGTACGTGTTTTAAATCAAGCTTCGAGGTATTGCGAAGTATACATTTGAATTCCTTCTTATCCCGTGGTACGGGTCTGTGGATGGGCTGTCAAACTTTACCGAGCTCTTTTCGGCTTTGGTTGTAACAAAATGGGGGAGCACATTTTAGTTGATGATACATGAATGGGGGAGATATATGATTGCTGATATCTGTGCCTGTATTCCCTATCGACTATGTGTGTCATTACCTGAGGGTTGTAGAAATGAAGAAAAGACATAATTACGGTAAATGCGGTGGTATTCTATGTCAGGTAAATGTACATTCGTCGATTGAGGTCTTGTTTGGTGTCTGTTGAATGCAGTCTTCTTTGTGCTTTTGCCCATAAGGTGCGAGCAAAAGCTGTCAATGTCCATAGATTTACAAAAGTGTTGGGCTAGCGTAATTTTAAAATTTCTAGGGAAACTGGGGATCCATGGCATAGTTCATCAAAATCTGTGTATCAGGTTGTCAAAACTTCTTCTTTAATCCCTCTGTTGTCTGTATATCGGCTCATCAAATTCCTCGTCCAAGTGGGTCTTTTTACCTTGGAGGAAACGGAAAAACAGGTGAAAGAAACGGACCGTAGAAATCGCATTTTCATCACATCATTGTTTCTACATTTGGGTCATAAATCAAGTCCATTGGAATTACAGTTTCCTCACTCCTTAAACTCATTACCCTGGTACGATGTTTGCACTTCATTAAAGCCTGACCGCATCTAAATATCAAACCAATCGTTATGATAACACCTAAGATACATAGGAGAAACTTCCCAACATCCATTATGACTCCTTGAGCCCAGTCTCCTAAACCAGAGAACCAATTTCGCGGGTTCAACCATGACACCCAACCAGTCAGCTCATTACCTACAGCAGCAAGAGTGAGATTGTGTCTCCTGCGAAATTCCCACTTTAGTTGGAGAATATCGTCCATCTTTTGGTCTATGACCTCGACCGGGTCCTCGGTGCTATTCGTAATATATGTGCAACATTTCACGCCGTATTGTGTTGCCAGTGTGACACAATATCCGCCTGTTACTGCTGTGAGGTAATTAAGAACCATTCTATGCTGTACCAGTTCTGTTTTGTAAGCTTGAAGTTCCCTTCCAGTATACCTAAATGTGTCATCATACATTTCAGTGATATTATCTAACAAATTTGCGAGCGCCGATATGTATTTATAATTCAGCACTCCTCTAGCGGTGCGGGTGAAATCTAACGCGATTAAGAATTGAATCCCGGTGGATTCACTTATCAGATCAGAGGCCGGATGCTCTGTCTTCTCTATCAGGTGCCTTTTAACAACGTGCTCGTAATGGGTGTGAGTATAAGGAGCTTGGGCACCACGGTGTATGTCTTTCATTTTGTCATGTGATACAGTCATTACTTCAGGCAGTACTTTTCCAATATAACACAATCCTTCAGAGTTTGGGGCAAGCCACTTATACGCCTTTCTCCCGCATATGAAATATGCATCATCGGGGAGAACATATGGGACGGAGTAGGACATAACCATATTACACACCTTCCATGTGAAATCTCCTAACCCTAATTCTTCCATCTGCTTAGTACACGTATCAGGTTGTACGATATGTGCACAGTATCCTGGTGATACCTCTCCAACTCTAGTAATCCTATTTCCTAAGGTATACCTATACCGGAAAGATTTTCCTCTACTGGCTATGTGGCGTACAAGCTCTGTATCTGTAGGCATTCTATCTGCTCTATGCGAAAAGGTCATGGTTTGGTTTCTCCATGACACTTCCCAATTTCCCGGCTTTCGGGGATTGGAGATGTTGAAACATAATAGGGACCTATCCACATGGTATTGGTGGAGCTTCAAACTAGGAGGACTGGAGATATTAAACCTTCTGTCCACCGGTCTCCCACCACTTAACTCAAGTACCTCCCCTATCGTTAAAGGAAATGGTACTAGCCCTGATTTGCTATGACCTTGAGGTACTTGAGAGCATACCCAACAATCTGTTTTATTTAACACACTACCCACTAAGGAGTGATAGTCACTCAATGGATGCCGGTCCATATGGATATTAAAACTGGATTGGCATTTCTTTATGCACCCATCCTCAATGACATTGTTACAAAGCCGACAGATACAGTTTTCTTCAGCTAACAATCCTTCACAATTCCTTCTATGGTCAATGCTATCGGATCGTTTTCTGATACTCGCCTTTGCTTGTTGGTTAAGTTGTTCTTGGAAAACTACGCCTCCATTTCTGTCATCAGAACCCATTCCAGAACCTCTCTCGAACTCCATGGTACTCTCGCCGGAACAGACTGCTCTGGTCAACATCATGGTCAACAGGAAAATCCGGATCACAGTCTCTTGGGACAAGTCCATCTTGTAGGAGGAAACGGAGAAGAATGAGAAGGGGGAAAAAATAATTTGAGGGAGAGGGGATGGGAAGTTGGAGAAAAACAATAAAAGGGAACAGGGGATCGACAACTGCTTTTGATCTTGTGGTTCTCGATGCTCAGGTGCCGCCTTAGTCCTCCTGGAACAGACACTCTAGTGATACAACCTCTACCGTCTGTTCCTCATCACAGGACTTCTCTGGATCAACGACCTTCTTACAGTGGGACGAATGAACCCAAGTCTCTCTCTCAGCAACCTTCAATGCTGTAGTGCTAGTCAATAAGACCTGGTATGGTCCTTCCCATCTGTCAATAAGGCAACCTGAGCGTAGAAAATTCCGTATCATTACATAATCCCCAGGTTCAATGTCATGACAATTACTATCTGGTAAATCAGGAATCACTAACTTCAGATTATCATTTTGATTCCTCAACTGTTTACTCATGTTAATCAAGTATTTTACAGTCACTTCATTGTTACACTTCAAATCATCCTGAGGGTTAATCATAACATGCGGTTGTCGACCAAACAAGATTTCAAAGGGAGACAGATTAAGAGGGGACCTGGGAGTGGTTCTGATGCTGTACAGTACAATGGGTAAAGCTTCTGGCCATGTCACTCCTGTCTCTGCCATCACTTTACTCAGTTTATTTTTAATAGTGCTGTTCACTCTTTCCACTTTCGCACTCGCCTGTGGACGGTATGGAGTGTGCAGCTTGCTATCAATTCCCATCAATTTACACATTCCTTGAAAGACATCACCTGTAAAATGGGTACCCCTATCACTTTCGATAATTCTAGGGATACCATATCTACATACAAATTCCTGCACAATTTTCTTAGCAGTAAACATAGCGGTATTTGTGGTTGCCGGAAATGCTTCGACCCAATTTGAGAAAACATCTATACAAACAAGTACATATTTCAAATTTCGACAAGGGGGTAATTGAATGAAGTCAATCTGTATTACCTGGAAAGGGCCGCCGGCAGGTGGGATGTGGGATAGTTCTGTAGGTATTGCCTTTCCAATATTCTTTCTCAAACAGGTAAGGCATGACATGGCTCTTTTACTCGCATGAGAGGAGAATCCTGGGCCGCACCAATATGCTCTTACCAACTTGCACATCCCCTCTTTGCCTAGATGAGTCAGCCCGTGAGCTGCTTCAGCCAAACATGGAAGATATGCTCTGGGGGCCACTGGTTTACCATGTCCATCCGTCCAGAGTCCTGAGGACTCCTGGCCATATCCCTTTGCCTTCCAGACTGCCTTTTCCTGTGTGGAACACAAATTTTGCATTTCACACAACTTCTGTGTGTTGATGGTATTAAATACCATCAATTGTGTGGTGTCTGTCTGTCTGGGGGTAGCAGCTGCTAATTTAGCAGCTTCGTCTGCTCGGCTGTTACCAAGCGATACTGGGTCTTGGCTATATGTGTGTGCTTTACATTTGATAACAGCCACTCTGTCGGGTTCCTGTATCGCTGTTAGAAGCCTTTTTATATGAGTTGCATGCGCTACCGGTGTACCAGCTGCCGTCATGAAATTTCTGAGGCGCCATAGGGCTCCGAAATCATGGACTACCCCGAATGCGTATCTAGAATCGGTGTAGATATTGGCTGATTTGCCCTTAGCCAATTCACATGCTCTGGTTAGGGCGACCAGTTCAGCAACCTGGGCTGAGTGAGGTGGGCCTAGCGGTTCCGCTTCTATGGTGCCTTGGTCATCTACGACTGCGTATCCAGTACACAAGTCTCCCGAGTCTGACTGTCTATGACAACTACCGTCCGTGTAGAACGTAAGTTCTGCATCTTCCAGTGGGTTGTCACTGATGTCAGGCCTTGCGGTAAAATTTTGGGTCAAATATTCCATACAATCATGAGTGTCTTCCTTTGTATTAAATTCTCCTTCCCCACCACTCTCATCCTCCACCCTTTGTGCCTGTCCAGGCACACCTGGGAGATATGTTGCAGGATTTAATGCACTGCATCTCCTTATGGTGATGTTTACGGGGGCCATTAGTGCCAATTCCCATCTTGTAAACCGCGCTGATGAGACGTGTCTGGTTTGGGCAGAATTTAACAAGGCTGACACTGCATGTGGTGTATGAATTGTGAGGTTGTGACCTAGCAAGACGTCTTCGCTTTTCGTTACTAGCAATGCTATCGCAGCAACGCTTCGCAAGCATGTGGGGAGGGATCGCGCTACCGTATCTAGCTGAGCGCTGTAATATGCTACCGGCCTGCTGGCATCACCGTGCTTTTGGGTTAGTACGCCTGCCGCGCAACCAGCACTTTCTGTTCCGTATAGTTCAAAGGGTTTCCCATAGTCAGGCATACCTAATGCTGGTGCCTGCGTTAGGCACTGTTTAAGTCTCTCAAATGCTGTCTCAGACTCGTCTGTATGCGAAATCCGATCAGGTTTGTTTGAGGAGACCATCTCCTGCAAGGGTAACGCTAGGATGGAAAACCCTGGGATCCAGTTACGGCAATACCCACACATTCCTAAAAATGTTCTGATCTGTTGCTGGGTTTGTGGCAGAGTCATGTCTCTAATTGCTTGAATTCTATCAGCGGTCAGGTGTCTCAGTCCTTGTGTTAGACAGTGTCCCAAATATTTTACTTTAGTTTGGCATAATTGCAACTTGTCTTTGGAAACCTTGTGTCCTGTGTCTGAAAGATGAAACAGGAGCTGTTTCGTATCCTTCAGGGATGCTTCCAATGAATCAGAACACAGTAGTAGATCATCCACGTACTGTATTAATACTGATCCACTCACTGGTTGGAAAGACTGTAAACAATCATGCAAAGCCTGAGAAAATATACTTGGACTATCTATGAATCCTTGTGGTAATCGAGTCCATGTGTATTGGACTCCTCTGTATGTAAATGCAAACAAATATTGACTGTCAGGGTGCAGAGGTACCGAAAAGAAAGCGGAGCAGAGGTCAATAACAGTGAAAAATTTTGCAGTGGGAGGGATTTGCATTAGGATGACAGCTGGATTTGGCACTACGGGGAACTGACTCTCAACTATTTTGTTAATCCCCCTTAGATCCTGCACTAGCCTGTAACCCCTCCCCCCACTCTTTTTCACAGGGAAGATGGGACTATTGGCAGTGCTGGACGTTCTTACCAGAATGCCCTGTTGTAGCAAGCGCTCTATTACGGGATAAACTCCTAACTCCACCTCTGGCTTCAGAGGGTACTGGGGGATTTTTGGAGCTATCCTACCATCTTTTACTTGTACAACTACCGGAGCTACGTTTGCCATTAATCCAGTGTCCTGTCCATCTTTTGTCCAAAGTGACTCTGGTATCTGAGATGTCATTTCTTCTACTTGGGAGGGAGTCCTATTTGTCATAGTGGTATGTGACATTAATTTTGACGGGGAGTCTAACATGTCTCGTACTTCCTGAGCGTGATTCTCAGGTATGTCCAAGAATACACCTTCAGGAGTACAATAAATGACGCACCCCATTTTACACAATAAGTCTCTACCCAGGAGATTGGTCGGTGCCGATGCAGCCAGCAAAAAGGAATGCTTGGTATGTAACGGCCCTACTGTAATCTCGGCTGGTTTGCTAACAGGGTAGTGCTGGACTACTCCCGTTACCCCTATGGCTGGAATTGTCTTACCAGTGGTTCTCATGCCCACTGTCGAATTTATCACTGATTTGGCCGCCCCTGTGTCTACAAGAAAGTTTAATTATTTACCAGCTACATTGATTGCAATTTCTGGTTCACTTCCAAGGCTTGCAATCAATTTTACTGGCTGCAGATTACAGGTATGGCCACACCCCTATTGGGTATGGTGACCTCCCTGAATCCCGCTGGCAGCAACTACTTGTGAGGGAGTTAGCTGGGAACTACCAGAGGTTTGCCAATCTCTGTTTGGGGGGTATCTTTTTGTTTCCCCTGCATGTGGCTCATAACTCCGTTTCTGCGGACCCTGCTCCCAATGTCGTGTGTCGTGTCGTTTTCTAGGGGGTTGATAAGATTTTTGTACATTTCTCGATCTACAGTCTCGTGCAAAGTGTCCCTGTTTGTGACAAAAATAACATGTTACCACATTTGACTTACCCACAGGGTTTGGTGATGTTAACACAGGCTGTTTTGTGGTCAGGGCCTGTATACTTACTGCCATTAACTTATCACTTTGTTGTTCCCTGTGTCTGGTGATGTTCCTATCGTGATCAATAGCAGCCTCTCTCAAAGTAGCCACAGACAGACCTCGCCAACATGGTTGTGTGGTCTGTACCCTAGTCTTTAATGATTCTTTTAAACCATCCATCAGTACCGATACTGCTACTTCTCGATGGTTTATGTTTGTTTTAATGTCCTCTATGCCTGTGTATTTTGCCATTTCTGATAATGCTCTGTGAAAATACTCTGCAGCTGTTTCTGACTCCTTCTGTTTAATGGAGAATATTTTGTTCCATTTAACTACGGCTGGGAAATACTCCTTTAACTGTAAGCTTATTCTTTTTACATTGTCTTTGTTGTACACATCTGTAAGAGGTACATCCTGATCTAATCCACAGTCAGCTAAAAATTGAGCTGCGTCGACATTGGAGGGTAAACATGCTCTCAGCAATATCTGCCAGTCTTTGTTGTTGGGCTCTACAGTGTTACCTAGGTCTCTGAT
This sequence comes from Pseudophryne corroboree, assembly GCF_028390025.1. Classification (NCBI taxonomy): domain Eukaryota; kingdom Metazoa; phylum Chordata; class Amphibia; order Anura; family Myobatrachidae; genus Pseudophryne; species Pseudophryne corroboree. Next base: position 189,243,359 of record NC_086453.1, read on the forward strand.
GTATTTTTGGCTGGCAACTAAGTCTTTTCTAGGGTCAGGGAATTCAGACACTATGGTCCTTAATTCCATTCTGGAAAATGGGCTATACATGGCAATGTTCCTCACAGGGGTGACTCCTGATGTGTCAGTTTTCCCATTTGGAACAGCTATTACCCTAACAGGATTAACTCTAACAATATCACTCTGTGTGGGTTCTACAGCCTGTGGTGAAATGGCTTCAGCATAGTGTATGGTGCCGTACTTACCTGTAGATACGACCTCACCTATCCCTCCGCTAGGGGCCCTTGTTACTAATCTCGTGGGTGGAGCTGTGCCTACTGTGGTCTCTGCTATGGTGGCTGCTAGAGAGAGCGCTGAAATTGTTGCCGATTCGTCTTCTTGATCACACTCCTGAGGAAAGTTCAAAACAGGGTACAACTTGCACGGGTTAATACTTGCATTGGTTAATTGGTTAACATTATCTTTAACATTTACACAGTTGCTAAGTGTTTGTGTGTTACACCTTAGTGCGTCATTCTCCGCAACCAATTTCTCTCCCGATATATATGGTGGCGGTGGGGCCGTGGCTATCAGTTTTCTGATTGAGCCAGATCCCGCCGCCTGAGCCAATCCTCTCTGTATGTCACCCTCCTGTTGCCACAACTGCAAATAATCATAATGCTTGATTCGTCTCTTTGCTGATTTAATGAGACATATCCTTCTCCTTAAATTCGTTAACACTTCTGTGCTGAAGCTACCTACTCTTGGGAATTTCTCCCCGTCATGTACCGTCATTCTCTCCCATTCATCACATAAAACCTCTGTGTGTGAACCGTATTTTTCACACATCACGTACCTTGCCGACCCAACTGGTCGGTTCACTGAATCAACCCGAACCGAGGTTGATCGCCCCCTACCTGAACAAGTGGCCCCCATAGTTCGAAGGTGTTGCTTTATTCAGCCAACCCTTACGCAAACCAAATGTCCAAAATAGGCTGACGGTGGCGGTTTACCGAGTACCCCACTCACTCGCCCACGCCGACCAATACGACCTGATCACACCGATATGGTGCTGGCGTACTCGACCCAGGGCCCCTGCGACCTGAACCTCTATTTACTGGAACCTGTGAGGGTGATCCGAAGAACACTTACTCTTTCCAGTAACTATTGGTTGTTGGATAGTTCCTGAGTGAGCAGCGAACTTCCCCTAAAATAAAAAAAATTACACAAATCACGTTAGAATGTACAAATAGCGTTTATGACCTTCGTACACAAATAGTACCGGTCAGGTTTACTAATGTACACAATTACGTGCGGTACAATCGTTCAGCACATAAGCAACTAATCTTATGTACGGAGCGACTAGTGGAATCGAAAATTGCGGCTGTGAATTCCTTCAGCAAGAGCTTGTATGGCCTATATGGGTGTTGCACCAACCCTTTCTTGGTGTTGTGCCTGTGGACTGTATAGCGGACTTCCTTGTCTGCTGTACCTGAACCTGTTGGTCTGCTATGACCTCCTGGTCTGTTACAGTATGACCTCCTGGTCTGCTACACTCTAATGCTCAAATTGTATGTTTTAACCAGGGATGCCTCCCTAGCCACCATGTACGTCACTTACACGCATGTACCTCACGAGAACTCGACTTTTCTTGTGGTTCAACCTGTAAAATTGTATACAACACACTCACTCACCACATGTACACTTTTGTTTCTATTTCTATTTCTGCGCAGAAATTTCTCTTTAGACCAGATCTGTTACAAATTAGGAGAAGGATCTATTAATTTAAATTTCGAATTAAAAAAAATAGATTTGCGCGATTTATCACCTGGCGTTATTTACCGCGTGGCGCTACTTATCGCGTTGAGAGGAGAGAAAAAAAAACTTGTGATTTGAGTTACGTGGGCGTACCCGTACGCTCCGTTGCGTAATATACGCTGCGTGCGTCGGCCCTTGGATTGCGTACGCAAGTCTCAGTCTTTTGTTAGAGACACGTGTACGCAAAGCAAAGATCCACCGTAACACAATTTATACGTTTATCAATGTAGATGATCCTTGATCATCTACCGCACACCACACTGACTTCACCTTATCTCCCAGGCAAAACTGTGTGTTTGTCTATATTTTAACTATGTTACCTTTACTTTTACACTTTGAAATAGCGGCAAATCTCTCTTAGCACGTTTATCAACTATATAATAGCAAACAGGAGAGTGATATACGAAAATACACGAATGAAAAGAAATGCAGATATGCGTGCGTGTGTACGCAAGACAGAAAAATAAACAGTTTTAAAAGAGACTAGCGTGTTGTTCTTACCTCCGGTTCCCGGATTCCTTCAGCACCCTTTACTAAGAGAAGTAGACGCTTATCCAAACAGCACTACGAGGAATATGATCTCCCGCCCTTTGCTGCTGGATAATGTCTGCTGAAATTACCTAGTGCAGATATGTGAAGGACAGGACGAGCCCGCAATTGTTAAAGCAGATTATTTATCTTATATAATACCCTTTATGAGGTCTAAGAACACTGTACGCTAACTACGTATGAAGTACCGTAAGGGTACGCACGTTGCGTAACAATCGCTTAGCCGTGGTCGAGACGCTCAAGCGTTACGTTCGCTCACGGCCAAGAGATCACTGGCAGGCACGCTATTGGCTGCCGACTACCGTAATGATTCGCTATAGCGATGCGACCGCTCGAGACCACGAAGAGATCACCAGCGGCGCATACGCTCACAATGTAAAACCTTTATATCTAAACCATAAACAGTGTATTATGCAGTAAACCCTTTGTGTAGTGATATGGTGTAAATGCAACACAGTATAACCTTACTAGCTTAAAAGCAGTTTGAGCGTCACCGACGCTCTGAGAATACTTAACTCTATAAGAAATACACAGATACCTGGGCTTAGGGTCCAACGCCTAATATATATATATTTTGAATGATATACTTGCAAAAGAATTAATACAAATACAAATCATACACTACAATATAACATAGACTAACTAACCAGGTAACTACACAGTAAATACAATACAATTAAGTTTAAGAGAAAAATGAGAGAAAGAGAAGAGAGAGAAAGATATGGCCCATAATAACAAGAGAGAAACAGTATGATTACGGAGAAAAACTTACGCACAAAGGAAACGATCGCATGCGCCTCTGGACATCCAGCTCCCGATTTTCAGCAATGATAACCGTTGAAGAGTGAGAGCTGGATGTGATCGGCCTTTCTATTTATGCCCCACACACAATGCAATTCAATGGTCCCTACAATCTCATTGTTCATTGGACACAGGAATTCCTCCTCGCATTATAACAAAAGGTCATAGGTTGATTCATACAGGTGGGCTGTGACTATTTCCAACAGCTCAGGTGGGAGGGAAACTGGGTTTCCCGCCGCATGGGTAATAAAGTGCAAATAAAGTAAATGTTCATGAACTTCTTATGTCCATAACTATTCGCACGAGCGATTGATCTGCTTCAAACCAACACCGGAATATTTCTAATTAAATATTCTTCCGATGGATACTAAACACCACTGTATTACTCCTGTCTGACCCTTCGTATCAAACAAAGAGGGATTTCTCTGTTCATGAACATTCTATATTAACCAAACTTTCAGAATCTATCAAAGGGACCATGATCTACAAAATACATTATATAGTAAAAATATGTAACGATTGAGTCGCACGCTACGATCACATAAACTCTACCGTAAATACGCATACCGTGCGCCTGCGGGTGCCCGCGACTGTGAGTATGCGTACGTACGGGAGAGCGTACGCATGCGCAGCACGGACCTGTGTGAGGTGCAAATATGGTAGTGTGCATAGAGATATTTTTCTGACTTTGACAATGTAACTTAAGATATATAGGAAGGACAACACGTAATCTGAAGATAAGATTTATGGAGCATCGTCGCAACATTGTAAATAAGAGGATAGACCACAGTGTGCCAAGACATTTCTTGGACCATCACCAAGGAGATCCCAGTACATTAAAATTGATTGGCCTTGAACATATTACACAGACCAAAAGAGGAGGGGATAGGTACAGTAAACTGTGCAAACAGGAGATATTTTGGATTTCTCATATGTCCTAGAGGATGCTGGGAATGACATCAAGACCATGGGGTATAGACGGGATCCGCAGGAGACATGGGCACTCTAAAGACTTTTCATTGGGTGTGGACTGTCTCCTCTCTCTATGCCCCTCCTCCAGACCTCAGTTTTAGAAATGTGCCCAGGCTGACTGGATGCACTCTGAGGAGCTCTACTGAGTTTCTCTGAAAAGACTTATGTTAGGTTTTTTATTTTCAGGGAGATCTGCTGGCATCAGACTCCCTGCTTCGTGGGACTGAGGGGGCAGAAGCAGAACCAACTTCCTAAAGAGTTTCATGGCTCTGCTTCTGGCTGACAGGACACCATTAGCTCCTGAAGGGTACTGAACGCTAGCCGTGTCTAGATGCTCACTCCCACAGCATGCCGTCACCCCCCTCGCAGAGCCAGAAGTCAGAAGACAGGTGAGTATGAGAAGAATGATCTTCTATCAAGTAAGTGATGACTGAAGTGCGGCACGGCTGGCGGTAGCGCAGCACGCCATTGCTGCCCACACACACTGCAGGGGGCAGGGCGCGGGGGGGGGCCCTGGGCAGCAGTAAATATACCTCAAACTGGCTAAAAGGGGGCATAAGATGCCGCTGGCACAGCCCTACCGCCGCCAGTATAAATATTGTCATGGATACTGAGTGTAAGGAGGGTGGAGCTTCTTCCTCAGGCAGCCAGCACACTGCTCAGCGCCATTTTCTCTCTCTCCTCAGGCTGCACAGAACACGCTGGTCCTCTCCTCCACTTCTGACAAATACAGGGTGCTATTAAGGGAGGGCAAAAAGCTATTGTGGTGCATTTTAATAGTGTGAATTACTGTTTAAAAGCGCTGTTGGGCTGTGGGCATACTGTGTTCACAGGCAATACTGGCTCTGGGATTGTGAACTGGCTGCTCCTATCCTGTGTCCCTCTGACAGATTTTACTGTGGGTCTGTCCCCAAATAAGTCCCAATGTGTCTGTGAGTGTGCTGCACACGTGTGAGGCATGTCTGAGGCAGGGAGTTCCTCCCTGGAGGAAGCCATTTTAGGGACACAGAGTTGTAATGTGGTGGCGCTACCGGCACACCAAGAGCCTGCATGGGTGAAAGAGATACGTGACAGTATGCATCTGATTAACAGAAGATTAGATAAGTCTGAATCTAAGGCTGCATGCTGGAGAAAATCTGTGGAAGATGTGATTTTTCAGGATGCTGTTATTCCTTATGCGGGCGGCCCCTCTGGGTCACATAAGAGACCGTTTGCGAATGTTGTAAACACTGATACCGACATGGACTCAGATTCTTGTGTCGACGATAGTGACTCCAGAGAGACAGATCATAAATTGGCAAAAAGTATACAATATATGATTGTGGCTATAAGGAACGTGTTGGAGGTTACAGAAACCAATCCTGTACCTCAGGAGAAGGCTTATTTATGTAAAGAAAAGAAATCTAAAGTCACGTTTCCTCCTTCACACTAACTAAATGCTCTGTTTGAAGGGATATGGGTGAATCCTGATAAGAAATTTCGTATTCCCAAAAGGATTCAGATAGCTTACCCTTTCCTGGCTGAGGACAGTTAAAAATGGGAGTCACCCCCTGTGTTAGACAGTGCGCTTTCCAGGTTGACAAAGAAGGTAATTCTCCCTGCTCCTGGTACGGCTTCACTTAAAGAGCCGGCAGACGGCAAAATGGAAACGACATTGAAATCCATGTTACCAATGGTACACTACTCAGGCCCACTATTGCCTGCGCATGGGTGAGTCGCGCTATTAAAAAATGGTCAGAGAGCGTGTCATCAGAAATTGACATGATTGATAAAGATGAGATACTCCTTAAGTTAGGGAATATCAAGGACGCTGCCGCCTACATGCTGAAAGCAATGAAGAATATTGGACTCTTCAGTTCACAAGCCGCTACCATGGCAGTATCGGCTAGGCAGGCGCTGTGGATTCGCCAGTGGAACACGGATGCAGATTCCAAAAGAAACATGGAGGCGCTACCATATAAAGGTAAGGCCTTATTTGGCGATGGCCTGGAAGCGTTAGACTCGGCGGCTACCGCAGGTAAGTCGATATTTTTGCCCTATGCGCCTGCACCGGCAAAAAAGACCTATCACACGCAAATGCAGTCCTTTCGGCCCAATAAATACAAAAAGACGAGAGGTTCCCCCTTCTTTGCAGGTAGGGGAAGGGGAAAGAAGCCCACAGCGGCTCCAGGTTCCCAAGAGCAGAAGTCTACCCCTGCTTCTGAAAAATCCTCAGCATGACGCTGGAGCTCCCTTGCGGGAGGCCGCTCGGGTGGAGGCACGTCTCAAACTCTTCAGCCAAGGTTGGATTTTGCCTGGCCTGGATCCCTGGGTGTTTCAAATAGTATCCCAGGGATACAAACTGGAGTTTAAAGACGTTCCCCCATGCCGATTTTTAAATCAACCTTGCCAGTTTCTCTGCCAGAAAGAGAAGCAGTAACAGCGGCAATCCAAAAGTTATGTCAAGACCAGGTCATAGTCCTGGTACCGTTGTTACAACAAGGGTGGGGTTATTATTCAAGCCTCTTTGTTGTTCCGATGCCGGACGGCTCGGTCAGACCAATCCTAAATCTAAAGGATCTGAATTGTTATCTGAAAAGGTTCAGGTTCAAGATGGAATCACTGCGAGCAGTGATTGCCAGTCTGGAGGAGGGGGACTACTTGGTGTCGGTAGACATAAAGGATGCTTACCTGCATGTTCCCATTTATCCTCCTCACCAGGCTTATCTGAGATTCGCGGTTCAGGATTGCCATTACCAATTCCATACGTTACCCTTTGGCCTCTCCACAGCGCCGAGGGTATTCACCAAGGTGATGGCGGAGATGATGGTCCTCCTTCGTCAGAAAGGAGTCAATATAATTCCTTATCTGGACGATCTCCTGATAAAGGCGAGTTCCAGGGAGCAGTTGTTTCAAAACATATCACTCTCTCTGTCAGTACTCCAACAACACGGGTGGATCATAAATTACCCGAAGTCACAAATGGAACCGACGACAAGGTTGTCTTTCCTCAGGATGATTCTGGACACAGAAGTTCAGAGAGTATTTCTTCCGCTGGAAAAGGCTCTGGAAATCCAGAAAATGGTAAAACAGATATTGAAACCATCGAGTGTGTCAATCCATCAGTGCATTCGATTGTTGGGGAAGATGGTGGCGGCCTACGAGGCCATACAATTTGGCAGGTTTCATGCCAGAGTATTCCAATGTGACCTGTTGGACAAGTGGTCGGGGTCACACCTACACATGCACCGAAAGATAATCCTGTCATCAAAAACCAAGATTTCGCTCCTGTGGTGGTTACACAGCTCTCACCTACTAGAGGGATGCAGGTTCGGGATTCAAGACTGGGTCCTGGTAACCACGGATGCGAGTCTCCGAGGCTGGGGAGCAGTCTCTCAGGGAGAAAACTTCCAAAGACATTGGTCACATCAAGAAGCCTGCCTTCACATAAACGTACTGGAGCTAAGAGCCATTTACAACGGCCTTCAACAGGCGGTACATCTTCTTCAAGACCGTCCCGTGCAGATCCAGGCAGACAATGTAACAGCAGTCGCGTACATAAACAGGCAGGGCGGAACGAAAAGCAGAGCGGCAATGGCAGAGGCGACAAAAATCCTCCGCTGGGCAGAAAAACATCTACAAGCTCTGTCGGCAATATTCATTCCGGGAGTAGACAACTGGGAAGCAGACTTCCTCAGCAGACACGATCTCCATCCAGGAGATTGGGGCCTCCACCAAGAAATCTTCGCCAAGGTGACAATTCTTTGGGGAGTTCCTCAAATAGACATGATGGCATCTCGCCTCAACAAGAAGCTTCAGAGATACTGTTACATGTCGAGAGACCCTCAAGCAGTAGCAGTGGATGCACTGGTGACCCAGTGGGTTTTCCCGTCAGTGTATGTCTTCCCTCCACTTCCACTGATCCCAAAGGTACTCAGGATCATAAGAAAAACAAGGGTTCGAGCAATCTTCATTGCCCCAGACTGGCCAAGGAGGGCTTGGTACCCAGATCTTCAGCAGTTGCTCATAGAAGATCCTCGGCCTCTTCCTCCTCGAGAGGACCTGCTGCAGCAGGGGCCGTGCGTGTACCAGGACTTACCGTGGAGCATTTGACGGCATGGCTGTTGAACGCCGGATCCTAGCCAGGAAGGGTATTCCCAAGGAAGTCATCCCCCCCCCTTATTCAGGCCAGAAAAGGAGTAACGTCAAAACATTACCACCGTATTTGGAGAAAATATGTGTCTTGGTGTGAATCCAAGAAAGCTCCTATGGAAGAGTTTCACTTAGGGCGTTTCCTCCATTTTTTGCAGGATGGTGTGGAGGCGGGCCTCCAATTGGGATCAATCAAGGTTCAGATTTCGGCCTTGTCAGTGTTCTTCCAAAAACAATTGGCCTCTCTTCCAGAAGTTCAGACCACCGTGAAAGGGGTTCTGCACATCCAGCCTCCATTCGTGCCTCCAGTGGCACCATGGGACCTTAACGTGGTATTGCAGTTCCTTCAATCGGATTGGTTTGAGCCTCTACAAAATATAGAGTTGAAGTTTCTCACTAGGAAAGTGGTGATACTTCTGGCTTTGGCATCTGCAAGATGGGTGTCTGAATTGGGGGCCTTGTCTCACAAGAGCCCTTACCTGATCTTCCATGAAGATTAGGCAGAGTTGAGAACTCGACAACATTTTCTTCCTAAGGTGGTTTCATCTTTTCACATAAACCAACCTATTGTAGTACCAGTGGTTATTGACACATTCACTGAATCAAAATCTCTAGATGTGGTTAGAGCTTTGAAAATCTTTGTTGCTAGAACGGCTCGTATACGGAAAATAGAGGCCCTGTTTGTCCTGTATGCTCACAACAAGATTGGGTGTCCTGCTTCTAAGCAGACTATTGCACGGTGGATCAGAAATATGATTCAGCAAGCTCATACTACGGCTGTATTGCCGTTACCGACGTCGATGAAGGCCCATTCCACTTGGAAGGTGGGCTCATCCTGGGCGGCTGCCCGGGGGGTCTCGGCATTACAACTGTGCCGAGCAGCTACTTAGTCAGGGTCAAACACATTTGCTAAGTTCTACAAATTTGACACCTTGGCCGAGGAGGACCTAAAGTTTGGTCAATCGGTGCTGCAGGGTCATTTGCACTCTCCCGCCCGTACTGGAGCTTTGGTATAGACCCCATGGTCTTGATGTCATCCCCAGCATCCTCTAGGACGTATGAGAAAACAGGATTTTAATACCTACCGGTACATCCTTTTCTCCTAGTCTGTAGAGGATGCTGGGCGCCCGTCCCAGTGCATACTTTACCTGCAGTTTTAGATATTAGAGTTACACAAGTTGTGTTATCTTAGTTTTCAGCATGTTGCTGCAATTGGTTCATGCCTGTTGGCATGTGTTATGTTGAATGCCATGTGTGCGGCATGGTTGAGGGTGTGAGTTGGTAGATATCTCACCACTAATTTAAGTAAATCTTTTCCTCGAAATGTCAGTCTCCCTGGGCACAGTTCCTACAACTGAGGTCTGGAGGAGGGGCATAGAGGGAGGAGCCAGTTCACACCCAATGAAAAGTCTTTAGAGTGCCCATGTCTCCTGCGGATCCCGTCTATACCCCATGGTCTTGATGTCGTCCCCAGCATCCTATACGTACTAGGAGAAAAGGATTTACCAATAGGTATCAAAATCCTGTTTTTTAAACTAAATTCACTCCATCCTCAGGGTCTCAATGAGGCTATGGAGTTAAATTCAATATTATGATATTAAATCCAAAGATATCATCCTGATTCCCCCTCCAAAAATGTATATTTAACATCAACATATGTATTACTTTCTCTTTATGCATCGTTTCCTTTTTCTGTTTTTTGCACGTCATCCCTAGGATCCATTTATGGATGTGTATATATATATATATATATATGTGTGTATATACGCATGTATATATATATATATATATATATATATACTTATTAGATTATGTTTTTTCAAAAGGGATAATGAAGGTTGCCCTTCCCCTTTATTCTTTCACCCCCTTCCTTCCTCCTCCTGTTCGTCCCGTTCCTATTTTTAAAGATTAATGTCAGTAAGTAAGAACTGAGTCCATAGAAATACTTACTACCATTTAGAAATTAATAATGCAGGAGGATCAATAGAAGGTCATATAACTATTAATAAGGTACTAAATGGGAAAAGTAAAAATCCTATTACGTAGCCTCAGGAGAGGCGTTCTGTAAGTTTAAGAAAAGGTAAACAAAATCATGTGACTCTAAATTGATGACGCGTCCATATGGCTGACGTTGAAGGGAATGTTTCTATGTTTAAAGCGCGATCACGGGACGAACGAGGTCATGTGACCGGGATAGAGGACGCGTCATCACAGCGGGAGGAGCAGTGATCTTTCATAGTCTAAAGGCAGTTCACATGACTGTATGACGCGTTTGAGACGGAAGTCCTTATTAGGTGGCCGCGTTAGTCACGTGAGCTGGGACATTAGGATACAGTTTAACACCCATTGGGCCGCACAGTCATGTGACAAGGAAATAGTGTGGGTGGCTGCCATGGCAACTAAGTTGTTTACTTTGCTCACCAATGTGAGACCTGATAGGAGAAAAAAATCTATACCATGTAATATGGGTCATGTGATCGGACCTAATCTTACATCTAATAAAAACTGTATTTTAGCACATTTACCCAGCTAGTTTTTAAGTTAGATTATTACTACTAAAGGAAGTTTGCCTTTCTGCTGCTATATATGTATAAATAAAATCATTTTGTGTTTATAAATATAATTAAATCTGAACAGGTGGTTTTTGTATGGATAATTGATATCCCTATATAAGAGCCATATGAGCCCAGTATTAGCACATTTGATAAAGCTGCCAAACGCCAGCGAAACGCGTAAGGGGACCAGCCTTTGAACCCGACACCACAAAGCCACCTAAAGGACACTTCTGCAGTTGTTGTCATCTTGGACATTTCAAGCTTATGGACGTGGAAAAGTAATATAGAGAGAATCACCAAACACTTGCATCGGATCGGAGACAGCATCTGGACCTTCGCTAGGTGGGACACGCGGCTAATCCACAAAATATCCAGTAATTATACCTACAAGATTGGACGCATCTGCATACCTTAAAATAAGGATCCTGTTGATAATGTGACCAGTCACAGGGATATTAATAATATTGGGTGTGCTTACACACATTATTTGTTGGTGGTCAGAGACTGGCTTTAGAGGCTTTAAAAATTCATGGTTTTATTTGAGAACAATTTTTACATGTCTTAGTATTATTAAATTGATGTGACTTTTTATGAAATCACCTGTTTTCAGATTCTTTCTTAGCGCTGTTTTTTTATATGTTGTTACCTTCAGTCTTATGAGAGATTGACTATCCCTCACTCTACAGCAGCTTAGAGAACCAGCACAGTCATAGCGCCAGAACCTGTATTAAGTAATTAAAACAATTTTTTGCATAGCACAAACACCTGGCCCATCTAGGGGGTTAATTTACTAAGATGGGTGTTCTATGTAAGATGGGATGTTGCCCATAGCACTGCAGTGTCAGACACAGAGCCGGATTAAGGGGGGGTCACAAGGGGTTAGTACCCCGGGCCCTCCTCCCTGAAGGGGCCCCCCGGACAGAGCTGCTTAGATCCATCTGACCCTACTACCTGCACAGCATACACAGTCACGCTGCACGAAGGGTTACTCACAGCAGTAGCTACAGCAGTAGCAGCTGCCTGGCTTGCAGCAGGGACCATGCCTCTTCCCAGCGTTACCGAGGAGAGAGGGACCCGGATCAGCGGACTGGACAGGAGACGGAACAGACCTCTCTGCTGCACTGATAAGGAGGGCTGTCAAGCAAGATAGTCCGGAGGTGAGCGCCTACCCCACACAGTAATGAGTTTACTGTTATAGTCCGCAGCAGTGGCAGTGCAGACTGCATGCTGTGTTAAATCTCAATGGGCAGGGACTTAAACCTTTATAATAGTTACCCCATATCCCTAAGAAGCAAGAAAAGTCGCCCCCCCCCCCCCATTAAAAAGCACTAAACAAAAAAAAACACTACCCCACCCTGCGGCCAATGTATTTTTTTTAATTATTATTTTAACCTCCCTTCTCCTCCAGCATAATTTAACGGTGTATTATTCCTCCCTCACCCCCAATAGTTATTGATTCCTTCCCCCCCCCCCCCGGGAGTAGCCCCCCCTCCTCCACCACCTCCACCCTAGGCATACATGATTTTCCCCTCCACACACACACACACACACACACACATGCAGGGGCCCCCTATTTTAAGTGCCCTGGGCCCCCCAAAGGCTTAATCCGGCTCTGGTCAGACAGGATGGCAGTTTTAAAAACTAGGCCCCAAAGAACACATAATGCAAAGAAGAAAAAGAGGTGGAATGAGGTAGCTGGATGACTAAGCTAAGCGACCCAAGTGGGCGGCACAAACACCTGGCCCATCTAGGAGTGGCACTGCAGTGTCAGACAGGATGGCAGTTTTAAAAACTAGGTCCTAAAGAGCACATATTCCAAAGTTTAAAAAAGAGGTGTAATGAGGTAGCTGGATGACTAAGCAAAGCGACCCAAGTGGGCAGCACAAACATCTGGCCCATCTAGGAGTGGCACTGCAGTGGCAGACAGGATGGCACTTTTAAAAACTAGGCCCCGATGAGCACATAATGCAAAGATGAAAAAGAGGTTCAAGATGGAATTGTCCTTGGGCCCTCCCACCCACCCTTATGTTGTATAAACAGGACATGTTCACTTTAACAAACCAATAATTTCACCAACACAGCTGTCGCTGAAATGATTGGTTTGTTTGGGCCCACAGCAAAAAAGAAGCAATTAATCTCTACTTGCACACACTGGCTCTATAGTGGCAAGATGTCGTCCTCATCCTCAGATTCCCCCAACCCCTTTAGTGTTTACATCCTCATCCTCACAGAGAAATAATATTCAAACAAACAAAACCACATAATTTAGGTGTCAGTGGACTAGTGCTTACACTATTACCACAAGTTTCTGAACTTGACAATGGGGGTCATTCCGAGTTGATCGTAGCTGTGCTAAACTTAGCACAGCTATGATCGTAAACTCACACATACGGGGGGTACGCCCAGCACAGGGCTAGCCCGCCCAGCATGTCTGTGCCTGTCCCCCCTCCTCCCCCGCACAAATACAAAAGCATCGCACAGTGGCGATGCCTTTGTATTTGAGGAGTAACTCCTGGCCAGCGCAGCTCCTGCGGCTGGCCGGGAGTTACTCGTCGCTCCCGCTGGCCGCAGCGGCTGCGTGACAAATCACGCAGCCGCCGCGGCCCGCCCCCCAATGATCCGGCCACGCCTGCGTTGGCTAACTTGCTCCCCCTAAACGGCGGCTTAGCGCCGCCGTTCAGCCCCTCCTGCCCTGTGACCGCCTCTGTCTCAGAGGCGATCGCTGAGCACCGACGACTGCCATGCGCCGGCACACTGCGGCGCATGCGCAGTTCCGACCAGATCGCTGCGCTGCGACAAACTGCAGCGAGCGATCGGGTCAGAATGACCCCCAATGACTTATGATGAATGCGCTGCAGGTGACGTATAAGGAAGGATGTTCCAAGGTGGTTAACATCCTTACCCCTACTAATTACAGATTGACAGAGGCAACACACGGCTTGACACCTGTTGTCTGGATTTGTGGAGAAATAATTCCACACCGAAGAGAGAAGAGGTGGATTTTTTGGTATTTTGCCCAGGCATGACAATTGCCTTATTCATCCCATGGACAGCAACTGTCTCCCCTGGTGCCTGATTTAAACAAACCACATCACCATCAGAATCCTCATTGTCAACATCCTACTCAGTGCCAGCAACACCCATATCCTCATCCTGGTGTACTTCAACAGCGACATCTTCAATTTCAATATTTGAAAATGGACTGTGGGTGGTCCTTCCAGCACTCGCAGAGGGCGTGCAAATGGTGGAAGGAGCAACCTCTTCCTGTCCAGTGTTGGGAAGGTCAGACATCGCATCCGCCGACACACTTGGACTCTCCTTGAGGATTTGTGATACCATCTTAGAACGCACAGTTCTTTGCTGTGCATTTGCCAGCTTAACTCTTTTCATTTTTCTACTAGGAGGATGAGGGCTTCCATCGTCATGTGAAGCTGAACCTCTCGTCATGAACATAGGCCAGGGCCTTAGCCGTTCCTTGCCACTCCGTGTCGTAAATGGTATATTAGCAAGTTTCCGTTTCTCCTCAGACGATTTAAATTTATTTTTTTGGGTCAATTTACTGAACTTTGGCTTTTAAGATTTTACTTTTTGAATGGATTTTATTGTCTATGTCATGACTAGTGGCAGCAGCTTCAGCACTAGGAGGAAGTGGTTCTTGATCTTTCCCTATTTTATCCTCCAATTTTCTGTTCTCCATTATTTTTCTGGAGCTATATAACAATATGCAGCACAGGAGAGCATACCCCTAAACCTTACACACACGGCAAAGTCTGTAAAAATTATTTGGATAATAATAACCCATTTATTTGGAGTTATTATAATAATATGCAGCACAGGAGAGTGTACCCCTACACCACACAGGGCAAACCCTGTAAAAATTATAATATTAATAACCCCTTTATTTGGAGTAAATAATATACAGCACATGACACCACTGGACTTATACGGCAGTACCGCTGGAGTTATACGGCAGTACTGCTGGACTTATATAGGAGTACCCCTGGACTTATACGGTAGTACCGCTGGACTTGTACGGCTGTACCCCTGGACTTATACGGAAGTACCGCTGGATTTACGTGGCAGTACTGCTGGACATATACGGCAGCACCACTGGACTGGACTTATACAGCAGCACCACTGGACTGGACTTATACAGCAGCACCACTGGACATATGGAAGCACAGGACACCACCACTGGACCTATGGCAGCACAAAACACCACCACTGGACTGATGCAGCACAAGACAGCACCACTGGACTGGACTTATACAGCAGCACCACCACTGGATTTATGGCAGCACAGGACACCACTACTGGAGTGACTGGACTGATGCAGCACAAGACACCACCACTGGACTGATGCAGCACAAGACAGCCCCACTGTACTGGACTTATACAGCAGTACTGGACTTATGGCAGCACAAGACACCACCACTGTGACTGGACTGATGCAGCATAAGACAGCACCACTGGAATGATACAAAAGAGCAGGTCGCCACCCCACCACGCCACTTTCCCGCTCAGACATTGAGGAGACACATCCTCTCGCAACACTCTCCAGGACTGGAACTAAGATGGTGGGGCGGGAGGTGCAAAATATACAAAGTCCGGATCTCATAAGAATCCAACAGAAGGATGATGACGTTTTGCCTCATGAGTGTGGTGGGAAAACCTGAGCCGGACTCGGATCCAGACTCGGATCGTCAAGTCCGCGGGGGTTCGGATCTCTAAAATCTGAATCCGCTCATCCCTAGTTTAAACGCCCTGGCAACAGCAATTTGTACTCTTCGCCCATAGTTGAATTCCCCCCTAGCTTGTGTTGTTTATTAGTATATTTATTGAATATGATTTGCTTTAAAATTTTTGATTTTGTTTTATTATTTATAAATGCATTTTTAATATATCAATGTGAGTTGTTTATGTCACACTGATGCTGATCATATTCTTTGTAAACTTAAAGTTCCATCTCCTATAAACTTTTAGTTCTGGTGACCCTGAATCTAAATACATTTTCATCTAAACAGAAATCGTTAAATCCTTACATCCAGCAAAACAATAGAAATAGTAGTTTTGTATAAAAATATGATTTCATAAAACATGATGAAAGTAATGCAGATCTGTGCTGTAAATGCACTACTTACCAAAGTTGCCCATGCCTTCCTTTAATTCCTGTTGCCCAAATGTAGACAATTTCCAATGTGTGTATTTCTTATACTGAATTCACAAGATCATGTGGTGGAAAAGTGCTGATATTCTGTATATGCAACCACATAATTATAGTATAGGCACTGTGACAGTGACAGATTGCAATAAGCCAGTGTTCCCAAAAGCAAGTTATACTGCAGTCAGCGTCACCCACATTTTATTGTGAAAGATTTTACTTTAAAAAAAATTAAGTTCATTGTTGTGTTGGGAAAAAGCAGGTTATGAAAAAAAAACATTAAAACAGCTAAAATCACAGAATTTGGGGGGTAATTTTGCTCCTACGGTATTATTAACCTCAATAACAATCATTTCCACTCATTCCAGTCTATTCTGAACACCTCACACATCACAATATTGTTTTTAGGCCAAAAGGTTGCACCGAGGTTGCTGGATGGCTAAGCTAAGCGACACAAGTGGACAACACAAACACCTGGCCCATCTAGGAGTGGCACTGCGGTGGCAGACAGGATGGCAGATAAAAAAAAAGGTCCCAAACAGCACCTCATGCAAAGATGTAGAAGAGGTGCAAATGAGGTACCTGTATGACTAAGCCAAGCAACACAAACAATTGGCCCATCTAGGAGTGGCACTGCAGTTGCAGACAGGATGGCACTTTTCAAAAACTAGGCCCCAAACAGCACCTCATGCAAAGATGTCGAAGAGGTGCAATGAGGTAGCTGTATGACTAAGCCAAGGGACACAAACAATTCCCACTGGAATTATATGTCCAAATCACTGGAATTAAATGGCAAAATAACTGGACTTATACGGCAGCACCAATGAAATGGACTTATACGGCAGTACCCCTGGACTTGATGATTTGTTTTTCATTTGGGATGGGGATTTTAACACAGCCTCACAATTTGTTACTTCACTAAATACCAACACTTTTAATTTATCCTTCACCTACACTTTTGACAGATGTAAAATTAATTATTTGGACCTTACCTTGGAGATTGTTGATAATAAGATTCAAACTACCAATTACATAAAAGAAACCAGTAGTAATGCCTATTTGCACTTTAGTAGTGCACATCATGACCCTTGGAAGGAGAATATTCCTAAAGGACAGCTGTTGCGTATTAAACGCAACTGCTCCAAAAAAGAACTGTTCTCCGACCAGGCACAGTCCATGATTAAATCATTTAATTCCCGAGGATGTCCCAAGAAACTACTTTCAAAAGCTTATGATGAAGTTATAAAGGTAGATAGAGAGTCTCTGATAAATGATCTGGCATTTATCTCTAAATTTAATAACAAGTCAGGAGAAATTAAACAGGCATTTAATTATAATTACAATATCTTAAAACAAGACACTTTGTTAAAAAATTAACTTTCATCCCAACCAAAAGTTATTTTTAAAAATAATAGATCCCTAAAAACAATATTAGCACCTAGTATGTTGAAAAGTCAATCAAAAACAGACGATTGAAAGTTAGAAGGGGAGTGGCTGTCCACAAAACCTAATGGATTTTATAAATGTGGGAAAACTCGATGCACAACATGTAAACACGTGATGAATCGAACAAAGACTGTGGATATAGATAAGGATGGGAACACCCACAATATAAAAAGTTTCATCAGTTGTTGTGACACAAATTGGGTCATCTACTTATTGCAGTGTGGATGTAACTGTATATAGGAAAGACAACACGTAATCTGAAGATAAGATTTATGGAGCATCGTCGCAACATTGTAAATAAGAGGATAGACCACAGTGTGCCAAGACATTTCTTGGACCATCACCAAGGAGATCCCAGTACATTAAAATTGATTGGCCTTGAACATATTACACAGACCAAAAGAGGATGGGATAGGTACAGTAAACTGTGCAAACAGGAGATATTTTGGATTTTTAAACTAAATTCACTCCATCCTCAGGGTCTCAATGAGGCTATGGAGTTAAATTCAATATTATGATATTAAATCCAAAGATATCATCCTGATTCCTGCTCCAAAGATACATATTTATCATCAACATATGTATCTCTTTCTCTTTATGCATCGTTTCCTTTTTCTGTTTTTTGCACGTCATCCCTAGGATCCATTTATGGATGTGTACATATATGTGTGTATATACGCACATATATACTTATTAGATTATATGTTTTTTTCAAAAAGGATAATGAAGGTTCTCCGTCCCCTTTATTCTTTCACCCCCTTCCTTCCTCCTCCTGTTTGTCCCGTTCCTAATTTTAAAGATTAATGCAAGTAAGTAAGAACTGAGTCCATAGAAATACTTACTACCATTTAGAAATTAATAATGCAGGAGGATCAATAGAAGGTCATATAACTATTAATAAGGTACTAAATGGGAAAAGTAAAAATCCTATTACGTAACCTCAGGAGAGACGTTCTGTAAGTTTAAGAAAAGGTAAACAAAATCATGTGACTCTGAATTGATGACGCGTCCATATGGCTGAAGTTGAAGGGAATGTTTCTATGTTTAAAGCGCAATCACGGGACGAATGAGGTCACATGACCGGGTTAGAGGATGCGTCATCACAGCGGGAGGTGCTGGGATCTGTCATAGTGTAAAGGCAGGTCACATGACTGTATGATGCGATCGAGCCAGAAGTCCTTATTAGGAGGCCGCGACAGTCACGTGAGCTGAGACATTAGGATACAGTTTAACACCCATTGGGCCGCACAGTCATGTGACAAGGAAATAGTGTGGGTGGCTGCCATGGCAACTAAGTTGTTTACTTTGCTCACCAATGTGAGACCTGATAAGAGAAAAAAATCTATACCATGTGATATGGGTCATGTGATCGGACCTAATCCTACATCTAATAAAAACTGTATTTTAGCACCTTTACCCAGCTCGTTTTTAAGTTAGATTATTACTACTAAAGGAAGTTTGCCTTTCTGCTGCTATATATGTATAAATAAAATCATTTTGTGTTTATAAATATAATTAAATCTGAACAGGTGGTTTTTGTATGGATAATTGATATCTCTATATAAGAGCCATATGAGCCCAGTATTAGCACATTTGATAAAGCTGCCAAACGCCAGCGAAACGCGTAAGGGGACCAGCCTTTGAACCCGACACCACAAAGCCACCTAAAGGACACTTCTGCAGTTGTTGTCATCTTGGACATTTCCAGCTTATGGACGTGGAAAAGTAATATAGAGAGAACCACCAAACACTTGCGTCAGATCGGAGACAGCATCTGGACCTTCGCTAGGTGGGACACGCGGCTAATCCATGAAATATCCAGTAATTATACCTACAAGATTGGACGCATCTGCATACCTTAAAATAAGGATCCTGTTGATAATGTGACCAGTCACAGGGACATTAATAATATTGGGTGTGCTTACACACATTATTTGTTGGTGGTCAGAGACTGGCTTTAGAGGCTTTAAAAATTCATGGTTTTAATTGTGAATCATTTTTACATGTCTTAGTATTATTAAATTGATGTTCATTTTTCATGAAATCACCTGTTTTCAGATTCTTTCTTAGCGCTGCTTTTTTATATGTTGTTACCTTCCGTCTTATGAGAGATTGACTATCCCTCACTCTACAGCAGCTTAGAGAACCAGCACAGTCATAGCGCCAGAACCTGTATTAAGTAATTAATACAATTTTTTGCATAGCACAAACACCTGGCCCATCTAGGGGGTTAATTTACTAAGATGGGTGTTCTATGTAAGATCGGATGTTGCCCATAGTACTGCAGTGTCAGACAGGATGGCAGTTTTAAAAACTAGGCCCCAAAGAACACATAATGCAAAGAAGAAAAAGAGGTGGAATGAGGTAGCTGGATGACTAAGCTAAGTGACCCAAGTGAGCGGCACAAACACCTGGCCCATCTAGGAGTGGCACTGCAGTGTCAGACAGGATGGCAGTTTTAAAAACTAGGTCCTAAAGAGCACATATTGCAAAGAAGAAAAAGAGGTTCAAGATGGAATTATCCTTGGACCCTCCCACCCACCTTTATGTTGTATAAACAGGACATGTACACTTTAACAAACCAATCATTTCAGCTACACGACTGTCGCTGAAATGATTGGTTTGTTTGGGCCCACAGCAAAAAAGAAGCAATTAATCTCTCCTTGCACACACTGGCTCTACAGTGGCAAGATGTCGTCTTCATCCTCAGAATCCCCCAACCCCTTTAGTGTTTACATGCTCATCCTCACAGAGAAATAATATTCAAACAAACAAAACCACATCATTTAGGTGTCAGTGGACTGCTTACACTATTACCCCAAGTTTCTGAATTTGACAATGACTTATGATGAATGCGCTGCAGGTGACGTATAAGGAAGGATATTCCAAGGTGGTTAACATCCTTACCCCTACTTATTACAGATTGACAGAGGCAACACACGGCTTGACAACTGTTCTCCGGATTTGTGGAGAAATAATTCCACACCGAAGAGGGAGGAGGTGGATTTTTTGGTATTTTGCCCAGGCATGACAATGGGCTTATTCATCCCACGAACAGCAACTGTCTACCCCGGTGCCTGATTTAAACAAACCACATCACCATCAGAATCCTCATCGTCAACATCCTCCTCAGTGCCAGCAACACCCATATCCTCATCCTGGTGTACTTCAACAGCGACATCTTCAATTTCAATATTTGAAAATGGACTGTGGGTGGTCCTTCCAGCACTTGCAGAGGGCGTGCAAATGGTGGAAGCCACCTCTTCCTGTCCAGTGTTGGGAAGGTCAGACATTGCAACCGCTGACACACTTGGACTCTCCTTGAGGATTTGTGATACCATCCTAGAACGCACAGTTCTTTGCTGTGCATTTGCCACCTTAACTCTTTTCATTTTTCTACTAGGAGGATGAGGGCTTCCATCGTCATGTGAAGCTGAACCTCTCGTCATGAACATAGGCCAGGGCCTTAGCTGTTCCTTGCCACTCCGTGTCGTAAATGGTATATTAGCAAGTTTATGTTTCTCCTCAGATGATTTAAATTTATTTTTTTGGGTCATTTTACTGAACTTTGGATTTTAAGATTTTACATGTTGATGGGATTTAATTGTCTATGTCATGACTAGTGGCAGCAGCTTCAGCACTAGGAGGAAGTGGTTCTTGATCTTTCCCTATTTTATCCTCCAATTTTCTGTTCTCCATTATTTTTCTGGAGCTATATAACAATATGCAGCACAGGAGAGCATACCCCTAAACCATACACACACGGCAAAGCCTGTAAAAATTATTTGGATAATATTAACCCATTTATTTGGAGTTATTATAATAATATGCAGCACAGGAGAGTGTACCCCTACACCACACAGGGCAAACCCTGTAAAAATTATAATATTAATAACCCCTTTATTTGGAGTAAATAATATACAGCACATGACACCACTGGACTTATACGGCAGTACCGCTGGAGTTATACGGCAGTACTGCTGGACTTATATGGGAGTACCCCTGGACTTATACAGTAGTACCACTGGACTTATACGGCTGTACCCCTGGACTTATACGGCAGTACCACTGGACTTATACGACAGTACTGCTGGACATATACGGCAGCACCACTGGACTGGACTTATATGGCAGCACCACTGGACTGGACTTATACAGCAGTACCACTGGACTTATGGCAGCACAGGACACCATCACTGGACTTATGGCAGCACAGGACACCACCACTGGACTGATGCAGCACAAGACAGCACCACTGGACTGGACTTATACAGCAGCACCACTGGATTTATGGCAGCACAGGACACCACTACTGGAGTGACTGGACTGATGCAGCACAAGACACCACCACTGTACTGATGCAGCACAAGACAGCACCACTGGACTGGACTTATACAGCAGCACAGGACACCATCACTGGACTTATGGCAGCACAGGACACCACCACTGGACTGATGCAGCACAAGACAGCACCACTGGACTGGACTTATACAGCAGCACCACTGGATTTATGGCAGCACAGGACACCACCACTGGAGTGACTGGACTGATGCAGCACAAGACACCACCACTGGACTGATGCAGCACAAGACAGCACCACTGGACTGGACTTATACAGCAGCACTGGACTTATGGCAGCACAGGACACCACCACTGGACTTATGGCAGCACAGGACACCACCACTGGACTGGACTTATACAGCAGCACTGGACTTATGGCAGCACAGGACAACACCACTGGACTGGTGTAGGACAAGACAACACCACTGGACTGGACTTATACAGCAGCACCACTGGACTTATGGCAGCACAGGACACCACCACTGGACTGGACTTATACAGCAGCACTGGACTTATGGCAGCACAGGACACCACCACTGGACTGGTGTAGGACAAGACAACACCACTGGACTGGACTTATACAGCAGCACCACTGGATTTATGGCAGCACAGGACACCACCACTGGAGTGACTGGACTGATGCAGCACAATACACTACCACTGGACTGATTCATCACAATACAGCACCACTGGACTGGACTTATACAGCAGTACTGGACTTATGGCAGCACAGGACACCACCACTGTGACTGGACTGATACAGCACAAGACACCACTACTGGACTGATGCAGCACAAGACAGCACCACTGGAATGATACAAAAGAGCAAGTTACCACCCCACGCACCACGCCACTTTCCCGCACAGACATTGAGGAGACACATCCTCTCGCAACACTCTCCAGGACTGGAGTTAAGATGGCGGCGCGGGAGGTGCAAAATATACAAAGTCCGGATCTCACAAGAATCCAACACAAGGATGATGACGTTTTGCCTCGTGAGTCTGGTGGGAAAACCTGAGCCGGACTTGGATCCAGACTCGGATCATGAAGTCCGCGGGGGTTCGGATCGCTGAGATCCGAATCCGCTCATCCCTAGTTTAAACGCCCTGGCAACAGCAATTTGCACTCTTCGCCCACAGTTGAATCCCCCCCTAGCTTGTTTTGTTCATTAGTTTATTTATTGAATATGATTTGGTTTTAAATTTTTGATTTTGTTTTATTATTTACAAATGCATTTTTAATATATCAATGTGAGTTGTTTATGTCACACTGATGCTGATCATATTCTTTGTAAACTTAAAGTTCCATCTCCTGTAAACTTTTAGTTCTGATGACCCTGAATCTAAATAAATTTTCATCTAAACAGAAATCGTTAAATCCTTACATCCAGCAAAACAATAGAAATAGTAGTTTTGTATAAAAATATAATGATTTCATAAAACATGATGAAAGTAATGCAGATCTGTGCTGTAAATGCACTACTTACCAAAGTTGCCCATGCCTTCCTTTAATTCCTGTTGCCCAAATGTAGACAATTTCCAATGTGTGTATTTCTTATACTGAATTCACAAGATCATGTGGTGGAAAAGTGCTGATATTCTGTATATGCAACCACATAATTATAGTATAGGCACTGTGATAATGACAGATTGCAATAAGCCAGTGTTCTTGAAAAGCAAGTTATACTGCAGTCAGCGTCACTCACATTTTATTGTGAAAGATTTTAGTTAAAAAAAATTCAGTTCATTGTTGTGTTGGGAAAAAGCAGGTTATGAAAAAAAACCTAAAAACAGCTAAAATCACAGAATTTTTTTTTTGGGGGGTGGTGTAATTTTGCTCCTACGGTATTATTAACCTCAATAACAATAATTTCCACTCATTTCCAGTCTATTCTGAACACCTCACACATCACAATATTGTTTTTAGGCCAAAAGGTTGCACGAGGTTGCTGGATGGCTAAGCTAAGCGACACAAGTGGACAACACAAACACCTGGCCCATCTAGGAGTGGGTCACAAAAAAAGGGGAAAAGTTAAGGATAAGGGATTGGAGGGAAGGGGGAAAGGTAAGGTTAGTTGCACAGGATGAGAGTTTACAGAAAAAGGCCCCTAATTCATATGTTTTATTAGTTATTCATATTTAGAGGGGGTGCTACCACAGATCATGTTGTAGTTATGTAGCAAAGGAAAGGAAAGGATCTGTCTTAGGTGCACAAAATTTAAAATATAACTTTTAATTATTACCGTTAAGAATTTTGGGTTATAGCGTATTCTACTGAGTAGCTAATATGTGAAATATTAAAACCACAATTAACAGATATGTGAAAACATGACAACACTGTGAATTACAAAAAAAGAAAATAAACAAAGATTTAAAATGAGCGTCTGTTTGGTGTCTGTTCTGTTATATCCCTGTTTTTGTATATATCAGCAATATTACATATTTATGTTACACATAAGTGTGTTTATGTTCAGTTGGTGAATTGAATGCTTAGAAGAGTGTTACTGAATTTCAAAATTTAAATACTTCTGGCACTGTGCCCAGATTTTGTATATATCAACAATGTTGCATGTTTGTGTTACACATGGATATATTTGTATTCAAATGGTTGCTTCAATGCCTAGAAGAATGTTTCTAACACTTCAATATTTGGATAAATGTCTCTGGCACAGAGCCCAGATTTTATGACTGAAACATATGTTGCAATCTTTGAAAATTGTACTGAAATGATCCTGTATTCATTAATTTGTTACTGATCTCTCAAATTTATAAGATCAATCGCACATATATTTTATGTGCTATCGTTCTTCATTGATTTAAGGACGTTATAGACATATGCTGCATCCTATAGTTGCAGTATTAAATCCCCATGGTGTTTCATTGATGTATAAATCTCCGTGTGGTAGTATGATATCACCTTTCAGAAATAGTCAAATTCTCAATCGTTTTGTTTGATGATATAATATAATATTCCACTGTTGGTTCACCTCTCACTCATAGTGTCAGGTGTCTGTCTTGTATATATGGATCATCTGTTCATATCCCCCTTCAAATTCACTGTGACATCACACCACCTCTCACTTATAGTGTCAGGTGCATTACATATCAGGGAATAATCCCGTATTATCTCTTATATGTGAGATTGTATGCTGGTTCGCCTCTCACTTATAGTGTCAGGCGTGCTGTATATAAGGGGGGAGTGATCCTATGATGTCCTTAGTTATATGCCGATACACCTCTCACTCATGGTGTAAGGTGTTATGTTATTACTGAATTTAGATAATAATGGATATCACACTATGTGTCACTAGAGATTTATTCTGATGGTAGTGCACCAGATTATTTATCCCAAAAGGGGATGAAACATAGAAGGGGTGAATTTAATATAATACGTGGATGGAGCTTAGTTGTATATAACAAATGTGTGGCGCTTTTGTACAGGAAAATTATTTCAATACAATGAGTGTTAGATTGCAATCAAATATACAGTAGGTAATCTATAGCTAAATTTTGTCAATTACTGTGATCTATTGTAATTTGATCACTTCATTGACTTTGCATCCCTGTATACAGCTCAAAATCAAATATACAGTCGGCGCTCTGTGACTAGGATAATTGCTGTGATCTATGGTTTGATTATTTTTATCTTCACCCAATTTATATACGGTGAAATAATCATATAGTCCCCTACTGAGTGCCACTTGCGTGTGCAGATCCCTTGAGCAGAATATTGTCAGTTACCCATATATATTAATTCCTGACAATTCTTTTAGGGCGAATCTGCACCTCAGTAGCGGCCAGTATCCATATCTACAAACGTTATCCACTATATTAAAGATATCGTATTGTTTTACTCCACACTCCGCATGTAAATTGCCTATCACAGCCCACATATGCTGTGTATTCTTGCTCACACGAGAGTGGGTATGGTGTCAGTTTATTATCAGTATTTTGATGATCAGAAAACTGGCCGTCACTCTAATATGCACACATGATCACAGTATTACACTTGCATATATATGTATATGAGTTCTTCTAAGCATCACTGTTACGCTAGGACTGATGTAGTGTTTAGCATTCCACACATGGGATGCCTATAAGTCCTCGTATCCTATACTATCTAAATCCCGTGATCTTAGTCGCTCGGGATTCACAGACCTAGCGGTGACTTTACTTATAAATGATACATTGCCTAATCTTTATACATTTCTTAATATTTTTCAAACAGGAGAAGCAGACACGTAGGACGCTCAGG
Source organism: Pseudophryne corroboree (assembly GCF_028390025.1). NCBI lineage: Eukaryota > Metazoa > Chordata > Amphibia > Anura > Myobatrachidae > Pseudophryne > Pseudophryne corroboree. Next base: position 189,269,366 of record NC_086453.1, read on the forward strand.
TCCTACGTACGTTTCACAATAGCTTCGTCAGGGTTACCCTGACAAAGCTATTGTGAAACGTACGTAGGACCTGAGCGTCCTACGTGTCTGCTTCTCCTGTTTGAAAAATATTAAGAAATGTATAAAGATTAGGCAATGTATCATTTATAAGTAAAGTCACCGCTAGGTCTGTGAATCCCGAGCGACTAAGATCACGGGATTTAGATAGTATAGGATACGAGGACTTATAGGCATCCCATGTGTGGAATGCTAAACACTACATCAGTCCTAGCGTAACAGTGATGCTTAGAAGAACTCATATACATATATATGCAAGTGTAATACTGTGATCATGTGTGCATATTAGAGTGACGGCCAGTTTTCTGATCATCAAAATACTGATAATAAACTGACACCATACCCACTCTCGTGTGAGCAAGAATACACAGCATATGTGGGCTGTGATAGGCAATTTACATGCGGAGTGTGGAGTATAACAATACGATATCTTTAATATAGTGGATAACGTTTGTAGATATGGATACTGGCCGCTACTGAGGTGCAGATTCGCCCTAAAAGAATTGTCAGGAATTAATATATATGGGTAACTGACAATATTCTGCTCAAGGGATCTGCACACGCAAGTGGCACTCAGTAGGGGACTATATGATTATTTCACCGTATATAAATTGGGTGAAGATAAAAATAATCAAACCATAGATCACAGCAATTATCCTAGTCACAGAGCGCCGACTGTATATTTGATTTTGAGCTGTATACAGGGATGCAAAGTCAATGAAGTGATCAAATTTCAATAGATCACAGTAATTGACAAAATTTAGCTATAGATTACCTACTGTATATTTGATTGCAATCTAACACTCATTGTATTGAAATAATTTTCCTGTACAAAAGCGCCACACATTTGTTATATACAACTAAGCTCCATCCACGTATTATATTAAATTCACCCCTTCTATGTTTCATCCCCTTTTGGGATAAATAATCTGGTGCACTACCATCAGAATAAATCTCTAGTGACACATAGTGTGATATCCATTATTATCTAAATTCAGTAATAACATAACACCTGACACCATGAGTGAGAGGTGTATCGGCATATAACTAAGGACATCATAGGATCACTCCCCCCTTATATACAGCACGCCTGACACTATAAGTGAGAGGCGAACCAGCATACAATCTCACATATAAGAGATAATACGGGATTATTCCCTGATATGTAATGCACCTGACACTATAAGTGAGAGGTGGTAGATTGTCACAGTGAATTTGAAGGGGGATATGAACAGATGATCCATATATACAAGACAGACACCTGACACTATGAGTGAGAGGTGCACCAACAGTGGAATATTATATTATATCATCAAACAAAACGATTGAGAATTTGACTATTTCTGAAAGGTGATATCATACTACCACACGAGATTTATACATCAATGAAACACCATGGGGATTTAATACTGCAACTATAGGATGCAGCATATGTCTATAACGTCCTTAAATCAATGAAGAACGATAGCACATAAAATATATGTGCGATTGATCTTATAAATTTGAGAGATCAGTAACAAATTAATGAATACAGGATCATTTCAGTACAATTTTCAAAGATTGCAACATATGTTTCAGTCATAAAATCTGGGCTCTGTGCCAGAGACATTTATTCAAATATTGAAGTGTTAGAAACATTCTTCTAGGCATTGAAGCAACCATTTGAATACAAATATATCCATGTGTAACACAAACATGCAACATTGTTGATATATACAAAATCTGGGCACAGTGCCAGAAGTATTTAAATTTTGAAATTCAGTAACACTCTTCTAAGCATTCAATTCACCAACTGAACATAAACACACTTATGTGTAACATAAATATGTAATATTGCTGATATATACAAAAACAGGGATATAACAGAACAGACACCAAACAGACGCTCATTTTAAATCTTTGTTTATTTTCTTTTTTTGTAATTCACAGTGTTGTCATGTTTTCACATATCTGTTAATTGTGGTTTTAATATTTCACATATTAGCTACTCAGTAGAATACGCTATAACCCAAAATTCTTAACGGTAATAATTAAAAGTTATATTTTAAATTTTGTGCACCTAAGACAGATCCTTTCCTTTCCTTTACCATCTAGGAGTGGCACTGCAGTGGCAGACAGGAGGGCAGATGTAAAAAAAAAGGTCCCAAACAGCACCTCATGCAAAGATGTAGAAGAGGTGCAAATGAGGTAGCTGTATGACTAAGCCAAGCAAAACAAACAATTGGCCCATCTAGGAGTGGCACTGCAGTTGCAGACAGGATGGCACTTTTCCAAAAACTAGGCCCCAAACAGCACCTCATGCAAAGATGTCGAAGAGGTGCAATGAGGTAGCTGTATGACTAAGCCAAGGGACACAAACAATTCCCACTGGAATTATATATCCAAATCACTGGAATTATATGTCCAAATCACTGGAATGGGCTTCATCCACAAGTCCCACATACTTTGTGGAATCGCTCCGTCTTAGCTCCTCCTTCAATTTCTCCATCTGCTTCTGCAAAAGCCTGATGAGGGGAATGACCTGACTCAAGCTGGCAGTGTCTGACTCTGAACTGACTTCACGTGTGGAAAGTTCGAAGGGTTGGAGAACCTTGCAAAAGACAGAAATCATTCTCCACTGCACTTGAGTCAGGTGCATTCCCCCTCCTTTGCCTATATCGTAGGTGGATGTATAGGCTTGAATGGCCTTTTGCTGCTCCTTCATCCTCTGAAGCATATAGGGGGTCATTCCGAGTTGATCGCTAGCTGTATTTGTTCGCAGCGCAGCAATCAGGGTAAAAAACAGCAGTTCTGCGCATGAGTATGCGGTTCAATGCACACCTGCGATGTACAGGCACAACTGATGTAGTTTTGTACAGGGTCTAGCAATGCATTTCAGCCGCACTGCTTGCCGCAGAGTGATTGACATGAAGTGGGCGTTTCTTGGTGGCAACTGACCATTTTCAGGGAGTGTGCGGAAAAACGCAGGCGTGCCAGGAAAAATGCAGGCGTGGCTGGGCGAACGCTGGGCGGGTTTGTGACATCAAATCCAGGACTGAATAGTCTGAAGTGATCGCAAGCGCTGAGTAGGTTTTGAGCTACACTGAAAATACACAAAAAAAATGTTGTAGCCTCTCTGTGATACAACCATTCGCACTGCTGCTAAACTAAAAAACACTCCCAGTGGGCTGCGGCATAGCGTATGCACGACTGCTAAAAACTGCTAGCAAATGATCAACTCGGACTAACCCCCATAGAGTGTTGAATTCCTCCTCATTACCACTTCTTGCTTCAGTTGATGGCAGGGAAGGTTCAGGAGTGTTTGCTATCGCTCCAGTCTACGGCATGCGGTGGTAGAATGTCGAAAGTTGGCCGCAATTTTTCGGGCCACCAACAGCATCCCCTGTATGCCCCTGTCATTTTTCAAAAAATTCTGCACCACCAAATTAATTATATGTACAAAACATGGGACGTGCTGGAATTTGCCCATATGTAATGCACGCACAATATTGGTGGCATTGTCCGATATCACAAATCCCCAGGAGAGTCCAATTTGGGTAAGCCATTCTGCGATGATGTCCCTCAGTTTATGTAAGAGGTTTTCAGCTGTGTGCCTCTTATGGAAAGCTGTGATACATAGCGTAGCCTGTCTAGGAATGAGTTGGCGTTTGTGAGATGCTGCTACTGGTGCCGCTGCTGTTGTTGCTCCGGGAAGCCATACATCTATCCAGTGGGCTGTTACAGTCATATAGTCCTTAGTCAGCTCTGTTCCACATGTCCGTGGATTAGTGGACAGTGGATACAACCGCATTTTGTAGGACACTAATGACTCTTTTTCTGACGTCTTTGTACATTCTCGGTATCATCTGCCTAGAGAAGTGGAACCTAGATGGGATTTGATACCGGGGCATGCTATCTCCATCAATTCTCTAAGTCCCACTGAACTAATGGCAGATACCGGGCGCACGTCTAAGACCAACATAAGTGTCAAGGCCTCGGTTACCGCGTTGCAACAGGATGACTGCTGTAATATTTCATCTTCCTCACAAAGGACTGTTGGACAGTCAATTTCTTACTGGAAGTAGCACAAGTGGTCTTCCAACTTCCCCTCTGGGATGACGATTGACTCCCAGCAGCAACAACAGCAGGCGTACCACTCAAGGATCCTCCGGAGGAATCCCGGTTAGTAGAGGACTCATCAGTCTTGACAGTGACATGGTCTGTAGGACTACTGACGTTCCTGACTGAGGAGGAAGTTGACATTGAGGGAATTGATGGTGTGGCTTGCAGGAGCTTGGGTACAAGAGGAAGAAGGGATTTAGGTGTCAGTGGACTGCTTACGCTCTTACCCAAAGTTTCACAACTTGACACTGACTTATGATGAATGCGCTGTAGGTGACATATAAGGGAGGATGTTCCTAGATGGTTAACATTCTTACTCCTACTTATTACAGATTGAAAGAGACAACACATGGCTTGACACCTGTTGTCCGGATTTGTAAGGAATAATTCCACACCGAAGAGGTGGCTTTTTTGGTAGTTTGCCGAGGCATCACAATGCCCTTCTTCATCCCACGAACAACAAGTGTCTCCCCTGGTACCTGATTTAAACAAACCACCATCAGAATCCTCATCGTCAACTTCCTCCTCAGTGCCAGCAACACCCATATCCTCATCCTTGTGTACTTCATCAGTGACATCTTCAATTTCAATATCAGAAACTGGACTGTGGGTGCTCCTTCCAGCACTTGCAGGGGGCGTGCAAATGGTGGAAGGAGCCACCTCTTTCGATCCAGTGTTGGGAAGGTAAGGCATCGAAACCACCGACACACTTGGACTCTCATTGGGGATTTGTGATACCATCTCAGAATGCACATTTCTTTTCTGTGCTTTTTCCAGCTTAACTCTTCGAATTTTTCTAGTGGGAGAATGAGGGCTTCCATCATCATGTGAAGCTGAACCACTAGTCATGAACATAGGACAGGGCCTCAGCCGTTCCTTGCCACTCCGTGTCATAAATGGCATATTGGCAAGTTTACGTTTCTCCTCAGACCATTTAAAAAAAAAATTTTTGTTCTTTTTACTGAACTTTGGCTTTTTGGATTTTACATGCCCTCTACTATCACATTGGGCATTGGCCTTGACAGACAACGTTGATGGCATTTAATTGTCTATGTCATGGCTAGTGGCAGCAGCTTCAGCACTAGGAGGAAGTGGTTTTTGATCTTTCCCTATATTATCCTCCAAATTTTTGTTCTCAATTATGTTTCTGGAGATATATAACACAATATGCGGCACAGGAATGACTGATGGCTGATGGCCAGGACACTACCACTGGTCTGATGCAGCACAACACAGAAAAACTGTGAGGGACTTGTTGTTATTATTATTATTATTATTATTATTGTAATATGGCAGCAGTGGACATATAGTAGCAGCGTATACCACTGTGACTGCCTGGTCACTGGAATGACTGTTGGCCAGAACACTACCACTGGTCTGATGCAGCACAACACAGCATCACTGTAACCGACTTGTTGTGTTGTTATTATTATTATTATTATTATTATAATACGGCAGCAGCGGACATATAGCAGCAGCGTATACCACTGTGACTGCCTGGTCACTGGAATGACTGATGGCCAGGACACTACCACTGGTCTGATGCAGCACAACACAGCAACACTGTGAGGGACTTGTTGTTGTTGTTATTATTATTTTTATACTGTAGCTGTGGACATATAGCAGCAGCGTATACCACTGTGACTGCCTGGTCACTGGAATTACTGATGGCCAGGACACTACCACTGGTCTGATGCAGCACAACACAGCAACACTGTGCGGGATTTGTTGTTGTTATTATTATTATTATTATTATTATTATTATTATTATACTATAGCAGTGGACATATAGCAGCAGCATATACCACTGTGACTGCCTGGTCACTGGAATGATTGATGGCCAGGACACTACAACTGGTCTGATGGGGTGGTATTCATGTGACCGGCAGTCGGGAGACCGACGGTCACATGACCTCCACCGACATCCCGCCCCCTCACTATCACGATGGTCGGCATGTCGACCAACAGGGACTATTTCCACTCGTGGGTGTCCACGACACCCATAGAGTGGGAATAGAACCTGTGGCGACCGCAGGTCGCTACCGAGCCCGCAAGGTGCTTGCTGCACTCGCCCCTCCCCGTCGGGATCCCGGCGGCGGTATGCTGACAGATGGTCTCCTGACCGTCGGTCAGACATACTACACCCGTCTGATGCAGCACAACACAGCAACACTGTAAGGGACTTGTTGTTGTTATTATTATTAATATTATTATTATTATTATTATTATACGGCAGCAGTGGACATATAGCAGCAGCATATACCACTGTGACTGTCTGGTCACTAGAATGACTGATGGCCAGGACAATACCACTGGTCTGATGCAGCACAACACAGCAACACTGTGAGGAACTTGTTGTTGTTATTATTATTATTATTATTATTATTATACTGTAGCAGTGGACATATAGCAGCAGCATAAACCACTGTGACTGCCTGGTCACTGGAATGATTGATGGCCAGAACACTACCACTGGTCTGATGCAGCACAACACAGCAACACTGTGAGGGACTTGTTGTTGTTATTATTATTATAACATGGCAGCAGTGGACATATAGCAGCAGCATATACCACTGTGACTGCATGGTCACTGGAATGACTGTTGGCCAGGACACTACCACTGGTCTGATGCAGCACAGCACAGCAACACTGTAAGGGACTTATTATTATTATTATTATTATTATTATTATTATTGTTATTATTATTATTATTATACGGCAGCAGTGGACATATAGCAGCAGCATATACCACTCTGACTGCCTGGTCACTGGAATGACTGATGGCCAAGACACTACCACTGGTCTAATGCACCACAACACAGCAACACTGTGAGGAACTTGTTGTTGTTGTTGTTATTATTATTATTATTATTATTATTATACGGCAGCAGTGGACATATAGCAGCAGCATATACCACTGTGACTGCCTGGTCAATGGAATGACTGTTGGCCAGGACACTACCACTGGTCTGATGCAGCACAACACAGCAACACTGTAAGGGACTTATTTTTATTATTATTATTATTATTATTATTATTGTTATTATTATTGTTATTATTATACGGCAGCAGTGGACATATAGCAGCAGCATATACCACTGTGACTGCCTGGTCACTGGAATGACTGTTGGCCAGGACACTACCACTGGTGTGATGCAGCACAACACAGCAACACTGTAAGGGACTTATTATTATTATTATTATTATTATTATTATTATTGTTATTATTATTGTTATTATTATACGGCAGCAGTGGACATATAGCAGCAGCGTATACCACTGTGACTGCCTGGTCACTAGAATGACTGATGGCCAGGACACTACCACTGATCTGATGCAGCACAACACAGTAACACTGTGAGGAACTTGTTGTTGTTGTTGTTGTTGTTGTTATTATACTGTAGCAGTGGTAATATAGCAGCAGCATATACCTCTGTGACTGCGTGGTCACTGAAATAATTGATGGCCAGGACACTAGCACTGGTCTGATGCAGCACAACACAGCAACACTGTAAGGGACTTGTTATTATTATTATTATTATTATTATTATTTTCTCTTACATCCTAGAGGATGATGGGGACTCCAAAAGGACCATGGGGTATAGACGGGATCCGCAGGAGACATGGGCACACTAAAAGACTTTAACTGGGTGTGAACTGGCTCCTCCCTCTATGCCCCTGCCCCAGACCTCAGTTAGACTCTGTGCCCAGGAGTGACTGGACACACACTAGGGAAGCTCTACTGAGTTTCTCTGGAAAAGACTTTTGTTAGGTTTTTTATTTTCAGGGAGACCTGCTGGCTACAGGCTCCCTGCATCGAGGGAGTGAGGGCAGAGAAGTCAGACCTACTTCTTCTTAGTTAAGGGCTCTGCTTCTTAGGCTACTGGACACCATTAGCTCCAGAGGGTTCGATCACTTGGTTCGCCTAGCTGCTTGTTCCCGGAGCCACGCCGTCACCCCCCTCACAGAAGCCAGAAGAAAGAAGCCGGGTGAGTATTAGAAGAACAGAATACAACAGATGGCAGAAGACTTCAGTAACGGTACAGCGCAGCATGCTTCCACACACTTCACTAACGGCACTTACAGGGTGCAGGGCGCTGGGGGGGAGCACCCTGGGCAGCAGTTACTGGGGTCAAATTAAACTCGCAGAAGGCATATTCGGTGCCGGGCACCGTATACTATACCCCCGCCAGTATAAAAATGTCAAATTTTAGCGGTACTACAGCGCTCCGGGAAGGGGCGGGGCTTAGCCACACAGCTCACCAGCGCCATTTTCTCTCTCTCCACAGCCGCTGCAGAGACGCTGGCCCGGACCTCCAAGCTCCTTCCAAGTAAAAGGGAGCAAAAGGGGGGGGGGGCACAGGCATTTTGGTGCTTTTTATTATATATAGGCAGCGCTAACCACACATATTATTGATTGGTAGTATATGGGCGCTGGGGTGTGGGCTGGCATACTCCCTCTGTGTTTCTCTCTACAGGCTTCCCTGTGGGTCTGTCCCCTTTATTTGGCCAGTGTGGGTGTGTCGGTACTACGTGTCGACATGTCTGAGGCTAAGTGTTCCACCCCGGAGGAAATTACTGGGGGCGCAGAAAAAGGATTTGGGAATGACTGATTGTGTGAATATGTTGAGTACACTGAATGCAAATGAGGCTTTATTGTCTAAGAGGCTGGATAAATCTGATTCTCAGACACAAACATGGAGGAAATCCATGGAGGACGCTTTGTCTCAGGTACAGACCCCCTCGGGGTCACAAAAACGCTCGTTTACCCAGATGGTAGATACAGATACCAACACAGACTCTGATTCCGATGTCGATTTCAATGAGACTACTTTACACCCAAGGGTAGTTCGGAGTATTCAGTACATGATTGTGGCTATTAAGGATGTTTTACATATCTCTGAGGAACCTGCTGTTCCAGACAGAAGGGTTTGCTTATTTAAGGGAAAAAAGCCTGAGGTGAAGTTTCCCCCCTCTCATGAAATGAATGCTCTTTGTGAAAAGGCTTGGGAGTCGCCGGACAAGAGGTGGCAGATTCCCAAGAGAATTTTTATGGCTTATCCTTTTCCCTCTGATGAAAGGGAGAAATGGGAGTCGTCCCCCAATGTCGACAAGGCTCTGTCCCGATTGTCCAAGAAGGTGGCGCTTCCGTCTCCTAAAGAGGGCTGCTCTCAAGGATCCAGCGGATCGCAAGCTGGAGACGTCATTGAAGGCCATTTTCGTCAATACTGGTGCATTGCTCAGACCTGGTGTGGCGTCGGTATGGGTGAGTAGTGCTATTGCTAAGTGGGCTGATAATTTGGCTTCTGATATGGATACCCTTGATGAGGATAACATTCTTTTGACTCTTGGTTATATCAAGGACGCTGCAGATTACCTAAAGGATGCGGCAAGGGATGTTGGCCTCTTGGGATCAAGAGCCAATGCCATGGCGGTCTTGGCCAGGAGGGCGCTGTGGATTCATCAATGGAATGCTGATGCCAACTCCAAGAAAAATATGGAAGCTCTCTCCTTTAAAGGTAGTGTCTTGTTTGGTGACTGCCTTGCTGACCTGGTGTCTACCGCTACTGCGGGTAAGTAATCTTTTCTTCCTTATGTTCCCACACAACAGAAAAAGGTGCCCCATCAGCAGATGCAGTCCTTTCGGCCTAATAAATACAAAAGAGGAAAGGGCTCGTCCTTTCTCGCTTCAAAGGGTAGAGGAAGGGGAAAGAGGTTGCCTGCAGTATCAAAAAAAGTCCTCCCCCGCCTCTACCAAGTCCATCGCATGATACTGGGGCTCCCCTTCGGGAGTCCGTGCCGGTGGGGGCAGTCTCGGAATCTTCAAATAGGTCTGGTTTCAATCGGCCCTGGATCCTTGGGTTTTAGATATAGTGTCCCAAGGGTACAAACTGGAGTTTCAGGAGATGCCCCCACCCCACCCCCGCCGCTTTTTCAAGTCGGCCCTTCCAGTTTCTCTTCCAGAAAGAGTAGTAGTAAATGCTGCGATACAAAAGCTGTGTCAACAGAGGGTCGTGGTGCCGGTTCCCCCGTCCCAGCGGGGGGAAAGGTTCTATTCGAGCCTCTTTGTGGTGCCGAAGCCGGACAGCTCGGTCAGACAGATTCTGAACCTAAAATCCCTCAATCCATACTTGAAAACTTTCAAGTTCATGATGGAATCTCTTCGAGCTGTGATCTCCAGCTTAGAAAGGGGGGATTTTATGGCGTCAGTCGACATAAAGGATGCCTACTTACACGTCCCGATATATCCTCCTCATCAGACCTTCCTGAGATTTGCGGTACAGGATTGTCATTACCAATTTCAGACATTGCCGTTTGGGCTTTCCACGGCCCTGAGGGTTTTCACCAAGGTTATGGCAGAAATGATGGTACTCCTTCGCAAGCGAGGGGTCACAATTATTCCATACTTGGATGATCTACTGATAAAGGCGACATCAAAAGAACAATTGCTAAGACATGTGGAACTCTCCCTGTCAGTTCTGTGACATCACGGTTGGATTCTAAATTTTCCAAAGTCTCAGATGATCCCAACAACTCGGCTGCCCTTCCTGGGCATGATCCTAGACACGGAGCTACGGAGAGTGTTTCTTTCGGAGGACAAAGCTCTGGAAATACAGACCATGGTCAAGGAACGTCTGGGACCGACAAGAGTGTCGATTCATCAATGCACTCGAGTGCTCGGGAAGATGGTTGCGGCTTACAAAGCCATTCCGTTTGGCAGGTTTCATGCCCGGGTGTTTCAGTGGGATCTGCTGAACAAATGGTCCGGGTCTCACCTACACATGCACCGGACAATAAGTCTATCTTCCAGGACCAGGATTTCTCTCCTGTGGTGGCTGCAAGGCTCTCACCTTCTAGAGGGACGCCGATTCGGAATCCAGGACTGGGTCCTGCTGACAACAAATGCAAGTCTCCGAGGCTGGGGCGCAGTCACGCAAGGAAGAAATTTCCAGCGAAAATGGTCAAGCCAGGAATCTTGTCTCCACATAAATGTTCTCGAGTTAAGAGCCATTTACAACGGCCTCCTGCAAGCGAAGAACATTCTTCAGGGTCTCCCTGTCCTGAACCAGTCAAACAACATAACAGCGGCGGCGTACATAAACCGCCAAGGTGGAACAAGGAGCAGGGCGGCAACGGCGGAAGCCACAAGAATTCTCCGCTGGGCGGAAAAGCACGTGAGCGCTCTGTCAGTAGTCTTCCTCCCGGGCGTGGACAACTGGGAAGCAGACTTCCTCAGCAGACACGATCTCCATCCAGGAGAGTGGGCTCTTCATCAAGAGGTGTTTGCAGAAGTGACAAGCCGTTGGGGAATTCCTCTGATAGACATGATGGCGTCTCGCCTCAACAAGAAGCTTCCGAAGTATTGTTCCAAGTCGAGGGACCCACAAGCCTGTGCGGTGGACGCCCTGGTGACTCCGTGGGTGTTTCAGTCGGTGTATGTGTTCCCTCCGCTTCCTCTCATCCCAAAGGTGTTGAGGATCATAAGATGAACAAGGGTTCAGGCTATACTTGTCGCTCCAGATTGGCCACGGAGGGCCTGGTATCCGGATCTTCAGGAATTACTAGTGGAAGATCCCTGGCCGCTTCCTCTAAGAGAGGACCTGTTACTGCAGGGGCCCTAACGAATTAAGGTTTATCCTGCACCAGACTAGATGTAAATAATTAATTAATTAATGATAACCAACTAGACAAAAAAATTAGGCCCCAATAGGCAACTGTTCTTATGTTGGAGGTGCTCCCAGGAATTATGTAACAGATACACATTTATTTGGTGGGTGTGGAAAAACCCACAACTCACCAAAAGAAAAGAAATTCCTTTGTTTGGAGCACTCTTTTTTATGATATGTATGTATTTGTTCGTAGTTTATTTATTAAAACATAACTTTTATTATTCAGTACTTGACTAAAAAATGAAAGGGGTATACTTTAGATAACAGGGGCCCTGCGTGTTTCTGGACTTACCACAGCTGCGTTTGACGGCTTGGAAGTTGAACGCCAAATCCTAGCTCGGAAGGGTATTCCCGGGGAGGTCATCCCCACTCTCCTTAAGGCTAGGAAGGAGGTCACGGCGAAACATTATCACCGTATTTGGAGAAAGTATGTGTCGTGGTGTGAAACCAAAGCAGCTCCTGCGGAGGAGTTTCACTTGGGTTGTTTCCTCCATTTTTTTGCAGGCAGGTGTGGATGCAGGCCTAAAATTGGGTTCCAACAAAGTGCAGATTTCGGCTTTATCTATTTTCTTTCAAAAAGAATTGGCCGTCCTTACTGAGGTTCAGACTTTCGTGAAGGGAGTGCTGCATATCCATCCTACCTTTGTGCCACCCGTGGTGCCGTGGGATCTTGAAGTGGTGTTGCAGTTTCTTATGTCTCACTGGTTTGAACCTTTGCGTAAGGTTGAGCTAAAGTTTCTCACTTGGAAAGTGGTCATGCATTTGGCTTTGGCGTCTGCCAGACGAGTGTCCGAGTTGGCGGCTTTGTCTCACAAGAGCCCATATTTTATTTTCCATGTGGATAGAGCAGAATTGAGGACTCGTCAACAATTTCTGCCGAAGGTGGTTTCTTCGTTTCACATAAATCAACCTATTGTGGTACCTGTGGCTACGGATGCAGTGGCAGTTCCAAAATCTCTTGATGTTGTAAGAGCTTTGAAAATTTATGTCGCCAGAACGGCTCTTACTAGGAAAACAGAGGCTCTGTTTGTCCTGTATGCTTCCAACAAGATTGGAAATCCTGCGTCTAAGCAGACTATTGCACGCTGGATTTGTAATACGATTCAGCACGCTCATTTTTCAGCTGGGCTACCGTTGCCGAAGTCAGTAAAGGTCCATTCTACCAGGAAGGTGGGCTCATCTTGGGCGGCTGCCCGAGGGGTCTCGGAACTTCAACTTTGCCGAGCAGCTACATGGTCGGGTTCAAACACTTTTGTAAAGTTCTACAAGTTTGATACCCTGGCTGATGAGGACCTCATGTTTGCTCAATCGATACTGCAGAGTCGTCCGCACTCTCCCGCCCGGTCTGGAGCTTTGGTATAGACTAGAGATGAGCGGGTTCGGTTTCTCTGAATCCGAACCCGCACAAACTTCATGTTTTTTTTCACGGGTCCGAGCGACTCGGATCTTCCCGCCTTGCTCGGTTAACCCGAGCGCGCCCGAACGTCATCATGACGCTGTCGGATTCTCGCGAGACTCGGATTCTATATAAGGAGCCGCGCGTCGCCGCCATTTTCACACGTGCATTGAGATTGATAGGGAGAGGACGTGGCTGGCGTCCTCTCCGTTATAGTAGAAAAGAGTAAAGACTGAGTGACTTAGTTATAATTGTGGGGAGGATTGGGGACGGGGAGCAGCTGTTAGGGAGTACAGTGATTTAGATTAGGAGAGAGAGAGAGAGATTGACTTGATTTACTGGAGCTTAGGAGTACTGTAGAAGAGAGTGCAGAGTTTACTAGTGACTGACCACAGTGACCACCAGACAGTGCAGTTTTATTTAATATATCCGTTCTCTGCCTGAAAAAAACGATACACACAGTGACTCAGTCACATACCATATCTGTGTGCACTGCTCAGCCCAGTGTGCTGCATCATCTATGTATATATTATATATCTGACTGTGCTCAGCTCACACAGCTTATAATTGTGGGGGAGACTGGGGAGCACTGCAGTGCCAGTTATAGGTTATAGCAGGAGCCAGGAGTACAAGACAGTCACATACCATATCTGTGTGCACTGCTCAGCCCAGTGTGCTGCATCATCTATGTATATATTATATATCTGACTGTGCTCAGCTCACACAGCTTATAATTGTGGGGGAGACTGGGGAGCAATGCAGTGCCAGTTATAGGTTATAGCAGGAGCCAAGAGTACATATTATATTAAAATTAAACAGTGCACACTTTTGCTGCAGGAGTGCCACTGCCAGTGTGACTGACCAGTGACCTGACCACACTGACCACCAGTATAGTTAGTAGTATACTATATTGTGATTGCCTGAAAAAGTTAAACACTCGTCGTGTGACTTCACTTGTGTGGTGTTTTTTTTTTTATTCTATAAAAAACTCATTCTGCTGACAGACAGTGTCCAGCAGGTCCGTCATTATATAATATATATACCTGTCCGGCTGCAGTAGTGATATATATATATTTTTTATATCATTATTTATCATCCAGTCGCAGCAGACACAGTACGGTAGTTCACGGCTGTAGCTACCTCTGTGTCGGCACTCGGCAGTCCGTCCATAATTGTATACCACCTAACCGTGTTTTTTTTTTCTTTCTTCTTTATACATACATACTACGACATCTCTTTATCAACCAGTCTATATTAGCAGCAGACACAGTACAGTACGGTAGTTCACGGCTGTGGCTACCTCTGTGTCGGCACTCGGCAGTCCGTCCATAATTGTATACCACCTAACCGTGGTTTTTTTTTCTTTCTTCTTTATACGTACATACTACGACATCTCTTTATCAACCAGTCTATATTAGCAGCAGACACAGTACAGTACGGTAGTTCACGGCTGTGGCTACCTCTGTGTCGGCACTCGGCAGTCCGTCCATAATTGTATACCACCTAACCGTGGTTTTTTTTTTCTTCTTTATACCTACATACTACGACATCTCTTTATCAACCAGTCTATATTAGCAGCAGACACAGTACAGTACGGTAGTTCACGGCTGTGGCTACCTCTGTGTCGGCACTCGGCAGTCCGTCCATAATTGTATACCACCTAACCGTGGTTTTTTTTTTCTTCTTTATACCTACATACTACGACATCTCTTTATCAACCAGTCTATATTAGCAGCAGACACAGTACAGTACGGTAGTTCACGGCTGTGGCTACCTCTGTGTCGGCACTCGGCAGTCCGTCCATAATTGTATACCACCTAACCGTGGTTTTTTTTTTCTTTCTTCTTTATACGTACATACTACGACATCTCTTTATCAACCAGTCTATATTAGCAGCAGACACAGTACAGTACGGTAGTTCACGGCTGTGGCTACCTCTGTGTCGGCACTCGGCAGTCCGTCCATAATTGTATACCACCTAACCGTGGTTTTTTTTTCTTTCTTCTTTATACGTACATACTACGACATCTCTTTATCAACCAGTCTATATTAGCAGCAGACACAGTACAGTACGGTAGTTCACGGCTGTGGCTACCTCTGTGTCGGCACTCGGCAGTCCGTCCATAATTGTATACCACCTAACCGTGGTTTTTTTTTCTTTCTTCTTTATACGTACATACTACAACATCTCTTTATTAACCAGTCTATATTAGCAGCAGACACAGTACAGTACGGTAGTTCACGGCTGTGGCTACCTCTGTGTCGGCAGTCCGTCCATAATTGTATACCACCTAACCGTGGTTTTTTTTTCTTTCTTCTTTATACGTACATACTACGACATCTCTTTATCAACCAGTCTATATTAGCAGCAGACACAGTACAGTACGGTAGTTCACGGCTGTGGCTACCTCTGTGTCGGCACTCGGCAGTCCGTCCATAATTGTATACCACCTAACCGTGGTTTTTTTTCTTTCTTCTTTATACGTACATACTACGACATCTCTTTATCAACCAGTCTATATTAGCAGCAGACACAGTACAGTACGGTAGTTCACGGCTGTGGCTACCTCTGTGTCGGCACTCGGCAGTCCGTCCATAATTGTATACCACCTAACCGTGGTTTTTTTTTCTTTCTTCTTTATACGTACATACTACGACATCTCTTTATCAACCAGTCTATATTAGCAGCAGACACAGTACAGTACGGTAGTTCACGGCTGTGGCTACCTCTGTGTCGGCACTCGGCAGTCCGTCCATAATTGTATACCACCTAACCGTGGTTTTTTTTTCTTTCTTCTTTATACATACATACTACGACATCTCTTTATCAACCAGTCTATATTAGCAGCAGACACAGTACAGTACGGTAGTTCACGGCTGTGGCTACCTCTGTGTCGGCACTCGGCAGTCCGTCCATAATTGTATACTAGTATCCATCCATCTCCATTGTTTACCTGAGGTGCCTTTTAGTTGTGCCTATTAAAATATGGAGAACAAAAATGTTGAGGTTCCAAAATTAGGGAAAGATCAAGATCCACTTCCACCTCGTGCTGAAGCTGCTGCCACTAGTCATGGCCGAGACGATGAAATGCCAGCAACGTCGTCTGCCAAGGCCGATGCCCAATGTCATAGTACAGAGCATGTCAAATCCAAAACACCAAATATCAGTAAAAAAAGGACTCCAAAACCTAAAATAAAATTGTCGGAGGAGAAGCGTAAACTTGCCAATATGCCATTTACCACACGGAGTGGCAAGGAACGGCTGAGGCCCTGGCCTATGTTCATGGCTAGTGGTTCAGCTTCACATGAGGATGGAAGCACTCAGCCTCTCGCTAGAAAACTGAAAAGACTCAAGCTGGCAAAAGCACCGCAAAGAACTGTGCGTTCTTCGAAATCCCAAATCCACAAGGAGAGTCCAATTGTGTCGGTTGCGATGCCTGACCTTCCCAACACTGGACGTGAAGAGCATGCGCCTTCCACCATTTGCACGCCCCCTGCAAGTGCTGGAAGGAGCACCCGCAGTCCAGTTCCTGATAGTCAGATTGAAGATGTCAGTGTTGAAGTACACCAGGATGAGGAGGATATGGGTGTTGCTGGCGCTGGGGAGGAAATTGACCAGGAGGATTCTGATGGTGAGGTGGTTTGTTTAAGTCAGGCACCCGGGGAGACACCTGTTGTCCGTGGGAGGAATATGGCCGTTGACATGCCTGGTGAAAATACCAAAAAAATCAGCTCTTCGGTGTGGAACTATTTCAACAGAAATGCGGACAACAGGTGTCAAGCCGTGTGTTCCCTTTGTCAAGCTTTAATAAGTAGGGGTAAGGACGTTAACCACCTCGGAACATCCTCCCTTATACGTCACCTGCAGCGCATTCATAATAAGTCAGTGACAAGTTCAAAAACTTTGGGTGACAGCGGAAGCAGTCCACTGACCAGTAAATCCCTTCCTCTTGTAACCAAGCTCACGCAAACCACCCCACCAACTCCCTCAGTGTCAATTTCCTCCTTCCCCAGGAATGCCAATAGTCCTGCAGGCCATGTCACTGGCAATTCTGACGAGTCCTCTCCTGCCTGGGATTCCTCCGATGCATCCTTGCGTGTAACGCCTACTGCTGCTGGCGCTGCTGTTGTTGCTGCTGGGAGTCGATGGTCATCCCAGAGGGGAAGTCGTAAGCCCACTTGTACTACTTCCAGTAAGCAATTGACTGTTCAACAGTCCTTTGCGAGGAAGATGAAATATCACAGCAGTCATCCTGCTGCAAAGCGGATAACTGAGGCCTTGACAACTATGTTGGTGTTAGACGTGCGTCCGGTATCCGCCGTTAGTTCACAGGGAACTAGACAATTTATTGAGGCAGTGTGCCCCCGTTACCAAATACCATCTAGGTTCCACTTCTCTAGGCAGGCGATACCGAAAATGTACACGGACCTCAGAAAAAGACTCACCAGTGTCCTAAAAAATGCAGCTGGACCCAATGTCCACTTAACCACGGACATGTGGACAAGTGGAGCAGGGCAGGGTCAGGACTATATGACTGTGACAGCCCACTGGGTAGATGTATGGACTCCCGCCGCAAGAACAGCAGCGGCGGCACCAGTAGCAGCATCTCGCAAACGCCAACTCTTTCCTAGGCAGGCTACGCTTTGTATCACCGCTTTCCAGAATACGCACACAGCTGAAAACCTCTTACGGCAACTGAGGAAGATCATCGCGGAATGGCTTACCCCAATTGGACTCTCCTGTGGATTTGTGGCATCGGACAACGCCAGCAATATTGTGTGTGCATTAAATATGGGCAAATTCCAGCACGTCCCATGTTTTGCACATACCTTGAATTTGGTGGTGCAGAATTATTTAAAAAACGACAGGGGCGTGCAAGAGATGCTGTCGGTGGCCAGAAGAATTGCGGGACACTTTCGGCGTACAGGCACCACGTACAGAAGACTGGAGCACCACCAAAAACTACTGAACCTGCCCTGCCATCATCTGAAGCAAGAAGTGGTAACGAGGTGGAATTCAACCCTCTATATGCTTCAGAGGTTGGAGGAGCAGCAAAAGGCCATTCAAGCCTATACAATTGAGCACGATATAGGAGGTGGAATGCACCTGTTTCAAGCGCAGTGGAGAATGATTTCAACGTTGTGCAAGGTTCTGATGCCCTTTGAACTTGCCACACGTGAAGTCAGTTCAGACACTGCCAGCCTGAGTCAGGTCATTCCCCTCATCAGGCTTTTGCAGAAGAAGCTGGAGACATTGAAGGAGGAGCTAACACGGAGCGATTCCGCTAGGCATGTGGGACTTGTGGATGGAGCCCTTAATTCGCTTAACAAGGATTCACGGGTGGTCAATCTGTTGAAATCAGAGCACTACATTTTGGCCACCGTGCTCGATCCTAGATTTAAAGCCTACCTTGGATCTCTCTTTCCGGCAGACACAAGTCTGCTGGGGTTGAAAGACCTGCTGGTGAGAAAATTGTCAAGTCAAGCGGAACGCGACCTGTCAACATCTCCTCCTTCACATTCTCCCGCAACTGGGGGTGCGAGGAAAAGGCTCAGAATTCCGAGCCCACCCGCTGGCGGTGATGCAGGGCAGTCTGGAGCGACTGCTGATGCTGACATCTGGTCCGGACTGTAGGACCTGACAACGTTTACGGATACGGACATGTCGTCTACTGGCACTGCATATGATTCTCTCCCCATTGAAAGAATGGTGGAGGATTATATGAGTGACCGCATCCAAGTAGGCACGTCACACAGTCCGTACTTATACTGGCAGGAAAAAGAGGCAATTTGGAGGCCCTTGCACAAACTGGCTTTATTCTACCTAAGTTGCCCTCCCACAAGTGTGTACTCCGAAAGAGTGTTTAGTGCCACCGCTCACCTTGTCAGCAATCGGCGTACGAGGTTACATCCAGAAAATGTGGAGAAGATGATGTTCATTAAAATGAATTATAATCAATTCCTCCGCGGAGACATTGACCAGCAGCAATTGCCTCCACAAAGTACACAGGGAGCTGAGATGGTGGATTCCAGTGGGGACGAATTGATAATCTGTGAGGAGGGGGATGTACACGGTGATATATCGGAGGATGATGATGAGGTGGACATCTTGCCTCTGTAGAGCCAGTTTGTGCAAGGAGAGATTAATTGCTTCTTTTTTGGTGGGGGTCCAAACCATCCCGTCATTTCAGTCACAGTCGTGTGGCAGACCCTGTCACTGAAATGATGGGTTGGTCAAAGTGTGCATGTCCTGTTTATACAACATAAGGGTGGGTGGGAGGGCCCAAGGACAATTCCATCTTGCACCTCTTTTTTCTTTTATTTTTCTTTGCGTCATGTGCTGTTTGGGGAGGGTTTTTTGGAAGGGACATCCTGCGTGACACTGCAGTGCCACTCCTAAATGGGCCCGGTGTTTGTGTCGGCCACTAGGGTCGCTTATCTTACTCACACAGCTACCTCATTGCGCCTCTTTTTTTCTTTGCGTCATGTGCTGATTGGGGAGGGTTTTTTGGAAGGGACATCCTGCGTGACACTGCAGTGCCACTCCTAAATGGGCCCGGTGTTTGTGTCGGCCACTAGGGTCGCTAATCTTACTCACACAGCTACCTCATTGCGCCTCTTTTTTCTTTGCGTCATGTGCTGATTGGGGAGGGTTTTTTGGAAGGGACATCCTGCGTGACACTGCAGTGCCACTCCTAAATGGGCCCGGTGTTTGTGTCGGCCACTAGGGTCGCTTATCTTACTCACACAGTCAGCTACCTCATTGCGCCTCTTTTTTTCTTTGCGTCATGTGCTGTTTGGGGAGGGTTTTTTGGAAGGGACATCCTGCGTGACACTGCAGTGCCACTCCTAAATGGGCCCGGTGTTTGTGTCGGCCACTAGGGTCGCTAATCTTACTCACACAGCTACCTCATTGCGCCTCTTTTTTTCTTTGCGTCATGTGCTGATTGGGGAGGGTTTTTTGGAAGGGACATCCTGCGTGACACTGCAGTGCCACTCCTAAATGGGCCCGGTGTTTGTGTCGGCCACTAGGGTCGCTTATCTTACTCACACAGTCAGCTACCTCATTGCGCCTCTTTTTTTCTTTGCGTCATGTGCTGTTTGGGGAGGGTTTTTTGGAAGGGACATCCTGCGTGACACTGCAGTGCCACTCCTAAATGGGCCCGGTGTTTGTGTCGGCCACTAGGGTCGCTTATCTTACTCACACAGTCAGCTACCTCATTGCGCCTCTTTTTTTCTTTGCGTCATGTGCTGTTTGGGGAGGGTTTTTTGGAAGGGACATCCTGCGTGACACTGCAGTGCCACTCCTAAATGGGCCCGGTGTTTGTGTCGGCCACTAGGGTCGCTTATCTTACTCACACAGTCAGCTACCTCATTGCGCCTCTTTTTTTCTTTGCGTCATGTGCTGTTTGGGGAGGGTTTTTTGGAAGGGACATCCTGCGTGACACTGCAGTGCCACTCCTAAATGGGCCCGGTGTTTGTGTCGGCCACTAGGGTCGCTTATCTTACTCACACAGTCAGCTACCTCATTGCGCCTCTTTTTTTCTTTGCGTCATGTGCTGTTTGGGGAGGGTTTTTTGGAAGGGACATCCTGCGTGACACTGCAGTGCCACTCCTAAATGGGCCCGGTGTTTGTGTCGGCCACTAGGGTCGCTTATCTTACTCACACAGTCAGCTACCTCATTGCGCCTCTTTTTTTCTTTGCGTCATGTGCTGTTTGGGGAGGGTTTTTTGGAAGGGACATCCTGCGTGACACTGCAGTGCCACTCCTAAATGGGCCCGGTGTTTGTGTCGGCCACTAGGGTCGCTTATCTTACTCACACAGTCAGCTACCTCATTGCGCCTCTTTTTTTTCTTTGCGTCATGTGCTGTTTGGGGAGGGTTTTTTGGAAGGGACATCCTGCGTGACACTGCAGTGCCACTCCTAGATGGGCCAGGTGTTTGTGTCGGCCACTAGGGTCGCTTAGCTTAGTCATCCAGCGACCTCGGTGCAAATTTTAGGACTAAAAATAATATTGTGAGGTGTGAGGTATTCAGAATAGACTGAAAATGAGTGGAAATTATGGTTTTTGAGGTTAATAATAATATGGGATCAAAATGACCCCCAAATTCTATGATTTAAGCTGTTTTTTAGGGTTTTTTGAAAAAAACACCCGAATCCAAAACACACCCGAATCCGACAAAAAAAATTCGGTGAGGTTTTGCCAAAACGCGGTCGAACCCAAAACACGGCCGCGGAACCGAACCCAAAACCAAAACACAAAACCCGAAAAATTTCAGGCGCTCATCTCTAGTATAGACCCAATGGTCCTTTTGGAGTCCCCAGCATCCTCTAGGACGTAAGAGAAAATAGGATTTTAATACCTATCGGTAAATCCTTTTCTCCTAGTCCGTAGAGGCTGCTGGCCGCCCATCCCAGTGCGGACTGTTCCTTGCAGTTGTATTGATACTAGAGATGAGCGGGTTCGGTTTCTCTGAATCCGAACCCGCCCGAACTTCATGGTTTTTTTCACGGGTCCGAGCAGACTCGGATCCTCCCGCCTTGCTCGGTTAACCCGAGCGCGCCCGAACGTCATCATGACGCTGTCAGATTCTCGCGAGACTCGGATTCTATATAAGGAGCCGCGCGTCGCCGCCATTTTCACACGTGCATTGAGATTGATAGGGAGAGGACGTGGCTGGCGTCCTCTCCATTTAGATTAGAAGAGAGAGAGAGAGAGAGATTGACCTGATTTACTGGAGCTTAGGAGTACTGTAGAAGTGTAGAGAGTGCAGAGTTTACTAGTGACTGACCACAGTGACCACCAGACAGTGCAGTTTTATTTAATATATCCGTTCTCTGCCTGAAAAAAACGATACACACAGTGACTCAGTCACATACCATATCTGTGTGCACTGCTCAGCCCAGTGTGCTGCATCATCTATGTATATATATCTGACTGTGCTCAGCTCACACAGCTTATAATTGTGGGGGAGACTGGGGAGCACTGCAGTGCCAGTTATAGGTTATAGCAGGAGCCAGGAGTACATATTATATTAAAATTAAACAGTGCACACTTTTGCTGCAGGAGTGCCACTGCCAGTGTGACTGACCAGTGACCTGACCACACTGACCACCAGTATAGTTAGTAGTATACTATATTGTGATTGCCTGAAAAAGTTAAACACTCGTCGTGTGACTTCACTTGTGTGGTGTTTTTTTTTTTATTCTATAAAAAACTCATTCTGCTGACAGACAGTGTCCAGCAGGTCCGTCATTATATAATATATACCTGTCCGGCTGCAGTAGTGATATATATATATTTTTTATATCATTATTTATCATCCAGTCGCAGCAGACACAGTACGGTAGTTCACGGCTGTAGCTACCTCTGTGTCGGCACTCGGCAGTCCATCCATAATTGTATACCACCTACCCGTGGTTTTTTTTTCTTTCTTCTTTATACATACATACTACTACATCTCTTTATCAACCAGTCTATATTAGCAGCAGACACAGTACAGTACGGTAGCCCACGGCTGTAGCTACCTCTGTGTCGGCACTCGGCAGTCCGTCCATAATTGTATACCACCTACCCGTGGTTTTTTTTTCTTTCTTCTTTATACATACATACTACTACATCTCTTTATCAACCAGTCTATATTAGCAGCAGACACAGTACAGTACGGTAGTTCACGGCTGTAGCTACCTCTGTGTCGGCACTCGGCAGTCCGTCCATAATTGTATACCACCTACCCGTGGTTTTTTTTTTTCTTCTTTATACATACATACTACTACATCTCTTTATCAACCAGTCTATATTAGCAGCAGACACAGTACAGTACGGTAGTCCACGGCTGTAGCTACCTCTGTGTCGGCACTCGGCAGTCCGTCCATAATTGTATACCACCTACCCGTGTTTTTTTTTTCTTTCTTCTTTATACATACATACTACTACATCTCTTTATCAACCAGTCTATATTAGCAGCAGACACAGTACAGTACGGTAGTTCACGGCTGTAGCTACCTCTGTGTCGGCACTCGGCAGTCCGTCCATAATTGTATACCACCTACCCGAGGTTTTTTTTTCTTTCTTCTTTATACATACATACTACTACATCTCTTTATCAACCAGTCTATATTAGCAGCAGACACAGTACAGTACGGTAGTCCACGGCTGTAGCTACCTCTGTGTCGGCACTCGGCAGTCCGTCCATAATTGTATACCACCTACCCGTGGTTTTTTTTTCTTTCTTCTTTATACATACATACTACTACATCTCTTTATCAACCAGTCTATATTAGCAGCAGACACAGTACAGTACGGTAGTTCACGGCTGTAGCTACCTCTGTGTCGGCACTCGGCAGTCCGTCCATAATTGTATACCACCTACCCGTGGTTTTTTTTCTTTCTTCTTTATACATACATACTACTACATCTCTTTATCAACCAGTCTATATTAGCAGCAGACACAGTACAGTACGGTAGTCCACGGCTGTAGCTACCTCTGTGTCGGCACTCGGCAGTCCGTCCATAATTGTATACCACCTACCCGTGGTTTTTTTTTATTTCTTCTTTATACATACATACTACTACATCTCTTTATCAACCAGTCTATATTAGCAGCAGACACAGTACAGTACGGTAGTTCACGGCTGTAGCTACCTCTGTGTCGGCACTCGGCAGTCCGTCCATAATTGTATACCACCTACCCGTGGTTTTTTTTTCTTTCTTCTTTATACATACATACTACTACATCTCTTTATCAACCAGTCTATATTAGCAGCAGACACAGTACAGTACGGTAGTCCACGGCTGTAGCTACCTCTGTGTCGGCACTCGGCAGTCCGTCCATAATTGTATACTAGTATCCATCCATCTCCATTGTTTACCTGAGGTGCCTTTTAGTTGTGCCTATTAAAATATGGAGAACAAAAATGTTGAGGTTCCAAAATTAGGGAAAGATCAAGATCCACTTCCACCTCGTGCTGAAGCTGCTGCCACTAGTCATGGCCGAGACGATGAAATGCCAGCAACGTCGTCTGCCAAGGCCGATGCCCAATGTCATAGTACAGAGCATGTCAAATCCAAAACACCAAATATCAGTAAAAAAAGGAGTCCAAAACCTAAAATAAAATTGTCGGAGGAGAAGCGTAAACTTGCCAATATGCCATTTACCACACGGAGTGGCAAGGAACGGCTGAGGCCCTGGCCTATGTTCATGGCTAGTGGTTCAGCTTCACATGAGGATGGAGGCACTCAGCCTCTCGCTAGAAAAATGAAAAGACTCAAGCTGGCAAAAGCAGTAGCACCGCAAAGAACTGTGCGTTCTTCGAAATCCCAAATCCACAAGGAGAGTCCAATTGTGTCGGTTGCGATGCCTGACCTTCCCAACACTGGACGTGAAGAGCATGCGCCTTCCACCATTTGCACGCCCCCTGCAAGTGCTGGAAGGAGCACCCGCAGTCCAGTTCCTGATAGTCAGATTGAAGATGTCAGTGTTGAAGTACACCAGGATGAGGAGGATATGGGTGTTGCTGGCGCTGGGGAGGAAATTGACCAGGAGGATTCTGATGGTGAGGTGGTTTGTTTAAGTCAGGCACCCGGGGAGACACCTGTTGTCCGTGGGAGGAATATGGCCGTTGACATGCCTGGTGAAAATACCAAAAATATCAGCTCTTCGGTGTGGAGGTATTTCAACAGAAATGCGGACAACAGGTGTCAAGCCGTGTGTTCCCTTTGTCAAGCTGTAATAAGTAGGGGTAAGGACGTTAACCACCTCGGAACATCCTCCCTTATACGTCACCTGCAGCGCATTCATAATAAGTCAGTGACAAGTTCAAAAACTTTGGGTGACAGCGGAAGCAGTCCACTGACCAGTAAATCCCTTCCTCTTGTAACCAAGCTCACGCAAACCACCCCACCAACTCCCTCAGTGTCAATTTCCTCCTTCCCCAGGAATGCCAATAGTCCTGCAGGCCATGTCACTGGCAATTCTGATGATTCCTCTCCTGCCTGGGATTCCTCCGATGCATCCTTGCGTGTAACGCCTACTGCTGCTGGCGCTGCTGTTGTTGCTGCTGGGAGTCGATGGTCATCCCAGAGGGGAAGTCGTAAGACCACTTTTACTACTTCCACCAAGCAATTGACTGTCCAACAGTCCTTTGCGAGGAAGATGAAATATCACAGCAGTCATCCTGCTGCAAAGCGGATAACTGAGGCCTTGGCATCCTGGGTGGTGAGAAACGTGGTTCCGGTATCCATCATTACTGCAGAGCCAACTAGAGACTTGTTGGAGGTACTGTGTCCCCGGTACCAAATACCATCTAGGTTCCATTTCTCTAGGCAGGCGATACCGAAAATGTACACAGACCTCAGAAAAAGAGTCACCAGTGTCCTAAAAAATGCAGCTGTACCCAATGTCCACTTAACCACGGACATGTGGACAAGTGGAGCAGGGCAGGGTCAGGACTATATGACTGTGACAGCCCACTGGGTAGATGTATGGACTCCCGCCGCAAGAACAGCAGCGGCGGCACCAGTAGCAGCATCTCGCAAACGCCAACTCTTTCCTAGGCAGGCTACGCTTTGTATCACCGCTTTCCAGAATACGCACACAGCTGAAAACCTCTTACGGCAACTGAGGAAGATCATCGCGGAATGGCTTACCCCAATTGGACTCTCCTGTGGATTTGTGGCATCGGACAACGCCAGCAATATTGTGTGTGCATTAAATATGGGCAAATTCCAGCACGTCCCATGTTTTGCACATACCTTGAATTTGGTGGTGCAGAATTATTTAAAAAACGACAGGGGCGTGCAAGAGATGCTGTCGGTGGCCAGAAGAATTGCGGGACACTTTCGGCGTACAGGCGCCACGTACAGAAGACTGGAGCACCACCAAAAACTACTGAACCTGCCCTGCCATCATCTGAAGCAAGAAGTGGTAACGAGGTGGAATTCAACCCTCTATATGCTTCAGAGGTTGGAGGAGCAGCAAAAGGCCATTCAAGCCTATACAATTGAGCACGATATAGGAGGTGGAATGCACCTGTCTCAAGCGCAGTGGAGAATGATTTCAACGTTGTGCAAGGTTCTGCTGCCCTTTGAACTTGCCACACGTGAAGTCAGTTCAGACACTGCCAGCCTGAGTCAGGTCATTCCCCTCATCAGGCTTTTGCAGAAGAAGCTGGAGACATTGAAGGAGGAGCTAACACGGAGCGATTCCGCTAGGCATGTGGGACTTGTGGATGGAGCCCTTAATTCGCTTAACAAGGATTCACGGGTGGTCAATCTGTTGAAATCAGAGCACTACATTTTGGCCACCATGCTCGATCCTAGATTTAAAGCCTACCTTGGATCTCTCTTTCCGGCAGACACAAGTCTGCTGGGGTTGAAAGACCTGCTGGTGACAAAATTGTCAAGTCAAGCGGAACGCGACCTGTCAACATCTCCTCCTTCACATTCTCCCGCAACTGGGGGTGCGAGGAAAAGGCTCAGAATTCCGAGCCCACCCGCTGGCGGTGATGCAGGGCAGTCTGGAGCGACTGCTGATGCTGACATCTGGTCCGGACTGAAGGACCTGACAACGATTACGGACATGTCGTCTACTGTCACTGCATATGATTCTCTCACCATTGAAAGAATGGTGGAGGATTATATGAGTGACCGCATCCAAGTAGGCACGTCACACAGTCCATACTTATACTGGCAGGAAAAAGAGGCAATTTGGAGGCCCTTGCACAAACTGGCTTTATTCTACCTAAGTTGCCCTCCCACAAGTGTGTACTCCGAAAGAGTGTTTAGTGCCGCCGCTCACCTTGTCAGCAATCGGCGTACGAGGTTACATCCAGAAAATGTGGAGAAGATGATGTTCATTAAAATGAATTATAATCAATTCCTCCGCGGAGACATTGACCAGCAGCAATTGCCTCCACAAAGTACACAGGGAGCTGAGATGGTGGATTCCAGTGGGGACGAATTGATAATCTGTGAGGAGGGGGATGTACACGGTGATATATCAGAGGATGATGATGAGGTGGACATCTTGCCTCTGTAGAGCCAGTTTGTGCAAGGAGAGATTAATTGCTTCTTTTTGGGGGGGGTCCAAACCAACCCGTCATATCAGTCACAGTCATGTGGCAGACCCTGTCACTGAAATGATGGGTTGGTTAAAGTGTGCATGTCCTGTTTTGTTTATACAACATAAGGGTGGGTGGGAGGGCCCAAGGACAATTCCATCTTGCACCTCTTTTTTCTTTTATTTTTCTTTGCGTCATGTGCTGTTTGGGGAGGGTTTTTTGGAAGGGACATCCTGCGTGACACTGCAGTGCCACTCCTAAATGGGCCCGGTGTTTGTGTCGGCCACTAGGGTCGCTTATCTTACTCACACAGTCAGCTACCTCATTGCGCCTCTTTTTTTCTTTGCGTCATGTGCTGTTTGGGGAGGGTTTTTTGGAAGGGCCATCCTGCGTGACACTGCAGTGCCACTCCTAGATGGGCCCGGTGTTTGTGTCGGCCACTAGGGTCGCTAATCTTACTCACACAGCTACCTCATTGCGCCTCTTTTTTTCTTTGCGTCATGTGCTGTTTGGGGAGGGTTTTTTGGAAGGGACATCCTGCGTGACACTGCAGTGCCACTCCTAAATGGGCCCGGTGTTTGTGTCGGCCACTGCGGTCGCTAATCTTACTCACACAGCTACCTCATTGCGCCTCTTTTTTTCTTTGCGTCATGTGCTGTTTGGGGAGGGTTTTTTGGAAGGGACATCCTGCGTGACACTGCAGTGCCACTCCTAGATGGGCCCGGTGTTTGTGTCGGCCACTAGGGTCGCTAATCTTACTCACACAGCTACCTCATTGCGCCTCTTTTTTTCTTTGCGTCATGTGCTGTTTGGGGAGGGTTTTTTGGAAGGGACATCCTACGTGACACTGCAGTGCCACTCCTAGATGGGCCCGGTGTTTGTGTCGGCCACTAGGGTCGCTAATCTTACTCACACAGCTACCTCATTGCGCCTCTTTTTTTCTTTGCGTCATGTGCTGTTTGGGGAGGGTTTTTTGGAAGGGACATCCTGCGTGACACTGCAGTGCCACTCCTAGATGGGCCCGGTGTTTGTGTCGGCCACTAGGGTCGCTAATCTTACTCACACAGCTACCTCATTGCGCCTCTTTTTTTCTTTGCGTCATGTGCTGTTTGGGGAGGGTTTTTTGGAAGGGACATCCTGCGTGACACTGCAGTGCCACTCCTAAATGGGCCCGGTGTTTGTGTCGGCCACTACGGTCGCTAATCTTACTCACACAGCTACCTCATTGCGCCTCTTTTTTTCTTTGCGTCATGTGCTGTTTGGGGAGGGTTTTTTGGAAGGGACATCCTGCGTGACACTGCAGTGCCACTCCTAGATGGGCCCGGTGTTTGTGTCGGCCACTAGGGTCGCTAATCTTACTCACACAGCTACCTCATTGCGCCTCTTTTTTTCTTTGCGTCATGTGCTGTTTGGGGAGGGTTTTTTGGAAGGGACATCCTACGTGACACTGCAGTGCCACTCCTAGATGGGCCCGGTGTTTGTGTCGGCCACTAGGGTCGCTAATCTTACTCACACAGCTACCTCATTGCGCCTCTTTTTTTCTTTGCGTCATGTGCTGTTTGGGGAGGGTTTTTTGGAAGGGACATCCTGCGTGACACTGCAGTGCCACTCCTAGATGGGCCCGGTGTTTGTGTCGGCCACTAGGGTCGCTAATCTTACTCACACAGCTACCTCATTGCGCCTCTTTTTTTCTTTGCGTCATGTGCTGTTTGGGGAGGGTTTTTTGGAAGGGACATCCTGCGTGACACTGCAGTGCCACTCCTAAATGGGCCCGGTGTTTGTGTCGGCCACTACGGTCGCTAATCTTACTCACACAGCTACCTCATTGCGCCTCTTTTTTTCTTTGCGTCATGTGCTGTTTGGGGAGGGTTTTTTGGAAGGGACATCCTACGTGACACTGCAGTGCCACTCCTAGATGGGCCCGGTGTTTGTGTCGGCCACTAGGGTCGCTAATCTTACTCACACAGCTACCTCATTGCGCCTCTTTTTTTCTTTGCGTCATGTGCTGTTTGGGGAGGGTTTTTTGGAAGGGACATCCTGCGTGACACTGCAGTGCCACTCCTAAATGGGCCCGGTGTTTGTGTCGGCCACTAGGGTCGCTAATCTTACTCACACAGCTACCTCATTGCGCCTCTTTTTTTCTTTGCGTCATGTGCTGTTTGGGGAGGGTTTTTTGGAAGGGACATCCTGCGTGACACTGCAGTGCCACTCCTAGATGGGCCAGGTGTTTGTGTCGGCCACTAGGGTCGCTTAGCTTAGTCATCCAGCGACCTCGGTGCAAATTTTAGGACTAAAAATAATATTGTGAGGTATTCAGAATAGACTGAAAATGAGTGGAAATTATGGTTTTTGAGGTTAATAATAATATGGGATCAAAATGACCCCCAAATTCTATGATTTAAGCTGTTTTTTAGGGTTTTTTGAAAAAAACACCCGAATCCAAAACACACCCGAATCCGACAAAAAAAATTCGGTGAGGTTTTGCCAAAACGCGGTCGAACCCAAAACACGGCCGCGGAACCGAACCCAAAACCAAAACACAAAACCCGAAAAATTTCAGGCGCTCATCACTAAATTTGATACTGGTTATTTTTGGTTACACGAGGTTTGTGTATCGGTTATATTCAGCTTGTTGCTGTTGTTAATTCATACTGTTATCGGTTTCCTGCTAATCCAGTTGTTCGGTATGTTTGTGGTGTGGGCTGGTATGTTTCTCGCCCTTAGTTTAACAAAAATCCTTTCCTCGAAATGTCCGTCTCTCCTGGGCACAGTTCCTATAACTGAGGTCTGGGGGAGGGGCATAGAGGGAGGAGCCAGTTCACACCCAGTTAAAGTCTTTTAGTGTGCCCATGTCTCCTGCGGATCCCGTCTATACCCCATGGTCCTTTTGGAGTCCCCAGCATCCTCTACGGACTAGGAGAAAAGGATTTACCAGTAGGTATTAAAATCCTATTATTATTATTATTATAATACGGCAGCAGTGGACATATAGAAGCAGCATATACCATTGTGACTGCCTGGTCACTGGAATGACTGTTGGCCATGACACTACCACTAGTCTGATGCAGCACAACACAGCAACACTGTGAGGAACTTGTTATTATTATTATTATTATTATTATTATACTGTAGCAGTGGACATATAGCAGCAGCATATACCACTGTGACTGCCTGGTCACTGGAATAACTGATGGCCAGGACACTACCACTGGTCTGATGCAGCACAACACAGCAACACTGTGAGGGACTTGTTGTTGTTATTATTATTATTATTATTATTATTATTATTATTATAATACTGTAGCAGTGGACATATAGCAGCAGCGTATACCACTGTGACTCTCTGGTCACTGGAATGACTGATGGCTAGGACACTACCACTGGTCTGATGCAGCACAACAAAGCAACACTGTAAGGGACATGTTGTTATTTTTATTATTATTATATTACGGCAGCAGTCGACATATAGCAGCAGCGTATTCCACTGTGACTGCCTGGTCACTGGAATGACTGTTGGCCAGGACACTACCACTGGTCTGATGCAGCACAACACAGCAACACTGTGAAGGACTTGTTGTTATTATTATTATAATACGGCAGCAGTGGACATATAGCAGCAGCATATACCACTGTGACTGCATGGTCACTGGAATGACTGTTGGCCAGGACACTAGCACTGGTCTGATGCAGCACAACACAGCAACACTGTGAGGGACTTATTATTATTATTATTATTATTATTATTATTAGTAGTAGTAGTAGTAGTAGTAGTAGTA
This sequence comes from Pseudophryne corroboree, assembly GCF_028390025.1. NCBI lineage: Eukaryota > Metazoa > Chordata > Amphibia > Anura > Myobatrachidae > Pseudophryne > Pseudophryne corroboree. The sequence goes on from NC_086453.1 coordinate 189,300,428, forward strand.
GGAACTTGTTGTTGTTGTTGTTGTTGTTGTTGTTGTTGTTGTTGTTGTTATTATACTGTAGCAGTGGACATATAGCAGCAGCATATACCACTGTGACTGCCTGGTCACTGGAATGACTGATGGCCAGGACACTACCACTGGTCTGATGCAGCACAACACAGCAACACTGTAAGGGACTTGTTGTTATTATTATTATTATTATTATTATTATTATTATTATAATACTGTAGCAGTGGACATATAGCAGCAGCGTATACCACTGTGACTCTCTGGTCACTGGAATGACTGATGGCCAGGACACTACCACTGGTCTGATGCAGCACAACACAGCAACACTGTGAGGAACTTGTTGTTGTTGTTGTTGTTGTTATACTGTAGCAGTAAACATATAGCAGCAGCGTATACCACTGTGACTCTCTGGTCACTGGAATGACTGATGGCCAGGACACTACCACTGGTCTGATGCAGCACAACACAGCAACACTGTAAGGGACTTGTTGTTGTTGTTGTTGTTGTTGTTGTTGTTGTTGTTGTTGTTGTTGTTATTATTATATTACTGCAGCAGTGTACATATAGCAGCAGCGTATTCCACTGTGACTGCATGGTCATTGGAATAACTGATGGCCAGGACACTACTACTGGTCTGATGCAGCACAACACAGCAACACTGTGAGGGACTTGTTGCTATTATTATAATACTGTAGCAGTGGACATATAGCAGCAGCATATACCACCGTGACTGCATGGTCACTGGAATGACTGATGGCCAGGACACTACCACTGGTCTGATGCAGCACAACACAGCAACACTGTGAGGGACTTGTTGTTATTATTATTATAATAATACTGTAGCAGTGGACATATAACAGCAGCGTATACCACTGTGACTCTCTGGTCCCTGGAATGACTATTAGCCAGGACACTACCACTGGTCTGATGCAGCACAACACAGCAACACTGTTACAGACTTATTATACAGCAACACTGGACATATGGCAGCAGAGGACACCACCACTGAGAATAGTCACTGGACTGACTGATGCACAGGACACTAGCACTGGTCTGATGCAGTACAACACAGATAATGATACATCAGCACTGGGCATATGGCAGCAGATGACGCCACAACTGTGAATGGTCAGTGGACTGACTGATGCCCAGGACACTACCACTGGTCTGATGCAGGACAACACAGCAACACTGTAAGGGACTTATTATTAGTGATGAGCGGGATCGGTTTCTCGGAAACCAAACCCCCCCGAACTTCACCCTTTTTACACGGGTCCGAGCCATACTCGGATTCTCCCGTATGGCTCGGGTAACCCGAGCGCGCCCGAACGTCATCATCCCGCTGTCGGATTCTCGCGAGATTCGGATTCTATATTAGCAGCCGCGCGTCGCCGCCATTTTCACTCGTGCATTGGAAATGTTAGGGAGAGGACGTGGCTGGCGTCCTCTCCGTTTATGTTGATGCATTGCAAATATTTTGTGCTTGCTTATTACTTAATTGTGGGGACTGGGGAGCAGCTGTATATAGGAGGAGTACAGTGCAGAGTTTTGCTGACAGTGACCACCAGTAATACGTTGTCTGCCTGAAAAACACTCCATATCTATGCTCAGTGTGCTGCATATATCTGTGCTCACACTGCTTAATTGTGGGGACTGGGGAGCAGCTGTATTATATAGCAGGAGTACAGTGCAGAGTTTTGCTGACAGTGACCACCAGTATATGTTGTCTGCCTGAAAAACACTCCATATCTGTGCTCAGTGTGCTGCTTTATTGTGGGGACTGGGGACCACCAGTATAATATTATATAGGAGGAGTACAGTGTAGAGTTTTGCTGACCAGTGACCACCAGTATATAATATATAGCATTACGGTACAGTAGGCCACTGTTGTACCTACCTCTGTGTCGTCATTAAGTATACTATCCATCTAGATTCTATACCTGTGGTGCATTTCAATTGTGCAGTTTGCTGACACAGTGACCACCAGTATATATAGCAGTACGGTACAGAAGGCCACTGCTGTACCTACCTCTGTGTCGTCATTAAGTATACTATCCATCTACATTCTATACCTGTGGTGCATTTTAGTTTTGCAGTTTGCTGACACAGTGACCACCAGTATACTATATATAGCAGTACGGTACGGAAGGCCACTGCTGTACCTACCTCTGTGTCGTCATTAAGTATACTATCCATCTACATTCTATACCTGTGGTGCATTTTAGTTTTGCAGTTTGCTGACACAGTGACCACCAGTATATATAGCAGTACGGTACGGAAGGCCACTGCTGTACCTACCTCTGTGTCGTCATTAAGTATACCATCCATCTACATTCTATACCTGTGGTGCATTTTAGTTTTGCAGTTTGCTGACACAGTGACCACCAGTATACTATATATAGCAGTACGGTATGGAAGGCCACTGCTGTACCTACCTCTGTGTCGTCATTAAGTATACTATCCATCTACATTCTATACCTGTGGTGCATTTTAGTTTTGCAGTTTGCTGACACAGTGACCACCAGTATATATAGCAGTACGGTACGGAAGGCCACTGCTGTACCTACCTCTGTGTCGTCATTAAGTATACTATCCATCTACATTCTATACCTGTGGTGCATTTTAGTTTTGCAGTTTGCTGACACAGTGACCACCAGTATATATAGCAGTACGGTACGGAAGGCCACTGCTGTACCTACCTCTGTGTCGTCATTAAGTATACTATCCATCTACATTCTATACCTGTGGTGCATTTTAGTTTTGCAGTTTGCTGACACAGTGACCACCAGTATACTATATATAGCAGTACGGTACGGAAGGCCACTGCTGTACCTACCTCTGTGTCGTCATTAAGTATACTATCCATCTACATTCTATACCTGTGGTGCATTTTAGTTTTGCAGTTTGCTGACACAGTGACCACCAGTATACTATATATAGCAGTACGGTACGGAAGGCCACTGCTGTACCTACCTCTGTGTCGTCATTAAGTATACTATCCATCTACATTCTATACCTGTGGTGCATTTTAGTTTTGCAGTTTGCTGACACAGTGACCACCAGTATACTATATATAGCAGTACGGTACGGAAGGCCACTGCTGTACCTACCCCTGTGTCGTCATTAAGTATACTATCCATCTACATTCTATACCTGTGGTGCATTTTAGTTTTGCAGTTTGCTGACACAGTGACCACCAGTATACTATATATAGCAGTACGGTACGGAAGGCCACTGCTGTACCTACCTCTGTGTCGTCATTAAGTATACTATCCATCTACATTCTATACCTGTGGTGCATTTTAGTTTTGCAGTTTGCTGACACAGTGACCACCAGTATACTATATATAGCAGTACGGTATGGAAGGCCACTGCTGTACCTACCTCTGTGTCATCATTAAGTATACTATCCATCTACATTCTATACCTGTGGTGCATTTTAGTTTTGCAGTTTGCTGACACAGTGACCTCCAGTATATATAGCAGTACGGTACGGAAGGCCACTGCTGTACCTACCTCTGTGTCGTCATTAAGTATACTATCCATCTACATTCTATACCTGTGGTGCATTTTAGTTTTGCAGTTTGCTGATACAGTGACCACCAGTATATATAGCAGTACGGTACGGAAGGCCACTGCTGTACCTACCTCTGTGTCGTCATTAAGTATACTATCCATCTACATTCTATACCTGTGGTGCATTTTAGTTTTGCAGCTTGCTGACACAGTGACCACCAGTATATATAGCAGTACGGTACGGAAGGCCACTGCTGTACCTACCTCTGTGTCGTCATTAAGTATACTATCCATCTACATGCTATACCTGTGGTGCATTTTAGTTTTGCAGTATGCTGACACAGTGACCACCAGTATACTATATATAGTAGTACGGTACGGAAGGCCACTGCTGTACCTACCTCTGTGTCGTCAAGTATACTATCCATCCATACCTGTGGTGCATTTCAGTTTTGCACAGTTTGCTGACCACCAGTATATAATATATAGCATTACGGTACAGTAGGCCACTGCTCTACCTACCTCTGTGTCGTCAAGTTTACTAGCTTAGTCACACAGCGACCTTGGTGCGCCTCTGTTTTTCTTTGCATCGTGTACTGTTTGGGGACAATTTTTTTGAAGTGCCATCCTGCCTGACACTGCAGTGCCACTCCTAGATGGGCCAGGTGTTTGTGTCGGCCACTTGTGTCGCTTAGCTTAGTCACACAGCGACCTTGGTGCGTCTCTTTTTTTCTTTGCATCATGTGCTGTTTGGGGACTATTTTTTTGAAGTGCCATCCTGTCTGACACTGCAGTGCCACTCCTAGATGGGCCAGGTGTTTGTGTCGGCCACTTGTGTCGCTTAGCTTAGTCACACAGCGACCTTGGTGCGCCTCTTTTTTTCTTTGCATCATGTGCTGTTTGGGGACTATTTTTTTGAAGTGCCATCCTGTCTGACACTATAGTGCCACTCCTAGATGGGCCAGGTGTTTGTGTCGGCCACTTGTGTCGCTTATCTTAGTCACACAGCGACCTTGGTGCGCCTCTTTTTTTCTTTGCATCATGTGCTGTTTGGGGACTATTTTTTTGAAGTGCCATCCTGTCTGACACTGCAGTGCCACTCCTAGATGGGCCAGGTGTTTGTGTCGGCCACTTGTGTCGCTTAGCTTAGTCACACAGCGACCTTGGTGCGCCTCTTTTTTTCTTTGCATCATGTGCTGTTTGGGGACTATTTTTTTTAAGTGCCATCCTGTCTGACACTATAGTGCCACTCCTAGATGGGCCAGGTGTTTGTGTCGGCCACTTGTGTCGCTTATCTCAGTCACACAGCGACCTTGGTGCGCCTCTTTTTTTCTTTGCATCATGTGCTGTTTGGGGACTATTTTTTTGAAGTGCCATCCTGCCTGACACTGCAGTGCCACTCCTAGATGGGCCAGGTGTTTGTGTCGGCCACTTGTGTTGCTTAGCTTAGTCATACAGCGACCTTGGTGCGTCTCTTTTTTTCTTTGCATCATGTGCTGTTTGGGGACAATTTTTTTTAAGTGCCATCCTGCCTGACACTGCAGTGCCACTCCTAGATGGGCCAGGTGTTTGTGTCGGCCACTTGTGTCGCTTAGCTTAGTCACACAGCGACCTTGGTGCGCCTCTTTTTTTCTTTGCATCATGTGCTGTTTGGGGACTATTTTTTGAAGTGCCATCCTGTCTGACACTGCAGTGCCACTCCTAGATGGGCCAGGTGTTTGTGTCGGCCACTTGTGTCGCTTGGCTTAGCCATCCAGCGACCTCGGTGCAAATTTTAGGACTAAAAATAATATTGTGAGGTGTGAGGTGTTCAGAATAGACTGGAAATTATGGTTATTGTGGTTAATAATACTATGGGATCAAAATGACCCCCAAATTCTATGATTTAAGCTGTTTTTTAGGGTTTTTTAAAAAAAACACCCGAATCCAAAACACACCCGAATCCGACAAAAACATTTCGGTGAGGTTTTGCCAAAACGCGTCCGAATCCAAAACACGGCCGCGGAACCGAATCCAAAACCAAAACACAAAACCCGAAAAATGTCCGGTGCACATCACTACTTATTATACAGCAGCACTGGACATATGGCAGCAAAGGACACCACCACTGTGACTGATGCAGCACAACACACCACCACTGATCTGATGCAGCATAACACAGCACCACTGGACAGCACTGGACATATGTCAACCGAGGACACCACCACTGTGACTGATGCAGCACAACACACCACCACTGAACTGATGCAGCACAACACAGCACCACTGGACATATGGCAGCAGAGGACACCACCACTGTGACTGATGCAGCACAACACACCACCACTGAACTGATGCAGCACAACACAGCACCACTGGACAGCACTGGACATATGGCAGCAGAGGACACAACCACTGTGACTCGACAGATTCAGCACAAGACACGGACACTGAGGACACTGAGAGAACGGAGACACGTCCTCTCTCTACACTGTCCAATGCCGGAGTGAAAATGGCGGGGACACGCGGCTCCTTATATGTAATCCAAATCCTGTGAGAATCCTACAACCGAATGATGACGTTTTGCCTCGTTCTGGTTTCCAAGTCAGGCGGGAAAACCCAAGCCTGACTCGGAACCAGACTCGAATGGTGAAGTTCAGTACGGTTCTCTGAGAACCGAACCCGCTCATCTCTACTCCTAACCAGGGTCGGACTGGCCCACAGTGAATTAGCTGAAGAACATGAATTTAACCCTATCCAAAATGATTTTAGTTAAATAAAAAAGAAAAAAAATATTTTTTAAAAAATATATTTTTCTCAAACATCGAAACATCAACCGGGAACATCGGTAACATCGCGACCATCAGAACATCTGGAACATCGTGACCATTGCGACTTTAGTTTTTAGTTCCCGGACAGCTGCCAGGTACACAGGAGGGTCTGGGGTGGCTTGGCGGGGGTTGTTTTACCCTTACCAGCGGCTGCCATTATCTGCAGCTGCTGGGGGTGGGGAATCCTGCCATGCTGACCGATCAGCAATGATCGGCAGCACGGAAGACACAGGGAGAGGGTGCAGGGAGGCAGATGGACCTTCCGGTCCTTCTGCCAGGAGCGGTGGAGGGAAGTTTCTCTTTTCTGCCGCTGCTAACACAGTTTATCTGACTGGTAGCATCCTGTGTGTCCAGGTCAGATAAAGCACTTGCAGGCATGGTCACATCTGATGCGACCATGCCAGGCAAGTAGTTAAATTGAATAGGGACCGTTTGTGCTGAAGGTGCAGGTCACAAAAATGGGGTGTGGTCTTACGGGGAAGGGGCATGACCACTCAATAGTACTCACAATTCAAGTTGTTCAAGTTGCACCACACAGTAAGGCAACTTTATTCACATTACCCTGTAAGTAGTGTCCCTTATTCATGTCATGCTATACAGTAGAGCCCCTTATTCACATTATACAGCACAGTCATATGAACATAAACATAGAAACATAGAATTTGATGGCAGATAAGAACCACATGGCCCAGCTAGACTGCCCCTTTTGGGTTAGGGTATAGGGTTAAGGGTTAGGATTTAGAGCATTAGAGTTTCCAACTGACCTTTCTTTTCAGATGGATATTGAACATGTAGTGAAGGCAGTCACTTCATACATAAAGCCTACCATGAAAGGTGCAGCAGTGAAAACCTCAGTAGTGTTCTGCATGGGGCAATTGTTAGGGATTACAAAGTAGCTTTGGGACACAAGACAACAGATGGGTTCTATACTGTCTAAGGTGTGGTCTACATGTAAGGCCTTAGGACATGTTGCACTTTAACTAGTGATGTGCACCGGAAATTTTTCGGGTTATGTGTTTTGGTTTTGGATTCAGTTCCGCGGCCGTGTTTTGGATTCGGACGGGTTTTGGCAAAACCTCCCTGAAATTTTTTTGTCGGATTCGGGTGTGTTTTGGATTCAGGTGTTTATTTGCAAAAAACCCTCAAAAACAGCTTAAATCATAGAATTTGGGGGTCATTTTGATCCCATAGTATTATTAACCTCAATAACCATAATTTCCACTCATTTCCAGTCTATTCTGAACACCTCACACCTCACAATATTATTTTTAGTCCTAAAATTTGCACTGAGGTCGCTGGATGGCTAAGCTAAGCGACCCAAGTGGCCGACACAAACACCTGGCCCATCTAAGAGTGGCACTGCAGTGTCAGACAGGATGGCAGATTTAAAAAATAGTCCCCAAACAGCACATGATGCAAAGAAAAAAAGAGGTGCAATGAGGTAGCTGTGTGACTAAGCTAAGCGACCCGAGTGGCCGACACAAACACCTGGCACATCTAGGAGTGGCACTGCAGTGTCAGACAGGATGGCAGATTTAAAAAATAGTCCCCAAACAGCACATGATGCAAAGAAAAAAAGAGGTGCAATGAGGTAGCTGAGTGACTAAGCTAAGCGACCCAAGTGGCCAGGGCCGGATTAACAATGGGGCGGATGGAGCTGCAGCTCCAAGCCCCCCATTGAAAATAGGCCCAGAGAGTTTCCTGCAGCTCAGATAGTGATGACAGAAAAAAACAACTTTTCTCCTGTCATCACCAATAGCACTCTCCCATTCGAGTCCTGTCAGGGCCAGGCAAAGCTCTACCTAATCCCGCCCAAGCTGCCAGCAGCTGTGCAAAATAGCCGCCTCCGTTCCTTCCATGCTGTCGGGCCAAAGCTCATCATACCCAGGTTCGAAATAAGCTCCACCCCCAGACCTCGATAAGCTCTGCCCCCTGGTCCATCTGCATCTGTGTCCCCGATTGTCAAAAGATCCTCTCATTTGCCATCCGAATCTGTCTCTCTGGACTTGACCAGAAGGTCCACTTCCTGGTCCTTCCAGCTTCCACTGCTTAGCCCCCTGTTGCCCGAAGCTCCGCACCCGGATCGCGCTAAGCTCCTCCCACTGGACATTATGCTGTCAACTCGTGTGTGTGTGTCCCCTCCCTGGGTCAGCTGAAGTCATGCAGATTCAGCCGCAACTCGTGTTATTGCAGACATTGAATATGCTGCCAAATAGTGAATTCAGGTGTTCTGCAGCTGCTGTTTCCATCCAGGTACAAAGGAGCATTGAGCTGTATAATAATGGCTAGGGGTAATAGATGGCAGCGCAGCTACGAGTGTATCACTCAGTGCCGTAACTAGGTGTGTGCGAAGGGGGCATTGCACACAGCGCAGTTAGGTTGTGGGCGCACCCTCCGCACACACTGATTGCTCCTCACCAGCTGCGCCGCTGCCCGCTGTAGTGTAGTGTAATATTAGTAGCGCTGTGCCCAGCACCTTCCCTGCCGGAGGCAGCGCTGCTAATATACATTACACTACAGCGGGCAGCGGCGCAGCGCTGTGCTGCCTGTGTAGACTCAGTCTCTCCCCACGATCAGTCCCCCTCTGACAGTCCGCCCCCCTCCTCCAGGGAGCATAGGCGCCAAAATGGCGCTGCAGCGATATAGGGGAGAGGGGGGGCACACGCGGCCGCGGGCCAAACGGGGGAAAGGGAGGGACGGGGGCAGGTATACCCATCCTCCCCGTCACACCTAGGAGAGCAGGGCTGCCAGTAGGCTAGCAGGGGGAGGAAAGAGCCATGAGGGGGTTAAAAGGCTGAGGCAGAGGGGGGAGGCTGCATTCCAGGCTAGAGCTGCAAACAGATAGCAGCACCATGCAGCATCCAGCAGCCCAGTCTCTGGAGAACAAAGAGCAGGCCCAGAGCCACGTGTAGCCTGTAGTCTCAGCAGGCAGAGCAGATCTCGTACTACAAGTTGTGCAAGGGGTTCCAGCTGCAGCAGGAGCACGCAAGCATGGAGAGCCAGCAGGGAGATCCAGCAGAAAGATGCAGCATTCCCTCCCAGCGACAGTAGCCCAGTCTCACGGGAGCAAAGAGCCAGGGAGATCCAGCAGAAAGCAAATTATCCCACAGGGTGTCCAGGAGGAGGTGGGGGAGGAAGTCATACCGAACGAAGATTTCCACAGGGAGAAGAGGCTGCAACTGCAGGAGCAGAGTGGATTTCAGGCAGAGGGAGTTGACCCTGGTGGCCAGACCCTGGCTGGAACAAAGAAGAGGAAGGGGGAATTTACAGCGGCAAGGAGGCAGAGGCACCCAACAGCACAGAGCAGCAGCACGGTGTGGTCGATTTAGCGGCCAGATATGAAGGCATGCCCGCGGCCACAGAATCAGATGGTCCAGAAGCCGGGATAGAGGAGCCAGGTACATCGGGAGCAGCGTAACCATGCAGGCCCTTCTCTCAGTGCAGACGGCATCGGTCACAGTCCCATGGGAGAGCATCGCCAGCGGCAAGCAGCGGACGTCACTTTTCACCGACAAGGGCTTACAGCAGGCAACGCTGGGTATCGATGGTGCAGCTGTTGGAGAGGCAGGAGCAGTGATACCAGCATCAGGAGCAGCGGTCCGAACATCGTGGAGGCAGCGGACAGCATCGTAGTCCAAAGAGGGGTTGGACCAACAGCACAGCGCAACGGGAGCGGCAGCACGCATTGGCAGTTTTCATCACGCTGAACAGGACACCGCAGGGGAGCAGCGCAAATCACGATCCACACTACAACAAGCCGCGGAGAGGCAGGAGCAGCGGTATCGCATCAGGAGCGGGAGCAGCGGACCGAGTATCGTGGAGGCAGCATCGTAGTCCACAGGGGTGTTGGACCAACAGCACAGCGGAAGCGTCAGCACGTGTCGGCAGCCATCGCAGTGAGGTAGAGAGTCAACGCAGACGACGCGCGGCGAGGGATCACGGTCACCGTCATCAACCACCCCGTTACCTTTCACCCGCAAGAAGCAGCCGCCATTACTCAAGGTCGAATGGGAGCCGAGCAGGTCGACTGGAATAGCCTTACCGCGCCAGGGAACGAGTTTATCAGGAAGAATACAGCGGCACAGGCAGGCGTCATCGCAGCCCGCAGAGATCTTGTTTGGGGAGCATGAGGCAGCGGGAGCAGGGAGCAAGGGCTTTCATTAGCGCAGACTCAACACCGCAATGGAGCTACCCTAATCGCGAGCAGCAGTTTAGCACGCCGCGGAGAGAGCATCGCGAGAGGCGTCCGAGCAGCAGGGATCAGAGGCAAGGAGGCGAGAGCACGGGCTACGCTTTGTTTGGTGTTGCGCCACCACTTCCAACGGTTCACGCGGAGCACACCCATGTGTCGGGGTCATCTCTTTGCGCCAAGGTCGGCGCAGGATACGCAGCACCCAGAGGGACAGCGGCGGGGTCATCTCCTTGCGCCAGGGTCGGCACAGGACACGCAGCACCCAGAGGGACAGCGGCGAGGTCATCTCCTTGCGCCAGGGTCGGCGCAGGACACGCAGTACCCGGAGGGACAAACGATCGATGACGCGGCGCTCGGGATCGGTAAGAACAATGTCGACAATAATGATTTGCATAATGTTTGTATGACCCCCAATAGTTGTCAGAATGTGCAGATTATATGCAGCGAGTTGTGCAACGCAGCAGGGGGGTTGAGTAATAACAGTTTGCATAAAATGTGTGTTATGCCAGGAAGCGCGCAGGAGGTACAGTGTCAGCATCCCCGGGGCGGACGCAACCGGGGAAAAACGGGATTGGTACAGCATGATAAGGCGACAGCCTTTGTGCAAGGAACCGCAGGCCTGGTATGCGCTTTCGGATCAGTAGCGGCCCATTTGCCGGCGCTGACTAGAAAGGAGATTGAAAAAGGGGCTTTTATAGATATATGTTCATTCCAGGAAATGTGCGGAATGTACAGAATGTTAGCAATGCTGCAAGAGCTATATCTGTGTGGAGTTTGTATGTTCTACCTGTGTTTGCCTGGTTTTCCTCTGAGGGACACTGTTTTTACCCAGAGGCAGCCATGAGCATGTTAAAATACACCAATTTCATGTATCCTGTGTACAAGGAACACAGGGGAAAGGTGTGGTGAAAATATGACGAGGTTGTCAGCGCAAAGGCCGTGGGGCATAAAGCCCATTGACTTTGGCACTAGAGACTTAGACATCTGGCTCAAAGCGCAGGCGGTGGCCGTAGCTAAATGGGGCGCAGCGCCACAAAAAATCCAGGGCAGGGCATGCAAAGCAAGAAATTAGACGCTGGGTTTTTCTGCATTATGCGTGCATGCGCACCCAGTGCAACTACAAGCACGCATGCACGTTCTGTGGCGTGAACCACTCCGTCAAGGAGTGCAACAGAGAGAGGGATAGTCACCCGCAAAAGGGGCCCACACCAGCTGGGCCTAGGAAAAGCGAATAGTCCTGTGGAGTTGGGCATGGGCCTGGCAGGGCTGCCCAGGTATCCCAGGTTTAAAGGAAGCCAATTTTCTGCGGGGGGGCTTCAAGGATGGTTTTAGGGTACCTATAACCAGAGAGGCACGCCAACAGTAGCGCCAGGGACATAAGGTCCGTAAGGAGGCAGCTGGCGGGCGGTACGCGAGAAAATCGCTAAGGAACTAGCGTTAGGCAGGACGGTGGGGCCATTCGCAGCCCTGCCATTGCCAGGATGGGCAATTTCACCTTTGGGGAGGGAGGTCAGGCACATCCAGCACCTGTCCTACCCCGAAGGGGCGTTGGTGACCGACGCATTAGGCAAGGAACTATGCTCAGGGCAGTACCAGTCAGTGAGGTGGCCATTAGGACGGTCCGAGCACAAGGGAGGGTGAGCAGGTCAGTCTTAAGCCCTGTTAGCCCCTCGAAAGAAACCCCCCTTACTGGTGGGGGTTTTAACCCTTTTTCAAAGGCAGGAGGAATTGAAGACACAGTGTGTTGAGCCTGCTTGTCCAGTTATACACACTCAAAAAGTCAAAAGCATTTGTGTTTGAAGCTCAGAGATTGGGTTTCCTGTCCATCCTACAGCAATTTTATGGCTGTCATTCAGGAAGCAGCCTTATCAGATACTCCTCTTGTGAGGTGTGATATCCCCTGGGAAGAGGCAGAGTCAGGAAGCCAGGTATCAGGCTTTTTGAGCTGTCTCACATTACAGCTCCCCCCCTGTGGTGAAAAATAAACATCCTGTTCTTTTACAATCCAGCAAAGGGGAATTACAACTGTCCTCTATGTTAATTACAATGCAGTTTAAGAAATGTCATTTATAAAATAGGGAATAGCATGATACTACATGTCAGACAGTATATACACAATATCATATTTCAGGATCCGATCACGTTATGGATCCTGACATTGGGAGCCCTAAGGGCAAAGCTGGACTTAGAGTCAGCCTTTTAAGGCTGCTTCCCTTTGCATCAGGAGAGCTTCAGTCTCATGGGACGAAGCTGCAGTGGAGAATTTTTCAGGGGAAAATGTATTGCCGATGGGCTGCGCCATTTCGGGTGCTGTCTGCGGAGCATTCAACTCTTCCCTGCAGTGGTGCCGGCAGGGGCGCACAGGGTCAAGAGCCACAGCACACCACCTAGATGATCTCCTGGGGGCAGGGCCACAAGCTGCAGCACAGCCAATTGCTGCGCGTACTACAGGTCATGCTGGAGGTATTCAGCGTGCCTATCGCACCAGAGAAACTGAGGGCCCAAGACAGTTTTAGCATCCGAGGGTTCAAAGCATCGATGTTGGCATACAATAGGGGGTTAGGAAGGTTTTTCCTAACTAACTGCTTTGAAGCGTTGGCCCACGGGCTGCCGGCAGCGGAGATGCAGAGAGGCAGCTGGTTCCCGAGGGTTCGTAACCATTGAGGTTTGCATTTAGCGTGCTACTGGTGTTGTTACTGTTAGCAGAAGTTAATGGAAATGCAGCAGGATCCAATAGGGGGCAACCATTGATGTTAGCATCAGATGTTAGGAGGATAGAACGGTTTGCCTCTTCTAGCTATTTTTCGTGAGTTAGGCCCGGGCGTGGGCAGGGAGATAAGCTGCGGCAGCATGGTCGGGAACAGTGCAAGGCACGTTCAGAAACAGCCAGGGCACCTGGTCAGGTTTGGCAGTTTTGTGACAGGTGAAGCACAGGCAGCTGGCAGAGATGCAGGAATCAGGGAGTGCCCAGCAGGGGCCAAAGCAGTTTGTCTGGCCAAGAAGCTGGCCAGGAGAAAGGTGGCATGATGGTGGCCGCCAACAGGCGGGTTAGCGGCATAAGGGCCCACAGGCTGGCCAGTTTGTATGTCCAAGCCAGACAGGGGAACAAGGGAGCCACGTGCCAGCAAGCGAGGAGGGGGCTGGCGGCAGGGCGCCGGCGCAGCAGCATCAAGTTCAGTGCGAAGCAAATACTTGAACTGGCAGGTTTGGGGCCGGGGCAGTCGGGGTGTGTGCCCCCCCCCCCTTCCTGGAGGAAAGGAAACGGGACTCCCACAGGAGAGAGCGCGGCGGTGCCAAGTAGTGGGAAGCGCTAGGCAGCATGCCAGGAGGACCAGCAGCTTCTTGATCGCTGATGGAATAGAGGTGAAAGGTGCCAGCCGGCAAGGTGGGTGGTACCTGGTCAGAGGGGGGCACTGTGCAAGAGTAGCGGCCCAACACAACAGTCATTCATTCGGGAGGTAACGATGTGGGGGACACGAAGTCCCTTGATATGTTAAGAAGGATTGGGATTGGCACTGACCTAGCATGGGCAAAGGGGCAGTGGAAAGCAGCCAGCATCGTGTGGTCTAGCATCATCTCCAGGCTGACCTGACGCGGCGTGCGAAAGGGGGGCTGCCATAGGGAGGATCAGGAAGACGGTCAATGTGGCAGTATGTGCGTGAGGGCACTGGGAGGAAAGGTCTCCAGTCAGAAGGTCAAGGACATGTTCGGGGCTGACGGAGGCATCTGTCGGAGGTTAGCAGTGATTTGTTCAACGACGCATTGCAAAAGGCAGGGGAAGTCTAGGGAAGGGCGGATTGCAGGGTGGGGGGGTTTCGGTACCCGGGCAGGCCCGAGAACCTCAGTGGCGGGAAGAAGCGGTGCGCAAGGCAGGTGGAGCAGGGGAGCCAGCTGAGGTTGCAGATTCACCGTCGGCGAGGTGCCGCACGCCAGGCTCTACATAGATAGATCTATATATCTCTATATATATAGATAGATAGATATATAGATAGATAGATAGATAGATAGATAGATAGATAGATAGATAGATCTATATATATATATATATATATATATAGATAGATAGATCTATATATATATGTATATATATATATATGGAGTACTACTGTCTGTGACTCGGATGCTGCCATGCTGTGTAATGTGGCCGACGGACGCTACTGTGCTGTGTAATGTGGCCGATGGATGCTACCGTGCTGTGTAATGTGGACGACGGACGCTACCGTGCTGTGTAATGTGACTGACAGACGTTACAGCGCTGTGTAATGTGATTGACTGAAGCTATCGCACTGTGTATTGCGACTAATGGATGCCACCACTCTGCGTAACGTGAATAATGGACGCTACCGTGTGGTGTAATTTGACTAGTGGGCACTACCGTGCAGAGTGATGTGAGTAACAGACGATACTGTGCGGCGTAGTGTGAGTAACGGGCACTACCATGCGGAGTTATGTGACTAATGCATGCTCCATGAAGCCACACCGCTATTTTTTGATGCCCGTAACTAGCAGCGTGTGATTGATGGGGCGGGGCGGGGGGGGGGGGGGGGGGGAAGGTAAAATGATTTTCAAAACATGGCGGGGGGGGGGGGGGGGGGGGGGGGCGATGCTGTTTCTTGCACACAGCACTAAAATGTCTAGTTACGGCACTGGACTATCACCACTCACACTCACTATGCCCAGGACAGCACAGCATACTAACCAGTCCTGACTTCCTCACACTGCCACCTCTGTGTTTTCACCAGAAATCACAATATTGAAAGTTACAGTATGTCTGCTTATTCTGTGACATTATTGGCCTATTGTTTTACAGTTTTGCTGGGTTTTATTTATAAATATTTATTCAATACAATGTAAACAAATGTCCATAGTGCTTATACGCTATGGGGCTGGGGGTGATTCAGATCTGATCGCTGGGCTGCTAATTTTGCTGTCCTGCGATCATATAGTCGCCGCCTCCTGGGGGGAGTGTATATTCACTGTGCAAGTGTGCGATCCTATGTGTACGCTGAGCTGCTAAAATCAACTTTGTGCAGTCTCTGCGCAGCCCAGGACTTACTCCTACACTGCGGTCACATCAGGCTGATCAGGGCCGAAGCTGACATCACACCCTCTCCCTGAAAACGCTTGGACACGCCTGCATTTTACCGAACACTCGCAATAAATGGTCAGTTGCCACCCACAAATGGCCTCCTCCTGTCAATCACCTTGCGAACGCCCGTGCGAATGGATTTTTCGCACCATCCCATCGCTGACCGGCGATGCCCGTTGTTGCTGTCCGACACGCATGCGCATTGCGGTGCAAACAAACACATGCGCAGTTACTACCTGATCAGGTCTGAATCACCCCTATGTTTTAGCTGTTGGTTACAGATCTTCCCTTATGCCCTCACATTATAACAACAGCACTGTCCATTCTAATAAATTTCCCTTGCACTGGTCACAAGTACCACTACTGTATTCTCTCCCTACCGTTTGTTTTCAAGTCTGTTCTTGTTTGTCCCTGTTTTAAATGTGCTGTGTTTTCCCCACCATCTTATTTAAATGAAGACAGGCTATACCATGTGGAATAGTATGAATAAAAGGCTCTATTGTGCGGTGTAATGTGAATTACGGACACTACTTTGTAATGTGAATTGGTACTATTCTCTGACCACGCTTCTTCGCCAGAAGGTCACATCCCTATATAAAATATGGAGGGGAGCACCAATGATCTTTCTGGTTCAGGGCACCAAAATGTCTAGTTGGTCACTGATGCTCTCTGTAATATACGGTGGCCAATTTAACTAGTATAGTACTAGTACTTGCTCCACCACATTACCTGTTCTGTTAGCGCATCTCAGTTTAAAATAGTATATATATATATATATATAAAATGTGTAAAGACTTTATTGAGAAAGTTTTTAATTTAAAGATATGATCACATATTGACAATTGTTTGTGCCAGCGCACATGCACAGCACTTGTTCTGCACGTGCGTGGACCTGGCAATGCATTCGCATTGCATTGATGCGAACGCCTCTGCCTGACTGACAGGCAGAGACGTTGCGGGGAGGCCGGGAGTGTTGCACCAGAAACGGGCAGGTTCGGGTCAGCTGTGTGACGTCACACGCAGCCACTGTGACGGGGGACATGGCTGCTGAGGCAGGGGTGTCCCTTGTTCGGCGATGCGATCACAGTTGAATAGATCAGGAGCACAAAATGTATCGAAATTGAGTCTTCCCTGGCAACAGATTGACTGTTCCCCAGAGTAATATATTATATCTAATGAAAAGCAACTAATAAGCACAATGCTTTTAAGAAACTATTCCACAATCTTCCTTTTAATTCAAATTGTGGCTGATAAAGTCTACGTTTGAAGTCATATTCTGCTCTATAGAGACATAGCAGAGCTGCACTTGTCGTCTTTGGACAGTGCAGATGGATGCCCACCGTTGGGGCTGTAATGGTTCTCCTGTTATGTGAAGGTTGTGCTCACTTATGCGGCAGGAGAGCGTAGCCATCCATCGCTGCTCCTTCTATGTGGTCTCCTTTAATGCAAATGTAAATCAGTGCCCGCTGCTGATGTGAGCTGGCCGTGTTGGGTACTCAGCTTCAAGGTGCATGGTGGGAGAGTTGGAGGAAACCATTGAACACATGGGGGTAGGGCACTCCGACAGCTGAACTTCTTTTCATAATTGAAAAAAAATAAAAAAAATACCTGCAATCAGTCGGTGGTTGGCGGCAGGCATGGGGAGGGCCCCTGAGAGTGGAGGGCTTGGGATGACCCGGCTCTGCTGCAGCAACAAATAATAGGCCCTTCATAAATTTCAGCTCCAGGCCCATGTGGACATTAATCTGGCACTGCAAGTGGCCGACACAAACACCTGGCCCATCTAGGAGTGGCACTGCAGTGTCAGACAGGATGGCAGATTTAAAAAATAGTCTCCAAACAGCACATGATGCAAAGAAAAAAAGAGGTGCAATGAGGTAGCTGTGTGACTAAGCTAAGCGACCCAAGTGGCCGACACAAACACCTGGCACATCTAGGAGTGGCACAGCAGTGTCAGACAGGATGGCAGATTTAAAAAATAGTCCCCAAACAGCACATGATGCAAAGAAAAAAAGAGGTGCAATGAGGTAGCTGTGTGACTAAGCTAAGCGACCCAAGTGGCCGACACAAACACCTGGCACATCTAGGAGTGGCACTGCAGTGTCAGACAGGATGGCAGATTTAAAAAATAGTCCCCAAACAGCACATGATGCAAAGAAAAAAAGAGGTGCAATGATGTAGCTGTGTGACTAAGCTAAGCGACCCAAGTGGCCGACACAAACACCCGGCCCATCTAGGAGTGGCACTGCAGTTTTCTAGCGAGAGGATGAGTGCTTCCATTCTCATGTGAATCTGAACCACTAGCCATGAACATAGGCCAGGGCCTCAGCCGTTCCTAGACACTCCGTGTCGTAAATGGCATATTGGCAAGTTTACGCTTCTCCTCAGACGCTTTTAATTTACATTTTTGGGTCATTTTACTGAACTTTTGTTTTTTGGATTTTACATGCTCTCTACTATGACATTGGGCATCGGCTTTGGCAGACGACGTTGATGGCATTTCATCGTCTCGGCCATGACTAGTGGCAGCAGCTTCAGCACGAGGTGGAAGTGGATCTTGATCTTTCAGACGCTTTTCATTTTGATTTTTGGGTCATTTTGCTGAACTTTTTTAGTATGCTTGACAACACAGAGGTAGAGCAGTGGACTACTGTACCGTACTGCTATATATATACTGGTGGTCAGCAAAATTCTGCACTGTCCTCCTACTATATACTGCGCACCACTAAAATGCAGCACAGGAATGGATGGATAGTATACTTGACGACACAGAGGTAGAGCAGTGGACTGCTGTACCGTACTGCTATATATATACTGGTGGTCAGCAAAATTCTGCACTGTCCTCCTACTATATACTGCGCACAACTAAAATGCAGCACAGGTATGGATGGATAGTATACTTGATGACACAGAGGTAGAGCAGTGGACTACTGTACCTTACTGCTATATATATACTGGTGGTCAGCAAAATTCTGCACTGTCCTCCTACTATATACTGTGCACAACTAAAATGCAACACAGGTATGGATGGATAGTATACTTGACGACACAGAGGTAGAGCAATGGACTACTGTACCGTACTGCTATATATATACTGGTGGTCAGCAAAATTCTGCACTGTCCTCCTACTATATACTGCGCACAACTAAAATGCAGCACAGGTATGGATGGATAGTATACTTGACGACACAGAGGTAGAGCAGTGGACTACTGTACCATACTGCTATATATATACTGGTGGTCAGCAAAATTCTGCACTGTCCTCCTACTATATACTGCGCACAACTAAAATGCAACACAGGTATGGATGCATAGTATACTTGACGACACAGAGGTAGAGCAATGGACTACTGTACTGTACTGCTATATATATACTGGTGGTCACAGCAAAATTCTGCACTGTCCTCCTACTATATACTACAATGCAGCACAGATATGGTGCGTTTTTCAGGCAGAGAACGTAGATATTTGCAGCACACTGAGCACAGATATTTGCAGCACACTGAGCACAGATATTTGCAGCACACTGAGCACAGATATTTGCAGCACACTGAGCACAGAAATTGAGAGAACGCAGCCACGTCCTCTCACTATCATCTCCAATGCACGAGTGAAAATGGCGGTGACGCGCGGCACCTTATATAGAATACGAATCTCGCGAGAATCCGACAGCGGGATGATGACGTTCTGGCGCGCTCGGGTTAACCGAGCATGGTGGGAAGTTCTGAGGCTGCCTCGGAACCGTGTAAAATGGGTGAAGTTCGGGGGGGTTCGGATTCCGAGGAACCGAACCCGCTCATCACTAACTTTAACCACTTAACTGATGTTTTTCCCCCAAAATAAACGCTTAGAAATTGTCGGGGTTTTTTATGAGTGAATTATGTGAAGAACATGAATTTAACCCTATCCAAAATGATTTTAGCTAAAAAAAAGTGGAAACGGCTCAACACTGGTTGAGTGACCCTGGAATCCTACCCGGCTAGCTACCTGGGTAGCAGACGGTAATGACCCGGGTAATTGTGCAGTGGAAATGGTCATTACTCATGTTTTCAGACCCGAGTAACGATCTGAGATGCTGATTGGTGTTTCTGGGGCACAGGAAGATGATGTCATCCCTGGGAGACACGTTGGGCACATGCAGGCACCGCAGCAGCTTGCAAACAAACGTGGATGCAAGTCGCTGTGCACCGCTATTGCAGCAGCTTGCAAACAAACACTACGGTGGGCACATGCAGGCATTGAAGCAGCTTGCAAACAAACAGACAGTCTGAAGTCATGCTGGGCACATACAGATATTTTTATTGCAGCAGCTTCCAAAAAGACACTAAACAGCAGCAGAAGCTCCAGCACAGCAACATGGCTACCCATACCTGGTCAGACACAGAGATAAAAGAGCTGCTTAATATTCAGGGAAAGGAAGAAATTAGAAGGCAGGTGACTGGAACAGTTAAGGATGCTGTCGTGTATAAGAACATATCCCTTATGCTGGCAGAAAGGGGCATCCAAAAAACCCAGCAACAAGTCGTTAACAAATTGAAGGCACTACGCAGACAATTTACTAAAGTACACAACCATAAAAAAAGAAAAGTGGCGCTGGACGTATGGAATGGGCATATTATGACCTATGCTATAGTGTCTTCGGCAAAACTGCGATAACAAATCCCATAGCACTATCGTCATTCAGCTGTGCCAGTCACCAAATGTCAGTAGAAGAGGACCGTGAGGAAACACAGCACAGCCTTCCCAGCTAACAATGCAGCCCCGCTGCTTATATCGGACAGCAGTTTCGAAGAATCAACCACCAATGAGGATTCCATCAGCGCAACTATTGAGGACGTACCAGAGTCTCAGGCAGAGATGTCGAAACCCCCCAAGACCACTACTTTGCACTCAAATAGTAAGTATTACATCTTACAAACACTTATATACATACAAACCACTGTACAGCAGGGGTGTAAAAACTTCAGGCCCTCCAGCTTATGTAGAACTACACATCCTAGCATGCCCTGCCACAGTTGCAGCAGTCCCTATACAAAATCTATGTAGAGGCATGCTGAGATGTGTAGTTCCATAACAGTTAGAGGGCTGCGAGTTTCTCAACTAGTTTTAGCTATTTCAGTAGCAGTGAGGGTGCTCCAGTCAATACTGTTGTTTTGCCTTGTCAATGATTGGTGCATGGTAATGTTGCAGAGTATAGCTAGTGTGCAGGTGGGAGAAGGCCACAAACACGTATATGCTACCACTGCTATTTTTATATATAATCATTGTTGATTAAAACAAAATGTCATCCCCTTCACAGTCTACAATGTTCCACAGGGGAAAAAGAAACTGAACAAAACAGAACAAACGGTCAGTGCAATGACGTCCATTATCGTGGAGCACCTGCGCGAGCGGATAGTGAGCAGAATTCCCAGGAAGATGCACGAATTGAGAGGTATCTTGCATCCAAAAAGGAAATGCACCAGTCATTTATGACGCAGTTAATGGCCATGCATGATAGGCAGATGTCATTTTTGAGCGCATATTTGCACGTACTCTAGGGAATACCACACAAGCACAACAGCAAGACACAGCCTACCCACAGCACCCATATGGTCCATACAACTATGAGCCTCCCTCAAATCCCACAATACAAATCCCGCAATCTTCAGAATATCGGGTGTCTAGACAATTGCCTTAAATAAGGGCAGCTGTTGATAAAAATGTTTGTATTAAGGTTTCTGTTAGCATTTTACTATGTTATTATATTGTTACCTCGAAATTGTGCGGCAGTGGGATCCAAATATTGGGGTTACCCTGATACCTACAAAGCCAAACGTTATGGGGATTTTTCAAGAGATGTGCGGCGGGCTCTTTTCGTGTTTTGTGTTTTGGATTTGGTTCTCCGCTTGTGTTTTGGTTTTGGATTGGTTTTGCCAAAACCACCCTTTCGTGTTTTGGTTTTGGTATTGGATCTTGATGATTTTTTAAAAAAATCATAAAAACAGCTAAAATCACAGAATTTTGGGGGGTAATTTTGCTCATACTGTATTACTAACCTCAATAACATTCATTTCCACTCATTTCCAGTTTATTCTAAACACCTCGCACCTCACATTATTGTTTTTAGGCCAAAAGGTTGCACCGAAGTGACTGTATGACTAAGCTAAGTGACACAAGTGTGCGGCACAAACACCTGGCCCATCTAGGAGTGGCACTGCAGTAGCAGACAGGATGGCAGGTTTAAAAAATAGGCCCCAAACAGCACATCCTGCAAAGAAGAAAAAGAGGTGCAATGAGGTAACTGTATGACTAAGCTAAGCAACACAAATGTGCAGCACAAACACCTGGCCCATCTAGGAGTGGCACTGCAGTTGCAGACAGGATGGCACTTAAAAAGCTAGGCCCCAAAGAGCACATCATGCAAAGAAGTAAAAGAGGTGCAATGAGGTAGTTGTAAGACTAAGCTAAGCGACACAAGTGTGCGGCACAAACACCTGGCCCATCTAGGAGTGGCACTGCAGTGTCAGACAGGATGGCACTTAAAAAAACTAGGCCCCAAACAGCACATGATGCAAAGAAGAAAAAGAGGTGCAAGATGGAATTGTCCTTGGGCCCTCCCACCCACCCTTATGTTGTATAAACAGGACATGCACACTTTAACAAACCAATAATTTCAGCGACAGGGTCTGCCACACGACTGTGGCTGAAATGACTGGTTTGTTTGGGCCCCCACCAAAAAAAAAAAGCAATCAATCTCTCCTTGCACAAACTGGCTCTACAAAGACAAGATGTCGACCTGATCCTCATCCTTCGATTCCTCACCCCTTTCACTGTCTACATCCTCCTCCTCACAGAGTATTAATTCGTCCCCACTGGAATCCCCCATCACAGGTCCCTGTGTACTTTCTGGAGGCAATTGCTTGTCAAGGTCTTCCCGGGGGAATTTGTAATTCATTTTGATGAACACCATCTTCTCCACATTTTGTGGAAGTAACCTCCTATGTCATTCGCTAACAAGGTTACCGGCTGCACTAAACACTCTTTCGGAGTACACACTGGAGGGGGGGCAACTTAGGTCAAATAAAGCCAGTTTGTGCAAGGGCCTTCAAATTGCCTTTTTTTCCTGCCAGTATACGTACGGACTGTCTGACATGCCTACTTGGATGCTGCCACTCATATAATCCTCCACCATTCTTTCAATGGTGACAGAATCATATGCAGTGACAGTAGACATGTCAGTAATCGTTGGCAGGTCCTTCAGTCCGGACCAGATGTAAGTTTTCGCTCCTGACTGCCCTGCATCACTGCCAGCGGGTGGGCTAGTAAATGTTATCATTTTCCTTGCAGCCCCAGTGGCGGGAGAAATTGAAGGAAGAGCTGTTGACGAGTCACGTTCCGCTTGAGTTGACAAATTTCTCACCAGCAGGTCTTTGAAAGAGAGATACAACATAGGCTTTAAACCTAGGATCGAGCATGGTGGCCAAAATGTAGTGCTCTGATTTCAACAGATTGACCACCCTTGAATCCTGGCAATGCGAATGAAGGGCTCCATCCACAAGTCCCAGACACTTTGTGGAATCACTCTGTCTTAGCTCCTCCTTCAATTTTTCCATCTGCTTCTGCAAAAGCCTGATGATGGGAATGACCTGACTCAAGCTGGCAGTGTCTGAACTTCACATGTTGCAAGTTCGAAGGGTTGGAGAACCTTGCACAAGACGGAAATCATTCTCCACTGCACTTGAGTCAGGTGCATTCCCTCTCCTTTGCCTATATCGTAGGTGGATGTATAGGCTTGAATGGCCTTTTGCTGCTCCTCCATCCTCTGAAGCATATAGAGTATTGAATTCCACCTCGTTACCATCTCTTGCTTCAGGTGAATGCAGGGCATGTTCAGGTGTGTTCGATGGTGCTCAAGTCTTCGGGACGCGGTGGCTGAATGCCGAAAGTGGCCCACAATGTTTCGGGCCACCGACAGCATCGCCTGCATGCCCCTGTCATTTTTTAAAAAATTCTGCACCACCAAGTTAATTGTATGTGCAAAACATGGGACGTGCTGAAATTTGCCCAGATGTAATGCACGCATAATATTGGTGGTATTGTCCGATATCACAAATCCCCAGGAGAGCCTAATTGGGGTAAGTCATTGTGTGTTGAGGTTGTCAGTGGTGTGCCTCTTACGGAAAGTAGTGATACATAGCGTAGCCTGCCTAGTAACGAGTTGGCATTTGCGAGATGCTGCTACTGGTGCCGCTGCTGTTGTTGCTGCGGAAGGCCATACATCTACCCAGTGGGCTGTCACAGTCATATAGTCCTTAGTCTGCCCTGTTCCATTTGTCCACTTGTCCATGGTTAAGTGGACAGTGGGTACAACTGCATTTTTTAGGACACTGAGAACACTTTTTCTGACGTCTCTATACATTCTCTGTATCTCCTGCCTAGTGAAGTGGAACCTAGATGGGATTTGATACCGGGGACACAGTACCTTAAACAATTCTCTAAGTCCCACTGAACTAATGGCGGATACCGGATGCATGTCTAACATCAACATAGCTGTCAAGGCCTCAGTTATCCGCTTTGCAAAAGGATGACTATCATATTTCATCTTCCTCACAAAGGACTGTTGGACAATCAATTGCTCAGTTGAAGTAGTACAAGTGGTCTTCCTACTTCCCCTCTTGGTTGTCGATCGACTCCCAGCAGCAACAGCAGCGGCAGCAACAGCAGGCGTACCACTCAAGGATCCTCCGGAGGAATCCCGGTTAGGAGACGACTCCTCAGTCTTGCCAGTGACATGGCCTGCAGGACTACTGACGTTCCTGACTGAGGAGGAAGTTGACATTGAGGAAGTTTGTGGTGTGGCTTGCAGGAGCTGGGGTACAAGAGGAAGAAGGGATTTAGGTGTCAGTGGACTGCTTATGTTCTTACCCAAAGTTTCACAACTTGATGAAGGTAAGAGCAAGAGCTTACCTAGTGTGGTATTACTAAAGGAGCTATTGCTGGTGTCAGTCACCATGTTTTCATTAACCACACATGCTGAGATAACCATAACTGGTGGCAATTTTCAGATTAAAGTACCTGGGAAATCAGGCGGCTGGTCGTGACTGAGGGGTTTTGGTAGGTTCTACTGTCCGTAATCTCTATCTTTGATGACCTCTTCTCCAAGTCTCCAATTTATAACCAGACTGGAGAGTCATCCCCCCACTCCAACCCCGCCCCCCCCCACCCCTGTTGCCAGTAGCAGTGGCTGCTATGTATAAGGGGTACTCCATATTATTTGCAAAGGAGCACTTCCTTCCTACTTTATATATTACTTTCATACAACTCCTTCGTGTTACAATGTTACAAATATTAACCCACACTGGGATTATTTATTGGGTACTTATACCATACTTTATTATAGTGATGAGCACCGGAAATTTTTCGGGTTTTGTGTTTTGGTTTTGGGTTCGGTTCCGCGGCCGTGTTTTGGGTTCGAATGCGTTTTGGCAAAACCTCACCGAATTTTTTTTGTCGGATTCGGGTGTGTTTTGGATTCGGGTGTTTTTTTTCAAAAAACCCTAAAAAACAGCTTAAATCATAGAATTTGGGGGTCATTTTGATCCCAAAGTATTATTAACCTCAATAACCATAATTTCCACTCATTTTCAGTCTATTCTGAACACCTCACACCTCACAATATTATTTTTAGTCCTAAAATTTGCACCGAGGTCGCTGGATGACTAAGCTCAGCAACCCAAGTGGCCGACACAAACACCTGGCCCATCTAGGAGTGGCACTGCAGTGTCACGCAGTATGGCCCTTCAAAAAACTACTCCCCAAACAGCACATGACGCAAAGAAGAAAAAAAAGAGGCGCAATGAGGTAGCTGTGTGACTAAGATAAGCGACCCTAGTGGCCGACACAAACACCTGGCCCATCTAGGAGTGGCACTGCAGTGTCACGCAGGATGGCCCTTCCAAAAAACACCCCCCAAACAGCACATGACGCAAAGAAAAAAAGAGGCGCAATGAGGTAGCTGTGTGACTAAGATAAGCGACCCAAGTGGCCGACACAAACACCTGGCCCATCTAGGAGTGGCACTGCAGTGTCACGCAGGATGGCCCTTCCAAAAACTACTCCCCAAACAGCACATGACGCAAAGAAAAATGAAAGAAAAAAGAGGTGCAAGATGGAATTGTCCTTGGGCCCTCCCACCCACCCTTATGTTGTATAAACAGGACATGCACACTTTAACCAACCCATCATTTCAGTGACAGGGTCTGCCACACGACTGTGACTGAAATGACGGGTTGGTTTGGACCCCCACCAAAAAAGAAGCAATTAATCTCTCCTTGCACAAACTGGCTCTACAGAGGCAAGATGTCCACCTCATCATCATCCTCCGATATATCAATGTGTACATCCCCCTCCTCACAGATTATCAATTCGTCCCCACTGGAATCCACCATCTCAGCTCCCTGTGTACTTTGTGGAGGCAATTGCTGCTGGTGAATGTCTCCACGGAGGAATTGATTATAATTCATTTTAATGAACATCATCTTCTCCACATTTTCTGGATGTAACCTTGTACGCCGATTGCTGACAAGGTGAGCGGCGGCACTAAACACTCTTTCGGAGTACACACTTGTGGGAGGGCAACTTAGGTAGAATAAAGCCAGTTTGTGCAAGGGCCTCCAAATTGCCTCTTTTTCCTGCCAGTATAAGTACGGACTGTCTGACGTGCCTACTTGGATGCGGTCACTCATATAATCCTCCACCATTCTTTCAATGGGGAGAGAATCATATGCAGTGACAGTAGACGACATGTCCGTAATCGTTGTCAGGTCCTTCAGTCCGGACCAGATGTCAGCATCAGCAGTCGCTCCAGACTGCCCTGCATCACCGCCAGCGGGTGGGCTCGGAATTCTGAGCCTTTTCCTTGCACCCCCAGTTGCGGGAGAATGTGAAGGAGGAGATGTTGACAGGTCGCGTTCCGCTTGACTTGACAATTTTGTCACCAGCAGTTCTTTGAACCCCAGCAGACTTGTGTCTGCCGGAAAGAGAGATCCAAGGTAGGTTTTAAATCTAGGATCGAGCACGGTGGACAAAATGTAGTGCTCTGATTTCAACAGATTGACCACCCGTGAATCCTTGTTAAGCGAATTAAGGGCTCCATCCACAAGTCCCACATGCCTAGCGGAATCGCTCTGTGTTAGCTCCTCCTTCAATGTCTCCAGCTTCTTCTGCAAAAGCCTGATGAGGGGAATGACCTGACTCAGGCTGGCAGTGTCTGAACTGACTTCACGTGTGGCAAGTTCAAAAGGTTGCAGAACCTTGCACAACGTTGAAATCATTCTCCACTGCGCTTGAGACAGGTGCATTCCACCTCCTATATCGTGCTCAGTTGTATAGGCTTGAATGGCCTTTTGCTGCTCCTCCAACCTCTGAAGCATATAGAGGGTTGAATTCCACCTCGTTACCACTTCTTGCTTCAGATGATGGCAGGGCAGGTTCAGGCGTTTTTGGTGGTGCTCCAGTCTTCTGTACGTGGTGTATGTACGCCGAAAGTGTCCCGCAATTCTTCTGGCCACCGACAGCATCTCTTGCACGCCCCTCTCGTTTTTTAAATAATTCTGCACCACCAAATTCAAGGTATGTGCAAAACATGGGACGTGCTGGAATTTGCCCATATTTAATGCACACACAATATTGCTGGCGTTGTCCGATGCCACAAATCCACAGGAGAGTCCTATTGGGGTAAGCCATTCTGCGATGATCTTCCTCAGTTGCCGTAAGAGGTTTTTAGCTGTGTGCGTATTCTGGAAAGCGGTGATACAAAGCGTAGCCTGCCTAGGAAAGAGTTGGCGTTTGCGAGATGCTGCTACTGGTGCCGCCGCTGCTGTTCTTGCGGCGGGAGTCAATACATCTACCCAGTGGGCTGTCACAGTCATATAGTCCTGAGCCTGCCCTGCTCCACTTGTCCACATGTCCGTGGTTAAGTGGACATTGGGTACAACTGCATTTTTTAGGACACTGGTGAGTCTTTTTCTGAGGTCTGTGTACATTTTCGGTATCGCCTGCCTAGAGAAATGGAACCTAGATGGTATTTGGTACCGGGGACACAGTACCTTCAACAAGTCTCTAGTTGGCTCTGCAGTAATGATGGATACCGGAACCACGTTTCTCACCGCCCAGGATGCCAAGGCCTCAGTTATCCGCTTTGCAGCAGGATGACTGCTGTGATATTTCATCTTCCTCGCAAAGGACTGTTGGACAGTCAATTGCTTGGTGGAAGTAGTAAAAGTGGTCTTACGAGTACGACTTCCCCTCTGGGATGACCATCGACTCCCAGCAGCAACAACAGCAGCGCCAGCAGCAGTAGGCGTTACACGCAAGGATGCATCAAAGGAATCCCAGGCAGGAGAGGACTCGTCAGAATTGCCAGTGACATGGCCTGCAGGACTATTGGCATTCCTGGGGAAGGAGGAAATTGACACTGAGGGAGTTGGTGGGGTGGTTTGCGTGAGCTTGGTTACAAGAGGAAGGGATTTACTGGTCAGTGGACTGCTTCCGCTGTCGCCCAAAGTTTTTGAACTTGTCACTGACTTATGATGAATGCGCTGCAGGTGACGTATAAGGGAGGATGTTCCGAGGTGGTTAACGTCCTTACCCCTACTTATTACAGCTTGACAAAGGCAACACACGGCTTGACAAATGTTGTCCGCATTTCTGTTGAAATACTTCCACACCGAAGAGCTGATTTTTTTGGTATTTTCACCAGGCATGTCAATGGCCCTATTCCTCCCACGGACAACAGGTGTCTCCCCGGGTGCCTGACTTAAACAAACCACCTCACCATCAGAATCCTCCTGGTCAATTTCCTCCCCAGCGCCAGCAACACCCATATCCTCCTCATCCTGGTGTACTTCAACACTGACATCTTCAATCTGACTATCAGGAACTGGACTGCGGGTGCTCCTTCCAGCACTTGCAGGGGGCGTGCAAATGGTGGAAGGCGCATGCTCTTCACGTCCAGTGTTGGGAAGGTCAGGCATCGCAAACGACACAATTGGACTCTCCTTGTGGATTTGTGATTTCGAAAAACGCACAGTTCTTTGCTGTGCTTTTGCCAGCTTGAGTCTTTTCATTTTTCTAGCGAGAGGCTGAGTGCTTCCATCCTCATGTGAAGCTGAACCACTAGCCATGAACATAGGCCAGGGACTCAGCCGTTCCTTGCCACTCCGTGTGGTAAATGGCATATTGTAAAGTTTACGCTTCTCCTCCGACAATTTTATTTTAGATTTTTGAGTCCTTTTTTTACTGATATTTGGTGTTTTGGATTTTACATGCTCTGTACTATGACATTGGGCATCGGCCTTGGCAGACGACTTTGATGGCATTTCATCGTCTCGGCCATGACTAGTGGCAGCAGCTTCAGCACGAGGTGGAAGTCGATCTTGATCTTTCCCTATTTTTGGAACCTCAACATTTTTGTTCTCCATATTTTAATAGGCACAACTAAAAGGCACCTCAGGTAAACAATGGAGATGGATGGATACTAGTATACTTATGGATGGACGAGCGACTGCCGACACAGAGGTAGCTACAGCCGTGGACTACCGTACTGCATCTGCTGCTAATATAGACTGGATGATAATGATATAAAAAATATATATATATCACTACTGCAGCCGGACAGGTATATATTATATAATGACGGACCTGCTGGACACTGTCAGCACTGCAGACTCCTAAAGTAAGCTACTAGTATCAAGAAGATAGAAAAAAAAAAACACCACAGGTAGGTGGTATACAATTATGGATGGACGAGCGACTGCCGACACAGAGGTAGCTACAGCCGTGGACTACCGTACTGCGTCTGCTGCTAATATAGACTGGATGATAATGATATAAAAAAATATATATATATCACTACTGCAGCCGGACAGGTATATATTATATAATGACGGACCTGCTGGACACTGTCAGCACTGCAGACTCCTAAAGTAAGCTACTAGTATCAAGAAGATAGAAAAAAAAAAAACACCACAGGTAGGTGGTATACAATTATGGATGGACGAGCGACTGCCGACACAGAGGTAGCTACAGCCGTGGACTACCGTACTGCGTCTGCTGCTAATATAGACTGGATGATAATGATATAAAAAATATATATATATCACTACTGCAGCCGGACAGGTATATATTATATAATGACGGACCTGCTGGACACTGTCAGCACTGCAGACTCCTAAAGTAAGCTACTAGTATCAAGAAGATAGAAAAAAAAAACACAACAGGTAGGTGGTATACAATTATGGATGGACGAGTGACTGCCGACACAGAGGTAGCTACAGCCGTGGACTACCGTACTGCGTCTGCTGCTAATATAACAATAAACAAGAAAAAGCGCTGGGAAACTGGATAGAAATGAACTAACAATTTTAATAAAATATTAAACATTCATTTATACTGTTGCAACAGATTATTAAGACTAAAATGTATCCAATTAAAATTTAGGGCAAAGATAAAGCACTGCAATAGGTTTGGAAAGTCCCATATATTTAGTATGGATTCTGTATTGTTGGCCGGTGCTCAGAAGAGCCAGTTCATCCCCAAAATTAGTGCCACAGTCCAGGAACAACTTTAAGCGAAAATTATATTACCAACTGCGGTTAGATTGACCTCGCTGACTTGGTTCAAGATGTTTACTTGGTCCGATTAGTCGCTCAGGTCCAGAATTCGCAGATGTTCAATTCGCTGATGACAGGTTCCTATATCTGACTTCTAGGCGTTTGTAAGGGGATGATGTATCAGAGTCCAGCCAATCCACCGACGCGTTTCGCTGTTTACCACAGCTTTTTCAAGGTGACATGTTGCAGTGACTGAATGCCCTTTATATAGCAGTGCTAATTGCCCATGTGAAACAGATGTGTCAAATTAAAAACATATAAATAATACATAAATTAGAATTCTATCCAGTTTCCTAGTAAAGTGACAGATTTTGAGACTATAAAGCTATCAGTATGTGCTGTTTTTCTAAATGCAAAGCTCTTTTAATATATAAATTATAAGGTGAACTTAGTTCCCCGATCACGTGATCGCGGGTTTACTTCCTGTCTTTGGAGCGCACTCACGCTCCAGTATCCTGTATATGGAACGCAAGCTTGCTCCTATTGGTTAGCGTCCTGTCACGTGGCCGGAACAAAGCCAGCCCCCGGCAGGCCCTGCGCCCCGTTGCCAGGCAACGGACCACTCGAAGAGAATAACTCCGATCACGTGACCGGACGCCCAGCATTACGTTAAGCATAGTTTAAGGTCTCCATTACCAAATGCATTTTAATATCACGTGACCGAGTGAACCAATAATCTCATAGACATTTGGCTATATGATTTCAATGGGTACATAATTAGATAACAAGACTAAAAAACTACACATAATATTCTCAACTTAACATCAATATCTGAATTTTGTAAATGTTTAATCATATATAAATATGTCTAAAACCAGTTATGTTCGTATATTATATTTAAAGTATAAGAATTGGTGCCATCTTGTGGTAAAAAGATAGTATGACACTCTCCTTGTGATTTTTTAATAAACCTACTATGGAGAGTCTTTATTAAAGGCTCATTTGATATTTGGCATATGATTTCAATGACCAAATTGGTTCTATTTATATTCGCAAATATATATATATATCTATATCAATTGAACCTTTTATTAGTATATATAGAAAAATAGTTAAAGTCTTGAATTAATACTAATTTAAAAAGAGAGAAGATATTATACCATTAAAAATATTTTTACTGTATATATATTTAAAGGAAGGCAGTATTGGGAAGTACATATAAATCTATGAACAAACACGGATATGGGTACATCCCAAGATGAATATATGCACATGTCAGCGTATCGAGATAAATTAATCGATAGTGTGGACATATTAACCTATGAAGATGGAACAAAATTAGAGGACTGCATTTAGCTCAAGTGCTTCGTTTAAACCACTCGGAAAGAGTGTATTTAACTGAAAGGTCCAAAAAAATTCCTGTCTACAGAGTCTTGTGAACCTATCACCCCCCCTAGTTGTTTTGGGGATATATTCAAGACCTATGATTCTTAGGGTAGATGGGTCCTTATTATGATGAAGGGCAAAATGTCGGGAAACGCTATGTTTAGTGACCCCATTAATGATGTTTCTTCTGTGTTCCATGAATCTAGTTTTTAACATCCTGGTTGTTCTGCCTACGTATTTTAACTGGCAGTCACATTTTAGAAGATACACTACCCATTTGGTATTACAGTTGATAAAACTTTTTATCGAGATGTTTTTCCCTTCTATGGGTAATTGGATAGTAGTAGTTTTATCACATGTGTGGGTGCATGTTGTGCACCTTGTCGCTCCACACTTATAGAAACCCTTTATCTTATTTTTAAGCCATGTAGAACCCTTGTTCTTTGAATCTTTCTCAGATCTTAATTGGCTTGGTGCCAGTATAGTTTTTAGAGATTTATTTTTTCTAAAAACAAAATCAGGTTTTAATGGTAAGATTTCACACAAAACCGGATCACACCGCAGCATATGAAAATTACGTTTAACTGCTGATCTGATCTCATTGGATCTGGAGTTAAATTTTGAGATAAAAGACCATTCCTTATTCTTCCCTTTAGATTTGTTTTTATCTTTCGAAACTAATAAAGATTCCCTATCCAAATCCAATACTTCTTTCATGGCTTGATCTAGCAAATATTGAGGATAATCTTTACACTGAAAAGTCTTCATAAGATTATCTGCTTGTTCAATAAAAGACTCTATAGTAGAGCAATTCCTACGAAGGCGTAGTAACTGCCCTTTGGGTATATTATTCTTCCAGGCCACATGATGCGCACTCCTATAATTTAGAAAGGCATTACTACCTACCTCTTTAACAAAATTGGAGGTCTGAATCTGACCGTTGACAATTTCAATAGTCAAATCCAAGAAGTTGAGTTTAGAAGTGCTAGACGAAGAAGTAAAGACTAAATTATAAGTGTTGGTGTTGAGATAATCAACAAAATGAGTGAAAGAAGAGTGATCCCCATCCCAAATAATAAATAGATCGTCTATGTAACGGCCATAGAGGACCAGGCCCGTGCCAGGTCCCACCCCCCAGAGGAGCTCCTCCTCCAATTCGCCCACATAGAGGTTTGCGTACCCTGGCGCGAACCTAGTCCCCATGGCCGTGCCCATAATCTGACGATAAAAAGTGTCAGAAAAAAGAAAATAGTTGTGTGAAAGAATAAAAGAGATAGAATCTAGCAAAAACTTCCTGTGTCTCTCGGTGAGGTCCCCATCGCGATCTAAAACTCTTCCAATGGCCTGTACACCAAGTTCAGGAGGGATATTGGTGTACAGGCTAACAACATCCAATGTAGCCAGAAGGTATGAAGGCTTCCATGATATTTCTTCAATTAATTTTAAAAAATGCATAGTATCACGAACATGGGACCTCAACCTAGAGACACGAGGTTGCAGATATCTATCAACATAAGCTGAAAGATAAGAGGTTAAAGAATTAACACCCGAAATAATGGGACGTCCAGGAGGTGCAGTGAGGGACTTGTGAATTTTTGGTAAGTGATAAAAAATAGGGATAGTCGGAAAAGGTGGAAATAAAAATCTAAACTCCTCCTTGGATATGACACCATCGTCCAATGCATCTGTAAGTAGATTATGTAATTCACTTAAATAGGAGGGAGTGGGATCACCTGGTAAGACATGATAGAATTGATTGTCCTGTAATTGTCTATGGGCCTCATTTATGTAATCAATTTTGTTTAATATAACCAGGCCTCCGCCTTTATCGGCTTCTTTGATAACTATCGAATTATCATCTGTTAGTTTTTTTATTGCTTGCTTTTCCCATTTTGTTAAATTATTTTTGGGTTTATTTTTTGTGAGGCAAATGGATCTAAAGTCTTCAAGGGTAGCCTTGTAGAATGTTTCTACTTGGCTGCTCTTGAAACTTATAGGGAAAAAGTCAGATTTTGCTCTACAAGAACTTTTATCGATTTCAAACAGTTTTTGTGGAGACTCCTGACAACTATCTTTTTCTAATTCCTCCAATATTTTTAAAGCAGGGTCATCTGTAGAGTCTAATACTATATGCAAGGTGTTGCCATCTATGCTAGTGTCTTTCTTTTTAGCAAAGAAGCGCTTTCTACATAGGGTTCTAACAAAACGATTAAGATCCACATATAGATCAAATAAATTGGGTTCTTCAGATGGGGCAAATTTTAAACCTTTAGATAAAAGGGAGAGTTCTGCCTCAGATAACTTTTTTGAGGATAAGTTAAAGATGCTTTTAGCGTTATTAAATTTATTGATCTTATTTAGTTTCTTAGATCTCTCCTTTTTACCTCCCCGTTTTCCTCTGAGCTTGGATTTCTGTTTCTTTTTGGGGTAAGGTCTTGATTCTTTTTGGACCACGATTTCTCCCAATTGTGGTGATGACGTCGGTCTAAAAAAGAAGAAGATGAAGAGGCGGCTACAATACCCTCATCTGCTTCTCTATACCCCCCATTATAATGTCCTTTTGGACGTGCTCCTGTTTGTTCACTCGGTCACGTGATATTAAAATGCATTTGGTAATGGAGACCTTAAACTATGCTTAACGTAATGCTGGGCGTCCGGTCACGTGATCGGAGTTATTCTCTTCGAGTGGTCCGTTGCCTGGCAACGGGGCGCAGGGCCTGCCGGGGGCTGGCTTTGTTCCGGCCACGTGACAGGACGCTAACCAATAGGAGCAAGCTTGCGTTCTATATACAGGATACTGGAGCGTGAGTGCGCTCCAAAGACAGGAAGTAAACCCGCGATCACGTGATCGGGGAACTAAGTTCACCTTATAATTTATATATTAAAAGAGCTTTGCATTTAGAAAAACAGCACATACTGATAGCTTTATAGTCTCAAAATCTGTCACTTTACTAGGAAACTGGATAGAATTCTAATTTATGTATTATTTATATGTTTTTAATTTGACACATCTGTTTTACATGGGCAATTAGCACTGCTATATAAAGGGCATTCAGTCACTGCAACATGTCACCTTGAAAAAGCTGTGGTAAACAGCGAAACGCGTCGGTGGATTGGCTGGACTCTGATACATCATCCCCTTACAAACGCCTAGAAGTCAGATATAGGAACCTGTCATCAGCGAATTGAACATCTGCGAATTCTGGACCTGAGCGACTAATCGGACCAAGTAAACATCTTGAACCAAGTCAGCGAGGTCAATCTAACCGCAGTTGGTAATATAATTTTCGCTTAAAGTTGTTCCTGGACTGTGGCACTAATTTTGGGGATGAACTGGCTCTTCTGAGCACCGGCCAACAATACAGAATCCATACTAAATATATGGGACTTTCCAAACCTATTGCAGTGCTTTATCTTTGCCCTAAATTTTAATTGGATACATTTTAGTCTTAATAATCTGTTGCAACAGTATAAATGAATGTTTAATATTTTATTAAAATTGTTAGTTCATTTCTATCCAGTTTTCCAGCGCTTTTTCTTGTTTATTGTGATTTTGGTTGTGGGGTCCAACTAACCCCGTCATATTAGCTGCTAAGGAAAAGCAACTCACCACGAGCGCCAAAGGTAATTACTTAGTAATTCCACTTCTTGCATCTCGACACATAGTTTTCATTTGGCTGCTGTCATGAGTTGCTTTTCTTCGTTTAGTGACAGACATAATAGGAGACAATTATATATGTCCAAATGGGACTACAATAAAGGTCTGGAAACCACTAAAAATGGAGACCTATTGAAATCAGATTTTCTACTGTTAGAGGATCTGTTGAAACAAGAGACAAAACATTGGTTGGACAGTATAAACTTACAAAAGTATGTGGACAAAAAAATTATACCTAGGGGACTGCGTTTGTTTAAGCCCTCTATTTTTCAGGATATACCGGAGTTCCAGGATGAATAAGAGAGCATTTTGGATAAATGCTCACTCAGTCTCATGGAAGTGGTTATTAAATACAGGAATAAAAAAGTAGATCAACTGGTTACTGAAATAGATGTAATAAAGAAAAAATTGGAGGTTTCCAAAACTACACAAGAATATATAGAAAGAGATCGTGTAACAGCAGAGAAAGTACTGACATTTGAATTGACAATTACAGAGTCTAAATGTTCTAAATTTAAACGTGATCTAGATGACTATAAAAACGGTAGTGTCAGGTCCTTTAAGAACAAATATAGGACATCTAGGGACACTAATGAAAAGCCCATTAAAGATTCTAATTGGAGACAAGTTAAGCCATCTAGAAATAACGATACTAGGCCATTATCCAATACTTCTACTGGAGCTTCTCAATATTCAGGTCAAAATGGTAGATTTCAACAAACAGGAGCACGTCCAAAAGGACATTATAATGGGGGGTATAGAGAAGCAGATGAGGGTATTGTAGCCGCCTCTTCATCTTCTTCTTTTTTAGACCGACGTCATCACCACAATTGGGAGAAATCGTGGTCCAAAAAGAATCAAGACCTTACCCCAAAAAGAAACAGAAATCCAAGCTCAGAGGAAAACGGGGAGGTAAAAAGGAGAGATCTAAGAAACTAAATAAGATCAATAAATTTAATAACGCTAAAAGCATCTTTAACTTATCCTCAAAAAAGTTATCTGAGGCAGAACTCTCCCTTTTATCTAAAGGTTTAAAATTTGCCCCATCTGAAGAACCCAATTTATTTGATCTATATGTGGATCTTAATCGTTTTGTTAGAACCCTATGTAGAAAGCGCTTCTTTGCTAAAAAGAAAGACACTAGCATAGATGGCAACACCTTGCATATAGTATTAGACTCTACAGATGACCCTGCTTTAAAAATATTGGAGAAATTAGAAAAAGATAGTTGTCAGGAGTCTCCACAAAAACTGTTTGAAATCGATAAAAGTTCTTGTAGAGCAAAATCTGACTTTTTCCCTATAAGTTTCAAGAGCAGCCAAGTAGAAACATTCTACAAGGCTACCCTTGAAGACTTTAGATCCATTTGCCTCACAAAAAATAAACCCAAAAATAATTTAACAAAATGGGAAAAGCAAGCAATAAAAGAACTAACAGATGAAAATTCGATAGTTATCAAAGAAGCCGATAAAGGCGGAGGCCTGGTTATATTAAACAAAATTGATTACATAAATGAGGCCCATAGACAATTACAGGACAATCAATTCTATCATGTCTTACCAGGTGATCCCACTCCCTCCTATTTAAGTGAATTACATAATCTACTTACAGATGCATTGGACGATGGTGTCATATCCAAGGAGGAGTTTAGATTTTTATTTCCACCTTTTCCGACTATCCCTATTTTTTATCACTTACCCAAAATTCACAAGTCCCTCACTGCACCTCCTGGACGTCCCATTATTTCGGGTGTTAATTCTTTAACCTCTTATCTTTCAGCTTATGTTGATAGATATCTGCAACCTCGTGTCTCTAGGTTGAGGTCCCATGTTCGTGATACTATGCATTTTTTAAAATTAATTGAAGAAATATCATGGAAGCCTTCATACCTTCTGGCTACATTGGATGTTGTTAGCCTGTACACCAATATCCCTCCTGAACTTGGTGTACAGGCCATTGGAAGAGTTTTAGATCGCGATGGGGACCTCACCGAGAGACACAGGAAGTTTTTGCTAGATTCTATCTCTTTTATTCTTTCACACAACTATTTTCTTTTTTCTGACACTTTTTATCGTCAGATTATGGGCACGGCCATGGGGACTAGGTTCGCGCCAGGGTACGCAAACCTCTATGTGGGCGAATTGGAGGAGGAGCTCCTCTGGGGGGTGGGACCTGGCGCGGGCCTGGTCCTCTATGGCCGTTACATAGACGATCTATTTATTATTTGGGATGGGGATCACTCTTCTTTCACTCATTTTGTTGATTATCTCAACACCAACACTTATAATTTAGTCTTTACTTCTTCGTCTAGCAC
The DNA here is from genome assembly GCF_028390025.1 of Pseudophryne corroboree. Classification (NCBI taxonomy): domain Eukaryota; kingdom Metazoa; phylum Chordata; class Amphibia; order Anura; family Myobatrachidae; genus Pseudophryne; species Pseudophryne corroboree. The sequence goes on from NC_086453.1 coordinate 189,337,996, forward strand.
TTCTAAACTCAACTTCTTGGATTTGACTATTGAAATTGTCAACGGTCAGATTCAGACCTCCAATTTTGTTAAAGAGGTAGGTAGTAATGCCTTTCTAAATTATAGGAGTGCGCATCATGTGGCCTGGAAGAATAATATACCCAAAGGGCAGTTACTACGCCTTCGTAGGAATTGCTCTACTATAGAGTCTTTTATTGAACAAGCAGATAATCTTATGAAGACTTTTCAGTGTAAAGATTATCCTCAATATTTGCTAGATCAAGCCATGAAAGAAGTATTGGATTTGGATAGGGAATCTTTATTAGTTTCGAAAGATAAAAACAAATCTAAAGGGAAGAATAAGGAATGGTCTTTTATCTCAAAATTTAACTCCAGATCCAATGAGATCAGATCAGCAGTTAAACGTAATTTTCATATGCTGCGGTGTGATCCGGTTTTGTGTGAAATCTTACCATTAAAACCTGATTTTGTTTTTAGAAAAAATAAATCTCTAAAAACTATACTGGCACCAAGCCAATTAAGATCTGAGAAAGATTCAAAGAACAAGGGTTCTACATGGCTTAAAAATAAGATAAAGGGTTTCTATAAGTGTGGAGCGACAAGGTGCACAACATGCACCCACACATGTGATAAAACTACTACTATCCAATTACCCATAGAAGGGAAAAACATCTCGATAAAAAGTTTTATCAACTGTAATACCAAATGGGTAGTGTATCTTCTAAAATGTGACTGCCAGTTAAAATACGTAGGCAGAACAACCAGGATGTTAAAAACTAGATTCATGGAACACAGAAGAAACATCATTAATGGGGTCACTAAACATAGCGTTTCCCGACATTTTGCCCTTCATCATAATAAGGACCCATCTACCCTAAGAATCATAGGTCTTGAATATATCCCCAAAACAACTAGGGGGGGTGATAGGTTCACAAGACTCTGTAGACAGGAAATTTTTTGGACCTTTCAGTTAAATACACTCTTTCCGAGTGGTTTAAACGAAGCACTTGAGCTAAATGCAGTCCTCTAATTTTGTTCCATCTTCATAGGTTAATATGTCCACACTATCGATTAATTTATCTCGATACGCTGACATGTGCATATATTCATCTTGGGATGTTCCCATATCCGTGTTTGTTCATAGATTTATATGTACTTCCCAATACTGCCTTCCTTTAAATATATATACAGTAAAAATATTTTTGAATGGTATAATATCTTCTCTCTTTTTAAATTAGTATTAATTCAAGACTTTAACTATTTTTCTATATATGCTAATAAAAGGTTCAATTGATATAGATATATATATATTTGCGAATATAAATAGAACCAATTTGGTCATTGAAATCATATGCCAAATATCAAATGAGCCTTTAATAAAGACTCTCCATAGTAGGTTTATTAAAAAATCACAAGGAGAGTGTCATACTATCTTTTTACCACAAGATGGCACCAATTCTTATACTTTAAATATAATATACGAACATAACTGGTTTTAGACATATTTATATATGATTAAACATTTACAAAATTCAGATATTGATGTTAAGTTGAGAATATTATGTGTAGTTTTTTAGTCTTGTTATCTAATTATGTACCCATTGAAATCATATAGCCAAATGTCTATGAGATTATTGGTTCACTCGGTCACGTGATATTAAAATGCATTTGGTAATGGAGACCTTAAACTATGCTTAACGTAATGCTGGGCGTCCGGTCACGTGATCGGAGTTATTCTCTTCGAGTGGTCCGTTGCCTGGCAACGGGGCGCAGGGCCTGCCGGGGGCTGGCTTTGTTCCGGCCACGTGACAGGACGCTAACCAATAGGAGCAAGCTTGCGTTCCATATACAGGATACTGGAGCGTGAGTGCGCTCCAAAGACAGGAAGTAAACCCGCGATCACGTGATCGGGGAACTAAGTTCACCTTATAATTTATATATTAAAAGAGCTTTGCATTTAGAAAAACAGCACATACTGATAGCTTTATAGTCTCAAAATCTGTCACTTTACTAGGAAACTGGATAGAATTCTAATTTATGTATTATTTATATGTTTTTAATTTGACACATCTGTTTCACATGGGCAATTAGCACTGCTATATAAAGGGCATTCAGTCACTGCAACATGTCACCTTGAAAAAGCTGTGGTAAACAGCGAAACGCTTCGGTGGATTGGCTGGACTCTGATACATCATCCCCTTACAAACGCCTAGAAGTCAGATATAGGAACCTGTCATCAGCGAATTGAACATCTGCGAATTCTGGACCTGAGCGACTAATCGGACCAAGTAAACATCTTGAACCAAGTCAGCGAGGTCAATCTAACCGCAGTTGGTAATATAATTTTCGCTTAAAGTTGTTCCTGGACTGTGGCACTAATTTTGGGGATGAACTGGCTCTTCTGAGCACCGGCCAACAATACAGAATCCATACTAAATATATGGGACTTTCCAAACCTATTGCAGTGCTTTATCTTTGCCCTAAATTTTAATTGGATACATTTTAGTCTTAATAATCTGTTGCAACAGTATAAATGAATGTTTAATATTTTATTAAAATTGTTAGTTCATTTCTATCCAGTTTCCCAGCGCTTTTTCTTGTTTATTGTGATTTTGGTTGTGGGGTCCAACTAACCCCGTCATATTAGCTGCTAAGGAAAAGCAACTCACCACGAGCGCCAAAGGTAATTACTTAGTAATTCCACTTCTTGCTGCTGCTAATATAGACAGGATGATAATGATATAAAAAATATATATATATCACTACTGCAGCCGGACAGGTATATATTATATAATGACGGACCTGCTGGACGCTGTCAGCACTGCAGACTCCTAAAGTAAGCTACTAGTATCAAGAAAATAGAAAAAAAAAAACACAACAGGTAGGTGGTATACAATTATGGATGGACGAGCGACTGCCGACACAGAGGTAGCTACAGCCGTGGACTACCGTACTGCGTCTGCTGCTAATATAGACTGGATGATAATGATATAAAAAATATATATATATCACTACTGCAGCCGGACAGGTATATATTATATAATGACGGACCTGCTGGACACTGTCAGCACTGCAGACTCCTAAAGTTAACTACTAGTATGAAGAAGATAGAAAAAAAAAAAAACCACCACAGGTAGGTATACAATTATGGACGAGCGACTGCCGACACAGAGGTAGCTACAGCCGTGGACTACCGTACTGCGTCTGCTGCTAGTATAGACTGGATGATAATGATATAAAAAATATATATATATATCACTGCTGCAGGACAGGTATATATTATATAATGACGGACCTGCTGGACACTGTCAGCAGAATGCGTTTATAGAATAAAAACACCACACGACGAGTGTTTAACTTTTTCAGGCAGACAATCACAATATACTGGTGGTCACTGGTCAGTCACACTGGCAGTGGCACTCTGGCAGCAAAAGTGTGCACTGTTAAATATATGTACTCCTGCTATAACTGCTCCCCAGTCTCCCCCACAATTAAGCTGTGTGAGCAGTGAGCACTCAACACAGTCAGATATACATAGATGATGCAGCACACTGAGGCTGAGCACAGATATGGTATACTGTGTCACTGTGTATCGTTTTTTTTTCAGGCAGAGAACGGATTATATTAAATAATAATAAAACTGCACTGGTGGTCACTGGTCAGTCACTAGTAAACTCTGCACTCTCTGAGTACTCCTAAGCTCCAGTAAATCAAGTGTCTCACTCTCACTATCTATTTCTATTCTAAACGGAGAGGACGTAAGCCACGTCCTCTCCCTATCAATCTCAATGCACGTGTGAAAATGGCGGCGAATGCGGCTCCTTATATAGAATCCGAGACTCGCGATAGAATACGAGCCTCGCGAGAATCCGACAGCGGGATGATGACGTTCGGGCGCGCTCGGGTTAGCCGAGCAAGGCGGGAAGATCCGAGTAAAAAGCGTGAAGTTCGGGGGGGGGTTCGGTTTCCGAGAAACCGAACCCGCTCATCACTACTTTATTACACATATTTTTAAATATTCCAATTTGTGTTGGGCTTAAAAAACTTTTCTGTGATGGTTGTACTTATGTTACTTACACCTACCTGCATCTTTAATTAAGTGAATGTACGTAATATGTATATGTCTCAGTTGTATTCTCCACCAAACCTCTAATTACACAGTATTCACCTGTGATTGATTGGAATGGATAATTGTTTCTTTAATTTACTACGGTAAATGATTGATATGTACGATGTGTCATTAGTGGAGTAACTGCATCTTTATCACTACAGTTCTGTGCTTTTTGAGGTCAATATGAGTTATGTGGTATTTTTCTATACCAGTAACTTTTCACTATAAGTGAACAACAGATATACAGTTAAAACTCAGAAAATTAGAATATCGTACAAAAGTTCATTTATTTCAGTAATTCAACTTAAAAGGTGAAACTAATATATTATACAGACTCATTACATGCAAAGTGAGATATTTCAAGCCTTTATTTAATTTTGATGATTGTGGCTTACAATTTAAGATAACCCCAAATCCAAAATCTCAGAAAATTAGAATATTACATAAAATCAATAAAAAAAAAGAATTTTAAATACAGAAATATTGGCCCTCTGAAAAGTATAATTATGCATATGTACTCAGTATTTGGTTTGGGCCCTTTTGCATGAATTACTTCCTCAATGCGGCGTGGCATGGATTCTATCAGCCTGTGGCACTGCTGAGATGTTATGGAAGACCAGGATGCTTCAATAGCGGCCTTCAGCTCTTCTGCATTGTTTGGTCTCGTGTCTCTCATCTTTATCTGAAAACAGCTGAGGCCAGTAGAACTAATATCTTTGTGTAGTTGCGCCACACACAAAAAGGGAGAGCAGGCAATACATTTATGTAAAGGAGTAATTGACTACTGACACCAGTTAACCAATCCAAAGGGAACACAGCCATTATTTCTGCAGTGATACCCATTGGCTCCAGTACTTACCAGGGCCTCACAGGAAAATAGGTGTCATAGGATTTGGCATCTATAAAGTCAAATACAAAGGAATATTGTTCACACAGGATTATTTTCCCAGTTAGAGACTAAATTTATTTACACACATAAATTCCTTTAAAAAAAGGCTCAGCATTGACTGTGTTTAGAGTTTAAGCCAAAGTGAGTACAAGAGTGACACCTAGAGGCTGAACTACCTACAGGCAGTAACTGTCATATGTTTTAGTGGATAAATGACTCCAATTTATCGAGTGGATATAATTTATTTAATTTTGTTACAACAGTTTCCCCAGTCATCAACAAGTATCCATTTATGTGAAACAGTAGAGAGAAAGTGAAATAACATTACTATGTAATAGCTTTTCCTGAGAACACCACCTAGTAAAGGAACTAGCACTATTCTAACTACCTAGGAAGAATTCCAAACCTGTTTATCTACGGATGGTAACTTACAGTACTGAAAATATTTTTTTTTAATATATATATATATATATATATATATATATATATAGCATACATACGGCGGCACTCCAATAAATCACGCTGACACCGGCAAGTGCTTCAAAGTTTCGAGGGTTTATTCCCGCGTCATCAGGATAAAATACAGTCCACAAACTTACCTCTTAAATCCCCTCACCACACCGCGTGCAAGGCGCCCGTATCCGGAAACTGGTAGGCGTCGCCCTCATATGACGTCATCCTCCACTCCCCGTCTCCATAGCAGCCACAGGACAATAACAAACATACTGTGAAATGTAAAAAAAGCGTCATAAGGTCACAGAATAAACGACTACTCGCATAATATGTATACATGATAGTCATATAGAATTTAAAGTGGCATCTAATCAACATTTTCTACAGATACCATACTGCTTGAAGGCCTAATACAAGACATAGATTCTTCACAATAATCATATATTTATCACAAGAAGCAATGTAGACCGGGGCGACCACCAAAAGCGTACCGCAAGAAATTGTAATTAATCTATCTACTCGTGTATTGAACTTGAACTTAAGGTACTTAACCGTGGTTTATCATTTGTACCCAGTAGGGGCTTTGATAGCTTCAACTGGGAAGTGGAGAAATATCGCCTGAATAGACAGTTGAGACTTCATGAACATTTTCAGGGTAATAGGTTACAAATACCTGTGAAAAATGTTGTTGATATACCACAGGCAGTACGACGTTTTCAGAAAAGATCCACATTTGATCCACAGACCAATAGTAATTCTATTAAAACATTCTCAAGGATGTTGAGTCAGGATGTGGAGGGTATGATTGCCTTTAAGTCAAGTAATAATACATATAATAATATGTCTAACGGTGAATTTAAGGCTTTGAAGGATCTGGCTTCATATTTAGATATAACTATACGCCCCGCTGACAAAGGCGGGGCTATAGTTATACAAGGGATTGATGCATACAAACGTGAAATTGAGCGTCAACTGGCTAATGAGGATGTTTATAGGTTATTGCCGCAAGATCCTACTGACAGTTTTAGTTGTGCGTTGGAGGAATGTTTGGATAGGGCAGTAGGGAATGGGGAGATTTCATCTGAATTAAGCACAACATTATTATGTAAAAAGCCAGTGGTCCCCCTGCTCTATACACTCCCTAAGATTCATAAGGGATACAGTGACCCACCTGGTAGACCCATCATCTCGGCCAGGTGGTCACTGATCCAACCGATTTCAACATATCTTGATTGCCTTATACAACCATGCATTATGAACCATCCCATGTATACACAGGATACCACCTCTTTTTTGAAAAAATTATATGCTGTGGAAAATATACCAACTAACAGTTTTTTATGCAGTATAGACATATCTAATCTGTATACTGTTATCCCTAATAACGAAGGTTTACGTGCTGTAAGGGATTTAATTCAGTTCAATCCACAGTATACAGGACCAAGCATTGACTTGGTTACTGAACTTTTAGAAATGATATTGACAAAAAATTACTTTCTACATGATGGCCGGTTCTACCTTCAGACATCTGGCTGTGCGATGGGGTCCAATGTGGCCCCATCGTACGCCAATGCGTACATGTTTAGGGCAGAACAAGATATCTTTTTCAATAGACCTGAGATATGTGATAAGATCAAATTTTATGCCAGGTACATTGATGATTTGTTCCTAATATGGACAGGTTCTGAGGAGGAATTTAATATATTTATCTCTGCACACAATGATTCGGATAGCCCCCTTAAAATTACATTTTCTATAGATAGTAGATCAGTACACTTCTTGGATGTGTTAGTGGAACTGGAGGAAGGTCATATTAGTACAAAATTATACAGTAAACCCACTGACCGTAACACCTTGCTTCATGCTGCAAGTTTCCATCCAAAACCATTAAAATATGGTCTTCCGTATTCTCAATTTCTACGTGCAAGACGCATATGTAGTGACCATAATGTAGCTATTTCAAATATTGACCATATGATTGAGAAATTTGTGCAGCGTGGGTATGATATACGAAAGTTGACACAATAAAAAAACAGGGCATTGGCCATACCACGTGACCAACTCCTTACATCAAGAGTTAGAAGGGTAAATTCTACACGTATCCCCTGGGTCAATCACTATAATGCTAGGAGTTGTGATATTAACAAAATTGCTAAAAATTTATGGCCCATTGTAAGCAGTGATAAGAATTTAAATTTGAAAGATCAGACCCTGATGCCCTGCTACACCCGCGGCAAAAACATCCGCGACTGGGTGGTGAAAACGGACATCACTATGGTCAAAAGTGATACTGTCCAACAACGTTTTCTAGCTAGGAAGAATGGATGCTACAAATGCTTGAATTGCACGACTTGTCGCTCTCTGGTTGCTGGCGATTTTTTCATGCATCCACATAGTGGCAAAAAGTACCTAATTAGACATCGGGTGACATGTACTACTAATTATATAATATACATGATCACATGCCCATGTGGATTAAGCTATGTGGGCAAAACCGATAGGACACTGCGGGAACGAATGGCCGCACATAGGCTATCAATTAGAAACACTATTGAAAAGGGATACAGCGATCAGCCAGTCTCTAGGCATTTCATGAGTGCTGGTCATAATTTATCGGCTCTTAGATACAGGATTATAGATCATATTCCCCCTAGGCTTAGGGGAGGAGATAGATCTCTAGCCCTCTTACGCTGTGAATCAAGATGGATCCACAGGTTGGGCACTTTATCACCAAGAGGCCTCAATGAAAATTTGGGGCTACATTGCTTCTTGTGATAAATATATGATTATTGTGAAGAATCTATGTCTTGTATTAGGCCTTTAAGCAGTATGGTATCTGTAGAAAATGTTGATTAGATGCCACTTTAAATTCTATATGACTATCATGTATACATATTATGCGAGTAGTCGTTTATTCTGTGACCTTATGATGCTTTTTTACATTTCACAGTATGTTTGTTATTGTTCTGTGGCTGCCATGGAGACGGGGAGTGGAGGATGACATCACATGGAGGCGACGCCTACCAGTTTCCGGATATGGGCGCCTTGCACGCGGTGTGGTGAGGGGATTTAAGAAGTAAGTTTGTGGACTGTATTTTATCCTGATGACGAGGGAATAAACCCTCGAAACGTTGAAGCACTTGCCGGTGTCAGCGTGATTTATTGGAGTGCCGCCGTATGTATGCTATTGTTGGAGTTCCCTGCACAGGACCCTAACGGAAGGCACCACTTGTGTTATATTTGCCGGGAGTGCTGTCTATTTGGAGGTTTATATATATATATATATATTAGAGATGAACGGGTTCGGTTCCTCGGAATCCGAACCCCCCCCGAACTTCACCCATTTTACACGGGTCCGAGGCAGACTCGGATCCTCCCGCATTGCTCGGTTAAACCGAGCGCGCCGGAACGTCATCGTCCCGCTGTCGTATTCTCGCGAGATTCGTATTCTATATAAGGAGCCGCGCATCACCGCCATTTTCACTCGTGCATTGGAGATGATAGGGAGAGGACGTGTGCAGCGTTCTCTCAGTTGTGTTCAGTGTGCTGCAAATATCTGTGCTCAGTGTGCTGCAAATATCTGTGCTCAGTGTGCTTGCAAATATCTGTGCTCAGTGTGCTGAAAATATCTACGTTCTCTGCCTGAAAAACGCTCCATATCTGTGCTCAGTGTGCTGTAAATATCTGTGCTCAGTGTGCTTTATTGTGGGGACTGGGGACCACCAGTATTATATAGTAGGAGGACAGTGCAGAGTTTTGCTGACCAGTGACCACCAGTATTATACGTTCTCTGCCTGAAAAACGCTCCATATCTGTGCTGCATTGTAGTATATAGTAGGAGGACAGTCCAGAATTTTGCTGACCAGTGACCACCAGTATTATATCAGTACGGTACAGTAGTCCACTGCTCTACCTACCTCTGTGTCGTCAAGTATACTATCCATCCATACCTGTGGTGCATTTTAGTTGTTGTGCGCAGTAGTAGGAGGACAGTGCATAATTTTGCTGACCACCAGTATATAATATATAGCAGTACGGTACAGTGGTCCACTGCTCTACCTACCTCTGTGTCGTCAAGTATACTATCCATCTATACCTGTGGTGCATTTTAGTTGTTGTGCGCAGTAGTAGGAGGACAGTGCATAATTTTGCTGACCACCAGTATATAATATATAGCAGTACGGTACAGTAGTCCACTGCTCTACCTACCTCTGTGTCGTCAAGTATACTATCCATCCATACCTGTGGTGCATTTTAGTTGTTGTGCGCAGTAGTAGGAGGACAGTGCATAATTTTGCTGACCACCAGTATATAATATATAGCAGTATGGTACAGTACTCCACTGCTCTACCTACCTCTGTGTCGTCAAGTATACTATCCATCCATACCTGTGGTGCATTTTAGTTGTTGTGCGCAGTAGTAGGAGGACAGTGCATAATTTTGCTGACCACCAGTATATAATATATAGCAGTACGGTACAGTAGTCCTCTGCTCTACCTACCTCTGTGTCGTCAAGTATACTATCCATCCATACCTGTGGTGCATTTTAGTTGTTGTGCGCAGTAGTAGGAGGACAGTGCATAATTTTGCTGACCACCAGTATATAATATATAGCAGTACGGTACAGTAGTCCACTGCTCTACCTACCTCTGTGTCGTCAAGTATACTATCCATCCATACCTGTGGTGCCTTTTAGTTATTGTGCGCAGTAGTAAGAGGACAGTGCATAATTTTGCTGACCACCAGTATATAATATATAGCAGTACGGTACAGTAGTCCACTGCTCTACCTACCTCTGTGTCGTCAAGTATACTATCCATCCATACCTGTGGTGCATTTTAGTTGTTGTGCGCAGTAGTAGGAGGACAGTGCATAATTTTGCTGACCACCAGTATATAATATAAAGCAGTACGGTACAGTAGTCCACTGCTCTACCTACCTCTGTGTCGTCAAGTATACTATCCATCCATACCTGTGGTGCATTTTAGTTGTTGTGCGCAGTAGTAGGAGGACAGTGCATAATTTTGCTGACCACCAGTATATAATATATAGCAGTATGTTACAGTAGTCCACTGCTCTACCTACCTCTGTGTCGTCAAGTATACTATCCATCCATACCTGTGGTGCATTTTAGTTGTTGTGCGCAGTAGTAGGAGGACAGTCCATAATTTTGCTGACCACCAGAATATAATATATAGCAGTACGGTACAGTAGTCTACTGCTCTACCTACCTCTGTGTCGTCAAGTATACTATCCATCCATACCTGTGGTGCATTTTAGTTGTTGTGTGCAGTAGTAGGAGGACAGTGCATATTTTGCTGACCACCAGTATATAATATATAGCAGTGTGGTACTGTAGTCCACTGCTCTACCTACCTCTGTGTAATCAAGTATACTATCCATCCATACCTGTGGTGCATTTTAGTTGTTGTGCGCAGTAGTAGGAGGATAGTGCATAATTTTGCTGACCACCAGTATATAATATATAGCAGTACAGTACAGTAGTCCACTGCTCTACCTACCTCTGTGTCGTCAAGTATACTATCCATCCATACCTGTGGTGCATTTTTGTTGTTGTGCGCAGTAGTAGGAGGACAGTGCATAATTTTGCTGACCACTAGTATATAATATATAGCAGTACGGTACAGTAGGCCATTGCTATTGATATATTACTGGCATATAATTCCACACATTAAAAAATTGAGAACAAAAATGTGGAGGGTAAAATAGGGAAAGATCAAGATCCACTTCCACCCCGTGCTGAAGCTGCTGCCACTAGTCATGGCCGAGACGATGAAATGCCATCAACGTCGTCTGCCAAAGCCGATGCCCAATGTCATAGTAGAGAGCATGTAAAATCCAAAAAACAAAAGTTCAGTAAAATGACCCAGAAATGTAAATTAAAAGCTTCTGAGGAGAAGCGTAAACTTGCCAATATGCCATTTACGACACGGAGTGGCAAGGAACGGCTGAGGCCCTGCCCTATGTTCATGGCTAGTGGTTCAGCTTCACATGAGGATGGCAGCACTCATCCTCCTGCTAGAAAAATGAAAAGACTTAAGCTGGCGAAAGCACAGCAAAGAACTGTGCGTTCTTCTAAATCACAAATCCCCAAGGAGAGTCCAAGTGTGTCGGTTGCGATGCGTGACCTTCCCAACACCGGACGTGAAGAGCTGGCGCCTTTCACCATTTGCACGCCCCCACAAGTGCTGGAAGGAGCACCCGCAGTCCAGTTCCTGATAGTCAAATTGAAGATGTCACTGTTGAAGTACACCAGGATGAGGATATGGGTGTTGCTAGCGCTGAGGAGGAAATTGACAAGGAGGATTCTGATGGTGAGGTGGTTTGTTTAAGTCAGGCACCCGGGGAGACACCTGTTGTCCGTGGGACGAATATAGCCATTTACATGCCTGGTCAAATTACAAAAAAAAATCACCTCGTCGGTGTGGAATTATTTTAACAGAAATGCGGACAACATTTGTCAAGCCGTGTGTTGCCTTTGTCAAGCTGTAATAAGTAGGGGTAAGGACGTTAACCACCTAGGAACATCCTCCCTTATACGTCACCTGGAGCACATTCATCAGAAGTCATTGACAAGTTCAAAAACTTTGGGTGACAGCGGAAGCAATCCACTGACAATGGAATCCCTTCCTCTTGTAACCAAGCTCCTGCAAACCACACCACCAACTCCCTCAGTGTCAATTTCCTCCTTAGACAGGAATGCCAATAGTCCTGCAGGCCATGTCACTGTCAAGTCTGACGAGTCCTCTCCTGCCTGGGATTACTCCGATGCATCCTTGAGTATAACGCCTACTGCTGCTGGCGCTGCTGTTGTTGCTGCTGGGAGTCGATCGTCATCCCAGAGGGGAAGTCGGAAGACCACTTGTACTACTTCCAGTAAGCAATTGACTGTCCAACAGTCCTTTGCGAGGAAGATGAAATATCACAGCAGTCATCCTGCTGCAAAGCGGATAACTCAGGCCTTGGCAGCCTGGGCGGTGTTAAACGTGTTTCTGGTATCCACCGTTAATTCACAGGAAACTAGAGATTTGCTTGAGGTACTGTGTCCCTGGTACCAAATACCATCTAGGTTCCATTTCTCTAGGCAGGCGATACCAAGAATGTACACAGACCTCAGAAAAAGAGTCACCAGTGTCCTAAAAAATGCAGTTGTACCCAATGTCCACTTAACCACGGACATGTGGACAAGTGGAGCATGGCAGACTAAGGACTATATGACTGTGACAGCCCACTGGGTAGATGTATTGCCTCCCGCAGCAAGAACAGCAGTGGCGGCACCAGTAGCAGCATCTCGCAAACGCCAACTCATTCCTAGGCCGGCTATGCTTTGTATCACCGCTTTCCAGAAGAGGCACACAGCTGACAACCTCTTACGGAAACTGAGGAACATCATCGCAGAATGGCTTACCCCAAAAGGACTCTCCTGGGGATTTGTGATATCGGACAATGCCACCAATATTGTGCGTGCATTACATGTGGGCAAATTCCAGCACGTCCCATGTTTTGCACATACATTGAATTTGGTGGTGCAGAATTATTTAAAAAACGACAGGGGCGTGCAAGAGATGCTGTCGGTGGCCCGAAGAATTGCGGGCCACTTTCGGCATTCAGCCACCGCGTGCCGAAGACTGGAGCACCAGCAAACACTCCTGGATCTGCCCCGCCATCATCTGAAGCAAGAGGTGGTAACGAGGTGGAATTCAACCCTCTATATGCTTCAGAGGATGGAGGAGCAGCAAAAGGCCATTCAAACCTATACAGCTACCTACGATATAGGCAAAGGAGGGGGAATGCACCTGACTCAAGTGCAGTGGAGAATGATTTCAACGTTGTGCAAGGTTCTGCAACCCTTTGAACTTGCCATACGTGAAGTCAGTTCAGACACTGCCAGCTTGAGTCAGGTCATTCCCCTCATCAGGCTTGATAGAGTCCGTTATCTACCTTTTAACATTAGCTATATACCAATACCGTGTAGCCGTAATGGCCGCTAAACCTCGTGCACGTGCTACGCCCTCCGTACGCTATTTGCGTATGAAGACCTCACACGTGGTACGCAAGTAACGTACACACACTGCGCTGGGTGTATGGAATACACACAGCGAGCGTACACACAGACAGTACTTTATAAACTTTAAACACAGAGCCTGATTATACTGTAAGTCTTAGTATTGAGATACTGCAATGATATACCACTGGTTAACCTGGATATTTAAGCAAGCTGTTTGAGTGATTGAGATACTCAGAAACCCTTTGTACTAGCTAGAGAAACACAGACACCTTGCTGAGGTTCCAACACCTTTACTAACGAGATTTAGCTATGTGAAAAGGGAAAAATACAGTTTACAGCTTATACACTACAGCACTAACATGAAACACCTAAGCAGGATAACTGGACATAAATATACAACAGTTTCTTAATCCTAAACAATAACAGTGAGAGAGAGAGAGTATGGCAAATACAGACAGAGATTAAGTTGGTCACAGAGAAAAACTTACACACTGGGGAATGATCGCTGCGCAGTCCTGGTCACCAGCTCTCAAGTTAGTCAGTGATGAAAACCTTTTGTGGAGAGTAGACTGAGCTGGTCCAGCCTGGCTGTTTCTTATATACACTACATACAGTACACTACAAAGGGCCCTACAATCTCATTGTTCATTGGACACAGGAATCTGTCTTCACATTACAACAAAAGGTCATAGGTTTGTTTGAACAGGTGGGCTGTGACTATTCCAGACTGCTCAGGTGGGAGGGAATCTCAGGTTTCCCCCCACATGTGTAATAAAACAGAAAATACTTTTAAAGTCCATAAACTTCTTTTAAATATAACTATTCGCTGGAGCGACCGATCTCTTTCAAACCAACACCTGAATGTTACTAATAAAATACTCTTCGGTTAGGTACTAAACACCACTGTTCAGACCCTGTCTGACCCTTCGTATCATGCAAAGAGGAATTCCTTTGTTCATGAACCAGTTACACTAAACATACTTACAGATATTATTAAAGGGACCATAAACTATAAAATATACTATTTGGATTAACTATGCAACGATCGAGTCGCCCGCCAGATGCACACAAACTCTACCATAAATGCACATACCACGCGCCTGAGCGCACGACCGTGGAGGCGCCGTCACGCAACTGCGAATATGTGCACGCACGGGAGAGAATGTGCACGTGCAGCGGGCAAGCGCATGGGGTTAGTACAAGGCATCATAGGTCGCTATATTTTTCGACTTTGACAGGCTTTTGCAAAAGAAGCTGGAGACATTGAAGAAGGAGCTAAAACAGAGCGATTCCGCTAGGCATGTGGGACTTGTGGATAGAGCCCTTAATTGGCTTAACCAGGATTCACGGGTGGTCAATCTGTTGAAATCAGAGCACTACATTTTGGTCACCGTGCTCAATCCTAGATTTAAAACCTACGTTGGATCTCTCTTTCCGGCAGACACAAGTCTGCAGAGGTTCAAAGACCTGCTGGTGAGAAAACTGTCAAGTCATGCGAAACGTGACCCGTCAACAGCTCCTCCTTCACATTCTCCCGCAACTGGGGCTGCGAGGATAAGGCTAAGAATTTCCGAGCCCACCCGCAGGCGGTGATGCAGGGCAGTCTGGAGCGAGTTCTGACATCTGGTCCGGACTGAAGGACCTGCCAACGATTACTGACATGTCGTCTACTGTCACTGCATATGGGCCCTCATTCCGAGTTGATCGGTCGCAAGGCGAATTTAGCAGAGTTACACACGCTAAGCCGCCGCCTACTGGGAGTGAATCTTAGCTTCTTAAAATTGCGACCGATGTATTCGCAATATTGCGATTACTAACTACTTAGCAGTTTCTGAGTAGCTCCAGACTTACTCTGCCTGTGCGATCATTTCAGTGCTTGTCGTTCCTGGTTGACGTCACAAACACACCCAGCGTTCGCCCAGGCACTCCCACCGTTTCTCCGGCCACTCCTGCGTTTTTTCCGGAAACGGTAGCGTTTTCAGCCACACGCCCCTGAAACGCCGTGTTTCCGCCCAGTAACACCCATTTCCTGTCAATCACATTACGATCGCCGGAGCGAAGAAAAAGCCGTGAGTAAAAATACTTTCTTCATAGTAAAGTTACTTGGCGCAGTCGCAGTGCGAACTTTGCGCATGCGTACTAAGCGGATTTTCACTGCGATGCGATGAAAAAGAACGAGCGAACAACTCGGAATGAGGGCCATGATTCTGTCACCATTGAAAGAATGGTGGAGGATTATATGAGTGACCGCATCCAAGTAGGCACGTCAGACAGTCCGTACGTATACTGGCAGGAAAAAGAGGCAATTTGGAGGCCCTTGCACAAACTGGCTTTATTTTACCTAAGTTGCCCCCCCTCCAGTGTGCACTCCGAAAGAGTGTTTAGTGCAGCCGCTCACCTTGTCAGCAATCGGCGTACAAGGTAACTTCCAGAAAATGTGGAGAAGATGATGTTCATCAAAATGAATTATAATCAATTCCTCCGTGGAGACATTCACCAGCAATTACCTCCAGAAAGTACACAGGGACCTGAGATGGTGGATTCCAGTGGGGACAAATTAATAATCTGTGAGGAGGGGGATGTACACAGTGAAAGGGGCGAGGAATCGGACGATGATGAGGAGGTAGACATCTTGCCTCTGTAGAGCCAGTTTGTGCAAGGAGAGATTGATTGCTTCTTTTTTGGTGGGGGCCCAAACCAACCAGTCATTTCAGTCACAGTCGTGTGGCAGACCCTGTCGCTGAAATGAAGGGTTTGTTAAAGTGTGCATGTCCTGTTTATACAACATAAGGGTGGGTGGGAGGGCCCAAGGACAATTCCATCTTGCACCTCTTTTTTTCTTTAATTTATCTTTGCATCATGTGCTGTTTGGAGACTATTTTTTAAATCTGCCATCCTGTCTGACACTGCAGTGCCACTCCTAGATGGGCCAGTTGTTTGTGTCGGCCACTTGGGTTGCTTAGCTTAACCATCCAGCGACCTTGGTGCACCTCTTTTTATCTTTGCATTATGTGCTGTTTGGGGACTATTTTTTAAATCTGCCATCCTGTCTGACACTGCAGTGCCACTCCTAGATGGGCCAGGTGTTTGTGTCGGCCACTTGGGTCGCTTAGCTTAGCCACACAGCTACCTTATTGCACCTCTTTTTTTCTTTGCATCATGTGCTGTTTGGGGACTATTTTTTAAATCTGCCATCCTGTCTGACACTACAGTGCCACTCCTAGATGGGCCAGGTGTTTGTGTCGGCCACTTGGGTCGCTTAGCTTAGTCACACAGCGACCTTGGTGCACCTCTTTTTTTCTTTGCATCATGTGCTGTTTGGGGACTATTTTTTGAAGTGCCATCCTGTCTGACACTGCAGTGCCACTCCTAGATGGGCCAGGTGTTTGTGTCGGCCACTTGGGTCGTTTAGCTTAGTCATTCAGCGACCTCGGTGCAAATTTTAGGACTAAAAATAATATTGTGAGGTGTGAGGTGTTCAGAATAGACTGGAAATGAGTGGAAATTATGGTTATTGAGGTTAATAATACTAAATCAAAATGACCCCCAAATTCTATGATTTAAGCTTGTGTGGGTTGTAATGAGGTCATACAGGCACGTGGAGGCCACACACACTACTGAGCCTCATTTTGACTTGTTTTAAGGACATTACATCAAAGTTGGATCAGCCTGTAGTGTGTTTTTCCACTTTAATTTTGAGGGGGACTCCAAATCCAAACCTCCATGGGTTAATAAATTTGATTTCCATTGATAATTTTTGTGTGATTTTGTTGTCAGCACATTCAACTATGTAAAGAACAAAGGGGGTCATTCCGAGTTGTTCGCTCGCAAGCTGCTTTTAGCAGCTTTGCACACGCTAAGCCGCCGCCTACTGGGAGTGAATCTTAGCATAGTAAAATTGCGAGTGAAAGATTAGCAGAATTGCGAATAGACACTTCTTAGCAGTTTCTGAGTAGCTCCGGACTTACTCGGCATCTGCGATCAGTTCAGTGCTTGTCGTTCCTGGTTTGATGTCACAAACACACCCAGCGTTCGCCCAGACACTCCTCCGTTTCTCCAGCCACTCCCGCGTTTTTCCCAGAAACGGTAGCGTTTTTTCACACACACCCATAAAACGGCCAGTTTCCGCCCAGAAACACCCACTTCCTGTCAATCACATTACGATCACCAGAACGAAGAAAAAACCTTGTAATGCCGTGAGTAAAATTCCTAATTGCATAGCAAATTTACTTGGCGCAGTCGCACTGCGGACATTGCGCATGCGCAGTAGCGACTATTCGCTCCGTTGCGACAAAAATTTAATGAGCGAACAACTCGGAATGACCCCCAAAGTATTTAATAAGAATATTTCATTCATTCAGTTCTAGGATGTGTTATTTTAGTGTTCCCTTTATTTTTTTGAGCAGTGTATATATATATATATATATATATATATATATATATATATATATAATAAATCCTACAGGTAGCACACATTTTTTGCCATGGACTAATGTTATGGACCGTTGATAGATTTATTGTTGTTGATTAAATGTGTTGGCATGTAAAATGTATATTTGCTGTACACCAAGTGTTATTGTTACACGTTACCAAATTGGTGTATTCATTTATAAGTCTATTGAGAAGAAACCTGGTTTTACTTTAAGGTTTGAGTAAGTATATGAGTTAACATCCTGATGTGGTTTACTTGCCTGATTTAATTCCATCATTGGAGAGAAGTAGATTCTAGGTAACGTCCAGGCAGGGGTGTATCTAGGGGTCCGAGCGCACCTGGAAAAGTAAGAGGCTGGCGCCACCTCCCTACATACATTTGAAATAAGGTGTGAATGTTGGAAAAGGGGTGTGGTCTTCTGGGGGAAGGGTGTTGGTGCACAATATTACTTCCAATTCAAATTATGCCACACAGTAGTGTCCCTTATTCACATTACAGCGCACAGTAGTGTCTCTTATTCATGTTACACCATCCCTCCCCCCTAACCCACCTTTCCTGCAGCCTGACCCTAACCCCCCCCCCACACACACACACACAGCCTAACCCTTCCCAGTGGTGCCTAACCCACCCTCCCTAACCCCTCCCCGTAGCCTAACCCTAACTCCCCCCCCCCCACACACACACGCTTCTTACGAGTGGAGATTTTGCCACCTACTCAGTCTGGATTCTGGCATTCGGCATCGCTATCCATGTTGGGATGCCGGCGTCGGCATTCCGAGCAGTTTTGGGATACTAGTGTCAGCTTTCCAACTGTCGGCTTCTTGACTACATCTCAAATGAAGTGCTAATGAGATGCTGTGAGATGAGCCTCAAATGGGCCCATGCATTAACCAAACACCATTAGTTGGATGGTAGAAGGGCTTCCTGTTAGAAAAAACATCAGGGTGCCATCACTTCCAATATAAAATGATCAATTATACAATTAACTGATATACATTTCCTTGAACCTGGCCTTTAAATAGGTAAGATATGTAATTTCTTTATTAGACTCAACAAGTTAAAGTTTTCGCCTACTTACTACTTACTAACATGCATGAAAATCATGTAGTAAATCTATAGCACTGTGCTATATAACAATTGTAGTGTACCTGGTGAGAGTCTGTTATTGCCTATGCATCGCCGGTGTCCATCAGCACCACACTGCACTAGTGATCAGACTCAAAATAAACTGGCGGCGTGGACCACCACCCGTGTGGGGATTCCGGTCAGTGATCGGGATTCTGACTGCTGGTATTTCACCAAGTGTCAGGATTCCGGTGTCGGTATCCTGACAGCCAGCAAAATGAATGCCTCTTGTGTACACAATATCCTTGTTATACTTGCTTTATATTGTTGAAATATTTAAGTTGTCTTAATATAATATAATATAATATAATAAAAGGATTCAGTTTTAAAGCAAACTGCTGAACCTCATTTACAGTCCTGTCAGAGTAAACAGAAAAATGGTCAACGTCAAAAAAGCACATTGGGCTTGATTCAGACGGGGTTGGAGTAGCTATCACGTCCTTGGAAGTGGCAGTGATAGTGCTGTATGATGATGCAGCAGGAGGTGTCTATTACAAGTAGATGCCTCCTTCTGCATTAGTGAGCTGACCTACATCTTAGGACACAGCATCGGATCTCTCACTCACCATTGGGCAGTTTGCAGCACCTGTGGTGCCAAGCAAGCCGCCCATCGCAGAGGCCGGGAAATCTTTGTCCAACGAGAGAGATTCCTGGCGTCTTCCCTCCTCCTAAAAGTCGGCGACACACCTCTGTTTATTCCCCCTCGGGGGGTGGCGTGGACCACCCCACCCCGGTTGGAATTTCGACCGCTGGGATTCCCATGGATGTTGGGATTCCGGCGTCGGTATTATGACCGCAGGGATCCCAACCGTAGGGATACTAACTGCTTCCCCTTTGCGCATCCAGCAGCAATAGCAACTGTATCTGAATATCCCCCATTGTGTGATTCAGTAACTGTGCTACACAAATTTTCACCATGCATTGCTCACTATGGTTCACGAGTAAATCTCAAATTGAATGTTCTGTTTCAAGAACAAAGCATCAACCAAGGTGATAGTCAATCAAAGTGATAGTCAATTACTGAGAAACTAATATAATATTAACATCTTAAAGGATCATTAACTCTGCAATGTGACTCACTAGTAATAATAACAAAAATTATTTTGTGTATTTTAGGTAGTTGATGCTTATCACATCTATTTTTGAAATAAGGAGTTGAACATGTAATGCAGAATATTTGCATTAGACTTTTAAACTAAAAATAACAAAAATCATGATAAGAATAGAAGTTACACCACAAATTAATTTTTAGCAGAACCCCATCACAGCTACAGTGATTTGCCATCCCCAGTAATTGGAGTAAGGTAGGTTAAGATCTAGTTGATAAATTCCTGGTTTACAAAAAGTTATGCATTGGGCTCACAAAAAACATACTAATAAAAACATACATTCACTCGCATTTTGATTAGAATAAAATATTCCATGAGAGTCACATGCTGTGGCTAATTCTAAGTTGGGTTCAAAGCAAAAAATAACAAGCAACATAAAAGGGCAGACGAGATGGGCCAAGTGGTTCTAATCTGCCCTCAAATTCTGTGTTTCTATAACTGTGCACCTGATACATGTGCAGACTGAAAACATCGGCAGATTGTGTCCAACATCGCCACTGAGTGCACCTCTGAATCAGACCCCTTCCATTGTAACATGGTTTGTTCCAGATACAATGTTACTAACTTTTTTGTGACCAAACTTACCTACCAAATTGCAAACTTTGAGGTAAATTTCACCTTTTTTAGAAGGCTAAAAAAAAACGTAACCTAGGATGGATAATAGGGTATTAGTTCTCAGCAGGGCCGTAACTACGTGTGTGCCAAGTGGGCTTGGCACACAGCGCAGTTGCCCTGAGGGCGCACGGCCAGCGGCATGTAATGAGTCAAATTGACTCATTACATGCCGCCTCTGAAGGAGGAGAGCCACCGCACTGGGGAGGAGAGCCACAGCGCCGGGCAGCGGAAAAGGAGGAGGAGGGAGGGGGACTGGAGCCGCAGCAGCGCTATTTCATTGGTAGTAAGCGCCGCTGCAGCAGCTCCCTCTCCTTCCATATTGGCTGCCAGGCGCTGCTGTGGTTGCTGGGATGCGGTTCCTCCATCCCAGCATCCAAAGCAGCGCCAGGCAGCCAATACGGAAGGAGAGGGGGCTGCTGCAGCGGCACTTACTACCAATGAAATAGCACTGCAGCGGCTCCAGTTCCCCTCCCTCCTCCTCCTTCTCCGATGCCTGCACCGAGGGAGCTGCACGAGGAGCCTGACTGCCAGTAGGGAGATGGTAAGTATGTCTCTGTCTCTCTCTCTCTCTCTCTCTCTCTCAGGGGGACACCGTCTGCCAGAATGTGTAAAAAGGGGGCCTGGCTGCCGCAATGTGTAAAAAGGGGGACTGGCTGCCATAATGTGTAAAAAGGGGGACTGGCTGCCGCAATGTGTAAAAAGGGGGACTGGCTGCCGTAATGTGTAAAAAGGGGGACTGGCTGCCGCAATGTGTAAAAAGGGGGACTGGCTGCCGCAATGTGTTAAAAGGGGGACTGGCTGCCGTAATGTGTAAAAAGGGGGACTGGTTGCCGCAATGTGTATAAAGGGGAACACCGTCTGCCGTAATGTGTAAAAACGGGGACGCCCTCTGCTGTAATGTGTAAAAAGGGGACGCTGTCTGACGTAATGTTAAAAAAGGGGACGCTGTCTGCTGTAATGTGTAAAAAAGGGGACGCTATCTGCCGTAATGTGTAAAAAAGGGGACGCTGTCTGCCGTAATGTGTAAAAAGGGGACGCATGTGTAAAAAGGGGACGCTGTCTGCCGTAATGTGTAAAAAGGGGACGCTGTCTGCCGTAATGTGTAAAAAGGGGACGCTGTCTGCTGTAATGTGTAAAAAGGGGGACTGTCTGCTGTAATGTGTAAAAAGGGGGACACTGTCTGCTGTAATGTATAAAAGGGGCTCTACCTGGTGTAGTGGCGCTGCTGTGCAGCGTAATTTGAACAATGGAGACTACTGTGTATGACCACCGTAGTATGAATTGCTATTATTTTGTGGCCACGCCCCTTCCTTATGAAGCCACGCCCCTATATATATTTTCCGTGCCTACAGCGCGCACTGCCCCTATCTTACATGGGGGGGCGCGCCAATGTCGTTTCTTGCACACAGCGCTAAAATGCCTAGTTACGGCACTGGTTCTCAGTGACGTGCGGTGGGGTGAGGCAGGTAAGGCAGAGCCTATCCTGTCATACTAACGTTTGTGCCAGATTTTTTACAGTATAAAGTGTATGAAAAATACAAAGAATATCTTAGAAATATCTTCTTTGCATTATTCTAATCATTTTTATAGCCAAAACTCTGCAGTAAAAAGTCTGTGATAGGTGAGGCACCTATATTTTCCTCACATCTCTGATCAAAACTCACCACATTTCCAGAAGTTATATACTGCTGTACCTATGTATAATGCCCAGTTGTACCTTTGGCTCATATATTGCATGTAAATCTGGCTCTGGTGCTAGGCAGTGCCTCCTGAGCCATTTAGCTCACTGCACGTCCTTGTTAGTCCTAGCACAGACAGAGCAGAAAGTGGCATAGTGGTGCACTGTCCAATGCAGTACTGTCACAGAACCAGCAAGATGGGGCAGTGTGGTGGCACAGTGCTTAACATTGCTACCTCACAGCACTGGGATATTAGTTAGATTCCCAATCAGAACTTTATCTGTGTGGAGTTTGCTTGCCCTCCCTGTGCTTAGATGGGTTGCCTTTGGGTGCTCTGCTTTCCTCCCACAATACAAATACACTCAAGTATGTTTATTGGCTGTTGAATAAGGTGTACCCTATGTACATTTACCTTGTGTTTTATGGAATTAAGAATGTTAGTTTTAATAGGGCATGGAATGATGTGAATGACTGATGCCACTACATACTGTAAATAAATGATACTTATTTTAGTGGTTTTATTGGCAGTACCAAGAAGACCTGCCACTTTATTATCATGGATTCAGGGAGGGAGCTATGTTTGTAGCACCAATATGGGCCTGAAAGGACAGACAGCCATCATGTTGCAGAATGAGTTCAGGAAATCATGAATGAATCTTAAGACTAAAACTAACCCTTTTGGTTGGAGTGTGCAATGTGTTCCTAGAACGTCTGAGAGGCAAAAGTAGCAAAAACCTTGGCTCAAGTTTAGTGGAGAATATTAGGCAATCAATACATGCTCAAACTGAGGAGAAAACATGTCAGCCTTACACTACATGCTGCTGACCTGTAATTACTGTAACTACTGTAACTACTGTAATTTAGAGGCTTAGGGTAGAGATGTTCATAGTTATGTAGAAATGATGATTACCATTATTTTTCCTTCTAAAACATGCTTCCATTCCTTTAGAGCAAATCTGGTGGCCAACAGTTGTTGTTTCAAGAGTAGGAGTTTATTTGAAAAGAAAGTACATGGGTGCACAACCATCTTCTCTCCTTGATGCTGACAAATCCAGTACATTTTGCACCACCTTTACAACTTTAGAAATGGCTGCTCTTCAATTGCTGACCATTAGGATACATTTTTTTCCCAAAGAAAATCTATTGTGGATACCTCAAAGACACATTTTCATGCCTTAACACAGTGGTTCCCAAATGCGGTCCTCAAGGCACCCCAACAGTCCAGGTTTAAGGATTTCCATGGCTAGGCACAGATGACTTAATTAGTACCTCAGTCCATTTGCTTATGCTATCTGTGCACAAACAGTGATATCCCTAAAACCTGGTCTGTTGGGGTGCCTTGAGGACCGCATTTGGGAACTACTGCCTTAACAGATAGCTCATTAACTGCAGATAATCCTAAATTGCTTAGAAATGTAATTTATGTTCCTGCAGTGCCTGGAGGAAATAATATAAAAATATTTAGAATGTCACAACATACACTACATATCTAGCTAATTTGTCTTTTAAACCAACATTTAGAATATACTGGAAAGTACTGGGAACATTGGCTAAACCAAAAGGCATCATACAGTACTATGGGGGTCATTCTGAGTTGATCGGCGCTAGCAACTTTCTGCAGCGCTGCGATCAGCTTAAAGCTCGGCAAAACTGCACATGCATATGCACCGCATTGCGCAGGTGCGTCGTATCGGTACAAAGAGAATCGGTGCTGGGCGATGGATTTAACGAACAATCCATTCGCACAACCGATTGCAAGGTGATTGACAGAAAGAGGGCGTTTGCGGGTGTCAACTGTGAGTGTTTGGAAAAACGCAGGCATTGCCAAGCGTTTGCAGGACGGGTGTCTGATGTCAATTCTGGGCCAAAGAGACTGAAGTGATCGCAGCGGCTGAGTAAGTCCAGAGCTACTCAGAAACTGCAAAAAACTTTTTTGTGCCGTCAGCTGCAAAAGCGTTCGCACACTCGCAAAGCTAAAATACACTCCCCCATAGGCAGCGACTATCTGATCGCAGCGCTGCAAAGTTGCTAGCGAGCGATCATCTCAGAATGACCCGCTATGACCAAAAGTTGTTTAACAATGGTCTCTTGGGTAAATGCACCAGGTTGATAGCTCCTCAGAGGTCCAGTTTGGCAAATATTTTAGTTGTGCTAAGTCATTGTGAAAATTCTGGGATGAGAAGTATCAGATCACTGCTAATGTTGTGGATAGTGTAGAGAATTATGAGAATATCAGGATATAGCAAGTTATGCTCTTGTGATGTCCTGTAAAAATTCTGCCAGCACAATAGGGAAACCAGAGGGAGGCTTTGTATTCTCATTAAAATGTACATCCCTTATGGTATCCTGTGAGCAGGAACAGCAATTACCTTGACAAGAGATGTGTAAACATAAGGCATTTTGTCTATGTCTGCATATAGATTATTTGAGGATGCTTCAATGGCATCAGAGGGGGTATTCAAACTGGAATCTAATCACAAGGTGTGAATGTACATAGGCAGAGGTCAAAGGCCGACCATATTTTAGCTGTTTTTACTAAAAATGTATATTTCCAGCACAGCTAGGAATTCACGAAATCATAGAAACATACTTGAAGTCTGTACTCTGGGCTGGTGTGATTTATACACTGCTTGGAGAATACATTTTAACTTCAGACAGCATGGCCAATATTTACTAAAAATCCGAGTTTGGCCGATTTGTGTTTTTTTTTCTAAGTCCCAATCCGGGAATTTACTAAGCACCAATCTCGGCAGTGTCTGGTCTATTCGTAATGATTTGAATGACAGCCTTCCGAAATACGAATGAATAGACCATCGGTCAAACGCGGCTGTTATTTCATAGAATACGGCCATTCACTATTCATTCGTATTTGGGTGTTAGTTTCTGAGTGCTCAAGTGCGGGTCTGTTTTTTTTCGATTCGTTAAAAAAAGCAGCAAAAAAATAGACCTGCTTTTTCCAGTCGAGTTTGGATAACCATGCACGGATCAGTGAGATCTGTGCATGGTTATCTATGGGAAAGGGTCTGTTTAGTGTAAAATCAGAAAAAAAAATTGCGTGGGGTACTACAGGTACCAGCAGGCCCGGTTTTCCACCGCATGCTGGTACTTGTGGTTCTCCAAGTACCAGCTTGCGGGGGAGGCTTGCTGGGACTTGTAGTACTGCTACTAAAAACAATATTCACATTTTAACAAAAAGGCTATCAACCCCCCATCCGCCGCCCTTGGATGGGGGGGACAGCCTCGGGCGTCACCCCTGGCCCTTGGGTGGCTGGAGGGGGGACCCCTTGATTTAAGGGGTTCCCACTCCTCCAGGGTATCCCGGCCAGGGGTGACTAGTTGGGTATGTAATGCCAGGGCCGCAGGGACCAGGATAAAAGTGTCCCCCGGCTGTGGCATTATGTACCTGGCTAGTGGAGCCCGGTGCTGGTTTCAAAAATACGGGGGACCCCTACGCTTTTTGTCCCCCGTATTTTTGGAACCAGGACCAGGCGCAGAGCCCGGTGCTGGTTGATGAAATATGGGGGAACCCCTGTCATTTTTCCCCCCATATTTTTTCAACCAGGACCGGCTCAAAGAGCCCGAGGCTGGTTATGCTTAGGAGGGGGGACCCCACGCAATTTTTTCAAGAATTTTAAAGACTTTAATGAACTTTTTAAGGTACACAATGAAGCCCTGCACGGATCTCACAGATCCTGCCGGGTTTCCTTGTGTTTTTTCAGGCAGCGTTTTACTCATCACTCCCGTAAAACACTGCCTGATATTACGAATCGACATCGGGAAAAACGATTGTGCAAAACTCGGCAGCTTAGTGAATGACCGTATCAGGATTCAAAAAGTTGCAGTAAAATGCACCCGATACCATTCGAGTTCAAACACCCTTCAAAACGGTCAAAACACGAATATTAGTAAATAAAACCCCATGTATTTGTGCAGTGGTGGGCAGATATACAGCATATATCTTCCCCTGTGACAGCAGCAAGTGACCTCTGGGCAGTTCTAATCCTCTCATTGCCAGAAAGTGAATAGGCTACACAAACATATACTGAACACATGATCACTGCCCACATGTGTCACACCCACCAGGGCAAGAGTAGCTGGATATACTGGCAAGTGTTGTGAGGATACATTGAGGTCAGTATTTTACAAGAAATAGTAACCATAAGACAGTAAACAAATGTAATTTTTCAGCAACGTGGAGTCTCAAAGTTTCTTCCACAGAACACACGGATTGCAACTACTGAAGTAATGCAGCTCAGTTTCCAACATGGGGATAACTTAGCAATTAGATATTACTAACAATACTATTCCTAACATAGTATAAGTAACACTCTACACTAGCTACCTTGTTATACTAATAAAAGCTGAACGTCTGGTAAACAATTAATTAAACATAGAAGTTCACAGAGTATACTCTAAAGCAGTGGTTCCCAAATTTTTTTGAATCACGGCGCCCTAGAGTATCAGAATTTTTTTTACGGCACCCCAAAGCCAGAAGTTTCTTATTGAGAAATTTAGAAAAAAATATTTAATTAAATTAATTTTGTTTATATGTCATCCTTAGGTTTAATTATTTGGTGAGGAACACAATTTGCTTCTGTTTGTCCATATAATTTATGATTGGCAGCCACAAGCACTAGTTTTGCCTATTACATTGACCATAAATAGTTTTAATTGTTCCTGGACCACCAACCTGAGGCACCCCAGCAAGTGCCCAGGGGTGCCACGGCACACAGTTTGAGAACCACTGCTCTAAAGTGATTAAGTATAGTAAGTTAGTTCAGCTGAGAGGTACGGTGGTGCACATGGAAGTCAAGATAGCATCTTATTTCCACTAATAAAATGTGAAGTTATGGCTTTTAAACTTTGCTCCTTAACTGACACTGTTTACTGAAGGTAAGATGTGGCAGCTGCAATATTAAAGTTCTTGAATGGTGCAAACCCGGGTTTGTTCGTACAGGATCTCACTGCGATTTTCTGATTACTTTCCTGTCACGGTCACCGAACTCTTTGGGTTACACTGTCATAACCAGGCACTGCTTCAACTTGATATACACAGAGCTGTAGGGCTAATTTCTAATGGAGTCCTTATCACTCTTGACTCTGGCCAAATCTCTCAGTGTCCTGATATACTAGTGTATGCGCAAACTCATCCAATCACTGACAGCTGACTGTGTGTCTTTATAATAACACAAATACACATGGCCAGGTAGTGACCTTTGTCTGTGGTGTGGGCTGGATTTACATTAGTTCACGGCTCATAACAAGCCCTCTGTCAATAACAAATATTTCCATCTGCGGAGGCAAAGGAAGTTGACTGTGCTCCAATGTCTGTTACGCAGTGCATGTCACTCTATCAGCCCCTACATTTACCCCCAAGTCTGTCCATGCAGTACAGTTCAATTAGAGACTAATTGACTGATACTATTCAGACTATCACCTGTAACGAATATGCTGCACCAGTGTCCCATGTACGTTGCAATCATACAGTTATACTCTGAAGATGAGCTAGTTTCCTACGTAGACTGCAATAATACCTGAGTTATTACTTATCAGCACGTTAGTTCTGTTCATTGTATTTAAAACAGTAGTCCGTATAAAGACCTCTTGTTCCGGGAGACTACAACAGATTTAGCAAATGCAGGTATTAGTCACTCCATTGCAAAGGGTATTGGTAATCTCCTTACTGTGCGGACATGTACTCCCTTACTAATCCTGCCATAACAAGTCTATCCTCCTGACATTAGAACGCAGTACATTAAACAACCACGTTACTGCTGTTATAGTTAGATTTATAATGAGAAGGAATTCTTGACAGCAGGGCAGAAGATTGTTAGTGGAAGTGCATTAATCTCTCTTTATAAGTCTGTCAGCTATAGCTGTCTCTGAGGTGCTGTACAGATGGGTTTGGGTCAATGCTTTATTACACTGCAGTGTTGCTTTTTCTGCTCTCACGTCTGTTAATAAGTGCACTTGTTATTGATGTAGTTTGGAGTTGTCCTTACTGAATAAGTGGGAGCTCTAAACTGAGGTATGATGCAGCAATGTATTTAATATACCTCTTATGCTGCTTAAACTGTGATCAGCCTCCTATAGTCTTATATGGTGTGTAGCTCCACCTCCTGAACTGCCTCCCCAGTCACTCTATGCTGGGAGTATCAGAGTCACTCCTCCCTGCTCTTTCACTCAGCTCTACCTCACTCCACCTACAGGGAGGATTGGTAACACCTCCCGCTGACGGCACTGGCCTCTCAGCAAGGTTTCTGCCTCGCCTGCACACACAGAGCACCGGAGATCACCACCGCGGCCCTTCAGATCACCCTGCGTCCTCTCCTTCTTCCAGGACTCAGGTACCCTCTCATGCCAGCTACGCAGCTCCTTCTTTCCGTTTCTACCAGCAGCTACCGTGGAACTTCAACCGCCTGGCCGCGAGCAATCCATCTCCCCAGTCCCCGCTCGCGCTGCCAGGCAGTCCATTCTAATCTAGGGACACTGCCTCAGTTAAGCTCCCCCGTTTGCGGGTTAGTCTAACAGCCTGCTGCGTGCTGGGAGCCAGCATTCCCTACAGTTTCTGTGCACTGCCTAACTCCATATCCCCTCCATGAGGGTTTCTGTGTAGTGGCTAACTCCATATCCCCTCAATGAGGGGAACATATAATCCATATTCACAGTTATATTTCCCTCTGTGAGGGATCTAAAGTCATATAAGTCATATTTATTATACAGTGTACCACACATGAATTTAATACATTGGGGTATTACATATATTCCTCCTAGAAGGATATGTGTCCTCACGCATACCCGTTTTATCTAACCATGTTGAGACACAACAGAACTAGCTCCCTATTGTATGTATCTAAGAACACATTTCTTGGTTATACAGTTCCTAGCACAGTCCTTCCTTGTTACCATGTAGTCAGAAAGGCATACCTATACATGTGAATCCTCACGAGTTTACGATAAAATTTCATATATATACAATTTATATGACAAGTCAGTTACTCTGTATCGTAAGGGTGAACCGCCTTTAGTACTGTATTCCGACCTTCTGACCTCCACCATAGGGGAACCAAACTCTGTGGTTAGTGACTATCGATGGGTCACTTCTGGGCTCGGTAGATCTTACTGCTGTTGGCTCTGAAGCTACGCTCATGATGGAATGGGATGGGGCTGAGCTACTCATGTACGTTAGGAGCTCAATGGGATCTTCCGGTGGGATATGTCCCAAAAATTCCCACCCCTCTGCCAACGGAACACCCTCTTCCTGTGGAGCAGATACTTCAGCAGTACAAATCTTTAGTTGGTCCTTAGCCACAGTACTGATTCGTCCATCTCGTTCCCTCTGAATTCGATAGACGTACAGACCATCACACAGAATACTGACTATTGTATAAGGGGTATCCTCCCGCTTCCAATTTACAGTTGCAATGGTTTTTCTTCCACCACACTTTATCACAAACTTTCAAAGTGGTAGGTCGGACTTCAAAGTGATCGGTAATAGTCATGGCATATTGAAAGCCACTGGAACTGGGCTCCAGCTTGATGTGGTCTAAGGCCACGATCTCCAATGGGCAGTAGCTCTTGATGGGATGCAGTGGATCCCTTTGTCTTGGATCGGGGTTTCACTTAAGGCTACAGGTCATACAGTTACGACACCATTTTTCGATGTCTGTTTTCCTTCCAATCCAGAAATACCTCCTATGGAGGACAGCTTCTGTCTTCTGAGTGCCAAAGTGGCCAGACTGGTTGTGGTAGGGATCAAGTAGAAAATCCCCTTTCCATCGGGGTACAACAATTTGGGTGATGTGCTGATGAGTGCCAGGGTCCAGGATTTTCCGAGTTATAAGTCAGTGTTTAATCTGAATTCGATCCCGGTGTCTGAGTAACTTCACCAATTCAGGGTCAGTGTCGGCTCAATCTTTTGATAGATAATTTTCATTAACTGACACAGCACAAGATCTGTTTCCTGAACTTGTTTCCAATCAAATGGCAGGGTGTCAGGCTCTAGGCTCTCAGGGTTTGAGACGATAGTGGCGGTAACAGGGTCAGAGGTGACGGTCCGATGTGACTTCCTCAAAGGCTTAAATAAAGGGATCTCTACATCCTACGCTTGATCTTTTTCCCTCTCAGCGAGGTCGGTGGTGGGCAGTCGGGACAGGGCGTCAGCATTCCAATTGGATCTACCACTTCTGTAGCTTACAGTGTAATGGAAGTTGGCCAGGCGTGACATCCACCTCTGTTCGAGTGCCCCCAAATGGGCATTAGACAGATGGGCCAGTGGGTTGTTATCGGTAACTATCACAAATGGTGTGGCAGCCAGGTAATTTTTAAATTTCCCTGTGATAGCCCAGATGAGGGCAAACAGCTCCAATTTGAAAGTGCTATAATTTTCATTGTTTCATTCGGTCTTGCAAAGACCTTGACTAGCATATGCTGTTACTCTTGTATTTCAGATAGCACAGCTCCTAGCCCATGGTGACTCGCATCTGTGTAAATTTGGAAGGGCTTGTCATAATCTGGGTAGGCGAGCAATAGAGCCTCCATCAGGTAAGCTTTCAATTGACTGAAGGAGCGTTGGTGTTCCTCTAACCAGACAATCAAAGTTGCACTCCTCCTCTCCTGACCTGATCTGCCATGTAAGAGTTTGTGAAGTGGAGCAGCCACCCTTGTGAAGTGTTCTATAAAGTGTAGGTAATAGCCGACGAAGCCTAAGAAGCTTCGGATGTCCTTCACCGTTTTGGGCACCAGCCAATCTCGCACTACTCTGATCTTTTCCGGTTTGGGATTCACACCTATGGCACTGACAATATGCTCCAGATAGTGCACCTCGGGTTTTAGCAGGTGGCATTTTGATGGCTTAAGTTTCAAGCCTGACTTGGCCAGCTGGGTGAACACCTCCTCCAGAAGCTTAAGATGTTCCTCATAACTCTTGGAGAAGATTATCACATCGTCCAGGTATAGTAGGACCATCTCAAAAATTGCGATGTCTGAGGCAGTGCTCCATCACTCGTTGAAATGTGGCAGGGCATTACAGAGTCTGAACGGTATCCGGTTAAATTCGAATAAGTCCATTGGAGTGGTAAAGGCAGTCTTTTCCTGTTCTTCAAGGGCCATCGGGATCTGACAGTATCCACTCATAATATCCAATATAGAGAAATAGGCTGCTGTCTTCAAGGCTATTAGAGATTACTCAATCCTGGGCATCAGATAAGCATCCTTGTGTGTTACTGGATACAGCTTGCAATAATCCACACAAAAGCGAAGACTGACGTCCTTTTTCACGATAATGATTGGGGCCGCCCAGGGACTGTGACTCTCTTGGATCACTCCAGCCTCCTTCATCTCCGCCAGCATATTCCGAACAGGTTGGTACATCGCTGGAGCAAAGGTCAATGTCTCTCCTTGATAGGAGGGTTTTTCCCAGTGGAGATGCAATGGTATACATTTTCCGCCACCCCGAAATTCAAAGGGTGTTGGCTGAAGGCCACTGCATTACTTTGCAATACTTGGAGCACCCCTCTTCGCTGTTCCTCTGGGGTATCTTTATCTCCAATCTGCATCTCATTCCACCACGGAACCTCATCACCAGCAGCAGCGGTTGGCTCGGTTATTGCTCCCTGGTTTACTTTTGCTACGGGTAGTGTTTAAATACTCGGATAGGGTAGCTCTGTGGGTTGAGGATGCGGACCGGTATTCTTACTCGCTCCACTTTCGCCAATGTTCTGGCTATTGCGAATGGTTGTTGTCCGTCCGAGTCACAAGTCTCAATAACTGCCTCATAATCCTTTCCTCCTGGCCCAATTCTGGCCTTGCACCAAATGACATGTTCAGAGTTCTGTAAGAGCAGCACCGGCCGTCTATCGGCAATCCTAGCCTTTCCAACCTCTCACAAAGCATTGGTAAACTTCTTATGTCCCTCCAGCAATTGCACTGTCTGTTGCGGTACTTTCTGTTCCCTTGGGGCTGCAGTTTGCATTTCCATCTTTAGAGCCTCCACCCACTCATCCGGGCAGTTTTTCAGGACATTCATCCCAAGGATCACCGGGGGTAAGTGTTCATTCTAGTCTGTGGTTACTAGGCACCCCTGCCTTGAAAGCTTCACCTAGACAATCTTCAGCTCCGCCTCACAGTAGCCCTGGTAGACAATAGGTTGACCGTTACTTGCCAACAGCTGTAACCAGGTGGTGGCTGGTGACACTATTTCTCTCTCGTCCCAATGTCGACGAAATTTTGTCAGTTGTACAGTTGTGACCTGTGAGCCAGTATCTAGCAGGGCTGTTATCTCCATATCGTTGACCCGAATCTTCAAACAGGGACACTCACCAACATACCAGGGACACCATTCCTTTGACATGGGACCTACTGACGTGCCTCCTCCCGAGGGTCGGTCCCTCGCCTCGGGGTCTCTCCATTTAAATTACCCTGGGGGCAATTTCTTTTGATTTGACCAGCCTGTTGCCAGCCTCGGCAGATGGGTCTTCCATGCTGGTTGAACTGATCAGTTGAACGCTACCCTATTCCACGTGGGACATCCCATCGGGGCCTATTTCTTCCTCCATGTTCCTGGCACCAGTCCTGCTGACAAGCCCCAGCCTGTTCCAGGCAGATTGCCTTTATTTCTTTCATCATTTCGGTGACTGCATTGGTAAGAGCCCTGATTGGTCCCTGACCTACTTGCACCTGCTGGGTGACCATTTTTTCTGACATCGCCAAGTTGGGAGTCATGTATGAGCTGGCTTCTTCCAGATTTCCACTCTCCCCTGGTTCTGCTGATGTGCTGTACTCATCGTCCGGGTTCTGATTAAGTCCAAGAATATCTAGAACAACCTATTTGTAGTCTGAGAAAGTACATACATGGTTTTGGCGCCTCCGCATTTGGAGTTGAGCCGGGTCGCTTCGCCTTGAGCCCCTTCAATGAATAGGTTGATAAGGGTCTCGTCAACCTGCTCCACAACTCTTGTCTATCGTGCTTGGATAACCCACATGGCTTCTTGTAGGCCTAGCACAAATTCCCTCAGAGACTCATGAGGCTGCTGTTCCTTGCATAGAGATGACTTCTAAGACCAGAGATGGTTCTGGAGTTGAAGATGCACTCTAATTTTTTTTTTTAAAAAGCCCTCCACTTTTTTCCTTTACTCCTCCTCCCAAGCTTTGGCTTCTTGTAGGGCTGGCACTTTTAATGGCACCATCACTATCTGCACTCTCTGTTCTTCCCTGAATGGATAAACTTTAAACATCAAACGCATCTTAACCTTGAAATCTCTAAAGGTACTTAAACCCTTTGTACGAGTGTTGCCCAAGTAGATTGGTAGCCACGAGGTGCCAAAGTAGTGTGGCATGGTAATAGCAGCTGCCTGTGCTGTTGCCACCCTTTCCTTGCTGGGTGACTCATTTGCCATTGATGACCTCTGTACAGGTGATGCTGGTAATCATCTTCGGCTTGAAGAAGATGCGGGAGTTTGGGGTTCCGTCATCTTGCCTCTGGAAATACTGTTCGAATCCTGTTCGTGACGCCAAAGTGTCATACCCACCAGGGCAAGAGTAGCTGGATATATTGGCAAGTGTTGTGAGGATATCTTGAGGTAAGTATTTGACAAGAAATTGTAACCATAAGACAATAAACAAATTTTATTATTCAGCAACGTGGAGTCTTAAAGTTTCTTCCACAGAACACACAGATTGCAACTACTGCAGTAATGCAGCTCAGTTTCCAACATCCGGATAACTTAGCAATTAGATATTACTAACAATACTATTCCTGACATAGTATAAGTAACACTCTACACTAGTTACCTTGTTATACTAATAAAAGCTGAACGTCTGGTAAACAATTAATTTAACATAGAAGTTCACTGAGTATACTCTAAAGTGATTAGGTACAGTAAGTTAGTTCAGCTGAGAGGTACGGTGGTGCACATAGAAGTCAAGATAGCATCTTATAACAACACTAATAAAACGTGAAGTTATGGCTTTTAAACTTTGCTCCTTAACTGACACTGTATCCTGAAGGTAAGATGTGGCATTTGCAATATTAAAGCTCTTGAAAGTGTAAACTCGGGTTTGTTAGTACAGGATCTCCCTGCGATTTTCTGATTACTTTCCTGTCATGGTCACCGAACTCTTTGGGTTAAACTGGCATAACCAAGCACTGCTTCAACTTGGTATACACAGAGCTGTAGGGCTAAAGCCCAGTACTCACGGGCCGATCAAGGAGAGATGCGTGCTGAGCGAACCGCTCAGCACACATCTCTCCTGCCGCTCAGCACAGCGCGATCTGTGCTGAGCGTGCGGGGGGAGACGGGGGGGGCCGCTCACTTCACCCAGCGGGTGAAGTGAGCGACCCGCTAGATTGGCCTGCATGCAGGCCAATCTAGCAGCGGCGATAGCGATGTGCGGGGCCGCGCATCGCTATCGCCGAGGGGGCTACACACGGAGCGATCCTGCCGATATTCTAAGCAATCTAGTCAGATTGCTTAGAATATCGCTCCGTGAGTACCCCCCTTAATTTCTAATGGAGTCCTTATCACTCCTGACTCTGGCCAAATCTCTCAGTGTCCTGATACACTAGCTATGGGCAAACTCATCCAATCTCTGACAGCTGACTGTGTGTCTTTATAATAACACAAATACACATGGCCAGGTAGTGACCTTTGTCTGTGGTGTGGGCTGGATTTACATTAGTTCACGGCTCATAACAAGCCCTCTGTCAATAACAAATATTCCCATCGGCAGAGGCAAAGGAAGTTGACTGTGCTCCAATGTCTGTTACACAATGGATGTCACTCTATCAGCCTCTACATTTACCCCCAAGTCTGTCCATGCAGTACAGTTCAATTAGAGACTAATTAACTGATACTATTCAGACTATCACCTGTAACGAATAGGCTGCACCAGTGTCCCATGTAGGTTGCAATCATACAGTTATACTCTGAAGATGAGCTAGTTTCCTACATAGACTACAAGAATACTTATCTGAGTTATTACTTATCAGCACGTTAGTTCTGTTCATTGTATTTAACACAGTAGTCCGTATAAAGACCTCTTGTTCCGGGAGACTACAACAGATTTAGCAAATGCAGGTATTAGTCACTCCATTGCAAAGGGTATTGGTAATCGCCTTACTGTGCGGACATGTACTTCCTTACTAATCCTGCCATGACAAGTCTATCCTCCTGACATTAGAACGCAGTACATTAAACAACCACGTTACTGCTGTTACAGTTAGATTTATAGGAATTCTTGACAGCAGGGCAGAAGATTGTTAGTGGAAGTGCAATAATCTCTCTCTATAAATCTGTCAGCTATAGCTATCTATGAGCTGCTGTACAGATGGGTTTGGGTCAATTAATTATTACACTGCAGTGTTGCTTTTTCTACTCTCAAGTCTGTTAGTAAGTGCCCTTGTTATTGATGTAGTTTGGAGATGTCCTTACTGAATAAGTGGGAGCTCTAAACTGAGGTATGATGCAGCAATGTATTTAATATACCCCTTATGCTGCTTAAACTGTGACCAGCTTCCTGTAGCCTTATACGGTGTGTAGCTCCACCTCCCAAACTGCGTCCCCAGTCACTCAATGCAGGGAGTATCAGAGTCACTCCTCCCTTTTCTGTCACTCAGCTCTACCTCACTCCGCCTACAGGGAGGATTGGTAACACCTCCCGCTGACGGCACTGGCCTCTCAGCAAGGTTTCCACCTTGCCTGCACACACAGAGCACTGGAGATCACCGCCGCGGCCCTTCAGATCGCCCTG
This sequence comes from Pseudophryne corroboree, assembly GCF_028390025.1. Taxonomy (NCBI): domain Eukaryota; kingdom Metazoa; phylum Chordata; class Amphibia; order Anura; family Myobatrachidae; genus Pseudophryne; species Pseudophryne corroboree. The sequence goes on from NC_086453.1 coordinate 189,374,187, forward strand.
CATCCTCTCCTTCTTCCAGGACTCAGGTACCCTATCGCGCCGGCTATGCAACTCCTTCTTTCTGCTTCTCCCAAAAGCCACCGTGGGACTCCAACCGCCCGGCCACAAGCAATCCATCTCCCCAGTCCCCATGCGCGCTGCCAGGCAGTCCATTCTAATCGAGGGACACTGCCTCAGTTAAGCTCCCCAGTTTGCGGCTCAGTCTAACAGCATGCCGCGTGCTGGGAGCCAGCATTTCCTACAGTATCTGTGCAGTGTTTAATTCCATATCCCCTCCATGAGGTTTTCTGTGCAGTGGCTAACTCCATATACCCTCCATGAGGGGAACATATAATCCATATTTACAGTTATATTTCCCTCTGTGAGGGATCTAAAGTCATATAAGTCATATTTATTATACAGTGTATCATACATAAATTTAATACATTGGGGTATTACACATGCCCACTGTACCTATCCTGTACATACTGCACTAAAAGACCCATAATGGAGTATGCTGCTGCAAGGCCAATAGGGGTAATGGCAGCGACCCGCAGGAGCACACATATCATTGGTACACACCTAGAGATGTGCGACTGGAACTTTTTGTGTTTTGGTTCTAATTCCATTTTTGTGTTTTGGTTTTGGCTTGGTTTTGCCAAAACCACCCTTTCGTGTTTTGGTTTTGGTTTTGGATCTGGATGATTTTTGAAAAACCATAAAAACAGCTAAAATCAAAGAATTTGGGGGTAATTTTACTCCTACAGTATTATTAACCTCAATAACAATCATTTCCACTCATTTCCAGTCTATTCTGAACACCTCACACCTCACAATATTGTTTTTAGGCCTAAAAGTTGCACCAAGGTGGCTGTATGACTAAGCTAAGTGACACAAGTGTGTGGCACAAACACCTGGCCCATCTAGGAGTGGCACTGCAGTTACAGACAGGATGGCACTTAAAAAAACTAGTCTCCTAACAGCACATGATGCAAAGAAGAAAAGGAGGTGCAATTAGGTAGCTGGATGGCCAAGCTAAATGACACAAGTGTGCGGCACAAACACCTGGCCCATCTAGGAGTGGCACTGCAGTTACAGACAGGATGGCACTTAAAAAAACTAGTCCCCAAAGAGCACATGATGCAAAGAAGAAAAAGAGGTGCAAGATGGAATTGTCCTTGGGCCCTCCCACCCACCCTTATGTTGTATAAACAGGACGTGCACACTTTAACAAACCAATCATTTCAGCGACAAGGTCTGCCACACGACTGTGGCTGAAATGACTGGTTTGTTTGGGCCCCCACCAAAAAAGAAGCAATCAATCTCTCCTTGCACAAACTGGCTCTACAGAGGCAAGATGTCCACCTCAACATTATCCTCCGATTCCTCACCCCTTTCACCGTTTACATCCTCCTCACTGAGTATTAATTCGTCCCCACTGGAATCCACCATCACAGGTTCCTGTGTACGTTCTGGAGGCAATTGCTGGTAAAGGTCTTCCCGGAAGACTTTATAATTCATTTTGATAAACATCATCTCCACATTTTGTGGAAGTAACCTCCTATGCCGATTGCTGACAAGGTTACCAGCTGAACTAAACACTCTTTCGGAGTACACACTGGAGGGGGGGGGGGGGCAACTTAGGTAAAATAAAGCCAGTTTGTGCAAGGGCCTTCAAATTGCCTCTTTTTCCTGCCAGTATACGTACGGACTGTCTGACATGCCTACTTGGATGCTGTCACTCATATAATCCTCCACCATTCTTTCAATGGTGACAGAATCATATGCAGTGACAGTAGACATGTCAGTAATCGTTGGCAGGTTCTTCAGTCCGGACCAGATGTCAGCTTTCGCTCCTGACTGCCCTGCATCACTGCCAGCGGGTGGGCTAGTAAATGTTATTCTTTTCCTTGCAGCCCCAGTGGCGGGAGAAATTGAAGGAGGAGCTGTTGACGGGTCACGTTCCGCTTGAGTTGACAATTTACTGACCAGCAGGTCTTTGCACCTCTGCACACTTGTGTCTGCTGGAAAGAGAGATACAACGTAGGCTTTAAACCTAGGATCGAGCACGGTGGCCAAAATGTAGTGCTATGATTTCAACAGATTGACCACCCTTGAATCCTGGCAAAGCGAATGAAGGGCTCTATCCACAAGTCCCACATACTTTGCGGAATCGCTCCGTCTTAGCTCCTCCTTCAATTTATCCAGCTGCTTCTGCAAAAGCCTGATGAGGGGAATGACCTGACTCAAGCTGGCCCTGTCTGAAATGACTACACATGTGGCAAGTTCGAAGGGTTGGAGAACCTTACACAAGACGGATATCATTCTCCACTGCACTTAAGTCAGGTGCATTACCCCTCCTTTGCCTATATTGTAGGTGGCTGTATAGGCTTGAATGGCCTTTTGCTGCTCCTCCATCCTCTGCAGCATATAGAGTGTTGAATTCCACCTCGTTACCACCTCTTGCTTCAGTTGATGGCAGGGCAGGTTCAGGAGTGTTTGCTGGCGCTCCAGTCTTCGGCACACAGTGGCAGAATGCTGAAAGTGGCCCGCAATTTTTCGGGCCACCGACAGCATCTCCTGCAAACCCTTCTCATTTTTTCAAAAAATTCTGCACCACCAAATTAATTGTATGTGCAAAACATGGGACGTGCTGGAATTTGCCCGGTTGTAATGCTTATTGGTGGCATTGTCCGATATCACAAATACCCAGGAGAGTCCAATTGGGGTAAGCCATTATGCGATGATGTTCCTCAGTTTCCGTAAGAGTTTGTCAGCTGTGTGCCTCTCATGGAAAGTGGTGATACATAGCGTAGCCTGCCTAGGAGCCTAGGAATGAGTTGGCATTTGCAAGATGCTGCTACTGCTGCCTTATATGGTGTGTAGCTCCACCTCCCAAACTGCGTCCCCAGTCACTCAATGCAGGGAGTATCAGAGTCACTCCTCCCTTTTCTGTCACTCAGCTCTACCTCACTCCGCCTACAGGGAGGATTGGTAACACCTCCCGCTGACGGCACTGGCCTCTCAGCAAGGTTTCCACCTTGCCTGCACACACAGAGCTCTGGAGATCACCGCCGCGGCCCTTCAGATCGCCCTGCATCCTCTCCTTCTTCCAGGACTCAGGTACCCTATCGCGCCGGCTATGCAGCTCCTTCTTTCTGCTTCTCCCAAAAGCCACCGTGGGACTCCAACCGCCCGGCCACAAGCAATCCATCTCCCCAGTCCCCATGCGCGCTGCCAGGCAGTCCATTCTAATCCAGGGACACTGCCTCAGTTAAGCTCCCCAGTTTGCGGCTCAGTCCAACAGCATGCCGCGTGCTGGGAGCCAGCATTTCCTACAGTATCTGTGCAGTGTTTAATTCCATATCCCCTCCATGAGGTTTTCTGTGCAGTGGCTAACTCCATATCCCCTCCATGAGGGGAACATATAATCCATATTTACAGTTATATTTCCCTCTGTGAGGGATCTAAAGTCATATAAGTCATATTTATTATACAGTGTATCATACATAAATTTAATACATTGGGGTATTACACATGCCCACTGTACCTATCCTGTACATACTGCACTAAAAGACCCATAATGGAGTATGCTGCTGCAAGACCAATAGGGGTAATGGCAGCGACCCGCAGGAGCACACATATCATTGGTACATACTAGAGATGTGCGACTGGAACTTTTTGTGTTTTGGTTTTGGTTCTAATTCCATTTTTGTGTTTTGGTTTTGGCTTGGTTTTGCCAAAACCACCCTTTCGTGTTTTGGTTTTGGTTTTGGATCTGGATGATTTTTGAAAAACCATAAAAACAGCTAAAATCAAAGAATTTGGGGGTAATTTTACTCCTACAGTATTATTAACCTCAATAACAACCATTTCCACTCATTTCCAGTCTATTCTGAACACCTCACACCTCACAATATTGTTTTTAGGCCTAAAAGTTGCACCAAGGTGGCTGTATGACTAAGCTAAGTGACACAAGTGTGTGGCACAGACACCTGGCCCATCTAGGAGTGGCACTGCAGTTACAGACAGGATGGCACTTGAAAAAACTAGTCCCCAAACACCACATGATGCAAAGAAGAAAAGGAGGTGCAATTAGGTAGCTGGATGGCCAAGCTAAATGACACAAGTGTGCGGCACAAACACCTGGCCCATCTAGGAGTGGCACTGCAGTTACAGACAGGATGGAATTTAAAAAAACTAGTCCCCAAACTGCACATGATACTAAGAAGAAAAGTAGGTGCAATGAGGTAGCTGGATGGCCAAGCTAAATGACACAAGTGTGCGGCACAAACACCTGGCCCATCTAGGAGTGGCACTGCAGTTACAGACAGGATGGCACTTAAAAAACTAGTCCCCAAAGAGCACATGATGCAAAGAAGAAAAAGAGGTGCAAGATGGAATTGTCCTTGGGCCCTCCCACCCACCCTTATGTTGTATAAACAGGACGTGCACACCTTAACAAACCAATCATTTCAGCGACAAGGTCTGCCACACGACTGTGGCTGAAATGACTGGTTTGTTTGGGCCCCCACCAAAAAAGAAGCAATCAATCTCTCCTTGCACAAACTGGCTCTACAGAGGCAAGATGTCCACCTCAACATCATCCTCCGATTCCTCACCCCTTTCACCGTTTACATCCTCCTCACTGACCTCACTGAGTATTAATTCGTCCCCACTGGAATCCACCATCACAGGTTCCTGTGTACGTTCTGGAGGCAATTGCTGGTAAAGGTCTTCTCGGAAGACTTTAGAATTCATTTTGATAAACATCATCTCCACATTTTGTGGAAGTAACCTCCTACGCCGATCGCTGACAAGGTTACCGGCTGAACTAAACACTCTTTCGGAGTACACACTGGAGGGGGGGGGGGCAACTTAGGTAAAATAAAGCCAGTTTGTGCAAGGGCCTTCAAATTGCCTCTTTTTCCAGGCCAGTATACATACGGACTGTCTGACATGCCTACTTGGATGCTGTCACTCATATAATCCTCCACCATTCTTTCAATGGTGACAGAATCATATGCAGTGACAGTAGACATATCAGTAATCGTTGGCAGGTTCTTCAGTCCGGACCAGATGTCAGCTTTCGCTCCTGACTGCCCTGCATCACTGCCAGCGGGTGGGCTAGTAAATGTTATCCTTTTCCTTGCAGCCCCAGTGGTGGGAGAAATTGAAGGAGGAGCTGTTGACGGGTCACGTTCCACTTGAGTTGACAATTTACTAACCAGCAGGTCTTTGCACCTCTGCACACTTGTGTCTGCTGGAAAGAGAGATACAACGTAGCCTTTAAACCTAGGATCGAGCACGGTGGCCAAAATGTAGTGCTATGATTTCAACAGATTGACCACCCTTGAATCCTGGCAAAGCGAATGAAGGGCTCTATCCACAAGTCCCACATACTTTGCGGAATCGCTCCGTCTTAGCTCCTCCTTCAATTTATCCAGCTGCTTCTGCAAAAGCCTGATGAGGGGAATGACCTGACTCAAGCTGGCCCTGTCTGAACTGACTTCACATGTGGCAAGTTCGAAGGGTTGGAGAACCTTACACAAGACGGATATCATTCTCCACTGCACTTAAGTCAGGTGCATTACCCCTCCTTTGCCTATATTGTAGGTGGCTGTATAGGCTTGAATAGCCTTTTGCTGCTTCTCCATCCTCTGCAGCATATAGAGTGTTGAATTCCACCTCGTTACCACCTCTTGCTTCAGTTGATGGCAGGGCAGGTTCAGGAGTGTTTGGTGGTGCTCCAGTCTTCGGTACGCAGTGGCAGAATGCTGAAAGTGGCCCGCAATTATTCGGGCCACCGACAGCATCTCCTGCACACCCTTCTCATTTTTTCAAAAAATTCTGCACCACCAAATTAATTGTATGTGCAAAACATGGGACGTGCTGGAATTTGCCCGGTTGTAATGCATGCACAATATTGGTGGCATTGTCCGATATCACAAATACCCAGGAGAGTCCAATTGGGGTAAGCCATTATGCGATGATGTTCCTCAGTTTCCGTAAGAGTTTGTCAGCTGTGTGCCTCTTATGGAAAGTGGTGATACATAGCGTAGCCTGCCTAGGAGCCTAGTATTAGGCGCCAGGGTCCGCTTGTCCACGCGACCCGGCGCCTAGCAACTAGGGATGCCGTGCACGTACAGCCGCCAGCTCCCTAGCAACGCTAGACGCCGGGCGCGCTGAAGCCGCACGGACCCTAGCAACGGGGACGCCACTGGCGGACCGCGTTCCCCGTTGCTGGGTTTTAGGATTTAATGCGTTCACCTGTTCTCTGGCTGTGCAGCAAGGCAGCTGCACGGCATTTAGTCCAATCAGCCTCTAAACAGCTGATTGGAGGACTCCCTGTTAAGTATACTCCCAGGGCTTCTCACAGACGCCGGTAATAGCTTCCTGCATGCTGCCTTTGTTTGCTGAGAGTCTGTTTCCAGTCCTGCTGTATCCGGTCATTCCAGTCCTCAGAAGTCCTGTACTCGGGAGTTACCATCTCGTCCCTGGAGTCCTGACTGATCACCGTTTTATATCCAGTGGTGTTCGTGAGTTGCGGCTCTGCCGTGTGTTGCGGCTCAGCCGCTTTACCTTTTATATTTTGTGTTTGGAGCATTTGCGGAGGGTTCCGCTTCCACAAGTCCTCTCTGGTACTCGGCGGTGCCGGGTAGGAGAATTGGACAAGTGGATATTTTGGTTGTCCTTTTCCTTGGCGGTTTCTCCGCACATATTATAGTTTTGAGTTTGCTTAGCCCCTGGCCTGGTTGTTTAGTTAGAGGGCCTCTTGTTATCACCCTGTCTCGGGTTTCCCTTTGTCTCTCATTAAGACCGGGGGGCATCGAAGTTGGGCAGACATAATCCGCCCTTCAAACGCGGCTGCCAAGGGCTCAAGAAACCATAGTCTCGCAGGGGATTTCTGACAACACAGGTGAGACAACAGAGTTAGGGCGCCAGGGGCTATTTTCCTGTCCTGCTCCCTTCCCCAGCATTCCGTTCCAGTGCTCCGGTCCTTGTCATAAGATCTCCTCTGACCAGAGTGCTGGAATCATAACATTATTACCGGCCAAACCAAAACTTAAAATTAAACGGGGTTTAATTTTTTCTCATTCAGTTTTGTGAGAGTTTATCGGCCTCATGAATCCAACAGGTTTAGGGCCAAATCCTGGTCAGCTCTTAGTCAGCCAGATTCAAGAACTTACTCAGATGGTTCAGGATCTTTCTCTTCGGGTGAAGTCGCAGGAAGATCTTTTGCGAGCTTCCCCAAGGGTAGTCCCTGAACCAAAGATGCATTTGCCTGACCGTTTTTCTGGTGATAGAAAAGAGTTTTTTAATTTTAAAGAATCCTGTAAACTTTATTTTCGTTTAAGACCGACTTCCTCGGGTACTGAATCTCAGCGGGTCGGGATTATTATTTCTTTGCTCCAGGGGGATCCTCAGACCTGGGCATTTGGTTTAAGAGCAGAGGATCCGGCATTGTTGTCAGTTGACGCTTTTTTTGAGTCTTTAGGGCTCTTGTATGATGACCCTGATAGAGAGGCGTCCGCTGAAAGTCAGTTGCACGCTCTCAGACAGGGTAGAAATCCTGCGGAGGTTTATTGTACGGAGTTTCGCCGTTGGTCGAAGGACTGTGACTGGAATGACCCAGCCCTGCGCAGTCAGTTTCGCCTAGGCTTATCAGAATCTATAAAAGACAGTCTCCTTCAGTACCCCGCTCCTGAGACTCTCGATAAACTCATGGAGCTTTCTATTAAGATTGATCGTCGTCTCAGAGAGCGGAGGGCTGAAAAAGGAGCACCTGTAAGGTCAACTCCGTGTGTATATTCCATTCCTGAAGACGTAGAGGAGCCCATGCAGATGGGTCTCTCCCGGCTGTCTCCTGAAGAAAGAGCCAGAAGGCAAAATTCTGGTCTTTGTCTGTACTGTGGGGGTAAGGGACATTTTGCTCGTAATTGTCCGAACAAGTCGGGAAACGCTTTGACCAGGTGAATTGTGAGGGGGTTCACCTAGGTCTGCAGCTTATCTCCTCGAATAACTCCCTTTTAGTCCCAGTTAAAGTTTCCTTTGGCAGCCTCAGTTCTTCTGTGTCGGCTTTTGTTGACAGTGGAGCTGCAGGAAACTTTATGGATTTAACTTGGGCTAAGACCTTAGGCATTCCTCAGTTACCTTTGGGTAGGTGTGTCACCATGCATGGCTTAGATGGGAGTCCGCTGTCTAATGGGATTATTTCTCTCCGTACACCCCCTGTACTACTTACAGTAGGAGCTCTACATTCCGAGAAAATCGAGTTCTTTCTTACACATTGCCCAGCAGTTCCAGTTGTTCTGGGTCACCCTTGGCTGGCCTTTCATAATCCCACCATTGATTGGCGGTCGGGGGAGATTTCACAATGGGGTACTTTTTGTGATAAGGAATGTATCACGTTTCCAGTCAGAGTAGCAGCTATCATTCCAGAACCCATTCCGGTGGAATACCAGGAGTTTGCTGATGTTTTCTCCAAAGGCAATGCGGACATTCTGCCTCCCCATCGGCCTTATGATTGTGCTATTGAGTTAATTCCTGGTGCCGCATTGCCAAAGGGAAGATTATATGCATTATCCGGGCCAGAAACTGCGGCTATGAATGATTATGTAAAGGAGAGCCTTGAGAAAGGATTTATTAGACCATCAAAATCTCCTCTAAGTGCAGGCTTCTTCTTTGTGGAGAAAAAGGATGGCTCGCTTAGACCTTGCATTGATTTTAGAGCCCTGAATAAGATCTCAGTTAAAAACACCTATCCTTTGCCGTTGATTTCTGTACTCTTTGATCAGTTACGTTCTGCTGTTATTTTTTCTAAAATTGACCTTAGAGGAGCGTACAACCTCATCCGAATTAAATCTGGAGATGAGTGGAAAACGGCCTTCAGTACTCAGTCGGGTCACTATGAGTACCTGGTGATGCCGTTCGGCTTGTCTAATGCTCCAGCAGTTTTTCAAGACCTCATTAACGATGTGCTCTGTGACTTCCTAGGGAAATTCGTGGTCGTTTACTTAGACGACATCCTGATTTATTCTGAATCAATGGAACAACATGTTACCCAGGTGAGTCTGGTTCTTCAAAAGTTACGTGAGAATCATTTATATGCCAAGCTGGAGAAGTGTGAGTTTCATGTCACGGAAGTATCTTTTTTAGAGTACATTATTTCCCCTCGGGGATTTTCCATGGAACCAAAGAAGCTCCAGGCCATCCTTAGTTGGGCGCAACCCACCAATTTAAAAGCAATTCAGCGCTTTTTAGGGTTTGCGAATTATTATAGGAGGTTCATTCATTCTTTTTCTGACCTGGTTGCTCCCATTGTAGCTCTGACAAAGAAAGGAGCGGATCCTACCAACTGGTCGCGTGAAGCTGAGTTGTCCTTCCGGGCCTTGAAACAAGCCTTTGTCTCGGCTCCAGTCCTCAGACATCCCAATCCGGAATTGCCCTTTGTTGTGGAGGTTGATGCCTCGGAGGTTGGAGTGGGGGCTATCCTTTCTCAAAAGGATCCGGAGTCTCTGGAGTTACATCCTTGTGCCTTTATGTCCAGGAAATTCTCCTCCGCTGAATCCAACTATGACGTTGGTAATCGGGAGCTACTGGCGGTAAAGTGGGCTTTCGAGGAGTGGAGGCATTGGCTGGAGGGAGCAAAACATACTATTTCAGTATTGACTGACCATAAAAACCTGCAATACATCGAATCGGCTAAACGGCTTAATGCCCGGCAGGCACGTTGGGCTTTATTTTTTACTCGTTTCAAATTTATAATCACTTTCAGGCCTGGTTCCAAGAATACTAAGGCTGATGCCCTGTCACGCAGCTTTCTTCCGGTTCACAATAACAGTCCTGTTACTCCCATACTTCCATCTTCGGTCATCTGGGCAGGCCTCACACAAGATTTATTTACCCAGTTAAAACAGCTTCAACACCAAGCTCCTGGAAATACTCCTGCTGGTCGTCTTTACGTCCCTGAGTTTTTGAGAGCTACTGTTTTAACGGAATTCCATGATAACAAAGTTTCCGGGCATCCGGGAATCTCTAAGACTTTGGAGTTAGTCTCTCGCTCAGTATGGTGGCCTGGTCTTTCTAAAGACGTTAAGGAGTTTGTTTATTCATGTCAGGTTTGTGCACAGCATAAGGTTCCCCGTTCCTTGCCTATCGGGCAACTTATGCCCTTAAATGTTCCTCTCAGGCCATGGTCCCATATTTCCATGGATTTTGTGGTTGACCTTCCCCTTTCAGCCGGATTCCGAGTCATATGGGTGGTAGTGGACCGTTTTAGCAAGATGGCTCATTTTATTGCTCTCCCCCGATTGCCTTCTGCCCAAGGGTTGGCAGTTTTGTTTCTCCACCATGTTTTCAGACTTCATGGGTTGCCTACTGATATTGTTTCTGATCGGGGTCCACAATTCATCGCACAATTCTGGAAATGTTTTTGTGCCTCATTAAAGATGAAATTGTCGTTAACATCCGGTTACCACCCACAATCCAACGGGCAAACCGAGCGAGTTAACCAATCATTGAAACAGTATTTGCGCTTGTATTCTGCCAAACTCCAGAATGATTGGTCCGAGTTTCTTCCGTTGGCGGAGTTTGCTTACAATAATTCTTGTCATTCCTCCACTAAAGAGTCTCCATTCTTTTTAGTTTTTGGTTTTCACCCCAGAGCTAATTCTTTTTTTCATCATTCCTCAGTCTCCTCGCTAACCTTAACCTCCCATCTCAGAGCCATTTGGAAAAAAGTGCAACTTGCTCTCAGAAAAGCGGCCTTTCGAGAGAAGAAATTTTCTGACAGGCTCCGACGTCCTTGCACTTTTAAGGTGGGAGATAGGGTATGGTTGTCGACTCGTAACATCAGGCTTCGACAATCCTCGGCTAGATTGGGACCCAAATTTATTGGGCCATTTCTTATTATTAAAAGAGTTAACCCAGTTGCCTTTCGGTTACGTTTACCAAGATCTCTCTTATGAAATACGTTTCATTGTTCCCTGTTGAAACAATACGTTTCTTCCAGTAGATTTCCTCGGAGGATCTCTCAGAGTAGATCTCCGGTGGATGTACAGGGACAACAGGAGTTCTTGGTGGAGAAGGTTATCGATTCCAAATTGTCCCGGGGCCGGCTTTATTTTCTGGTTCACTGGAAAGGCTATGGTCCGGAGGAAAGGTCTTGGGTCCTGGATAAGGATCTTCATGCCCCGAGGCTCAAGAGGGCATTTTTTCGGGAATTTCCTCGGAAACCTGGCTTTAGGGGTTCCTTGACCCCTCCTCAAGGGGGGGGTACTGTTAGGCGCCGGGGTCCGCTTGTCCACGCGACCCGGCGCCTAGCAACTAGGGACGCCGTGCACGTACAGCCGCCGGCTCCCTAGCAACGCTAGACGCCGGGCGCGCTGAAGCCGCATGGACCCTAGCAACGGGGACGCCACTGGCGGACCGCGTTCCTCGTTGCTGGGTTTTAGGATTTAATGCGTTCACCTGTTCTCTGGCCGTGCAGCAAGGCAGCTGCACAGCATTTAGTCCAATCAGCCTCTAAACAGCTGATTGGAGGACTCCCTGTTAAGTACACTCCCAGGGCTTCTCACAGACGCCGGTAATAGCTTCCTGCATGCTGCCTTTGTTTGCTGAGAGTCTGTTTCCAGTCCTGCTGTATCCGGTCATTCCAGTCCTCAGAAGTCCTGTACTCGGGAGTTACCATCTCGTCCCTGGAGTCCTGACTGATCACCGTTTTATATCCAGTGGTGTTCGTGAGTTGCGGCTCTGCCGTGTGTTGCGGCTCAGCCGCTTTACCTTTTATATTTTGTGTTTGGAGCATTTGCGGAGGGTTCCGCTTCCACAAGTCCTCTCTGGTACTCGGCGGTGCCGGGTAGGAGAATTGGACAAGTGGATATTTTGGTTGTCCTTTTCCTTGGCGGTTTCTCCGCACATATTATAGTTTTGAGTTTGCTTAGCCCCTGGCCTGGTTGTTTAGTTAGAGGGCCTCTTGTTATCACCCTGTCTCGGGTTTCCCTTTGTCTCTCATTAAGACCGGGGGGCATCGAAGTTGGGCAGACATAATCCGCCCTTCAAACGCGGCTGCCAAGGGCTCAAGAAACCATAGTCTCGCAGGGGATTTCTGACAACACGGGTGAGACAACAGAGTTAGGGCGCCAGGGGCTATTTTCCTGTCCTGCTCCCTTCCCCAGCATTCCGTTCCAGTGCTCCAGTCCTTGTCATAAGATCTCCTCTGACCAGAGTGCTGGAATCATAACACCTAGGAATGAGTTGGCATTTGCAAGATGCTGCTACTGCTGCCACTGCGGGAGGCCATACATCTACCCAGTGGGCTGTAACAGTCATATAGTCCTTAGCCTGCCCTGTTCCACTTGTCCACATGTCCGTGGTTAAGTGAACACTGGATACAACCGCATTTTTTAGGACACTGGTGACTCTTTTTCTGACGTCTGTGTACATTCTCGGTATCGCCTGCCTAGAGAAGTGGAACCTAGATGGAAATTGATACCGGAGACACAGTAACTCAAACAAATCTTTAAGTGACTCTGAACTAATGGTGTATACCGGATGCACCTCTAACACCAACATAGCTGTCAAGGCCTCAGTTATCTTCTTTGCAAGAGGATGACTGCTGTCATATTTTATCTTTCTCACAAAGGACTGTTGGACAGTCAATTGCTTACTGGAAGTAATACAAGTGGTCTTCCGACTTCCCCTCTGGGATGACGATCGACTCCCAGCAGCAACAACTGCAGCGGCAGCAACACACTCAAGGATCCTACGGAGGATCCCCGGTTAGGAGAGGACTCCTCAGTCTTGACAGTGACATGGCCTGCAGGACTACGGACGTTCCTGACTGAGGAGGAAGTTGATGTTGAGGGAGTTGGTGGTGTGGCTTGAAGGAGCTTGGGTACAGGAGGAAGAAGGAATTTAGGTGTCAGTGGACTGCTTATGCTCTTACCCAAAGTTTCACAACCTGACACTGACTTCTGGTGAATGCGCTGCAGGTGACGTAAAAGGGAGGAAGTTCCTAGGTGGTTAACATCCTTACCCCTACTTATTACAGATTGACAGAGGCAACAGATGGCTTGACACCTGTTGTCCGGATTTGAGGAGAAATAATTCCACACTGAAGAGGTGGCTTTCTTTGCCCAGGAATCACAATGGGCTTCTTCGTCCCAAAGACAACAAGTGTCTCCCTGGGTGCCTGACTTAAACAAACCACACCACCATCAGAATCCTCATCGTCAACTTCCTCCTCAGCGCCAGCAACACCCATATCCTCATCCTTGTGTACTTCAACAGTGACATCTTCAATTTCAATATCAGGAACTGGACTGTGGGTGCTCCTTCCAGCACTTGCAGGGGGCGTGCAAATGGTGGAAGGAGCCATCCTCTTCCCATCCAGTGTTGGGAAGGTCAGGCATCACAACCGCCGACACAATTGGACTCTCCTTGGGGATTTGTGATACCATCTCAGAGTGCACAGTTCTTTTCTGTGCTCTTTCCTGCTTAACTCTTTTAATTTTTCTAGCGGGAGGATGAGGGCTTCCATCGTCATGTGAAGCTTAACCACTAGCCATGAACATAGGTCGGGGCCTCAGCTGTTCCTTGCCACTCCATGTCATAAATGGCATATTGGCAAGTTTACGTTTCTCCTCAGATAATTTAAATTTCTTTTTTTGGTCCTTTTTACTGAATTTAGTTTTTTGGGATTTTACAGGCCCTCTATTATCACATTGGGCATCGGCCTTGGCAGACAACGTTGATGGCATTTCATCATCTACGTCATGGCTAGTGGCAGCAGCTTCAGCACTAGGAGGAAGTGGTTCTTGATCTTTCCCTATTAACTCCTCAAAATGTTTGTTCTCCATTATTTTTCTGGACTTATATAACACAATATGCAGCACAAGAGAGCGCACCCCTACACCTCAAAGGGCAAACCCTGTAAAAATTATGTGGATTAAATATTAATAACCCCTTTATTTGGAGTAAATATTATACAGCACAGGACAGCACCACTGGACTGGGTTTATAGGAATTATATGGATTTATATGGAATTATATGGCAGGATAACTGGAATTACACCGCCAGTATCACGGGAATTATATGGCAATATCAGAGGAATTTTACACCAGTATTCAGAGAATTATGTGGCAATATCACAGGAATTATATAACAATATCACAGGAATTATACAACAATATCACAGGAATTATATGGCAATGTCACAGGAATTATGCGCCATTATTCCAAGAATTATACAGCAATATCACAGGAATTATACACCATTATTTAGAGAATTATATGACAATGTCACAGGAATTATACGCCAGTATTCAGAGAATTTTACGGCAATATCACAGGAATTATACGGCAATATCACAGGAATTATACGCCAGTATTCAGAGAATTATACGGCAATGTCACAGGAATTATACGCCAGTATTCAGAGAATTATACGGCAATATCACAGGAATTATACGCCAGTTTGTCGAGAATTATACGGCAATATCACAGGAATTATACGCCAGTATTCCGAGAATTATAAAGCAATGTCACAGGAATTATATGCCAGTATTCCAAGAATTATACGGCAAATCACAGGAATTATACGCCAGTATTCAGAGAATTATACGGCAATGTCACAGGAATTATACGTCAGTATTAAGAGAATTATATGGCAATGACACAGGAATTATACGCCAGTATTCAGAGAATTATACGGCAATGTCACAGGAATTATACGCCAGTATTCAGAGAATTATACGGTAATGTCACAGAAATTATACGCCAGTATTCAGAGAATTATACGGCAATATCACAGGAATTATACGCCAGTATTCCGAGAATTATACGGCAATGTCACAGGAATTATACGCCAGTATTCCAAGTATTATACGGCAATTTCACAGAAATTATACGCCAGTATTCAGAGAATTATACGGCAATATCACAGGAATTATACGCCAGTATTCAGAAAATTATACGGCAATGTCACAGGAATTATAAGACAGTATTCAGAGAATTATACGGCAATGTCACAGGAATTATACGCCAGTATTCAGAGAATTATACGGCAATGTCATAGGAATTATACGCCAGTATTCAGAGAATTATACGGCAATGTCACAGGAATTATACGCCAGTAGTCAGAGAATTATACGGCAATGTCACAGGAATTATACGCCAGTATTCAGAGAATTATACGGCAATGTCACAGGAATTATACGCCAGTATCACGGGAATTATACGGCAATGTCACAGGAATTATACACCAGTATTCAGAGAATTAAACGGCAATATCACAGGAATTATACACCAGTATCACGGGAATTATACGGCAATATCACAGGAATTATACGCCAGTATCACGAGAATTATATGGCAGTAAAACTGGATATATGGCAGCAGAGGATACCACCAATGTGACTGGTCACTGGACTGATGCTGCACAAGACACTTCCCCTGGTCTAATGCAGGACAACACAGCGGCACTAAAAGGATCTTATACAGATACACTGGATATATGGCAGCAGAGGACACCACCCCTGTGACTGGTCTCTGAACTGATGCTGCACAAGACACTACCCCTGGTCTGATGCAAGACAACACAGCAAAACTGCAAGGGACTTATACAGCAGCCAGCAGCACTGGGGACATATAGCAGCAGAGGACACCAACACTGTGACTGGCTGGACTGATGTAGCATAAGACACTGACTACACTGGACTGGACTGAGCAGCACAAGACAGCAGTAAGTAGACTTGCCACACCACTTTCCCGCCCCCGCACAGACACTGAGGACGGAGACACGTCCTCTCACTACACTCTCCGAGACTGGAGTGAAATTGCCCACGATGTGCGGCTCCTTATATGGAATCCAAATCCCACGAGAATCCGACAGCGGGATGATGACATTTTGCCACGTTCGGGTTTCCGAGTCAAGATGGGAAATCTGAGCCTGGCTCGGATCCGGACTCGGAAGGCAAAGTTCGGGGGCATTCGGTTCTCTGAAAACCGAACCCGCTCATCTCTAGTATACACTAGATGATGTACCCAATATGTAGCTCCACTTCTGTTCTGTGGAGTGGATATCACAAAAATAAGACTGAAGTGGTTTAAGGGGAAGGAAAATATAATTGGTAAGGCAGTTGTACAAAAGCAGTTTTGGGGTTTTTTTTTGTAAATGGGGGAGACAATTTCCTGCTTGAAAACAGATGGGATAGTGCCTGATGAGAGGTAGATTTAAAAGGTGTGTGAGTAGAAAGGATGACATTGACAGAAAAGGCCCTTGATTTAATTTCCAGACACTGTAGAGAAGGAAGACAGCAAGAGCCACTTGGAAGGAGATGAAAGGAAAGTTGGAGAGGAAGGGTGGATATGGGGAGGAGTGGATCCTGGTGGGAGGCAACGTCCAGACATATGGATTAAATATTGGATTAGAAGTAGGTGGCAACGTCATGTACTTAGGGGGTAATTCTGAGTTGATCGCAGCAGGAACTTTGTTAGCAGTTGGGCAAAACCATGGTGGTCATTCCGAGTTGTTCGCTCGCAAGCTGCTTTTAGCAGCATTGCACACGCTAAGCCGCCGCCTACTGGGAGTGAATCTTAGCTTAGCAAAGTTGCGAACGAAAGATTCTCAAAATTGCGAATAGAAATTTCTTTGCAGTTTCTGAGTAGCTCGGGACTTACTCTGCCACTGCGATCAGTTCAGTCAGTTTCGTTCCTGGTTTGACGTCACAAACACACCCAGCGTTTGCCCAGGCACTCCCCCGTTTCTCCAGCCACTCCCGCATTTTTCTCAGAAACGGCAGCGTTTTTCACACACTCCCATAAAACGGACAGTTTCCGCCCAGAAACACCCACTTCCTGTCAATCACACTCCGATCACCAGAACAAAGAAAAAACCTCGTAATGCCATGAGTAAAATACCAAACGTCTTAGCAAATTTACTTGGCGCAGTCGTAGTGCGAACATTGCGCATGCGCAATAAGCGGAAAATCGCTGCGATGCGAAGAAAATTACAGAGCGAACAACTCGGAATGACCACCCATGTGCACTGCAGGGGGGGCAGATATAACATGTGCAGAGAGAGTTAGATTTGGGTGTGGTGTGTTCAATCTGCAATCTAAATTGCAGTGTAAAAATAAAGCAGCCAGTATTTACCCTGCACAGAAACAAAATAACCCACCCAAATCTATCTCTCTCTGCACATGTTATATCTGCCTTCCCTGCAGTGCACATGGTTTTGCCCAACTGCTAACAAAGTTCCTGCTGCGATCAACTCAGAATTACCCCCATAGAGAGGACAGGAGTGGGAGCAGAGTAAGGAGTTTAACCTGACTGATGGACTTGTGTGTTACAATTAGAGATGAGCGGGTTCGGTTCTCTGAGAACCGAACCCCCCTGAGCATCATGTTCCGAGCCCAGCTCTGAACTTCCCACCAGATTCAGAAACCAGAACGAGGCAAAACGTCATCATCCTGCTTTCGGATTCTCGCAGGTTTTGTATTCCATATAAGGAGCCACGTGTGTCCGCCATTTTCACTCTGGAATTGTAGAGTGTAGCGAGAGGACGTGTCTCCGCCCTCAGTGTCTGTGCAGGAAAGTGTGGTGGCTATTCCAGTGCTGTCTTGTGCTGCTCAGTCCAGTGTAGTGTCTTATGCTGCATCAGTCCAGTCACAGCAGTGGTGTTGGCAAAAAATGAAATTTTAACCGAGGTTAAAATCAGGTGCAAATGGGCTGGTGTTCTAATTATAGCAGCTGCTATAGAACAGGACTAGTCAATCCTGTGAGTACTGGAAACAATAAACAAAAAAACAAAGTCTCATGATCGTGGTGGAGATTAAGATACGTGGAGTTGAATGGATTTGAATGGATTAAAGGTGAAAAAAACAGTTATTTAATAAAAATACATAGAATGTATCAATAAAAAAGAGAATAATTAAAAATAGAAAACAGAATCACCATGGAGCTGCCTCAATCATGCTATCCGTTCCTTAATTTTTGTGGACTAATAGGTGATCAAAGAAGTAAAAACTGGGCTGCTAGCACAGTCCTGATGGCAATATTACCACAGTAATCACCGCTGGAGGAGGGGGTTCTCTGGGTAGCGTCCCTTTAAACGGGTAGAACCAAGCAGATCTTATGTCCTCACCAGAATGCGGAGTCCTCAGTGCTGAGTGGCAGGACTGTGTTCCCAGTTGGCAGTTGTTCACCTGTTTCTCTGCAGATGTTTGTGGAAGTCCACTAAAGGTCCGGATATGGCAAATGCTGCTCCCAATTGCTGAAGGTGATCCTGATTAAAACAACTGACGCGTTTCGCTGCAGGGCCTGCAGCTTTCTCAAAGGTGATCTGGTCAGTGCAAGGGCCTCTATATTTATACCCTAAAGATGGCTGCTAATTGGCCACACCTGTTTGATCAATTCAACTCCAAACTAGTCAATCTCCTCCACAAAACATATATACATGATACATAAAATTTAATACAAGTTAGACTCTATTGTCCTGCACATTTTCATAAAGGATATATTTAAAACATCATAAGTTTAATTCATTTAATATATATTCTTTCCAGGTCACTCTGTATCTTAGTAGTCATGTGATTCCTTTAGCTCTTAAGTTGCTTCCGGGTCATATGGTACTGTTGCCTAGCAACCTTCATTCGTAACAATATATTGTACATTGTCCCCAGGATGGCTTAACAATCATTTAACCATGAATGTTCTGTTTGCAAGATCGACCACAAATTAAATGATGTCGGCTCTCCTATACATCAAAGGGCCGATCGCTAACCCGCGGTCACGGCGCGTACGTGTCTGTGCCGAGTAAACAAATCTCCGGCACAGAACACGTCACTTCCGTTCGCGGACAAAATCCCCGGTCCGTAGCTAGGCAACCACATAAACAGTTGGTCACCTGACCTACGGACTCCGTTAACTGTTCATTTCTTGAACTTAAAGTTCAAAAACCGGGATAAGAAGTGTCCCAGATAAAAACCCCATAGCCAGCCAATCCATATATCAGTTCCATTTCCAGAACATTTTTGTTTTTCTGATCTATATAGCTCTCATAAGCATCTCCATAATTACGGTGGTTGACATAAATAGTAATAATAATAACAACACTATTAGTAGCAGATATCTTTGCCAATAGCTATGACAATATTAACTGTTTTTGTATCCTCATACTAACTGAATGATAGTTCTTCATTTAGAACCCACTGAGCGAATATGAATTACTTATTTCTTTTTATTTTACATCAAAAAATGTATATTATTTTTTCCTGTACAAATATTTCCATATGCTCCGGTGCTATAATCTAACAGAGTATATAATTCTAGTAAGGTCATTTTTCATACCCAAAACTATGCAGTAATCCTTATATATTTCTAGGATTTTGATTGATATTTCTTTTTGAATAACAATAGCTCAAGGGAGTGGTATACATTCTATTGGACATTTATCCTAAGAATACACAGAATCATATATCTAGTATAGAAAAAAAATCACAGAACCATCTGAAAATACGTTTTAGAGTACGGGAAAAACCTTTTATATTATAGTATTTAGTTCCACTGATTCATTCAATCCATCTGGAAATATGCTATTCATCTTAAACATCCATAAGGTCTCTTGTTTACATAATTTTTTATATCTATCTCCCCCTCGTAGTGTTTTTGGGATATGTTCTACACCTATAAGTTTAAGGCACGCTGGATTCCCTTGGTGACAATCACTAAAGTGTTTAGATACACTATGGGTCTGGATTCTTTTTAGAATATTTCTGCGATGCTCCAAAAAACGAATTTTCAAAGAGCGAGTGGTGCGGCCTATGTATTTTTTATTGCAACTACATGTTAATAGGTAAATCACATAGGAAGTTTCGCAGTTGATGAAGTGTTTAATTTCATAAATTTTCTCAGGGTCATCTAACTGAATTTTCTTAATCTTGTTCTGTATGAAGTTACAGGTGGTGCATCTATTTTTCCCACATTTATAGCAACCTTTCGGTTTATTTAGCCAGCTGAAACCATCCGTATCCCTGCGACCAGAGTTTACGGATGGCCTCAGGTGGCTTGGTGCTAGGAGATTCTTCAAAGAAAGGTTCTTCTTAAAGATGAACCGTGGATCCTGTGGCAGAAAAGGAGAAAGGAAGGTATCTTGTCTAAGAATATTGAAATTTTTAGAGACAATGTTTTTAATTTCAGAATGGCAATTATTAAAGGTGGAGATAAATGCTACCTCTTCTTGATTAGATTTAATTTTCATATCTCTTTTCTAAGTCCTAAAAGTTGGCTTCTATCTAGTTTCCGGACTTCTACTAATGCATTTTTCAGGAGTGGTTCAGGATAGCCTCTTGTGACAAAGGAATCATACATTAGTTTGGCTTGAGTTTCAAACAAGCTTTGTTCTGAACAATTCCTTCGAATCCGTAGAAACTGACTTTTGGGGATGCTTTTTTTCCAGGGCATGTAATGTGCACTTTGGAAATGTAGATACGCATCAGTACCCACCCACCTCCTTTGTAAAATTTGTGGTACAGATTTTTGATTCTCTTATCTCCAGGGAGATATCAAGAAATGAAATACATTGTGAGTGAAAAGTGTGGGTGAAAACCAAATTATAAGTGTTAGAATTTAAATGATCCACAAAAACTTGTGCTGAGGTGCTGTCCCCATCCCAAATAATGAAAAGATCATCTATATACCGGCCATAGAGAACCAGGTTCGCGCCAAAGCCGCTTCCCCACACGAGCAGGTCTTCGACCTCGCCCATGTAGAGATTGGCATAACTTGGCGCAAACCTGGTTCCAATGGCCGTCCCCATCACCTGTAAATAAAAAGTGTCCAAAAATAAAAAATAATTGTGCTGTAAAATAAATGAGATGGAGTCTGTTATAAAAATTTGATGTTTCTCTGTGAGGTCTCCATCATTAGATAATCTATTAGCTATGGTCCGGACACCTAAATCATGTGGGATATTCGAATATAGACTTTGGACATCAAGTGTGAGGAACGCATATGAATCCCTCCACTTGATGTCCTTGAGTAAATTAAGAAAATGCGTGGTGTCCTTAATATGTGACTTAAGTGTTGACACCCGTGGTTGCAAAAATGAATCTACATAAAAAGAAAGGTTGGATGTGAGGGAATCTATACCCGAAATAATGGGACGCCCGGGAGGTGAGGTGAGGGATTTGTGTATTTTAGGAAGGTGATAATAAATGGGGACTGTGGGATGTGCACAAATAAGAAACTGATATTCCTCCCTGGAGATAATCTCGTCATCCAATGCCCTGGTTAGATGGTCCCTAAGTTCAGTCATGAAGGTTTGGGAAGGGTCGTAAGGCAATGTTTTGTAGAAGTCCTCATTATTTAATTGCCTTAGGGCTTCCCTGATATATTCTGTTTTATCTTGTATTACCAAGCCCCCCCCTTTATCTGCCTGTTTGATAATTATTGAACTGTCTTTCATTAGCTTCTTAATTGCCTGAGTTTCCCATTTATTAAGGTTTTTAGTTTTTTTTGACAATTTACAGGAATTAGAAGAACACAACTTTTTAAAGTCCCCTAAAGTTGTTTTATAAAAGGAATCTATACTTGAGCCTTTTGATTTTATGGGATAGAATTCCGATCTTTTTTTAAATTTATTTCTCTCTTGTTTGATATCATATAACATGATCTCTTTAGTGGGTGAATCCATGTCGCCCTCTTCCAAGAGATCTGTCAAGGTTTCCAAAGCCACTCTATCTTCTGTATCAAGAATTATAGGATGGGATTCATCTTTATTTTTCTGGAGGGCTAATTTTGCAAAGTACTTTTTCCTGCATAATGTCCTTACAAAACGGTTCAATTCTACAAATAGATTAAATATGTTTGGTAGTACAGAGGGGGAAAATGTTAAACCCTTATTGAGTACTCTTAATTCATTATCTGTTAATTTTTTGGATGACAAATTGAATACTGTGTTTTGGGATGTACTTTTTCTAGCTGCTTTTAGTCTTTTTAATACCTCCTTCCTTCCTCCTCTTCTTCCTCTATACTGACATTTCTCCTTCTTTTTGATGGTTCTACCTGCCAATCTCTGCCTCTGTCCTGGAACCTCCTTTTGCGTTGTTCTAAAAAAAGGGGGAGATCTTGTTGTGTTATACTTTCTGAGTGGGTTTTAGGTCTTGCCCCTGGGTCTCTGATAGAGGTTCTCACTTCCTCATTCTCAGGAGACCTTCTTCTCCTGTGGTAATATTGCCATCAGGACTGTGCTAGCAGCCCAGTTTTTACTTCTTTGATCACCTATTAGTCCGCAAAAATTAAGGAACGGATAGCATGATTGAGGCAGCTCCATGGTGATTCTGTTTTCTATTTTTAATCATTCTCTTTTTTATTGATACATTGTATGTATTTTTATTAAATAACTGTTTTTTTCACCTTTAATCCATTCAACTCCACGTGTCTTAATCTCCACCACGATCATGAGATTTATATGTTGATTATCACAGTAGTGGTGTTCCCTGCTGCCATATATCCAGTGTAGCTGTATAAGTCCAGTGCAGTGGTGCTGTGTTGTCCTGCATCAGTACAGTGGTAGTGTCTTGTGCTGCTTCAGACCAGCCACAGTGGTGGTGTCCTCTGCTGCCATATGTCCAGTGCTGCTGTATAAGTCCAGTCCATTGCAGTGGTGCTGTGTTGTCCTGCATCAGTCCACTGGTGGTGTCCCTGTGCTGCATTAGTCCAGTCACAGTGGTGGTGTCCTCTGCTGTTATATGTCCAGTGTAGCTGTATAAGTCCAGTGTAGTGGTGCTGTGTTGTCCTGCATCAGTACAGTGGTAGTGTCTTGTGCTGCATCAGTTCAGTCACAGTGGTGGTGTCCTGTGCTGCCATATGTTCAGTTCTGCTGTATAAGTCCAGTCCATTGCAGTGGTGGTGTGTTGTCCTGCATCAGTACAGTGGTGGTGTCCCTGTGCTGCTGTATTAGCCCAGTGATACTGCCATATATGTCCAGTGGTACTGCCGTATAAGTCCAGTGGTACTGACAAATATGTACAGTGGTACTGCCGTATAAGTCCAGTGATACTGCCGTGTAAGTCCAGTGATACTGCCGTGTAAGTCCAGTGATACTGCCGTATATGTCCAGTGGTACTGCCGTATATGTCCAGTGGTACTGCCATATATGTCCAGTGGTACTGCCGTATATGTCCAGTGGTACTGCCGTATAAATCCAGTCCAGTGGTACTGCTGTATAAGTCCAGTGGTACTGCCGTATAAGTCCAGTGGTACTGCCGTATAAATCTAGTCCAGTGATACTGCAGTATAAGTCCAGTGGTACTACCGTATAAGTCCAGTGGTACTGCCGTATAAGTCCAGTGATACTGCCGTATAAGTCCAGTGGTACTGCCGTATAAGTCCAGTGGTACTGCCGTATAAGTCCAGTGATACTGCCGTATAAGTCCAGTGGTACTGCCGTATAAGTCCAGTGATACTGCCGTATAAGTCCAGTGGTACTGCCGTATAAGTCCAGTGATACTGCCGTATAAGTCCAGTGGTACTGCCGTATAAGTCCAGTGGTACTGCCGTATAAGTCCAGTGGTACTGCCGTATAAGTCCAGTGGTACTGCCGTATAAGTCCATTGGTACTGCCATATAATTACAGTGATACTGCGGTATAAGTCCAGTGGTACTGCCGTATAAGTCCAGTGATACTGCCGTATAAGTCCAGTGATACTGCTGTATAAGTCCAGTGATACTGCTGTATAAGTCCAGTGGTACTGCCGTATAAGTCCAGTGGTACTGCCGTATAAGTCCAGTGATACTGCCATATAAGTCCAGTGGTACTGCCATATAAGTCCATTGGTACTGCCGGATAAGTCCAGTGGTACTGCCGTATAAATGCAGTGGTACTGCCGTATAAGTCCAGTGGTACTGCCGTATAAGTCCAGTGATACTGCCGTGTAAGTCCAGTGATACTGCCGTGTAAGTCCAGTGATACTGCCGTATATGTCCAGTGGTACTGCCGTATATGTCCAGTGGTACTGCCATATATGTCCAGTGGTACTGCCGTATATGTCCAGTGGTACTGCCGTATAAATCCAGTCCAGTGGTACTGCTGTATAAGTCCAGTGGTACTGCCGTATAAGTCCAGTGGTACTGCCGTATAAATCTAGTCCAGTGATACTGCAGTATAAGTCCAGTGGTACTACCGTATAAGTCCAGTGGTACTGCCGTATAAGTCCAGTGATACTGCCGTATAAGTCCAGTGATACTGCCGTATAAGTCCAGTGGTACTGCCGTATAAGTCCAGTGGTACTGCCGTATAAGTCCAGTGGTACTGCCGTAAAAGTCCAGTGGTACTGCCGTATAAGTCCATTGGTACTGCCATATAATTACAGTGATACTGCGGTATAAGTCCAGTGGTACTGCCGTATAAGTCCAGTGATACTGCCGTATAAGTCCAGTGATACTGCCGTATAAGTCCAGTGATACTGCTGTATAAGTCCAGTGGTACTGCCGTATAAGTCCAGTGGTACTGCCGTATAAGTCCAGTGATACTGCCATATAAGTCCAGTGGTACTGCCATATAAGTCCATTGGTACTGCCGGATAAGTCCAGTGGTACTGCCGTATAAATGCAGTGGTACTGCCGTATAAGTCCAGTGGTACTGCCGTATAAGTCCAGTGGTACTGCCGTATAAGTCCAGTGGTACTGCCATATAATTACAGTGATACTGCGGTATAAGTCCATTGGTACTGCCGTATAAGTCCATTGGTACTGCCGTATAAGTCCATTGGTACTGCCGTATAAGTCCATTGGTACTGCCGTATAAGTCCAGTGGTACTGCCGTATAAGTCCAGTGGTACTGCCGTATAAGTCCAGTGGTACTGCCGTATAAGTCCAGTGGTACTGCTGTATAAGTCCAGTGGTACTGCCGTATAAGTCCAGTGATACTGCCGTATAAGTCCAGTGGTACTACTGTATAAGTCAAGTCCAGTGATACTGCCGTATAAGTCCATTGGTACTGCCTTATAAGTCCAGTGGTGCTGTCCTGTGCTGTATATTACTTACTCCAAATAAAGGGGTTTATAATATTTAATCCAAATAATTTTTACACTGTTTGCTCTGTGTGGTTTAGGGGTATGCTCTTTTGTGCCGCATATTGGCCCTCATTCCGAGTTGATTGCTAGCTGCCGTTGTTCGCTGCGTAGTGATCATTTTAAAAAATGGCAAAATTACGCATGCATATGAGCTGGAATGCGCACGCGCGGCATACGGGTACAAAGAGCATCGTTGTTTTGCACTGCTTCTAGCGATGATTCCATTTGCACAGCCGAACGCAAGGAGATTGACAGGACAAGTGCGTTTATGGGTGTCAACTGACCGTTTTCTGGGAGTGTTTGAAAAAAATGCAGGCGTGTCCAGGCATTTGCAAGGCAGGAATCTGGTGTAAATTCCGGGACCTTCGTCGCAGCAAACATCACACAGAATTAGTAACTATAGGGCTGGTCTTGTTCTGCACAAAATGTGTTTGTACCCGCTCAGCTGCACAGGTGTTTGCACTCTTGCAAAGCGAAAATACACTCCCTCGTGGGCGGCGACTATACGTTTGCACGGCTGCAAAAGTTAGTGAGCGATCAACTCGGAATGAGGGCCCTTGTTATATAACTCCATCCAAATAAAGGGTTATTTTTATCCAAATTATTTTTACAGGCTTTGCCGTGTGTGTGTAGTTTAGGGGTACACTCTCCTGTGCCACCAATATTGTGTGTGTATTACATCTGGGCAAATTCCAGCACGTCCCATGTTTTGCACATACAATTAATTTGATGGTGCAGAATTTTTGAGAAATGACAGGGGCGTGCAGGGGATGCTGTTGGTGGCCCTAAAAATTGCGGGCCACTTTCGACATTCAGCCACTGCGTGCCTCTCCTAGGTGGGCCAGGTGTTTGTTCCTCACACTTGTGTCGCTTAGCTTAGCCATCCAGCGACCTTGGTGCACCTTTTTTTCTTCTTTGCATCATGTGTTGTTTGGGGACTAGTTTTTTTTAAGTGCCATCCTGTCTGCCACTGCAGTGCCACTCTGAGATGGGCCAGATGTTGGTGCCTCACACTTGTGTTGCTTAGCTTAGTCATACAGCTACATCATTGCACCTTTTTTACTTCTTTGCATGATGTGCTGTTTGGGGCCTATTTTTTAAATCTGCTATCCAGCAACCTTGGTGCACCTCTTTTTCTTCTTTGCATGATGTGCTGTTTGGGGACTAGTTTTTTTAAGAGCCATTCTGTCTTACACTGCAGTGCCCCTCCTAGAGGGGCCAGGTGTTTGTGCCGCACACTTGTGTCGCTTAGCTTAGTCATCCAGCTACCTCATTGCACCTCTTTTTCTTCTTTGCATGATGTGCTGTTTGGGGCCTATTTTTTACATCTGCCATCCTGTCTGCCACTGCAGTGCCACTCCTAGATGGGCTAGGTGTTTGTGCCACCCACTTGGGTCACTTAGCTTAGCCATCCAGATATCTCATTGCACCTCTTTTTCTTCTTTGCATGATATGCTGTTTGGGGACTAGTTTTTTTAAGAGCCATTCTGTCTGACACTGCAGTGCCACTCCTAGAGGGGCCAGGTGTTTGTGCCGCACACTTGTGTCGCTTAGCTTAGCCATCCAGATACCTCATTGCACCTCTTTTTCTTCTTTGCATGATGTGCTGTTTGGGGCCTATTTTTTACATCTGCCATCCTGTCTGCCACTGCAGTGCCACTCCTAGATGGGCTAGGTGTTTGTGCCACCCACTTGGGTCACTTAGCTTAGTCATCCAGTGACCTCGGTGCAACCTTTTGTCCTAGAAACAATATTATGAGGTGTGAGATGTTCAGAATAAACTGAAAATGAGTGGAAATGAATGTTATTGAGGTTAATAATAGCGTAGGATCAAAATTACCCCCAAATTCTGTGATTTTAGCTTGTTTTTCAAAAATCATCCAGATCCAAAACCAGTACCAAAACCCAAAAGGGTGGATTTGGCAAAACCAATCCAGATCCAAAACACAAGCAAGGATCCAGATCCAAAACACGAAAAGTGCCCGCCGCACATCTCTAGTTACAATGGTCCCGATTATAGCCGTAGGTCCCTGTGAAGAGTTTTAAATTTCCCATTTTGAAATATAAGCCACACATATCTCTATAAAGCTGTTTAGTTGATTGTGACAAGATTACTGGAGTAGTGGTGGAAGACAGGTATATTTGACCCAGGTTTCTTACCTATGTGTATTAAAACCCCAGGACTATTGTGTTGGTTCTGCTGAGAGCTTTTGGTAAGAACTGGATTAGGGTCTGTGGAATCAGAAATGATCACAGCAACCATTTTGTCCTGTGTTCTTATATTGTATGTTTAAGCTGATACTCTGTGCTCACTTCATAGTTATTCAAATGTAGTTGCATTTCTGTAAATCAGGTCTTTGTATGAATTAGTGTGAATAAGAAATATAAGGGGTCATTCTGAGTTGATCACTAGCTGAAAATGTTCGCTGTGCAGCGATTATGCAAAAAAATGGAACTTCTGCGCAAGCATATGCGGCGCAATGCACACGCGCGATGTACTTTCACAGCGGACGATGTAGTTTTACACAAGGTCTAGCGAAGCTTTTCAGTCGCACTGCTGACCGCAGAGTGATTGACAGGAAGTGGGCGTTACTGGGTGTCAACTGACCGTTTTCAGGGAGTGTTTGAAAAAACGCAGACGTGCCAGGAAAAACGCAGGCATTGCTTGCCAAACGCAGGGCGTGTTTGTGATGTCAAATCCAGAACTGAATGGTCTGAAGTGATCACAAGCGCTGAGTAGATCTGAAGCTACTCAGAAACTGCACAATATTTTTTTGTAGCCGCTCTGCGATCCTTTAGTTCGCACTTCTGCTAAGCTATGATACACTCCCAGAGGGCGGCGGCTTAGCATTTGCACGGCTGCTAAAAACTGCTAGCGAGCGATCAACTCGGAATGAGCCCCATAGAGTCTGACTAGACAGTCGATGATAACATAGAAGACATATGTATTCAATAACATATATGAGTTAGGGGAAATAAGATAATGCTATAAGGAGAAGAATGGGCTTAATTTTGTTGAGACGGGGGGCAAACTACAATATGAATGGGAATCAAGGTCACACACATGGGGGGTCATTCTGACCCATCCACTCGCTGCTTTTTAACGCAGCTGAGCGAACGCATCCCTACTGAGCATGCACCGGCACCGTAGTGCGCCGGCGCATGCCAGACGGCCAAAGGCTGTAGCAGGGATGTGATTGCCTTGCCTAATTGACAGGCAGAGGCGGGCGCTCAGTAGGAGGGGTGGAACGGCGGCGTTTGGCCGCCGTTTCGTGGGTGCGGTCTGGCCAACGCAGGCCTGGCCGGAACAAACGGGGGCGGACCGCAGCGGCTGCGTGACATCACACGCAGCCGCTGCGGGCCGGGGAGCGATGATTAGTTCCCGGCCAGCACGCTAAAGCTGCGCTGGTCGGGAGCTACTCTTGAAGTGCAAAGGCATTTCAAGAGTAGCCCAAAGTTTGGAATTAAAGAACTCCTGGATTTGTACACAGTCACCGATAGCAGCTACATTCATGAACTGGGTTGGATTTCCCCTTAATATGACTGAACTATTAAACCTTGATTGTGAAGAAAGAAAACAGTTCAATAAGGCATTTGCCCAGAGGTCTGTGCCACTTATGATGATTGCTATGGCACGAGTTCCAGATTTTGGCCCTCATTCCGAGTCGTTCGCTCGGTAATTTTCTTCGCATCGCAGTGAAATTCCGCTTAGTACGCATGCGCAATATTCGCACTGCGACTGCGCCAAGTAATTTTACAATGAAGATAGTATTTTTACTCACGGCTTTTTCTTCGCTCTGGCGAACGTAGTGTGATTGACAGGAAATGGGTGTTACTGGGCGGAAACACGGCGTTTTCGGGGCGTGTGGATAAAAACGCTACCGTTTCCGGGAAAAACGCAGGAGTGGCCGGAGAAACGGGGGAGTGTCTGGGCGAACGCTGGGTGTGTTTATGACGTCAAACCAGGAACGACAAGCACTGAACTGATCGCAGATGCCGAGTAAGACTGAAGCTACTCTGAAACTGCTAAGTAGTTTGTAATCGCAATATTGCGAATACATCGGTCGCAATTTTAAGAAGCTAAGATACACTCCCAGTAGGCGTAGGCTTAGCGTGAGCAACTCTGCTAAATTCGCCTTGCGAGCGATCAACTCGGAATGAGGGCCCTTGTTTTGAATTACCCACAATCAAAACAAATGACACCCTTCAGGAATGGGTAATATAAATGAAGAGACTATAGGCTGGATGTAATATGGTGCGAGTTTTAGGAACATTCCAACTCATACCTTCTCGCACTTTGGAAAGGTGCGAGCTGGCACTGCAACTCGCAAATGTAACGCAGTACAAGTTTTTAGTGAAAAAAGGAACCGTCTTTTTTCCATTGCACACTTCATACGAGCACAGAAATCTGGTTACACATCTATAATACTCCCATGCAGTGGTGGCTCCAGAGGTAGGGCTGCAGCATAGTATCATAATTCAAATAGGGGAGCCACACCAACTGCCACCCCAAACATTGCCAAACGTCACTATGCATTACTCACTGGCAGTTGGTGTGTCTCATCTATTTTAATATTGGACTGCGCTGCAGCTCCACCTCTGTAGCCGCCACTGCTCCCATGACACTCCCATGAGACAGATATTTGCCATGCGTCCACACGGTAGTCCCCCAGAAACACCCCTTTCACAGATTCAGCTGCACACATAGTATACATTCCACTCTAATCACCTACATGAAGAGGCATATGAATGGTGCAGCAGGTGTGCAGTCTGGATTTGTTACTGCAGCACATGCGCAGTCTGCTGTGATCACCAGAAAAGGTCACTTTTGGACTTGCATATGACTCAGGCCCTTAATGTGTACTTTAATGTGAGCTATGTATAGTCTTCAAATTAACATTCTAACATATGGAAACAGGGAACAATCCTATTACCCGCGCCAGCAACGGCACCATATCTCGCACCCTTCATGGGCTGGTTTCTGCCCAAACTCGCACAAAAGTGCTCGGAGCTCTATGGTGCAGTGAGCACTTTTGTGCGAATTCAGGCTGCTGCAAAGTGCGGCCGCTGCTGTGATGATTCGCACCCACGATATCATTGCGGTTGATAGGATCGACTCCATAGACTGTGTTGAATACCATAACAGAAATGACTTGCTAAATGCCCAATATATAATACTAGACATTATATATTTATAATACATACATCACATTATAAAGGTGATTCCTTATTCAGCATTATAGTTCAAAAGCATATTCACCAATACTATATTCAACATATATATAGGAATATCACCAGTACAGTATACAGTAAGATGTTTGACCTTTACACAGCCATTTCAATGCTGTATCACTGTTATCCCACATTTTTTTGGTCAAAACAAGTTAGTTAGCTGGTTCTGATAGCATGTACGCAGCATATCCGATGTGCTCATCAGACCAGGGTTTAATTCCAAATACCGTAACCCCCTACGCATTGTATTACAATGAGACACAGTTTTGAGAGCAAGAGTAACCCATACCTCCCAACTTTTGCCCATCGCAGGGAGGGACATCTGCGCGTGCATAGCGCCCGTGCGCACAAAAAGGGGATGTGGCCTATTGAAGGGGAGCGTGGCTTCGTGGGAGGGCCTGCGACCATTAGCCACACCCCCATTTCGTGGCTCAAAAAATGGGACTGTCCCGCAAAATTCGGGACAGTTGGGAGGTATGGTTACCTCATCACAGGGATGTGTTTATGAATATTTTCTTGTTTGTTCTTGCCAAATGTCCAAATATGACTATAAGATGGAAAAAGGTGTTATCATAGTAGGCATGAAAGACTGAAATGTGCAAAAGATATAACCAACTGTAACCCACTCTTCTGTGCATTCATTATTTTGTAATAGCCCAGAGAGAACTGCACTCTCTGTAAAGGAGATCTGCTTATTAATAAATTTAATTACTTCTTTAAGAATTTGAATCAAGGCTATTTACTTGCATCAGTATCTCATCTATAAAGAAACAATTCAACAATTTGGGGGCTGTGGAACCGAGGCCTACTGATCTCCCTCTCTTAATCATATCCTCACAGAGGGGAGACCCGGACCCCTGTCAGCCAGCAGCTGAGGTCGGCAGGGACAGTACAAGATTGCTACAGATACTGGTCAGTAGGAGAGAGAATTGACAGCATAGGAAAGGAATGCGTTAAACATCTTGTGAGGGGTGGACCTAGCTGGAAAGGAAAGTACAGCCCTTTGGAAAAGGGGAGGGTTAGTATATATAGGGAAGGATAGCCATTTTGTCTCTCTCTTGTTGGTGAAATTGCCTTGGGGTGAGTGCTGCTGTGCAGAATCTCCCCATTTAACTCACAGTTATCAATATTCTTAAAATTTGTCAGCTTATCTGGTACCATGTCTGCCACTCGCCCACGAAGGTCCGCAGGGACCCCAGCCCGTTACCGCTCATCGGGCGGTGGGGCTGGTCCCGAGGACGGGCTGGCTTGCCCTGGGGACGGCGTCCCGTCCCCTGGGGCCTTCATGGCGGGGTCCGGGTCGGCTTTGAGCGGCCGACGAGGGAGGACAGAGGGGCAGTCAGGCCGCTCGGAGGTGGACGGGCGGCTGCCCTCGCCTCCGAGCATGGCCGGGGAAGCCCCTGTATCTGGTGCCCGCGGGCGCGCGCAGGCACGCCGCGCTGGGCGCCCATCTGCCGAGACGAGCGCTGTTCCTGTCTTTCCTCCCTTGCCGGGGCCGGATAGAGGTCCCAGGCGGGGGGTGGGAGCCGGGCGGGAGGCGGTGTCCAGCCGAGCGAGGCCTGTCGCGGTGCGGACAGGGCCTCGCGCGGCGTTCTCCCCGGAGACCTCAGACGAGCGGTCGCGGGCAGTAAGCTGTGGGACGCACACGCGGCTCCGGCGGCGCCGCTCCAGCACGGGTGCGCGCAGCGGCGCCGCTGTCCTCCTTCTCCCCTCAGCCCTCTTCCCTACAGCCGGAACCCGGCGTTGAGCGGGGGGGGGGCGGAGGAGTGGCAGAGATCAACCAGGTTTTACTAGGGGGCATAATAATAAGCAGCGGGGGCAAGTGGCCTCGCTGTGGCAGAGAGCGGTGGGGCGCGCGCACGCCTCCGGCGGCGCTAGCCGCGCACGTGTGCGCGCGGCAGCGCCACCAGCCCTGCTGTCTCCCCTGCTATCTCCCAGGCAGCCGGAATTCGGCGATGGCCGAGGGGAGAGGGGAAGCAGGGCAATTGATAGGGACTGGCAGGGGCGTGCGAGGTCAGCACAGAGGAGTGCGGGAGCTAGAGGTGACGGGGCGCGCGCACGGGATGTGTGCGAGCCCATGTCCACTGCGAGCGGCACAGGGCGTGCGCGCGCAGCTGCGCCGCGGGTTTCCCTGTTTCCCCAAAAAACTCCCCGGGAGCTGGAATCCAGCGGCCGGCGGGGGAGGAGGGGGGACAGGGAATGAGTTAGTGGCCGCAGGGCTGCTGAACGCGCCGCATATGCTCACGGCGGCCCCCCCCCTCAGCGGCGACGGACAGTTCCGTTCCGCAGGAGTAGGGGGCGTATTCGGAGGGGGAGAGCGAGGGCGGTGCGGGCACCGACAGGATTGCCTCCGCTTTCCCGCCAGGGCAGCGGGCGTCGGGGGCCCGGTTCACTGGCCAGGTGCAGGTCGGGCGGCGAGCGCGTGGTCGCGCGCGGGCCCCGGCCGAAGGGCCCTTGGGGCCCACGGCCGCGTTTCGGGGCAGTCACGACCCCTCCGGATCTCTGGCGGCGGCCCTGGCCACGGTGGTGGAGGCTTTAGGGCCGCTAGCCGTGGCTGCCTCCCCGGGAGCGGCTGTTCGTTTCGGCGCGCCTGCGGGAGCAGGCGGGCGGCGGGTTTTGGCGGCGCAGCGGGTGGCACGCGCCTGCCGTGAGCTCGGGGCGGCCGCCGCAGAATTGGAACAGGGTCCAGGGCAGGACGCGGGGGAGCGCGCGGCGGCACCGCCTCCAGCACGGAGGTCGCGGCATGCGCCGCGAGTGCAGGATGGGTCCTCCGCTTTTTTCTCTTTTTCAGGAGAGCTCGAGGACGAGGAGATGGCAGAGTACGAGGAGGGAGACGTCGATTTGGCCACGCCGGAGGATTCCATGTCGGGGCAGTCGGCGGCAGCAGGCGGCGAAATTCGCCAAGAGGGCAGCGGAAGCGGCGCAAGCGGCTTAGCGAGGAAGCTCGTAGGGCCAAGAAGCGCCGCGATTTACCCGGTGTCGTGCGATGCGAATATACTGCTGTAATGCGGGGGCTGCGAGATAGCTGCCGCAGGAAGATTCGCAGAGGGGATTTCGTGGACGTATTCGTATTGACGAAGCACGCGAAGAAAGAGCATTAGGTCGCGGCCGCAAAGAAGGGCATCGGGGCTGAGGCATTCCGTACCTTCGATAATTGGTTGGCCGGGTTCTGGGTCTTCGCGGCGTGTTACCTGGAGGACAGGCCGGCGGAGCACATGAATATAATTCGGTACCTGCATCTCGTACATGACATGCAGCGCACGTCTTCGGGATCGGAGTGGCGTAGGTACGACCAGGAATTCAGGGAAAAGCAGGACGGTTTGCAAGTCATGGACCTTGGGTTCAAGGACGTTGAGGTCTGGCTCAGGGTCACGCGGGCTTCGCAACAGGCTGAGGAGCCGCGGAAGCCGGGGGCGGACGGGCACCGCGCAGGGTCGTCCGCCCAGGGCTCAGGCGCGGACAGCGGATCGGCCAAGCCAGGAAGGTCAGGCGTCCGCGCAGGGGGGCGGGCCGCCACAAAAGGAAAATGTTTCGCGTTTAATAACGCGGCGTGTTCCTTCGGCAAACAGTGTCGTTTTCGACACTCGTGCCTGCAGTGTGGCGGATCCCATCCAGCCTCCTCCTGCTTCAAAGGCAGTCGGCAAGGTGCCCGGGGTAAGCCATCTTACCACAGGCAAGCCGCGGGCGGGAGCGCTCCGCAGAGCGCCAACACCAATTAAATTGGAGACGATGGGCTGGTGGTTGGACTTGTATCCGAATAGGGAGGATGCACAATTTTTGTTTTCCGGTTTTCAGTTTGGGTTTCGCTTGCCTGTTGCAAGCGAGGTGTCCGTACGTGCCCAGCGGAACCTCCAGTCTGCCCGAGCCTTGCCGTTAGTACTGAGGGAGAAAGTGGATAAGGAGGTCAGGTTGGGCAGGATGGAGGGACCATTTTCATCGCCCCCGGTGGATGACTTGGTCATCTCTCCAGTGGGGGTGGTTCCCAAGAAGACTCCAGGCGCTTTCCGGCTCATTCAGCATCTTTCTTACCCGTCGGGGGCGTCGGTCAGCGACGCAATACCGCCGGCTCATTGCTCGGTGGTGTATCAGTCGTTTGTCGAAGCGTTGGAGATGGTCCGCAGTTACGGGACCGGGGCCCTCATGGCTAAGATTGATGTTGAGTCCGCTTTTCGGTTACTGCCATTACACCCGGCCTCATTCCGTTTTATGGGTTTCCGGATTGGAGCGGAGTATTTCATCGACAAATGTTTGCCGATGGGATGTTCCGTTTCATGCTCATTTTTCGAGCGTTTCAGCATTTTTTTACATTGGTGCGTGGAGTTTTCGTCAGGGGGTCACGGGGTTGCCCATTACCTCGATGATTTCCTGTGCGCGGGCCCGGCAAATTCACCACGGTGCGGCGACTTGCTTTTCAGCATCCGAGCGCTGTTTTTCCACTTCGGCGTTCCTGTGGCCGAGGATAAATCAGAGGGCCCGTCCTCCTGCTTGTCATTGTTGGGGATTGAGATTGACATGGTGGCAGGAGCGTGTCGGCTTCCTCGGGACAAGGTGATGAAGCTCTGCGACGCCATTTGCCGGTTGGTAGGGTCGCGTAAGGTCGCACTACGGCAGGCGCAGTCCTTGCTGGGCATGTTGAACTTTGCTTGTCGGGTAATCCCGATGGGCAGGGTTTTCTGCCGGAAGCTAGAAAGGGCGACTGCGGGGTGTGCCAGACCACACCATTTCGTGCGTTTGTCCTCAGAGATTAAAAGGGATTTGGCAATATGGGCCTCGTTCCTGGAGGACTTCAACGGGGTGTGTATATGGCAGGCCCCAATGGTGGACAGCGCTAAGTTGCAGTTGTTCACCGACGCAGCGGGTGCCTCTGGATTCGGTTGCTATTTGGAGGGATCTTGGTGCGCGGCCTCGTGGCCGGCGGAATGGCATCGCGAAGGTTTAACAAAGGACCTTTTGCTTCTGGAGCTTTTCCCCATTATGGTGGCGCTGGAGGTATGGGGCGATCGGCTGGCTCATCGCAGCATCTTGTTTAGATGTGATAATCTGGGTGTGGTGCATGCGATTAACAACCAGAGGGCGAAGTCGCTGGTCGTTCTGCGGGTGCTGGGGCAGTTGCTGTTGACATGCCTACGTCGGTACGTTTGGTTCCGCGCGCAGCACGTGCCGGGGCTAGAGAACGGAATTGCTGACGCGTTATCACGAGGGCAGTGGGATAGATTTTGTTTGTTGGCACCCGAGGCCGACGAGCATGGTTTTCATTGTCCCGGTTATGTTTGGCAGGTGATCGGGCCGGACTGGAGGGTCTAGCGTTGCGGTCAGTCGCGCCAACTACGCTTACGGCTTACCTGCCTGGAGTGAGTGGGAGAAGTTTTTGCAAGGACGTAATTCACAAGGTAAGAGCGGGCATCGGTTGATGCTTTCTTTTATTTGGCAGCTGTATGTTTCGGGTAGGTCCAGAGCGCTGGTTGCCCGGTACTTGGCTGGGATTTCGTTTTTCAGCAAAATAAAGGGCGTCCCCGACGTGACTAAAAGTGGGATTCTGCTGAAGGCGAGGAAAGGATGGGCGCGAGTCGCACCGACGCCGCCTGACAGGAGGCGGCCCATTGATGCGGCTTTGTTGCCGGCTGTCATCAGGGCGATTGGAGGTGTCGCGTCGTCCATGTTTGAGTCGCTGTTGTTCAGATTGGCGTTCTCAATGGCTTTCCACGGGGCCTTTAGGGTTTCGGAAGTGGTAGCGCCTTCTAAGCGGGTAGATTCGCGCATGCTGGTCGGGGACGTGGTGGTGGGTGAGAGGTCCTTGCTTTGCAGATTGCGTCGGTCTAAAACGGACCAGGTAGGGAGAGGTCGTTGGGTCACCTTGGTTCCGGCTCTTGATGAGAGCATTTGCCCAGTGAGGTTGGCAGTGCAATACGAGGCAGTAAGGCCCGGCGGTCGGGGGTCATGGCTGCTGCATTATGACGGGCTGCCGGTGACGAAGTACCAATTTCGTTGGATGCTGGGTCGCTGTCTTGCGAGCTTGGGCCTTCCACCCGCTGCTACTTCCGCTGCGTTCGGGACGCATTCCTTCCGCATAGGGGCTGCGACGTCGGCTGCGGCAGCGGGATTTTCCATGGCTGAGATCCAGGCGGTGGGGCGATGGAAGTCGTCGAGTTACAGACGGTATATTCGCCCCGTTGCGTGAGATGTTGGCTCGCGCGTAGTTTGTTGGTTTTTAATTACAGTTGTTCAGTCATGTTGTACAGTTCAGTACGTTATGGTGTTGTGCGTTTGTTTGTCTTCCCCCTTTTTATCCTACTCAGGGATTAGCTACTCGCCGTTGCTGGCATGAGCCGGCAGCGGGGGTCTGGAGTTATTTTGCGATTTTTTGCCTGATTTGACGGACTGAATTCTAATCCTCAATTCGGCTAATCTGTTCTAATCAGAGTCCCTCAGCAGGTCTTTACGCTTTCACCTCCAGCTGAGTTCTTCCATGTGTTACCCCT
This sequence comes from Pseudophryne corroboree, assembly GCF_028390025.1. NCBI lineage: Eukaryota > Metazoa > Chordata > Amphibia > Anura > Myobatrachidae > Pseudophryne > Pseudophryne corroboree. The sequence goes on from NC_086453.1 coordinate 189,410,957, forward strand.
TTTTTACCCTCCTCCCCCCCCCCCCCTTTTTTTATTTTCTTAAATTTTGTTTCAATTTCCCCATTTGTGTGTTCATGTTATGCTTCAAATTGGCTCGAAGCTCGTGCAGATCGGCTAGGCCGAGATTTCTGCAATATTCGGAAACAAAATTTTTCTTTTTGGCAGATCCTTCAGGTTAATGCACTTACTGAATTATGGTTTAGATATTTAGTAACCAATTTTACCCCCTTTTCCTCCTCTTCAGGTTGGTTTGCTGATGACTTGACCGTTGGGGTGGTGGGCCACTCATATGTTTTTTGGGCCGCAAAGTTTTTAGCCTTGGCTGGGGCTCAGCGGTTTCCTAGGGCTCAGGGAGTTAGATGGCTTGGTTGGCGAGGAATGATGTGGAAAGATCTGAGGAGTAGACTAGTCAGTCAGGCCAGCAAGCATGGAGTTCCTTGAGTATTGGTTGTCCATCTGGGTGGCAACGACCTGGGGAAGAGGACGTCTTTGTAACCAATGCTGGGAACTTTCTGCTCAGCGGTGACGTCACTTTAGGTCAACCGCAGGGCAGAAAGTTCCCAGCATTGGTTACAATGGAGCGCATAGGCGCTACATTGTAACACTGCCGTGTGCCGCCTGTCACTCAGTACAGGAGCACACAGCCGATCAGGAGAGTGCTACAACGTGGCACTCCCTGATTGGCTGAAGAAACCCACTTAGACATCAGTCAGAGTGGGTTTCTGGCAGTCGGGAAAAGGGGATCCATGTGCAAACATGGGTCCCCTTTTAGTGCGTGGCTCGGGTGTCCGTTTTGTTATTTTTTTCAAGTACGTGGATTACACCTGGATTCCCCGAGGACCCTGGACCCCTGGATCTCGTGAGTATAATTTCTTCAACAGGTACCCCTTGGATTCTACTGGAGAAGAGGACCGACCTGCGTGGGAACATAAGGTAAGTATGTATGTATGTGTGTATGTATGTATGTAATAAAATTATACTTCCACGGTGTGTGTGTCTTGTGTTTTTTTGGGTATTTTTTTAGTAGTAGTACTACAGGTACCAGCGGGCCCGTTTTTCCGCCGCATGCTGGTACTTGTGGTTCTCCAAGTACCAGCATGCGGGGGAGGCTTGCTGGGACTTGTAGTACTGCTACTAAAAACAATATCTTTTCTTTTACAACAAAGGCTATCAGCCCCCCCATCCGCAGCCCATTGGATGGGGGGGACAGCCTCGGGCTTCGCCCCTGGCCCTTGGGTGGCTGGGGGGGGGACCCCTTGATTGAAGGGGTCCCCACTCCCCCAGGGTACCCCGGCCAGGGGTGACTAGTTGGATTTTTGATGCCACGGCCGCAGGGCACTATATAAAAGTGACCCCCGGCTGTGGCATTATCTGTCCAGCTAGTGGAGCCCGGTGCTGGTTTTAAAAATACGGGGGACCCCTACTCTTTTTGTCCCCCGTATTTTTGGAACCAGGACCAGGCGCAGAGCCCGATGCTGGTTGCTTAAATATGGGGGAACCCCTGTCATTTTTTTTCCCATATTTCGGCAACCAGGATCGGCTCAAAGAGCCCGAGGCTGGTTATGCTTAGGAGGGGGGACCCCACGCAATTTTTTTTTAAATATTTGACAGTGTTTAATTTAAAAAAAACAAAAAAAATGAACCCCAGCACTGATCACACAGATCCGGCCGAGATTCATTGTAAAAAAGTCGGCAGTGTTTTGCTAATCACTGCCGTAAAAATAGAAAAAAAAACCACGAATGACATCGACATCGGAACAAAAGAAAAACCCGAATACGACAGCTTAGTAAATTAGTCGTAATCAATTCAAAAAGTTGCAGTTTTACACTTTCGATGTCATTCGTGATTGAACTTTGACCTGAAACGGGAAAATACGAATCTTAGTAAATTTACCCCCGTGTCTTTATTTATGGGTATAAGAGGTAACGAATGCTTACTTAGAACGAAGGGGTCCACCAAATGTCACTAGGATGTTTATAGAATATGTCATGTGACAATACATGCAATATCTGTACTTACCAGTTATCTGATGCTGTATGATATTACAGGTTGAGTATCCCATATGCAAATATTCCGAAATACGGATTTTTTTGAGTGAGAGTGAGATAGTGAAACCTTTGTTTTCTGATGGCTCAATGTACACAAACTTTGTTTAATACACAAAGTTATTAAAAATATTGTATTAAATGACCTTCAGGCTGTGTGTATAAGGTGTATATGAAACATAAATGTATTGTGGGAATGTACATACACTTTGTTTAATGCACAAAGTTATTAAAAATATTGCCTAAAATGACCATCAAGCAGTGTGTATAAGGTGTATATGAAACACAAATGCATTCTGTGCTTAGACTTGGGTCCTATCGCCATGATATCTCATTATGGTATGCAATTATTCCAAAATGCGGAAAAATCCGATATCCAAAATACATCTGGTCCCAAGCATTTTCGATAAGGGATACTCAATCTGTATTATGGTGTGAGGATTTGGTTAAAGAGAGTGGGTGGTTAGGAAAATAACTCTGGGACAGTTGCTTTTGCATGTAAATGTTGCAAAATTTAAAATGTAATCATTATAAATTGAATAATCCAAATATAGTTATTGTAAGTAACATATATAAACTTCTGCTGTTCACCCTATGAGCAAATGTGTGAGTGTTTGACTTAAATTGTCCTTTATGGAACTTGTTTGTGTTTCATTTCAAAGTCATGGTATTACTCCGCGTTAACGCCATGGAGGAAAAAAAAGTAGTGTTGTAATGCCATAAGTGTAACGTGAAATCATATATGCATAGGGAAAACATCCCATATTGAATAGAGAGATACATACATGTGTGTGCTTTCATAAATAAGGTGATCACCCGAGGTTAGATAAATCTGATAAATTGATAAATCTGATAAACTGATAAATCTGATATATTTGATAAAGTGATAATTCTGCTAATTTGATCTGATGATAATCATTGTTGTTTTAACTATACCTAAAGATTGTTTGCTAACACTGTTGTGCACTGAGAGATGAGTAACAGGGGCTGTCAGTACTCTTAAAGTAGTGTTCCGCGGAGTAGTGGTGTATTGTTGTTCTCAACTGACAGACGTGTCGCATGTGAAATAGGGCAATAAGATATCAGATATCAGTATGGGTGACAATGTTTCTATGTATGAGAAAGCAACTTAGAGCTCAGCCCAAGTGTGCATACTATACTATGGAGCGATGTGATCCTGATCTTGGTGGTCATTCCAAGTTGTTCGCTCGCTAGCAGTTTTTAGCAGCCGTGCAAATGCTATGCCGCCTCCCACTGAGAGTGTATTTTAGCTTAGCAGAAGTGCAAATGAAAGGATCGCAGAGCGGCGGCAAAGTTTTTTTGGGCAGTTTTAGAGTAGCTCAAAACCTACTCAGCGCTTGCGATGACTTTAGACTGTTCGGTTCCTGTTTTGATGTCACAAACACGCCCTGTGTTCGCCCAGCCACGCTTGCGTTTTTCCTGGCATGCCTGCGTTTTTTTTAACACTCCCTGAAAACGGTCAGGTGACACCCAGAAATGCCCACGTCATGTCAATCACTCTGCTGCCAGCAGTGCGACTGAAAAGCTTCGCTAGACCCTGTGTGAAACTACATCGTTCGTTGTAATAGTACGTCACGCATGCGCATTGCGCCACATATGCATGTGCAGAAGTGCCGTTTTTTGCCTCATCACTGCACAGCGTACGAATGCAGCTAGCGATCAACTCGGAATGACCACCCTTGTGCAGTATTGTGATCAGTGGGTTAAGATAACAAAAGGAGAAAAAATGTGTTTTACAGTGTGTGGAATGTTTAACACGGAATGCTTGGATGCAGTAAAAGAAAAGATATTGGGGAAATGTAATAGGGTGTGAGAATCAGAAAGTGAGAGATTTTGGTCAAATTCTCCTGTTTTGTTAAAGTGGCAATCATTTACATGGCAAAACCAGGCAGTATTTTCACTTTGCAAGTGTGCGATCACACACTTGCAAAACGAAAATACAATTCCCGTGGGTGGCGACAATGCGTTTGCATGGCTGTTAAAAGTAGCTAGCAAATGATCAACTCGGAATGAGGGCCATTGTCTGTTATGCCCTGAGAATATTACAAGTATATAAGCTAATCAGTGGCAGGATGAACAACAGCTAGCTAGTATAGCCTGTAGATTAGCTAGACCCCCCAGACACATAGATGCTGATCCAGGAGCCGTAGCATGACCAAGCACAGGACAGGAAGCAGTTAAACATAGAGAGGATTCCAGTAGCACAGAGGCTAGTATCACAAAGGAGACCGCTGCACAGAAATTATTCTAAACCCACGCTAGGATTGAATCCAGTCAGGGTGTTCACAGTTCACAGGTGCTGACCTAAGGGCATATCAAAGGTTAAAAGCAGATACAGGCCTTGGGGTTTACACGTGTGCCAAGCATGGTTCTCTCATTGCAGATTCTATGCTAATTAGCAGATCTGCAAATGCAGAAACCGGGTACACTGTCTACACCCCTCTTCCTTCTGACTTTACTATTCCTTGACATCCCTAAGAAATATATCCCAGGACTATGAGATATTTATGATTCAGTACTCCTCACCTAATGTGATCTACAGAACCAGTGTATTTAGCAACATATGTTTCCAATTTGAAAATGATACACTGGGAAGCAACAAACCACTAGGATTCTATTTAGGGATCTAGTAAGTTGCAATTTGCTATATTGTTGCATATTCAAATACCCTGGAAAGATGAGGCGTTATGAGATCCAATATCTGAGATCCCTAAATGTCCTGTAATAACCTTTGATTATCAATTAATTTTCAGTGAAATTTACTAAAAGAAACGCTACAATAAGGTCAGCATAAACCTTGTCATCTTCACAGGAGGGAGTCCATCATACACGGCTTTATCTGTGTGTTTTAATATTAAATGTTACATGTTGTTATGTCTATGTGAGTCTTTTTGAAGCTGTAATAAAGGTTAAGTTTTAATCTAAGAGTGCCCCAACAGAGAGTTTTATTCTTCAAAATAATTTTAAGTACTTTCACAACTCATGGGAGCACCGCCGGCTTTGTTAATATTCACCGCATAAATAACTTCTGGTCCATTAAGAATGATAATTTATTAACGAATACTAACCAATTCATACCGGCTCCTATAATTGTATATTTGTTTCCCCTTTGGTATGAACCCAGTGCGCTACTTTCTATCCCCACCAACCTTCTTTTTCTGTTTTGTTCACAGTTCCTGGGCAGACTGCAGAGGATGATCGGACGATTCCGATGTGGACTCCCTGGAGGCAAACAGATGTGCAATCTCTTGTGCAGGGTTTTCCCGATCCAATGAAAAATTTGCAGAAGGCATGCAAATATGTAGAAACAGTTGGCCTAATTCAGACCTGATCGTAGATGTGCCAAATTTAGCACATCTACGATCAGTCTTCAGACATACGGAGGGATGCCCAGCACAGGGCTAGTACGCCGTGTCAGGCCCGATCCCCCCTGCACAAGTACAAAAGCATTGCACAGCAGCGATGCTTTTGTACTGGAAGAGTAGCTCCCAGCCAGAGCAGCTCCTGCACACCGACAGGGAGCTACTCTTCGCTGCCCAGGTTACAGCGGCTGCGTGTGACATCATGCAGCTGCTGCAGCCCCCAAAGGTCCGGGCACACCTGCGTTGCCCGGACGGTGCCCCCTAAACGGCGGCCAAACGGCGCCGGCACGCCCAGTGACCACCTCTGCCTCAATCAGGCAGAGGTGATCGCAGGGCTAAGACAGCCGACGGTTGTCTGGCCTGTGCTGGCGCACTGCGGCGCCGGCACATGCGCAGTTCAGACCTGATCGCTGCTGTGCTAAAATGCACAGCAGCAATCAGGTCTGAATTAGCCCCTCTGTCACTTGAACATGAAACTGCAGGCAGAGATTGGAAACAATTAATATTGGCATTGTACTAATGAGAAAATTGATAGTGCAAAGATTGTTACTGATGAAATGCTGGATGCTATTCAATTGATGGCTGAGAATCAGAAATATGTAGTAAAGTCTTTTCAAGATCAGATAAAGCTTGCATTTCCTCAGCAGATTGATTGCTCCAAGTTTTATCAGACAAAACAGGAGTTAACTGAATCAGTAGCAGAGTTTTGCAAACGGTTGATGGAAAATCTTGGATTATGGAGGAATCACTGATGAGAATGATGCACAGGTTGCATATATGATTAAGGGTCTGTTTATGGATGGATTGAATGAAAAATTTAAAAATATAGTGACAATTCAGTATACAGAATGGAAGGATGAGATACTTGGTGTGTTGTTGAATGCTGAAAAAGGTCTAGGTTTGATTTTGCACTGGTGTGTAATCTATAGAAATGATACTATTACCAGTATACCTTTGATATCTCTGCAGAGTGCCGTTATGAATTCAACTGGTGGTGCACCCTGAAGTCAGTAATTGCTTACTGTACACCTGCTACACAAGAGAAAAAAAGAAGACTTCTTTGTGGATGCACTCTTTTTGTAATTATTTACAATGTGTAAATGATGAAATGTAAAACTTAACTTTTAATTTGGATTTTTAAAAGATTAATCTCCTACGACAAATGGACATAATATACAACAAAACAATAAATTAAAAGGCGATTGGCAGTGGGACTAAAGATTGTCCAAAATATCTGCTCCCTTCTAATTGGGAGATCTCTGGCGGTGGGAAGCCCCATATACAGTATTAATCTTGTGGGGACCAGATATAGATTGTGTAGTTGCAACGCTTGAAATTAATTGGCCCGATAGGAGGTGGGATGTCTAGAGTCACAGGAATAGGATGCAAGAGAAAGTATGATTCTGCTTTCAATGTTAGACTAGAGTCACAGGGATAGGATGGAAGAGAAAGTATGTATAAAACCTACTGCACCGAGTCTTCCCTGGTAGTCACCCACGAGGTACTGACCCAGCCCTTTACTGTTTGGCTTCCAAGATTGGACGAGATTGGCACGAGCAGTGAGGTATGATAGTAGGTTATACCTAATTGCATGCGTCCATCTCCCGAATCATTGATGAGAGTTCAGGAAAAAGGTATTCATAGGATGGAGATTAGATGGATCTGCTTTTGGTGTTAGGTGGTGAACAGGTGTCCCACCAGTTGGGAAACTGCCGTGGGAGAATGTCCCCAAAATCACAAATGAGAGTCCTGAATAGGAAAGGTGTGTATTCTTAGAAGGCAGTGCCCCTGTTCCTATGTAGCAAGAATATACTGTATTAAACAACTTTGTCCTAATCAGCCTGTAGTACTGATTGGCCCTGTTGGTAACAAATGTTACTCTTGTATGTATGATGAAACAGCAAGGCAGACAGAAAAGGCAGAGCTGGATTTGTATCAGAATGTTGCTGAAGAAACAAGTTTGTTTTTGCAAACATTGTAGCTTTACACTAATAGGCTGTATATCATTTTACACACTTACATATAGGAATTCTATGTCTGAGTGAAGGACCCACCCCTAGAGACAAAAAATGTATCTCGTAAACTCTATATTTATGCTCTGTTTATTAGCCTGTGCAATTTATATGCTTTACAGGCAGGTGAAGTAATAGTGTTCAGGTGAGGGGATACCTTGACTCCAGGAGCAGAGAATAACATGTATGCACTTTAACAACAGTTCAGAATGACAAGTGTGCACTTTGCACCAATTCACAATTAATTTGAACTTATATTCACCAGTCCATCAATGAAGAGCAAGGAGAATACTAAACTCCGCTTTGTAGGAACGTTCTGCAAAGAATGGATAGAACTGAGGGATGCGATACAGAAGCATCTGACCATTTTACAGACGGACGCAGATCTAGCCGCACATCCGGAATCAAAAGTGCAGATAAGCTGGTGCAGATCTAAAAATCTGCGAGACCAGCTAATGAAGAGCCACTTTGTGAAACATCCGAGAGGCATGGACAATCAAACGTGGGTCTTGCAAAGCCTGCTCACATATCCTCCAAAGAAACACAGTGGAGGACAAGTATGGACAAATCTGGACCATCAAGCACTACTTCAACTTCAATACAGTTGGAGTAATATATTGCTTGGTCTGCACCTGCGGAAAAAATATTTGGGCATGACGACCATTTAAACATAAAATCCTGGAACATGCGGGAAGCATAAGAAATGCCACATCAGATCTCGTCATAATGAGGAAACTTACATCAGTGGCTCGCCACTTCCATACCTCTCACAAAAACTGCACGAAGGACATGAAAATTTTCGTGTTGAAGTGCCTCCATCTGGGAATCATAAGGGGGAGACTTAACACAAGAACTCCTTAAGAAGGAAAGTGAGTGGATCTTTTGCTTAGAAGGGGTACAACCTGAAGGACTGGATGAAACCATCAACTTCTGTGTTTTTCTCTTAGTTTACTTTACCTCACTATGATCCACCCTCCAACTATTCTGTCCTTCCCATACTACGCAACCCCCATCTTTTTAGCCTCTTAACCGAACACCCTAAGAATAACCTTTTGTTCCGCCCCAGGTGCTGGACGCCATCACCAGCTCTTGGTTGGACCATCGTATGCCAAATAGAGAAAAGTCCAATTTGGATTTACACTTTGGTCTACATCTAATCGGAACAGACAAACAGTGCTCAAACCACTTACAATCAACCAGTCCCAACCTGTTCCTACACATGTCACTCCATCACCTCATTCCTTTCACACTTAGGTATACATTTGTCACATTCACCGTGACTGAGCACACGTGCATTAGGAAGGCTCCCACACAGAGTTGCACCAAATTTTTTTTTAAGTTATTTTTTTCGTTTTAGTTTTTTCACCCAAGAACAGTTATACTTGACATCATCATTCAATACAGCCTTTATTGTCAACGTTCACTGCACTGTAGCAGGAGGCACTCTTAGATACACAACCTCACATTGCCGGAACACCTCATTCACTTAATTTACTGTTCTGCCTACACCCCCTGTTTGACTCACACTTCACATGTCTACACCAAACAGACCACACCCATTCCTAACTGCACACTCTCACCCTTACAGTTTATCCTGTTTATTATTTTCCTTGTACCATTATAGCTTACACTGGACAAATAGTCCTGTCCTCTCACCATTTCCGATTGGCATATGCCTACAGTATTCCACACGAACGAGGATTGTGACCCACTTTATCTTAGAAGTTGTGGCCACAATCGTCATAGCATTACATCAAACGTTTTCTTCTATGACCCAACATTTAAAACATTTTGGATCACCACAGGGGTAACACGGCAGAGGTCTAACTTCCTCTAACTTAATCCTCCCTCCCCTCTCATTCCTTTCCCCCTCCCTTTCACTCTTCTTTTGCTCTCCCCCCACCACTCCCCCCCCCCCTTTCCTCTAATATGGTCTTCATCAGAAGGATTCCAGTACAATTAACATTATAATTTATAACATTGTAAGCTTTCTAACATAGCTCACACCCATCATGAAAATGTTTAGCCTACCACCTGAACTCCCTCTTACATAGTTACATACAGTAGTTACATAGTCAGTGAGGTTGAAAAGAGGCACACTGCCCATTGAGTTCTTCCTGTATTCTGCATTAATCTATTAATATTATATGTGTATGCTGGAGTAATGGCATAGCACCAAATGAAAACCATGATTCTTACCACTCCCAGAAAATGTAATGTCAATATGTTAATTGCTATAGCCCTAGATACATTTACCAGTTAGGAATATGTCCAATCCACTTTTAAATACATTTACAGAGTCTGCCATTGTTTCCCTCTCCGGCAGAGAGTTCCAAATCTTTATTGCCCTTACCATGAAGAACCCTTTCCTATGTTGTGTACGGAATTTCCTCTCCTCTAACCTAAGCGAGTGCCCACGCGTCCTATATAGAGTTCTTTTAATAAACAAATCCACTGCTAGCTCCTTGTAATTACCCTTTACATATTTGAAGATATTAATAATGTCTCCTCTTAGACGCCTCTATTCTAGTGTATACATATTTAACCTAGAAAGCCTTTTCTCGTACTCCAGAGACTCTAACCCTTTTATCAGATTAGTAGCTCTTCTTTGAACTCTTTCTAGTTCCCCGATATCTTTCTTATAATATGGTGCCCAGAACTGAACACAAAATTCCAGGTGCAGACGTACCAATGATTTGTACAGTGGCAGGACTACATCCTCGTCTCTTGTCTCAATGACCCGTTTAATGCACGCAATCACTTTACTTGCCTACTTTGCTGCTCTTTGACTTTGTGTACTGTTATTAAGCCTATTATCTATGAGCACTCCCAAATCTTTTTCCACCATAGTTACCCCTATATTTTCCCCATCCAGAGTGTAGGATGCATGTGTGTTTTTTCCCCCCAAAATGCATAACTTTGCATTTGTCTATATTAAACCTCATTCCCCATTTAGACGCCCAGATTTCCAGTTTAACTAAGTCACTCTGTACGGATGCCACATCGCCTTCTGAATTAATTACCTTACACAGTTTACTATCATCTGCAAAGATTGACACTGTGCTTTCCAAGCCTATTCCTAGATCATTGATAAATATAGTGAAGAGCAGAGAGCCAAGAACTGACAATTGTGGTATTCCGCTGACTACTGGTGCCCAACTGGAGAACATCCCATTGACCACTACTCATTGCACTCTGTTATCCAGCCAATTACTTATCCATGTACAAATAATGTTACCTAGGCCAAGTTCCCGTAATTTGTTGATCAGTCTCCTATGAGGCACTGTATTGAAGGCCTTTGCAAAATCTAAATACACCATGTCCACTGCTTTTCCATGGTCAAGATTCTTGCTCACTTCCTCATAGAAACTAATTAAGTTGGTTTGGCGTGATCTGTTCCTTACAAACCCATGCTGACTTTTACTAATAATCTTTGTAGCCTGTAGGTGATCCCCTATGCTATCCCTCAAAATGCCTTCCAATATTTTACCCACTATAGAGGTTAAACTAACTGGTCTATAGTTTCCAAGATCATTTTTATTTCCCTTTTTGAATAAAGGCACTACCTCTGCTATGTGTCAATCCCTTGGTACCATGCCTGATCTAATTGAACTATGGAAAATTAAGTACAGGGGTTTTGCTAGCTGTAACCTAAGCTCCATAATAATCCTTTGATGAATACCATCTGAGCCTAGTGATTTATTAATCTTCACATTACCTAGTCTCTCCAGAACTACTTCCTCACTTAAACAAGCATCAAGCAAAGAGTCATTACCCTCACTGCCGTTATGCACTAATGTCACCGGCTCATCCTCCACAGTGCCAGATTAAGGTCCACATGGGCCTGGAGCTGAAATTCACAAAGGGCCTATCGTGTGCTGCCAAAGGGGTGTGACCAGCATGGTGGGGGGGTGGAAACTGTTATGAGGGTGTGGTCTGTGCCGTAGGGTGTGGCTAGCACCATGGAGGACATAGCTACCCACCTACCTTCAACCACCTCAATCTCCATCCCTTCTTTGTTTATGTTTAGCATACATCACCTGTTATATTACTGACCACTGAATTAAAAAAAATACATAGAAAGCACAAACTAGAGTTTATTAATAAAATGCAAACAATTTTATTTATAAAGTGATTTAACAGAAACATACCTGAAAATTGCTAGTTTTCCAATATTTAACTTTGAACAAAGTACAAGGTGCAGACCATGAAAACATAATAAATAATACGAAATAAATATTAAATAACACAAAAAATGTTAACTACAGTATGACTGCAAAATAAGTGACCTGCTCTTCAGTTAAGATCTTTCAGCTTTTAAAATCACAGGTAGTATAGGTTATTTCGCTCTATATTTCAAAAGTAATGCTCAAGAGACGTCATTCTTAATTGACTCGGCCCTATGACTTAATCATATTACCAGAGATATTATCACCTATGATAAATTTGACATAGACATTGGTGTGCCATATAGACTGCAATATCAGACAGGCAACGAACCATTGGGCTCACAAAATAACGGTTTGTAAAGACTCAAACTTTTAACTTGGTAATTAAAGAAATCCAAAAGCTGTTTAATTAGAAAACACTGGTGAATTTAAGAGCATGTATTCTCATATAAACCATACTTCACTTCAGCTTTTAACAGGTAAGTGCTACACAACAACCAGACTAGAAACAAACTGAGGATAATGAACAAGCATTGCTAAACATTAACTTTTCTTGCTTTTCGACTGGAAAATTCTTCTATTGCAGTTTCCATATCCATTTCTCTTAATAGTTCATTTTCAATGCACAAAAGAGATAGCGCACTTAAGCGCTGTTGTGCCATGGAGGACCTCAGTGCATTTTTTAACCGCTTCAGTGCAGAAAAGCGTAGTGAAATACCTACATTTGGGAAGTTACCAACCAATGCCTCTGTAATTAGAAATTTATACATTTTGATTTCCTGGCTCTTATGTGTATCTGTGTTTGCACCGGATGAACTATAGATACGAAACAAAGCAGCAAAGTGTACTACTTCATCTGCATACTCTGGACCAAGATCTCCTGGGTATATGCCTACTAATGCACTGGCCTTAGCACGTAGGTCATCTGATGGTAGAGAGCACAGTTCTGAAAGAAATCCAAATCTGTCTCGAATGACACTGTATGTTTCTTTTCTTCGATTTAGTGATGCCGATAACTGATCAATGATGGGAAGAAAAGTGCTCACTTTAAATTTGTCTGATGGTGAAAGTCCGGGAGCAGCATATTCAGCACCACCAAAGTCCCACTTTTTATTTCTTTTAATTTGTCTTGTTTGTTTGTAATCATCGCAGGAGTAAAGTATTTTACTTTGGTTCTCAAATTCTAGAAACTGAGAACAGAGGCTTTCTACAAACATTTTTAAGGCTTCCAAAATGTCTGTGGCTCTGTTCAAATCTTGAAGAAAATTACTTGTTTTGTTAAACCGGCTCAGTATTGTGGACCAGAGTTGCACCATTATCCCATTTAATAATTGACCCATTGTAGTACAAAGTCCCTTTGCTTCCAAACATGTTTCTTCCCTTTCTGATGTATCATTTGCCATATTGTGCAGAAGATCTTTAATAGCTGGATAGCCTTTTTTCAAGGAATTAAGTGCATCATGGTGAACAGACCAATGTGTATTTGTAAAAGGCTTTTCAGTGCTGGTAATCCAAGGGGTTTGAAGACATCTGTCAGAAGATACCAACGATGTGTTGATGTAGAAAAAAACACATACAACTTCTGAACAAAGTCAAAAAACAAAACTGCATCGGGGCAACATTTTACAGCACTTTGCCCAATAAGGTTCAGGGAATGCCCATAGCATGGAATATATTCAGCTAGCACATTCTTCTGACAAATCAAGGCCTGCATACCATTGTATTTTCCACTCATATTTGATGCATTATCATATGATTGGCCCCAGCAATCTTGAATGGAAATCCCATTTTCCTCAAGAAAAAGAAGGGTGTTTGCCAAGTGTTCTCCAGTATGTCCACGTACTGGAATAAATTTGGTGAAATGCTCAATGGGTCCATTTGGAAGCACATAACGAAGTATAAGTGTTAGCTGATCAGTGTGTGAAATATCGGGTGTTGAGTCTACACTTACAGAATAGTACTTAGATGTTTTTATCTCAGTTATGATCTGCCGCAATACTTGTTGTCCAATCACCTCAATACAGGCGATCATGTGATCAAGCTCTCGGAGCGAAACGCGCGTCACTTCCGGTCCGGCGCCCGAACTTCCGGTCGTACGGACTGCGGCCGCCGGTGCCTCACTCCTCGATTCCTGTCCCGTCTACCGGCTAGAGGGTCTCCACAAGAGGTTGGGTAAGACAGTCATCGGCTCCTGGCCGAAAACGGACACTCCTTGCCCGACCTGCGGCTCCCCCTTACTTTCCCACAGAGTTCACCATGCATTTACCCATTCATTAGGGGAAACCTGAGAAATTTATTATGTGATATATAAAGCATGAGTATTATGCTCAACATTCCTTTTGGTGCATAACTAATGGGTAAGGGTGGAGAGGGAGTAACCCTCTCATAAGGGACATTTGCAATCTGCAATTACCATATATGCTCTAATTAATACCACTGATAATTACTATACTGTATACACAATTTATATTGTCCTGATTATTGTGGAGATTACTAAACCCATTTGTTGCTTGGGCTTTTTTGGAGCACAATTGTAATAGATTTTCTATTATCCCACCATTGTGGGCACTATTAAGCCCTCCTGCTGCTTAGGCTGATTAGGAGCACAATTGTTTCTTTGATAATATCAATCTCAAGACTGCACAGTCAGCACTATTGTTTGAAGTCTACCACCGATCAGAAATTTATAAGTCTACTGTATTATTATCATACTCATTTCTGACCATATATAATCTAATATCCAATTAATTCGCGATTGATTCTGGGTCCCAATACAATCGGAAAACGGTGCGCCTAGGAGACAATTTCACCTACGGTCAGACCGCACTGAGTATGCCCAAACTCGTCTGATCTTGGAAGCCAAGCACTGCAGGGCCTGGTCAGTACCTGGATGGGGAACCACCAGGGAATACTAGGTACCGTAGGTATTTTACTCTCCAACAGTTTAAGCAACTTGGGACTCACTACATCAATCTGATCTCAGGTCAATAGCATTTGTCAGATCATATCGGACTCGAGGTAGTGACCTCATTCATATAAATTCCTGATTAGAGAGGATATGAATGAATTTTCTCCATGTATGAGGGTTTATTTATTTTCGCTCACCTATATTATAATTTTGCCTATAACAGGTACATTGGTACTGGCAAACACTTATGCTCTTTAATTATTAATGCCAGCTCTCGCTTTTTCTTAAGTATATATTAATAAATGTTAATTTTTAATAATCTCATCATTACAATTTTTTCAAGTGTGCTCAGGAAAAGGCCTATAGTTGTTTTTTTTGGTTCTTTGTTCTTTCTAAAGGACCATACTTGTTTTTTCATAGTTGTTATAACTATCCTCCTGGAGCACCACCAACTATTTGCTGAATTTATTATTTGAGTAGGCCTTTATGTTGGTTTAATACATAATACTCCAAATTACTGAACTGAAATTGTAATATCCTGTGCAGATTTATTTCCTTTTGCAAGTTTGAAGACATCTGTCAGAAGATTCCAACGATGTGTTGATGTAGAAAAAAACACATACAACTTCTGAACAAAGTCAAAAAACAAAACTGCATCGGGGCAACATTTTACAGCACTTTGCCCAATAAGGTTCAGGGAATGCCCATAGCATGGAATATATTCAGCTAGCACATTCTTCTGACAAATCAAGGCTTGCATACCATTGTATTTTCCACTCATATTTGATGCATTATCATATGATTGGCCCCAGCAATCTTGAATGGAAATCCCATTTTCCTCAAGAAAAAGAAGGGTGTTTGCCAAGTGTTCTCCAGTATGTCCACGTACTGGAATAAATTTGGTGAAACGCTCAATGGGTCCATTTGGAAGCACATAACGAAGTATAAGTGTTAGCTGATCAGTGTGTGAAATATTGGGTGTTGAGTCTACACTTACAGAATAGTACTTAGATGTTTTTATCTCAGTTATGATCTGCCGCAATACTTGTTGTCCAATCACCTCAATAAATTCATCACAAATTGTTGAGGACAGGTATGATATGTGTCCTCGCCCTTTGTTAGCATGCATCTGAATGTGTTCAGCAAGGAAGGGATCATACTCTGCCAAAAATTCTAGACACCCTAAATAATTACCATTGTGCACCGAGCCAATGATTTCTTCATTTCCACGAAAGGCAAGACCTCTCAATGAAAGGAGTTTAATTGCGCTTAAAATTCTGCATAGAATTTGATGCCAATACTTTTTCTCAGTCTCGTATTGAATCACCAGAGATTTGTCTATACGTTCTCCTGTTAATTTTCTTCTAAGTTTCTCAAGAGAATCTACATGAGTTGCACTACTTTCATGGCGGCTCAGATCTCTGGCTGCATGTCTCCAGTCTGAATAACCATCAGTTGCCAGCAGTAAGGTGGCATCTGAAGAAAATAATTTGCAGTGAGCACAAAAGAGTTTGAGTGTTTTTGGCGAGTAGCAAAGCCAGTCACGCTGAACTTTCTCACCGTTCATTTGTTCACGATAAAACAATGACTTTGTACAATGTCATGCAAAATGTTCACTAGGGAATATTTCTTTGCTATTGGTAAAATCACTGTCCAGGAAGTGGCAATCAGCAACCCCCTTCTGACAGAAAAATTCATGCAACGCTTCAGGAACTTTCCACTCTCCTACATCATTTGAAAATGTTTTTTTTGTTTGTTCAACCACAATTTCTGTGTCACCTTCAACTGATTCACTGGTTACATTTTGTACATCTAATGTATCTGCATGATCAGCGGATGCACTAGGACCAGCCCCTCCCAACAATCTACCCGGTCCGCGTTGTGCCGTACCCGAGCACCCGGAAGACAACAGACTGTACGGCGATCGCGGTCCCAGTAGCAGATTGCCCTGTCTGTCCTACTGATAACAGAATCCCCTACCACCACAATCTGACTAGGTACCTCGCTTTCTTTTTTCCCATCAGTACCAGGGGAACCGCTCCTCTGGTTGCTAGAGGGAACAGTCTCCTCCAGTTCCGTCATTTCCATCCACACATTCTTCATCCAATCGGGAGAATTTATTGGGGTTTGGCAGATCGGAGATGTCCTGTCTCCCCCTCTTCTTCTTCCTTCTAACCATGACCCAGCTGTCTACTTGATTATCCTCATCTACCAGTGCTCCCCCCTTCAATTCCTCCACCGTTCTATCTAAACTTTGCTCAAGATTGTGAATGTCTCTCAGTCGCCTAACGGTCCGCTCTAGATCAGTTACCTGGGCTTCCAGGGTGGCCGTTCGCTCGCATCTCGCACAGATGTACCCGCACTCAGACCGTTGTTCCAGGTGCGCATACATAATGCACGACACGCACTAAGTGAGATCCTCAATCATGGCCCCACCCATATTTAATATGCAAACTCCCTATTACCCTCTGAAATTTAAAGAGAGAGGGACAATCTATATATAAGGTCAATATATAAAGGGACAAGGGGCAATAAATTTAACAAAAGACAATTTTAAGATAAATTAAGTACAAATTAAGTAAGGTACAAGAGAAAAATGTAAATTAAAAAGAGAGGGACAATCTATAAGGGACCAAAAGGACAATAAGGGAAAAATAACTTGTTTCACTGAGATCTACCAGTCCACTTATATGCACCCACTCTAGCTCACTGTGTATGGGAGCTTATTTTTATTTTTTATTTTATTTTTAATTTTTTACTATTTATTCTTATTTATTTCTTTACAGCATTTGTGAATATACTTTCCATGTTTGCGTTCATAGTTCACCTGAACTCCCTCACGGTTAACTGAGCTCTTCAAAAACCATATATTTGTACCCACTCTAGCTCACTTCATATGTGAGCTTTTTTTCACAACTAATCACAGCACCTGTGAATATAGTGAGGCAACTATTGATACTCCACCATATGCTAATAGGCTATCAACCTTTAAGGGTTAACTCACCTTCCTTTGTTGCCTTTTTCTATTCATTCTCTTTGGTATCGGAATTTAAAATAGCAGGATTGCTAAAACCTTTATTTTGATAGCGGCAGGGCTGGTTCTAGCCCTTGTGGCGCCCCAAGCGAAAATAGGGGCATGGCTTCATAAAGGGTCATGGTCAGTTATGCCCCCTGTAGAGTTGTACCCCCGTTTGTGCCCCTGTTTGTGCCCCCAGTAGAGTTGTGTCCACGTTTGTGCCCCCAGTAGAGTTGTGCCGCTTACAAAAATAAAAAAATAATTAATTAATACTCACCATCCGTGCTCCTGATTCCCAACGGCTGCTGCCCTCCGTCTCCGGCCGCCAGCGCCGCTCCTCTTATCTATGGGAGAGACATCATGACGTCTCTACAATAGCACCGAATAGATACTAGACAATGGAGTGCGGTGCGCGATGACTTCATCACGCACCGCACTGCACCGCATCTACCGAGGACCGAGGGGCACCAGTAGCGGATATTGCTATGGCGGCGGCGCCCTCCGGACAGCGGCGGCGCCCTTCAGAAGGTGGCGCCCCGGGCAAAAATCATGCATGCCCGTAGCAAGATCTACTGAATAGCGGGGTATAAAATGTTTAGTTTCATGCCCTGATTTGTACATGGGAGGGTGTTAAAACACCAGCCTCCCAGATTGACCAATCACTAGCAGCACAGTAGTATAGTGAACCGCTTTTCATAAAATTTTGACAGGTGCCCGCCCCCTTTAAAGCCCCGTCCCCTTTTAATTGTGTTTGATATAAAACTGATATCAAATGATATAAAACTGATATCAAATGATTATTGATTAGCTATTAAGAACAGAATCTGACCCTTAGACAAGCCGCATTTATATTAAATGGCTAACCAAAAAAAGCTTATGAAAAAGGCGTATTATACGGTAGTAAAGCCGGGCAGTTATTGCGGTGTCGATAAATATTATAAGGCTAATAAAGGCAAGTTCAAAAGAGCGGAAATTAAAAAATGGTTTCAAGAACAAGACGCTTACACATTACATAAGCCGGCACGAAAAACCTATAAAAGGAACATGATTTGCGTATCGGATATAAATCAGCAATGGCAATGTGATCTGGTTTCGCTCATAGACATTGCAAAGTACAATGATGGTTTTAAATATATATTAACCATCATCGATATATTCAGTAAGAAAGCATGGGCGGCTGGTCTAGCATCCAAGAATGCGACAACCGTCGCTAATGCTTTTGAAAAAAATATTCCAACAGGGTTGCGTGCCAAAGAAGTTGCAAACCGATAATGGTAGAGTTTCTAAACAAAATCTTTAAAAAAGTGTTATAAAAATACGGCATACTTCATTTCACAACCAATAATGAAGTGAAAGCGGCAGTTATAGAACGCTTCAATAGGACTTTAAAAACAAGGACGTGGCGTTATTTCACAGCGCGGAACACGTACAGATATATAGATGTCTTACAAGATTTCATAAACAGCTATAATAACACATACCATAGAACGATTAAGTGTACACCGTGCGATGTGGGGCCCTCTAACACTTTGAGAATTTTCAAGACGATGTACAGCGATTACTTTAGAACTAAGAAAATTACACCGCATTTTTACATCGGTGAACATGTATGCATATCCAAATATAAGGATATATTTCAGAAAGGGTATGAACAGAATTTTTCTGAGGAAATATTTGTCATACAGAATAAAGGTGTTAAGCCGCTTTATAAGTTGACGGATCTCTACGGCGAAGAAATTATCGTCCGTTCGTTTTTACCCCGATGGCACTGTAACACCAAGATGGCTGCATCACCTTTTGCATGCTCCTGATCATCTCCATAAAACAGCTGAAATTCACCACAACTGACCCATAAATCATCGTAAATATCCAAGGACTTACCTTTAACTTGTTCTACTCTACGCGGACATCTGATCAAAACCAACGGATTGCATTCCTGCGCTGAGATACACACTAGATTGAAACCTCTGCAACTCTCCACTTAGAAGTCCTTCAGTTTGGAATCTACTGTGCTCTGCATTGGACATCCCAGACAAGGTACTGTGTACTGCAACCTATCTTTAGCTCCATCCAGCCCCTCACTTAGACATCATTCACCTCTGTTCTCTAAGCAAAAAATAACTGACTTCTTGCATTAATCAACTAATATACAGCATATTCAGGCTCTGAATCACTGAAGGGTCACTGCTCACTTCAATTTGCAAGAGCCATTCCAAAGGACACATGTTATCACTACCCCCCACAAGAAATTTACTTCAAAGGCCTCTCACACTGAGATCTTTCACACCTACACAACAGGAATTGGATTCTAACACCTCTCCACAAGCCTGCTTTTGACTAAATCAGCAACAGAAAAAGCAGTTATTTCATTTACAGTATCACTTGTTTCAAATATACCCATTGTATTAAGGAGCAGCAATAGGTTACAGCAACAACGATTATAGCGATTACAATCTAAGATGGCGCCGCAGATGGCTGCCTCGGAGCTACGCAGCTCAGCCAAAATACCTGTTTCCCCTTGTTTTCCCTTGCCCTTGTCTACCCCACCAGTGACCAAATACAGCAGGGAAGCCCTCCTTAGTTGGAGCGCTCCCGAGGTGCTTACCACACGTTCGGGCCCGTCGGCGGGCAGATCAGCGGCCCTTGCAGCCCTCGCTGCCCTTGCTGCCCTGTCTGGCAAGGATGCAGACGTTGTGGACACCGAAGTGGATGACCGAGCGGCCGCGCCCCCCCGCAGCCCAGGTGGCGACTGGCGGATGGATCACCGGCCCCGGAAAGAGAATGACGGAGGCCCTCATGTCGGCCCTAGTAGAAGGACCTGGACTCAGAGGAGAGGCTGTCGCGCAGGTGCCCTAGTGAGGTGGCGGCGGCGAGGGCACCGGTCTGCACTACCCGCGATTCTGCTTTCGAATGTGCGCTCACTGGCAAACAAGTTCGACGAATTGTCCCTCCTTCTGGGCAGCGCAGGGTCAGGCATTACAGGGTCATCTATACTCTGCTTTACGGAGACGTGGCTGGACGACCATATTGCGGACAACCCGATGTCTCTGCCGGGCTTCAGTCTCTTCAGGGCCGATCGCTCCAAGGTTCTCTCAGGAAAAACGAAGGGTGGTGGCATCTGCTTCTACATCAACGACGGATGGTGCACCAATGTCACGATCATAGGCAAATCATGCAGCCCTCACCTGGAGATGCTGAGTATCAACTGCAACCCCTTCTATTCCCCCCGGGAATTTGCCTCAATTGTCCTTGTGGGAGTGTACATCCCCCCCCTCGCCTGCGCGAACGAAGCCCTGCACCACCTGGCCATATGTATATCCGACATAGAACAAAAACACCCAGACTCTCTGCTTATAGTACTGGGTGACTTCAACAGAACTAACCTGAGCAAGGAGCTACCTAAGTACAAACAACAAGTCACGTGTCCCACTAGGGAAGGGCGCACCCTTGATCACTGCTACACTACCCTCAAGTCTGCCTTCCGGTCTATCCCGCGTGCTGCACTCAGCCTATCTGACCACTGCCTCGTCCACCTACTCCCTACCTATACACAGAAGCTGAGAGCAGTTAAGCCTGTCGTTAAGACTGTCAAGAAATGGACCAATGAGGCCAAGATGAAGCTCCAGGCCTGCTTTGACTGCACGGAATGGGGGGTCTTTGAAGCCTCGGCAACCGACCTGAATGACTTGACAGACACTGTCACATCCTACATCAGCTACTGTGAGGACATGTGTGTACCTACCAAGACTTACCGCATTTACAACAACAACAAGCCCTGGTTCAATGCCCAGCTCAGGCAACTTCGTCGAGCCAAAGAGGAGGCCTATAGCAGCGGTGACAGAGCACTATACAACCGTACTAGGAACTCTCTGACTAAAGGAATCAGGCTAGCAAAAAAGCGGTTCTCGGACAAGCTGACAAACGATCTCTCCACCAATGACCCCGTATCTCTATGGAAAGGAATGCAATCCATAACCAACTATAGGAAAACATCAAAGTCCACCGCCATGCACCAAGACCTTGCAGATGAACTGAACCACTTTTATTGCAGGTTCGCAAAAGAAGTCCCCTGCAACCCAAACAATCACCTCTACGATGCCCCGAACACCGACGGCCAACCCCAGGCACTGCAAGTCACCCAAGAAGAGGTGGAGGCATTGTTCAAAAGGACCAAAACCAGGAAAGCTCCGGGTCCTGACGGAGTGTCACCATCTGCCCTAAGAGCATGTGCGGGTCAGCTCGCCCCCATATTCACCAAGATCTTCAATAAATCGCTGGAGCTACAGAAAGTCCCTTCCTGCCTCAAAAGGTCTACTATAGTCCCGGTCCCCAAGAAACCCACTATCACGAACCTGAACGACTACAGGCCGATAGCACTGACGTCTGTGGTCATGAAAACGTTTGAGCGTCTTGTTTTGAATCACCTGAAAACTGTGACTGGCCCCCAACTGGACCCCCTGCAGTTTGCCTATCGCTCGAATCGGTGTGTCGAGGATGCAGTCAACCTGGGCCTGCACTACATTCTACAGCACCTAGACATTCCCGGTACCTACGCGAGGGTCCTGTTTGTCGATTTCAGCTTGGCCTTCAATACAATCGTCCCCAGCATCCTCCACCCCAAATTACTTCGCCTAGGGGTCCCAGAAGCTACCTGTTCCTGGATAATAGACTTCCTGACAGATAGGACACAGGTGGTGAAAGCGGGGGAATTCACCTCTCAAGCGCAGTCCATCAGTACAGGGGCCCCTCAGGGCTGTGTCCTCTCACCCCTGCTCTTCTCCCTGTACACAAATGACTGTACCTCAGAGGCGCAATCAGTAAGGATCATCAAATTCGCCGATGACACCACCGTCATCGGCCTCATCAAGGATGGGGACGAATCGGCCTATAGACGGGAAGTAGACCGGCTGGCCCAGTGGTGCATCCACAACAACCTTGACCTCAACCCCCTCAAAACTGTCGAGATGATAGTGGACTTCAGGAAGAAGTCATCTAGTGCACCTCCGCTAACGATTGTTGACAGTGTGGTATCGCTAGTGGACTCCTTCAAGTTTCTAGGGACCACAATCTCCAGGGACCTTAAATGGGGGTCCAACACTGACGCCACTGTTGGGAAAGCGCAGCAGAGGTTGTTCTTCCTCAGGAAACTAAGGAAGTTCAACATCCCACAGAAGCTCCTGCTCCTCTTCTACTCCGCGATTGTGGAGTCGGTACTGTGCTCCTCGATACTCGTATGGTACAGCTCCGCCAGCGCGAGGGACAGATGCAGGCTCCAAAAGGTGGTCAGAACCGCAGAGAAGATCATCGGGGCCGACCTTCCCTCAGTCCAGGACCTGTACTTGTCCAGAGCTAAAAAGCGGGCAATGAAGATAGTAAAAGACCAGCTACACCCCGGCCACAGCATGTTTAACTTGCTTCCTTCAGGCAGGCGTTACAGGGCTGTACCCGCCAGATCCACCAGAAGCCTCAAAAGTTTCTTTCCCCAAGCTGTCCGCCTGCTAAACTCCTGAACATTGACTGACTAGACGTACATGTAACTCACTTGTGTCCCTACGGTATACCTATCTGTGTAACTTTACTTGCCCCCCCCCCCCACACACACACACACACACACACACACACCTGCTTACCTGTTACCTACTTGGCTGTTGTATAGCAAACCGAAGACAAATTCCTAGTATACGTAAGTATACCTGGCCAATAAAGCTGATTCTGATTCTGATTCTGAGTTACAAAGCGTGCCAAAAAACTATAATAGAATATACAAAGTGGGAAAGATTTTAAAACATAAGACGGTCACCGGTCGGAAATACGCGTTAGTCAAGTGGCGCGGGTACCACGCAAAATTTAACAGTTGGGTTGATGCATCAGAGATAAAAGATATATAAAACGTGCCGAGCTCTAAACAAGATGAGCAATGGATGACAAATTGTTTTACATAACCTTACCCAGCAATGCCTCAGCGGATACTTTTCCGCAAAATAAGATTTCTAACTATACAACAAAACTTCAAACATCAAAGGTGGCCAGTATACGCTGTATGTGTATACTGACATTATCGAGCACCAGAGCGTCGGTGATAGCTACGTACCGCTACTACGCACAGTTGAAATTAAGGGATATAACAATGAGGTGATCACAATACAATATGAGAAACCCGATTACGTACCATTGTGCAAAGCGCATTTTGACACTGTAGCCATAGAGATAAAGAACGACCAGAACAAGAACATCTCATTTAAGTTTGGTAAAGTGATCGTGAAACTACACTTTAGACATCGCAAACACGATATTTATTAACTAAACAGGATGGTCGCTGTTAAAAATTATGGCGATCCGGATCTCTACGCGCAATATTATAAAACGCAGGCCGGTAATGGATTACCAGGTTTTCACAGCAGTGCGTACATGTACGGATGCGGTTTAGGCGGTATTTTTCGAAGTCTTTTCAGAAAAGCTGTTCCTCTTTTCCGGAGAGGTTTAGAGTTAGCTAAACTGCATATGAAGACCGCGACACGTAATATAGCGAAAGACGTTATCGGACAAGCCACAACGGCCGTGATGAATAAGATACATGATGCGAACCAAGCAAAACAAGACGGTTCAAGACTAATATATACAAGAAAAGGCGTGTCTAAAAGAAAACGGAAGCGTATGATAGCGCTTCCACCTTGGGACATATCCTTTTTAAATAAAAACCAGAAACGACGCAACTCAAAGAAGAAGAGAAAGCCTAAGCGCTCCGTTGGTGATATTTTTTAAACATGTCTTTCATACACCACGAGTCCGTTGAATGCACAAAAACAGAGCAGGATCTTTTTGATGTGCCCCCGACACAAACTAGCATAGAGAAAAGTCTATACGTCGAAGTTCAACCTTTAGCGGCATTATCCGACACAGCGCCGCTTGAATTTTATATAGCGGCCAGCGGCGAACACTACTACGATCTGAACAACACGCTGCTGTACGTGACGTGCAAGATCGTACGAACCGATAACACACCGATACCACAAGGTGCGCGGGTCGCACTTATTCATTACCCCATAGCGACTTTATTCAACCAAGTGGATGTAACTTTGGGCGACAGGCTCATATCACAATCCAACAATCTTTACGCATACCGTGCGTACATTGAGACTATATTGAATTACAGCTCAGATGCTTTGTCAACAAAGCACACAACAGGATTATTTTACAAAGATTCGGCTGGAGAATTTAACAACACGGTGCTGGATGGACCGAATACGGGGTTCAAAAAACGAGCAGGAGCGACAGAGCAGAGTCGCACGGTTAAATTGCTAGGACCACTTCACTGCGACCTTTTTCATCGACATAAACTAATTTTAAACGCCGTTGACCTGAAGATTAAACTAACCAGAAACAAAGACGCATTCTGCTTAATGTCGGCTGAAGCGGATGCCTTTAAAATACAGATCACAGCGGCGTCCCTGTTCGTGAAAAGAGTGCCGGTCTCACCGGCTGTGCGGATTGGGCACGCACAGGCCCTGCGAAACGGCAACGCGAAATACGCGATTGACCGCATTGGGATGAAAATCTACAGCATACCAGCAGGCAGTAGAGTATTTAATCTAGAAAATCTATTTTTAGGTCAAGTGCCAAAAACAAATAAACAAAAAAGGAGAGGTATAACTTGCGCCTATGGAGCTGCTTGGTACTAAAACTCTGGGAAACACCACATCCAGTTATACATTTACAATTCCAATTTGAGAATAGTCCTCAAGCGCTACCAACAACCAAACAATCACATTAAAGAAATTGTGTATATATATATATGTGTGTGAGTCTCTCTCAGTCCTCAGGATATTAGGTATAATCCGCCTTGCGGTTCGCACCTCTGGACTGACCTCCTCACAGCGGGGGATGTTCCTTAAAAGGTTTCTTTCTCCACACTTCTTAACACCTCAAGCTTCCTGGGTCTCACCCCTTTTGCATAAAGAGACGCTCACCTTATATATGCGCCCTATGTGCCTTGAAAGGTTTCTTTTACTTCACTTCCTCTTTCACATCACCCTCCTTATACATATCACATCAGAGGCTGCTCCCGTCCCATATATAATATGCTCACCTTCAGGCAAGGCCCTATATGCCTTGAAAGGTTTCTTTTCCTCCGTCTGTCCTCTGTGGTTGTCTTTCCACACCTCAAAAGAACCCGTATGCAGTATACCCAATTGTTTAAAAAAGCAAAGTCCAAAGTTGCATAAAAATTATTCGAAAAAAATTTATTTTCAACAGACCATTCCATAAAACATTAAAATATATCCCCAAATATTAGTGGCCACAGGGTAATCCCACAGTATGCCTCTCGGAACCCGTCAGGGAGTAATATCTTACCCTGAAAAAACGGATTTTGTGGATTCCTCCTGAGAGGGAAAAAACCTTCTATATAAGAAAAAAGTGGGAAACCTTACCACTTGGGGTTAAAAAGATTGTGCCAACGCGTTTCGGATAACAAATCCTTCCTCAGGGCATAATGTGGGACCAACCTGGTAGGCATTTTATACCCTACTGCTGTCTCCCCTGATTCCCTCAGCCAATCGGGAATCCTTACTCCCAAATCATCATAAAAAACATTTAAAATCATTAAGTTTCAACTTTAAACTTTTCCTTACATTAATAACATCATTTGCAATGAATCAAATCATTATAAAACCATATGTTTCATGTGTTTCATACTTCTTAAACATTAATTGGTAAAGTGCAATACAAGGTATGGAGTACCGGATCCGTAAATTAACATATATCTCCTTTATTAAAAACAGATCAATTCCAAGTCCATTTATCCGTATTTCATACGTTGCTCCGTTCGTGTTGTAATTGCAGATCTCCGGTTATTACATCACTTCCTTTTCATGTGTCCGTCTTACATTGTGGACCCCTTGTCCTTACACAAGGTTCCCGTCTGTTAGGAGGTATGATTTCCCCCGCTGCTGACGGCCGTGACGTACTTCCGGTCTTTGACACGCAAACAGGAAGTTTGCTTGGAACGCAACCACATCTCGTCAGTGTTATTATGCCGGAGCCAACATACCGGAGCATATAAATGGACGAAAAATAATTGTATTAGGAAGATATACATAACCCTCATATTCTCTCTTATATAGCACTCCAATAAGACTTCAATATAGCAATTTCATGTAAAACTCATATATACTGCCGTCCCGATATACTGACTACTGATACATTTTCATTCCTTCATAAATTCATCATCAAAGAAACCATTTGACTTCGAAGTCTATATTTAACCCCTTTGGGGTCAAGGTACCCAATTCATAAATGGCTCTCATCTCTGTCCTCGCTAGATGTTCCTCCCCATTTTTTATTCTCCAACTTGGTGCGGCTATTTTAATACCACAAAATCCAATTAAATGGCTGATGTTACACATATGAGTTTTGCCAAAATGGGATGAGACACTATGGGATTCAAGACCTTTTTTGATATTACGGACATGCTCCGCCATTCTCACTTTAAGCATCCGTGTCGTCCGCCCCACATATTGTAGTCCACAGGCACATTCCAATAGGTATATACAGTTCTTACTATTACAGGTGATAAAGTCTTTAATATAATAGACTTTATTAGTTTGTGTGGATCTATATTGTGTTATTTTACTTTCTTTGTTTTTGCATGCCTTACACATGATACATAGACCACACCTAAAGAAGCCCTTAGATATATTTCTAGTAGGCATCCTAGGGGCCGTTACTACGCTTCTAACCACGTTTTCTTTTAAATTCTTGGCCCTCCTGTAAATGAACTTCGGGGTCTTAGTTATAGATTCCTTCAACGCAGGGTCTCTATTGAGGATAGACCAGTGTCTTCTTATGATGCCTTCAACTTGCTTATGTTGGCTGTTGTATGCTGTAATAAACGGTACTTCCTTATGTAATCTATTTACCTTTTCTGGTTTTTTACTTAGCATCTCCTCATGGTTATAAGTCCCTGTGGTTTCCATGACTAACTGGACCATTCCCTGGTCATACCCCTTAGCTTTGAATTGCTCTTGTAAGGTCTGTGCCTGTTCCCAGTATACTTCAATATCTGTGCAATTCCTTCGAATTCTTTGGAATTGACTTGCTGGAATACTCCGCAACCAGTTTTTATGATGGTTGCTGGAATGATCAATAAATGAGTTGCAATCTGTAAGCTTTGTATAATTGCTTGTTTTAATTTTGTCCTCTTCTATATAGATACGTAGGTCAAGAAAATTGACCTCTGCCTCACTAATATTAAAAGTGAGGTGTATATTATTATCATTGTTATTTAAATGTGCGCAAAAAACATCCAATGAGGGACGGTCCCCACTCCATACAAAAAGTACATCGTCAATGTAACGATTCCATGACACCAGACTGGCGCCAAGTTCATGGCCACTCCACACCTGTTGGTCTTCCCAGTGGGCCATGAATAAGTTTGCATAACTTGGCGCCAGCCTGGTGCCCATTGCGGTACCCATAAGTTGTAAGTAGAAAGAGCCATTGAACCAAAAAAAGTTATTGTGTAAAATTAAAGATGTTCCTTCCAATACAAAATTGATTCTTTCAAGTGAAAAACCTTCCTTTTCCATAGCGTATTTCAGGGCCTTTAGACCTATCTGGTGATCAATCACCGTATAAAGGGACGTCACATCAGCGGTTACCAACCAATACCCTGGATTCCAATCTACCGACTTTAATTTATTAATGGTAGCAATAGTATCCTTTAGGTAGGAACGGGTGGTCTTGACCATAGGTTGTAGTATATTGTCTATAAAGCAAGATAGATTTGACAAACTAGAATTGGTCCCTGCTACGATGGGACGCCCAGGGGGTGTTTCGCTATTTTTGTGTATTTTGGGCAAAATATAGAACACAGGTAGAGATGGATTTTCAATAATCATATACCTGTATTCCTCTTCTGTAATTGTACCCATCCCTAAATATAGACCCAAGAAAACTTCTAATTTTTTGTCTATACCATCACTGGGGTTTCCCCTAAGTTTTTGATAGGTGATATTATCTGTTAATTGCCTCATAATCTCCTTGTTATAATCATCGAGACCCATAATGGTAATGCTACCCCCCTTATCGGCGGGTTTTATTACCACTTCCTTATTATTTCTCAAGGAGGTAATAGCCTTTCTTTCTTCCTTTGTAAGGTTGGTTTTCCTGTTGGGTTTGAATGTAATACTCTCTAGATCGGCTTTTACTGCCTTTTCAAAAGATTCTATGAAACTTCCCTTTTTGTGCTCATTGGATGTTTTTTGCGCACATTTAAATAACAATGATAATAATATACACCTCACTTTTAATATTAGTGAGGCAGAGGTCAATTTTCTTGACCTACGTATCTATATAGAAGAGGACAAAATTAAAACAAGCAATTATACAAAGCTTACAGATTGCAACTCATTTATTGATCATTCCAGCAACCATCATAAAAACTGGTTGCGGAGTATTCCAGCAAGTCAATTCCAAAGAATTCGAAGGAATTGCACAGATATTGAAGTATACTGGGAACAGGCACAGACCTTACAAGAGCAATTCAAAGCTAAGGGGTATGACCAGGGAATGGTCCAGTTAGTCATGGAAACCACAGGGACTTATAACCATGAGGAGATGCTAAGTAAAAAACCAGAAAAGGTAAATAGATTACATAAGGAAGTACCGTTTATTACAGCATACAACAGCCAACATAAGCAAGTTGAAGGCATCATAAGAAGACACTGGTCTATCCTCAATAGAGACCCTGCGTTGAAGGAATCTATAACTAAGACCCCGAAGTTCATTTACAGGAGGGCCAAGAATTTAAAAGAAAACGTGGTTAGAAGCGTAGTAACGGCCCCTAGGATGCCTACTAGAAATATATCTAAGGGCTTCTTTAGGTGTGGTCTATGTATCATGTGTAAGGCATGCAAAAACAAAGAAAGTAAAATAACACAATATAGATCCACACAAACTAATAAAGTCTATTATATTAAAGACTTTATCACCTGTAATAGTAAGAACTGTATATACCTATTGGAATGTGCCTGTGGACTACAATATGTGGGGCGGACGACACGGATGCTTAAAGTGAGAATGGCGGAGCATGTCCGTAATATCAAAAAAGGTCTTGAATCCCATAGTGTCTCATCCCATTTTGGCAAAACTCATATGTGTAACATCAGCCATTTAATTGGATTTTGTGGTATTAAAATAGCCGCACCAAGTTGGAGAATAAAAAATGGGGAGGAACATCTAGCGAGGACAGAGATGAGAGCCATTTATGAATTGGGTACCTTGACCCCAAAGGGGTTAAATATAGACTTCGAAGTCAAATGGTTTCTTTGATGATGAATTTATGAAGGAATGAAAATGTATCAGTAGTCAGTATATCGGGACGGCAGTATATATGAGTTTTACATGAAATTGCTATATTGAAGTCTTATTGGAGTGCTATATAAGAGAGAATATGAGGGTTATGTATATCTTCCTAATACAATTATTTTTCGTCCATTTATATGCTCCGGTATGTTGGCTCCGGCATAATAACACTGACGAGATGTGGTTGCGTTCCAAGCAAACTTCCTGTTTGCGTGTCAAAGACCGGAAGTACGTCACGGCCGTCAGCAGCGGGGGAAATCATACCTCCTAACAGACGGGAACCTTGTGTAAGGACAAGGGGTCCACAATGTAAGACGGACACATGAAAAGGAAGTGATGTAATAACCGGAGATCTGCAATTACAACACGAACGGAGCAACGTATGAAATACGGATAAATGGACTTGGAATTGATCTGTTTTTAATAAAGGAGATATATGTTAATTTACGGATCCGGTACTCCATACCTTGTATTGCACTTTACCAATTAATGTTTAAGAAGTATGAAACACATGAAACATATGGTTTTATAATGATTTGATTCATTGCAAATGATGTTATTAATGTAAGGAAAAGTTTAAAGTTGAAACTTAATGATTTTAAATGTTTTTTATGATGATTTGGGAGTAAGGATTCCCGATTGGCTGAGGGAATCAGGGGAGACAGCAGTAGGGTATAAAATGCCTACCAGGTTGGTCCCACATTATGCCCTGAGGAAGGATTTGTTATCCGAAACGCGTTGGCACAATCTTTTTAACCCCAAGTGGTAAGGTTTCCCACTTTTTTCTTATATAGAAGGTTTTTTCCCTCTCAGGAGGAATCCACAAAATCCGTTTTTTCAGGGTAAGATATTACTCCCTGACGGGTTCCGAGAGGCATACTGTGGGATTACCCTGTGGCCACTAATATTTGGGGATATATTTTAATGTTTTATGGAATGGTCTGTTGAAAATAAATTTTTTTCGAATAATTTTTATGCAACTTTGGACTTTGCTTTTTTAAACAATTGGGTATACTGCATACGGGTTCTTTTGAGGTGTGGAAAGACAACCACAGAGGACAGACGGAGGAAAAGAAACCTTTCAAGGCATATAGGGCCTTGCCTGAAGGTGAGCATATTATATATGGGACGGGAGCAGCCTCTGATGTGATATGTATAAGGAGGGTGATGTGAAAGAGGAAGTGAAGTAAAAGAAACCTTTCAAGGCACATAGGGCGCATATATAAGGTGAGCGTCTCTTTATGCAAAAGGGGTGAGACCCAGGAAGCTTGAGGTGTTAAGAAGTGTGGAGAAAGAAACCTTTTAAGGAACATCCCCCGCTGTGAGGAGGTCAGTCCAGAGGTGCGAACCGCAAGGCGGATTATACCTAATATCCTGAGGACTGAGAGAGACTCACACACATATATATATATACACAATTTCTTTAATGTGATTGTTTGGTTGTTGGTAGCGCTTGAGGACTATTCTCAAATTGGAATTGTAAATGTATAACTGGATGTGGTGTTTCCCAGAGTTTTAGTACCAAGCAGCTCCATAGGCGCAAGTTATACCTCTCCTTTTTTGTTTATTTGGATATTCTGTATACACCATTTGGGGTGTGTCTTGCAGCCTGATTACATAATGTTTGGCCATAGGGCTCAGAGAAAAGCCCAGATGGATGATATTTTTGGAGGAAAAAATTACGATCTAATGGATATTAATTTGGATAAAGTTATGTATAAACTAGAAAAATTGTTGATTCAAGAAGGAAAATTATGGTGGGAGGTGGCTTCTCTAGAGAGGTATTGTGTTGATGGATTAATACCTAGAGGATTAAAGATAAACAAACTCCCATCCTTTCAGAGAGAGTCAGGCGAGTTCATTGAATCATGGCAAAAAACAATTAATGCATGTTCCTTCTCTCTAATGGAGTTAATCATTGGTGAGAAAAAAAGAGAGTTACAAGGGGTTGAGGGGGAAATTGAAACCTATAAATCTCTAGCAGGACCCTATATAGGGTCTAAGGAATATAAAGATATGGAGGAAGTCATTACTACGAAAATCTTGAGGAATGAGAGAGAAATCAAAAATAAAAAACAAAAAAAATATAATAGGGATAAAAAAGATAAGGAAGAGGAATTAAGAGAACCTCCTAGGGAGAGGGGGGCTGATATGAACCCAACATATCAGGCCCTACCAAAAAGGTCACCTAGGAGAAATAATAGGAGATTTATTAGGAATAGGGAAACCCCTTTAGAATCAAATAGGATGAAAGAAATACAAAACTCCAATATATCTAAGCAAAGATATACCTATAAGGATAGACAAAGGGAGATAACCCCTAGAAGAGAGGTAAATACACTCAGAAGAAACAGGGGAGATCAAGAAAGAAGAGTTGTTCATGATGAGGATAGACAAAGAAGGTTTTCAAAATGGGGAAAGAACCCACGTGAGGAAAGGGAGGATGTATCAGGGACATCCCATAAAGATCAAAGATGGAGAGATAATGATAGATATCATGAAGAACCCCGTAGACCACAAAATTCCACCAATTCGTCTTTTTTAGAGAGGGGAACATATGTACCTCCAAGAAGAAGATAATACATAACAAACGGGGGAAAAGAGGGGGTAAAAACAAGTCCCTGAACAAAAAAAGAAGAGATAGGAGAAAATTAAATGAAGAAAATGTAGAAAGAAACCCCATTACTGATATTGAAACAATTCAGGAGGACCCTCAGAAAAATAAATCAGGAGTAACCAAGATTTATAATTTGAGTGGGTATACACTCACAACCCATGAGAAATCCATCCTTGAAAAAGGACTTAAATTTGCTCCCACAAACAGATGTGATAAATTTGAAGTTCTTATTGATGTAGAAAAGTTAGTTAGACGACTGACCTTAAAAAGATTCTTCAGTGAAATACCGGAGGGTGACATTGAAGAGAATATCAATATAGGATCTAAATTTAAAAAAAGATCCAAGTTTTACCCTAAGCACAAAAAGGGAAGTTTCATAGAATCTTTTGAAAAGGCAGTAAAAGCCGATCTAGAGAGTATTACATTCAAACCCAACAGGAAAACCAACCTTACAAAGGAAGAAAGAAAGGCTATTACCTCCTTGAGAAATAATAAGGAAGTGGTAATAAAACCCGCCGATAAGGGGGGTAGCATTATCATTATGGGTCTCGATGATTATAACAAGGAGATTATGAGGCAATTAACAGATAATATCACCTATCAAAAACTTAGGGGAAACCCCAGTGATGGTATAGACAAAAAATTAGAAGTTTTCTTGGGTCTATATTTAGGGATGGGTACAATTACAGAAGAGGAATACAGGTATATGATTATTGAAAATCCATCTCTACCTGTGTTCTATATTTTGCCCAAAATACACAAAAATAGCGAAACACCCCCTGGGCGTCCCATCGTAGCAGGGACCAATTCTAGTTTGTCAAATCTATCTTGCTTTATAGACAATATACTACAACCTATGGTCAAGACCACCCGTTCCTACCTAAAGAATACTATTGCTACCATTAATAAATTAAAGTCGGTAGATTGGAATCCAGGGTATTGGTTGGTAACCGCTGATGTGACGTCCCTTTATACGGTGATTGATCACCAGATAGGTCTAAAGGCCCTGAAATACGCTATGGAAAAGGAAGGTTTTTCACTTGAAAGAATCAATTTTGTATTGGAAGGAACATCTTTAATTTTACACAATAACTTTTTTTGGTTCAATGGCTCTTTCTACTTACAACTTATGGGTACCGCAATGGGCACCAGGCTGGCGCCAAGTTATGCAAACTTATTCATGGCCCACTGGGAAGACCAACAGGTGTGGAGTGGCCATGAACTTGGCGCCAGTCTGGTGTCATGGAATCGTTACATTGACGATGTACTTTTTGTATGGAGTGGGGACCGTCCCTCATTGGATGTTTTTTGCGCACATTTAAATAACAATGATAATAATATACACCTCACTTTTAATATTAGTGAGGCAGAGGTCAATTTTCTTGACCTACGTATCTATATAGAAGAGGACAAAATTAAAACAAGCAATTATACAAAGCTTACAGATTGCAACTCATTTATTGATCATTCCAGCAACCATCATAAAAACTGGTTGCGGAGTATTCCAGCAAGTCAATTCCAAAGAATTCGAAGGAATTGCACAGATATTGAAGTATACTGGGAACAGGCACAGACCTTACAAGAGCAATTCAAAGCTAAGGGGTATGACCAGGGAATGGTCCAGTTAGTCATGGAAACCACAGGGACTTATAACCATGAGGAGATGCTAAGTAAAAAACCAGAAAAGGTAAATAGATTACATAAGGAAGTACCGTTTATTACAGCATACAACAGCCAACATAAGCAAGTTGAAGGCATCATAAGAAGACACTGGTCTATCCTCAATAGAGACCCTGCGTTGAAGGAATCTATAACTAAGACCCCGAAGTTCATTTACAGGAGGGCCAAGAATTTAAAAGAAAACGTGGTTAGAAGCGTAGTAACGGCCCCTAGGATGCCTACTAGAAATATATCTAAGGGCTTCTTTAGGTGTGGTCTATGTATCATGTGTAAGGCATGCAAAAACAAAGAAAGTAAAATAACACAATATAGATCCACACAAACTAATAAAGTCTATTATATTAAAGACTTTATCACCTGTAATAGTAAGAACTGTATATACCTATTGGAATGTGCCTGTGGACTACAATATGTGGGGCGGACGACACGGATGCTTAAAGTGAGAATGGCGGAGCATGTCCGTAATATCAAAAAAGGTCTTGAATCCCATAGTGTCTCATCCCATTTTGGCAAAACTCATATGTGTAACATCAGCCATTTAATTGGATTTTGTGGTATTAAAATAGCCGCACCAAGTTGGAGAATAAAAAATGGGGAGGAACATCTAGCGAGGACAGAGATGAGAGCCATTTATGAATTGGGTACCTTGACCCCAAAGGGGTTAAATATAGACTTCGAAGTCAAATGGTTTCTTTGATGATGAATTTATGAAGGAATGAAAATGTATCAGTAGTCAGTATATCGGGACGGCAGTATATATGAGTTTTACATGAAATTGCTATATTGAAGTCTTATTGGAGTGCTATATAAGAGAGAATATGAGGGTTATGTATATCTTCCTAATACAATTATTTTTCGTCCATTTATATGCTCCGGTATGTTGGCTCCGGCATAATAACACTGACGAGATGTGGTTGCGTTCCAAGCAAACTTCCTGTTTGCGTGTCAAAGACCGGAAGTACGTCACGGCCGTCAGCAGCGGGGGAAATCATACCTCCTAACAGACGGGAACCTTGTGTAAGGACAAGGGGTCCACAATGTAAGACGGACACATGAAAAGGAAGTGATGTAATAACCGGAGATCTGCAATTACAACACGAACGGAGCAACGTATGAAATACGGATAAATGGACTTGGAATTGATCTGTTTTTAATAAAGGAGATATATGTTAATTTACGGATCCGGTACTCCATACCTTGTATTGCACTTTACCAATTAATGTTTAAGAAGTATGAAACACATGAAACATATGGTTTTATAATGATTTGATTCATTGCAAATGATGTTATTAATGTAAGGAAAAGTTTAAAGTTGAAACTTAATGATTTTAAATGTTTTTTATGATGATTTGGGAGTAAGGATTCCCGATTGGCTGAGGGAATCAGGGGAGACAGCAGTAGGGTATAAAATGCCTACCAGGTTGGTCCCACATTATGCCCTGAGGAAGGATTTGTTATCCGAAACGCGTTGGCACAATCTTTTTAACCCCAAGTGGTAAGGTTTCCCACTTTTTTCTTATATAGAAGGTTTTTTCCCTCTCAGGAGGAATCCACAAAATCCGTTTTTTCAGGGTAAGATATTACTCCCTGACGGGTTCCGAGAGGCATACTGTGGGATTACCCTGTGGCCACTAATATTTGGGGATATATTTTAATGTTTTATGGAATGGTCTGTTGAAAATAAATTTTTTTCGAATAATTTTTATGCAACTTTGGACTTTGCTTTTTTAAACAATTGGGTATACTGCATACGGGTTCTTTTGAGGTGTGGAAAGACAACCACAGAGGACAGACGGAGGAAAAGAAACCTTTCAAGGCATATAGGGCCTTGCCTGAAGGTGAGCATATTATATATGGGACGGGAGCAGCCTCTGATGTGATATGTATAAGGAGGGTGATGTGAAAGAGGAAGTGAAGTAAAAGAAACCTTTCAAGGCACATAGGGCGCATATATAAGGTGAGCGTCTCTTTATGCAAAAGGGGTGAGACCCAGGAAGCTTGAGGTGTTAAGAAGTGTGGAGAAAGAAACCTTTTAAGGAACATCCCCCGCTGTGAGGAGGTCAGTCCAGAGGTGCGAACCGCAAGGCGGATTATACCTAATATCCTGAGGACTGAGAGAGACTCACACACATATATATATATATACACAATTTCTTTAATGTGATTGTTTGGTTGTTGGTAGCGCTTGAGGACTATTCTCAAATTGGAATTGTAAATGTATAACTGGATGTGGTGTTTCCCAGAGTTTTAGTACCAAGCAGCTCCATAGGCGCAAGTTATACCTCTCCTTTTTTGTTTATTTGGATATTCTGTATACACCATTTGGGGTGTGTCTTGCAGCCTGATTACATAATGTTTGGCCATAGGGCTCAGAGAAAAGCCCAGATGGATGATATTTTTGGAGGAAAAAATTACGATCTAATGGATATTAATTTGGATAAAGTTATGTATAAACTAGAAAAATTGTTGATTCAAGAAGGAAAATTATGGTGGGAGGTGGCTTCTCTAGAGAGGTATTGTGTTGATGGATTAATACCTAGAGGATTAAAGATAAACAAACTCCCATCCTTTCAGAGAGAGTCAGGCGAGTTCATTGAATCATGGCAAAAAACAATTAATGCATGTTCCTTCTCTCTAATGGAGTTAATCATTGGTGAGAAAAAAAGAGAGTTACAAGGGGTTGAGGGGGAAATTGAAACCTATAAATCTCTAGCAGGACCCTATATAGGGTCTAAGGAATATAAAGATATGGAGGAAGTCATTACTACGAAAATCTTGAGGAATGAGAGAGAAATCAAAAATAAAAAACAAAAAAAATATAATAGGGATAAAAAAGATAAGGAAGAGGAATTAAGAGAACCTCCTAGGGAGAGGGGGGCTGATATGAACCCAACATATCAGGCCCTACCAAAAAGGTCACCTAGGAGAAATAATAGGAGATTTATTAGGAATAGGGAAACCCCTTTAGAATCAAATAGGATGAAAGAAATACAAAACTCCAATATATCTAAGCAAAGATATACCTATAAGGATAGACAAAGGGAGATAACCCCTAGAAGAGAGGTAAATACACTCAGAAGAAACAGGGGAGATCAAGAAAGAAGAGTTGTTCATGATGAGGATAGACAAAGAAGGTTTTCAAAATGGGGAAAGAACCCACGTGAGGAAAGGGAGGATGTATCAGGGACATCCCATAAAGATCAAAGATGGAGAGATAATGATAGATATCATGAAGAACCCCGTAGACCACAAAATTCCACCAATTCGTCTTTTTTAGAGAGGGGAACATATGTACCTCCAAGAAGAAGATAATACATAACAAACGGGGGAAAAGAGGGGGTAAAAACAAGTCCCTGAACAAAAAAAGAAGAGATAGGAGAAAATTAAATGAAGAAAATGTAGAAAGAAACCCCATTACTGATATTGAAACAATTCAGGAGGACCCTCAGAAAAATAAATCAGGAGTAACCAAGATTTATAATTTGAGTGGGTATACACTCACAACCCATGAGAAATCCATCCTTGAAAAAGGACTTAAATTTGCTCCCACAAACAGATGTGATAAATTTGAAGTTCTTATTGATGTAGAAAAGTTAGTTAGACGACTGACCTTAAAAAGATTCTTCAGTGAAATACCGGAGGGTGACATTGAAGAGAATATCAATATAGGATCTAAATTTAAAAAAAGATCCAAGTTTTACCCTAAGCACAAAAAGGGAAGTTTCATAGAATCTTTTGAAAAGGCAGTAAAAGCCGATCTAGAGAGTATTACATTCAAACCCAACAGGAAAACCAACCTTACAAAGGAAGAAAGAAAGGCTATTACCTCCTTGAGAAATAATAAGGAAGTGGTAATAAAACCCGCCGATAAGGGGGGTAGCATTATCATTATGGGTCTCGATGATTATAACAAGGAGATTATGAGGCAATTAACAGATAATATCACCTATCAAAAACTTAGGGGAAACCCCAGTGATGGTATAGACAAAAAATTAGAAGTTTTCTTGGGTCTATATTTAGGGATGGGTACAATTACAGAAGAGGAATACAGGTATATGATTATTGAAAATCCATCTCTACCTGTGTTCTATATTTTGCCCAAAATACACAAAAATAGCGAAACACCCCCTGGGCGTCCCATCGTAGCAGGGACCAATTCTAGTTTGTCAAATCTATCTTGCTTTATAGACAATATACTACAACCTATGGTCAAGACCACCCGTTCCTACCTAAAGAATACTATTGCTACCATTAATAAATTAAAGTCGGTAGATTGGAATCCAGGGTATTGGTTGGTAACCGCTGATGTGACGTCCCTTTATACGGTGATTGATCACCAGATAGGTCTAAAGGCCCTGAAATACGCTATGGAAAAGGAAGGTTTTTCACTTGAAAGAATCAATTTTGTATTGGAAGGAACATCTTTAATTTTACACAATAACTTTTTTTGGTTCAATGGCTCTTTCTACTTACAACTTATGGGTACCGCAATGGGCACCAGGCTGGCGCCAAGTTATGCAAACTTATTCATGGCCCACTGGGAAGACCAACAGGTGTGGAGTGGCCATGAACTTGGCGCCAGTCTGGTGTCATGGAATCGTTACATTGACGATGTACTTTTTGTATGGAGTGGGGACCGTCCCTCATTGGATGTTTTTTGCGCACATTTAAATAACAATGATAATAATATACACCTCACTTTTAATATTAGTGAGGCAGAGGTCAATTTTCTTGACCTACGTATCTATATAGAAGAGGACAAAATTAAAACAAGCAATTATACAAAGCTTACAGATTGCAACTCATTTATTGATCATTCCAGCAACCATCATAAAAACTGGTTGCGGAGTATTCCAGCAAGTCAATTCCAAAGAATTCGAAGGAATTGCACAGATATTGAAGTATACTGGGAACAGGCACAGACCTTACAAGAGCAATTCAAAGCTAAGGGGTATGACCAGGGAATGGTCCAGTTAGTCATGGAAACCACAGGGACTTATAACCATGAGGAGATGCTAAGTAAAAAACCAGAAAAGGTAAATAGATTACATAAGGAAGTACCGTTTATTACAGCATACAACAGCCAACATAAGCAAGTTGAAGGCATCATAAGAAGACACTGGTCTATCCTCAATAGAGACCCTGCGTTGAAGGAATCTATAACTAAGACCCCGAAGTTCATTTACAGGAGGGCCAAGAATTTAAAAGAAAACGTGGTTAGAAGCGTAGTAACGGCCCCTAGGATGCCTACTAGAAATATATCTAAGGGCTTCTTTAGGTGTGGTCTATGTATCATGTGTAAGGCATGCAAAAACAAAGAAAGTAAAATAACACAATATAGATCCACACAAACTAATAAAGTCTATTATATTAAAGACTTTATCACCTGTAATAGTAAGAACTGTATATACCTATTGGAATGTGCCTGTGGACTACAATATGTGGGGCGGACGACACGGATGCTTAAAGTGAGAATGGCGGAGCATGTCCGTAATATCAAAAAAGGTCTTGAATCCCATAGTGTCTCATCCCATTTTGGCAAAACTCATATGTGTAACATCAGCCATTTAATTGGATTTTGTGGTATTAAAATAGCCGCACCAAGTTGGAGAATAAAAAATGGGGAGGAACATCTAGCGAGGACAGAGATGAGAGCCATTTATGAATTGGGTACCTTGACCCCAAAGGGGTTAAATATAGACTTCGAAGTCAAATGGTTTCTTTGATGATGAATTTATGAAGGAATGAAAATGTATCAGTAGTCAGTATATCGGGACGGCAGTATATATGAGTTTTACATGAAATTGCTATATTGAAGTCTTATTGGAGTGCTATATAAGAGAGAATATGAGGGTTATGTATATCTTCCTAATACAATTATTTTTCGTCCATTTATATGCTCCGGTATGTTGGCTCCGGCATAATAACACTGACGAGATGTGGTTGCGTTCCAAGCAAACTTCCTGTTTGCGTGTCAAAGACCGGAAGTACGTCACGGCCGTCAGCAGCGGGGGAAATCATACCTCCTAACAGACGGGAACCTTGTGTAAGGACAAGGGGTCCACAATGTAAGACGGACACATGAAAAGGAAGTGATGTAATAACCGGAGATCTGCAATTACAACACGAACGGAGCAACGTATGAAATACGGATAAATGGACTTGGAATTGATCTGTTTTTAATAAAGGAGATATATGTTAATTTACGGATCCGGTACTCCATACCTTGTATTGCACTTTACCAATTAATGTTTAAGAAGTATGAAACACATGAAACATATGGTTTTATAATGATTTGATTCATTGCAAATGATGTTATTAATGTAAGGAAAAGTTTAAAGTTGAAACTTAATGATTTTAAATGTTTTTTATGATGATTTGGGAGTAAGGATTCCCGATTGGCTGAGGGAATCAGGGGAGACAGCAGTAGGGTATAAAATGCCTACCAGGTTGGTCCCACATTATGCCCTGAGGAAGGATTTGTTATCCGAAACGCGTTGGCACAATCTTTTTAACCCCAAGTGGTAAGGTTTCCCACTTTTTTCTTATATAGAAGGTTTTTTCCCTCTCAGGAGGAATCCACAAAATCCGTTTTTTCAGGGTAAGATATTACTCCCTGACGGGTTCCGAGAGGCATACTGTGGGATTACCCTGTGGCCACTAATATTTGGGGATATATTTTAATGTTTTATGGAATGGTCTGTTGAAAATAAATTTTTTTCGAATAATTTTTATGCAACTTTGGACTTTGCTTTTTTAAACAATTGGGTATACTGCATACGGGTTCTTTTGAGGTGTGGAAAGACAACCACAGAGGACAGACGGAGGAAAAGAAACCTTTCAAGGCATATAGGGCCTTGCCTGAAGGTGAGCATATTATATATGGGACGGGAGCAGCCTCTGATGTGATATGTATAAGGAGGGTGATGTGAAAGAGGAAGTGAAGTAAAAGAAACCTTTCAAGGCACATAGGGCGCATATATAAGGTGAGCGTCTCTTTATGCAAAAGGGGTGAGACCCAGGAAGCTTGAGGTGTTAAGAAGTGTGGAGAAAGAAACCTTTTAAGGAACATCCCCCGCTGTGAGGAGGTCAGTCCAGAGGTGCGAACCGCAAGGCGGATTATACCTAATATCCTGAGGACTGAGAGAGACTCACACACATATATATATATATACACAATTTCTTTAATGTGATTGTTTGGTTGTTGGTAGCGCTTGAGGACTATTCTCAAATTGGAATTGTAAATGTATAACTGGATGTGGTGTTTCCCAGAGTTTTAGTACCAAGCAGCTCCATAGGCGCAAGTTATACCTCTCCTTTTTTGTTTATTTGGATATTCTGTATACACCATTTGGGGTGTGTCTTGCAGCCTGATTACATAATGTTTGGCCATAGGGCTCAGAGAAAAGCCCAGATGGATGATATTTTTGGAGGAAAAAATTACGATCTAATGGATATTAATTTGGATAAAGTTATGTATAAACTAGAAAAATTGTTGATTCAAGAAGGAAAATTATGGTGGGAGGTGGCTTCTCTAGAGAGGTATTGTGTTGATGGATTAATACCTAGAGGATTAAAGATAAACAAACTCCCATCCTTTCAGAGAGAGTCAGGCGAGTTCATTGAATCATGGCAAAAAACAATTAATGCATGTTCCTTCTCTCTAATGGAGTTAATCATTGGTGAGAAAAAAAGAGAGTTACAAGGGGTTGAGGGGGAAATTGAAACCTATAAATCTCTAGCAGGACCCTATATAGGGTCTAAGGAATATAAAGATATGGAGGAAGTCATTACTACGAAAATCTTGAGGAATGAGAGAGAAATCAAAAATAAAAAACAAAAAAAATATAATAGGGATAAAAAAGATAAGGAAGAGGAATTAAGAGAACCTCCTAGGGAGAGGGGGGCTGATATGAACCCAACATATCAGGCCCTACCAAAAAGGTCACCTAGGAGAAATAATAGGAGATTTATTAGGAATAGGGAAACCCCTTTAGAATCAAATAGGATGAAAGAAATACAAAACTCCAATATATCTAAGCAAAGATATACCTATAAGGATAGACAAAGGGAGATAACCCCTAGAAGAGAGGTAAATACACTCAGAAGAAACAGGGGAGATCAAGAAAGAAGAGTTGTTCATGATGAGGATAGACAAAGAAGGTTTTCAAAATGGGGAAAGAACCCACGTGAGGAAAGGGAGGATGTATCAGGGACATCCCATAAAGATCAAAGATGGAGAGATAATGATAGATATCATGAAGAACCCCGTAGACCACAAAATTCCACCAATTCGTCTTTTTTAGAGAGGGGAACATATGTACCTCCAAGAAGAAGATAATACATAACAAACGGGGGAAAAGAGGGGGTAAAAACAAGTCCCTGAACAAAAAAAGAAGAGATAGGAGAAAATTAAATGAAGAAAATGTAGAAAGAAACCCCATTACTGATATTGAAACAATTCAGGAGGACCCTCAGAAAAATAAATCAGGAGTAACCAAGATTTATAATTTGAGTGGGTATACACTCACAACCCATGAGAAATCCATCCTTGAAAAAGGACTTAAATTTGCTCCCACAAACAGATGTGATAAATTTGAAGTTCTTATTGATGTAGAAAAGTTAGTTAGACGACTGACCTTAAAAAGATTCTTCAGTGAAATACCGGAGGGTGACATTGAAGAGAATATCAATATAGGATCTAAATTTAAAAAAAGATCCAAGTTTTACCCTAAGCACAAAAAGGGAAGTTTCATAGAATCTTTTGAAAAGGCAGTAAAAGCCGATCTAGAGAGTATTACATTCAAACCCAACAGGAAAACCAACCTTACAAAGGAAGAAAGAAAGGCTATTACCTCCTTGAGAAATAATAAGGAAGTGGTAATAAAACCCGCCGATAAGGGGGGTAGCATTATCATTATGGGTCTCGATGATTATAACAAGGAGATTATGAGGCAATTAACAGATAATATCACCTATCAAAAACTTAGGGGAAACCCCAGTGATGGTATAGACAAAAAATTAGAAGTTTTCTTGGGTCTATATTTAGGGATGGGTACAATTACAGAAGAGGAATACAGGTATATGATTATTGAAAATCCATCTCTACCTGTGTTCTATATTTTGCCCAAAATACACAAAAATAGCGAAACACCCCCTGGGCGTCCCATCGTAGCAGGGACCAATTCTAGTTTGTCAAATCTATCTTGCTTTATAGACAATATACTACAACCTATGGTCAAGACCACCCGTTCCTACCTAAAGAATACTATTGCTACCATTAATAAATTAAAGTCGGTAGATTGGAATCCAGGGTATTGGTTGGTAACCGCTGATGTGACGTCCCTTTATACGGTGATTGATCACCAGATAGGTCTAAAGGCCCTGAAATACGCTATGGAAAAGGAAGGTTTTTCACTTGAAAGAATCAATTTTGTATTGGAAGGAACATCTTTAATTTTACACAATAACTTTTTTTGGTTCAATGGCTCTTTCTACTTACAACTTATGGGTACCGCAATGGGCACCAGGCTGGCGCCAAGTTATGCAAACTTATTCATGGCCCACTGGGAAGACCAACAGGTGTGGAGTGGCCATGAACTTGGCGCCAGTCTGGTGTCATGGAATCGTTACATTGACGATGTACTTTTTGTATGGAGTGGGGACCGTCCCTCATTGGATGTTTTTTGCGCACATTTAAATAACAATGATAATAATATACACCTCACTTTTAATATTAGTGAGGCAGAGGTCAATTTTCTTGACCTACGTATCTATATAGAAGAGGACAAAATTAAAACAAGCAATTATACAAAGCTTACAGATTGCAACTCATTTATTGATCATTCCAGCAACCATCATAAAAACTGGTTGCGGAGTATTCCAGCAAGTCAATTCCAAAGAATTCGAAGGAATTGCACAGATATTGAAGTATACTGGGAACAGGCACAGACCTTACAAGAGCAATTCAAAGCTAAGGGGTATGACCAGGGAATGGTCCAGTTAGTCATGGAAACCACAGGGACTTATAACCATGAGGAGATGCTAAGTAAAAAACCAGAAAAGGTAAATAGATTACATAAGGAAGTACCGTTTATTACAGCATACAACAGCCAACATAAGCAAGTTGAAGGCATCATAAGAAGACACTGGTCTATCCTCAATAGAGACCCTGCGTTGAAGGAATCTATAACTAAGACCCCGAAGTTCATTTACAGGAGGGCCAAGAATTTAAAAGAAAACGTGGTTAGAAGCGTAGTAACGGCCCCTAGGATGCCTACTAGAAATATATCTAAGGGCTTCTTTAGGTGTGGTCTATGTATCATGTGTAAGGCATGCAAAAACAAAGAAAGTAAAATAACACAATATAGATCCACACAAACTAATAAAGTCTATTATATTAAAGACTTTATCACCTGTAATAGTAAGAACTGTATATACCTATTGGAATGTGCCTGTGGACTACAATATGTGGGGCGGACGACACGGATGCTTAAAGTGAGAATGGCGGAGCATGTCCGTAATATCAAAAAAGGTCTTGAATCCCATAGTGTCTCATCCCATTTTGGCAAAACTCATATGTGTAACATCAGCCATTTAATTGGATTTTGTGGTATTAAAATAGCCGCACCAAGTTGGAGAATAAAAAATGGGGAGGAACATCTAGCGAGGACAGAGATGAGAGCCATTTATGAATTGGGTACCTTGACCCCAAAGGGGTTAAATATAGACTTCGAA
Source organism: Pseudophryne corroboree (assembly GCF_028390025.1). Classification (NCBI taxonomy): domain Eukaryota; kingdom Metazoa; phylum Chordata; class Amphibia; order Anura; family Myobatrachidae; genus Pseudophryne; species Pseudophryne corroboree. Next base: position 189,455,888 of record NC_086453.1, read on the forward strand.
GTCAAATGGTTTCTTTGATGATGAATTTATGAAGGAATGAAAATGTATCAGTAGTCAGTATATCGGGACGGCAGTATATATGAGTTTTACATGAAATTGCTATATTGAAGTCTTATTGGAGTGCTATATAAGAGAGAATATGAGGGTTATGTATATCTTCCTAATACAATTATTTTTCGTCCATTTATATGCTCCGGTATGTTGGCTCCGGCATAATAACACTGACGAGATGTGGTTGCGTTCCAAGCAAACTTCCTGTTTGCGTGTCAAAGACCGGAAGTACGTCACGGCCGTCAGCAGCGGGGGAAATCATACCTCCTAACAGACGGGAACCTTGTGTAAGGACAAGGGGTCCACAATGTAAGACGGACACATGAAAAGGAAGTGATGTAATAACCGGAGATCTGCAATTACAACACGAACGGAGCAACGTATGAAATACGGATAAATGGACTTGGAATTGATCTGTTTTTAATAAAGGAGATATATGTTAATTTACGGATCCGGTACTCCATACCTTGTATTGCACTTTACCAATTAATGTTTAAGAAGTATGAAACACATGAAACATATGGTTTTATAATGATTTGATTCATTGCAAATGATGTTATTAATGTAAGGAAAAGTTTAAAGTTGAAACTTAATGATTTTAAATGTTTTTTATGATGATTTGGGAGTAAGGATTCCCGATTGGCTGAGGGAATCAGGGGAGACAGCAGTAGGGTATAAAATGCCTACCAGGTTGGTCCCACATTATGCCCTGAGGAAGGATTTGTTATCCGAAACGCGTTGGCACAATCTTTTTAACCCCAAGTGGTAAGGTTTCCCACTTTTTTCTTATATAGAAGGTTTTTTCCCTCTCAGGAGGAATCCACAAAATCCGTTTTTTCAGGGTAAGATATTACTCCCTGACGGGTTCCGAGAGGCATACTGTGGGATTACCCTGTGGCCACTAATATTTGGGGATATATTTTAATGTTTTATGGAATGGTCTGTTGAAAATAAATTTTTTTCGAATAATTTTTATGCAACTTTGGACTTTGCTTTTTTAAACAATTGGGTATACTGCATACGGGTTCTTTTGAGGTGTGGAAAGACAACCACAGAGGACAGACGGAGGAAAAGAAACCTTTCAAGGCATATAGGGCCTTGCCTGAAGGTGAGCATATTATATATGGGACGGGAGCAGCCTCTGATGTGATATGTATAAGGAGGGTGATGTGAAAGAGGAAGTGAAGTAAAAGAAACCTTTCAAGGCACATAGGGCGCATATATAAGGTGAGCGTCTCTTTATGCAAAAGGGGTGAGACCCAGGAAGCTTGAGGTGTTAAGAAGTGTGGAGAAAGAAACCTTTTAAGGAACATCCCCCGCTGTGAGGAGGTCAGTCCAGAGGTGCGAACCGCAAGGCGGATTATACCTAATATCCTGAGGACTGAGAGAGACTCACACACATATATATATATATACACAATTTCTTTAATGTGATTGTTTGGTTGTTGGTAGCGCTTGAGGACTATTCTCAAATTGGAATTGTAAATGTATAACTGGATGTGGTGTTTCCCAGAGTTTTAGTACCAAGCAGCTCCATAGGCGCAAGTTATACCTCTCCTTTTTTGTTTATTTGGATATTCTGTATACACCATTTGGGGTGTGTCTTGCAGCCTGATTACATAATGTTTGGCCATAGGGCTCAGAGAAAAGCCCAGATGGATGATATTTTTGGAGGAAAAAATTACGATCTAATGGATATTAATTTGGATAAAGTTATGTATAAACTAGAAAAATTGTTGATTCAAGAAGGAAAATTATGGTGGGAGGTGGCTTCTCTAGAGAGGTATTGTGTTGATGGATTAATACCTAGAGGATTAAAGATAAACAAACTCCCATCCTTTCAGAGAGAGTCAGGCGAGTTCATTGAATCATGGCAAAAAACAATTAATGCATGTTCCTTCTCTCTAATGGAGTTAATCATTGGTGAGAAAAAAAGAGAGTTACAAGGGGTTGAGGGGGAAATTGAAACCTATAAATCTCTAGCAGGACCCTATATAGGGTCTAAGGAATATAAAGATATGGAGGAAGTCATTACTACGAAAATCTTGAGGAATGAGAGAGAAATCAAAAATAAAAAACAAAAAAAATATAATAGGGATAAAAAAGATAAGGAAGAGGAATTAAGAGAACCTCCTAGGGAGAGGGGGGCTGATATGAACCCAACATATCAGGCCCTACCAAAAAGGTCACCTAGGAGAAATAATAGGAGATTTATTAGGAATAGGGAAACCCCTTTAGAATCAAATAGGATGAAAGAAATACAAAACTCCAATATATCTAAGCAAAGATATACCTATAAGGATAGACAAAGGGAGATAACCCCTAGAAGAGAGGTAAATACACTCAGAAGAAACAGGGGAGATCAAGAAAGAAGAGTTGTTCATGATGAGGATAGACAAAGAAGGTTTTCAAAATGGGGAAAGAACCCACGTGAGGAAAGGGAGGATGTATCAGGGACATCCCATAAAGATCAAAGATGGAGAGATAATGATAGATATCATGAAGAACCCCGTAGACCACAAAATTCCACCAATTCGTCTTTTTTAGAGAGGGGAACATATGTACCTCCAAGAAGAAGATAATACATAACAAACGGGGGAAAAGAGGGGGTAAAAACAAGTCCCTGAACAAAAAAAGAAGAGATAGGAGAAAATTAAATGAAGAAAATGTAGAAAGAAACCCCATTACTGATATTGAAACAATTCAGGAGGACCCTCAGAAAAATAAATCAGGAGTAACCAAGATTTATAATTTGAGTGGGTATACACTCACAACCCATGAGAAATCCATCCTTGAAAAAGGACTTAAATTTGCTCCCACAAACAGATGTGATAAATTTGAAGTTCTTATTGATGTAGAAAAGTTAGTTAGACGACTGACCTTAAAAAGATTCTTCAGTGAAATACCGGAGGGTGACATTGAAGAGAATATCAATATAGGATCTAAATTTAAAAAAAGATCCAAGTTTTACCCTAAGCACAAAAAGGGAAGTTTCATAGAATCTTTTGAAAAGGCAGTAAAAGCCGATCTAGAGAGTATTACATTCAAACCCAACAGGAAAACCAACCTTACAAAGGAAGAAAGAAAGGCTATTACCTCCTTGAGAAATAATAAGGAAGTGGTAATAAAACCCGCCGATAAGGGGGGTAGCATTATCATTATGGGTCTCGATGATTATAACAAGGAGATTATGAGGCAATTAACAGATAATATCACCTATCAAAAACTTAGGGGAAACCCCAGTGATGGTATAGACAAAAAATTAGAAGTTTTCTTGGGTCTATATTTAGGGATGGGTACAATTACAGAAGAGGAATACAGGTATATGATTATTGAAAATCCATCTCTACCTGTGTTCTATATTTTGCCCAAAATACACAAAAATAGCGAAACACCCCCTGGGCGTCCCATCGTAGCAGGGACCAATTCTAGTTTGTCAAATCTATCTTGCTTTATAGACAATATACTACAACCTATGGTCAAGACCACCCGTTCCTACCTAAAGGATACTATTGCTACCATTAATAAATTAAAGTCGGTAGATTGGAATCCAGGGTATTGGTTGGTAACCGCTGATGTGACGTCCCTTTATACGGTGATTGATCACCAGATAGGTCTAAAGGCCCTGAAATACGCTATGGAAAAGGAAGGTTTTTCACTTGAAAGAATCAATTTTGTATTGGAAGGAACATCTTTAATTTTACACAATAACTTTTTTTGGTTCAATGGCTCTTTCTACTTACAACTTATGGGTACCGCAATGGGCACCAGGCTGGCGCCAAGTTATGCAAACTTATTCATGGCCCACTGGGAAGACCAACAGGTGTGGAGTGGCCATGAACTTGGCGCCAGTCTGGTGTCATGGAATCGTTACATTGACGATGTACTTTTTGTATGGAGTGGGGACCGTCCCTCATTGGATGTTTTTTGCGCACATTTAAATAACAATGATAATAATATACACCTCACTTTTAATATTAGTGAGGCAGAGGTCAATTTTCTTGACCTACGTATCTATATAGAAGAGGACAAAATTAAAACAAGCAATTATACAAAGCTTACAGATTGCAACTCATTTATTGATCATTCCAGCAACCATCATAAAAACTGGTTGCGGAGTATTCCAGCAAGTCAATTCCAAAGAATTCGAAGGAATTGCACAGATATTGAAGTATACTGGGAACAGGCACAGACCTTACAAGAGCAATTCAAAGCTAAGGGGTATGACCAGGGAATGGTCCAGTTAGTCATGGAAACCACAGGGACTTATAACCATGAGGAGATGCTAAGTAAATGGTTAGTTTACTTTGCAGTACGTTTATTAAGCAAGCCTTACAGCATGATACATAGACCAGCACCTAAAGAAGCCCTGGTAGAAGATATTTCTAGTAGGCATCCTAGGGGCCGTTACTACGCTTCTAACCACGTTTTCTTTTAA